>NC_092132.1:44998960-46220388 GCF_043159975.1 Macaca nemestrina | reverse complement strand
GAAGATATGTAATAGCTTAATTGTTATGGCCACAGTGGTGCAGAGGGAGTCAACTGATCAGAATGAATGGGAGGTGGGTGGGAATGAAGTTAAGTTTGACAAGAGTAGTCTGGACAGGGAAGGGGTGGTAATGCCTCATGCAATGTGGCTTTTCTTATGATGTAAACTGGTTGAATTTTGGTAGTCACAAGTCTGTCATACGGTAGTAATCTCTGCATCAGAAACAGTCCTTTGCTTTTTGCCCAGTCTATGATGGTGAATATGTTGCTATGTGATACAGTGATGGATCCAGGCAGCAACTGTGACAATCTGGGTGGTGCAGGTTTGATCAATACCTTGATTCCAGTTGATCTTATCCTGGAATGGTCCCCTACTGTCATCAGCATGAGTGATCCAGATTATCTGATCAGCAATAGTTTTTTTCTATAGTTTATGGCCTCTAAGCTTTAGTTTTTAAATCTGCCTCTCTAGTTTTCCAAGTGACAGCATAAACAGGTAGGCCATTGGCAATAACAATCAGTCATTTATAACAAGATTCCTCAAGGGGAATAATTGCCAAATTATGAGAATGGCCTTGAATTTTGCTCACTGCATTATGCCCACTGAATAGCTGGAGCTAAGATAAAACAGCAGCAGTAGCACAATGTATACCATTGGGTTTCAGTTTAGTTGAATCATCAGTGAATCAGACTCTGACATTTTGGGGAATTTTCATGTATCAAAGGCCCCATTAGTCCTGCAGCTTGACTTCAAGTGTCAAAATGAGAGTTAAAGTTTCTCCCGAAGGGATGTGTCTTATTATGGTTTGTGCTTCTATAATAGAATACCACAGGCAGGATAATTTATAATGAATGGAAATCTGTTGGATCACAGTTCTGGAGGCTGAGAGGTCAAATATCGAGATGCTGGCATCTGGCAAGAGCCTTCTTGCTGCCTCCTCACACGGCAGAAAGGCAAAGAGAGTGAGTGAGTGTGTGTGCGTGCACAATGGTGAGAAGCGCTAGTCCACTTCTGTGATAACAAGCCTACTCTTGCTATAATGGCATTAGTCCATCCATGAGGGCAGAGTCCTCATGACTTAAACATCTCTTTAAAATCCCATCTTCCTGTACTGTCACAATGACAATTAAATTTCAATATGAGTTTTGGAGGCGACAAACATTCAAACCATAGCAGGGTGGCTGCCACTTTTTCATGTAAATTCAAAAAGCTTGTGGGTGCCAAGCCTGGTATGTTCTTGAATATGCTGTTTTCATTTGACCAGGGGCAGCCACCTTATTCAGATCGAGCCAGTTGTGATGTCTATCTGTAAGTTTAAAGTCCACAAAACTGGTGTTGGGCAAATCGGAATTTTTTTCTGAGAGTTTTGAACTTGGAACCAGAGAAAAATCAGGCATGTTTGTTTTTAGTGCCAAAAAAGTGTAAGAATTGGTGGTTGTCGTTGTTTATGTTTCCTGCCATGATGAGAAATTAGGTCTACAGAGAGCTTAACGTCATCTGAAGAGACAAAGAGACAGAGTTTTGGAGTGATTTGAGACTCTGCTTCCGATAGTTTCTGAGGCCTTGTCTTTCCCTTATCTTCACTGGGTTTTACCAGTAAATCTCAAATTTTGTTTAGGCTAGTTTAAATTAGGCTAGTTTAAATTCACTGACCAAAATATGAGTCCCAACACATACATCTCACTCTCTTAGGCCAAGTATAATTACTGATGGTTTGGCATGTTAATTTAAGACATATTAATTTGTATTTCACCTAGACCCATTTCTGTTTGTCTGTGTTGATGTCATGGAAGAAGGAATGAAAAATGTATGCACATTAAACTATATGTTATTTCCAAATTTGTCAGAGTTGTTGTCATTCATATGAAGTGGTTTTCTCTAAGACACAGAGGAAATATAAAAGGTTAAAATATACTTTGGATTAAAGGTAATAAAATTAGAAACAAAGATTTGATTGGCACAAGCAAGAAAAGTTATGGAGTCATGGGTTATATTAGACTCCTAGGGAATATGAATCTGTACTTTGAACATGACTTAGTACATTGGTGAGAGAGCTAACATGAGTTTGGATTGATTGTACATCAGAAGATTCACCAAGAAGAACTGAGAAATTCTTCTTAGTTTTATTCTTTACTAATCAGAATTTTGAGCAGTATTGTTGACATTAGAAAAGATTTAAAAATACCTAACAGGTTTCCAATAAGCTATTTGAAGAGGAAGAAAAATGAAAAACAAGGAGAGAAATGTTACTTTTTTTAAAAGTTAGAGGCTTTAATAACTATTCTCTCAGAATATATCTTTGAAGTTTATTCTGTTACACAGAAAAAACACATCTAAACAACTGTTGCTTTTCTAAATTCTTTTGGCTAATACTTTTCAGTCTGTGGACACACCATATTCTCAGATTTTTAAAACTTCTTTGAAATTTTTTTTTTTTTTTTTTTTTTTTTTTTGTGGCCAGTTTTGCAGCCACATAAGGAAATAAGTACCTCAGCTATGTATTCAGGAATGGAGTCTCACTCTATCACCCAGGCTGGAGTACAGGGGCACAACCATCATAGCTGACTGCAACCTCGAACTCATGGACTCAGGCCATGCTCCTGCCCCAGCCTCCCCAGCAGCTGATACTACAGCTGTGCACCACCATGCCCAGCCAGTACCTCAGCTTCATACACATACTTCCTTTTCTTTTAGAGACTCAGAGGCAGACATAGAAACAAAATGCAATTTTGAGTATTTATCCAGAACTATACCTTGTGTTAGAATATAAAGATTTATTGGGATCCAGTGTTACTTATTACTGCTCTTGGCTCTGAATGGTTATTTATTTATTTCAAACATTCAGACTCACCCCTCAAATAATCAAGATTTGGCATCACTGGGACAATTAAGAAGGATGACCTGTAGGCCATAAATGTAGTTGCGAATGAAGAGTACCAAATATGTTTTTATCAGTGAAACACTGATGTAGTTAACCTATGAGTACTTAGAAAGACAACACATTTTGGTCTGTCTAATCCACTAGCATAGTCAGGATCTTCTGGTTTAAATTCTAGCACCATGTAACTTCCTTCCCAGTTCACCCCCAATATTGGTATTTACTACTGGTGGTATCTTAGGCATCTTACTTAGATTATTGAAATTTACAATTTCTTCATTGTAAAATATGGATAATACATTTTTCATGTTTTGGTTGTGATAAATTGCATTCATCACAGTGCCTAACTTGGTAATTGGTGGCTACTGTTATTAATTATAGTAACAGCAGTGATCAAATCTCTCTTGGATTATTTCATGATTTTATGAAGGGTAACAGGGTTTTCTAATTCTGTAAAAGAAAGGAATGAGTTAAAACTAGAAGAAATTTAGTGGATTAAAAGAAAAACCAGTGGATTTTAAAAACTCAAACAGGATGACAGTTATTCATTGTATGACATTGTATTATTTGTTTTCTAACATGTTTCCTTTGAATGGTCCATATGGGTGCTTTGTTAACATATACCTCAATTTTCTTCATGAGGCAAATAGTTGTTAATGTCTAATACAAAAGATGGCCATTACATATTATAAAGTGCTCATTATTGGTATATATATCGCCTTTGATATAGGAGATTATTTTATTTATTTTATTTTATTTTATATTGTTTATTTTATTTTATTTTATTTTATTTTATTTTATTTTTTTGAGATGGAGTCTTACTCTGTCACCCAGACTGGAGTGCAGTGGCGTGATCTTGGCTCACAGTAACCTCTGCCTCCTGGGTTCAAGTGATTCTCATGCCTCAGCCTCCCAAGTAGCTGAGATTCCAGGCTAATACCAGCTACTTTTTGTATTTTCAGTAGAGACGGGGTTTCACCAGGCTGGTGTCGAACTCCTGACCTCAAGTGATCTGCCCGTCTTGGTCTCCCAAAGTGCTGGGATTACAGGTGTGAGCCACCGTGCTCAGCCTGACATAGGAGACGATTTTAATTAGTATGTGGGAAACTTTAATTTTAGAAATTATTTATTTTAGTGTGTATTAGGAAAAATATATCCCACATATTTACATACATGATTTCAAATATTACTGCTTAAGATAATAGTGGAATAAAAGTTTGCTTATAATATAAATTTATTGTAACCTAAAAATAGTAAAATGAGTAAATTTAAAGAAAAAATATTAATAGTATTATTAATAATTATTGAGTGGTTATTATATATGAGGCACTCTTGTACGTACTTGCTATCTGTTGTGTCATTTAGTCCTTACAACAGTTTTGGGAGGTAGGTATTATTTCCATTGTACAAATGAGAATATGAGACATTAGAGAACAGAGAAGTAAACATTCTTGCCCTTAGTTATGAATCTAGTAAGTGGCAGAGCTGGAATATCAATCCATGTACTCTGACAGTGTCTGACCTCTTAGTCCCTATGTAATAACTGCTGCTGCTTTAATAAATAATAGTACAAATGATACATGGATAGGGTAGTAATAAAGTTGGTATACAAATACATGAAGTTTGTAAAAACTGCTCTAGATAATGAAATATTTCTAATCTACAAAACATTTTCATATATGTATATATTAAATTGAATAGAGATGCATTCAAAGAATCTATTAAGATTATTCTAAATATTAAAGGGAACATTATTGTCATTCACATAATGAAATAATACTTTATTTAAAAAACAACATATGGTGAAGTATAGTAAGTTTTTTCCACCACTTCTGCACCTGCTTCTGTGAAAAGGAAATATTCGTAGTTTATAATGAGTGAAAGTTGTTTTTTTAGGTCATTCACAACTGTGTTCCCAACTGTTTGATATTTTAGCTTCGAAATTTAACATCCTAACAAAAGTCATGTGACATCAGCAGTGAGGTGCAATGAGAGGTCTCTCAGGAATACTCTTAATAGAAAGGAAGACTTTGGGTCTGTGAGGTTGTGTGGGCTTGAATGTGATTTTTATTTGATATATGAGCTGTGACATAACTGTTGCATGACTGAGATGTGCTTGTAAGTGCTGTACTATGCAGATGGATTTTTTTTTTTTCTGAAACAAAGCCAAAAATAAAATCTTGAATGTGTTCATGTAGTGGGAAAAGAATACTTCATAGAAACATATGGAAACATTTCTAAGTTTTTTTTCATTATATGAACCTTTTACTTTCTAAGCATTTTTATGATTGTTCAAGTTAACATGTCATTTACCTCATATTTTCCAAGTTTAGTGAGACATGGGAAATCTTATAGTACTGAGATGTTTGCCAGATAATTTTTAGGAATGCACATTTTTGGATTAGATGAAATGATTATTAGAAAATTAGGATTGAATAATGGGTTTATTTTTCATTAAGTTATTAATCATAAGACTATAGCTAATTAATTATATTCATATGATGGGATTTGGTGGGGAGATGTATTGAGTGGTTATTTTCTTTTTACTCACTTTTAAATTATTAAAGCATAGGACAACATTAAAGGAAATCATAAAAGGAAAAAGATACAAGTATGGCATGACTGTTTTTAATTTTTCACATTCCCTTCCAACTCATGTCTTCATATATAAATTTTTACATGGTTTTATTTATTATGTGTTTACTATTTTATGTTATGCTCTTCTTTTCATAACATTATGTTTTAAAATTTCTCTTTATGGTGGTCACATACCACTCTGATTGTCTCTCTCATTGTGGAAAGCATACAAATAGAAAATTTCCTTAGATTCAAAGTTCCTCCCAAGGTCTCATTTTATCTTCCTCTTTTCTGTCACAGAGAAATGACTTAGAATTATATACATGCTGCCTCTCCAGTTAGCTTTGATGCTGAGTCCAGTGTATGTTTTGTAGTTCTAACTTCCTGACTCTGTATTTGATATACGTAGAACTCTCTTCTGGTTTGTGGGCTCTTCTCCTTTGTCTTTTTATTGTTGGTCTTAAGAGAGTACACTGAGTAGTCTCTTTCTCCTATGTTGCTACAGCTACAACCTATTCGCTGACAACTGCTTCATTTAATGCTGTAGCCCAGAACATCTTCCTGAAACTGTTAAATTTAATTGAATATGCCAAGGCATCTAACACTCACTATATTCAGAAGGAAATTTAACTCTTATTTTCTAATCATAGCTAATTGTATCACAATTCACCCCTTGTTTTATGTAAAACACCTAGGGATTCTCTTTAATGTTCTGTTATTTCTTCCTGCTAAATCTTCCTGGGCTCTACTTTGTGTTACCATGCTTTTGTTTCTAATAGTACTGTTGTAATAGTATCTTTCCAAGTTCTCTCTTGTTTTTCTTTGCAATTCATTCTCTCCAATGCAGTCTCAGTGATCTTTCTAAAATGGAATTCTGATTGTATCCTTCAGTGGTTTCTCATTTGTCCTCAAGATAAAGTTGGAACTTCTTCCCATGTTAGTACATGGTCATTTCATGACCTTCTCTTAGACTCATTGTGGGAAACTTTCTTCCTCAAGCCTCTTTTTCCTTCCCTCTCCCCTCCCCTCCCCTCCCCCCCCTCCCCTCCCCTCCCCTCCCTTCCCCCCCCTCCCCTCCCCTCCCCTCTATCTTTGATGGAGTCTCACTCTGTCGCCCAGACTGGAGTGCAGTGGCGCCATCACAGCTCACTGCAAGCTCTGCCTCCTGGTTCACGCCATTCTCCTGCCTCAGCCTCCCGAGTAGCTGGGACTACGGGCTCCTGCCACCACGTCCAGCTAATTTTTTGTATTTTTAGTAGAGACGGGGTTTCACTGTGTTAGCCAGGATGGTCTGAACTACTTATAGTATACTTCAAGCCAAAACATATAGCCTCTCATACCTGCTTGCTGTTGCACATGCTACTGCATCTTCCTGCAACCTCTTGCCTACTGTCATAACCATTTCTTCTTGTGTGCTTAACCTATTTTCCATTGAGACATAGCTGAAGCTTCAGATCCTTCAGACTGCTTTAGGTGTACTTCTTTTAAGTTCCCAGAGTATGCTATCTAACATGTTGTGCCAGTTATATAGTATATGCCTTACATACTTTTAAATTGAATTATTTAATATTATTCCACTGACATCTTTTTTTAAAGAAATTCATTAACACTTGAAATGTAGGTGATTTATTATTGTTCTTAGATACAACATTTTGTATCTTCATGCATGTTGATATTTTTAAGTTACTTTCCTGCAAAAATTTCTGAGAGCACAAATATCGGGTCAAAATTAGGGACACTTCTTATGATTCTTGGGCATTGCCTTTCAGGTAATGATTCTTAATATCAATCTTGCCTAAATTACATGTTATAGATATAATAATCTTCAGAAAGCAAGACTCTTGGTACTGATAGCATCTTCTCTGTGTAAATAAATTTTTAAAAACTGATACATAATATTTTACATGTTTATGTGGTATATGTAATATTTTGTTGCATGCATAAAATGGGTAATAATCAGGTTAGAATATTTGCAGTATCCATGACCTTGAGTATTTATCATTTCTATATGTTGAGAACATTTCAGTTTCTTTCTTCGAGTTACTTCAAAATATACACCATTGCTATTAGCCTCCCTACTCTGCCATCAATATTAGAACTTACACCTTCTGTCTAACTGTATGTTTGTACTCATTGACCCATTTCTCTTCATCTCCTGCAACTCATCCACACACTTTTCCCAGCCTCTGGTATCCATCATTCTACTGTCCACCTTCGTGATATCAACTTTTTTAGCTCCCACATATGACTGAGAAAAAGAAATATTTTATCATTAAGAAAAACCTGATCTTGAACTAATATTAATTTTTGTATTCAATAAACATATATAGACACTGTTGTATGTTTATCTCTATACCAGGCACTGGGAACACATATAGTAAAATTCTTCCACTCCCTGTGTCGTTCCTTGGTTATTTTCAACATCGATTTCTCAAGAACTCTGAAAATTAACATACATAATAGAATTCATACATGTTTATTGTACTCATTGGAGCTGCCTGCTAAATATGAAGAAAAATCAATGTTATATTTAACCTATTAATGCCATAAGTATAAAAGATTTTGTTTTTTATATTTTAGGGAATGGCTCAATTACTTGAAAAACTGCCTTTTCCCATATTAACATTTTTGCTTTTATCTTTTAGATTTTAGGAAGGTTTTTAAAATTAGGATCAGATTTTAATAATGAGTAGCAAAAATGAGGTGCTTTTTTTGGAAAATATAATTAGTAGACTGTTGAATGAAGTTCAGTTTTATTTTTTAACAAGTTGAATGATTAGGATTTATAATATAGTTTATTTGTGTGTACTTCTTAAACTGTTCTGGTTTGTTTCATATATCCATATTAAAATATAAGTAGTAGATGGTTATAGTATTTCTTTGTATATGATATCCACACAAGAACTCTTTGTACTGTTGGTGGTACTGTTATACAGTTCCACACTACAGTAAGTAAATATATTACCTCAACCATTAATCAGCCTACCATTGCCATTGATGACCCAATGCTTAAGTTGTAACACTATGCTGCTGACCCAGACTCAGGGGGCTTATTTTTATTTTTTGATGCATTGCTGTAGGCAATTTTAAGGGTGTGGAACCAAGCCATTTTCTCTCTTGGACTCATTTCCACTTTTATTTCCTATGGGAGGCTTAGCCTTCCTTTCAAATATTTGAATTTCTAAATTGTTCATCTATTCTGTGATTACTAGGTGGAGGAGTAATGCCCATTTTAACATACTGAATTAAAAGAATAAAATGGCTTAACTGTTCTAAGAAAATAGAATGGCTTAGCAATTCTCAAAATTAAAATTTTGTAATTTGTGAAATGCTTTTCTTATAGACACTTTATTTTTTGTATGTGTTTTTCATGGATTACTTTTATTTTGTGCTTATGTGCTAGGAATGTTTGGCTTGGTTTTTGTCCCTAGAGAGTGCAGTTGAGAACTGACAGGTTATATGAAGTTGAAAAGAAATTTAATGAGTTGTAAAAACCAGTGTTTCATTTTTCCTTGGTAACTAATATGTACTTGTGAGGAAGTGTCCAAAAAAATTTAAAATGAATAGACCTTCAGGTAGCCTAGAAACTTTCAGTTTTAACATTAATGAATGTATCTCAAAAACGAAAATAATTTTATTCACTAGGAAAAATAAAGTTATTTTATTTTTAGAATGTGGATGTTTGGGGCTTGAATTTGCTGGCCGTAGTTATCCAGTCTCACAGATAAAATATATGTAATCTATATAGTTTTAAAGTGTTTTTTTTTTTTTTTTTTTTTTTTTAAACCTCACTTTTAGTTTGTTTCCTTTCTTCATCAAGAAATTGATGGAACATCCTACTTGTACCAGGTACATTATAAGGCACTGGGGTTTTTAATGTGAAGAAGGTACAGATTGCAGGAGCTCCATCTTTAATAGGGAAACAGACATATAAGCACATAATTATAATAGTGTGTGGTAAGTACTGCTGGATGTTCAAAAGGAAGCCATAAGAAAAGAGCAGATGATTATATTTGAAGGCTTGAGGGAAGAGTTGACATTTTGTGGTTAGGGGGTGTGTGTGTGTGTGTGTGTGTGTGTGTGTGTGTGTGTGTGTAAATGTTAGTGGAGGATGAGGGTGGTAGTAAGCTCATTCATCACATGTTTCATATAAAATGAATCTTCTGTGCACTGTTAAAAATGACATGTTATTTGTAGGTATAAGGAGTGATTTTTGAAATGGAAACAGGGCTGGTTAGGTTCTCCAGAAAGCTGACCCTGAGATGGAATTAGGACTGCAAACTGCATACTAGTGAGCAACACCTGTGAAAAAAAAAAGGTTGGGAATAAGATTGGATGGAAAGAGTCATCACATTGTGAAGCTGATTTTGCAAAGTCTCTGGGCAACCCATTAGGGACCTCTGGAGCAAAGGTTGTTGTAATATTCCTGCATTAGTGGAAATGACTAGGACCTTCTACCACCATTATTCAGGCATTGGCTCTGGGCTTCTCCATGAGGAGAATGCTCTTGGCTGAAAAGCTGAAGTCAACTTTATAAAAGCTAACAGCTGAAGACTGTCAACTAATCATGCTCCTTGTAGCCAGGCAATGTGTTCATAGTTGAAGGTGGGGGTGGACTTTGGTATGATACTAATTATTCATGGATTGATTGATTGATTGATTGATTCAGTCAGTGTTAATAGTTTGACACTATGTGCTAGGGTTAGGACTGGGCATGGGTGATATGAACAAAACAGACATGTCCCTGTTCTCATGTAGAGCAAAGGTATGGAAGAAGAATTTTCTAAGCAAACCGAAAATCTGATATAAAGGACTTGTTATGGGCAAAACCTTGGCTTAAAGGAGAGATAGAAGGCCACTTTGGTTAGAGAATTCTGAGATTAAAAAAAAAGAGTGCAGGGAAACGAGGTCAGAGAGTTTGGTAGATGTCATATTCTAAAGCCTTGCAAGCCACAGTAAGAATTTTGGATTTTGTTCAAATAGCATTGGGAGGTCGTTGGAGGGTTTTAACCAAAGGAGTGATACAATTTGACTTATGGTTTAGGAAATTTACTCCTGCTTACCTGTTTCCACATTCAGTAGGCATAATGCAAATATATATTCACTTCTCACTTAAGACACACAATGTTGTCACTTGGATAATTCTTTCATATCACCAGTAATTGTGTAACATCTGCAGAAAACACACATTAATTACATTATTAGAGTTTATTTTTCCCATTTTCTGTGTTTCTGTAGTAACTCATTAACCAGTTATTTTGCTTCTAAGTAACTATTACTGAATTGTAAGAGCCATATTAATTTTAGTTTTTAGTTGAGTAAATAGAACTTATGATACATGTTTGTATTTTTTGCCTATTCTTAGCTCTGAAAAAAGTAAATAAATGCTTGTGTAGGAATTTTATTTAGGCATTTTAAGCTCTTCATGTGAATATCTTGAGTCGTTAAAGTTTAGTCCCTCACTCGATCCATACGACTCTCTGTTGTAGTAAAGGCATTGTTGAAAGCTCCCAGGTTTCCTGCACATAGCAAGGACCTGCACAGTGCTGCCTTCTAGAACTGCTTGTATTTTCCTTGAGGTCAGAAGTCCTCCTCCCACAGGAAGTTTTAGATCTCGTTCCCCTCCAAAATACTGACTTGCCTAATTGAAAGTTATTTTACTCATGTTGATTCTTATTTAAGACTTGTAATTGTGTATGAAAACTAGATTGCAGTTCTAAGAAATGTCTGCTCAATGCCCAAGTTTGAACCTTGGCCACACCATTTGTTAACCATATGATTTAGGGAAGTATCTTTACGTCTTTAAAAATCAGTTTCCTCCTCTGTAGAATGATGAACACTGGTAGTACTTGCCTTATAGGAGTATAGTGAGAAGTAAGTGAAATAATATAGAATGTCTGGTATACCATGACTGTTCTATAAATGGAAATTGTTACAGTTTTACTGTTACTTTTAATGGGATTATTACTTTATTAGGGATACTAGAAATGCAGATTCAAGTTGGGCATTCATCTGAAATCTACTCTGGTTTCAGCTTTAGCCTTGGCCTTTGGGAAGTTGAATAGCAGAATTGTCACTTCAGTGTCATTTCTGGCATTCCTGAATTTGTGTGTGAAAATGCTTACCATTATATTTAGTAGCCTAACATTACTTTGATAAATGAGGCATGTCATTTAGACTTTTTGTTAATGTTTCAGTGTTTATTTTTAATTACAGGTAAGCATTCTAAATGTAACAGACAATGAACATATGCTCATAGGCTTTATGTGTTAAAGTTCTGTCAATAAGTTAAAGTATAAATGTTTATCACCAGAGTAAAATACTATAATTGTCAATAATTGTAGAGCTGTTAGTTTCATGTATAGAAATCATGATTTCACAAGTTCAATGATTAGGTCAGGAGATTGACAGTTAACACAAATACTAACCTAGTACATTTTTTTTTCTTGTTAGCTGGATATATTTCTTTTTTTTTTGTTTTCTTTGTCACAGAACACTATTTACAGTAGAGGAAACTGGCATTGCAGTCTGGTGGTGTAATGGCTTGTTCACATAAACCAGTACATGTTCATCGTTTAGTACAGAAAGCCCTAATGGCACATACCCTATTAAAATTTAGGGCATCTCCGATATTCTCTCTCTGTTTTTCTTTGTCATCTTTTCTTTTTTTTTTTTTTTAAATAAATGTTTTCAAGGTTTGTCTAAAAGAAGGCCATATAGGTTCTTGGCTAGCAGAAGATAATTCAGAACAGTTGTTGCACAGTTGGACGGTCACCTTCATTTTTTTTCAACTAATTTTTATTAAAAAACTAAAAAAATGCTCCAACTATCAGTTTTACAAAATCTTTAAGGGAAACACAAGAGCAAAGGTGCTGAGGTAAAAAACACCTGAGGTAGGTTTTTCTGTGTGTTTTTCTCATTTAAAAAATCTGTAAATTTAATGCCCTGGGCCAACAACCTTGTATAAATTGCTACTTTCCTCCACATTTTTTTTTTTAAAGAAAGAACGTATTTTGCTCCATACTGATGGCTTATACACCAAAATGCGAAAAGACAGAATACATTCTTTCATTGTGGAATTTTTTTCTTTGTTTGGTTAATTGGTTGGTTTGATGGGTTCCTGTTTTCCTCTTCCAAAATGCTAGGACAAGTACTATTGACTCTTGTTCTTTTTGTTGCTTTTGTGTGATGGGATACTCAGATACGCTTTCCTGTGGGGGGGTGGGGCGGGGGGTGCGTAGATAGGGGATTGAGATGAAGGGATGAGGGAATTCAAAAGAATGGAGATGGAGAAGTAGGGGAGGGGAGGGTGGGGAGAGATAAACAGAGAGAGAGAGAATTATATAGCAGTATGCAAAAAACCAGTTTAAAACCCGTGAAGCAAAGAGAAATGGATGTATAAGCTAGACAGGCATAAGGAGTGACACAGTTTCCTCTTCAAGGAGACGGTATCCCTCCTGTTGACATACACAGATGATCCAGAACTGCTGTGAGTGTCCTTCTGACGAGATTTCCCCCTGGGTGGATTTTGTGTGGGTGGCCTCTAAGCTCTTCTGTACACCATGAACCTCCCAAAGAAAGACTATAAAGTCTAGAAAAGCCTGCTTTCTCTTTAAAAAGAAAAAAAAAATTAGTAGTTGATTAAAAATTAGAATTAGTTATTTAATATATTATTTCTCAAATATATTACCGCTGCAGGCACCCTGTGTAACCCACAGGCCACATATCTTAATGTCCCCTACTAATATGTACACACATACAGAGATTTGCCACAAAAAAGGGTGTGTATTTTGTTTGGCTTTGAAGTTCACCTATGTTACTTCAACCAAAAGGGATAGCGTTGTGGGAGTTAAGGAGAGATCTGAGTGGATGGTGAAGTGGATTGCTGAAGCCTGCAGAAGCCCTGGGAGGCAGGAGGCAGGGCCTGGAGGTTCTGGCAAACCTGGCTGACCTTCCCCACCCCTTCTTGGCCCCTGGGATTCTCAGGGCCTCTACAGAGTCCCCGGCCCCCTTCGCAGACTTCCATTCCTCAGATGGTCTTCACTTTGCTCCGTATCTGGCTGGCTGTGTTTGGTCTCATTTTGTCAGGTGTCAGAAGGCCTCCATTCATCTATTGTTTTGCTGGTGCCTGTGGGAGGCCTCACTTGCTGCGCTGTGAGGCGACTCCCTGAGGGTATTTCTACTCCTGCTGTTTCACCTGTTGTACAGTTTCCCTGATCTTGTGCTGTGCAGTCTGGCTAGCAAAGAAGTGCCCGATAATTCTGACGATCACTTCCTCATTTTCGTGAGGCACAATGACTTCTGCACTGGTTAAGTTCTGTGGTTCATTCACGGTCTTGCTACCTTTGCCAGTCACCTGGCCAGCTGTGGGAGAGGGCACTCTGATATGGGCTTCCAGCTTCACTCCTTTGGGGTTAAAGAATTTTCTTCTTTCAGTTTCCCGAAGATCCGTCCCTGGGCCTTGATGGAGGCTCCGGCGAATCTTGGCAGCTGTTTGATGTGTGCCCCTTTCTTCCCGATGATGGTACCCACAGCCTGGGTTAGGATGAAGAGATTCACAATCTCCTGCTTGGAGAGTGATGATGCGGGAATGGGTCAAACTGGTGATGAGGGTACAGGCTGGAGAAGTATCCGGAGTGGGTATTAACAGCCAGCATATCATTTTCAAAGGCCTCACGCAGCTTCTTCATAATCTCTATCTCAGCACTGGCACAGGCCTCTACTGTGCCCTTCACGGTGATGGTTCTTTCTGGGTTGTATATGCTCAAATCCTGCAAGGAGGAGATTGTTATCTTGGTCCCTGTTTCATGTTCAATTTTCTAAACATTTCTGCCTTCTTTTGCAATCAGTCTTCCAACCAGCCCATTGTGGGCCATGATTTTCAGAGGAATCTCTTCGGCTGGTTTGGTCTCATCTGCCTCTTTCTGCATGATTTCAAGAATTGTGTGGCTGTGACATGCTTCAGAAGTCCCCTCTGGGGTGGCATGAATGGTGACAGGCTTCTCTTCAGCTCCAGAGTTCTCTTTTCTGTAGATGTCTAGCTGGGACTGGGTCTACTTAGTGATGTTCATTTTGGTCAAGCCCTCCTTTCCAATCATGGCACCAAAAAACTGGGGGTGGGATCTGCAGCAGGAAATCTGTCTGGCCTGAGAAGAGTCTCCAGGGCATGGCCTTGCTTCTGGGAAGAGTGGTCCCCACCCTGGGCTCGCTGAGGGGGTGAAGGGGAGCTCACCTCTTCATCCAGGGTATAGGAATTCTTGAAGGAGTAGTTCTCAATCTGATGCCCACTTAGCTTCTTCATGGCTATTTTGCTGCTTCTCTTGTTGCATATGTGACGTTGACATCAGCAGTTTCTGTGTCTGTGTTGACTTGTTCCACATTCTCCACTGTCCCGTATTGAGCCAAAAGTGCATCCAACACCTCCCACCGAAGGTGAGGAGGTATGTTTCAAATCTGAATTTTCCTGTTCCTTACCTTTTTAGAGACTGAGTAATCAACCATGATTTTCCCATGCAATTCCACTTTACCTTGGCCTTGCCGCCGCCCCGCGCCCACTCCACAAGTCGGTTGGGAAGGGGCTCCTGCGAGGCCGGGTTCGGCCAGGCTGGGAGCAGAGTCTTGTGCTGGCTAGAGTTGGGTAGTGCGCGTGCGCGAGTTCCTAGTACATTATTAACTTTATGAAAGTCTTTGTAATTTTTCTAAGTCAAAATGTTCATAAACATTTAAATAAAAATAACACATTAGTAGAGGTTGCATTATATCGATTATTTGTATAATTTATAAAATTGTTTAATGTACAAGCATTAATAAAACATTTAAACTATATACATTTTCTATTTAATTGCAACAAGTCTCCCAAAATAATGCCCTATTTGGGATTTATTCACATTTATAAGATTGAATTAAAGGGAGAAATAGAATGTTCCAGGAAGGAGAATAAAATGATTAATAGTATCCAAGAAAATAATCCTTGACTCAAATATAATGATGAAAAAATATGAAGAGTATGAAAAGAAGAAAGTGTTAGAGAAAAATTAGGTCATCTAGAACACACCTTACTTTCTCAGTAATCCTAAAATAACAGACTTTTACAAGAGTGCTTTACAAACATTTCTGTGTAGATTTTTAATTAACGAATTGTTGGTATAGAGGAAAGAAAATGTAGTAAGTTGCTAGAAGTATCAGCATCTTCAATGGTACCAAAAAAGTCTTGCTCCCGCATCTATTTCAGCTGAAATTGAACACCTTCTTTGTCACTACAGATGTGTAGAGACTATAGTAATAATGTAGCAGCTGACAGCAGGTGAGAAATTGAGTACCATGCTGTCATATTAAAAATCAACTCTTAATATGCTTAATAGAAACTTACCTTGAAAATTTATTTTAAATTAGATTCTACATTTATCTTTGTATTCCAAAAAGTCATTCTGTAATGATGATATTTGGCTTTTGCCACAGCTTAGTAGTGTGCTGTATTTTAACAATATGGAATGTAGTAAAATCTATACCTTTTCTTTTCTTCTGTGTGCCTATCATGTTTATTAATTTACCCAAATTATACAGAATGTTGTGTAAGTTTAGAGGAAAGTATTTTTAATAGCAAAATCCTGTGTTTTCAGCCTTAATTTTTTTAGAGGCTAGTTTCTATTTTAACTAATAATTTAGTAGGCTGCATATTATATATAAAATTTAAACAAGTTTTTATGTTTCAACATAGAGGAATTGCCAATTATTTTCTTCTTAACTAAGTGATGCATTACATTAAATCCACTGAAGTACTTTTCAACATAATTTACACAAATAAGTACTACCATATAAAAAATTTCCGCCTGTAATCCCAGTACTTTGGGAGGCCGAGGCGGGCAGATCATGAAGTCAGGAGATCGAGACCATCCTGGCTAACATGGTGAAACCCCGTCCCTACTAAAAATACAAAAAATATTAGCCGGGCGTGGTGGCAGGCACCTGTAGTCCCAGCTACTTGGAAGGCTGAGGCAGGAGAATGGCGTGAACCCGAGAGGCGGAGCTTGCAGTGAGCTGAGATGCACCACTGCACTCCAGCCTGGGCAACAGAGCGAGGAGACTCCGTCTCAAAAAAAAAAATTTTTTTTCAGTGTTATTTCATTTTCCTTCAGTTCTTTCATGAGATAGTTATTAGAACCACTTACTGTGAATTAGAGATAATAGAGACATAAAACAAAAATGTGCTTTTTTCCCCTCTACAGTAGAAAACAATGGTAACCACTTATTTATTTCTTTGTCAATCAATGAAAATAGAATAGTGTGTACTGGAGATGGGTGTGGAGATCTTAAAGTTTAAAAACAGCTGCGTAGTATCCAAATAAGTAATATAGGATGTATTGTAACAATGCAAGAACTGGTTTGATTTAATTAACTGTGGTTTAATATGTTGTGCATCTCACTCATGGTAAACCATGGTGGCATTTACTGGCTGATGCTTCAAAGCACTACTGTTTTCCATCTACGGTCATTGGTCAGTTGTGTTGTAGAGGCATTATATAAGGTCTGGAAAACAGTTCTGAAGGATTTTGCTTTAATGATAGGTGTAACATCTAGTCCATTTGTTGATGTCATTTTTTTTTTTTTTTTTAAAGACAGAATCTTGCTCTGCTGCCCAGGCTGGAGTGCAGTGGCACGATCTTGGCTCACTGCAACCTCAGATTCCTAGGTTCAAGCGGTTCTCCTGCCTCTGCCTCAGTCTCCTGAGTAGCTAGGATTACAGGTGTGTGCCACCACACCTGGCTAATTTTTGTATTTTTAGTAGAGACAGGGTTTGGCCATATTGGCCAGGTTGGTCTTGAACTCCTGGCCTCAAGTGATCCACCTGCCTTGGCCTCCCAAAGTGCTAGGATTATAGGCATGAACCACCGTGCCTGACTTGCTGATTTTAATTTGATGTAATCTCTAAACTCTGTTCTTAATGACTTTAAAGTTTGAAACTGTAATGGTTTTACCAAGTAGCTTTTAAATGATGTTTCCTGAAGCAGAGAACAGATAAATTTGAATGATACGTTTCCAACTACAGACAGCAATGATCTTCATGTCCTATTACATTCACCCTATAAAATCACCTGGATGTTTTTAAAAAGGCAAGTGGAGAATGGAGAAAAAAGAGGCATTGCTTATGTGATATGTATAGTGTTCTGAGATTTCTTACATTTGATAATGCTATGGTAGTTATCTTAGATAAAAAGTAGTTTCAAAAATTCCAGTTCTGTAACCACATCTGATATGGTTTAGCAGTGTCCCCACCCAGATCTCATCTTGAATTCCCACGTGTCGTGGGAGGGACCTGGTGGAAAGTCTTTCCTGTGCTGTTCTCATGATAGTGAATAAGTCTTACAAGATCTGATGGTTTTAAAAAGAGGCGTTCCCCTTCACAAGCTCTCATTTTTTACCTGCCACCATCCATGTAAGATGTTACTTGCTCCTCCTTGCCTTCCCCCATGATTGTGAGGCTTCCCAAGGCACATGGAACTGTAAGTCCAATTAAACTTCTTTCTTTTGTAAATTGTTCAGTCTTTATCAGCAGTGTGAAAATGGAATAATACAACACCTTAACTTTTGAAGTAAATGAGATGCCTGATGGTATTTTCCCCCAAGTATTTTGTGTTTGCTTTTACAGGTACTTTTTGGATTACTTGATTAAAAATGCAAAAATTACTATAAAAATAGAGGATTATATCTCTTTAACATATTATCACTGTTATCTTTCAATACATTGACAATGCAAGGGTAATAGTTGAGGGTTTTTGTCCAAATGTTGGGGTAAGCAACCAGGCTAATGTAAAGTGGAGGCAAGGAAAATGTTTCAGTGAAAAGGAAAACAGGCCATGTAAATACATTGTCAGTGAAAAATAAGAAATGAATAAATAAATATTTAATAAAATTAATGACTGAAACAGAAAAAGTCATGAATGTTTTTGGATAATAGGCTATACCACAGGGATATAGAATTAGTTGAGAGGGTGGAACAGGAATCACCTGTTCCCCCAAAATTATTGAAATAAAGTAAAATAAATTTTAAAAAATTCATACAAAAAAAGAAAGTATTTGTTACCTGACCTGCATTATGCAATTTTTTTTTTTTTTTTTTTTTTTTTTTTAAGAATGGCAAACTCCTTCTGAAACTCTTGATGGCCTTCAATTCTTCAATTTCAGGTCTTGCTGCTCTCATCCTACTTCCTATAGGCAGTACTACCAGTAAGCTTCTGTAATAGGCCTCTAGGCAGTTCCAGTTCCTTCCTTAGGTTTGTAGGTCATGCTTTTCCATTGCCTGGAGTACTTCAATTTACTCTACCCTCACCCTCTTTTCTGGTTTACTTTTCTTTATCCTTGAATATTAATTCTATAGACCGGGATAGGGGTACCTTTATAGTTTCAAAGTGCCCTGTACTTCCACTGTCATAGTACATATATTAATTGTACATTTCTCTAAGTTAGTGTAAGAGTTTGTGGGAGAGTGTGTGTGTGTGTGAAAAGACAGTATCTTTAGTTAATAAGCACAAAATAAATATGTTTTGAATGAGAAGATTCTGGTTCTAGTATTTACTATTTTTAGATTTAGGAAACATTTATTAAATATTTAAATATTACTTCTTAGTCCACCCTGGGTCAGGGGTTTAGGGGAAAACTAATGGACACGGGGCAAGCTTAGGTGAAGGATGATGCTTGAGCTCAGCTGTGTAGGATGAGTTAGTCTGGACCGAGGTGCTGATAAAAATAGAATAAATTTTGGTAAGAACTTTTCCTCCAGTGTATTTTGGCATTGCTTTGTAGAATAAAAAATAAGTTAAAGGATGTTAGACTATAATAAAATTTATATTGAAAAAAACTTATGAGAAATTAACTTTATATGAAAATTCTAAAAAAGTCTGAAATGTACAGATGCTTCATGTTAATACTGACAGTTACTGGCTAGTTTATCTTATTTCAATTCATAATAAAAAAGCTAAAACAATTGTTTTTAAGCACTAACAGAATAACTGGGTCTTGGAAAATAAGTAGCATTATTTGCAAAATGTGTAATATGCCAACTGGTGGCATTTTGCTTCCCTATAATTATTATCTAGTGAATGATAAGACTAGATTATCATTCTAGTGATATATCTAAAAATAAATTTCTTATTTATTTATATGTTATATGGTAAAACTTATATTTAGAATCTTACAAGGGAAAGGAAAAACATCTTTTCCCCCTCTCCAAAAATCTACTGAGAGAGGAAGGTATTTATTTGGCTTACCTGAATTACATAAGACAATATCTCAGACTTTCACCTGAGTAAGAATCACTTTGGTTCATGCTAAAATGCAGGTTCTTAGGCCAGTCCTGTTTTTGTTGGTGAGGCTCTTACATTTGACCTTTAATGAACATCCCAATGTTATCACATTCCAATGTGATAACAAATTGGAAAATAATGTGTATGTCAGTAATATGTAATTCAGATACTAACAACTGACCCTTATTCTCCTGGCCATTGAGTGGTGTGGCTGACACATTCTATGTAAATCTGAGGTTCTCAACAGGTTATATCCAATTCTGTCATAAATTTAGAGTAATCTTAAGTACATTGAATTAAATGTTGCTTATTGAATGCATGACATTTCACCTAGAATTCACAAAATCATTCAGATTACTTTATTCTTATCATCTGGGTACCCTACTTTGCTGAGCAAACTGTGTTACATGTGGGTTTGTTTATTACAGTCTGTGCAAAAAGAAACATCAACAATATTACTATCATTTCACTTTGGTATTTCTGGTATTCCACTAATGCCTCATTTGTAATAGTTAGGTATATCTTTATCTTTCTAGTAAACTGTTTGGTTTTTAAAGAATAGACAATTTAAAAAATGTTGAAATATAGTATATATCCCTAACTGACTTTGTAGGGGATAACTTTCTTTTTAATCTTGGTTATTTCTTGATTATATGCTGCTTATAAAAAATACAAAGCTTAGACATTTACTTTGTTTTTTACCTTTTACAATTTTTGTTAAAGTAATACATATTCACTTTAATATGTGAAACAGTGCATTAATATGCACAGAAATATTTTTAAAAAGCTAATATCCTTTCCATCCCTTTTTTTCCCACCTCACTTTCTTTATGCTGATACAAACAAACACATGTATAGGTTTGTGTTGAGTATGTATTTTAATGTGATTATTTGCATATTTTGGAACTTGCTTTTTAAAAACACCATGTTGTGGTGATTGTTCCAGCATAACTGTATAATTATAACTTATTCTTCTTAATAGCTGTGTACTATTCCATATGTGTAAGAGAGTATCATTATTTCTTCAGTAATTCTGTTTATGAACATTTAAGACCCTTTTTCGTTACTACTCATAATGGTGCAACAGATAACTTTGCTTATAGATCTCTATGCATTCATTTTCTTTCTGTTTTATTAAAGATACAGGATTGTGGGTCAAAAATAATGTGTATTTCAGTTTAATGAATTTCCTTTATAAAATAAATAACATTTTATATACTTGTTATAAAAATAGACTATAGAATATGGAAAACACATAGAATGAAATAAAAAGCATCTATGAATCTACCATCAAAACACAATCAATGTGCTAACAAATTGGAAGTTACTTTTTCAGTTGTTTATAATTATTTGCTTCTTTACAATTCATTACATCAATTGTGTTGTAATCCTGTAAGGTTTATTTTTACCACAAGGAAGATTTCACAGAGTAATTTCAAATTCTGAATTTTTAATTTTTTTTTTTTTTTTTTTTTTGAGACAGGTTCTTGCTCTGTCACCCAGGCTGGAGTGTAGTGATGTGGTCACAGCTCACTGCAGCTTCAATCTCCAGGGCTCAAGTGCTGCTACCTCCTCAGCCTCTTAAGTAGCTGGGACTACAGGTGCATGCCACCTCACCTAGCTAATTAAAAAAATTTTGTTTTTGTGGAGATGGGATCTCACTATGTTGTTTAGGCCAGTCCAAACTCCTGGGCTCAAGTGATCCTCCCACCTCAGACTCCCAAAGTGCAGGGATTTCAGGTGTGAGCCACAGTGCCAGGCCTAAGTATTTTTTTTTAAGGCCCAAGTAGTTTGTTTTTAAGGCCCTTAAGTTTTAACTATAGATTTGTCTTTGTTGTTCCTACTTCTTTCACTTAAAGAGAACAGCTGAGAACTTCCAATGAAATTTGTAATATAATCTAAAAAGTGGAATATTGATAAAGGAAGAAAAAATAGCCCTGAAATAGAACTGTGCAAGCTTGAGTACTAGGTGTGGCATCTACCTGATTAGACATGGGATTTTGGTTAAGCTACTTGATGTCAGAACCTTAGTTTCTTCCAATATTTCCAAATTCAGGTAATAGTGACTTACATTTTAAGATAGTTATTTGCAGTTGAAGAAAAAGAAGCAAAAATATTAAATAGTATGTTGTTACTTAACTTGATTCTGTCTTAGAACCAAAAATGTCAAAGTTTTCCAAACTCAATATCAGAAAGTTTCTTTTTGCCTCCTTGCAGTCCATCCTGATCATCATCCCCATAGGCAGTTCTTATTCTGATTTCTGTCATCATAGGCTCAGTTTTCTGATTCTTGAAGTTAATGTAAGTGGAACTATACAATATATACTCTTGTATCTGGTTTCTTTCAACAGAATGTTTATGTGGTTTATTGATGTTATATGAATATAACATATTTCTATGCTGTGCAGTATTATGCTATGTAAAATTAGTAAACTATTCTAATTCTAAACTAATGTTATTAGTAAAATTAGTAAACTATTCCACTAAGTAGGATAGATTAATAGGCTCTAAGTGAAAAACAAGTATTCTTTTAGCACCACTTTACCTTTCTTTTTTAGAGAAGGATGTTTGTATTCATGTATGTGTGTGCATGTATATATGTTACTGATAGATGGATATATAGGTAGGTGAATAGGTAGAGTGGTAGTTTTGGTTTGAAAAATTGAGACGAATTCATATAAAACAACTATGAGTTATTACGTCTTGGGAAAATGGAGCATGTGAGACCCACCTTTTATATACTTTTAAAAACTCATGTAATTATGAGTTTTGCCTTTTATGTTTTGTGTCTTTCAGATGAGGCAGGAGGAGCTATACCCCCTACCAAATAAATAAAAGCTTTTAAAATTACTTTTTTCTTTCTGCTCTGTTCCTTATTTCTACTGTCTCTCCAATTTTTTTTTCTAATTGTATGGGGAAATGTAGCCTTTAATTTAGCTCTTAACATTACAAGAGTTGCTCTTAACCTCCCATAAACAAGATTATTATGCCCATTATGGTTTTGGGGTGTGTGTGTGTAGTAGCTGGCTATTTCTGTCTATGATAATTTACCCTGTTCCCCCCATAACCTCCACTCCCAATGCATTTCCTTGAAGAGATCTTTTGAAAGTCCTGGTAGTTATTTACTAAATATAGTACTTTAAAGCAACGAGGTAGTATTCATTTAAGTAAGTGACAAATTTTTCAATATTTGGGAGTTAATATTTTAAACTCCCAAAATAAAGATTGATCCTTTTTGGCAATTTAGCCAAACCTTCAATATTTGATTGTTTAAAGATAGATTTAGTTTCTGATGAGTGAGGGAAACGAATCTGAAAAAAATGATATACTTTGCTGTACTTTTGTCATCATAGTTTATAATCAAATCCTTGGAAACTAACAGCATTAGTAAACAACAAAATAATTAGAAAATTAAAATACTGAATCATTAACAGATTGTTAGCAAACAATAGAAAATACTGGGGTTTTAAAAAAATGATACTGTTTACTATACTGAGGTAGTCAGCCTCAAAAGATGGCTATGAATCAGGCCTCCTAGTATTTATGCTCTTCTGTTGGCCTTTCCCCTTAAATCTGGGCTGTCCCTGTGACTTGCTTTTGACTTGCTTGTGGTGAAAGTGATACTGTTTGACTTCTGAGGACAGGTTATAAGGAGCCTTGCATTTTCCGTGCGAGTCACCTGGCATATGTGCTCTGGGAGAAGCCAGCCACCATATGTGAAGGCCAGTATCCCTGAAACTGCTATGTTGTGAGGACGCCTAAGCTAGTCACACAGAGAGGCTAATTGTAAGGAAGGAGAGAGAGAAATGCTTCTCTGACTCTCAGCTGTTGCAGTTATTCCAGCTAAGTTATCAGACATATGAGTGACAAAACCATCTTGGATTTCCAGCTCGATTGAAACTTCAGATGATTCCAGCCCAAGCCACCATCTGATGCAGCTACATGAGTGAGACCAAACCAAGAACCACTCAGATAAGTCTAGAAAATTCCACAGAACTGTAAGAGAGAAATAATAGATTCTTGTTTTTAAACCTTAGTTTTGGAGGATTTCCATAGCAACAAATAACCAGAACAGGTATTTTTAATTAAAATTTGTCTTAAATATATTTTATCATGGAAAAGACCAAGATATTCTACTCATCCTCAGCATTTCACTCTTTTCTAGATGACAGTATTTTGAGCCAAGGGATATGATTTAAATAATTGACACAGAATTGCAGATAAAGAGAGGTTCTGGGGTTAAGAATCAGTTCAGCTAAAACCAATCTGAAGCATCTAAGGCTACTAGAAAGCTTTAAGGAGCCATGAATCATACTTCAGGGACCCAACAGTAATGAGGGGGTTCAGGTTGAATCCAAGCATTTTCTGTTTATAGTTAAACAGAACAATATAATAAGATATGCAATAATTTACTTTAAAGAAATTAAATAAGTATAAAGCTTTCACTCTTTCTTCCTCATTTACTTTATTTCCTACTTTAGATGGCATTTTGGTGGCTCAGTTAAAATAATACTTAATAAAGTTCGGCTTCATGTAAAGGGGTGGGATTTGTATCATATTAATGTGACTTCTAAGTCCCTTTATGCATTCCAGATAAGAGGAAATGTGAATCCCCTAATGCCAGAGACTGCTGTTTTTTGATTGCTAACTCTTTGACCTCAGAGTTCACACAGTATATTAGGCATAGTGCATTGAGCTCATTTTCTAAGTTATCTTTATGTTTTGTCAACTGCCAGGTGGACTCTGGGCATTTTTTGGGGAAATGTGGTTAAGGCAGCCATAATTAGCAACTGCTTGAAATACTTACCAGGTATTTTAAAGAATATTAATAAGACCTCATTTAATTTGGTTGGCAGCTCTTAGATGATTTCTACAGTGATCATGATCATGTCTTACATTTTTATATATTACCTAGCCATTTAATAATGTACTTGAGAACTAAATATTTTAATAGTATTTCCTTACAGTCTGATACAGCGTGCAATGTTAGGTAGTTAAATGTTGTCTAATACATAATTTTGAGCTCGATTAGCTTGAAATGGCAAGTTCATCTAAAGTACATATGAATAAAAGGGATTATAAGTATAGTGAAGTGTAACATAGAACTGGTAAATATTTTAAATATATGTACTCATTATGATTTGTAAATATTATAGCCAAAGCATGCAGTTGCAACAACTTCCAAAAATTAAAAACTATTTGAAAACTCTTTTTACATTTTACACTTAATAAACTAATTTGTACATAAACCACATTATTTATATTTAAAACTTAAAAAATTCACTTTCTCCAGCTATTCTAACAAGAACTTAATAAGTAGGCTTTGCTTTTAAAATGACACAATCTACCAGTTATTTGGTAAAACTAGCATAATCATAAATTTCCCATCCATGCTTTTTCCAAAAATACTAACCCATATTGTTCTCTCTGGACCTGTTGTAGGGATGACTAATCCAACTGCTGAGGTCTCTCTTTATGTGTTTGATGGAACACTTGGCTTGCTGGACTACAGCTGTGTGTTTATGTGCAGTGCACACCTGCAGGGGCCTGACAAATAGCTGTAGTATGCAGAGGATACAAAATTACCCTGGCAGTGCTGCAAATAAGGAAGTTTCTGTTTTGAAGTCCATATGTGTGTGTGCTTGAGATGCCAGCTGGTGTATTTATGTTGCATGCACAGATGTAAAACTGCCAACTGATTTTATACCAAATAAAGTCTAATCTTTTTATACGTACTTTGTGTCAAAGTTATGAAGTGGTATGTAAGAATATTCTCATGACTTAGCTCTTTTAAAATAAAAACTGCTATTAAAAATATGAACTCATAATATCATTAGGAAAGAGAGGAAAAAGGATAGTGATAGAGATGGTATTTCTTAACTATTATCCTGTGTATAATAATGTTGTTATTACTATATCGTTAGATAAGTAAAGTTTTGATGTATTCTAATCATGAATGATATATATTCTCTTTTGTGACTAGAGTCAGTCAGGTCTTTATGAAATCCCAATTTATGAATACTGAAATGTGAAAGACAAATTTATATAATTACTTGACTTGAAGGCTTTGGCTATTCTATTTTTCAAGTACATTTGATTTTAACAAGTTGAAAGGATGGTGCATTTTTTGCCATTTTTAGAATGTATTTAAATTTGTTCTGAAAGAAATATTAGTGTTTATAAATACCAGGGATAATATTTCCCAAGTCTATGGAAATTTTAAAACCAATATAAAAATAGTGGAAAAGCCAGTTATTCAAAAGAACCTTTGAAAGAAGCAATTGTTTTTGTTTCTTTTAATATGTCTTCTCTAACTAAATGAAGAAATATATTTTATTGACACTGTCCGTCCCAAACAAGAATAATGATTTGATTATTAGATAATTGATCTTCAAATTAATATTTGCAAATGAGATACTGTATATGTTACTTAAGTGCAAATGTAGATTAGAGTGGAAGCTTTTTTTAAAAATTAGTGTTGGATATATTCATTTTCTCTAAGAACTATCATTGCTTACGAAGCAGTGATTTTTTCCATATATAATTGGTTTCTTTGTTTTCTTTTTCTTTCTTTTTTTTTTTTTGGAGATGGAGTCTCGCTGTTGTCAGCCCGGGCTGGAGTGCAATGGCGCGGTCTTGGCTCACTGCAACCTCTGCCGCCTGGGTTCCAGCAATTCTCCTGCCTCAGCCTCCCGAGTAGCTGAGATTACAGGCGTCTGCCACCATGGCCAGCTAATTTTTGTACTTTTTTTTAGTAGAGGCGGGGTTTCACCATGTTGGCCAGGCTGGTCTCAAGCTCCTGACCTCAGGTGATCCACCCACCTCGACCTCCCAAAGTGCTGGGATTACAGGCATGAGCCACCATGCCCGGCCCATATATAATTGGTTTCTAATATTAATGGATATGTTTCAGTTGAATCATTTTCAAAAGGATTGACTTTTACTATATTTGAAATATATGTACAAATTAAGAATTTTTAGACATTGCTTAACAATAGCTGTTATCAGAATTTGTTTTTGTTTTATTTATAACCTCTTTATTGTTTTGTATCATTTTATATGTATAGGTTTATAAGTATTTGCAAATGGAGGAAAGTAGTTCAAGTGCTTTTCAAAATCATGTTAACTTTCTTATTAGAAACTTTTAATGGTACTGTAAAAATATGTTGTCGTATATAATCTTGTATTCAGTTTTGCATTTGAAACACACTGAATTTGTCTTTCACATAAGTATATCTAGATATATTGATTCTTCTGATATTAATGTAAGTTATAATTGAGTTCTGATTTTTTACTTATAGAATTGCCTTATCATAGTTCCTTA
Organism: Macaca nemestrina; assembly: GCF_043159975.1. Classification (NCBI taxonomy): domain Eukaryota; kingdom Metazoa; phylum Chordata; class Mammalia; order Primates; family Cercopithecidae; genus Macaca; species Macaca nemestrina. The sequence goes on along the minus strand of NC_092132.1, from coordinate 46,193,309 downwards.
TTTGACTGTATTTTACTGACATTTTGTATGCTTTCCTAATTATTATTTTTAGTGATAGTGTCAAACTTTAGTTTGTAATGCCTTTAAAAACTTACATAGTGTTTAATAGGCATGATTCCTTTTTCTTCAATGGTAGGCATGATGCCTTTTTTTGTCATAAAGGGATGTATATTTGCTATTTTTTCTAGCATAATTTTACTTGAACTTTCACTGTAATCAAATTTCAGCAAATGCGGGAAAGGCCTGAGCTTTTAGCATTGTCCCTTAGCCTTAAAGTCTAAATTTTGACTAAATCAGGCATCTTAATTCATGAAGAACGTTTGATTTGGAATAAGTTTTATATAATGAGACAGAAAGATGGACTAGAAACCACATCTCCCAATGGCTGACCTGAGGGACAAGATGTTTTTGACAAAATATGCAATTACTTGTATGATAAAAAGTGCATAAAGAAACCAAGTACATCAATTTCCCAAATGAAAGGTAGTATGGTATACTTGAATTAACTCTTGATCAGGAGACATACAAAATTCTAGCCCTGTAACACACAGTTGTATGTTATTAGACTAGTTTCCTGGAGCTTTAGTTTAGTTTAATTTTTCTACTAGAGAAAGGGGATAGTAATTCTGATTAATATTGATGTGAGTATTAATAATAAGATAATGGACATAAAGCTGTTCTGTGGTCAGGGTGTGGAGCATGTAGTAGATGTTCAATAATAGTTGACTTTTTTTTTTTTAAAGCAGTAGTAGTAACAGTTTGAAAAAGTTCATTACATAGGAAATATACATGTAAAGTTAACTCAGAAAAGGATAGACATAAGAAAGCTTCACTGATGCCTTACGTTTTTTCCTGAAAATATATTTTAAAGAAAGGACCAAACCTCAAATTTTTACAGCTAAAAGAATCTTTTATTACTTATTTGAGAGATTATGTTCAATACATTGCTTGGTTATTTAGTGCTAGGGCCAACTGCCTTTAGTAGGATATCACTTCAAACACTGCTGCCGCCACTGCAGGTTGCAAGCACATGATTGAAGGCTTCTAGTTCTCAGCTCATGCCCAGATGTCTTTCAATAACTATAGCCAGTAATTTCTTCAAATTGCTCACTTTATCAGCAGCACATGTCATCAATCCTGAAGTGGTTGGTCAAGTCAACTGCAGAATCTTTAGCTTATAGACACAGCTGCAAACAGGTGAACAGGCAGAAAGTAATTTGTGCAGCTTGGTGGCTGTCAGACGAAAGACAGACAATCTGTGTTTAAAACAGATTGCAGGCCCTGTATGGGCCAGACAAAAGGGATTTCTCCAACTGCAAATAATTCTAAGGTTAACATATTTTCCTTTCTGCCATTAGGTGATTTGTTAAAATTGGAAACAATGAACATTATAAATCTACACAGAAACTGGAGACAAGATGAAAGAGAAAATCAGATCACTAAATAGGTTTACATTTGTCTTTCCAAAGAAGTATAACTGGCATTCATATAAGCTGTTTTCTCACAAATTAAGCCAAGTTATAAAATAATTCTTTGAAACTTAAAAGATTACAAATATTTCAAGTTGCATTAAGAATTACTGGTATTAAAAAAGCAATGAACCTTGAACAGTCCAGTTTTTATAAGTAGTTTTTAGAGTTAATTGTTAATTTGTAGATGTTGGAATTTGCTTCTTTAAAAATATTATTTAGTATTTTTCTTGCAGCTTTATTAAGTAGATTTTAAAACTAGCATATGCTAGATATAACACACTTTTCAGCACATAAAATCTACCATGGTTACAGAACAAAAATTCATATGGAGAAAAATATTCTGAGGACCTATGCATTTAAAAAAGTTGTCCTCACATTTTTTCCTTTGGAGTTATTTAGATCAGAATCTGAAAGATACCTGAATCTATCTGTAAAACAGTTATATTTTAGAAGATTGTTCTATAATAACACTAAGAATATTCATCATTTTTGTCCATAAATCTCAAAATGATAAACTTATGAGAGTCTGAATCAGCAAAGTTATTTCTCAACAGTATTGGTCCATATAGGTGCCTACTCATTAAACTAAACAGGAGGAAGGACTATACTACATTAGCTAAATGAGTACCTCATGACAGAAGACTACTGAAGGAGATAGACACACTATCTTTAAGACACACTATCTTAAATATTTAAAAAAGTTTAGATATTTAAAATATGTGTACATGTGTAGTGCATGGATACATGTGTTTGTAGGGAGGAACACATGAGAAATAATTGAGTAGTCCTTTGTTTTCTACCAGAGCTTATGTCTATGATATAGAGAACCGTAAGTGAATGTTACTGATTAATTCTCTTATTTTTGGCTCTCTTGTGCTTTCTCTCGTTTCACAATCAATTTAGTATTGTAATTGTTTTTAATAGGTAATGATCTGTGTAACATCGTGTTTCAGAACACAGTCCTCAGTGTCAAATTGTATTTAAGTTCCAGTTTGATAATACTGTGTGATTTTTGAACAAGTTACTTAACCTACCAAATCCTTAGTTTTTCAGTGGTGATAGTGTCTATTTATTAACTTAGGTTGTTTTGTGGTATTAAAAACTCATATAAAGTATTGTGCCTTGTGCCTTGTACTTATTTAAAGCTTCAATAAACTTTAGGCATTTTCTGCTAGAATCCAAACATCCTGAGGAAAGGGAATGTTTTGGTCTTGCTCCTAGCTGCTTCCTAAGCATTTATTACCATGATTTGAACCTCTAAGAACTCAGAAGTAATCTGAATGAACTTGTCAATAGTTCTGTAATTTTTAGAGTCCACTGTGCTGATTTCCTTTAGTCATAATATTCCTTTCTTGCCAAATGCCTTGACCTTAAATATGACAACAATTCTTATTTATTTATTGAGACAGAGCCTTGCTCTGTCACCCAGGCTGCAGTGCAGTGGCGCGATCTTGGCTCACTGCGACCTCTGCCTCCTGGGTTCAAGCGATTCTCCTACCTCACCGTCAGTAATCCCAAGTAGCTGGGATTACAGGCACTCACTACTATGTCTGACTAATTTTTGTGTTGTTTTAGTACAGACAGGGTTTTGCCATGCTGGCCAGGGTGGCCTCAAGACTCCTGGCCTCATGTGATCCACCCACCTCAGCCTCCCAAAGTACTGGGATTATAGGTGTGAGCCACTGCGCCCCGCCCTCATTTATTTTTTGGGTATAGACAAAGCGGTATGAATATTTTACTGTCTCTCATTTCAGTTTTTCTAACATTAGGAAATTGTTCTTGATTACAGCTGTTTGTCAAATACAGCTAGCTGTGGTGCCTCATGCTCACAGAATAATCTGGCATTAAAAATCAATTATATTTTACTGTTTTTTGTTTTGTTTTGTTTTTTGAGACTGGGTCTCACTTTCTCAACCAAGCCTTTTGGTCTCCAAACTTGCCCAACATGGTTCCACTCCATTCTTTGGCCAAAAATCAATGGGTTCAAGAGCACAAGTTTTAACTCTAGGACTTAATTTTAGATTTCTCATATCAAAATCGCTTTGCCTCTATAGCAGTAGTTAGAGCTTCCAATATATGCTGACTTTCAGGCCCTACACCATACCTATTGTTTTGAAATCTCTGAGGATGGGGCCTGGATGTCGATCTTTCAATAAAATCTCTTTGTGTCTATCTAATGTGGACCCATGGTTGAGAACAAGTGTTCTAGGACAGAGACTGGCAAGTTATGACCCATGGGCCAAATCCAGCCCATCAGCTGTTTTTGACTGGAATGCAGTAACCATCATTATTTGGCTGGTTAGTTATTATCCATGGCTGTTTCGTGCTACAACAGCAGAGTTAAATAAATGCAACAGAGACTGTATGTCTTGCAAAGCCTAAAATATTTATTATTTAACCCTTCATAAAAAATGTTTGCTGGCTGGGTGCGGTGGCTCAAGCCTGTAATCCCAGCACTTTGGAAGGCTGAGATGGGCGGATCACGAGGTCAGGAGATCGAGACCATCCTGACTAACACGGTGAAACCCCATCTCTACTAAAAAAATACAAAAAACTAGCCGGGTGAGGTGGTGGGCACCTGTAGTCCCAGCTACTCGGGAGGCTGAGGCAGGAGAATGGCATAAACCTGGGAGGCAGAACTTGCAGTGAGCTGAGATCCGGCCACTGCACTACAGCCTGGGCGACAGAGCGAGACTCCGTCTCAAAAAAAAAAAAAAAAAAGGTTTTCAAACCCATTTTAGATTATGAGCTCTGATGTGGTGACTCACGCCTGTAATCACAGCACTGTGGAGGGCCAAGGTAGGTGGATCACGAGGTCAGGAGTTCGAGACCACCTTGGCCAACATGGTGAAACTCTACCTCTACTAAAAAATTAGCCGGGCGTGGTGGCACGCACCTATAATCCTAGCTACTCAGGAAGCTGAGGCAGGAGAATCACTTGAATCCGGGAGGTCGAGGTCTCACCACTGCACTCTAGCCTTGGTGACAGAGTGAGACTCTGTCTCAGAAAAAAAACCAAACAAACCAAAACGAATAAAAAAAGATTATGAGCTCTGATTATCAACAGTTTTGCACATATTTTGTGTTTGTTGCTACTTCAGGTAATCCATTGGTGAATTAGCTAGATATTTTTGATTACCTTTTTATTTCTTGCCTAATAGTGAGCTGTTTGAGGGCAGGCTCCATATTTTATAGCTCTTTAAAATCCTCAACCCCTAATATAGCTAATTTTGCATAGTTGGGTGTAAGTAAATGTTCATTAATTGACTCTAGTTATTGGCCTTCAGTTATTGCATGAAGGTGCTAGTAAGGGACAGTGTGGAGCTTTTGATTTGTGCATGTTCACAATGATTCAGTGGTATTTAGTGCATGTTCAGTTTTTTTTTTAACTCCTTCTATTAAAATAGACATTATTGTAATTTAGAATATTACCAAGTCTTCATTGTATAATTACAGAAAATCCCTTAATTTTTTTTTCATTTCTGGAATTACCATTAACCTTCATTACTCATTGTTTGTACTTAATGTTTAGATCTAAGCTACAAAACAGCATACCATATTTTCATCATCATTACTGTTTTAAAAATTTGCCTTCATTCCTGTTTCAGGGAGTTTGGGCAATGCCTGTGATATTTGTGTCTTGAAAATAGTGGTCTGTCAGATACAAGGTTGATCCAATTTTAATAATAGTTTTTTCTACTTCTTGATCTTTAATGGATTGAAATTATCTTGGCTTTTGCTGGTAGTGTAGTCATAATAATTTTTAAATTGTGAGTGCTCAAGGGAGAAAACAGATCCAAAGTGTCCTGTATTGGTTCTGTGTTATTCCCCTGGAATGATGTGTTTGACTAGTTTTCTTTTAAACTATTAACTACATAAATTTTGTTCAAGGCTGGTGTCTTAGCATTTGTATTACAACTATAGTTAGTACACATACATGTCTTCTATATTCATTAAGAAAGATCACTATCTTACATTGTTTTTTTCATTTCACTTGTTAAATAAAGTGAATATGTTATTTAGGGCAGGGAAAAAAATAAGGCAATCAGGCAGGTTGCTGACGGCAGTCCAAATGGCTGATCAGAGAGTCTTTATATGCATTGGTAATGTGTTGTGCAATATAAGCTGAAATATATTCCACAAGGGAGGAAAACGGAATAGGTTACATACCCTGTTCCTAAGTGCAATGAATATAAAACTCCATTACTCACTTTAGGCAGGTGCTTTTTATATGAGGCTTTAAAGTAATATAAAACTGCTGGTGAAATGATTGGTTTATACAGACACCACTTAGCTTCCAGTGCTCTAACCAGATAAAGAGACTAAAACTATTAAGATATTTCTTTAATGATTCAGGGATTGATGTTTAATATTCTTTTGGTATAATGGCCTGTCCCTATAACATTGTATAGTTATGAAATTTGTGTGTGACTTGGTTATGAAAGACTTTTTTCAGGGAAAGAGGAAAAAAGTTCTTATTTGTTAATGATAAGGAAATGAATCTCTCCAAAATTTCTTTCAGTGTATACATATATAGAAAGATATATATCTGCATTTAAAAATATTTTTGAAGGACTTTCTAAATACGTTTCTTGGTAGTTTTTTTCAGCTTTTCTCCAAGAACGATTGAACATTTTATAGGCATTAAGATTGAATAAATTTTGTAATGTACAATAACTCTCTTTAGGATAACTCTGCAATTGGTTGATGAACATTATGAAGCATTAAAATGTGTATTAGTTCATAAAGATTTGCAGTGATCTCACTTATATATACAAACCGCTATATTTCTCTTTTTTGACACTTTTACAGAGAACAAGTACCTGCTTATTGTTTTAACGCTGAACATTCTCTTATGAGTGAATTTTTATAAATTAAAAGGGACGTTAAAAGGATAACAAATAGGCATTTTTCGAATTTGTCTTAGGTTCTAAATATTTGAACCAGATGGTTTTCTTTCTAAATCTGTCATTGATTGATTGATTAATTGATTTTCCCTCCCTCCCCTCCCTCAGTGCCTCCATGTCTCCCACCCTTGAGCTTCCCCCTCACCCCCAACCCTGCTTCCCCTTATTAGGTGACATTTACATACAATCAGCTATTTTACAGTTTATGATTCAGTGGTATTTAGTGCATTCACAATGTGCAACTACCAGGCCTCAGTTTCAAAATATTGATATCACTCCATAAAAACACCCCATAGCTTTTAAGTAATTGCTCGTAATTCCTCCTCTCCCTCATCCCCTGGTATCCTCTACTCTTATCTACTTTTGTCTCTATGGATTTTCCTTTTCTGGACATCTGATATTAAAGGAATCATATATTAATATTATGGGACCTTTTGGTTTTCTCCAGAGATCTGGCTAAGTTGTTGTGTGTATCAACAGTTCATTCATTTTTTATTGCTCATAATATTCCATGGTATGGATGTACCACGGTTTGTTAAATAATTTATCTGTGGAAGGACATATTTGTTGTTTCCAGTTTTTGGCTATTACAATAAAGCTGTGATAAACATATACAAGTTTTTGTGTGAACATGCATTTCGTTTCTCTGGGAGTAATGCCTCAGAATACAGTTGCTGGGCTATACGGTAGTTGAATGTTTAAATTTTTTTTTGTTTTTGAGACAGAGTCTCGCTCTGTCACCCAGGCTGGAGTGCAGTGGTGCGATCTCAGCTTACTGCAAGCTCCGCCTCCCAGGTTCACGCCATTCTCCTGCCTCAGCCTCCCAAGTGGCTGGGACTACAGGTGCCCACCACCATGCCTGGCTAATTTTTTGCATTTTTAGTAGAGACGGGGTTTCACCATGTTAACCAGATGGTCTCCATCTCCTGACATCGTGATCCGCCTGCCTTGGCCTCCCAAGGTGCTGGGATTACAGGTGTGAGTCGCCGCCCCAGCCTGAATATTTAATTTTGAAATGAATGGATATGACTGTGTTTCAATAAAGTTTTATTTATAAAAGCAGGAAGTGGGCCAGATTTGGCCTATGTGGTTTGTCTAACATGGTTATAGGAAGAAGGAATTGGTGGATAAATATCATGGCTTTGTTAACGCCTATTTAATCATGTTCCTTAAATATATTGTTTAGTAAACTTCTTTATAGAATTACCCATATAGTAATTTTTGTTTTCAAATAGTAAACTTAAGATGATATCCCATTTCATTCCTTATATTGGTAATTTATAGTTTCTCTCTTTCTTATTAGAGTTTTTCAGTTTTATTGGTCTTTAAAAAAGTCTAAAAAATCAATTTAAAATTTTAAATACAATTTTTTTATTTTTAGAATTTTGAATATAAATTTTGTTGATTTCTGCTACCTTTGTTATTTTTTGCCCATGCTTACTTTGGTTTTATTTTGCTTTCCATGTTTTTGGTGTTTTAGGTGAGAGCTAGATTATGGAATTAAGACTTACTTTTACTGTGCACATTCGGTGCTATACATTTCTCTCTGTGTACTGCTTTAGTTGTGGCCCACAAATTTTGATATATTATGTCTTCATTCAATTTTTTTCTTCTATTTCATTGGAGAATCTTTGGCTCATGGACTATTTAGATCTGTTTAATTTCCAAGTTTGGGGAGATTTTCCTACTACTTTTTAAAAAATTGATTTCTAATTTGAATCTAATGTGGTCCGAGAACAAACTCTGTATAGCTTCATTTATTTTAATTCTGTTCATTTCTGGTCCAGTATAATATTGTCTACCTTGTTAGCTGTTTCATGGGCATTTGAAAAGAATGTGTATTCTGCTGTTCTGTAACCTAGAAACAGCTTATTAGTTGATGGCATTTTTGACATTGTCTATATCCTTGCTGACACTCTGTCTAGTTGTTGTGTTTGTTGTTGAGAGGGGTATCGAAGTGTCCAAATATAGTTGTAGATTTATTTTTTCAGCTCTATCTCTTTCTGCTTTACGTATTTTATAGCTATGTTGTTTGGTTTATATTTCAAGTTGCTGTGTCTGTTCAGAGGATTGGCTCTTAGGATTTTTTTCCTCTTAAACCTACTTTGTTTGACATTAAAATAACCAGTTTTTTAAAAAAATATTGAGATAAAGTTCACATAACAGAAAATGTATCATATAGCTATTTTAAAGTGTACAATTCAGGAGTTTTTAATAAATTCATATAGCTCTGCGGCTATCACCACTCTCTAATTTTAGAACATTTTTATCTCCCCAGAAGAAACCCCATACCCATTAAGCAATCATTCCCCATTCCCATTTCCCCACAGCCCTTGGCAATGACTAATCTACTTAATGTCTCTGTGGAATCCTGATTTTGAATATTTTCTATAAATGGAATCATGGAATATGTAATGTTTTGTATCTGATTTATTTCACTAAGAATATCTTATACAAGCTTTTGTGTGGACATTCTTATACAAGCTTATGTGTGGACATATATTTTCAGTTTCTTTGGTTATTTACATAGGAGATGTACTGCGGGATCATATGGTCATGTTTGATTAACTGCAAAATTGTTTTCCGTAGCAGCTGGACCATATGACATTCCTAGCAGCAATGTATGAGGGTTTCTTTTCTTTTCTTTTTTATTATACTTTAAGTTCTAGGGTACATGTGCACAACATGCAGCTTTGTTACATATGTATACATGTGCCATGTTGGTGTGCTGCACCCGTTAACTCGTCATTTACATTAGGTATATCTCCTAATGCTATCCCTCCCCACTCCCCCCAACCCCCAACAGGCCCAGGTGTGCGATGTTCCCCTTCCTGTGTCTGAGTGTTCTCATTGTTCAATACCCACCTATGAGTGAGAATATGTGGTGTTTGGTTTTCTGTTCTTGCGATAGTTTGCTGAGAATGATGGTTTCTAGCTGCATCTATGTCCCTACAAAGGACCTGAACTCATCCTTTTTTATGGCTGTATAGTGTTCCATGGTGTATATGTGTCACATTTTCAAAATCCAGTCTGTCACTGATGGACATTTGGGTTGATTCCAAGTCTTTGCTATTGTGAATAGTGCTGCAATAAACATATGTGTGCATGTGTCTTTATAGCAACATGATTTATAATCCTTTGGGTATATACCCAGTAATGGGATGGCTGGGTCAAATGGTATTTCTAGTTCTAGATCCTTGAGGAATCGCCACACTGTCTTCCACAATGCTTGAACTAGTTTACAGTCCCACGAACAGTGTAAAAGTGTTCCTATTTCTCCACATCCTCTCCAGCACTTGTTGTTTCCTGACTTTTTAATGATTACCATTCTAACTGGTGTGAAATGGTAGTATCTCATTGTGGTTTTGGTTTGCATTTCTCTGATGGCTAGTGATGATGAACATTTTTTCATGTGTCTGTTGGCTGCATAAATGTCTTCTTTTGAGAAGTGTCTGTTCATATCCTTTGCCCACTTTTTGATGGGGTTGTTTTTTTCTTGTAAATTTGTTTGAGTTCTTTGTAGGTCCTGGATACTAGCCCTTTGTCAGATGAGTAGATTGCAAAAATTGTCTCCCACTCTGCAGGTTGCCTGTTCACTCTGATGGTAGTTTCTTTTGCTGTGCAGAAGCTCTTTAGTTTAATTGGATCCCATTTGTCAATTTTGGCTTTTGTTGCCATTGCTTTTGATGTTTTAGAAATGAAGTCCTTGCCCATGCCTATGTCCTGAATGGTACTACCTAGGTTTTCTTCTAGGGTTTTTATGGTATTAGGTCTAACATTTAAGTCTCTAATCCATCTTGAATTAGTATTTGTATAAGGTGTAAGGAAAGGATCCAGTTTCAGCTTTCTACTTATGGCTAGCCAGTTTTCCCAGCACCATTTATTAAATAAGGAATCCTTTCCCATTTCTTGTTTTTGTCAGGTTTGTCAAAGATCAGATGGTTGTAGATGTGTGGTATTGTTTCTGAGGGTTCTGTTCTGTTCCATTGGTCTATAAGTCTGTTTTGGTACCAGTAGCATGCTGTTTTGGTTACTGTAGCCTTGTAGTATAGTTTGAAGTCAGGTAGCATGATGCCTCCAGCTTTGTTCTTTTGACTTAGGATTGTCTTGGCAATGCGGGCTCTTTTTTGGTTCCATATGAACTTTACAGTAGTTTTTTTCCAATTCTGTGAAGAAAGTCATTGGTAGCTTACTGGGGATAGCATTGAATCTATAAATTACCTTGGACAGTATGGCCATTTTCATGATATTGATTCTTCCTATCCATGAGCGTGGTATGTTCTTCCATTTGTTTGTGTCCTCTTTTATTTCATTGAGCAGTGGTTTGTAGTTCTTCTTGAAGAGGTCCTTCACATCCCTTGTAAGTTAGATTCCTAGATATTTTATTCCCTTTGAAGCAGTTGTGAATGGGAGTTCGCTCATGATTTGGCTCTCTGTTTTTCTGTTATTGGTGTATGAGAATGCTAGTGACTTTTGCACATTGATTTTGTATCCTGAGAGTTTGCTGAAGTTGCTTATCAGCTTAAGGAGATTTTGGGCTGAGACAGTGGGGTTTTCTAAATATACAATCATGTCATCTGCAAACAGGGACAGTTTGACTTCCTCTTTTCCTAATTGAATACCCTTTTTTTCTTTCTCTTGCCTGATTGCCCTGGCCAGAACTTCCAACACTATGTTGAATAGGAGTGGTGAGAGAGGACATCCCTGTCTTGTGCCAGTTTTCAAGGGGAATGCTTCCAGTTTTTGCCCATTCAGTATGATATTGGCTGTGGGTTTGTCCTAAATAGCTCTTATTATTTTGAGTTATGTTCCATCAATACCGAATTTATTGAGCGTTTTTATCATGAAGGGCTGTTGAATTTTGTCAAAGGCCTTTTCTGCATCTGTTGAGATAATCATGTGGTTTTTGTCTTTGGTTCTGTTTATATACTGGATTACGTTTATTGATTTGCATATGTTGAACCAGCCTTGCATCCCAGGGATGAAGCCCACTTGATCATGGTGGATAAGCTTTTTGATGTGCTGCTGGATTCAGTTTGCCAGTATTTTATTGAGGATTTTAGCATCGATGTTCATTAGGGGTATTGGTCCAAAATTCTCTTTTTTTGTTGTGTTTCTGCCAGGCTTTGGTATCAGGATGATATTGTCCTCATAAAATGAGATAGGGAGGATTTCCTCTTTTTCTATTGATTGGAATAATTTCAGAAGGAATAGTACCAGCTCCTCCTTGTACCTCTGGTAGAATTCTGCTGTGAATCTGTCTGGTCCTGGATGTTTTTTGGTTGGTAGGCTATTAATTGCCTCAATTTCAGAGCCTGTTATTATTGGTCTATTCAGAGATTCAACTTCTTCCTGGTTTAATCATGGGAGTATATGCGTCCAGGAATTTATCCATTTCTTCTAGGTTTTCTAATTTATTTGCATAGAGGTGTTTATAATATTCTCTGATATTAGTTTGTATTTCTGTGGGATCGGTGGTGATATCCCCTTTATCATTTTTTATTGCGTCTATTTGATTCTTCTCTCTTTTCTTCTTTATTAGTCTTGCTAGCGGTCTATCAATTGTGTTGACCTTTTGAAAAACCAGCTCCTGGATTCATTAATTTTTTAAGGGATTTTTGTGTCTCTATCTCCTTCAGTTCTGCTCTGATCTTAGCTATTTCTTGCCTTCTGCTAGCTTTTGAATATGTTTGCTTTTGCTTCTCTAGTTCTTTGAATTGTGATGTCAGGGTGTCAATTTTAGATCTTTCCTGCTTTCTCTTGTGGGCATTTAGTGCTATAAATTTTCCTCTAGACACTGCTTTAAATGTGTCCCAGAGATTCTGGTATGTTGTATCTTTTTTCTCATTGGTTTCAAGGAACAACTTTATTTCTGCCTTCATTTCGTTATGTACCCAGTAGTCATTCAGGAGCAGGTTGTTCAGTTTCCATGTAGTTGGGTGGTTTTGAGTGAGTTTCTTAATCCTGAGTTCTAGTTTGATTGCATTGTGGTCTGAGAGACAGTTTGTTATAATTTCTGTTCTTTTACATTTGCTGAGGAGTGCTTTACTTCCAACTATGTGGTCAATTTTGGAATAAGTGTGATGTGGTGCTCAGAAGAATGTATATTCTGTTGATTTGGGGTGGAGAGTACTGTAGATGTCTATTAGGTCTGCTTGGTGCAGAGTTGAGTTCAATTCCTGGATATTCTTGTTAACTTTCTGTCTTATTGATGTGTCTAATGTTGACAGTGGGGTGTTAAAGTCTCCCATTATTATTGTGTGGTAGTGTAAGTCTCTTTGTAAGTCTCTAAGGACTTCCTTTATGAATCTGGGTGCTCCTGTATTGGATGCATACATATTTAGGATAGTTAGCTCTTCTTGTTGAATTAATCCCTTTACCATTATATAATGGTTTGACCTTTGTTGGTTTAAAGTCTGTTTTATCAGAGACTAGGATTGCAACCGCTACCTTTTTTTGTTTTCCATTTGCTTGGTAGATCTTCTTCCTCCATCCCTTTTTTTTGAGCCTTTGTGTGTCTCTGCACGTGAGATGGGTCTCCTGGATACAGCAAGTTGATGGGTCTTGACTCTTTATCCAATTTGCCAGTCTGTGTCTTTTAATTGGTGCATTTAACCCATTTACATTTAAGGTTAATATTGTTGATGGGTCTTGACTCTTTATCCAATTTGCCAGTCTGTGCCTTTTAATTGGTGCATTTAACCCATTTACATTTAAGGTTAATATTGTTATGTGTGAACTTGATCCTATCATTGTGATGTTAGTTGGTTATTTTGCTCATTAGTTGATGCGGTTTCTTCCTAGCATCGATGGTCTTTACATTTTGGCATGTTTTTGCAGTGGCTGGTACTGGTTGTTCCTTTCCATGTTTAGTGTTTCCTTCAGGAGCTCTTGTAGGGGAGGCCTGGTGGTGACAAAATCTCTCAGCATTTGCTTGTCTGTAAAGGATTTTTATTTTTCTTTCACTTATGAAACTTAGTTTGGCTGGATATGAAATTCTGGGTTGAAAATTCTTTTCTTTACTAATGTCGAATATTGGCCACCACTCCTTTCTGGCTTATAGAGTTTCTGTTGAGAGATCCGCTGTTAGTCTGATGGGCTTCCCTTTGTGGGTAACCCGATCTTTCTCTCTGGCTGCCCTTAACATTTTTTCCTTCATTTCAACTTTGGTGATTCCGACAATTTTGTGTCTTGGAGTTGCTCTTCTTGAGGAGTATCTTTGTGGCGTTCTCTGTATTTCCAGAATTTGAATGTTGGCCTGCCTTACTAGGTTGAGGAAGTTCTCCTGGATAATACCCTGCAGAGTGTTTTTCAACTTGGTTCTATTCTCCCCGTTACTTTCAGGTACACCAGTCATACGTAAATTTGGTCTTTTCACATAGTCCCATATTTCTTGGAGGCTTCGTTCATTTCTTTTTACTCTAAACTTCTCTTCTCCCTTCATTTCATTCATTTGATGTTCAGTCACTGATACCCTTTCTTTCAGTTGATCGAGTCTGTTACTGAAGCTTGTGCATTTGTCACGTAGGTCTTGTGTCATGGTTTTCATCTATATCAGGTAGTTTAAGGACTTCTCTGCATTGGTTATTCTAGTTAGCCATTCGTCAAATCCTTTTTCAAGGTTTTTAGTTTCTTTGCACTGCGTTCGTAATTCCTCCTGTAGCTCGGAGATGTTTGATTGTCTGAAGTCTTCTTCTCTCAACTCGTCAAAGTCATTCTCCATCCAGTTTTGTTCCATTGCTGGCGAGGAGCTGCGTTCCTTTGGAGGCGGAGAGGCACTCTGATTTTTAGAATTTCCAGCTTGTCTGTACTGCTTTTTCCCCATATTTGTGGTTTTATCTACTTTTGGTCTTTGATGATCGTGACGTACAGATGGGGTTTTGGTGTGGATGTCCTTTCTGTTTTTTGTTTTTCCTTTTAACAGTCAGGACCCTCAGTTGCAGGTCTTTTGGAGTTTGCTCGAGGTCCACTCCAGACCCTGTATCTGCAGCAGAAGCTGCAGAAGAGTGAATATTGCTGAACAGCAAATGTTGCTATCCGATCGTTCCTCTGGAAGCTTTTTCTCAGAGGTGTACCCATCCATGTGAAGTGTGAGGTGTTATTCTGCCCCTAGTGGAGGATGTCTCCCAGTTAGGCTACTCGGGGGTCAGGGACCCACGTGAGCAGACAGTCTATCTGTTCTCAGATCTCAAACTTTGTTCTGGGAAAACCACTACTCTCTTTAAAGCTGTCACACAGGCACATTTCCATCTGCAGAGGTTTCTGCTGCCTTTTGTTTGGCTATGGCCTGTCCCGAGGGGTGGAGTCTACAGAGGCAGGCAGGCCTCCTTGAGCTGAGATGGGCTCCACCCAGTTCGAGCTTCCAGGCTGCTTTGTTTACCTAGTTAAGCCTCAGCAATGGCGGGATGCCCCTCTCCCAGCCTTGCTACAGCCTTGCAGTTAGATCTCAGACTGCTGTGCTAGCAATGAGGGAGGCTCTGTGGGCATGGGACCCTCTGAGCCAGGTATGGGAACGGATCTCCTGGTGTGCCATTTGCCAAGATCCTTAGTAAAGCGCAGTATTAGGGTGGGAGTGACCTGATTTTCCAGGTGTTGTGTGTTAGGGTTTCCCTTGGCTAGGAAAGGGAATTGCCTTCCCCCTTGCGCTTCCCCAGGTGAGGCGATGCCTTGCCCTGCTTTGGCTGTCACTCATTGGGCTGCACCCACTGTCCTGCACCCACTGTCCGACAGGCCCCAATGAGATGAACCCGGTGCTTCAGTTGGAAATGCAGAAATCACCCATCTTCTGTGTCGCTCACACTGGGAGGTGGATGCTGGAGCTGTTCCTATTCCACCATCTTGACGCGGATCCCCGAGGGTTTCAATATCTCCACATCCTCATCAACACTTGTTGTTGTTTCTCTTTTTGTTATAGCCGTTTTATTTGGTGTGAAGTGGTAGCTCACTACGTTCTAATTTTTATATATTGATGTTTATATAATCTACTTTCTCCACCCTTTTACTTTCAACTTGCCTACATTGTTGTATTTGAAGTGAGTTTCTTATTGACTCCATATAGTTGGAGTATGTTTCTTTGATCCAGTCTGTCAGTCTTGTCTTTTAATTTGTATAATCAGAGCATTTATATTAAATGCAATCATTCATATGTTAGACTTTATATCTGCCATTTTATTTTTTGCTGTCTGTTTGATATCTCTGTTTTTTTCTTTTTCTGTCTTCTTGTGGGTTACTTGAACATTATTTGACCATTATTTAGAATTCCATTTTGGTTTATGTGTAGTAATTTTAAGTGTATCTCATCAAGCTTTTTAAATGATTGTTTTAGGCATTACATTTCACATTTCTGACTCATTACAGTTAACTGGTATTGTGTTATGCCAGTTCAAGTGAAATATGGAATCCTTACTTGATCTTATGTTCCTTTACCCTCCCTCATTTATAATTGAAATATTTCCTCTGTGTATATGGAGAACCATATCAGATATTATTTTTGCTTCAACATGAAACATAGTTTAGAAAACTCCAGAGGAGACAGAATGTCTGTGTACCCTATTTTTGCTTGTTGTATTCTCTTTTCTCTCCTGATATCCAAAAAAACCCTTATTTTATTCTTAACTTTCTGTTTGGAGATCTTTACCTCTCCTTTTATTGTAGATCTGCTTATGACACTTTTTTTTTGTTTGTTTGTTTTAGTTTCCCTTCATCTCAGAGTGTCTCGTTTTCTCCTTCTTTCCTGAAGTATATTTTTGCTGAATATAGAATTTGGGGTACTTTTTTTTTTTTAAGCAATTGAGAAATGTCATGCTACTTCCTCCTGGCCTCTATGGTTTCTAATGAAATATCTACTGTCATTTCATTTTCCCCCCTCTATACATAAGGTGTAGTTTTTCTCTTGCTCCATTCAATATTTTTTCTCTTTTATTTTCAAAAGTTTATCCATGATGTGTGATGATTTCTTTGAGTTTACTCTGTTAGGGGCTAGCTCTGTTTCTGAATGTTTAGGTTTTGTCTTTTGTCAAATATTGGAAGTTATTAGCAACTGTTTTTCTAATTAATTGATTTTTAACTATATTATATTGTATTAAATGAATTTATTTAGAGATGGAATCTCACTCTGTCACCCAGGCTGGAGTGCTGTGGTGTGGTCTCAGCTCACTGCAACCTCTGCCCCTGGGTTCCAGTGATTCTCCTGCCTCAGCCTCTTGAGTAGCTGGGATTACAGGCACCCACCACCATGCCTGGCTAATTTTTGTATTGTTATTAGAGACAGGGTTTCACCATGTTGGGCAGGCTGGTCCCAAACTTCTGACCTCAGGTGATCCACCTGGCCTCCACCCACCCTGGCCTCCCAAAATGCTGGGATTACAGAGCCACTCTTTTTTGAAGTACATTTTCTGTTTCATCTTTTTATTTCTCTCGTACTGGACTCTGATGACTTGAAAGGTAGATCTTTTTTCTAACTTTCTCATAGGTCCCTAAGACTCTTTTCTCTTTTTTTCCCTTTCTGTTTTTTTTCTGTATTTCACATTGGGTAATATCTGTTGTTCCCTCTTCCATTTTAATGATTCTTTCCTTAGCCCTCTCCATTCTGGTATGGAACCCGTTTATTGAGTTTCTTCGTTTGGTCATTGCATTTTTCAATACTGAAATTTGTTTGGTTTGTTTTTATGTCATTGTTGTCCATTTTATTCTTTTTTTCCCCTACAAATTCCTGTTTCTTTGCCAAAATCTGTTTTCATTTGCTTCAAGCAAAATGTTAATTGGAGGATTTTTATAATGGCTGCTTTAAAATGTTTCTCAGATAGTTCTAACATCTGTGTCATCTCAGTGACATCTATTATCTTTTTTCATTCAGTTTGCGCCTTTCTTGGTTTTTGGTATTATGAGTGATTTTTATTTGAAACCTGGATGTTTGGATAGTGTTTTCCGAGATTCTGTGTTGTGTTTAAACCTGTGTTAGCTGACTTCCTCTGAAAATGCTCCTGCAGTGGAAGGGAACATGCCTCCACTTATTACTGCTAGGGGATGTAGAAATTCAGGGTTTCCACTTGGCCTGCATTGCTGTTTACGGCCGAGGGGATTCTTGTTACTTCTGGCCTGGGGTCAATATTCTGGCTCTCAGTTAGGCCTCTGTTGATACATCACTGGCTTGGAGTGTTTAGATTGCCTCATTACTGCTCTAAGTGATGCCTCCCCTGACATTATGTTGGTGGTGAGGTGGTATGTTATTGCTGCAGGTTGGTAAAATTTTTGAATCTCCACTAGGTCTCTCTTTACACGACCCAGCTGAAAGAGGGAGAGGCATAGTCTTGCTGCTAGGTTGAGTTAAAAGTCTAGGCCTTCTCTTAACCTACTCTTACTCTACCAAGGCAGGGGTGTTGGGGTTCTTGTTAGAGTATGCTGAATATGGAAGTCTAGGCTTCCCACTTGATTTTTGCTGTTGTTGGTAGTGGTAGGTCCACCATTTTTAGAGTGGTATTTGGCTCGAGGAGACCAGTTTTTGCCTAAACATGTTCTGTTTTGCTAGGATACGGCTTTCTGGTCCTTTGGCTAAGGAGAGCAGGTTGGGATACTTTTTTCTGTCTGCACCCATTGGCCTTTCTAGGTTGCTGGCTTCTAGGATATATGAACAAAACAAAACCCATGATCCTTACCACCATGACATTTGCTGGGTCTACATGTTCCTTCCTTTTTAAAGCTGACTAATAATTCCATTGTATGTATATACCACATTTTGCTTATTTATTCATCCTTTGGAATTTGTGTTGCTTCCATGTTTTAGCTATTATAAATGATGAAGCTATGAACACAGGTATTCAAATATCTTTTTGAAACTCTATTTTTAATTATTTTGAGCGTATACCTAGAAGTACGATTGCTGGATCATATAGTAGTTCTATGTTTAATTTCTTGAGCAACTATGATACTGTTTTCCACTGTATCATTTTACATTCCCACTAACAATATACAAGAGTTCCAGTTACTCCACATCCTGGATATCATTTGTTATTTTGTGTGTGTGTTTTTTTTTAAATAGTGGCCATCCTTGTAAATGACGAGTTGATGGGTGCAGCACACCAACATGGCACAAGTATACATATGTAACAAACCTGCACGTTATGCACATGTACCCTACAACTTAAAGTATAATAATAAATAAATTAAAATAAATAAATAAATAGTGGCCATCCTAATGGGTATGAAGTAGTATCTCTTTGTAGTTTTGATTTGCATTTTCTTAATTAGTAATGCTAAGCATATTTTCATGTGCTTATTGTCCATTTGCATATCTTCTTTGGAGAAATGTCTATTCAAGTCCTTTGCCCATTTTTGAACTGGGTTTTTTTTTGGTTGTTATTTAGGTCTAGCAATTATGTATTCTGGATACCAGTGTCTCATCAGATAAGTGATTTGCAGAATTTTCTCAGATTGTTTCCCTCCATTTTCATAGCAGTCTAACTTCTTTTTGGCATTTTTCACAATGTTGAATATGTATATATTTGTATCATTTTTTTCATGACTGCTTCTTTCACTAGATTGTGAATTTCATGAGAGAAGAGACTGAATCGGTCTTATTTACTTGTCTAACTCCAGGCTGAGTCTGGTATAGAGTAGTTTCATAGTAAATATTTATTGAATGAATGAGTAAGAAAGGGAATAAAAGACATATGAATCAAACGTAGTGCCACACATGAGTGACCATTAGTAAATGATCATGCTTAGGCACAGACAAAACTTGCATCCTTAAGCTAGGATGAAAATCTAATGGGTGATTACATTTCAATGTGAGGGGAATATATATTCAAACCATAGCAGCACCTGCTTGCTCTAAACTTAAGTGAGAAACAGGTTACAGTTTTGTGCAGTAGTTCTTTATCATGAATTGAAGGGCTTTGATTGAAGTAGTAAGATTGGAATCTTGGTTGCACACAGAGTTCTTCTAGTAAAAAAATAGCTTGTTGGAGTCTCAATTTCATAGTCAGGTAATTTCATAGTCAGGTAATTAGCCTTGTAGGATGACAATTTTGTGTTGTGGCATTAGTGAGAGTGCCTTGTGGCATACAGTGAGTTAAACTAAAGAAAGGAGAATGATCTGTGCATAGTGAGTAATGTACTTGTTTTTATTCCAGTGTGCTCTTTGCCAACTCCTTCCAAACACAGATGTGCATGTACGTGCCTGTACACACACACACACACACACACACGATGTTTCTTTAAAATATAGTTTTGTCTTTATTATGACTTCTTTTATTTCTTTCAGCTAGTCATTTAGCTTCTTTAGCCATGCTTAAAGTATTTTAGAAAATCTTTACTGATTTCTCTTACTGCATTTATAACAAGGCGTTTTAAAATAGACTCTATGTTTCCTGTGTAGTATTTTTAAATGACCTCATTTCATTTTTGCCCTAATGCTGACATTTTTTTTTTTTAAGTTAGTGCCCAAGAGTGATGGGTTTCCCTCTCCCTCTTTCCCTCTTGGGCTGTCAGAATATGGGGTTTAATATAATATGACTTTTACATAGTAGTGCTTCTTTAGATATTTGTACCAGTGGTTATTACTAAGAACTTAGTTTCATCTATTTTCTTCCCATATGTGTTATGAAATTAACTAATATGAGAAGCAGGCATTTTGTTTTTTTCTCAAGTTTTTATTTTCATATCTATGCCATGTGTTTTTTTAAGTTCATATATGTGGATAATACTAAATGATCATCATTGGGTATTATTATTTTAACCAATAAATTTTAGAGAAAAAAAATCACTCTAATATTGCACCACTTTGTTATTGGTATCACAACAATAATTAGTTATCATTCTTCTCCTGACATAGCTCTGGAGGCTAGGGGGAGATATCATAGTTTTGGAAAGTTTTCCTTTCTTTATCAGTTTATAAACAAATTTATAATTATTCCTTTAAAATTTTATCTCAGCTTTTATCACTACCTGACTTTGCCTAGTGAATATTTTTTCTATTGTATATTCAAAAACATAACTACTTCATTTAATTAGTGTAAGTTTTCTTTGCCTCTAAAAATGTTGAAGGTACATGACTATATTACTACCTGAAAGACTGTTTATTTCATATTCCATTTTGTCATATTTATGGTCTTCGATCTATTGTAGATAATCATGGCTTTTAGAGATAAAAGCAATCATAGTCATAACCAAGTCCAGTCCCTCGCTTTTTTCAGGTGAAGAAACTGGGCTACAAAGTTTTAAATGCAACATTATACAGCTTTTTGATGGTAGAGTTTTTACTAGAGTAAAGGTCTAGTGATTAGTGTATCTTTCAGTAAAGTCTCTTATTAATTTTTAATGTATATGAACTGAATTTTTCTAATCCCAGCTTGTATTGTTTATATTAACAGTAGAATAATGACAATATAGTATCTGACATTTACTGAGCATTTACCTGCCAAATGCACTACTAACCACTGTCCATTTATTATTCTACTCAGTGCTCACGATTACTCTGTGAAGTAGCTAGTGATTTATACCTATTTTACAGACGAGAAAACTTAGAGTAGTTTAATAAATTTCTGGGCTCATGATGTGTTTAATTTCTTTACATATCCTGCAGTATTTAACCTCAGAAATTATGTATTTCTTCCTCTTCTATCATGGATAAAATCTTACGAGAAAGTTCGTGTATAAGCTACTTTTTACTTAGGAAACGTATAGCAAGACTTCTAAAAAAATTTAAAAAACAAAGAGAAAATGAAAATTAGTGTTGGAAGTAGGCACTGATGTTTTTTCTGGGTTCCCCTAATGATCTATGGCAACCCCACTAACCAGTGGGTTTGGATTTTGATTACCAGAAGGGAGTTTGGGCAAGAAGGGAGGAATTGGAAGTGATGTTCCACTTCAGTAAGCTCATAACTTCAAAGCACTAGTGAAAAGATAGACCGTTTCAAAAATCTGTTTCACTCCAGATTTAACAAAGAAGATTCTTTGTGTTGGCCTTGACTGGGAAGAGAGAGGATGCTTTCCTGGAGATTTTGTAACCACAACTCTGTCCTCATTCAGATTTTAATTTCTTGCCTGACCTAGGAACTACAGAACTAATTAGTTAAAATGTGATCCTTAGTGGGTTAATTTCGTCCCTGAGTATCTAGTGGTAAGTACAAGTATTTGCTGTGGCACATGCCCTTACATCTGACAATGTATGTGAAAAAGGAAAGCCTTGTGAAATGTAAACTCATAATCTAAAATTACAAAGAATTTGAGTAAATAATTCACCAAGAGCAAGACTGAGCAGAAACCTCCAGTGGCCAAATTCAACTTCTACAATGTCAGATAATATATCAGAAACAGTATAAAAGACTGTTTAAAAGTAATTGAAGAAGTAAAAGATGGAATTGAAATTACAGGAGAGACACAAGATACTATCATAAGGACTAGAGAATTTTTTTTTTTTTTTTTTTTTTTTTTTTTTTTTTTGAGACGGAGTCTCGCTCTGTAGCCCAGGCTGGAGTGCAGTGGCCGGATCTCAGCTCACTGCAAGCTCCGCCTCCCGGGTTCACGCCATTCTCCGGCCTCAGCCTCCAGAGTAGCTGGGACTACAGGCGCCCGCCACCTCGCCCGGCTAGTTTTTTGTATTTCTTTAGTAGAGACGGGGTTTCACCGTGTTCGCCAGGATGGTCTCGATCTCCTGACCTCGTGATCCGCCCGTCTCGGCCTCCCAAAGTGCTGGGATTACAGGCTTGAGCCACTGCGCCCGGCCAGGACTAGAGAATTTTTATAATGAAAAAAGTTTGTGGAGGTCAGAAGTCCTTAATGGATTAAATGGATTAAACAGCAGATTAGACACAGCCAAAGACACTATAAGTGAACTGGAAGGTGGTTATAAAGAAGTTTCCCAGAGTGCAACATTGAAAATAGAGATGATGGCCGGGCGCGGTGGCTCAAGCCTGTAATCCCAGCACTTTGGGAGGCCGAGACGGGCGGATCATGAGGTCAGGAGATCGAGACCATCCTGGCGAACACGGTGAAACCCCGTCTCTACTAAAAAGTACAAAAAACTAGCCGGGCGAGGTGGCGGGCGCCTGCAGTCCCAGCTACTCCGGAGGCTGAGGCAGGAGAATGGCGGAAACCCGGGAGGCGGAGCTTGCAGTGAGCTGAGATCCGGCCACTGCACTCCAGCCTGGGCGACAGAGCGAGACTCTGTCTCAAAAAAAAAAAAAAAAAAAAAAAAAAAAGAGAAAATAGAGATGATATGTGAAATACAGTCAACAGATATGGATGCTATAATGAAAAGATTATTTCTATCAACTCTCAGAACTAGCAAGTGGGAGAGAAGCAATATTTATTGACTTTTTTACCCCTGACAAAATAGATGTGAGATGTGAATCTTCAGACCTGAGAATCATAAATTCCAAGCAGGAAAAATAAACCTAAACCTCTAAGTAGACACATTGTGGTGAAACTCTGGTGTACTAAAGATAAGCATGAACCTTTAAAAGCAACCAGAGGGAAAATAAATTAATGGCATGATCTGCCAACATATGTTATTCAGTTTCCTGCAGTTGGTAGTGAAGATGTCAAGGATAGAGAAAATTTATTTCTTCTTGAACATATATTATATTTGAGGCATAGTATTAACCTATTTGGAATAGGTTAATTGGCTAGAAAGGGGAGGATCACTAGACTGAATTGGATGGGATCACTAGATCCCTTCTTTGAAGTCCACATACAGTCTACTGATTCTCCCCTTTCTAACCAATGTGAATTATTGAATCTTTTTGTGAGACTATATCTAGAAGTTGTAAGTTCCTCTGTATTCTGAAGAACCAAACTCTGTCCCCTTCCAAATAAAAATACTTAATTTTCTAGTCTCTTGTACCCAGAAATGTTCTTATTCCCACATTAGGAATTATGACATAGTAGATCAATCAAAGTTAAGTAAATAAGCTTATAATGGAACAAGTCACTTGAGTTTTTGAGGTTTTTTTTTTTTAATTTAATTTTTTTAAGAGCAGTTTTAGGTTCACAGTACAATTGAGAAGAAGGTACAGAGATTTCCCATATACCCCTGCCCCAAAACATGTATAGTCTGTCTCCCCTATTATCAATTTCGATATCCCTCATCAGAGTGATACATTTGTTACCTTCATGAACCTACACTGATGTGTCACAATTACTCAAGTCCATAGCCTGCTTTGGATTTTACTCTTAGTGTTGTATATTCTATGCAGTTGGGAAAATGTATATGATATGTATCCATCCTTATTCTATCATATAGAATATTTCACAGTCCTAAGATTTCTTTGTGTTCTACCTATTTATCCCATCCCCCACCAGCCAAACCCTAGCAACCACTGGTCTTTTTACTGTTACTGTAGTTTTGCCTTTTCAAGAATGTAGCCTTTTCTCATTCTTTTAGTAATGTGCCTTATCATGGCTTGATAGCTAATTTCTTTTTAGCAGTAATATTTCTTGTCTGGATATACCATAGTGTATTCATTCACCTACTAAGGGACATCTTGGTTGCTTTCGTGTTTTGGCAACTATCAGTAAAGCTGCTATAAATATCTGTATGCAGGTTTTTGTGTGGACTTGTCTCACCTCCTTTGAGTAAATACCAAAGAGTGTGAATACTGAATGGTATGATAAATGTATGTTTAGTTTTGTATGAAACTATCAAACTGTCTTGCAGAGTGACTGTAGCCATTTTGCATTCTCACCAACAGTGAATGAGTTTCTGTTTCTCCACATCCTCACTAGCATTTGGCATTGTCAGTGAGGTTAATTCTTATTAGTAATGCAAATAAGTTTTCTAAGAACGTATGTGGTTAGTGTGACAAAGACATGTAGGAGAGATTGTGATTCATACAATTTAAGAGTTAGAAGCACATTTTATGTATTTATTTTATATTAAGAATTATGTCATAAGCAAGGCGGCAGACTGTATTGCTTTAAATTGAGGCGTTTAAAAATCATTCTGTCACTGTGAAGCTGAACTTTTACTTGTCAAATGTTTATTTGCCATTGTTATTGTTTAAAAAAAGAATTACATGTTTGTCAGTAATTGCTTGTTGACTCTTTTTGCTGGTGATTACAGCAATATGGACAGGGATTTCTGAGTTGCAAGTGGGGGTGGAACAATGAAAATTAAGCTCCTTTGCAGTGAGCTGAGATTGTGCCACTGCACTCCAACCTGGGCGACAGAGCGAGACTCCGTCTCAAAAGAAAGAAAAAAAAAAGAGAAAATTAAGCTCTACTGAACAGACTTTATGTTTTGTACCTTGTGAATATTTAAAGTTCAGTTCTGTCATTTAATGATCACTGTGAGTTGCACTTTTGAGATTACTTTTTGTTTCATGTTGTTATTGAATCTTAGAACTAACTAGCTTTCTTGGTACACCTGTCTTATTAGTATTTTCTAGCAAGCCACTTTTATTTAGGTTTTCACTTTCTTCTTATGTGATAAATCTTCCCCTCATTTCACTTTCTCCTTTTATTCTTCCCCTGAAAGGATAATACTTACTTCTTACTATATAGTATAAAAGATTTGGAAGCTCTTGACTATCTCTTTAATGCATCTTTTAAAATAATTTGCTTCTTTCCTCTTTCAGAAACCTTTATTATAGTTACACTCTCCTGTGATTTTGTTATTTCCCAGTATCAATATGGCTCCTAGCTGTTTGAATGTTTTGGATGGTTGTTTGTTGTTGTTGTTGTTTCAAACAGGGTCTGGCTTTGTTGCTCAGGCAAGAGGGTATTGGCAGGACCATGACTCACTGAAGCCTCAGGCAATCCTCCCACCGCAGCCTCCCAAGTAGCTGGGACCACAGGTGTGTGTCACCATGCCTGGCTAATTTTTATTTTTTTTGTCGAGATGGGGTCCCATTATGTAGCCCAGACTTGTCTCAAACTCCTGAGCTCAAGTGATCTTCCTGCCTTGGCCTCCCAAAGGGCTGGGATTATAGGCATGAACTGCATCCGGCCAATCTTTTGTTTTATTTTATTAAATTGTAGCTTTGCAAGGCTTGTAACAAAAAGAGCAGTCTTCTGGCCCCCTGTCATCCTTACTGCTGTTTAGAGGCAATCATTTTTCAACTTTTTCTTAGATATATACCTCTAATCTAAATAGTAGTCTTTGTCGCAGTTTTCTTATTTCCCGTGTTTTTCCATAGAGAAAGTCAGTGTTGGCCCTAAAAGCTAAATCATTCTCTGTGTTAGGCAGGGGTATGTCAATGTTATCTACATACTTACTATTGACTATGAGGATATATTAGTTTTCTATTGCTGCTGTAACAAATTCCCATAAACTTAGTGCCTTAAAACAACACACATTTATTTTCTTACAATTACGTAGTTTAGAAGACTGAAATGGGTCTCAGACTAAAATCAAAGTGTCAGTAGGGCTCCTTTTTAGAGGCTCTAAGATAAAACCCCTTTCCCTGCCATTTCTAGCTTTTAGAAATTTCCTGAATTCCTTGGCCTGTGACCCCTTCCCCCATCTCTAAAGCCAGCAATGTTACATTCCCGTGACTATGCATCTGTCATCACATCTCTTTCTCTGACTCTTCTTTTTTGCCTCCTCCTACTACTTTTAAGGAGTCTCCTGATTACATTGGGTTCAACTGAATAATCTAGGGTCATCTCCCTATTTCAAGGTCAGCTGATTAGGAATCTGAATTTCCCTTTTCGTAATGATATGACATGTTCACAGGTCCTGAGATTTGGCATATGAACATCTTTGGGGGGGCCATTATTCTGCCTGTCATAGAGGATTTAGTTTTTAGGGCCGATACTCACAGCCTCTATCTCTTATTCCTTTTCCTAAATCTTTGAGTATAATTATATCACAGTTTTTGCTTAAATCTATACTAAGTATGAACGTATTATAAACATGTATGTATGAGTTAGAATATGCTACCATTGTGTTTATTTTTCTTATAAAACTTGTATTCTTGGAGTTAATAACTGTCTTGGAGTTAACTGTCTTTATTTTGTTATTGCTTGATTAGTGTTTTATGTACTTATTTTTAATTAATTCCCCCAAACTCTGGCATAAACATATCGTCTCTCAGTGCCTTCAGGTGCATGAGATAATTACTTTCAATTTTTGGAGTTATTAATTTTTTAAATGCTCTTTCCTCCTGTTTTTCTCTTTGTTCCCTAGGCCTACTATAGAGATGTCTTGAAATTTCCTTTTATCATTTTCCTGGGATTTCCTTTTCTCCTATTGAATCCCATTTCTTAGACCACATATGTTACTCTTTCTTGATTTACTCTCTTTTTTAGATGGAGCAAAATCCTCTGGTTATCTTCCTGGTATAGGAAGTAAACTTTTTTCAGGTCTGACATGTTTGAATGAATCTTCATTTTATCTTTATATGTAATTGATTGGACTGTATATAGATTTTTAGGGTGGGAGTGATTTTCCTACAGAAATTTGAAAGCATCACATTTATTGTCTTCTTGCTTTTGGCATTTCTGTTGAGAAGTTTGATGCCATTCTAATTGTTTAACCTTTGTTTGTCACCTGTTTTTGTTTTTATGTGTGCGTGTCTGTCTTATGTCAGAAGCTTTTAGGAGTGTCTCTTTAGCCCTAATGTTCAGGTGGTATGAGTTTATGTGTGTGCTTTTTTCATTTGTTATACTGGATACCTAGTAAACACTCTTAATTTGGAACTCCTTTTCTACAGTTTGGGAAATACTCTTGAACTATGTTTTTGATTATTTTCCCCATTTTCTTTTAATAGTTCCTTCTAGACCTTTTGTTTTTTAGATATTGGATTGCTTATGTTGATCTTTTCATTTTATTTTCATTTTTCTTCCATTTTCATTCTCTGGATTTTTTGGTTTTAATTTATGGGAGATTTTCTCAACTTTATTTTCCAATCTATTTATTAAAGATAATTAGCATCATGTTTTTAATTTCTAAGTGCTTGTTTTTGTTGTTTGTATATTTAAAATAAATGTTCATTTCCTATTGCAGTATCTTCTGTACTCTCTTTGAGGACAGAAATCATTATTATTATTCTTTGAAGTTTTCTTTTGCTCCTGGCTTTGTCTGTTTACCCCATGTTCCTTTTCTTTATGTTTTAAAATAATATCTGCCTGTCACACTTGTGATTTCCATCTAATATTTAACGATCCTTCATATTGCAGAATGAAGTACAAAATAACTGAAACCTCTGTGTGAGGTTGGAACTTGTTGATTGTAGGGGAATTGGACACACAGCTCATTTTTGGTTTGAGGATAATCGATTATCAGTGTCATGGTTCCTTTTTCTTGAGCTTGCTCATTTTTACAGAGAGAAAGCCGTCCATTTCCTTCTTGAGGTTTCTAAGCCTGGTACTTAGTAAAGGAAGGGGAGATTTCATTATCAGGAATCCAGAATCCAGATTCTAAGATAATTCCCCCCTTTTAGCATATGGTTGTATTTCATATTCCTCAGTTGAGAGTCCTCCTGGTTTAACCTCTCCAAAGTAAACCCTTTAGTCTTCTGCCAGGTGAGTGTCAGGTAGTTACTGACACTCATGGATTAGAGGAGAGGATTCTACATGGATTAAGAAAAATGATCTGCGGTCACTAGATAAAATTTTAGTCACCTCCTCATCTTTTTAACCTCATCTGCATCCCTGCCTTCAGAGCTTCGTGGCCTCTTTTTAATTCTTATATTTCTGGGGCTTATTGCAGGATAAATTTGCTTATTAGTTTAATTACCCACAGGCACTTCTCTCTGTTCTACTAAGGCTACTCATTGCTACTTGTTCATCAGATATCCATCTTTCCAAATTTAGATGATAGCTCTTGCTTGTTTGAGAGCGGCGTATTTGGCTCTTGTCTTTTTATTTTTGGTTCTTTGTTAGTTTAGTGCCTTAAAATAATTTCTTAATAGTCTTTTGGTGGACTTCAGTGGGGGAACAGAAGTAATCATATGGTTTTACTCCTTAATCTTTTAATTCCACAGAGATACATAGATCTTTCTTGTTAGTTCATCTTTTAATATGTACATCATAACTACAAAAGTGATCATAAGCTGATTACTGAACACTAGAAAGTTGACACTGAGGGAAAGGTCTCAGTGAGTCTTACAGAATTATGGAGGGCAAGAAGATTGGTGGAAAAAGAATTAGGGTTAGCCTGGGCACCATAGTGAGACCCTGTCTCTACAAAAAAAGCAGGTGTGGTGGAGTACATGCCTATAGTCCCAGCTACCCAGGAGGCTGAGATGGGAGGATCACTTGAGCCCAGGGGCTCGAGATTACAGTGAGCTATGATTGCACTACTGCACTCCAGTCTGCGCAACAGAGTGAGACTCTGAAAAGTACTCGAAGGATGATATGGTTTGGCTGTGTCCCTGCCCAAATCTCATCTTGATTTATAGTTCCCATAATTCTCACATGTCGTGGGAGATACCTGGTGGGAGGTAATTGAATCATGGGAGTGATTACCCTCATGCTGTTCTTGTGATAGTGAGTTCTGGAGGGACGTGGTGGTAGGTAATTGAATCATGGAGGTGGTTACCTTCATGCTGTTCTTGTGATAGTGAGTGAGTTCTCAGGAGATCTGATAGTTTTATAAGCAGCTTTTCCCCCTTTGCTTGGCACTTCTCCCTCCTGCTGCGTTGTGAAGAAGGATGAGTTTGTTTACCCTTCTGTGATGGCCTTCCTAGCTATGTAGAACTGTGAGTCAATCAAACCTCTTTATAAATTACCCAATCTTGGGTATTTCTTCATAACATCATGAGAATGGACTCATACAGTAAAATGATACGGGTAGGGTGGGGTGCTGCTGCTGTAAGTATATCTGAAAATTTGGAAGCTAATTTGGAACTGGGTAACAGACAGAAGTTGAACAGTTTAGAGGACTCAGAAGAAGACAGGAAAATGTGGGAAAGTTTGGAACTTCCTAGAGATTTGGAGGGCTTACAAGACAGGAAGATGTGGGAAAGTTTGGAACTTCCTAGAGACTTGTTGAATGGGTTTGACTAAAATGCTGACAGTGATATGGACAATGAAGTCTAGGTTGAGGTGGTCTCAGATGGAGATGAGGAACTTGTTGGGAATTGGAGCAAAGAGTTTTGGAAGGGCATGAGTGTTTTGAAGCATGAGGACGTGGGATTTGGGAGGGGCCAGCGTAGAATGATATGGTTTGGCTATGTCTCCATCCAAATCTCATCTTGAATTGTAGTTTCCATAATCCCCATGTGTTGTGAGAGGGACCCAGTGGGAGGTAATGGGATCATGGAGGTGGTTACCCTCATGCTGTTCTTGTGATAGTGAGTGAGTTCTTAGGAGATCTGATAGTGTTATAAGGGGCTTTTCCCCCTTTGCTCGGCACTTCTGTCTCCTACCACCTTGTGAAGAAGGACATGTTTGCGTCCCCTTCCACCATGATTCTAAGTTTCCTGAACCTTCCCAGCCACATGGAACTGTGAGTCAATTAAACCTCTTTCCTTTATAAATTACCCAGTCTCGAGTATTTCTTCACAGCAGCATGAGAATGGACTAATTCACAGGAGGAAAATAGCAGTGCATTATTCTATATTTAATTTTATTATAAAAATTGGTAATTTTTTTAGATTATTGTATTGGTAGTGCAATATAACTTATATGTCAATTACAGTACCTTAGGGATACCCTCTTTCCTTCCTCTAGTGGACTATGACAATAGGATTTGAGTAAAGGAATATGCGAATACTTTGTAAAGCATTTTTTCAAACGTGGGTATTTTCACTGTCTTTGTGATTGTCCTTTTGACTCATGTCAGCTTTCTTTACATTCTACAAAAACATTGTACTCCCTTTCTAAATTAAGTTCTGTATAAAGTTTAGCCAAGTTCTCACAGGTAAGTACCTGGAACAATAACTACAGTTATTTTGGCATCCGTAAGTAACAATAATAGTGACTAGCCTTAAGCCACTGTATTATAAGGTAAGGAATGCTGCCTATATCTGAAGCCACATTTTAGCTTATTTGCTCCTTTTGTTTCACCACATTGCTTCTCTAATCGTGAATTTCTTTTTACAATTTCTGAGAGAAGTATTCCTGTGAGTGCTGCCCTGAATTGTATAATGTCAAGACTGTACTCCCTTCTGCCTTTCTCTTGCCCACATTTGGGGCATTTTATAATTTCAGTTTGATGGTAGAGTGGAAAGAAACTACAATTATTTTTACCAGCAGCTTTTCTCTATTTGATATCAAAGTCTGTCAAGAGATGAATATAACTTTTATATAAAAATCTCTTCCTAATAAAAATCTGAGCTTTTAGCACTAAAAACAAATTACTTTATTAAAAGCTTTTCTTAAGGGGAAATTATGACATCATGGTCTTTTAGTTGTTAAACCAAATTTAAAAATACTTGAGAAATGTAATGTTGTTGAAAGTGTTGAACTGTATTCTTGATTGTAGTTGACTAAATCAAAGTGCTTTATATAGGTATATAAGATTCTTCTTCTTCTTCTTTTTTTTTTTTTTTTGGAGACAGAGTCTTGCTCGTCGCCTGGACTGGAGTGCAGTGGTGTGATCTCGGCTCACTGCAACCTCTGCCTCCCAGGCTCAAGCAATTCTTGTGCCGCAGCCTCCTGATTAGCTGGAATTGCAGGTGCTCGCCACCACGCTTGGCTAATTTTGGTATTTTTAGTACAGATGGGGTTTCTCCACATTGGCCAGGCTGGTCTTGAACTCCTGACCTCAAGTGATCCTCCTGCTTCGGCCTCCCAAAGTGTTGGAATTACAGGCGTGAGCCACCACGCTTGGCCAAGATTGTTATCAGAAGATGTTTCAGACAACTTATGATAAGAGTCTTATATATAACATGTATGAGGTATTAAAAAATACTTATTATTTATGATTCAAGGTAGAGTATTAAGTTTTGGAAACTGTAAAAGAAGCCGTGTTATAAAATAATTTTAGAGAAACTCATTTGGTCTATCCATATTCTTTTGCTTTTGTATATACCAGAAACTAATTGAGATTTTTGGTTCTGAACACCATCAATGACTCTTTAGGGAATCTTTCAGTAGCTCTCGTTTGCTGACTACTATATAGGTTTCCTGTATTTCTTTTGAAAAATTGGTATTGAATGAGAGTCTGACCCTAAGGCATGAGAGCCAGGGGAGGGCAGGGTATTATTAAGTTCTATTTCTGTCTCATCATCTAACATAGTGATTGGAACAGGTTAAGTTATCCATTGATTATAGCTCCCTGCAACCACAGTAGATGTTAAATAGGGTTGCTCAGCGTCCTTTCTTATAAAGAAAAATGAGATCCAGGCTTTGCTACTTTCTGACTTGGGCCTTTGCAAAATCCTTATCCAATCCTTTTTTTATATATATAGAATGAAAATAGTAATAGCTCCTAAGGATTATTTTGTGTGTGCCAAATAAATAAAATAAACTAGGTATCATGCATGGCACTCAGTAAGTGCTCAGTGAATCTTAAGTGCTGTGATTACTATTATTGATACTACTGCTGCTGCTTTTATTGCTGCTGCTGCTACTACTACTACTACGATGATGATGATGATTGTATTAGCATTTTTGGCATCATTTAATTTTCTGAGATATTAAAATTTCCTGAGACATGAATTTTGAGAATCTCTTAAAAAATGCTTTAAAATGCATAAATAAAGTTTTAGATACCATTTCATAGGTGTAATGAACTCCTTAAAGTGTGCTATAGACCATAGGTTTAGAACTCCTTCTCAGAGGATAATGGATACCACTTCAAATGGACACAATTCAGGTGGCAAATACTGGAAAATAGCAACCAATCATACACAGTTATATAAAGACAAAATGCAAATTAGCAAATTAATAGCTTCAAGTGTTATTCCGTTCTCATACTGCTGTAAAGAACTGCCTGAGACTGGGTAATTTATAAAGGAAAGACATTTAATTGATTCTCAGT
Organism: Macaca nemestrina; assembly: GCF_043159975.1. Taxonomy (NCBI): domain Eukaryota; kingdom Metazoa; phylum Chordata; class Mammalia; order Primates; family Cercopithecidae; genus Macaca; species Macaca nemestrina. Next base: position 46,161,060 of record NC_092132.1, on the reverse strand, counting down.
TCCACATGGCTGGGGAGGGCTCAGGAAATTTACAATTATGGCAGAATGCGAAGGGGAAGCAAGTACCTTCTTCAGATGGTGGCAGGAGAGAGAATTGCCAGCGAATGAGGAAGTGCCATGCTTTAAAAACCATTAGATCTTGTGAGAACTCCCTCACTATCATGAGAACAGCATGAGGGAAACTGCTCCCATAATCCAGTCACTTCCCACCTGGTTCTTCCCTTAAAACCTTGAGATTATAACTCAACATGGGGTTTGGGTGGGGTCACAAAGCTAAACCATATCATAAGGGTTGATTTGGGACAAGGTATTTCTCAGGATAACATTCTCTAACCATTTGCAAATCATTTAATGTGCTTGTTAAATAGCAGAATTCTGGGCCATAGCTCAGGATGACTGAATCATAATTTCTTTGAGAGATTATGAGTCTTCTTGAATACCCTAAAGTTTAAAGTCAAGGAGTTCAGAATGTTTAATACAGCTATCATAGAAAGTGTATGATCTTCTTAACTATTCATACATAGTTAAAGAAGCTTCAAAAACAAAGGATGGAATTTATTTAACCAAAGTGTGGAAAGGGAAAAATAGGCGAAATTACATTGGTAGGTTTTCGTGAATAGTTGGCAAAATGAGTGACGAAGTCTTCTGTGATGGGATCAGATTGTGTTAAACATCCTAGATTTTTCACATAGTAACTTTTGTCCTCTGGGCAAAAATTAGTTACCTTCTCTAATCTATTGTATCCTCATCTGTAAAATGAAGATAATAATAATATCTATAATATAGGCCTGTTGTAAGGACTGAATGAGATAATGTACATAACACATACTGAAGTCCTCAGTAAATGTTAATTGATTAGAGTTAATTGTCATTATCATCATCATCATCATCACTATCATCATCGTTTTAGTGGTGGTTGTCCATACTGTCAATATTCTTAAGGTTTCTTTGCCTGTGTAATTCTCACCTACCCGTAAGGATCAAAATGAGGTTCTGCCTTTTGATTATGTTTTTCTAACCATTTATTTATGGGAATCACTACCTTCTGTGCTTTTATATCCTTTAGCAAGTAATATATAATAAAGATGTTAATATCTACTTTTTTGGTTAATTGATAAACATTTATTTGCTTCCTATTTATCTACACAGAGCAAGTGAATTTTATTTATAAGCTATTGTATTTTAACACAGGAGCTATTTGAGTTACAGGTTGAGTGATCCCCTACTCTGAAAATTCAAAATCTGAAATGTTCTAAAATCTGAAACTTTCTGAGAGCCAACGTGACTCTCAAAGGAAATGTTCATTGGAGCATTTTTGGTTTTTGATTTTCAGAGTGGAGATGCTCCACTGGTAAATATATAATACAAATATTCCAAAATTCAACAAAATCCAAAATTCAAGACACTTCTGCTCCCAAGTATTTTGGATAAGGCATCCTCGATCTGTATTTTGTTTCTGTTTCTTCATTTCACCTGACCAAGATATTTCAGAGAATTTGTTTACTCAGGTAGTTTTTTTTTTTTCCCTGGAGACGGAGTCTCGCTCTGTCGCCAGACTGGAGTACTGTGGCGCGATCTCTGCTCACTGCAACCTCTGCCTCCCGGGTTCAAGTAATTCTCCTGCCTCAGTCTCCCTAGCAGCTCGGACTACAGGCGCATGCCACCATGCCCAGTTAATTTTTGTATTTCTTTTTTAGTAGAGACGGGGTTTCCCCATGTTGACCAGGATGGTCTCGATCTCTTGACCTCGTGATCCGCTCGCCACGGCGGATCACGCCACGGTGCGTGCACCACCATGCCCGGCCTAGGTGGAGACATTTAAACATAAAACTACCTGAGTGAGGCCCGGCCGCGGTGGCTAACACCTGTAATCCCAGCACTTTGGAAGGCCCAGGTGGGTGGATCACCTGAGGTCAGGAGTTCAACACCCGCCTGGCCAATATGGTGAAACCCCGTCTCTACTAAAAATACAAAAATTAGCCAGGCTGATGGAATGCGCCCATAATCCCAACTACTAGGGAGACTGAGGCAGGAGAATTGCCTGAACCCAGGAGGCAGAGATTGCAGTGAGCTGAGACTGCACCACTGCACTCCAGCCTGGGTGACAGAGCGAGACTCTGTCTCAAAAAAAAAAAAAAAAATAATAAAGTCTTCGCCTAAATTGACTGTATAAGTTAGATTTGTTTTAAAAAGAAAAATTTTACTCTGTTTTCTAAAGCCAAATATGATTTTTAAAACTGTTTGTTGTTTTTTTAAAAGTATTTGTACATTTACTTTTATTTCTTGTGCTTGACTAATCAAGAATTGACTGCATAAGTATAGTTATGAGAGTTCAGACCATTTATTTTAAATTTGCATCCTTTCACCTCTGAAACACTAAACTATGAAACCTAACACAAATACTGTAAGAACATCTGAGGTAGATAGTTAAAGTATAATTAAGTTTAAATGCCTTGGTGAAGGAGTATAAAAATTATTTAAATTCAATCGGCTAGTACATTTGCAGTTTTCTTTTATTAGGTGTGAAATCTAAGAATCTCCTGCCAACTCTTGAAGGCTCAATCCAGAATGTTGAATTGAAGTACTGCAGCACATCATTGGTCAAATGTGCCTCTGGGACCATGGGATCAATAAAAATTTGTGCCAAAGCCCCAGGTATGTGCAGCTGGACCGTGTAAAACTTTATTGCCTGTATAGGAGAATTGGCCTTGCATTTTACAAGGAGCGTTACTGAAACAAGAATTTACTCATTGTTTCTATGAATCAGACATTTTAAATTTTTACTTAGAAATTTTTCTAATTGTGCCAGGATGATACTTCTTGACTTTAACAAATTAATTTTTATTTAGGCAAAAATACTTAGTTTTATGAATGGTTATGAGGGAGAAAAAGGAATGTTTATTATACTTTTTGGGGGAATAGGAGGTGTGTGTGTATATATATGTGTGTGTGTGTGTGTGTGTATATATATATAAAAGACACTTTAAATTAAGTTGTTATTATGACATAATTAAATAGGAGACCCAATTGTTTTTAAATTTTGGTTGCAAATGACTTTACCTTCCTACCAATATTTTATTTCATAATATATTTTTAAAACTATTTATGATTTTTTTCAGTGCAAACTGATTTTAAGGTAAGTTTATAAAGGTCCAGATTTCATTTAATTTTTAGAAGACAGTGTGTTGTTTCCTTTTATAACCTTTTCTGGACATGTTCTGCATTCATTAGCAAATATGAAAACTTAAGAGTTAAAAATGCTTTACATTTTATGAAACTCAGTATAATTAAATGTATAGCTAATATCAAATGAAATAGAAATGTTATATTATGGTGTTAGTATATTTTAAAATCAAACATTCTCAAGTGACTCATGTTTTATTTTTGTTATCGTCTTACAAATATTTCTTTTCAGTTGATAATGGAAAAGAGAAGTTGATTCCCTTGCTTCAGGGTCCTTCCGACACTAAAGACCTTCATGGCACCAAGTGGCTCAATGAGAGTAGAAAGCCAGAGTCTCTCTTAGCTCCAGATTTGATGGCCTTCACAATCCAAGTTCCACAATATATTGACTACTGCCACAATTCTGGTAAGTACAAACCTATCATTATTTCCTTATTTTGCATTTTTTTTTTTCCCAGAAAGGCTTTTAAAATTGGTATTTTTATTTTTTATTTTTTTTTTAGCTATTTTTGTCAATTGGCTTTCTCTGCAGTTGTGCTTTTTCAAAATTTAGATTAAGAATTTTTGTATCACTTTTGTTAATTGAAATGTGTTTATAAATAATAATGATTTTATTTATATGAGAGAATTTAGCTGTATGTATAGTGGTTAACTTCAGATTCACCTATATGAGGAACAACTGAGTATTATAATATAGCATATCATTATAATGCAGACTTTCTAGGGATAGTAGCACTTTGTAACCCACAGTTTGTCATGTGTAAATTAGGTGGTTTTACCTTCTATAATTTTTTAGGAATGAAAAGATTTGATGGTAGAACTGAGAAAAAAATCTCAGAGGTCATTATCTCATATTTTATAGTTTTATTTTTTTCTAGTAGCACTTTGAATAGAATCTATTTCATTTTATTCTACACCGTAATAGCAGAGCTATACCTCTCATATTGAGAGGAGGTATCAGAAGGATCAATGAAGACTGAGACAAGAAAAATGTATGATAGGTAGAGATCACTATCAGCCATGAATTCACTTAGCCAGTATGTGGTTAGCAAAGTCAGGGTATTCAGTCAATGAGGCTAGCAATATGATAGTAATATAGACATTTGTTTTAAAAGATAGGTGGTCCACATTTTCTCTCTAGAAGTAACTGGCCAGTGAGTAGTTTCAAATAGTTGCTAAAGAGTAGAGCTTCATTAATATTATTCAACAACTACTGTAGCTTATAGAAAGTTTGTTCAGCACTAGTATGTTCAAGTAGAAACTATGAAAAGATTTGCAATTAACTGAGCAGAGACTATGTAGAGGTGAATATTGAATAAAGCAGTACACAAGTGAATATATAGAGGGACACAAAACATTTGAAAGATGAATATATTATGGTAATATTTGCAGTTGAGTGGCATCCACACTGAAAACTGGAAATTAGTATTTGAAAGGTGAGTCTAAGGATGCTGTCTGTCAGCATGCTTCTAAGGACAGCACACCTCAAAAATAAGATTTCAGCCTGGTAAGAATGGGTATGAAACCATAAAGAACGAATGACTAGAGGATGACTCCAGGATCCAAAGTAGGGCTGTCACTATGGAGAAAAGATTTTACCAATCTTTTAAGGCAGGGATTGGTAAACACTTTATTAAAGGGCCTGACAGCTAATATTTTAGGGTTTATGGCCCATACAGTCTCTATCTCAACTATTTCTGCTGTTGTAGCACAAAAATAGCTACAGACAAGACTTAGGTGAATGGATGTGACTATGTTTCAATAAAGCTTTATTTATAAAAGCAGTAAGTGGGCCAGATTTGGCCTATGTGGTTTGTCTAACATGGTTATAGGAAGAAGGAATTGGTGGATAAATATCATGGCTTTGTTAATCCTATTTAATCATGTTCCTTAAATATATTGTTTAGTAAACTTCTTTATAGAATTACCCATATAATAATTTTTGTTTTCAAATAATAAACCTAAGATGATACTAAAATGACCAGACCATTCAGTTACAATTTTGATACCTAAGAAGAGATTAATCTTACTAGAATCTTGCCACTGAAGAAAATTCTTGAGTTAGACAGGAACTCCTAATACTTGTTTTACCATATATACAATTAAAATAAATTAATAAGTTGAGTGTATTTAAATAATCTGTTCTTCTAACAATATTTATATTATCTTTTGTAATTTAAATGCGTTTCTAGGGTCACAAAATTTTATTTGTGTTTTTAACTTTTTATATGGCTCTAAAAGTAAACTAGTATAGGAAAAATTATCTGTGACACCTATAATATTTATAAAGTTTTAACTTTTTCTTGCTGTCAAGGAAATTCACCTAATCTGCAACATTAGTGTTATGTATAGTGGTATGTTTATGGATTTGTGTGTAAAATTTTAATGTGATCATGTATTTAGTGCTTTGAAAATTTTCCTTTGGGTATGTTTTAAACCTAAAATGTAATATATTTTAACTTAAAACTACATTCACATAGTTTATTTGGGGCATTTTTAAATTTAAATTTTTCATCTACCCTAGAACTGCCACCCACATTCATGGCTTAGGTATTTATGATATGGTTTAGAGAGCTAATAAGTACTATTTTTATGCCAGTTTTAAAATAATTTGGATTAATCTTATGTTCTTATAACAAGATTTAAATTGGGTGTGTATGTGAGTATGACTGATGTTATAGACAAATCATAAGTAAATCTTAAATGAAAAAATTAATAATTCATTAACAGTCCTTCAGGACTTTACTAAAATATTATACTTTCAGCAAGTACTTTCCTGACCGTTATATCTAAATTTCTCTCTCTGTCTCCTACACACATATTGACACTTCTTAATTATTTCTCTACACTTCTTTAGTTTTCCTTAGTGCTTATCAGAATCTACCATACTATATATATTAATGATTTATAATGTTGATTGTTTCCCCTGCTATTAGAATTTTATGCTTCATTTGGGCAGGATGTTTTGTGTCTTTTTGGTCACTGCTGTATTCCCAGTGTCTAGACCAGTACCTGGCACATAAGCTAACAATAAATACTTATTGAATGAATAAGCTAGTAACTGATGATTACATTTACTTTTCTTTGGTTTTTGAAGTTGAAGCATCTAATGGAATAGAGACAGAAATCTTTCCAGAGGCTTAAGGGAAGAAAAAAGATGTTAAGTGGTTAAATCTTTTAGGTGAACTGTTAAAGGGAAGCATGAGTGGTCTCTGCTTGTGTTTTCACATACAGATAGATGTCTAGGTGAGGTTGTTAATGAACTTTTCCCATGGGCTTATAGAATTTGAATGATGATCATACTAACTGGCTTTTTTAGGGTCATGACATGACGTGTGGAAGACAGCTGCCCCTTGTGCATATACTCAAATTGAGGGGGATGGGTGGTTAAACTGGGGACCAGCAAATGTTGCAGATGCTATGTAAAAGTCAATTAGAAAGTGAGCTTTTAGAGGAGCTAATTACCTAGGCAGCCTTTCGACTGTGATTTGAGAATGTGAGGGAATGGACAGCTTTATTAATGGGGATTTGGAATTATGATGGAAAGAAATATTAATGGTATTAGTAAAACTCATAAAAACAGTACTTTACAATTAAAAAATCACATTTGTGTAAATTATTTTATTTGCCTACAAATCAAAACTGTTTTAGGCAGAGAAAATATAATTTGTGCCTTGCAGAGGAGGAAATAGATGCCTAGAAGTTCAATGACTTGTCCAATTGCCTAGCAAGTCAGACTTTGAACTAGAACTTGGAACTTCTAACTGTACATTTTCCCACCATGTTGGGTGTTGGGCTGTTTATCATTTTCTCTTTTAACCTTAGAATCCACCTCACTGAACACTACATCCTTCAGTCTTAAAAGTTCCTAATGTAAAGGATCTCCTTTTTTACTTTATATTAAGCACTGTCAAAAGAGCCACACTGTCATGATCTTACAGCATTGCTTTGTCTTTGAAGTTTCAGCAATTCCCTTTACACTTACCCCTCTTCCCTCCTTGATTGCATTCTGTACTTGACAAACTCTGATTAACAGCAAAGGAGCTGAATGCTTTTATTAGAATACAATGTGCCAGCACACATTCTGTATTTATGGTTACTACTCAGGGGAACCATTTAATGTCACATTTCTTAGTTTTGTATAGATACAACAGGTCAAATAGGGAAATAGATGCTTCACTGGTTCCTTTGTAGGTAGAAGCACTTGGTGATTATAACTGATATATGTAAAACATTTAAAAATAGGTTCTGCCAGGTACAGTGTCTCATCTCTGTAATCCCAGCACTTTGGGAAGGGTGAGGTGGAAGGATCACTTGAGCCTGGGAGGAAGAGGTTGCAATGAGCCAAGATCGCATACTGCACTGTAGTCTGGTTGACAGAATGCAGCCCTGTCTCAAAAATAAATAAAAATAAAAATGAGGCTCTAAATATTTTTCTTCCCCCCCCCTTTTCTTGTTTTTGGAGGTAGAACCTTGCCCAGGCTGGAGTGCCGTGGGCATGATCTCAGCTTACTGAAACCTCCGCTTCCTGGGTTCAAATGATTCTCATGCCTTACAGAGGCACAGCACCGTGTCTGGCTAATTTTTGTATTTTTAGTAGAGATGGGGTTTCACCATGTTGGCCAGGCTGCTCTTGAACTCCTGGCCTCATGTAATCCACCCGCCTTGGCCTCCCAAAGTGTTGAGATTACAGGCATGAGCCACTGTGCCCGGACTCCCTTGTCTTTTTAATATAGACTTTGGCTCTTCTTATGCTATATTTTGCGTATGATTCGTAGCAGGTTCTGCTTGCTAAAGAGTTCTGAGTCTTTGTTAATCATGGTATTAATGTGTAAATAAATTTTGGAGTGTCTGCTATTTAGGGATATAAAATGACCATGAATTACTATCAGCTTAGAATCAAAAGAATTTAGGCCATCATTTCAATTTCTTTTTTTTTTTTGAAACGGAGTCTCGCTCTGTCACCCAGGCTGGAGTGCAGTGACGTGATCTTGGCTCACTGCAACCTCTGCCTCCCAGGTTCACGCCATTCTCCTGCCTCAGCCTCCCAAGTAGCTGGGACTACAGACGCCCGCTACCATGCCCAGCTAATTTTTTATATTTTTAGTAGAGACGGGGTTTCACTGTGTTAGCCAGGATGGTCTCAATCTCTTGACCTCGTGATCCACCCACCTCGGCCTCCTGAAGTGCTGGGGTTACAGGCATGAGCCATTGCGCCTGGTCTGTCATTTCAATTTCTAAGACAGTGTTAGGAGTTCTGTTTACATATCTCCTGCTCTCTATTTGCTCTAGCTCTGCTGGCCTTTTTTGATGTTCTCTGTGGTGGTTATGTATTTACATATACTGTTTTTTCTGTCTAGGATTCTCACAACCATCCTTACCCTTTTTATACCTGTTTATTTCCAGCTCAGTCTCAAGATCTCAGCTCAACTATTATTTATCCAAGGAAGCCTTCTGTGACTCTGCCTTTTCCCTACTCCCTCCCAAGCCACTCAGTTTAATTAAGTACCTCTTTTACATTCTTTCATAGCTGTTAAGATGGTGTATATTTATATATGTCTTTACCACTTGACAGTAAGTTCCATGCGGGCAGAATTAATCACTGGTTGCTTACCATTTTATCTCCAGGGCCTGTCATTGATTAATGCACAAAGAATGCATGAGAAATCATTTGTTGAATGAATGAATAAATGAATGAACATTTATGACAGATGTTCAAGGGTATAAATTTGACAGATAAATAGTAGGTTCTTAATACATGTTAGCCTCCTTTTCTCTATTTCTGTTTCTTCCTCCTCTTCCTTTTCCTTCTGCATATATCTACCACTAGAGAAAATATCTACCAATATCTTCCTCTGTAAGATAGTTCTAATTACTATTAGATTATTTATTCACTGGACTGTAACTTCCATTTCCTGGTCTGATTTTATTCTTATAAATGACGTGAAATAATGTATCAGCGTGAAACATACCTGACAACACATATTGTTTTACCTTTCTTACCTTTTTTTTCCTTCCTTTCATTTGGTGTTCATCCTCTTTAGTCTCCAGCATTTACTGCTATGGTTGATCATACCCTTTCTATTCGATCCTTAGTCTCTCTTGGCTTCTAAGTGTTCAGAGACAAGTCTCTATAGCAGTGGTCCTCAACTGTTTTGGGCACCCGGGACCTGTTTCATGGAAGACAATTTTTCAAAGGACTTGGGTGGTGGGGGATGGTTTCCAGATGAAACTTGTCCACCTCAGATCATCAGGCATTAGATTGTCATAAGGAATGTGCAAGCTAGATCCCTTGCGTGCACATTTCACAACAGGCTTTGTGCTCCTATGAGCATCTAATAGTGCTGCTGATCTGACAGGAGGCAGAGCTCAGGCAGTCATGCTTGCTTGCCTGCCCACTCCTCACCTCCTGCTGTGTGGCCCAGTTCCTAACAGGCCATGGACTGGTACGGGTCCATGACCCAGGGGTTGGAGACCCCCTGATCGATAGGTCTTTTTTGTTTTTGCACTTCTTGTGAATGGAGGTGCTGACTGCCCTTTGTTTTGGACTGTCTATTCAAAGATGTTCTTATAGTGAACAGCCTTGGAAGACAAATGTCATGTCTCATTCTGGAGCAAAGAGAAAGCATGCTTACTGTTATAAAACATTTGGTTCCTTAACTTAGGGTTCATCTCCTGTTACGTAATTCACTGCATGTACAGGCAGCCATCTGAAGAAACCTGCACACAATCACCTCTGTGAGACTTGTGGGCAAAGGGAACAGATGCAAATATGTTGATACTGGTATTGCTTCCTGTGCCATAGGTAATAAAGTCCTTATCTGTGACTTGGGATCTTTGTCTTCTGCAGCCTTCATGAAACTGTGGTAGTGCATGATCTTAGGTCCCTCACAATTCTTGACACCAGAACAATGTCGTTTCTTGGTTTTCCTTGCTTTGTTCCCCTCCTCAAAGATGTTTCTTTTTTCTGTTCCTTAAGTGTAGGTTGTTACCAAGATTATATTATTGATCCTGTCTTTGTATCTGAATGATCTAATCAATACTTCTGTTTTCAGCAACCAACCATAAGTTTATATCTTTCTGTCCATTTATTTTCTTTTGACATCTGGACTGCAAATTTTAGCTGCTTCTTAAATATTTTCTTTGGATATTTTAATGGTCCTAACACATTCAAAACTAAACTCAGTATAATTTTTTATTCCCTATTTCATGCTTCATTATTCACTCTTTCAATTAATGGCACTATTTCCCTTTTAATACTCTCAATTTCAGCACTACCTCAATTCTGCCTTCTTTCTTCCCTGCACAAGGTTGATGTTTTACAAAAGCTACCACCCCACCAATTAAATATCCTAGGTAAAACATCATATATTTCAGTAATTTTTGATATGATTTGTCTTCACATTGTCAAACCGACTACTTCCACTACATGTTTGAAAATGTCTTCTTTAAAATGTTACTCTAAAATTTAACACAGTCCTCCACATACCACAAAGTACAATATATATACTTCTCAGATTTGTATAGGGAACTTCTCTTCAGTTGCTGCTTGTCTTGAGTTTGTATGCTACTTGGAAACCATGGATCTTTTTCACACGAAGTACTCAAGTCATTTTTACATATTTTATATGTCTACATTAGTTTATGAACCTATGTGGAAAGCTGTATACTTATTTCTATGAAATTTCACCTAATTGATTTTGGTCCACCATTAACAAAGACGATACCTTTTTTTTTTTTTTTTTTTTGAGACAAAGTCTCGCTCTGTCACCCAGGCTGGAGTGCAGTGGCGCAATCTCGGCTCATTGCAAGCTCTGCCTCCTGGGTTTACGCCATTCTCCTGCCTCAGCCTCCCATGTAGCTGGGACTACAGGCTCCCACCACCACGCCCGGCTAGTTTTTTTGTATTTTTTTGTAGAGACGGGGTTTCACCATGTTAGCCAGGATGATCTCGATCTCCTGACCTTGTGATCCGCCCATCTCGGCCTCCCAAAGTGCTGGGATTACAGGCTTGAGCCCCCGTGCCCAGCCGACGATACCTTTTAAAGTATCTGCTTAGCTGCAGTCACTTGTGCAATTCAGATGCACATGCTATGTTTGCTTTTAATATAATGGAACTAAAAATAACGTTTTTTACTAAGGTAAGAAAAGTAGATTTATATGATTATGATGTTGTTTTAAAATAATTTAAAATAAGTGTTCTTCTTAAAGTATCTTTAAATGTAATGCCAATGTAAACCAGTCTTTGTATTATCTTGTATAATTTGTTTCAGAATTAAGTAATATAAAATTTTTAACTTTACCAAATTGTTATAAATTAAAAATAATTTAAAATTTTACTCATCAAACATGGGAAACTTTTGATCATTGCTATTGGAAAGGAAAGCCACAACTACAATTCTAATCTCTGTCAATTTACTGTTACATTGGGAGGTAGTTCTTTCTCTTGATTAAAACATACCAGCAAACAGACACACTCTTTTGTTTCACCATTTGGAGTTGGTTGGTTAGAATATATTGTTTAGGAGTTTTAAAAATGGAGACAGTATTTTATATTGTAAGTTTTAATTTGTAGAGAATGTCTGTTTTGGTTTCAAAAAATTCTGCTCCTAATGTAGAAATAAGTGAATTGCCTTGAAGTTATATGTTTAGTATTTTTGACAGAACACATGAGTAAGAATGCTTATATATTGTAGCAATTAAAGACAATTCACATTTGTGGTTTGGGCATAAATGTGTAAAAATTATACCCATCTATCTTATTACATTTCCTCTTTCCTCCCTGAGGACTTTACTATGTACTTTATCTGTAATTGTTGCCAGTTTTCTATCATGTTCCCACTGGGCTTCTGGTGCAAAAAATCTTATCCTCTTGATGACAGAGCTTGCCTGAATGATTTCATGCTCCTAGCATTTTTGTTCACGGGAATTAGGGGCAAAATGTAACTACAGCTGAACAGAGCATCTATTTTTGTAATTTTGGAGTTTAGGCTCTGTTATTGGAAGTAAATGAAGAGATGCAGGTGTTCTCCAGTCCAAGCCCTTTGGGAGTTTTGATGGTAGATGCTTGAAAAGAAAATGCATGTGTTTCCACAGTCAAACAGCAGCTGTGAGACAAGGATTTATGCTTTTCTCAGAACTTTGGGATTTCAAAATGTTACATTTAATCACAAGCCCAGAAAGGGGAGCAAATGTTAAAGATGTTACGCATAAAAGTAAGTTTACTGATTTCTTTACCACACGAACTAGTTGTGGGAACGTAGGAAGTAAGTACTTTTTAATCATAATGCAAGCAATTTCTAAAGGATTATGATAATTGTAAGGACATTGCCTTTTGAAAATGTTACATTTTTAGTGCAGAGAATTTTTTTATCCTACTAATTTCTTAAATTATATTGATTTTTTGCCATTTAGAGATGCAGACACAAGACGAAAGGTATGGTAAACTCTTTGTCATATGCATTTTAATTTTCTTCCCCAAAAAGTTTAATAAATATTTTATTGTAAAAACAATATTTTCAGGTACTAGAAATGTCAGGTTCTAGCTAGGATAGTAACTAAGGGAATTAACAGATATTTAAATACAGGTGTATATTTAAATGTTTACACAAAACAAAGCATATATATATACACGTTTAAAATATTTTTTCTTTTTTCAAATCATAAAATTACTTTGTGTTGCAGTTGATTTTCAAATTTATCTTTATTAAAGCACCACCTTGCAGTATTTCTTTGCCATTCTCCTATTTTTATTGCTCTACTTTTTTAGCATAATCATTCATTTATTCATCTAACAAGTATTTATTACATATTTTTTGTGCGTAGAACTACAATGATGCATCAAAGTTTCTACAGTGAATCAACTTCTAATGAGGAGTAAGCATGTAAACAACTACAGCTGCATGCATGAATGATATAAAGGCTTATATTTTGGGTTCAGCTTCATCCATTATAAATTATGTTACTTTGAGGAAGTAAACCTTTCTGAGTATTGGTTTCTTTTTTTCTTTACTTTGTTTTGAGATAGGATCTTACTCTGTCATCCAGGAAGGAGTGCAGTGGTGCTTGCATCCTCTACCTCCTGGGCCCAAGAGATCCTCCTCCCTGAGTCTCCCGAGTAGCTAGGACTACAGGCATGAGCCGCCACACCTGGCTAAATTTTTTTTGTGTTTTTTTTTTTTTCTGTAGAGACAGAGTCCCACAATGTTGCCCAGGTTGGTCTTGAACTCCTACGTTCAAGCGATCTTTCCACCTTGGCCTCCCAAAGTGTTGGGATTATAGGCGTGAGCCACAGCGCCTGGCCTAGTGTTGGTTTGTCGTCTATAAAATGGAGATACTCTTATCTGCTTACTAAGATTGCTGTGAAGATTAAATTAAATACTGTATCCTCAAGTACATTGTAAACTTTAAAGCATAATGTGGATTTTAAGTATTAATTATTCTGTTCAAAATAGTACCCTATATTAACCAGTCATTGAAAATGTAAGGTTTTTCTCTCAGTCGTTTCTTTTCCTTGCTTAATCTCAACATCCCAGCTAGTGGTATCTACTTTAAATTTTGTCTCAAGGTAAAAATGTGCAAACCTATGATTATGCATTTCTGAAGCTAGGAGCAAATCCTTTACATAGTTTCGTTATTCTCCTTCCACATTGAAATACACCCTGGAAGGTATGATGTGAGGAGTCAGGAACAGTTGCAATAGCAACAGGAAATTACTTCGCTTGCTTCCTTTGAAAGGTCCCAGATTCTGGAAGGAAGCCAGAGGGAGAAATCCCTTGAGCCTTAAGGGTAACCAGTTTCCCTCATTTATATAGCACAAGGTCAATTTTTTTGCATTTTTTACTGCTTGTATAGTAAAAATAAACTGGCATTGAGAGTAAATAGTAGCTTCATTAGTAAGTAGTAAATTAATATACAAAAAGTATTTGGATTGTATACTGGGCTGCAGGTGAACTTCACCAGAAAATATGGACTGTCTCATAATTTGTTTAAAGTATGTTTTATATGGATCAAAAAGGTACCATTATTGCTTTATTTTCTACTTAGAATATAATATATGTTTTCTATGTGAGTTTTTATTTTTGCAACTCATAGCTTTTGTGTTTAAGATCCAGTGACATTAACCTTGTGATCCTGTGCAGATTTTGAAGTTGGCTGTATAGTAGCTTTCATATAGGCCAAAAGAGGAGTAGAAGCTGTAGTGAACCCATAGGAGTTGCTTTACAAAACACTTAGGGGTGAAATGCACATCAGTCTTTCCTACCTGCCCCTTCTCCTAGTTGTTCTATCCTGTCTAGAAAAAACCTCATTCTACTGACAGCCTTTGCATTCCTTTTATTCAGTCCAGTATACATGGGGAATCATTCTTATACCATTGCATTGTTTTGCAAGTGAGACTCAGTTGTCTGTTAATATGTGAGAGTTTAAGTGTTTTACTGAGGATATATCTGTTTTATTTTCACCTCCCTTTGACTTTTGCCCTTCCTCCTCCCCATCCCTTTCCTCTCCCCTCCCTTCCCAATTAATTACTCCCTTCTAAGGACAACCATAGCACTTTTGCTGTATCCTGCTGCAAATAGTCTTAACTGTTTATAGGATTCCTTCCCCATGAAGTTGGGAGTTCCTAATGACAGGGAACCATAACTAGTGTATGATAGGTATTCAGTAAACATAGGCTGGTCCAAAGGAAATTATTTTTGCCATTTGGGCATAGCCCTATTGTTTGCAGGTACATATTTCATTTCTGAATTGCTCTATGGGGAAAAATGTAGTCTGGCTTCAGTCTGTTAAAGAATAATTTTTAAATGTAAAATCATAACTCTCATATAGATATATAAGTTAGACAAGTGCTAAAGATTTTATTTAACTCATCATTAATGAGAGAACCAGGCATATGTTACAACTAGATCAAAGGAGAATTTAAAAAACAGAGGCATTTGTTGATCAGTAATATTAAAATAGATTTGGAAATGAATAAACTGGCTTTTTCCTTAATGGGGAAATGAGATCAATTGAACTTCTACCTGACAGAATTTGCCCACCGTCAGTCAAGAATTATTTTGCTTTGCTATCAGTTATCTATAATTTACTGATTTGTAAAATAGTGTAAAGGCAATGAAAGGTGCAGAGTAACATAGAGTCAGAATCAGGTAACCTGAAAGGGTGTGCTTTTAACAATGTAGAGTTCTACATTGAAGCACAATTTATTTCCTAAAAGCCTTACTTAATTCCAGATGGCTAGGATATTTTTAGCTATGGGTGGTTTAAATATAGAGGCAGATCAGAAATAATTTTATGAAGGTTTAGTGTATGGTGGGAGAATTAAAGGGAAATGATACTACCAGCAGAGGGCAGTAGTGAAGTAACAGTTTCTTAAAGACAAAGGAAATATTGATTGTTGATAATTCTGGGCTAATTCTGTCGACCTTAACTTGAGTTTTACTTTTCAAATATTGCTGTACTAAGTTCCTTTCAGCCAGCTGCTTTGCCAGTACCTGAAACTTGCCAGATTAAGGCTCATTTTGGTTTTGTTTTAGGCTTTGTTAATGAAATAAATAAATAAAATATTCTAATCTTGTTTTAGTTAAGTAAATAATGTGTTCTAACTTATAAATACTTATGGCAAATATTTGAGTTATCTATTGTAGATTAGGTGTTGCTTTAGGTATTAAGGAGATATGTGTGTGTGTGTGTGTGTGTATATCTCCATACTGTATAGATAGATAGATACCTCTCCTTATCTATGATGAGTTATGATATGATCTATGATAGATGGATATATGTAGCTATCTACACACATGAAAGTAGAGTTTCCAAGCCTCACCAAAGTAACATTCTGTTGATTATGATATTTTAATTTTAGTAGTTAATTTATTCTATTTTTTATGAGAATAAAACACTTAATATAGTATTATTTAAACTATCAGAAGTCTTTCTTTGAATCTAAAAATGACATCTAATTTCCACTAAAAGATAAAATCTGAAATATTGTGAAAATATCTATCTGAAAAAATATGATAGCCAAAGTTGTATAAAACTCAATTGTAGATAAATAATAAAAATACAAATACACCATAGAAAAATGGCCAAAGGGGACAAAAGTAAGAAGCACAAATGATCAAAAACACATCAAAAATTCAAATTAACAAGTAGTCAAAGAAATCGATATTAAAACACTAAGGAACATTTTTTTACCTGTGAAATTGATAAATGTTTACTACATGATAAAACAAAACTGAGGAATTTATAATGAGAGGAGTACTTCCATAAAAGTCTGGCAGGTATATGAATTAGTACAGAGTCTCTAAAAACCAATTTAGCAAAATGTATGAAGAATTTAAGGGTGGTTATCTTTTATAATCCCAGTTCTAAAACTATATCCCAAGTGAGTAATCCAAGATGCATTTGAAAGACTTATATTTAAAGTATAAGGGTATTTATGTCAGCTTATTTATGATAATCACAAATTATCTTTGTTGTCTAATAGTAGGTAAGTTACCTAATAAAACAGTGTATTCATAGAAGGATATCGTTGAAATTAGCCAGTAGGAAGTATTTGATGTCAAAAGAAAATGTTCATATTAAAAGCTTGTGTGAGAAAATAAAAGTATAAACCTACATATAAGATTCCAGTTTTGTAAAATTTCTTCAATATATACATATGAATATATGCATGCATATATATATGTATTTATAAAAAGTTACTTTTAATAGTAATTAGCAGTGCTTAATGGGATTATGGGTCAACTCCCAGTCTTTTACCCTTCTATGTTTTTTGATATTTTCTGCAAACATAATAGACATTAAAAAATATTTCTTCTCCAAAATTACTTATTTTCAACCAATCATTTAGAGATCATTATGGTTATTTGGCTCACACATAGTATTCTTGCCCACTGAATTCTTATATAACCTTTAATAATGAAATAAAATTTCATTTTTAAAGAATACGTGTATCCTGAAAGTCACAGAGTCTATAGCTCAATTTTTGAAGATGCTTTGGGGTGCAGGTAGGAGGGATCTCAGTGTGTATATGAATAAAATACCAAATTTTAAGATAATCGTAATTTGCATTTCTCTTTGAATAGTTTTAGTCTAGTGACTAAAATGTTTAAAATTACTTTATTTTTCTGATAATTGTTTTCTAATGATAAATAAAATTTGTCTTCTTTTTGATGCATAGTTGGAATTTTATCATTAGTCAACTACCTGGGATAGTACAAAAAAAAAGAACCTTCAATGACTTATGATCCAGGATCCAGATATTCACTTGAAAAATAGTTCTTTGACTATTTGCATGTATTTTGACATAGGAACAAAGATATTGATTGTCATAGTTAAACTCCAAGTTCAGCTGGGTGTGGTAGTTCATGCCTGTAATCTCAACACTTTAGGAGGCTGAGGTGGAAAGATCACTGAGTCCAGGAGTTTGAGACCAGCCTGGACAACATAGTGAGGCCCTTGCCTCTATAAATGAATGAATGAATGAATGAATGAATGAAAGAGAAAGAAAGAGAAAAAGAAATCAAGGTCAACTCATGAAATCTTTTTTTGTTAAACCTTTGATGAAGTTGAAATATTCCAAATTCTTAATGGAAACTAGTGGAAGTTAATAGTCTAGATAATAATCTTACAGGGAGAGTTAAGAACAATAGTAAATTTGAATAATATCTAAAATCATCTACTTCAGGTAAAATAGGTTTAGTTGAGAGAATGCAATATATACTTCTGTAGAGACACTATCTAGGTATTTATCAGCGTATCTATAATAGGACATTAGACGTTGATGATATTGCCACTCTTTTTTTGTTTTTACCCTCGCTTCCAGTCAGTTCCTCTCTTCTTGATTTGGGCTTTCTTTAGAATTATTAGCTATGGTTAGTGTTACTTTGGGCTCAAGTTGAGAAATGGAACATTTCCTTGGGGTAGCTGGATAAAAGTTGACAGAGACAAAGGAAAAGTCAAGAATCTAAAGACGATTCATTTCTATGTGGGCATGAGAATTTCTGAAATAATGAGCTGTAGTTGATGAAAAACAAGCAGAGCTTAGTGAATAATCTTTTCAGGAAGAAAGAAGGTGACCAGGCCAAAATATATCACCTCTGACAGGGTGATAAATAGCTACTGAATGGAGAGGAAAGAGTGAAGGAGGAACAGGCAATATTAAAGTAAGTTACTGGTAAGTTTTTTAAAAATCAGTTTGATATTGTTAAATCATTAGTCATCAGTTACCCTAGAAACAAGATTTGTTATAATGACTTATCCTGTGTAGAAAAATACATATATTTTGAGTGGGAGACTTTCAAGATCATTTCTAGTCCAGAAGAAAAGAAAAGGCAAACATTTTATTTGGGCAAGTGTCATTAGAGTTAAGCATCTGGTGAGTGGAGGAGGTAAGACTGACTCTTGTTGTCTGGAGTTCTTTTTATTATGTATATTACTTTAAATGGCTATTTTCAGGTGACCATGTAGTTTCCTTTATTCATTCAACACATATTTTCTTGGTGCTGGAACCTTATGATATAAAGATGGACAACACCCTTTTAACTCTTGTTAATGAGCTTATATGTAGTTCATTGACAGAGACATACAGGTAAGTAGACATTTAAAATGTAGTTCAAAGAATGCCACAAAACAAGGTATTATGAGTTCACATTGAAAGAAATCCTTAACCCAGTCTTTGCGAATTGGAAAAGGATTCCTGGAATAAGTCATGTCTAAGATGAGTCCTTAATTAAGGATTGGAGAAGAAACAATTGGTCAAGTTTGGCTAAACTGTAAATAATTTCTGTGTAATTGAAGCTTTGAATGGGATGGGATCAATGGTAACAGTTTGTGCCTGATAAGATAAGAAAGCTCCCTCAGATTATAAAAGGCCTTGAAAGTCATTTTAAAGGGTTTGGACTGAGTGCCAAAGGGAATAGTTAAAAGGCTTTTTTTATATTTATGCTTTAGAAACTAACATAGGCAGTAGTGTGGATGAGGATAAACGACAGGAGGCCATGAGAAAAGTTAGGAATATATTGCAGTGAAAAAATGGTAATGTCAATGGAAAGAAGTACACAGATTTGTGGGATATTAATGGGTTGGAATTACAGGAGGTGATTAATTGAATATGTTGGCCAAAGGAAAGAGCACAGTAGGCAAGCACCCACTGTGTGGATTTGAAGAGCTGGGTGGACAATGGAATGCCTTTTACTGAAATGAGGAACAAAGCAACAAGAACCAAGTTTTCTTTAGGGTAATAGAGGCAATAGATCTAATAATACTAATAGTTCTTTCTACGTGCCAGGAATTATTCTAAGCGTTTTACATAGAACATAGGCAATTTGAATATAGAACTCATATTCTTCACCATTACATGAAAGAGCACAGGCTATGGAGATTTCAGACCATAAATAATTTATGATTCAATTCATTGAATTCTATTTAATTTTATTTATTGGCTGCTAGCTGCATTCTAGAGGCTGGTATAGAAAGTTACTCAGTACAGGGCCCTGGTCTATGTACACATACAACTAATTCTAATTTGGTTTTCACAAATGATATAATTGATTGGGAGAGAAGTTTTGCTATCCAAAAATAGAGGAAAAAGAGATTAATTTGAAGGGAAGAAGGGAGGACTGAATGATATTAGAAAGGTCTGTCAAGGAAGGATTGATATTTAAGCCTTGAGTGATAAAGAATTGCACATGAGTGGAAAATTCTTATTTTAGCATTGCAAATATTTTCAATTAGCTTACATTCTTTTGTTTTAAATGGTAATTATTATTAGTTGAAGACAATATTCCCATAAAAGTAAAAAATGTATAATTGTTGTTAAAAAGTATTTGGTACATATTTGTGGTAAGGTAGTTTTTCCTCTACAGTATTTCAGAATATTCAGATAAGTTTAATTAGGGAATCATATTTAAAAATTTTAAATGACTGTAGAATATAAGATATTGGATTGTTATTGCTGCTTTGTTTTCTAAGACATTTTAAAAATTTAGATATTGGGATTATTAGATTGAATTTTATTTATGTCGATAAGCTTGGAGTTAATTATTAAGTAGAACTTGATTTTTAGCCTTAGAATAACAAATGCAGAAGTGAAGAAAACTTTTTTATTGGATTTGTTGTTAACAAAGCATGGCATAAGTAAGCCTCAGCCAGCCTGTGAAAGGGATGACTTAACATAACTGTTGATGCATTTAGAGTGAAACATCTTTATCAAGTTAATATAAGAAGCAGTCATGCCCTACTTAAATTACTCATTTATAATAGCTGAACAGCAGCCTGCATGTGGACTTTGAAATCCTGGGAAAATAAGATGCCTGCATACATCCAAATGTTGAAAGCTTTTACCCCTCAGCAGCTGGAAAATGTTGAGCTCTTTTGTCATCTTCTAGGTTTTTGGCCTTCAGGGAGATGTGATCAATTTAGTTACTGACCAGCTTTATCCATTACTTTTAATGATTATAGTCGCTGAAGTAAGCCTCTGCAGTTTGTAGCTGAAAAGATCATGTTTAGATATTATATTATTTAAAATTTATAAAAGTTAAACACATGGACCTAGATGTTTCTGATTTGCTCAGGTTTATCACATATATTCGGATCACTAAAAACAGCAAATAATTTAGATATCATAAAAAATAATTTATCCACCTTAAATGGAATCTAGAATGTATTTATCTCTAAGGGACACACAATAGATTCCATATATTGCCGTTCTTGGGTAAATTTTATATATCTATCTGTGTGCAACTTTTTGTAACTTTCCTAAAGTACAGACAGTGGTTTATTTTGAATCAGAACTACTTATAAACACACAATGCAAATAATTATTTGTACTTCTTGTTTAGCTTCTTTTCACTACCTTTTTGATTACTGGTCCAAAGGGGATTTTTAGAAAATAGCATGGAGTGATACAGCATAGCTAAGAAAAGATCCCTGTTATATGAAGGAAGAAATATGTCTGTAACACTAAAGCTGTTACTTTGGAATTCTAATTCTGGATCCTAATCTTGGTGTAAATCATTTGAGCTCAATTTGATTGTTTCTTAATCTGTTAAATGGTTGCAATGCCAGATACTGAATACTGTTGTGTTGATCGTCCATTGCATAAAGGCACCCTTTTATAGAGGTCACCATTCATGTTGCAAACCAAGTTAATTTGTTTATTATTATTGCTGTTCTCACAAATTGGTGTATTATGACAATATTCTACAGATGGAAGTAAAAATAAGGATGGCATCATGTGGCTGGTGGTGGCTGTGGACTACATTGATGATCCTATGTTTGACTAGTTTCTCCTTTTTAGTTGATGTGTTAAAAATATTTGTTGGTATTAAAAAATGTAAGAGCTTATCCTCATTGACAAACGTTTGATCATATATAGATGCATGATGCTAGTGACATACTGAGATTTTATAGATAAAATAAGCAGTAGAAAACAGTTATGGAGATATATTGGAAGTTAATTTAAAAATTGTTTCTTGATACTAGGTGATAAAATGTCCTGAAATTTCAAAAATAAAAAAGAAGTTTTACATCATTAATATGTATGATATTTTACTTATATAATAACTTTGTATACAGATTAATGATATACCTATAAATAGCCAAAAGGAAAAAGGATTAATGAAAGAAGTATCTTTTGAAAGAGGTTAAGTAATGGATTTTATAATCAGAAGGGACTTGCTCTAAATTTGACAGGAAGAATCTAAAGTGGTCAGAAACTGTGTTCAAATAAAAGCTACAGAAAATATATACATATATGTATGTATGAAAACTCCTTGACTTATGATGTTACAGCCTGATAAATACTTTGTAAATAGAAAATATTAAGTAGAAAATGCATTTGTTACATCTAACCAATTGAACACCACAGCTTAGCCTGGACTACCTTAAACATTCTTAGAACACTTACATTAGCCTTCAGTTGGGTAAAATCATCTAGCAACACAGTGCACTGTAGAGTACAGATTGTTTACCCTTGTGATCACTTTCTGCCACTGCTCAGCATCGCAAGAGCGTAGCATACTGTATATCGCTAGTCCAGGAAAAGATCAAAATCAAAATTCGAAGTATAAGTTCAGGCACAATGGCTCATCCCTGTAATCCCAGCACTTTGGAGGCTGAGGTATAAGCTTATTTCTTGTTTCTAATATTACTACAATATGCCATTTTTTTCTAATACGTAAAATGGAAACCTGTGCTGAATGTAAATGTCCCAAGAATACCATCTTGTTTTATCCTCATACTAACTTAATGGAATGGGAGCTTTTGCAGTAAAAAAGTTGAAAGCAGAAATTGTAGATGATATATTAAAGGTATTTATGTAAGATAAGGCAGAACTTAAAGTCCTTGTTTCTATCTAAATCCAAGGACAAATGAATGCATATATGTTTGTATTTTATGTTTAAATAAAATGGCTTTGTTTTTGTTTTACAAATAAAGATGGGGTCTCATTATGTTGCCCAACCTGGTCTCAAACTCTTGGGCTCAAGAGATCCCTCTGCCTTGGCCTCCCCAAATGCTGGGATAACAGGTGTGAGTCACTGCACCCAGGCTAAATAAAATGTTTAGACTGTAAATGTATTCTTTCTTGTGATTTCTTACTTTAACTAATTTTTTTCCCCCATCAACTGAACCAGTACTCATAGTGTCAAGTAAGAGGGCTCTGGAGCTCCTGACTTCAATTATCTCTAATGGGACTCAGTCTAAGAAAGGAGGGGCATCCAGATTTTTTGCTGCACAAGGCTGCTATGAAGTCATTACTCTAGGGTTTGAAGATGCTAACTTTTCTGGCCATTACTTGACTCCTCTGGCCATAGCTCCAAACTCTCTAGCCAGATTACCAGGGTTGGCTTCAGATGAACACTTTAGTATTTTGATGCTAAATACCAGTGATAACTATAAATATTCCTCAACATCAGCTTGGCTTAACCTACCTTAAACATTCTCAGAACACTTACCTTAGCCTATTATTGGGCAAAATCTTCTAACACAAAGCCTATTTTATAAGACAGTGTTGAATATCTCATGCAATTTATTGAATACTCTACTGATTTTTTTTTTTTTTTTTTTGTAAAGACAGAGTTTCACTCTGTCACCCAGGCTGGAGTGCAGTGGCAAGATCTCGGCTCACTGTAACCTCCATCTCCTGGGTTCAAGCAGTTCTCCTGCCTCCGCCTGCCGGGTGGCTGGCATTACAGGGTGTGCCACACACCCGGCTGATTTTTATATTTTTTTGTAGAGATGGGGTTTTGCCGTGTTGGCCATGCTGGTCTTGAACTCCTGACCTCAGGTGATCCACCTGCCTTGGGATTACAGGCATGAGCCACAGCGCCTGGCCTGAATACTCTATTGAAAGTTAAAAACAGAATGGTTGTATGGGCACGTGAAGTACGGTTTCTATTGAACGCATATTGCTTTAGGACCATCCTAGAGTCAAAAAATCCTAAGTTGAACCAACCTAAGTTGGGGACTATGTGTGTAATATGATGAAAATGTCTGTCTTTGTTGTTTAAAATTAGTTTAGAAGGGCCAGGTGTGGTGGCTCACCGCCTGTAATCCCAGCACTATGGGAGGCCGAGGTGGGCAGATCATGAGGTCAGGAGATCAAGACCATTCTGGCTAACATGGTGAAACCCCTTCTGTACTAAAAATACACAAAATTAGCCGGATGTGGTAGCATGATCCTGTAATCCCAGGTACTTAGGAGGCTGAGTTGAGGCAGGAGAATCGCTTGAACCCGGGAGGCAGAGGTTGCAGTGAACCAAGATTGCGCCACTGCACTCCAGCCTGTCTCCAAAAAAAAACTAGTTGAGAAGCAGAAGAACTGAAACATTATTTTGCAAAAGTGTTGCTGTGGACAATGGGCACACATGTCCTCTATGGTGCAGATTCCCCTTGATTCATAGAGTGCTTTATCTTTGTAACTAGCCATTTTTTTTTCCTATAATAATACCACCATTAAAGGAATTAAAGTGACATTAAGAATGAAGAATATTTTAAATCTTTTAAAGTCTGGTGCATTCTAGATTCAGTAAAATTCCAGCAGTAACAAGATTTTGAAGCAGCTGCAGAAACTCTGCACAGCCCCACATGTAATGTGGTTTTAGAATATGTGTTTCTTCACACGTAGTCCCAGCCACTCTGGAGGCTAAGACAGGAGAATTGCTTGAACCTGGGAGATGGAGGCTGTAGTGAGTTGAAATTGCACCACTGCACTCCAGCATGGGCAAGACAGAGTGAGACTCGTTCTCAAAAAAAAAAAAAAAAAAAAAAAAAAATAGAAAAAGAGTATCTGTTTCTTTCTTGTGATTGTGTATTGCTGGTTGTAGCTCAGTGCCTGGCAAAATATTTGTACTACAGATCTCTCAGTAAGGTGATCTACTTTTCCATTTATATGCATATTTATTTATGTTTCCATCCGTAGTTCTCCATAGCTTCTTTTGTAGTTCTCTATAGCTTAATTTTGATGTTTGCATAATCCTGATTTATTAGAGTAATATCATTTATCACAGGTTTTGTAGTATAGTGGTTAAAAATATGGGCTTTATAAAGAGACTGATTTTTGTCTCCACTGAGTATGATTTTTGTGATCATGGGCTAGTTTGACTCTTTGGTAACTTTGTTTTCTTATTGGTGAAATGGGTATAATGATAGTGTCTTATCTCAGGTTTGTCATGAAGATTAATGAATTCATATAATTAAAGCATTTAGAATAAGATTTGGCACATCAAAATAGTAGTTACTATTATAATGGCATGAGTTTGTGACTGGAATCCAAAAAACAGAAATAAGGTAGTCTTTGTTTTCTGTTTTATCAGAAAGCACTTCCCTATAAGAGGATAGTCAAGGATTAAGAAAGAAAAAATCTTTTTTTTTTTTTTTTTCATGGAATAAGGCATTGAATCCAGTGGCTAAAAGGAATTGATATTATGTACCCAGTCTTGGATAATGCCAGTCAATTCTGTAAAGATGAAATATTAAATTTGTAGTATTCTCTAACATTGGTAGTCCCAACATTTTTCCTGGACTGCCAATAAATTTTTGATTATCTATGAACTTTGTCTCTTGGATAATTTATGAGCACATTAGACCCAGCACTTCCAGGTTAATTTTACCATTTTACTCCAAGCCTATGCGTTGACCTTTATTCTCTGTACAATGAATGGTAGTATTATCAGTCAGTCCATTCATAATCCTAGGGATCATCCTAAACGTTTCTGTTCTCTCATTTTCCATCTTTTGTATCTGGGCAATGAACAAATTTTGAGACTTTTCTATAAACCTTCTCTGTAAGACAGATCTGATCTTTTTGCTTCCTTTCAAAATATATTTTACTGCCCCCCTTCCAATGTTTTCTGTATAAAGTTCAGACTTCTTAGCAGGACAACATGAACCTCATATTGTGTGGTATTTTCATGTGCATGTTATCCTCCCATCATGTGGAACTATTTGTAATTCCATGAAAATGCCATTCTCTTACTATTTTCATTAGTGTAAACAATTTTTAGTGCATAGAAAGCTCCCTAATTTTCTTCTTCTCTTACTATATTCTCTCCACTTTTTTCAACTCAATCATTACCTCATTGAAAATTTATTTACAAATTTGCTTCCCAAGATAGGTTAGGTGTACATTGTATTTGCTTCTCCTTTACATTCTGTAACCTCATGTGAATACAGTTGGCTCTTTGTATCAATGCATTCCACATTTGTGGGTTCAACCAATCGTGGATCAAAAATGTTAGGGAAAAAACAACCAATAAAAATAATACAAATAAACACCAATACAGTATAATAACTGTTTACATGGCATTTACATTGTACTAGGTATTATAAAACCCAGAGATTATTTCAAGTATGTGGGAGGATGTGTGTAGGTTATATGCAAACGCAACACGATTTTTTATAAGGGATTTGAATATCAGCAGATTTTGATATCCACTGGGGCTGCTAGACCCGATCCCCCAGGTACTGAGGGATTACTGTATCTTTATTAAAGCACTTATCAAACAATATGATCATTAATTTTTTTATCAGTGTCTCCCACTAAATTATGAACAGTTCAAATACAGGGCCTATTTATCTCTAAGTGCTTAGTGTTTACTTTTAGTCATATGGTTGGTGTTGAGTAAAAGTGTTTTGAATTAGTAAAAGATTTTGAACTAAAAATATTTGGTAAAAGTTACATGATAGACCTGTCTTTAATGGGAAATAATGGGAATTAACTGCTAATAGCTATTATCAAGAGGCAAAAATAAAGAAATGGACTGACATCCAGGCTTTTACCCATTTGACATTAACCACTCTGCTAGTTTCTTCCTCTTACTGGTTTATCACTTTGGTGTTAACTATTTGGTCTTGTCTGCTTTCTTGTTAGTACTTATCAACTCTGTCAAAAATTGCCTGTTTCTCACTTAAACTAGTTATATCACCACTCTCTTTTTAATACTTTTTGTTAATGCTGTTTATTTTTGTTTTATCAGATGACTATTAAGACAGAAGTTTTCCCTTATGTTTGGCACATTCGTTGTAATAAATGTGAAGTGGATTCTTTAAGTCGAGTTAAGGGCATCTGGCAACTAGGAAGACTAATCCTTGGAGTGAATTAAGGGCATGAAGACAGGGACCTGTCATTTATAGGATAAGAGGTCAGTGAACTATGTGGGCAGGATAAATATATCAATTAAGGAGTTTCCCTGAGAGTGGGCAAGAGGCTAAGAATCTGAGTCAATAGGTCAGGAATATGTAGACAGTAGGTAAAAGAGATGTCTAGAGTGCCAGATGGACTAGTGACGTAGAGGTTATATGTCTTCATTATACTTTAGGGGTATTTGACTATTAAGTGAGAAGATAATGCTGTTTGGGGGAAGCTGGCCTTGGAAAATAGTGCATTCCCATTAGAAGTTGATAGAATATATATAGTGGAACATCTTGGACCTTGCAGTGGGATACTAAGTATGTTTATTGTATTAACCCTATTTGATTCAGGATTGTTTTTGCCTACAAGTAACCTAGTTCAAACTAGGTCTTAACCAAATGCAAGAGACTAATGTTCAGATTTATTTAGTGAATACATTGGAGTAGTTTTCTGTGCTGTTGGTGGAAACAAATTAAACTTTCACTGGTTGAGTGCTTACACCTACACACTATGGTGTGGGAGGATCATCAGCCAGTTTGTCTTATTGTTTTACTGGCAGCAGAAAACTCTTAAACTGAGTTTTCCCATGGAAGAGGCATCTCACTTGAAATCCCAGAACTTACACTAAAAAATTTATGAAGTGGGATGATAGTGAATTACAAAAGAGTCATCAAAGAAAGTATGTTATTAATTGACAGTTTATTGACTTCATCCTCAGGGCCAATTTAAAGAAAAGGGAGGCAGGGTTAGATTTCAAGCTATGCTTTGAATGCTGTGTGAGGTCTGTTTGAGCTTTTTGGTTAAGCTGTAATTAATTAACTCAATTAAACAAGTATTACTACATGAATAAAAGTACATACACTCTTGGATTTTTCAAAGAGGTAATAATGGGTTCACTGCTGATAAAATTGTGGATCTGAGTTTGGTTAACATTAAAGGGCACTCCAAAATTCACCTGTTGTCTTTAATCTCTTGATAAAGAATGGTAATAATTAGGGTTCTATATATGTATTCTATATCTTTTAATATATGCCTGTCTTACTTCAGAGAAAATAGCATTAAGGTTTCCTTTTCCTTTTCAATTGTATTTTAAATGTTAACTTTTAAGTTAGCTTGACCCTTTGAAAAATTGTTAAAAATTTCTGTCCTCAGGCTTCACAGCTTGTACAGTTATATAATTTTACTCACAGATATAAAAAGTAAAGAAATATTTTAAAGTCTTCTATTTTCAAATGCTTCCTAAGAAAGATGCTTACAGTTTATGAACAATTAAATGAAATTTCATAGGTAGAACTTTTTTAAAATTCCTGAATATTGAGATACTGAGTCCCTTTTGGTTTGTTCCCTAAATATAATTTCATTTAGTTATTTTTGTTAATTCTGAAAGCAGCAACAGTATATGCTATTTCACTGGTTATTTTCATTTCTGATTTTGTTTATTTGGGTCTTATCTCTTTTTTGATTATTCAAAGTAGCTGACTATCGATTTTGTTTATCTGTTAAAAAAAAACAACTTTTCCTTCTGTTGATCCTTTTTTCATTTAAGTTTCTATTTCATTTAGTTCTGCTCTGACTTTTATTATTTCATGTCATCTCCTAATTTTGGGTTTGGTTTGTTCTTGCTTTTCTAATTCCTTGAGGTGCATCATTAGATATTTGAAATCTTTCTACTTTTTTGATGTAGATATTTATTGCTATATATTTCCTAACTAGCACTGCTTTTAGTGTATTCCCTAGGTTTTGGTATGTTGTGTTTTGATTTTCATTTGTTTCAAGAAACTTTCTAATTTCCTCCTTAATTTCTTCATTGACCCAATAGTCATTCAGGAGCATTTTGTTTAATTTCTGTATACTTGTACAGTTTCCAAAGTTTATGTTATTGATTTCTAGTTTTATCCCATTGTGTTCTGAGAAGATATTTGATATAATTTTGATTTTTAAAAAATTTGTTGAGACTTGTTTTATGTCATAACGTGATCTAATTAGGAGAATGTTCTATGTGCTGATGAGAAGAATGTATATTCTGTAGCTGTTGAATTAAATGTTCTGTAAATGTTTGTAAGGTCCATTTGGTCTAAAGTACAGCTTAAATCCAGTATTTCATTGTTAATTTTCTGTCTAGATGATTTGTCTCATGCTCAGAGTGGGGTATTGAAGTCCCCAACTATTATTGTATTGGAGTCTATCTCTCTTTATTTATTTTTAAAGAGACAGGGTTTTGCTCCATTGCCCAGGCTAGAGTGGTATTGTTTGGCTATGGCTCACTGCAGTATCCAACTCCTGGGCTCAAGTGATTGTCCTCCTACCTCAGGGGACTACAGGTGTGCATCACTGTGCCTGGCTAATTTTAAATTTTTTTCTAGAGGTGGAGTCTTGCTGTGTTGTTGAGGCTGGTCTCAAACTCCTTGCCTCATGCAGTCCTCCTGCCTTGGCCTCCATAAGTACTGGGATTATGTGCAAGAACCACTATAGCCAGCCTATCTCCCATTTTAGAGCTAATGCTATTTGCTTTATATATCTGGGTGCTTGGTGTTGGGTGCATATATGTTTAGAATTGTTAAATAATATATCCTCTTGCTGAATTGATCCCTTTATTATTATATTATGACCTTCTTTGTCTCTTTTTACTGGTTTTGACTTGAAGCATTTTTTATCTGATATAAGTATAGCTCTTCCTGCTCTTTTCCTGTTTCAGTTTGCATGGAATATCTTTTTCCATCACTTTATGTTCCATCTTCATGTGTGTTTACAGGTGAGATGAGTTTCTTGTAGGCAGCATATAGTTAGATCACGTTTTTTTATAATCCATTTAGCCAGTCTATATTTTTTAAGTGAATCTGTTTACATTCAAGGCTTTTTAAATTAAATATTTTTTTATTTTTTGATGGAATCTTTGGCATCCTGAATCTGGATATCCAAATCTCTTTCAGAAGTTTTCAGTTATTATTTCATTAAATAGCTTTATTCCTTTTGTTTTCTCTTTCCCTTCTGGGACACTGAAAATGCAAATATTTGGTTGCTTGATGATGGCCTATGTGTCATGCAGGCTTTATTAATTATTTTAAATTCTCTCTCTCTCTTTTTTTTTTTTTTTAACTAACTGGGTTATTTCAAAAGACCTGTCTTCATGCTCTGAATTTTTTCCGTCTGCTTAATTTAGTCTATTATTGAAGCTTTCAAGTATATTTTTAAGTTTATTCAGCAGATTTTTTATTTCCAGAATTTCTGCTTGGTTCTTTTGTTTATCCTTTGGTAAATGTCTCATTCATATCTTGGTGTGTTTTTTTTAAATTTCTTTGCACTATTTATGTGTGTTCTCTTGTATCTCACTGAGCTTCTTTATAATCAATATTCTGAATTATTTTCCCAGGATTTTGTAAATTTCTTTTTTTATTGGAATTTGTTACTTGAGAATTATTGTGTTCTTGGGAGGTGTCGTATTTCTTTGCTTTTTTTGTGTGTTTCTTTTGTTCTTATGTTGATATCTGCCCATTGGTAGAACTTTTACTCCTTCCAATTTTTTGAATTTGTGTGCAGAGGGGAGAGCTTTTACCTGAAGATGTATCTATCATCTTGGTTAGGTTAGGGAACTTTGGTGTTGATTCTGCGTGCATTCTATGGTGGTTTTCTGGTGGGATGTGTAGGTGGGGCTAGCTGTGCCTGTGCTGTGGCCCTGCTGCTCTGGAAGACAAGGTTGCTTTCAGTGTCAGTAGTGTAGGCATGCAAGTGGAGAATGCCTGCTTTGGCCTCAGGTGGTGGATGTGGGTGGGGTAGCCTGTCCTTAGGGTGCTTGTAAATGCACAGTAGCTTTGCTACTTGGAGTGGCAGGGCCACTGGCAGTGGCTTTTGCTTTGGCCCTAATGGTGGCAACCAGCCTCAGTGGCAACCATGGGCAGGGAATGTCACTCTTTTCCCAGAATCTTGATGTTTTTTCTTATTTATTTATATTGTTTTGCTAATGTCAGGATGGATAGTGGGGGCTATGTAGAAGACCAAGGACTTCCCTTCTCCTGGGAATCCTGATCTTTGTTACACTAATGTTTAAAATACAGCATCAGGAATTTCTTCCTCTTCTTCAATTTTCTTACTCTTCCTGTGATTTCAGCCAATTAATGTTGATATATTTTGTTTTCTTAGTAAATATTTGCTATCTTTGTTCTGTTACTTGTTTAATTTTAATCTTAGTTGATTCAAACCATTTACTAATGTAAGATAGAATGGTTACTTTTGGCAAATTTAATGGTACTTATTACTTTGAAAATGTTAGAAGGGACCCCTAGTTTTCCTTTGTAAATTGTCATTTATTTGACAGAGAAAGCATTTAATCCGTAAATGCTGCTTTGTGTTTTATAGAATGGTGAACCTTACAAGTATTTTTTCCAAATACATGTTTATTAAAATTTTAACTCAAATATATGATGATTATTATGAATAAGAGTTTTTAAAGCAGTCACTTTGCTTTGATATTCACAGTGTGAACAAGCTAAAATTGTCTACCTACTTTCTCTTCTTTTTATTCTTCCAGGTCACCTTTGGGTCAGGCATTGCTGCTTTGGCAAATCTGCTTGCCTTTCACCTTTGGCTACTCAGTTTTAGTTTGGTTTTGAGCCAGTACATGCTGAAATCTTTAAAACTAAACAAATCTTTAGCATTCATTTGATTTACCAACAATTGTCTTTTTAAATGTTCAGTCACTTCACAAGAAAAGTAACTATTGTCAGTTACAGACTGTAGTACCAAAGTCAGATTCTGGAACATTCTATAAACTACTAAAAAACTATCAGGTTATAATTTAGATTGGCTCAGATGGTTTTAGGTTGTTTTGAAGCTGAGAGTATTTTGACTCACAATTTTCTTTCTTTTTTCTTTTTTTTTTTTGAGATAGAGTCTTGCTCTGTCACCCAGGCTGGAGTGCAGTGGCGTGATTTCGGCTCCTGCAGCCTCCGCCTCCCAGGTTCAAGCAATTCTCCTGCCTCAGCCTCCTGAGCAGCCAGGATTACTGGTGGCACCACCATGCCCAGCTAATTTTTGTATTTTTATAGAGACGGGGTTTCACTGTGTTGGCCAGGCGGGTCTCGACCTCCTGACCTTAGGTGATTCACCTGCCTCGGCCTCCCAAAGTGTTGGGATTACAGGCGTGAGCCATCATGCCTGAACTACTCACAATTTTCGAATGTACTTAAATAATTAATATAGATGACTATATTAGATAAGAGACACGATATTTTTCCTAATAAAAGTTTAAACCATATTTTTATCCATTTTCTGGTAATTATTTCTTAAAAATGTAAGTACATCAGAGAAATTATTTATTCATTTCCAAGGCTGAGAAGGTGAATTTTAAATTTGTACTTGAATAACATTTGCAATTTTACTTTGCTTGCACATAACATTATTTTTGCTTAGTAAGCTTATGAACCATTTAATTCCCATTATATGAGAAATGTATTATGGGGTATTGAGAATATTATGATTTAACCATAGTATATATTTAGTTGTCTTCAATCTCATTTCTATCTCTTTGGAAATTAAAAGGTTCCATAACTTAGACTGTGGGAATGAAAGTGAGACTTTTGTTTTCTTTGAGTTGTATCAAAATGTAAATTCCTGGGAAGGCTATTTTTGCCTTTTGTGTCACAATTATTATAGGAAGCCAAACAAGCTGCTATTAGGTGTTACAGAATACAATAAAATTAGACACCTGTTTGCTCACTGGCCAAAGACCATGTGTTCCTTTAGCTGTATCCTTCAGATGAGCAGCCTAGTTGTTTGTACCCTTGCTTTTGCCTTTTCCTTTTCCTTTGTGTAACTTTGTTCTTTTCCTATAGCCATTTGTAATTGACTGCTGTTTACTAATAGTATAGAGCAAAATAGCCAGCTTTTTCATGGAACACTTCAGAGCTAACTGCGTCATTAAAATGTATAAATGCTCTATGAAAATGTATTCAGTTAGTAAGATTAGACTGAATTGCTAGATTTAGATTTTACTAGATCACTAAGATTTTCACTTAATTAAGGCTAGTACTTTTTTTCCTGAGTAGAGATTCCGTTTGTTTTCAAGAACTCAAGAATATGCTGCTGCTCTTTATGTTGCTGTGAGGCATGAATATAATTTTGTACATAAAAATATTCTACAAATCGTTCCTTAAGAGAATAAGCGAGGAAAATAAAGTACATTTTTAATTTGAGGATTGGTCATTAGACTTATTTTGCTTATAAGATTGACAGCGTGACTGCTCTTTAAATGTTGAATTGGGAATTTAACATGAATGCAATCCACATGTCTGTGTCAGAGATTTTTGTATTTTTTTCCTGGAGATGGGAAGTATAAACATGCAAAGACTTAGCTATTGCAAGAACCTTATTTTGGTTTCTTACCCTGTTCTGTTTTGTATCTGCATTTATAAAGGAATTTGAAGAAATTGGAATGGATGCAAAGAAAAGGAATAATCATCATTAGGATAGAAACAAGGACACAAGAAACACATAAAGTATAGTTCTTAAACACGATTATCTTAATTCCTTGATAATTCTTTCTGATGTGTGTTATCTTCTGCTCCTGTACTAAGTCACAAAAGATGTACAAATAATTTTTATCAGAAAAGTGTAGAACAGAATCAGAATGTGAATTACTTGCTTAGGACATAGTTATCCAACACTGTTTAATAATTATCACAAGAGAGCCAAATACTAGGAATGACCGACTGAGATCTTCAGCCTAGAGGGTAGGGTAGACAGGCTTGGCCAGTTCATATTCTTTCGTTCCTGTTGAGCAAGGGAGGAAGTATAGGTGAATGTGTTTAATAGATATGTGTTCACTGATGTATACACAACAAACTTCACTTTGTTTTTCCTTTCATACCTATTGTGACACTCTTAACTGCATGACGGTAGTTATAGAGACAGAGATTTCTTAGTAATCTTCTCAGGGAGCATAAAGAGTTTTAAACAGTAACTCTTACAAAAGTTGGTCATGTTCTGTCCCAACAAAGGATAAAGGGAAGGAAACTAACAATTATTGAACATTATTACCAGATACTATGGTTGGTGCTTATTTTCTTACATCTTTAAAAACTCACAATAGCCCAATGAAGAAAGAACTCCTTCATTTTTGCATTGACAAAACAGGCTTATGCAATATATTGCAATATGGCTTATTAACCATCTCAAAGAAACGTAACTAATAAGTGGCACAACCAGGAATTGAACCAATATGTTTATATCCCCAAAGCTCTCTATTATATCATGCCATCTCAAATCAAGTGTCTAAACAATTGGGAATGGAAGTAATAGAGTTTAGTTAAGTATAACTCAGATAGGCTCCTATCGAAGCACAATTAAAACTTAGATAGGCTACCAAGTACACTTGAAAACATAGTGCTGTATTCCTCCTCCCCAATAAGCTTGTGGTTCTAAATAATTAGCTTGTATTTTGATTAATCTTGATTGTGCTCTGATGCAAAATATTCTAATTATTTGACTTGCAACCTGCTTTATAGAGTTAGTGATTTATTGAATATCTTGGAAGCAAGTCCTTGACAGGCAGTATTTTAAGGTGAAATTGCTATGTGAGGATTTTGTTAACCTGACATTTTGTGGTTTCGCCTCATAAAACTGGCAAAGGACTCCCAGTGTGGAATGTTAATGGGGTGAAGTAATGAATGCAGGCTGAGTTACAAGCATCCAGATATGAGCAATCATATAGTTCATACTCCATGATTCTTGGGGGAGGTCTTTGTAGGCAGAAGCTTTACTAAAAGATAAAAGCAGTAGGAGATCGTTAAAACTCAGCAGTTGATCAAACTCTTTCTGAAACCTAGGCTTAGAAGCCAAGCAGCAGTATGAACATGGGAAAGTAATTAATCTATTACAGTCTCTCATGATAATTTTTCACTTTCTCAAACCGTTGAAGTAAATAATTATTGAGTACCTATTTACTCCTATTTACTCTAACCAAATGTTAACCTTTTTATTCTGTTCAGCTTTTAAGTACTGCCCATTCCACTATATTTTGATCCCTCAATCAGATAGCTAATTTAATTCCAGCGTGCGTTATGTGGATTTTATTCCACTGGACCAAAGCAATATACTGTGTTCCTTTTCCCATTTAATTTTATTTTAAAACTTTGCTTGCAGAGCTGAAAGATTTCTTAGTGTTTTCGTGGGGCTGGGGTTCTGGCCCCTTGCTTCTAGATTGTATCAAAGCAGCTCTCCCTTTTTTCTGATTTATTTGTTGGACTACTCCATGAGATTTTGTTTGAAAAAAAGAAAAAACATCCTGCTCCTAAGTTTGAAAGCCACATATATAGCTGTTTAATTTAAAGGGTATTAATTGTAAGATATATTTTCAACGTTTTTGTTGATCATGTATTTCAAGTGATAGAGCACAAGGGTATAGATTACCTTGAATCTTGTATTCTAAAGAAAAGAACCAATTGTTTATAAAGACTCGTTACTATAATGTAGTCAGTTCTGTGGATTATATCTAGTTACAAAGATTATATATGGTTTTAAAAATTGTTGCATTTTGATATTTTATTTTTAATTAAAGGCTCTTCCTTCTCCTTCCACTGTATGATCACATTAAGGTATCTTTTAGATAAAATCTAAAAACACTTCATAATCATTCTCATTTTCATTGAGGTTCTAAACAGGTAGGCTAGCATTATTGTTCTCAAATGGCTAATGACATATTTTAATCTATGCTTTATTGCTTGTCCAATTAGTTAACAGATCTTAAAATTCTTTGAGGTTCTCTCCTTTAAGAAAAAAAATACAAAGTTCCAATATGTTGACGAGGTTGGGCTCAAACTCCTGGGTTCAAGCAGTTCTCTCACCTGGGCCCCCCAAAGTGTTGGAATTACAGGTATGAGCGACTGTGCTCGGCCAAGATTCTTTTAAATTCATCTTTTGCTTTTTATTTCCACTTACCCTGCTTTAGACTAACTTCTCACCATCAATCACAGAATTGGTTGGATAGTTTGTTTTCTTGCTAATTTTGCCTTCTTTCACTCATTCTCTATAAATTGTGCAGACTATCATATAAAATCCAAATGTTTCATCCTTTGCAACTGCTCATATGCTGTCTAACTTAGTGAAACAAACTGTTTTCATTGTTATTTGTTCTTCAGAATACTACCTCCTAAGTAAATGGTACCTCCCCATCAAAGGCAATTTTGTGAAATGTATTATTCAAAGCAACCTTAACAGTATAATTCTTATCTGTGTATATCTGTAGCTCAAGCTAAAATCTCAATCAACTTAAATCTGGCATCTCAAGGGAGAGTTATTTAGTTCCCTTAACATTATTTTCCATCATTGGCAAGGACCTAGTCAAGATGTTTTTGTTAGTTCCCCTTAGAGAAAAGATCACTTTTGGGAAGAAACAGACATATCAACTTTCAAGTATCAGCTAATTTCCTGTTTAGGTCTTTATATAAATGCCTATCAACTCTTCTAATACTTTTTATTTTATCTCTTCGCATCTACATTCCAAATATTTAAATCATGCATTCCTTTTACTGCCCTTAGTATCTCAACCAAAATAAATTTTTCTTCTTTAGATTTTTGTCCAGATTAAATTATGTATTTGTTTCACATAGGATATGTTTTTTGGGTGTCATTTCTCAATACTTCCAAAGCTGTACCTTAATGATTGGTTTACTTACATACCCTTGTAACCAGCTTACTGAAAACAAAAATTATTTCTTACTCTTCTGTTTTCCTTCTTGGCAATTTCTTACTGCATTTGCTTCTATTCTGTGCATAAAAAAAAATAATGTATTATATTGGAAGAATTGTGGAAGAATTGTGAAGATAGTGACTCAAATAATTTTCTGTGCTTTGGGGTTTAGATGAGGAACCCTGGTTGAAAAAACAGGCATGTGCAACAGGTACTCAGTATATGTATTGAGTGAATAAATTTGTGTTGTTTACATTTTATGTTTGATATGAGTATCTTATTTCCCAACTATATTCTAAGCTTAGGGAGAGCTTAAACAATGTCCTCTTCTGTATGTGTATTTGTCTAATTGGTAAGTAAGTAGTTTATGAAAAAAAAAATAATTTGAAATAAGGCAGAATTTCTATCCATCATCTCTAGGTAACTTTTTTTTTTAATTTTGAGACAGAGTCTCGCTCTGTTGCCCAGTGGCACAATCTTAGCTCGCTGTAGCCTCTGCCTCCCAGGCTCTCCTGCCTTGCTAATTTTTGTATTTGTTGTAGAGACGTGGTTTTGCCACATTGCC
Source organism: Macaca nemestrina (assembly GCF_043159975.1). Taxonomy (NCBI): domain Eukaryota; kingdom Metazoa; phylum Chordata; class Mammalia; order Primates; family Cercopithecidae; genus Macaca; species Macaca nemestrina. The sequence goes on along the minus strand of NC_092132.1, from coordinate 46,123,995 downwards.
CAAGCTGGTCTCGAACTCAAGAGCTCAAGCGATCTGCCCACCTCAGCCTCCCAAAGTGCTGGGATTATAGACATGAACCACCATGCCCAGCCATCCCTGCATATTAATAAATTTCATGTATTTGTTAGTCTCCTACAAATATATCATTCATCACAATTTATTTTATCAATTTTGAGATACTTTTTTTTTTTTTTGCTGATCTTTTTTATTTATTTATTTATTTATTTATTATTATTATACTTTAAGTTCTAGGGTACATGTGCATAACGTGCAGGTTTGTTACATATGTATACTTGTGCCATGTTGGTGTGCTGCACCCATCAACTCGTCAGCACCCATCAACTCGTCATTTACATCAGGTATAACTCCCAATGCAATCCCTCCCCCCTCCCTCCTCCCCATGATAGGCCCCGGTGTGTGATGTTCCCCTTCCCGAGTCCAAGTGATCTCATTGTTCAGTTCCCACCTATGAGTGAGAACATGCGGTGTTTGGTTTTCTGTTCTTGTGATAGTTTGCTAAGAATGATGGTTTCCAGCTGCATCCATGTCCCTACAAAGGACACAAACTCATCCTTTTTTATGGCTGCATAGTATTCCATGGTGTATATGTGCCACATTTTCTTAATCCAATCTGTCACTGATGGACATTTGGGTTGATTCCAAGTCTTTGCTATTGTGAATAGTGCCGCAATAAACATACGTGTGCATGTGTCTTTATAGCAGCATAATTTATAATCCTTTGGGTATATCCCCAGTAATGGGATGGCTGGGTCATATGGTACATCTAGTTCTAGATCCTTGAGGAATCGCCATACTGTTTTCCATAATGGTTGAACTAGTTTACAATCCCACCAACAGTGTAAAAGTGTTCCTATTTCTCCACATCCTCTCCAGCACCTGTTGTTTCCTGATTTTTAATGATCGCCATTCTAATTGGTGTGAGATGGTATCTCATTGTGGTTTTGATTTGCATTTCTCTGATGGCCAGTGATGATGAGCATTTTTTCATGTGTCTGTTAGCTGTATGAATGTCTTCTTTTGAGAAATGTCTGTTCATATCCTTTGCCCACTTTTTGATGGGGTTGTTCAATAGATGCAGAAAAGGCTTTTGAGATACTTTTTTCATACTTTAACTTTTCTGAAAATAAATGGCTTCTTACTACTGGCCTCAGTTGAAGTTCAGCTCCAATAGAGGGAGTTTGTGTTTGCTCCTGGCAGTCATCTCAGACACATGAGACCACTTTGAATTAAGTTATTTGTTAGATGATTTTTGGATTTCGCTGATAGTGTGAATTTAGACTGCCATAATTGTTAATACTGGGTTTTGGATTCAATTTTATGAGATTTCTTCCCCTACCCTCCACCTAGTACAAAGATTAGTTTATGAGTTTTCTTCCTATTTGTATCTACTTCGAAGAGTTTTTCTCTTTAATCTTAAACAAAGGTGTACCCCTTGGGTCTTCCAATTCTATGTACATGTAAAATAATTGTATGTCGTGATTGATGGTGTCTTAGATAAGAAAAAACACAGAATTGCAGTCAACCTAATTGGGTAGAATGGCAACTGCAGGAAATTGAGTCAGCCCAATTCAATTTGACTTTTGAAGTTTACCAATGACTAACTAAATATTATTAAAGAACAGTGATTTTATTTGGGATTTCGCTTTCAAGATGGAATGTACATTAATGTAGTATTTAGATTTAATGTATTAATAATTAATATAGGTAGTCAGTCAAATAAATGCCAGTTACCCAGTCAAATAAATACAAAAATTTGCATCAGGGCACAATCAAGATTAATCAGACACAAGGTAGAAGCATGGTGAGAAAGATAGAGCAGTCAACACACATAAGATATTATACAGGTGGGATGGAAAGAGCACATGAGGTTAATTAGAACACAAGGTACAGGCAAGAGACTAGAGATAGGGCAGTCAACACACTTTGGATACTGTATAAATGGATGGGAAAGACCACACTATCTGAATCTGGTGGCATGGAATGTTTAGGTATTCCCTGCCCACTTTACAGATGACTAACTTACTCTCTATATTTAACACATTTTATGATCACTACTGTTTCATAAGCTACTTTGCCTATTCACACTTTCTATGATTTCTATCTGTATCTCATAAGATGCTAGTTTACTTGCTATCTATGGTTAACATTTCTTGTGAGTCTTATCCTGTTTTTCTTGATTTATAATGTAACAGAATATTCTCAAACAATACATAAAATATACCTTACAGAAATTCTCTATCAGTCAAGGTTTAATTAAAGAAGCAGAACCACTAGGAGATATACTTTTAAAGCAGAAGTCCCCAATTGCTGAGTCGTGGACCAAAATGGTTCCATGGCCTATTAGGAACCAGGCTGCACAGCAGGTTAGTGGCTGGTTAGCCAGCATTACCACCTGTACTCTGTCTCATGTCAGATCAGCTATGGCATTAGATTCTCCTAGGAGCGCAAACCCCATTGTGAAGTGCGCATGCAATGGATCTAGGCTGCATGCTCCTCATGAGAATCTAATGCCTGATGATCTGAGGTGGAACAGTTTTATCCTGAAACAATCACCATCCCTGAACCAAGTCCGTGGTAGAATTGTCTTGCACAAAACCTGTCCCTACTGCCAAATGGTTCGGGACTGCTAATAGAAAGGATTTATTATAAAGATTTCTCCATACTCAATTGTGAGAGTTTTAAAAAAAATTCTGTGGGAACTATTTCTTTTGTGTTTGGTGCTGTCACCTGAGATCAGCAAGGCAGGAAGTTGAGCTGGGAAAACAGATACGAAGTAGGGGAAGCAAGGACAAATGGCAACCTGAAAGGTTTAGTGGGACCTGGATACTCTCTGTTTCCAACTTTGGTGATATAGGTGTCTTGTAGGAGAAGATAGCTAAATTTTAAACCTGAGATGATTGGATAAGATAACTTTCAACAAGTCTTAAGTATTTGCCAGGAGATAGAAAAATCAGGAATTGATCAAGTTAAAATTTTTGTTACTACATTGGTCTTTTTATAAAATGGCTATTTTATCCAAATAAAAGAGCAGTTAATTTTTTTCAATCAGTTTGAGTGTTTTAAATCAAAGTATTCTTTGATATCATCTGAGGAGCTCTCAATTTGTTCAGCTACATCCTTGCAGTAGAAGAAGAGTGTAAATTCATACCTCTGAAAATTCCAGCCCAAAGCAAGCAGCTGCAAAAGGAAAATCTACTTTACGTCTCTTAGATTAAAAATTTTTGTAAGTTTGACATTCTACTCCACAATGCATTCTGTTTGTTTACCTCTCCTCCCCCTAGTTATTAGATTAAGTTGCTCATCTACTAAGACCTACTGTGCTTATTTTTTCATTTGAGTGCTTCTTAGCTTACCATTGTATATGCCTATATATATAAGTACCCTCTTTTGAAAAGTCTAGCTCATGATGATTTCTAAGATTCCTTCCAGTTGGACTCTTTCTGGATTATAGACTTCTAAAGTATTCAAACTTGTGAAATGTTATCTTTCTGTTTTTATGTGAAACATATTGAGTGAAAATTTAATTCTCTTGGCTTTGTTTTGATAGGTATAAACCTTGTATTTTACTTTGGGGCATATTCTGAAAAAAAGATTCATTTCAATAAAAGCAACTATAGTATATTACAATCAATGCTTATATTCAAGCATGTGTTTAGTAAAATGAAAGATTATTAATTTTGAAAAGACACATTTTTAAGGTATTATGGAAGAACATTGTGGTGGTCTGTATATTTTGTTTTGACAAAATCACCTTAGGGAATGTGGATCAGAATTTTGTGTCCACATTTTTTTGCCTTGACATCCAATGCTTGTTTTTAGTAGTTCAAGGAAATCCATCTGCTTTAAGAGGAAAAACCCTGTTAATTCCAGTTTATAAATAAAATTGATATATTTGAGTGTTATTGCCAGTTTCATTTTTGAAGCAACTTATTTCTTTCTGAGCCATCAACTGTAGTTGATTACATTAAACATAACCACTAAGCATTCTCAGTGAACTTTATCTTTCTGTTTTTCCTACAAATATATTTCCTCTAGGATTTCACTTAATAATGTCATTCTTATCATCTTGACAGATTCTAATAAGAGACTGCAACACAGTAATTCTAACAGCAAATAAAAATAAAATGGATAAAATAAATGATAGTGTTCAGTATTCCTTTCAAGCATGGTATTTTGACAATGGCGTGAATGACATTTTGGGCCACATAATCCTGTCTTATATATTGTTGTATATTGTGTAGCATCCCTGACCTCTTCCCACTAGATACCAGTGGCACTCTTGGAAATGTAACAACCAAAAATGTTTCCAGACAGTGCTGTATTTGAGAGTCACTGTTTAGAGTATATGTTTTATTCTGTAATATATATTAACTCCTTTGAGATGCCTATTTGGAGAGGCGTGTCTTCCAAGGATTTTAGAAAAGAATTTAAAATTGTCTTTAAATATTTGAACATGTTGTTTGGACTAGTTATTTTGCGGCTACTATTCCAGAACACACTGGACTAGAATTGTTTTCTGTTAAGTACCCCTTATTAAAACTTTTGATCATATATATAATATTAAAAATAGTATTATCTTCATTGCTATTATATTATGCCATTCACGGAGAATGAATGATGAGACCAGTGATGGGGGTATGTAATTTTAATAATATTTTCTATTTGTAGGTTGAGACTTTGGATGAGAAAGCAGAATTCAGGAATTTAATCCAGTACTGAATAAAGAAGCAGAGTCAGAGAACAGGATTTCACTTTCTGAACCATCACTTAATATAGTTGTTTCTTATCCCTGACCTAAAGCTCATGCATTATTCCTTCTGTTACCTCCTCCCTGTCTTCCCTTACCCCTACTCCTAGCCTGAATTAATTGTTTCTTAAGTGTTCCCGCTTTTCTCCCTCTATTTTGTTTATCTAAGCACTTACTATCTATATTTTAATTTTTTCTTGCCTTCTAAGTTGTGGGATAATGGAGTGCTGGGTTGAAAAGTGGAGGATTAGAAGGATGTTATAGTGGTACCAAGTTATTTTATCTAGTCATTGTCTTCAACCAGAACTGAAACTATCAATATCTTGTTTCTTAGTGGCTTGTAGAGAGTCTCCAAGTACCCATGGTATCATTTTTTTAGTATCTAAAGCCATTAAGCAAAATGTTATTTCTTTTGTCCCCGTTGTCTTAAGGCAATTTAGGATTAATTTAGTTTTTTATTGCATTAGAGTATTAGGTGAAGTTGAGTCTCTTAAAGAAAATTCCTTGTATTCCTGGTAAGAATTGCTCCTTCACCTTTCAGCTGCATTCTCATGTACACTAAAATGCTTTCCTTCAGATTCTTTAATCACAGATAATTTTATGAAATATCCATTGAATTTCCTCTAATTTTTTTATATTCTTTTCAGAATAAGGATGGATGGTTCCACTAAACTCTTACTTATCTGGTTTGTGGCAGAGAATGAGACCTATAGAAGAAAATTTAAACTTAAATGAACAATGCTGGCAATTTACTTGTTGTGGTTGTTCTTAAATAATGCACTGGTCCTATAAAGTGCTTAGAAAACCTTACTTAAGGGATCAACCTGTTCATTTTAAGTAGTGTTGCTTGTCATCGCATTATTCACTAGTCATTTACTACAGTAGCTACTACATTGACAGGTAAATGACCATAGAACTGTTGGCCTCTGTAGCAACCCTACTTATACACTACTTCTAGAATCTTGCAGTTCAGAGCTGTAGGGCAACCAAGATCCCTTTATAAGGAACATTTAGATAGACTTATGTTCTCATTAGCATAAACACTACTAGTAGCTGATTTGGAATATCAATTTTAAAATTCAGAATTGCTAAAAAAGTGATACTTGATAGTAAATCAAGAAAACAATTAAAATATAACCTGTAACCAGTTGGATAGTTATATTAATAACATATGAAACATGTAGGTTGTATTTGTGCATTTTTGTACAAATCAATATAATAAGCTTCTTAGTACGTTTTGACTTTGGTGATGTTGTTTGGTGTAGGTTAAATTGTAAAATTTAAGGATGGAAATGAAATCTGAAAGCTGCTGCAAAAATAATGAAATTTAATTTAAAGTATTACATGTTTACATGAGACAGTAGAATACATTGCATGATCTTACAGCATTTTATAGGTGGTTGACAAGAAATTGTATTTGAAGTTCAACATTGTAACTACGTAAGGATAACTAGTAATTTAAGATAAAGGAATACTTACCACAGTATAGTGTACATTCTGTTTTGTTCAAGGGATTTTAAAAAAATTTATCTCAAAATCATTTTTTTCAGAAATTTGAGTATCTTTGTAACAACATTTTGGCTGCTCCAGCAACATATATTAGAATTGAGCTTTGTTTTTATTTATCGTAGAAAATTATGAATTTAATGGGGTTTCTTATATTGATAAATTAAGTAGAAATTTGGCCAGTCTTATGTTCTGACATCCAAAACTATATTAGGTGAACTTAGTGTAAAGACTCATTGGATCATTTAAACAATAGACTGTGACTTACATTTTTTCAGTATTTGTCTTGTGGTTCATAAACAAAATGGCTAAATAGTAAACCTGAGATAATTGGATTAAATGATTATTTTTAACAAGTCTCAAGTATTTGCAAGGAAATAGAAAAATCAGGAATTAATGTTAAGATTTATAGTTACTATATTAATCTTTTCATATATGGCCACTTTATGGAAGTAAGAGAACAGTTAATTTTTTTTTGTTCAATCAGTTCAAGTATTTTAGATCAAATAAAATATTCTTTTATATATTCTAAAGAGTTAATTCAGTACATTCTCTGAGTGTCCCAAGTGGTACAGTGTGGAAAGGATGTTTACAGTAATTTACTTGTAAAGTCAGTGTTACACTTACTCTGAATCCTCAGTTCAGTGCTTTATGTACAGTCATAGGCTATTCTTCAGAACATCCTTAAAAGCACAGTACAGAAAACAAGATAAAAGTTTAAGATTAAGAGACTTTATTCATTTTCTCCCTAATAAAATTTCTTCTAAATTTCCCATATGAATTCTAAACTTTTAAAATATCAGGCTTCTAATAACACTTTCTTGTCTATTTATTTATGTTGAAATTCTATTGGTATTGCATTAATCTCATGTTGATAGGAAAGGAAAAAGAGTTGGCTCACATGTTTTTTTGTAGCAGGGTGGTCAAATATAATAGTGTTGCTTATTTTTCTTAATGATGAAGTAGAAAAATGATTCCAAGGCCTACTTAGAGAAGAGCTTAGACTTCAGATAGTGCTTTATCTACATGAGGGAATAATCATAATTCTTCAGACATGTAAGTATCAAATCTTTTTAAATAATAGTACTTTGTCTATTTAAATAGTATTAGGTTAGTGGCAGCTTTGTAATGAGAGTTTGAATTTTTGTAGAGTTTATGTATTTTAGACTAGAATCTGACATTTAGAAATGTAACATTATTCTTACGTTTTAAAACTATTTTTATCTGAAGGGGGTCAGGGACATGTAAAATTAATGCCCAGGAGATCTGTTTTTGGAGAAAGATGTGCATGAAAAGTAAAGGCCACATGTATGGTTATTTTTAAACTTTACTTTCTTTTAATTAAACATTTTCTTTTGAGATAATTATGTAGATTCACATGCAGTTGTGTGAAATAATACAGAAAGATCCTATGTATCTTCTTCTCTGTTTTCCTTAATGATAACATCTCACAAAACTATAATGTAATACCCCAACCAGGATACTGACATTGATACAATTCATAGATCTTGTTCAGATTTCCCCTGCTTTACTGGTATTCATTTGGGTTTGTATGTATTTAATTGTATGTAGTTTTTATCACATATGTAGATTTATGTACCTACCACCATAGTCAAGATACAGAATAGTTTTATGACTTTAAGAATCCCTCGTGTTACCCTTTTATGTCCACATCTACTTTCCTTCTCCTTCCTCCCCACCATCCACTCTAACCCCAAGTCTTAACCACTGGCATCTACTAATATCTCTATGACTCCAATTTTGTCATTTCAAGAATGTTATGTAAATAGTCATGTAATATATAATCTTTCTGGGATTGGCTTTTTTCACTCAGAATAATTCTCTGGATGTATATATGTATGTATCAGTGTCTAATGTTTCACACTATGTTTTTGAAATCATTTGTCTTGTGTATATCAGTAGTTTATCGTTTTTGATTACCAAATAATATTCCATTGTATGGATACAGTACAGTTTACTACTTCATTCTACTGTTGATGAACTTTTATATTGTTTCTGTTTTGTAGTTATTGTGTTTAAACCTGCTATAACATTCTTTTACAAGCCTTTTGTGGACATATATTGTCATTTCTATTGCATACATATTTAGAAGTGGAATTGTTATTATAAGGTAGGTGTATGTGTAACTTTATAAAAAACTATTAGACCTTTTTTCCAAGTAGTTATATGACTTAACACTCCCACCAACAATGTGTGTTACAATGAGAATTACATTGTTCCATTCATATCTTTGCCAATATTAGGTGTAGTCATTTTATGTTTTACTAAGCTTGAAATGATATCTCATTCTTGTTTTAATTTGTGTTTCTCAGTAACTAATAATAATCATCTTTTCATCCTTTTGGCATTTCAGATACCTTCCTTTGTGAAGTGTCTTAAAAGACTTGAAGGTCTTTTGCCCATTTTATGTTAATGGTTTGTCTTTAATTGAATTGTAAGACTTCCTTATGTATTCTGAATACAAGTCAGCTATATGTGTGGATAATATATTTTCTTAGTCTTTTCCTTGTTTTTTCTTCTTCGTAACAATGTCTTACAAAGAATAAAATTTTAAAACCTTAGTAAAGTCACATTTGTCAATTTTTTAATTATTTGTGCTTTTATGATTAGTGCTTTTTGTGACTTCTCTAAGAAATCCAGGATATCCTTCTATATTTTCCTCTAAAAGCCTTATAGTTTAGCTTTTACTTTTAATTCTATGATTCAAAAAATCAACTTTTATGAATAGTTGCGAGGTAGAGATCAAGTTTTTGGATTTTTTTCTCATTTATTTGTCCAGCTATTAAAGCATCATGTGTTGAAAAGACTCCCCATTCAGTGCCCTGGCATGTTTGTTGAAAATCAATAGACAACATATGCATTATTTTATTTTTGGAATTCTATTCTGGTTTTTAAATCTGTTTGTCCATGATCATGCCAGTTACCATGGTCTTGTTTGCTGTGGCTATATACTGAATCTTTGAATCAGGTAATATGAGTACTCTAACTTTGCTATTTAAAAAGATTATGTAAACTACTATATGTTTTTTGTTTTCTCTATTTATTTTGTTATCAACTGGTCAGTTTCTATTAAAAACACTTGTTAGAATTTTGATTGGGATATCATTGAATTTGTAGATAATCTTGAGGAACAAAATGGACATTTTGACAATATTGAGTCTTTAATCCTTGAACATAGTGTATTTCATCATTTTTTTAGGTCTTTTTCTCATGAGGTTTTTGTACTTATTTCTTGCATACTATATTCCATTTTCTTTTTCTGTAATCTGTTAGGGTACCCACAGAATATTTTTCTACAAGGATATATTTGTATTTCAAAATATATATAAATATACTTACTAAGAAAATAAGATTTGAGTTCTAAGAATTGACAGTATTGACGGTATGTGATTCACATGTTAAAGCCTATTCTAAGCACATTATATTTAATTTTAGCTTTTATTTTTCCTGGCATATAAAAATGGATTCAATGTTAATGAAAACAATGTCAAATTATTTTGTTACCTTATGTTGCTTATACACGGAAGCATTATTTTGAAATTCAGTGCCTCTCAATCCTTTATATGTTGCAGAATGTTATCGTTTTGAAGCTTGGGCATTCTTATAATTTTTATTAATTAACAGAGGTTGTTTCCATGATAAAATTTTAGCATCTTTGATTAATAATGAGGTCCACTACAGGAAGACATGTATTCTCCCACTCTGTCTGTGGTAGATTAGTGGTTATTTCTTTTCCTTTTTATTATGAGATATGTCACATATGCAAATAGAGAATAATATAATGAGTATCTCAGATCAAAAAGAAAGGCAATTTTTAAATTTCCTCATGATGTTCTTTCTCCTGTTTCACCATATCAGAGCTGGACACTATTCTAAAGTTAGTGATTATTATTCCTGTGCCTGTAAATACTTTTAGTATATATATATCATTTTAAAAATATTTAAGTTTCATATTGTTTTGCATGTTTTGGTTTGTTTGCTATCTGTATTCTTTTGAACATTCATTCAATATTAAGTTTGGAAGAGTTTTTGTATTAGGTCGTTCTTGCATTGCTATGAAGAAATACCTGAGACTGGGTAACTTGTAAAGAATAGAGGTTTGACTGGCTCACAGTAGGCTGTACAGGAACATGATGCTGGCATCTGGTTGACTTCTAGGGAGGCCTCAGGAAGCTTAAAATTGTGGGGGAAGGTGGAGGCGGAGTAGGAGCAAGAGAGAATGCAGAGGGAGTGCTATGTACTTTTAAACAACCAGATCTCATGAGAACTCACTAATTATTGTGAGGACAGTACACAGGGGGATGGCACTAAACCATTCATGAGAAATCGATCCCATGATCCAGTCACCTCCCACCAGGACCCACCTCCAACACTGGAGATTACAGTTTGATATCAGATTTGGTGGAGACACAGATCTAAACCACGTCAGTTTTTTTTTTTTTTTTTTCCAGTTTTTTTCAAATAAGACAGGCTGTATTTAGGTTGCTAAAAGTAATGTTTTACAGAAAGGGAACCATAACATTGCACAACAAAGTATGCTGTAAAATCTCAAACAAGAAAGGCAGTGCTTTCTTTAGGTCACCAAAAATCATGTTTCACTGTTAGAAGCAAATGTATAACTGCATTTTCCCCCCCTTCAATAACAATTCTCTCTATAATACTTTCAGACTACTTTGTGGTTTCCAAATACAAACTAAAATTTGTTGGACAGAGTTGCTCAGTCTCATCAATAGAATAAAAATAATTTGCAAAAAAAATTCTGTTTAATGCCAACAAATAACAAAATATTGTGGTTTCTGCTTACTAACTCCAACATCTAGTGAAATGGCCTAACCTATGTATACTTTCATGAACATTTCACTGTGAACACAGTTGCCCTTTTTTTCTGCCATCACAGATAGCCTCCTTAGTAGCAAGTATCTTGTCAGAACAGTTTCAGACACCCAGGAAGTAATTCCTAACAGAATAACTGCAGTTATGTGGGCAACTCAAACAACAGGGCCCACCTCTGCCAGAGTCCCCACGTGGGTGTTACTTTTGTGCTCTGGGTAAATAAGACCCACTGCCTTGTTGGTTGGAACAGTTGGAACCCAGAGTGCAAAGCTAGATGGAGGAGTTATTGTTACAGACTCACGAACACTTTAATAAATTGCCGGGGGTTTCTAGGTGCTGTAATATGTCTCACAGACAGCAACATAAGCCAACTCTGGGAAGAAGTCATCATGGTATTCTGCCAAAAATTGTAGAAAAGATCAGAGTGTTTCAATAAAGCCTTCAGATTCTTCTCAGACTAGGACATCTTTCCAAGGATTTCTGGAAGTTTTACCAAAAGTCACAGCAAATGTTGTGCCCCGTAAATGTGAAGGGGGTGGAGGTGGCTGGTCACCTGCGTGGTAATTATCAGGCACAAACTTCCATGAGAGGACTTCATTTATTTAGTTAGTTCTTTTCCCTTCAAAACCAGTAAATGCAGCACTTTCTTCCTTGCTAGGAGGCAGAGGTTGAAGATGATGCACAGGTGTTTTCTTCTCCAGGTTCAGGAGCAGCCTGGAGCATGCTGGTCGATGTGGCCTGCTGCTGGCACTTGGGTGAGGTGACGCCTGCTCTCAGCCAGCCTGTTGCAGTTGGTGATGTGGCATGTGGACCGCCTCACAGCCTGCAATGCTTCCGGCTTGGCTTTGTGCCTTTTGTGGGTGGCTGGTTCAGCTGTGGTTGTCTGACTCTCTGTGGACCGTGGTGTGGATGGATTCAACAAAGGTGGGCTGGGAGAGAGCTCCCCCTGGTTCCTTTTATTGTCTGTGATGCTTTCCTTAATTGAAAGAAAACACTTAGATGAAGTCACCTTTTTATACCGAGCTTATTCTCATGGATAGATTATAACTGATGGGGTAGTGTAATCAAAGGTTATTCTTAACCCATCCACCATCTCCTTACAAAGGTCAGCATTCTTTTCTGCTGGGATATAATGCACCTGCACCTTCATGTTGGCGTGCTGCATAGTGTAATGGTGGCAAGGCCTCTCATTGGCTGAAAAAGCTGTATTGATAGCAAAATGCTTCTCGTAGGACTCCAAAATCATTATGATGTTGGTCTGTCATGGAAGTTTCATTAACTGTTTCCTTCTGTTAATGTAGTAGCGATCACCCTGAAGCTGCTCGTTCAGAATTTCAGGGATTTCTATAGTTATTATTCTTTCTTCCATTTCCCTTTCTGTTCTTGCACTTATCTCTTCTTCAATAACACTTTCTTCACTTATTTTTCATCCTTGTTTTCACTACTGTTGGAGAACTGCTTATTGAATTTTCAGCATTTTCATCTTTGTCTTCAACTGGGAGGCTTTTTTAGATAGAGTCGATGCCAGACAGACTTCCTTCTTCCTGTGCCTCTCAGGTGAGCTGCAGCTTTTCTTGCCAATTCATGCTGTCATCCTTGATTTGCACCTGTATTACAGTGCACATGATCTTTGGCTGCCCATCTATCACAGCTTCCGTTCCAACTATTAAAATGTATTAGATATTCTGGGATCTTTCTGTCTGTTTTGCCTTTCCCATCAATAACATCAGCAATCTGGGTCGAACCCCCAGGCGTCCCACCGGAGCCCATGTGGCACTGGGCCGCACAGGAGGAGAAAACATTTAACACAAAACAGAGATCATAGTCAAGAGGCCTTCTCTACTGGCTTCAGGGCCAAACCACAGCCTGGCCTGGACAGCGCAGACATGAGGCTCCCGACTGGTGTTGGGAGAGTTTTCTTTTTTGAGTTCTATAATTCTTAATTCAGGCACTTAATTGCTATATAGTAATTCCAGTTTTATGAATGCAATGTACTGCAATTTATTTTTATGCTGATGATTTATTTTTAGAATTTGGTAAAACAATTTTGGATTGTATACTCTTATTTTAAAAATCACTATTATTTTTTATTGGCAAATCATAATTGTATACATATATGGGGCACAGAGTGATGTCTTGATATTTGTATACAATGTGGCATGATTAAATCAAGACAGTTAACATATCTGTCATCTCATTTACTTATCCTTTTTCACAGTGAGACATTTGAAATTTACTCTCTTCATTATTTTGAAATACATAATACATTATTAATTGACGTTAGTCACTTTACTGTACAATAGATCTCAACACTTATGCCTCCTCTCTGTCTGAAGCTTCGTACTCTTTGATCAAGAATTTCCATTCCCTCTCTTCACATCTTTCTAGCCTCTGGTAGCCATCATTCTGTGCTACTTCTACAAGTTCAACTATTTTAGATTTCACATACATGTGAGATCATATGGTGTATCTTTCTGTGCCTGGCTTATTTCACTTAGTATAATGTCCTCCAGGTTCATCTATGTTGTTGCAAAATAACAAATTTTTATTTCTTTTTTAAGGCTGAATAGTAGTCTATTGTGTATATATACTGCATTAAAAAAAAAATCAGTTTATCTGTTGATGGCCACTTAGGCTGATACCATATCTTGTCTATTGTGAATAGTGCTGCAGTGAACATGGCAGTGCAGATATCCCTTTGACATTTGTTTCAGTTCCTTTGGTTATTTACCCAGAAGTGGGATTACTGAGCCATATAGTAATTTTAGTTTTTTGAGGAACCTCCAAACCGTTTTCCATAATGGCTGTATTAATTTACATCTCTAGCAACTATGTAAAAGATTTCCCTTTTCTCTGCATTGTCACCAATACCTGTCATCTTTCATCTTCCTGATAAAGGCCTTTCTAATGGGTATTAGGTGACTTCTCATTGTGGTTTTAGTTTGCATTTCCCTATTGATTAGTGATGCTGAGCATTTTGTTCATATACCTGTTTGCCTTTTGCAGGCCTTCTTTTGAGAGACACAAATGGCAAATGTTCAGGTTTATTGGCTGCTTTCTTTCTTTCTTTCTTTCTTTCTTTCTTTCTTTCTTTCTTTCTTTCTTTCTTTCTCTCTCTCTCTCTTTCTCTCTTTCTTTCTTTCTTTCTTTCTTTCTTTCTTTCTTTCTTTCTTTCTTTCTTTTCTTTCTCTCTCTCTCCCTCCCTCCCTCCCTCCCTCCCTCCCTCCCTCCCTCCCTCCCTCTTCCTTCCTTCCTTCCTTCCTTCCTTCCTTCCTTCCTTCCTTCCTTCCTTCCTTCCTTCCTTCCTTCCTTCCTTCCTTCCTTCCTTCCTTTCTCTCTCTCTCTCTTTCTTTCTCTCTTTCTCTCTCTCTCTCTCTCTTTCTTTCCTTTCTTTCCTTCTTTCTTCTTGTCTCTTTCCTCTGTTGCCAGACTGCAGTGCAGTGACACAATCTTGCTCACTGCAGCCTCCACCTCCCAGGTTCAAGCTAGTTTCCTGCCTCAGCCTCCGGAGTAGCTGAGGCCACTGGGTATGGCGTGCACCACCATACCCAGCTAATTTTTGTATTTTTAGTAGAGACAGGGTTTCACCACGTTGGCCAGGGTGGTCTTGATTTCTTGACCTCGTGATTCACCCGCCTTGGACTCCCAAAGTGCTGGGATTACAGGCGTGAGCCACTGTGCCTGGCCTATTGCCCATTTTTCAGTTAGGTTGTTTTCTTGCTATTGAGTTGAGTTCTTTATATATTACCCCTTATCAGATATATGCTTTGCAAAATTTTTTTTTCATTTTGTGGGCTTGCTTCACTTTGTTAATTGCTTCCTTGGCTGTGCTTTTAAGGTCGATGCCATCCATTTGTCTATTTTTGTGGTTGTTATTACCTGTGCTTTAAGTTGCAGAA
Organism: Macaca nemestrina; assembly: GCF_043159975.1. Classification (NCBI taxonomy): domain Eukaryota; kingdom Metazoa; phylum Chordata; class Mammalia; order Primates; family Cercopithecidae; genus Macaca; species Macaca nemestrina. The sequence goes on along the minus strand of NC_092132.1, from coordinate 46,108,968 downwards.
TACAAAATCAACATACAAAATTAGTAGCATTTCTGTGTACTAATAACAAACTATCTGAAAAGGAAATTAAGAAATGTATTCAATTTACAATAGCAAGAACAACAACAACAAAAATGTAAGTATAAATTAAACCCAGACAATGAAATGTTTTTTCAATCATTTTAAATTGTAAAACCATTCTGAAGACTATAAAACACTGATGAAAGAAATGGAAGAAAACATACATTAATATAAAGATGTCCTGTGTTTATGGATTGAAAGAATCAATATTGTGAAAACATACGTACTATCCAAAACGATTTACAGATTCAGTGCAATCCCTATCAGAAGTCCAATGTCGTTTATCACAGAAATAGAAAAAACAATTCTTAAATTCTTATGAACCCACAAAAGACTCCAAATAGCCAAAACAGTCTTGACCAAAAAGAACAAAATGATGATATCCAACTATCTGATTTCAAAACATATAAAGCTATTGTTACCAAAACAGGATGATACTGGTATAAAAATAAACACATTGATCAAGTTAGAAGGCCCAGAAACAAACCCACTCATTTATAGTCAATGGATTTTCAACAGAGGTGCCGAAAATGCGTAACGAGGAAAGGATAGTCTCTTCATTAAACAGTACTGGAAAAACTGGCTGTGCACATGCACAAAAATGAAATTGGATCCTTATCTCAAACCATAACAAAAATCAAGTCAAAAATGGATTAAAGGAATATAAAACCTGAAACTGTAGAACTACTAGGAGAAAACATAGGGGAAAGCTCCACAGTGTTAGTCTAGACAAAGTATATTGTTTCCTTATTTATGTGTTTTCAAATTTATCCTGTTCTATACTTAGGTTGAAATTGCTGAGTTATAGGTAGGTATGCCTTTTACTTTATTGGATATTGCCAAATTACTCTAAAGTAGCTGTACCACATTATATTTCCTTTAGAAGAGCAAGAGACTTCTCATTACTTCATATTACATCCTCACCCATATTTGTATTGTCAGACTTTTATGGATTTTTACTGATCTGAAATGTTAAGTCATTGCAGGTTTATTTTGCCTTTCCCTGGTTATTATTGAAATGGTTATTATTGAATTTGAACTTTTTTTTTTTTCAGGTTACTCAGTTGTTCCTCTTTTTTTCTAGTGAGTTTTTTCTCCTCATTGGTTTGTACAATTTTTTTATATTGTGGATTCTAATTCTTCCCAATTATATGTGTGACTTGCTTTCCAATTTTTTACATAATGAGTTTTGATGCATGGGAAATTTCAGTATTAAAGTAGTCAGATTTATCTATTTTTTCTTTTATGGTTTGTGTTTTGTGTGGCTTGTTGAAAAAATCTTTTTCTACTTTGAAATTTTAAAGATCCTCTGCATATTTAAAAAATATTTTCCAGTTTTCCTCTTATCATTTAGGAATTGAGTCTCGCCCACCTCATTCTTTGGTGTTAGTTAGGGATCCATTTTTTCCTTGTATGGATAACTAGTTCTCCTTGTACCATTTCTTGAATAGTTTATCTTTTCTCCTTAACCTACAAAGCCATCACTGCTATAGTATGCAATGCTAGGTATGCAATACTATAGTGTGCTAGGTATGCATTGCTCTGTTTCTGAGCTCTTTAGTCTGCTTCCTTTTCTGTTTCCTTATTTTTATACCAATGTCTTAATTACTGAAGTGTTATAGTTCTTGGTATCTGCTAGAGCAAATCTGCCCACCTTAACCTTCTTTTTCAAAATCAAGGGCTGGCAAACTATTTCTATAAGGACCACATAGGAACTATTTTAGGCTTTGTAGGCCATACAGCCTTTATTGCACCTACTGAATTCTGTCATTGTAGTGCAACACCACCCATGGGCTGTATAAAGGAATGAGTTTGGTTGTATTTTGTGTAACTTTCACATATACACATTATTATATATTTTTTCTTTTTAAAAAAATTATTTAAAATTGTAAAACCATTGTTTGTGAACCATATAAAACAGCCAGTAGAACTTAATTTATTGACTTTTACTTAAAATTATCTGTGCTATTTTTTTATGCCCCTTTTCTTATATACACTTTTTGTGAAGTTCAGCTTCTGATTTTCCCTACATGAGCAAAAGGTTATTTAAAATCCTTCAGTCGCCAGTGAAATGATGAGGCAGGAGAAAAAGTTCTTTAGGTAATAGTCTTGTCATAAAAAAAAAATACAGTTGCATGGAGCTGCTCAAGATCTGAGTCAAACTGAAAAAAGGAAGATAAGGGGCTGAAAATTATTTTAAGAACCCCTCCAACCATGAGTTATTCTTCAGGTCAAGGGAGGGGAGGGCAGGGAAAAGTGTCTAGCCATGCCATCTTAGAGCAGAAAGCCATAGCTGGATCAGATCCAATTCTCATGACACACAAGGAACTACACTTGTGACACCTGAGCTGGATTCAGATAGCAGAGTGGGCAGGCAGGTGGGCAGGCAGAGCAGTGGCTAGATGAGCATGGAGCCCAGTACTACAGCTCCATCATTCTGTTCAGAGTACTGTCAGCATGGAACCATTGAATCAGGGTCTTGTAGAAGTTTGTGGTTCAGAAGGATGGTTTCCTGAATCCTCTTGGAGTTCTTGATGGTACATTTGAGGGGCTCACCAGGGCAAAGCCTTTCTAGCCTTGGATGATGAGATTACACACAGGGTAGATCTTGTAGTTTGTCATGTCAGTAAAGGTAAGGGGCAACAGCCTGGCTTCTTGAAAATGGTTTCCTGGATCCTGGTGAAGCTCTTGATGATGATGCCCTGTCTCCCAAGGCGGCAGAGTTCTAGTGCTGTATGCTCCCAGCTTGCCATGGCTCTCATCTCTGATAACCATCCATCTGATGGCATGTTTCTTACAGTAGTGGGCATTCTCCTGGTGACAGCCTTACCAAGGAGTTGGCATTTATTGTTTTCAGTGTTTATGGCACCAATAAACAGGTTATTGGAGATGTTGTACTGGTGCCTCAATAACTTGAGCCATATGCCAACAATCAAAATATAGTCAGTGGTATACTTCCTTTTCATTTTTGTAAGGATATGTGAATCTCTAGGTCATCCAGGTCTTTGCCATCCCACTTGTCAAAAGGCTCCAGGAGCTGCAGGCACTTGTTGGGTGTGCTCATATCCACCCTCTGCCTACTGATATCCTTGTGGTGGAGGTGCTGGCAGGTGTCCTTCCTGGGGTCAACTCTGCTTAGGGAAGCTCATCTGCATCTGGAGCCTCCAATTTGTACTTCTTGCTGTACATGGTTGTCAGTAAGTAAATCTCTTGGTTGAAGTTGATGGTGCCAGAAATGGCTAGGGCTTGAGGATCTCTGGAGACATGATGAAGGCGTGGGCCTCAGGTTTGCTTTATTGTGGCCTGTCAAGTTCCTCTTGTAGGAGGTAAGGATTGCATTTTTCTTCATCTTTATTATGTCCTTCCTGTTCCACTGGCCAATGCAGGGGTCACAAACAGTGGCCAGGACAATGCCTACTATATCCTATAGGATCTGTGAATAACTCTTATGCTCAATATTGGTGTAGATCTGCTGAGATCTCAGTGCTGTGGTGAACTGTGACTTGCACTTGAGCCCATGAGCTAGCACTTGCTTGGCCATAGCTGTTGAGCACCTGATGTCCTCATAGCTTGAGTTGGTACAGTTGTTGATCAGACCCACTTTGATGTCCAAAGTCCATCCCTCCTTCTCCACTACAGTACCTACTTCTTCCACAGTGTGGGCCAGGTCGGGGTAAAGGGCTTATTTACATAGGGCTTCAGCTTGTTGAGGTTAATTTTTACCTGTCATTTATAATGGCAATCAGGGTCAGGTACCAAGTGATCCTTGATTTTATCTTGGATTGGCATTGTCTCCTTAGTCTGTCTTACCCAGTTATTTCTTTATTCTGTGGTTCTAAGAGAACACTGAGGGCCACAATTTCTACACCCATGTTCAGGTTATCATCAGGCCAGTGTATGAGATGGATTCTACACTAGGCCACTGGTACTCCACAGTATGTGTTTGCCACCTTCAGGATCACATCTGTGGATCAGATCTAGCTTGAGATTGTGCCTGTCAGCTTCACACCATTCATCTTGTGGCACTTCAACTCCTGCCATCCACTGCATCAGCCTCCCCAGCTCCAATGTATATGCCCTGCAAGCCACCACTATTGAGGTGTGGGGGTAGTGGAATAAGAAGAATCCTAGGGTATATGTAGCTTTCAAATTGATTCTAGGTCCAAGCTTCTAAAAGCCCACACTATAGTTCACATCCGCAGTTGCCAGGAAATTATGCTTTCTGATTTATGTCCTTGGCCTGGCACAGACCTTTCTTACCCCTGAGCTGAGCCTTGTCTGATGATCACAGTGGATGGTGGATGATATGGCCATTTGGCCACCTCTCTGCTGATGAACTGTACTGTGGCCATATGGTCCATGGTATCCTGAATGCCTATGCAGGTACATCTTACTCTGCTCAGTTGCCTGGGGTCATCCAGGTATCCATACATGATCTCCAAGAGGATCAGAGCCTGGTTCAATCATTTGTTAACACTGTTAATTTTCTTTTCTAGCAGGTTATAGTGGATATACTTGCTGACTTCAGTTAGCTCATGGTCACCTTGGTCTTTTGGCACAGGACTGATGCCACATATTTCTGCGCACTGGAGGGCTTTCTGCAACAGGGTTACTAATAGAGTATGCCTGCCATAAGGATTCTCTGTTTGGTACAAACATCATTTTTATGGCCTATCTTTTTAAGTTGCTAACAAAATAAACTCACTTTCTAGCCCATATTTAGCACGTTGCATTTGTGATTATAGATGAAATCAAGATTGTTAAATAAAACAGTCATGAAAATAAACTTTTCAGATGACATGCAAAAGTTATTTGTTTTACCTCTGCAGTGCTAAACATCATGGACATAAATTAGATGATGTTAGTTTCCCTGTGGAACCATTTAAAACAACTGTCTATTCTAAAAGTCAAATATGGTGATTTTGATCAGAGAATTAGGGTCAGCATTAACATTTTAAAGTTTGCTTTAAATGATAAAAGTTTGGTCATATCATTTTATCTTCATGGAATAATAAAGTACGAGCATTACTTACAAGGAGGAACCACCTAACAAATACTTTTATTTTTCAGTAATTTATAGTGTGTTGTTCTTAAGTATAAATTACTTGCTTCTTCCCATAATTTTAATGATACAATGTTAATATATAGTTAAAATAATTTACTTCTTTGGAATTACACATGAAATTGAATTAGAGGAGTTTTTTTGTAGCATGAAAACATGCCGCCAATTGCCCACCTTGAATATTATTCTGAGAAAATTTATAACACTTCAAGTATGTCAGTTTTTTGTACTTGAAATGGATTACTTCCTACCTCACTAAAAGAATAGAAATATATTTTTAAAGGATATGAGATATTTTTTATATTTGAAAATATCATGCTTTTTCTTTCTTTTACTTCTCAGACTAATAGTTTCTTATTGGAGGTACAACTTAAGATCTCCCACAAATATACCAAAAACTAAATCTCGAATCCATAATGGAGAAAATCACATTTAGGAGAGTATGTATTTTATGATTAGAATTGCCAAGTTAAAATACATGATGCCTAGTTAAATTTGAGTTTTAGATAAACAACAAATAATGTTTGGGACATGCTTTTATTGTTAATCTGAAATTTGAATGTAACTGATCCTCCTGTATTTTATTTGCTAAATCTGGCAACCCTAATTATGATTCAGTATTTAAAAATATATAATTATAGATACATACGTTTCTATAATCCTTGAAAAAAGTCTTCAAGAATATGCAGCAGAATATTAATGGTGGTTGTTTCTGGTGATTAGAGGAGAGGAAGGAAGATTTTAAATACTTTGTAGTCTCTACATTGTGTTCATTTATTTCAGTATGTACTTTATTTAATACTTACTTGTTTTTGGTGGAGTGGCAAAGATACAGTGGATGGCAAAAATGCATAGAAATATCTGACACTTAACCATCATAGAGCATATGAGTGGGAAGGACAAGAAATCACACATATAAAATTGCAATTACAGTAAACATCACAGAAGAGAGATACATCAGTGTTACGAGATTATACAGTCAGAGATTCTGTTGGTTTGGAAGATCACAGGAAACTTTCTTCAAGAAGTGAAGTTTGAGATTAGATATGAAAGAATTTCTGTAGGAATTAACTCAGTCAAGACGATGGCGTTTCAAACAGAATGAAGGGGGAGAAATAATTTGGTGAGTAGGAGGAAGTAAAGGATGGGAGAGAGCTCCAGAGAAAGTAGTGCAAGATAATGTTGTAGAGAAACGTAGTGGCCACACCCTGTGGAGACTTGTGTTCCATGTAAGGTTTCAGGTTTTCATTTTTAAAGCAATGGTAAGCCATTGAAAGGGGCAATACTGGTGTTAATAGGATCAGAATGCATTTTGGAAAGATCGTTTTGGTTGCCCTGTGGAGAACTGGTATGATAGGTAGGTGTATGCATGAGAGTGAGTGTTGCTTGACCAGTCAAGAGAATATTGTAGCAGTTCCTATGAGAGACAAATAGGAGTTTAATCTTAGTAGGGAGGTTTGATGATAATTTAGGAGGTAAAATTTTCAAGATTTAGTGATACTGTTGATATGCGACAGTCACCAAGTGAGAAGTATTAAAGTTAACAGGGGTTTCTGATTTGCACAAAGATGCAATGAAAAATAATACAGCCAATAAAAAATTAAAAATAATTACATAGATAAATAGGTTAACAACTAAAATGAAATCACTTGGATAGGATTCATAAAGTGAAACTATATGATGGCAGGAGGTGGATAAATCAAGAGATTGTAATATGAATATATATGTAATATATAATTGTAATATGTATAATATGCAGTATGAATTATATATGATATTAATTATATGTGTATGTAATATGTAAAATGAATTATAATATGAATCAGGAGATTGTAATATGTAATATTTTGAGTTACCTTGAAATTAATTTTAGTTATTTAGTACTGTTCATATTCAAGTAGTTATAATTTTAAATTAGTTTTTAAATTATAAAATTATTTCAGTATTTTTAGAATAAAAGAAACACAGAATGGTAAATAAAAAATAAAAAGTGGAGCTTTTCTTCTTAACTTTTCCTGGGGAGACTTCCCCTACCTTTTATAATTTATTTTATTGGAGAAATAGATTTTTGAATTGAAAATACTATTCTAAAATAAGGCCATTTTTCAACTAATCAGTACCTAAATGTATATTTTCTCTTAATTATGTTTATTTTACAGCGTTTGTAGCCTTATGTCAGGTTTCTCTGTCCCTAGTTAATCAATCCCTTTCACGTATCTATCTTTTCCTACACAGATTCTAATTAGATAATTCCCTTGCTTCAGAACCTTTTATGGTTCTGAAGAGGTAAGTGTAAACTTACCTCTTTTATGTTTAAGTTTAAACTTACCTCTTTACCTTTACCTCTTTTATGGTTCTGAAGAGGTAAAGGTAAAGTTAACTCCAACTATGACCTTCCTGACCAGTGTATATTATGTTCATTTCTTTTCTCTTTCCTCAAGAGAGTGTGTGTGTGTGTGTGTGTGTGTGTATAGTATTACACACACAAAGGGCAAATTGTAAAAATTGTATGCAATAATAGTATAATTTGATTAAATGCTTTTTTTTCCAGACTTTAAGTTCTAATGAATTTACTTAAAAACAAGCAAAAAACTTATTATTATTATTATTTGGAGACATAGTATTACTCCAGACCGGGTCTGAAGTGCAGTGTCACAATCTTGGCTCACTGCACCCTCCACCTCCTAAGTTCAAGCAATTCTTGTGCTTCATCTTCCCAGGTACCTGGGATTACAGGCATGTTCCCCCATCCCTGGCTAATATTTTTGTATTTTTAATAGAGACAAGGTTCCACCATGTTGGCCAGGCTGGTCTTGAACTCCTGATCTCAAGTGATCTGCCCACCTTGGCCTCCCAAAGTGCTGGGATTACCGGTGTGAGCCACCATGCCTGACCACACTTTTGTTCTTGATAGTCAACTATGTATCAGTCCTTGGAAAAAACTGATAAAAGAAAAGCAGATGTAGTGACTGTATTCTAAGGAAAATTGCATGACTGAAACTTATGTGGTGAAACATTTAACCATGTAGAGTTAGAAGAAACCTCAGTATTCTAATTCTTTGACGTTGTGGAGCGGTATGTTGTAAAGGATTAAAGGATTATTAATTTCAGGACAAATAAAAATTGGTTCATCAATTTTGAAGGCACACGTTACATGTAAATTGAAGTGCTCATTTGAGGGGATATATTCTTCCTAGAGCAGACAGACTTCTTTAAAAAAAAAAACCCAGAATACCCAACACTTGTTTGCTCATGTTATCACTTACTTAAAAAAAAATAGCACTAGATGCGTTCCTGGATCCGCTTATTGTCATTCCATTTATTTGACCTTAAGTTTTGCCAAAATTCTATATTCCCCCCAAAGTGACTGAACATATTTCCAAAGAAGTCTTAGATTTCATACCCTTGATGAAGGCTCTTTACTGACTTGTAGCAGTAAAAACTGTTATGAAAAATAAAAACTTTGAAGATTACACTATATTATTATATTGTCTATGATTTTATGTAATTGTGTTTTGCATTTTATAAAGCTTTGTGGTACATAAATGTGTCATTTATAATTAAATGTGGTTGAATTGATTTCTAAAATTATCAGATCCATGATTAACAAAATAACCTGTTGTATTACCCTTCTTTTTATAAGAAAAGGGGATTTAAGTCTTATTTCCTGGTTTTGTAACATGTTATAACTACAAATAATTCTTGTTTAGGGTAATAAAAATAGAAGCATAGTTTGCTTTCTGAGACTTGGATAGTATTTGGAAACATTTGGTTCAAGTTGGGAAGTTATTTTTCTCTCTTAATAGATGAAAATTTATAACTTTTAGGGAAAATCATTGTGAGCTTCCTACTCTAGCCCCTTCCCGCTGCCTTTTTTTTTTTTTTTTTTTAATTGCAAAGTCAGTGCTTTCTAAACAATAAAGATCAAATATCCCCGGATACAAAGACATGGGAAACTTAAACTAAAATTTGCTATTTCATCAGATTCCTGAGAGTGATTTTAATTTTCTATAGATGTCTTTAGTGTGTTCATGTGCCTGGAATTTATATAACTTTATTCTAAAACTGCATAAATTTTTTTTGCATTTAGAAAGCATGTCAAAATTGGATTTTTAAATGAAAATACTCTATTATGGTTTAGTTATATGTCTTATATATTGGACAAACTATTATTTTAGAAATTCATTCTGGTTATTTATGGAGATGTCTTTTTAGCTGCCTCTATTCAGAATTAAAAGTTCTTAAAATACCAAGAATATTTAGTGAGGCCAAGGCTCAACAGTGTTTTATTTTTTATTTTAAAAATTTATTTGTCTTGCTGTATTGCCTAGGCTGGTCTTGAACTCCTTGGCTCAAGCAGTCCTCTCACCTTAGCCTCCCAAAGTGGTAGGATTATAGGAGCCACAACGCCAGGCTCCAGTAGTCTTTTGAGACAAAAAATCCAGCTCTGATTTGAGCAACACTCAGAGTGGATTTTTAGCCTAGGGAGAGAAAAATTAATAATATAAAAAACAGACAAACAAAAAGCCTAGTCATGGGAGAAAGGGAGTTGGAGAGGAAGCTTTGGAAGAGTACTATCTATAATTCTGTTAGAACAGACTTTCTGAAAGGGGGCAAGGAGTTTTAACTCCATTGCCGTTATTTGTTGGAGAATATAATTTCCCTCAGGCAGCTGGGGCGAGGAAAAGGTTAAGAACTGCTGTACCACTTAAATTCTAATAATCTAAGCTTACCCTGTTAACATTCTTTCCATCTCACTTAGAGTGATTTTTCCCCTTTAATATAAATCAGCTTATGCCATTCCCCTATTAAAGCCCTCTCTTTTCATAATGTGAATTAAAAATTCCAACTGCTTTTCTTAACTTAAAAATCCCCTACCGGCTGGGCGTGGTAGCTCACACCTATAATCCCAGCACTTTGGGAGGCCAAGGCGGTTGGATCACGAGGTCAAGAGATCGAGACCATCCTGGCCTACGTGGTGAAACCCCATCTCTACTGAAAATATAAAAATTAGCTGGGCTTGGTGGTGCATGTCTGTAATCCCAGCTACTCAGGAGGCTGAGGCAGGAGAATCGCTTGAACCTGGGAGGCGGAGGTTGCAGTGAGCCTAGATAGCGCCACTGCACTCCAGCCTGGTGAGAGAGTGAGACTCAGTCTCAAAAAGAACAACAACAACAACAACAACAACCCTACAACAACAACAACAACAACCCTACCTACCAAACCCTACCTACCTCTCTAAATGAATCTATGACTCTTCCCTTTCCTTCGTACCAAATTTGATCCTATTTAGGGCTGTTGTTCTAGCTGTGCCTTCTGTTTTGCTTGGTTGTCTTACTGCTTTGTACTTGACTGGTCCTATGTCAGCTTACATATCAGTTTCATAGGCATTTGTGACCACTCAATAATATGTCACCCAGTCATTCTCTTTTCTATTACTTATAATTATTATAAGTATGCTTGTCACAATCTGATGTTTTCTTGTGTGTTTGCTTCTTTGTTTTATTTCTCTATTAACTACTGTATTGTTAGTGCTTGGCATAGAGTTGGTGCCTAAGAAATATTTGTTGGATGGATGAATGAATGAACCACTGGTCTAGGTTAGGGGTACTACCCATGTCATATCATTGTATCTGGCACAGGTAATATTGTCCACAATTTTCGGAAACTATTTGCTTGTATTATAATTTTTATTGGGGTGAAAATAGAGGCCTAATAATAACACTGAAAAAGAATTTTCAGGTTAAAGACTGGAAAACTAATTTAAATCTCAGCACTTTGACTTGTAATTTAGACTGTCACTATACCTTTGTGACTATGTTTCTTTTTCTGTAAAATAATATCTCAAAGGGTTGTTCTGAGATTTAAATGAAATAGTGTATTTAGGAGTTTTTCATGAAGCACTAAATAAATTATTTTACATTCTTTCTTACCACCCTAAAAAAGAAGTAAAATACTTAAAAACAAGTATCTTGGGCGAGGTGCGGGGGCCCACACCTGTAACCTCAGCACTTTGGGAGGCCCAGGCAGGAGGATTGCTGGAGCCCAAGAGTTCCAGACCAGCCTGGATAACATGGTGAGACCCTGTCTCTACAAATTTTTTTAAAAAATTAGCTGGGCATGGTGACGCATACCTGTGGTCCCAGCTACTGGGAGGCTGTGGTGAGAGGATCACTTGAGGCCAGGAAATCAAGGCTGCAGTGAACTGTATTCAAGCTACTGCACTGCAGCCTCAGGGACAGAGTGAGACCCTGTCTCAAACAAAGTGTCTTTACCACTTTTTTTTTTGATAAAGTAATTTTAAAAGGTGAGCTTTACTTTTATATTATAATTTTACTCCATGTACTATCCAAGGATGAAAGTTAAAATTAATTACTTTGGAGAATCTCCAGTATTATTGAATATTTTATGAATTGCAAACTTATAGACTTAATAATTTCTTCAACCTTTTCTGTATTAGCTCTTTCATTTCTGTTTTACTTCCTTTCCTATGTCATAATCATCCAATTTCCTTTTTATTTTTTCTTTATGTAATTTGAAAACTATTTTTTTGCTTTCTGAAATATTTATTATAGAAAATGTAATTAATTTACTAGAAACATGGATATATTTATTCACCTCTAGGCTTTGAGAACCCTGAAAGAATAAAGCTAATTCAACTTTTCTACTTTAATTTCTTCTGTGTGAAAACACTACATTCAATCTAATTGATCAACTCCTAAGCACACTTTTTCTTTTCTGCGTCTGTATTTTCACACAAATATTATTAAACTGATCAGAATGCCCTTTTTACCTCTACCTCACCTATTCAGACCTTTGCCTCCAGAAAGATTCAGTTTGTCTTCTTTTTCACTGACGTTCCCTACCTGCTGTATCTGAAGTGGTTGCTTATGTTTTTTATACCATGTCAGCTATTGTTTGTAATTAATCATATTTTACCCTTTTAAATATCTCATTTTTTTCATTAACCGTTGGTAACTAGTCATTTTACTTTTTCTGTTCTATTTTGTGGTTTCTGTCACTGTATGTTTCAAATTAACAAACTGTTGTGTTTCTAATAGCTCAAGCTCTTTTAGGTCTCTGTTCATAACATCTGTCCTAGCATTTTTATTCATTTTGTGTGCTTAATAAAGTTTTTTTTGGTTTGTTTTTACTCCCCATTAAACAGCCATTTATTTTATTCCAAAAAGAAATAATCGTGTATTTTGTGAGTGATGATACTGTGATGTGTTCAGTGGTATACTTCTTGTGGCCACATTATTTAGATTTGATCCCCCATTTTACTACTTAATGGCTGTAAGGTCTTAGTAAAGTCATTCAACCTCTCTATGTCTCCGTTTTCTCATCTGTAATAAGAAGATATTATCTTTTAGGATTGCTGTGTGGATTAAATAAGAAAGTAAATGTAAAATGCTTAACACTTTGTTGTCAGTTAAGTACTAAAAATCCTCATCAACATTAGTTAAATTATTTTATGGCATAATAGAAAGAGGCTCGGAAGTCAGATTGACTGTACTGTTTATGTGACCATGGGCAATTTTGCTTTTCTAAAACCCAGTTTCTTCATTAGTAAAATGGGGATGGTTTATTTTGATGATTAAATATCACACCAACACACACACACACACACACACACACACACCACACACTTAATATATGTGCCCAGTGGCAATTCTGTTTTGCATTTGTATTGCTGCTGTTTTTCTGGAAAAAGAACGGTGCTCCTCTGCCTCCATCCTTTATGTCTGTCTGACTGATTAAAAGCATCTTGAGGAAGTTTTGACTCCAGCAGTTGGTTTGGTGCCTTCAGAAGATGAATTGTGAGGAAACCCCATGTTTTTCTAAGAGTTCATTACATTCAGAAGATGAGAACTGAATAAAAATATTAATCTGAGGAACAGATTTTGGGCAGTATCAGTGTGGGTTTCATAATACTGGACTGTTTAATTATAATTTGTACCAGTGTCCCACTATTGATTGGTAAGGGAGTCTTGATTTGTGCTTGATAATAGTGTATTCATTGAGTGTAAATTAGTGATTTCATATTACAATAGTGAGTTATTTTCTTTACCTGTATAATACTGTAACCATATGAGAAGAATGTTGACACAAACCAAATATTTATTCTGAAAGATTATAAATTCAAAATATTTTTTACACCCAGTAGTCAAAAACCTTCAAAAATTGTTAATGTTTTGCTTTTTCTTTTGGACTAGAGATTGTTTCAGTTGGTATCCACCCTGAGGGTTGGAGAGTCTCACTTTAGGACACATCTGAAGAATAGCAGACAGTTATGAGAGGATATTAGCACCACCTTGTGGTGTCTGCTGTACCCTGCCATTTACCTTTAGTGCCCTGCCATTATTATATAGATCTTGATAACCAGGGAAAGATAAGTAGGGAAGACCTCATTTTAATGATTATCTTTTGAAAGTACATGCAAATTTTCATGTTTTGGTACTGATTACTATTGAATCCTTAATATTTCCAAAAGGTTTTAAGTGTAAGATCTTGCCTATGATAATAATTGATTTAAGTGTTTCAGATTCTTAGGTATATAGAACAATATAGCTTTACAAGTACAGAAATAATGTTTTAAGACTACTTTAGTAGATACAACTTTTTCTCTCAATTAGATTATTATAAATAAGTCCTTTTTTCTTAAAATTATTTTAGAAATTAGTATTTAAGTGTGGTGTATTTGATTAATTTTGTCGTTTGCTGTCATAAAATGCAAAAATGTAGTCTTTGCCAGTAACTTTAAAACACAATTTTAATGTTTTTTAAACAGATTTTTATAGTCATAAAATAACATTGATTTTAGAAACAATATTTTTATAACAGAATATTTTCTTCCAAGATTCTATTTTAGAGTTTTGTACTTTGAACAGTTGGTTCCTTAATGTTATTGTCCATTAGCCTATTTTTAGATTTTTCTAATTTGGCTTGAAAGTGAAATGTGTCATTATATTATGGATTGTGGGGTTTATGTAATTTCTAATAAATATTTCAGTGTTCATGAAGAGAGATGAATATAAAGGCTAAGAATCATAAGTAATGCAGATATCACAATGACAGACATTTTGTATTTTAGACAACAAAGTGAAGTATATACTAGATATACAAAATCCTTCATGTAATTAAAAAATGTAAAAGTATCTTTAAAAGAAATTTAAATTTCCAAAGTTTACTATATTAGTCCACCTTGTATACTTGTAATAAAATTAAACAACAGTTTAAATGTAGAGTTAAATAGAATTAGCTTAATTCAATACGTGGATTAACCACATAGTAGTTATACATTAAGTAATGTGCCCATGCTAAATGAAAAGTATGGCCTCTACATTAGAATCAGTGTACAACCAAAACCATGTGTATTACTGTACTTCATTACAAAGAAAACAGGATCTCGCTCTATTGCCCAGACTGGAGTGCAGTGATACGATCTTGGCTTACTGCAGCCTTCGCCTCCTGGGTTCAAACAGTTCTTCTGTCTCAGCCTCCCGAGTAACTGGGACTACAGGCATGTGGCACCATACCCGGTTAATTTTTGTATTTTTAGTAGAGATGGGGTTTCACTACATTGGCCAGGCTGTCTCAAACTTCTGACCTCAAGTGATCTGCCTGCCTTGGCCTCCAAAATGCTAAGATTACAGGCATAAGTCTCTGTGCCCAGCCTATTTTTTTCTTTTTTCCTTTTTTCTTTCTTTTTCTTTTCTTTTTTTTTTTTTGATATGGAGTATTGCTCTGTCACCCAGGATGGAGTACAGTGGCACGATCTCGGCTCACTGCAAGCCCCGCCTCCTGGGTTCATGCCATTCTCCTTCCTCAGCCTCCTGAGTAGCTGGGACTACAGGTGCCCACCACCACGCCCCGCTAACTTTTTGGATTTTTAGTAGAGATGGGGTTTTACTCTGTTAGCCAGGATAGTCTCTATCTCCTGACCTCATGACCCGCCCGTCTCGGCCTCCAAAAGTGCTGGGATTACAGGTGTGAGCCACCGTGCCTGGCCATTTCTTTTGGAAACATTTTGTTATAAACTTGAAGATACAATAAAATATTGACTTCTTAATTTAGGTAACGTTGCTATTTTATGATTATACTTTTTTCATGTACATATACCAGTTTGAGTATGATCTACTGGCAAGGGCAAAAGGTGGTGTAGCTAGTCTGTTACCTAAGAATTGTGATGCTATTGACAGAAGCAAGGAAATTAACAATGGAAGATAATTATGATGTGTAAGTTAAGTTCTTAGTCATTTTCAAAAGATTTTCTTGGGTAGAGTATATATTCTTTCAGGGATATTGGTTTTGATTTCTATAAATAAAATATTTATTATTGCATCATTATCTACATCACTGTGGGATATTATTGTCCTTTGAGGGAAATCATCACTCTCAATGCATTCATCTCTGTTCTCTTTTACCAGGCAGTACTGCTTATGCCCACAGGCTTTAGGGGAGACAACACTGGGATTGACTTCATATGTATAGTAAAACTTTGAACATGTTACCACTTCTCAATGATCCTCAGTTTCCTAATCTGTAAAATGAAGATAATACCTGGCATGTGGTAATAAGCACTGAATAAATAATGGCTGTTACTTGGAATTATCATTAGAAGAGAATCAGAATGATCTTATCAGAGTTTCACTGGAAAATTCATTAGACACTCACCTGCATTATTGAGGA
Source organism: Macaca nemestrina (assembly GCF_043159975.1). Classification (NCBI taxonomy): domain Eukaryota; kingdom Metazoa; phylum Chordata; class Mammalia; order Primates; family Cercopithecidae; genus Macaca; species Macaca nemestrina. Next base: position 46,093,154 of record NC_092132.1, on the reverse strand, counting down.
ACTGATAGGCATTCAGTGCCTCTCAGCTTTTAGGCTAAGAAACCATACCTTGTCATATAAGGAGTTAGCAAATTTTTAGTAAAAGACCAGATAATTTTTTAGGCTTTGTAGCATGGTCTTTGAATGGTCTCTTGTGAAACTACTCAACTCTGCTGTTTTAGCAGGAAAGTAGCTGTATTAGTCTGTTTTCATGCTGCAATAAAGAACAACCTGAGACTGGGTAATTTATCAAGAAAAGAGGTTCTACTGACTATTTTTGCAGGCTTAACAGGAAGCATGACTGGGAGGCTTCAGGAAATTTACAATCATGGTGGAAGGCAAAGGGGAAGCAAGCACCTTCTTCACATGGTGGCAGGAGGGAGGGAGGAAGGGAGGGAGAGAGCATGAGAGAGAGCGAGAGAGAGAGAGCACGAGCAAACAGGGAAGTGCCACACACTTTTAAACCATCAGATCTCATGAGAACTCACTATCATGGGAACAGCAAGAGTGAAATTAACTTCCCACCAAGCCCCACCCCTGACAATGTGACATGAGACTTGGGTGGAGACACAGAGCCAAACCCTATCAGTAGCCATAGATAATATGTAAATGAATAAATGTGGCTGCATTTTAATAAACCTTTATTTATAGACACTAATTTGAATTTCATATGATTTCCAAAAAGTCATGCAATATTATTCTTTTGATTTATTTTCAACTACTTAAAAATGTAAAAACCATTCTCAGTCTGCTATGTGTATAAAGACAGATGGTATAAAAACAGATGGCAGATCAATTTTGGCTTGCAGAGTGTAGTTTGCAGACCCCTTTTGTAGAGTAAAAACACATGAAAGCAGAATAGCAGAAAACACAGGACAGCACCAGAGATAGCATCTCTCATAAGTGAGGGATATCAGCATTGTACTTCTGGTGCAACCATAAAGCAATCTGATCTTGATTAAGACAACATTTAGAAAAAAATATCATCCAGGGTTATCAGTCTTGGCTCCTTAGATTATTAGATAAATAAGGGTTCCCCCCCCCCCTTTACTGGGTGACTAGTATGCAGAATTATTTTACTCAGGTATCAGGAGTTGGGTCAGAATAGTAGTTCTTTCTGTGCCAACTATCATAAAGACATACATAAATGGAGAAAAGGTGTGTTATTTTGTATAGCTTCTTTTAGGCATATATAGAAGCCAGTGTCCTTAAAGACCTGCTATAAAGACCTGCTTGATTAAAGTATACCCCACTCTTGCCTATTATTTTAACCCTACTAGATTTTCATTTTTTGAATGTGCCTACCAGAGCACTGCCTCTCCTCCCCCATAGGACACACTGAGTCTTTTCTCCTTTTTGTCTTTCTCTTGGAAGATTGTTTTGTAGGATTGGTTACCTTAGCCAGATAATTCAACAAATTTTAGTGTTGGAACGTGATGCCTGTAATTATAGGAAAGCTGAAGGCAGAGCTATTTTTAGGTCTCCATGTAATTTTTTAATCTAAGATGATGATTATGATAATGATGGAGTAGCTATTACTTTTTAAGTTCCTACTGTATAATAGGCATCTTATAAATGTCTCATTCAGACTTCATAACAACCCTACAAGTTACGTGGCGTTAGTCTCATTTTACATTTAAGAAATCTGCAGTGAAGTGATGTGGTCAAGAATACACAACAGTCAGTGCCGGATATGGACACACACCTTTGACTCCAAAGCCTTCTGCTCCTCTCTGTTTTCATTAAACTTCAACTGTGACTAGGACATTCATTTACTTTGTTGTTTTTACTAAATAAATGTTGATAAGGGCAGCTATTATATTTTAATTTGTCTTTATGCCATTAGTTTCTATTATAGTAGATACCTAATACATGTTAATTTAGTTAATGATTGAATAATTGAGGGCAGATTCAATATAAATGATGAAGTAAGGGAAAAATGATCTTATTTCAATTAGGAGGTCTCCATCAGAAATGTAGTGTGAGTAAAGAGGAGCATTTAAAGTAAAGTGTCTTTCCTAAAACCCATTCAGGGCATTTAGGTTTTAAATGCCTCTCCATTATGTATATGCATCACGTTTTAAAAATCTATGCATCTGTTGATGGACATTTAGGTTGCTTCCAAATCTTGGCTATTGTGAACAGTGCTGCAACAAACATGGGAGTGTAGATACTTCTTTGATGTACTGATTTCCTTTCGTTTGGGTTTATACCTAGCAGTGGGATTCTTCGATAGTTTGGTCGCTATGTATTTACAGTTTGTATGTCTTCTTTTGAGATATGTCTACTCTGGTTATTAATCCCTTGTCAGATAAGTAGTTTGCAAACATTTTCTCCCATTCTGTGTTTTGTCTCTTCACTTTGTTGATTGTTTCCTTTGCTGTACAGAAGTGTTTTAACTGAATGTGATCCCATTTGTCCATTTTTGCTTGTGGGGTATTACTCAAGAAATCTCTGCTCAGATCAGTGTTTTGGAGAGTTTCCTCATTGGTTACTTTTAGCAGTTTCATAGTTTGAGGTCTTAGATTTAAGTCTTTAATCTACTTGGATTTGATATTTGCATATGGCAAGAGATAGAGGGATGGGATCTAGTTTTATTCTTATGCCTATGGATATCTAGTTTTCCCAGCACCATTCATTGAAGAGATTGTCCTTTTCCCAATATGTGTTCTTGGCACCTTTGTCGAAAATGAGTTCACTGTAGATGGATGGATTTGTTTCTGGGTTTTCTATTCTGTTCCGTTGGTCTATGTCTGTTTTTATGCCTGTGCCAGGTTATTTTGTTTACTATAACTCTGTAGTAAAACTTGAAATCAGGTAATGTTCAATTTTTTTCTTTTTATTCAAGATGGGTTTGGCTATTTTGGGTCTGTTTTTGATTCCGTATTATTTTTAGGATAATTTTTTTCTGTGAAGAATGTCATTGGTATTTTGATAGGGATTGCAATGAAGATGTAGATTGCTCTGGGTAGTATGGATGTTTTAACAATATTGATTCTTCTAATCCATGAACATGAAATATATTTTTATTTTATTGTGCCTTCTTCAATTTCTTGCATCAATGGTTTATAGTTTTCATTGTAGAGATCTTTCACTTCCTTGGTTAAATTTATTCCTAGTTATTTTATTTGTAGCTATTGTAAATGGGTTTACTTTCTTGATTTCTTTTTCAAAGATTGTTTGCTGTTGGCATATGGAAATCTTACTGATTTTTGTATGTTGAATTTGTATCCTGCAGCTTTACCGAATTTTTCCGTTCTAATAGTTTTTTTGGTGGAGTCCTTAGGCTTTTCCAAATATAAAATCATATCATCTGCAAACAATGATAATTTAACTTGTTTCTTTCCAGTTTGGATGCCTTTTATTTGTTGCTCTTGTCTAATTGCTCTAGCTAGGACTTCCAGAACTCTGTTGAATGGTAGTAGTGAAGTGGGTACCCTTGTCATGTTCCAGTTCTCAGAGGAAGTACTTTCCGATTTTCCCCATTCAGTATGATACTAGCTGTGGGTCTGTATATATGGCTTTTATTATGTTGAGCTGTGTTTCTTCTGTACTCTGTCTTTTGAGGGTTTTTATCAAGGAAGAATGTTGAATTTTATCAAATGCTTTTTCAGCATCAATCAAAATGATCATATGGTTTTTGTCCTTAATTCTGTTGATATGATGTATCACATTAGTTGATTTGCATATGTTGAACCATACTTGCGTACCTGGAATAAATCCCACTTGGTCATGATGAATGCTTTTTTTTTAATGTATTGCTGTATTGCTGAATTTGGTTTGCTATTATTTTGTTGAGGATTTTTGCATCAATATTCATTATAGATATTGTCCTGTAGTTTTCTTCTTTGTTTTTGAGACAAGGTCTCACTCTGTCACTTAGACTGGAGTGCAGTGACATGCTCATGGCTTACTGCAGCCTTGACCTTCCAGGCTCAAGTGACCCTCCCACATCAGCGTCCCAAGTAGTTGGGACTACAGGCATGTGCTACTATGCACAACTAATATTTGTATTTTTTGTAGAGACAGGGTTTCACCATATTGCCCAGGCTGGTCTCAAATTCATGGCTTGAAGCAGTCCCCCCGCCCCGGCCTCCCAAAGTGCTGGGATTACAAGTGAGAGCCACTGCGTCTATTGTAGTTTTCTTTTTTTGATGTATCTTTGTCTGGCTTTTGGGATCAGGGTAATACTTGCCTCGTAGAATGAGTTTGGAAATATTACCTTCTCTATTTTTGGAAATAGTTTGAGTAGGATTGGTATTAGTTTTTCTTTAATTGTTTGGTAGAATTCAGCAGTCAAGCCAATTGGTTCTGGACTTTGCTAGGATACTTTTTGTTACAGCTTTGATCTCATTACTTGCTATTGGTTGGTTCAGGTTTTGTATTTCTTCATACTTCAATCTTGGTAGGTTACATGTAACAAGGAATTTATCCATTTCTTCTAGATTTTCTAATTTATTGTTATATAGTTGCTGATAGTAGCCACTAATGATCCTTCAAATTTCTGTGGTATTGATTGTAATGTCTCGTTTTTCATCTTTGATTTTATTTGTATCTTATTTTTTTTTCTTAATCTGGCTAAAAGTTTGTCAATTTTGTTTACCTTTTCAAAAAATCAGTTTTATTTCATTGATTTTTGCATTTTCTTCATTTCAATTTCATTTATTTCTGCTCTGATCTTTATTATTTCTTTTATTCTACAGATTTCAGATTTGCTTGCTCTTGCTTTTCCAGTTATTTAAGATATATCATTAGGTGATTTGAAAGTTTTCTTATTTTTGATGTATTTGTTTATAGCTATAAACTTAGCTATAAACTCCCCCTTAGTACTGCTTTTGCTGTTTTGGTTCACTGTTTTCATTATTATTTGTTTCAAGAAATTTTCCAATTTTCTTCTTCTCCTTTTTTTTTTTTTTTTTTTTTTTTTGAGACGGAGTCTCAGTCTGTCGCCCAGGTTGGAGTGTGGTGGCACGATCTCAGCTCACTGCAACCTCTGCCTCCCCGGTTCAAGCGATTCTTCTGCCTCAGCTTCCCGAGTAGCTGGGACTACAGGCACACACCACCACACATGGCTAATTTTTGTATTTTTAGTAGAGATGGGGTTTCACCATATTGGCCAGGCTGGTCTCGAAATTCTGACCTTGTGTTCTGCCCCCCCTCGGCCTCCCAAAGTGCTGGAATTATAGGCATGAGCCACCACGCCCAGCCCTCCAATTTTCTCCTTAATTTCTTCATTGATCCACTGGACATTCAGGGTCATGTTGTTTAATTTTCATGTGTTCCAATATTCCTCTTGTTACTGATTTCTAGTTTTATTCCACCATGATCAGAGAAGATGCTTGATATTATTTCAGTTTTTTGTTTGTTTGTTTTAAGACTTGTTTTGTGACCTAACACATGATTTATCCTTGAGAAAGATCCATGTGCTAAGGAGAAGAATTTGTATTCTGTCGCCATTGAATGAAATGTTTTGTAAATATCTGTTAGGTCCATTTGGTCTACAATGCAGATTAAATATGGTATCTCTTTGTTGATTTTCTTTCTGACAGATCCCTCCAGTGCTGAAAGTGCGGTGTTGAAGTGTCCACCTTTTATTGTATTGGGGTCTATCTTTCTAGCTCTAATAATATTTGCTTTATATATCTGGGTGCTCCAGTGTTTGGTACATTAAAATTTACAATTATATCCCCTTCCGGAATCTACCATTTATCATTATATAATGACCTCCTTTGTCTCTTAAAGTTTTTGTCTTGAAATGTATTTTGTCTGATATAAGTATAGCTACTCCTGCACTTTTTTGGTTTCCATTTGCTTTGAATTTCTTTTTCCATCCCTTTATTTTGTATTTGAGTGTCTTTATGGGTGAAGTGTGTTTCTGTAGGCAATAGATCATTGAGTCTTGTTTTTTTTATCCATTCAGCCATTCTATGTCTTTTGATTGGAGAGTTTAGTCCATTTACATTCGGTGTTATTATTGATAAGTAAAGACTTTCTTCCGCCATTTCTTACTGTTTTCTCAATTGTTTTGTGGTCTTCCTTCTTTTCTATTTTCCTGTCTTCTTTTTAGGGAAGTTAATTTTCTATGATGGTTTGATTTAATTTCTTGCTTTTATTTTTTGTGTATCTGTTGTATGTTTTTTGATTTAATGTTATTATGAGGCATGCAAGTACTATCTTATAACCCATTATTTTAAACTGATGACAGCTTATCACTGCCTGCATAAACAAGCAATCAAGAAAAATGAAAACTAACAAAAACTCTACATATTAACTTTACCCCCTTGCTTTTTAACTTGTTTTTTCTATGTATATCTTATTGTACTGTCAATGTCTTGAAAAGTTATTGTAGTTACTGTCCTAGATTGGTTCATCTTTTATTCTTTCTACTTAAGAGTAGTTTGTACACAATTACAGCATTACAGTATTCTGTGTTTTTTCTGTGTGCTTATTATTACTAGAGAGTTTTGTACCTTCAGATGTTTTCTTATTGCTTAGTGTCCTTTTCTTTCTGATTGAAGAACTTCCTTTAGCATTTCTTTTAGGACAGGTCTGGTGTTGATGAAATCTCTCAGATTTTGTTTGTTTGGGTAAGTCTTTATTTCTCCTTCATGTTTGAATGATATTTTCACAGGATATACTATTCTAGAGTGAAAGGTTTTTCCCTTCAGAATTTTAAGTATTTCATGCCACTCTCTCCTGGCCTGTAGTTTCCACTGAAAAGTCTGCTGCCGGACGTATTGGAGCTCCATTGTTAGTTTATTTGTTTCTTTTCTATTGCTTTTAGGATCCTTTCTTCATCCTTGACTTTTAAGAGTTTGATTATTAAATTTCATAAGATTGTCTTCTTTGGCTCAAATCTGCTGGGTGTTCTGTAAACCTCTTATACTTGAACATTGATATCTTACTCTAGGTTTGGGAAGTCCTCTGTTATTATCCTTTTGAATAAACTTTCTACACCTATATCTCTCCCTGCCTCCACTTTAGGGCTAATAACTCTTAGATTTGACCTTCTGAATTTATTTTCTGGATCTAGATAGATGTGCTTCACTCTTCTCTTTTTTCTTTTGTCACCTCTGGGTGTGTATTTTCAAATAGCCTGTCTTCAGCCTCCTTGGGTTCAAGCTGTTCTCCTGCCTCAGCCTCCTGAGTAGCTGGGATTACAGGCGTATGCCACCACGCCCAGCTAATTTTTGTGTTTTTAGTAGAGACAGGGTTTTGCCATGTTGGCCAGGCTGGTTTCCAGCTCCTGACCTCAGGTGACCTCAGGTGATCCACCCACCTCGGCCTCCCAAAGTGCTGGATTATAGGCATGAGCCACCACACCTGACTGTTTGGTTCCATTTTTAAAGGGATTGGGGAAGATCAAGAGATGAACCATGCCACTCCAAGGAGATTTAGTTATAGGACTATTGTTAATTATTGGGAAAGAAAGAGAACCAAGGGAAATAAAACCTCAGTAGAAGACTATTGTTCTTTTCATAAAATCAAATGTTTTTAAAAGCCCAATTTTATTAGCATTTGGTGCTTGGACCATTCTCTTGAAAATGCTGAGGAAAGAGACATAGGATAGTCTTAGTTTTTGTATCCTGATTCTGTCCTTTTGACCATTCCTTAATTTCCTTTTCAGATTTCTCTTATTATTTGATTAGCCTAACTGCTTTCTTCCCTCTAGTTCAGTTGCAGTTCTAGCTCTGGGAATCCCCCCTACCCCAACACAAACACAATGTTATCTTATATATTTTAAATGCTTCTCAATATGTTTATGTGGGTAAAGATGTCCCATAAACATCCCTAATTTCCCAAATTACCATCTTCCTCTTTCTCTTCAAATTCATTTTTTTAGTACATTTCATAAATGATTGTACCATTGTATCCTCTCAGTGCTTCAAACTATTCCTTCCTGTATCTTAAATCTATTTAGTTATATAATCTTATTTCTGTCTCTAAAATAAAATATTTTTAGAAATTTGTCACTCTTTTCAATATGACTTTTACTATCTCAGGTCATGCCTTTGTGATTTTTGTCCCAAATGCCTTAAATAATTTTAAAAGTAGTGGTGCTAAATAGTGTTTACCTACTTAGTACCCTAAATCCCCCAATCCATAGTCCATGCTCCATTAATTTTTATTTTTCTTAAATGCACACTTGAGATTTTATTTTTCCCCAGTTATATTTAAGTCTTTAGTTGTATTTCACTCTCCCAGAATAAAAGATTAATTCCCTAGAATGGGCATTCATGATCTAGCCATATTCCCTACATTTTTTTGCTCCATCCTGTTAAAACTACTCATATGTTCCTGAACGTATCATACTTTTCCTTATTTCCGTGTTGTTGCACAAGCTAGTGTCTGTTTCTGTGTTGTTCTTTCCTGCTTCTTGTATGATTGGCAGAGTCCTTCTCCTTCTTTAGGACTCTACTTAGAAATCGTTTGTACTATGTCCCTTCTCCTTTCATTGTGAGGCATATAACCCTACCCTTTCCACAGTTTTAAAGTTGTACCTGTCCCTTATTTTATAATTGTTTATTGCTGTCCCTCTTTCCTACTGTCACCACAAGATTCCTTGAGAATGCTATTTTCCTTTATTCATCTTTGAACCTTGAGTAGCTAACACAATAATTTGAACATAAATGTTAGTTAAAGAAAGAAAGGGAGAGGGAAGGAAGAGGATTGTTATGTTGACCAATTATATGCATAGAGTAAAATGAAATATATATAGATTTAAGTAGGCAATTAAGACCAATTTATGACACCTGGTTTAAGCCACATACATATCCAGAAGGCAGAGGAGTAGAGAACACCTTGATTGATAATCTCAATAAACTATATGTGATTGTGAGGCAGTGGGCGCGAGTCTGAGTTCTGTCAGGTTGTCCTATGTAGAATTGGTGGAAGCCCACATAGAACTGGAATAAGAAACAATTTAGGCTTACTTGGAGATTTAGGGGTGTCTGGGACAAGGGGAAAGGAATGCTAGAGAGTATTATCTACTTTGACACAGGAAAAATGACACAGGAAAAGGCTCTTCATAAAAGAAAAAGTAGTTGTTTTTAGAATGTATACTTGTTGGGGATACTAACTTCATGGGCTACAATGTTGGAACAGCTAGGGTTTTAAGTCATCAAATATGAGGAGTTTCGTCTATAGCAAAATGTTAATATTGATTAATAAAACTTCCTTTTCTTCTCCCTCCTTTTTTGTTGATTCTACAATGTCTCCAGTAATTCTATATTGTTTGTATAATCTGAATAAAGACTAAAGGAATAGCATACATAAAATAGTATTACCCTGAAATATTGGAAACTAGTCCAGAAAACAGTTTTACCTGTCATTGGTAATCACAGTGTGTCTCTTATTGAGTAATATTTGGAGTATTCTTTGATTTGAAGCATACTTTACAATACCTACTTCTGGATGAAATGGAGCTACACTTTGTAATAACTGTTTGTAAAATTAAAGATAGGTATAATAATATGTTTATACATTTATTCAACAGATTTTGTGTTTTTTAAGTGCCAGTCACTGTGCTTGGCATTGGATGTAATTTGAGCAATAGAAATGGTTCCGGATATGAGCTGGCATTCCATCTAAGGAGGTAATAAGTAAGCAAAAAATTACATTATTATAAATGTTAATTAATAGCAAACAAGGTAATGTGATATCAAAAAATGGGAAAACCTAATTTGATAGGGTGTTAAGTGACAGGGTTCTCCGAAGAGATCATAAAGAAGTGATTTAACCTGAAGGGACAGCGAAGAATTTGATATATTGAAGGGTAGCTGGAGTATGGTCAATAGGGAGAGTGCCACCGGATGGGAATTCAGAGAGAGGCGAGAATCAGCTTGTATACAGCTTTGTAGGCTATGGTAAGAAGTCTGGATTTAATTTAAAGTAGATTGGTAAAGCAGTGTTTAGGCAGAAGAATAACTTAAATCTGATTTATCCTCTAAATGCATAAAATCTGTAGATATCTACATATATTTTGTGAAGGTCTTTTTTTTTTTTTTTTTTTTTTTTTTTTGAGATGGAGTCTCATTCTGTCATCCAGGCTGGAGTGCAGTGGTGCAATCTCATCTCACTGCAACCTCCGCCTCCAGAGTTCAAGTGATACTCCTGCCTCAGCCTCCCAAGTAGCTGGAACTACAGATGTATACCACCATGCCCTACTAATTTTTGTATTTTTAGTAGAGATGGGGTTTCACCATTTTGGCCAGGCTGGTCTCGAACTCCTAGACTCAAGTGATCTGCCCACCTGGGCCTCCTAGAGTGCTGGGATTACAGATACGAGCTGCTGCACCCAACCTTAACTCTTTTTTATAAAAATAATTATATATTGAGTAAACAGGATTTGGAGTATTAAAAAAATATGGAAAGCAGAAGAAAAATAACTCACCACCAAATCACAAACCACTTGAAATTTTTAAAAACATACATCTTTCTAGGTTTTTATTCTACTGATACTTATTTGACCTTTATTAAATTGTATATAAAATCTCTGTTAATGTCACAAGAATGTTATCATTATCACATAATCTTCACAACTATCTTTAAAAGACTGCTACCATTTTGTACATGGCTAACACCACAGTTTGTTGAACCAGTCCTCAGTTTTGGACCTTTAGATAGTTCTATGGGAAATTTTTAATACTAAGCAATTTCTGTATTTCCTTAACATAGATTTCTGGAAATGGAATTAGTAAAAAGATATTAACTTTATAGATGCACCATTTATTAAATAGGGAATCCTTTTCCCATTGCTTGTTTCTGTTGGGTTTGTTGAAGATCAGATGGTTGTATATGTGTGGTGCTATTTTTGAGACCTGTGTTCTGTTCCAAGGGTTTATATATTCGTTTTGGTACCAGTACCAGGCTGTTTTGGTTATTGTAGCCTTGTAGTATAGTTTGAAGTCAGGTAGTGTGATGCCTCCAGCTTTGTTCTTTTTGCTTAGGATTGTCTTGGCTAGATTGGCTCTATTTTGGTTCCATATGAAATTTAAAGTAGTTTTTTCTAATTCTATGAAGAAAGTCAGTGGTAGCTTAATGGGAATAGCATTGAATCTGTAAATTACTTTGGGCAGTATGGCCATTTTTGATATTGATTCTTCCTGTCTGTGAGCATGAAATTTTTTTCCATTTGTTTGTATCCTCTCTTATTTCCTTGAACAGTGGTTTGTAGTTATCCTTGAAGAGCTCCTTCATGTCCTTTGTAAGTTGTATTTCTAGCCACATGCAGAAAACAGAAACTCGACCCCTTCCTTACACTTATACAAAAATTAACTCAAGATGGATTAAAGACAAATGTCAAACCCAAAATCATAAAAACCCTAGAAGAAAACGTAGGCAATACCATTCAGGATGAAGGCATGGGCAAAGACTTCACGACCAAAACACCAAAAGCAATGGCAACAAAAGCCAAAATCGACAAATGGGATCTAATCAAACTAAAGAGCTTCTACACAGCAAAAGAAACTATCATCAGAGTGAACAAGCAGCCTACAGAATGGGAGAAACTTTTGCAATCTAATCATCTGACAAAGGTGTAATATTCAAAATCTACAAGGAAGTTAAACAAATTTATAAGAGAAAAAGCAAATAACCCCACCTGAACAGACACTTCTCGAAAGAAGACATTTATGTGGCCAACAAACATATGAAGAAAAGCTCGTCATCACTGGTCATTAGAGAAATGCAAATCAAAACCACAATGAGATACCATCTCATACAAGTTTGAATGGCAATGATTAAAAAGTCAGGAAACAACAGATGCTGGCAAGGCTGTGGAGAAATAGGAATGCTTTTACACAGTTGGCGGGAGTGTAAATTAGTTCAACCATTGTGGATGACAGTGTGGCGATTCCTCAAGGATCTAGAACTCTATAGAAATACCATTTGACCTAACAATCCCATTACTGGGTATATACCCAAAGGATTATAAATCATAGTGCTATAAAGACACATGCACACATATGTTTATTGCAGCACTATTTACAATAGGAAAGACTTGTAACCCATCCAAATGCCCATCAATGATAGACTGGATTAAGAAAATGTGGCCCATATACACCATGGAATACTATGCAGCCACAAAAAAGAATGAGTTCATGTCCTTTATAGGGACATGGATGAAGCTGGAAGCCATAATTCTCAACAAACTAACACAGGAACAGAAAACCAAATACCACATGTTCTCACTCATCAGTGGGAGTTGAACAATGAGAACACATGGACACGGAGGATGACATCACACACCGGTACCTGTTGGGAGGTGGGGGGCAATGGGAGAGAGAGCATTAGGACAAATGCCTAATGCATGCGGGGCTTAAGACCTACATGATGGGTTGATAGGTGCAGCAGACCACCATGGCACATGTGTACCTATGTAACAAACCTGCATGTTCTGTACATGTATCCCACAACTTGAAGTAAATTAAAAAAAAAAAAAGTAGTTCTGAGCTTTTCATTGTCAAAGCTGTCTATAATTACCTTTATTGTTTTAGTAGTTAACATTGTGATTATAAAATCAGAGGATAACTTTGGAACATCTTGAAGTATTAATTACTGACTCATGGTTTGAGGTTACCATTACATCTTCCTGGTGGATTCTGTGACAAATGAGAAATAAGACACATAAGTAATTTAGAAGGAGATAAAATGTTAACTTAGGCTGAGCACTGTGGCTCATGCCTGTAATCTCAGCACTTTGGGAGGCTGAGGTGGAAGGATCGCTTGAGCTCAGGAGTTCAAGACCAGCCTGGGCAACATAGTGAGACATCATCTCTGCAAAAATATAAAATAAAAATAGCCGGGTATAGTGGCACCCCTGAGCCTGAGGTGGGAGGATCACTTGAATATGGGAGATAGAGGCTACAGTGAGCTGTGATCATGCCACTACACTCCAACCTGGGCAACAGAGTGAGACCATGCTTCAAAAAAGTAGCAAAAGGAACTCTTCTTTTTTTTTAACCAAGATATTTACCCTTTGTTCTTCATTCCTTCTCTAGAGTTAAGTTTCTATCTAATATAATTTCCTTTCAATCTAAAGCATTTATCTTACAGTTTCTTGTAGCACAAATTTTCTGAAGACAAATTCTCTCTGTCATTTTATTTTTATTTTATCTTCATCTTTGAAGGACATTTTCTATGGGCATAGAAATCTAGTTTGACTTTTTTAACATTTAAAAAATTCTATTATTTTCTGGTCACCATTACTTCTGATGAGAAATTATTCTTATGATTTCCTTATATATATAGTGTCTTTTTTTTTTTCTTCTGGATGATTTAAAATTTTTTTCTACGTTTGCTTTTCTGCTGTTTGATGATGATATATCTAGATCTCGTTTCTTTCTATTTATTCTTCTTGGGGTTTGCTGAGCTTTTTTAATCTATTGGTCGATATATGTCCATTTGGGAAATCGTTTTTCATCTCTGATATTGTGTTTTTAAAAATCTAATATTTTCATTTGACTCTTTTTTATACTTTCTCTCTGCTAAAATTTTCCTTCGATTCAAACATATTGTCTACTCTTTTTAATTACTTAACATCTTTATTATCAAAGTTGTTTTAAAGTCCTTGTTTGATAATTCCAATATCTGGGCCACCTCTGAGACTGGTGTATTGATTGTTTCTTCGTTTTATAATCAGTCATTTCTTCTTGCTTTTTTATATTTCACAGTAGTTTTTTATGTAATGTCAAATGTTGTGTATAAAGAGAATGGAGCCTATGTAAATAATGTTTATGTCCACAAAAATACGTGCCTCTTCTTTTGTCATGGCATTAGCATAGTTCCGTTGGGTCTGGTATTTGGCTTTTATTCCATATTTGAGCTATATATTATTCTTTTAAAACTTATGTTAAGTTCACTACAGGACCCTGTGTTTTTTGAGAGCAAGATTAGGATCTTTGTTTTTGTATGGTTTGTAGTTTCTGCTTAGTTCTCCTGATACACCTTCAGAATTCTGCATGCCTTGTTAACTTGTGCCTTAGGGAGGTATCTCTCAGTGCTTCTTTCTTTCTGCCAGACACAGATTGCCCTTCCTCCTGGTACTCAGTTTAAGGTTTAGAGTACTCGTGAGATTTCTTTTCATTCTCCTGCTTTGCACTCAGACTTCATTCATATCTATGGGCCTGCACTTCAGCAGGCATCTTATCTCTCCAGCCCTGCTTCTTGTCATTCTCATGAACAATTGATCGACACCTGTGGAAAATAGATGGCAAGTGGGTAGGATCCCCTGTGTCTAGAGTTCTCAGTGATTCTGAACTATCATGCACCCCCCAACTGGGTCTTTTGACATTTTTTTAAAGTGCAGTTATTTTCTTCTTATCAACTTTCTTCTCATACTACTCTGCCAAGAATGATAGCCACTATTCATTTCTTCTCTCCTGTGAGAGACCTTTGACTTTCACAGTTTTTATTCATTGGATTCCCTTAGGAACTCTGCTCTGATGAATGTTGAAAAGTTCTTGTTGCTACAAAGGGATAGAATTCTCTTGCAATTTTCTACATCCTATGAGAAGAGGAAGTGACCAGCTACCATATACACACAGCTACAAATCTTAATATTCCTTTATACCAAATTTGACAATTCCCCTAGATAAAGTTGCTAGTAGTTGGCAGCTCATCTCTGCTCTGTCGTTTCTTAGTCTCTGATTCCCCTCTTGCCTTTATTCCTTACCCTTGTTTTTGAAGTAGTGGTTCCTTTTTTATTTTATTTCTGTTATTTCCTTAACTATTTAGCCAAAATTATCGAAATTATTCTTAAAAAATTAGAGTAGCACGTAATTTCTTAGGAGCTATACAATTCTACAAATTTCTTTACTATAGCTGCTTAATAGAAAAATAGTGAGTTTTAACAACTTAGATGTAAATTAATATGTTTGTATTTTTTTGTCTCATTCATTGGTTTAAGAAAAAACACAGGATACTTTTTCCTAATATTACTTGATATATTATAGGACAGTCTCATTGGCTGGTAAGCTTCTATAGCTGCCAAGAGGCATGTATGTTTAATTTTAGTACTGTGCAACTTTGGTCTCTAACTCTTATTTCAGCTCTCATGTTTCAGCGTAGAATGTAACTGCAAATGACAGTGACACCCTGATTTCCACCTCAGGGTGAAGCCTGAGTGGAATGTGGATAAGTGAGCCATTTGGTCAGCGAGGAGAGCAGTAAACCACACTTTTCTCATTACTTGTCTCCCAGGCTAAAATTAAACAGAATAAAATACTGCCAAATTTTAGTGATCTGTGGTGGATCTGGTCTGTGTTAACTCAATATTAAACTAATTGCCCAGATATTTACATGTTAGAACTTGTGTGCTATTTTTAAAGGTTGGTATCTTGTGAATTGAGTATATGATGAAAATCTCTCTCTAAATTTAAAAGAACATTATCTCTAAATTGTAATTTCAACCAAATTGGTGTTAAATTAATGGATTACTCTCTTTTATCATCTATAACATTCATAAATTTTAAGGCTGGCTATAAGTCATGAGGTCATTTTTGGTATAATGTAATCATATAACTTTTAGTTTGGTGAAGTATTTTTAACTTCTTAATTATAATAAGACCTTCAAGTTTAATTTTCCTTTTGAAAATATTTATTACTTTTTTTTCAGTTTTCTCTCTATAAAATCTCAAATAAAATGGTGTCCCAATCACATGTTGAGAATTTGAAAATTCATTGAACACATTTAGTTTTAGACATATCTGAAAAGACTTCTATAATAATTTGTACAATATGGAGGATATCTGTAATTTCTTAACATACTTGCATCTTGTCCAGTTTGCATGCATTTAAATTTATATGCCATTTTGTTTACTAGGTTTTTAAATTTTTTCATCATAATCAAAAAATATATAGTATATAATGTGACCTGTACTTAGATACATAATCTTAAAAAACATAATCCTGAATTATTTAAAAAATCAATATCTTTTTTCTTTCTTTACTGTTTTTTCAATGTAACATTAGGTACGCACAAAAATAGGTAACATATATGTAAGTATTTAATTAAAATTATATAATGATATCATTTACTATTGGCTGAGAGGTTGGTCATAAATTTATTTGCCTTTATGCATTCTTTCCTCGGGTGATCTATCTTTTTGAGTACTTTTCTGATCTTCTCTTTATCTTCACTCGTTTACAACTTCTTTTTTTGCTTAGTGTAGATTTAATTATCCAGTTTGGGGTTTATTGGGCCTCCTAGATTTAAAGTTTATTATCTTTCAACATTTCTGTAAAATACTCAGCCATTACCTTTTTTTAAAACCATATTGCCTCTTCCCCATTCTCTAATATCTTTCTCAAGTCCAATAAGACATATGCTATGTCTTCTCACTCAGACCTCTCTCTCTCTAGCTTCATTTTAAAAGTTTCATTATTTTTCAATCTGGGGTTACATTCTAAACTATCTTGTTATGTAGCTTCCATTTCCTTAATTCTCTCTTCAACTGCATCTAACGTGCTTTTTAACATGTTCAGTAAGTTTTTTTACTTCAACAATTTGTCATTTCTATGATTTTCATTTTTCTTTAAAATCTGTCTACTTGTTGCTGGTGCTTTCTCATAGTTTATCTTCATGATTTCATAAATTTGTTTTTAAATATTTTATACATAGCTGTTTTATATTCTGTATTCTAATACCTTCAGTGCTTGAGGATCTAAATGTTTTATTCATTAATATTTTTGACTCTTATTAACAGTGGTTTGTTTTCTGCACTGCTTGCTGATTTTTTTGTTATGGGAAACATAAATGAAAGATCATAATTTGTAGATGTCACATAACAGTGAATTGGAGACTTTCTCGAAGAGACAACTTTTTTCCTGCTTTTTTCTAGTATCTACAGCTAAGGTCCCCAGCCTCTGGGCCATGGACCAGTTCCAGTCCATGGCCTGTTAGGAACTGGGCCACACAAAAGGAGGTGAGCAGCAGGCAAGCAAGCATTACCACCTGAGCTCTGCCTCCTGTCAGATCACTGGTGGCATTAGATTCTCATAGGAGTGCAAACCCTATTATGAAATGTGCATACAAGGGATCTAGATTTTGCATTCTCTTTATGAGAATTGAATTAATGCCTGATGATCTGAGGTGGAACAGTTTCATCCTGAAACCATTCCTCCACCCCTCAAATCCGTGGAAAAATTGTCTTCCACAAAACCAGTTCCTGGTGCCAAAAAGATCGGAGACTGTTGGTCTTCACAAGAAAGTCTACGGCTCATCTATCTCTCTGTCCTGGTGTCCCAAGTTTCAGAATCTCAGTTACATTTTTGTGTGTGTGGTGTGGGGGTGGACAAGAACTCATTTTTTAATGTTTCCTTTTCTAGCTGTAACTAGTTTCACAAATTTTCAGGAATCATTTTGGTGTTTACTTCCATATTTTAAAATAACATAGCTTTTCTTGTTTTTTTCCTGAATATTGATTTTGGAGCATTATTTATTGACTTCTTACTGTGGAAAATGATAATTGGCTATCTTTCACTTTCTCCAGCCTTCATCACATGTTCTTATTTGCTTATATCCTAAATTTGATTGATTAAATTGTTCTTTTATTATTTCAGAATTTGTATCATTCCATGTATTAACACTATTCACGTCACAGTTGTGTTGTATCTTAATAGCTATTCTTTCCTTTATAACATTTGATTTCCTTGTGTTTAATAATTGTGTTTTGTTGTTACTAAGCTTTCTATGTACCTGTGACTAATTCACTGTTGTAAGCCTTGGAATTCCCATCACTTTTCTCTGGAGTTAGATCTTTTGTCTTCTGGATCCAAAGTCTTCTTTCTTCATGTAATTTACTTTTCTTTTGGTGAATGTCTTCTTTATTGTTAGTAAATAATATGTATTATATATGGTACTTATGTGATATTATAGAACAAATTACAAGGGGTTCATTGGACAGAAGGAAATTCATAGTAATTTAAATCTAATTTTAATTTTATTTACATAGATTTTAGAAAGATCTTTTAACCCTTGAGATTGAATTATATATTTCTGAATTTAAATAAACCTTTTAAATTCTCTAGATCTTGTTCCATTAATTGCTTTAAAATCAAAAGGTCTTAGTAAACAACTTTTCATATTGGGGGAGAATTCTCTTTCTTACCTAGTAACTTTTTTGGGAGAATGAGTTGTCATCAAATAAGAATACAATGCAAATTAAATCTTACTGTATATATTGTACTACTTTATTCTTGTTAGTCTGTGGAGATGACAGTCTTTGCTGTAATAGCTGTAATAGAGCTGCTAGAATTGTTTGAAAACTGGATATCATATTGGGAAAGTCCTATTTATTTATCTTAATATGGTATTTTTATGGCTTTATTCTGGGTATAAGTGATACTTGGGAAGTAGAAGAATTTAGGTCCTTATGAGAAATTTGCAACCTATGAAAGTAATAAATATATGTTAAAATAAATATTCTATATTAAATTGGATTTTCAGTTGACTTTAATTATGAATCCCATTTGGCAGTCATCTTGTGTTTAGCTTTTCTGTATCTTTCTTTTCTGACATCTGCTTGAGTGAATCATTGCTCAACAGTACACATATTGGTCCTTGGGAGGGTACATTGCTTTTGTTGTCTGAGCATGTTGCCTAGGGATTTATACTGGTTCTGGGCCTATGGGAAAAATAGAACTACATGGTAGAATAGGAGTATACATGGCAAATTTTGGTTATTTGAAGATTCTGTGGAAAGCTTTGAAAAAAGGATAAATTTCTTTTTCTCTTACATTTTCTCCTTCATTCTTTTATCTGTCTTTTTATATATCAGTTTTCATAGGACTTGTTATTAATACTAATTTTCCTGGTTTAAATAATCTATAACATAATAGAACAAATGTACTATTTTCAGTTATCCTGAGAACCAGCTATGGTTTATTCTGATATATACTTTCTTAACCCCCTACCATCAGGCATTTTTTCTTTCTTTCTTTTTTTTTTTAAATAGACTTTTATTTTAGGTTCAGGGATACAAGTGCATGTTTATAATATAGGTAAGCTTGTGTCATGGGGATTTGTTGTGCAGATTATCTCACCACCCGGGTACTAAAAAATAAACCAATAGTTATTTTTTTCTGATCCTCTCCCTTCTCCTGCCCTTCACCCTCCACCCTCTGATAGACCCCAGTGTCTGTTTTTCCCCTCTGTGTGTCCATGTGTTCTCATCATTTAGCTGCCACTAATCAGTGAGAACATGTGGTATTTTGTTTTCTGTTCCTGCATTAGTTTGCTAAGGATAATGGCCTCCAGCCTTATCCATGTTCCTGCAAAGGACATGATCTTGTTCTTTTTTATGGCTGCATAGTATTCCATGATATATATGTAACACACTTCCATTATCCAGTTTGCCATTGATAGGCATTTAGGTTGATTCCATGTCTTTGCTATTGTGAATAGTGCTGCAGTGAACATACATGTGCATGTGTCCTTATGGTAGAATGATTTATATTGTTTTGGGTATGTACCTTGTAATGGGATGGCTGGGTTGAATTGTAGTTCTGTTTTTAGCTCTTTGAGGAATCGCCACACTATTTTCCACAATGGTTGAACTAATTTACACTTCCACCAACAGTGTATAAGTGTTGCCTTTTCACCACAATCTCACCAACATCTGTCATTTTTTGCCTTTTTAATAACAGCTGTTCTATCTGTTGTGAGATGGTATCTCATTGTGGTTTTGATTTGCATTTCTCTAATGATCAATGATCTTGAGCTTTTTTTCATATGCTGGTTGGCCATATGTATGTCTTCTTTTGAAAAGTGTCTGTTCATGTCCTTTGCCCACTTTTTAATGGGCTTGCTTTTTTTTCTTGTAGATTTGTTTATGTTCCTTATAGATGTTGGATATTAGACCTTGGTCAGAAGCAGAGTTTGCAAAAATTTTCTCCCATTTTGGCATTTTCTCCCATGCCATTCTCATCATGGCATCATCATCATGAAATGTTTGCCTGTTCCTGTGTCCACAATGGTTGTCTACATTGTCTTCCAGGATTTTTATAGTTTTTGGTTTTTATTTAAGTCTTTGATCTATCTTAGGTTGACTTTTGTATACGGTCTAAGGAAGAGGTCCAGTTTCAATTATTTGCTTATGGGTAGCCAATTCCAGCACCATTTATTGCATAGGGAATCATTTTCCCCATTGCCTGTTTTTGTCAGGTTTGTTGAAGATAAGATAGTTGTAGGTGTGTAGTCTTATTTCTTGGCTGTCTGTTCTGTCCCATTGGTTTATGTGTCTGTTTTTGTAAAGTTGTCATGCTGTTTTGGTTACTATAGTCTTGTAGTATAGATTGAAGTTGGGTAATGTGATGCCTCCAGCTTTGTTCTTTTAGCTTAGGATTGCCTTGACTACTCAAGCTCTTTTTTCATTTTATATGAATTTTAAAATAGTTTTTTCTAGTTCTGTGAAGAATGTCATTGATAGTTTGATAGGAACAGCATTGAATTTGTAAATTGCTTTGGACAGAATGGCCCTTTTAACGATACTGATTCTTCCTATCCAGGAGAATGGAATGTTTTTCCATTTGTTTCTGTCATCTCTTTGAGCATGTTTTGTAGTTCTCATTGTAGGGCTCTTTCACCTCCCTGGTTAACTGTCTTCCTAAGTATTTGATTCTTCTTTTGGCAAATGTGAATGGATTGCATTCCTGATTTGGCTCCCAATTTGACAGTTGTTAGTGTATAGAAATGCTAATGATTTTTGTATGTTGAATTTGTATCCTAAGACTTCACTGAAGTTCTTTATCAGCTTAAGGAGCTTTTAGGCCAAAACTATGGGATTTTCTAGATATATATTTTCATGTTGTCTGCAAAGATAGTTTGGCTTCCTCTCTTCCTATCTGGGTGGGCTTTCTTTCTTTCTCTTTCCTGATTGCTCTGGCCAGGACTTCCAGTACTGTGTCTAATAGGAGTGGTGAGAGAGGGCATCTTGTTTGGTGCCAGTTTTCAAGGGGAATGCAACAGCTTTTCCCTATTCAGTATGATGGCATATTTCCTATATGCTACAGGTATAGCTGATAACAAAATTGACAAATATCCCTTCCTTTATGTTTCATATATCCTAGTGGAGCTAATAATATTTGTATTAAAAATATATGTACAATTACAGAAACTTATATAGAGATGTATATAACCTGCACATAAATTGAGAATTGTATATTCTGCTTTAGGTAACTTCTATTTGAACTACTTTTCATCAGAAAGGGACAAAAAATAGGTTAGTTAGTAGGTTGGAATTGCAACCTGTTACACTTCAGCTTTGTGTTTTATGTCAGAATGTTGGCCTGCATTTAATCTAGGCTGCTCTTTTTCTTTGCTTTTGAACATTAAAAATTGTAATTTTTAATGATTTATTGAATGATTATAATAATTTATTTCAAATCATGAATCAATTTTTTAATATAATGAAAAAGTTATTTAGGAATATTTTACCTAACGTATTCCATTTTCAGGGCCGATATAAAAATTGTTCTTTGCCTAAAAAGTTGAGCTTATTATTATATTTTATGGACAAATGCACTTTTAATGAGATGTAATTCACTTTCCATACAATTATTTTATATTGTGTGATTCAGTGGTTTATAGTATATTCACCAGGTTCTACAATTGTTTTCTAATTTCAGAGTATTTTTATCACTCTCAAACTACATACCTCTTAGCAGTTATTTCTACTCTCCCCTCTCACAGGCCCTGGTAACCACAAATCTACTTTTTGTCTCTATGTTTTTGCCTCTTGTGGCAATTTCGTATAAGTGGAATTCTAAAATATATGTTTTCTTGGTCAGGCTTATTTCACTTAATGTTTTGAGATTCATCAATGCTGTAGCATGTATCAGTACTTCATTTCTTTTTATGGATGAATACTTTTCCATTGTATGGAAATACCACATTTTGTTTATTCATCAACTCATGGAAATTTATATTGATTTCACTTTTTGGCTGTTATAAATTATGCTGATATGAATATGTGAATACACGTTTTTGTGTGGACATAAGTTTTCGGTGTCCACATTTCCTCAAAAAGACATATAGTTACCATATGACCCAGTTATGCCATAGTATTTTCCAAAGTGGGTGTACCAGTTTACATTCCTACCAGCAGTGTAGCAGGGTTTGCATTCCTCCACATCCTTTCCAACGCTTGTTACTGTTTGTCTATTATGTCACAGCTATCCTACATGGTGTAAAGTAATAAATAGCTTATTGTTTTTTATGAGGAATTATATAGCAATTTAAAAATCTTATCTTCTAGGTGCTGTACTTCTTTGCAGTATACAAGGACTAGCAGTTAATATTGACCCAATCTTATATACATGGCTCATCTATCAGCCTCAGAAACGAACAAGTAGACATATGCAACAGGTAAGAGATTTTTAAATAGTTTTTTCTCTTAACAAATATTTTTCTTATTCATTTAGTAGAATTATATATGTCTTTTGATTGATTCTTTTTTAACAAATGTACCAGATTTCCTTTGTCTCTCCACTTTACCCCTTTCAAACAATTCCGTTCCCTTATTTTTGCATGAGAAATTGCATGTCATTATAAAGTTTCTTTGACTACTAAAGGGGCTTTCTGTACAATGGCTTATAAAACAGAAACTAGTTTAGGAGTCCTATTTCACCAGTCTTCATTCTTTCATAGTGCCTACATGTCCCTTCTCATGGTGTGCAATACATAAGAATTGCTCAATAAAAGAATTGGCATTTTTGTTTGTTTGTTTTGTTTTGAGACACAGTTTCACTCTGCCTCCCAGGCTGAAGTGCAGTGGCGTGATCTTGGCCCACTCCCTGGTTCAAGTGATTTTCTTGGGACCACCTCCCAAGTTCAAGTGATTCTCATGCCTCAACCTCCCGAGTAGCTGGGATTATGGGCATATACCATCGTACCCAGCTAATATTTGTATTTTTAGTAGAGATGAAGTTTCACCTGTTGGCCAGGCTGGTCTCAAACTCCTGACCTCAAGAGATGCGCCCACCTCGGCCTCTCAAAGTGCTGAAATTGCAGGTGTGAGCCACAGCTCCTGGCCAGCTTTTATTTTTATTTCTACCTTTCCTTGTCATATTTAGGTTTTTTCAAAAAACATGCATCGAATACCTAATTCTTGGATTGGGATGATTGGTGCAAAAAAGGTTGGAATATATGTTTGTTTAAAAAGGTATGAATTACAAAGTAGTAAGTAGACAATTATAGTTTCTAGAATACTTAAACATAAATCTGACAGTTTTGTTATTTTCATTTTAAAGATGAAGAAACTGATGTTTATTGAGATTCATTTATGTATAGTCAAACAGCTGTAAGTAAATGACAGAACTAAGAATTTTTGAGGCCAAATTTGTGCTTTATTGAATTATAATTTCCCATCAACTTAAGTATAATTTTGCAATATCCTATATGGAATAGCTTTGTATCCTTTTTCTGAAGTAACTTCAAGCTAGTTGATTGGAGAAGAATACACAATTTTATAATTATATAAGAATTAAAAAGTTTAACAAAAAATACTCTCTAAGGAGCACGTTTTAAAGGTTTTTCTTCACTTTGTCCTAATTTTATTTGAAACTTCTGCCATACCTGTCCCCATTTTTCCCTTCAATGAGTAGTTACAGAATGTAAGGCAGTATGCTATACACCATGGCCACAGAAATAAAAGTCATAGGTGAGAATATCCCTCCCTCTGAGAGTATGTAGTGCATTGAGAATCTTAAGGGATATAGTAATGCCATTTTTAGTAATTACTATGTATATGTATGTCCAGGATTATGTGAAAACAAAAAAGAGGAATAGTTCTCACAAGCAGGGTAGTGTGTGAAAAGGAGGAATTAACAACTAAGCTGAGTATCTAGGAGTGAGCCAGACAGGGAAGGTTGTTTTAAACTGAACTGTTTGAGCAAAGGCAAAGAAGATGCAAAAGCATGGCAAGAAAGACTTCAGTGGTTCCAGAATGGAGTGAAGTGTTCTTGTAGAGACTGGGAGAAATTGGAAATCAATTTCTGAAAAAAAAATTTGTAGTCCTAGGTATTTGAGACTTCATTTTGAAGGGTAAAGAGGAGCTATAGGAAACTGGTATTAACAGAGCTGGATTTTAGAAAGTTTACTCTAGCAGAATATAGAGAATGAGTGCTACAGAAGTTAGACTAATGGCAGTAACCAGTCTGGAAAAATTTTCTTTGTAAATTCTTGATTGGTTATTCTCTAAGTAATACAATTATTTCCAGTGTACCATAGATATCCCTGAAGGTCAAGTAGAGTGTTCTAGCAGCTTAAATAAATTAGACATTCATTTAATTGATACCAAGCATATTCAAATATTTTGATTTTTAACTTTTTAAAAAATTACAACTTTTAAAATGAATATACAATCACATGCCCCTTAATGATGGGGATACATTCTGAGAAATGCATCATTAGGCAATTTTGTTGTTGTGCAAACATCATAGAGTATACTTACACAAACCTAGATGGTATGGCCTGCTAGACGTTTGGGCTATAACCCATCTCTGGTATAGCCTATTGCTCCTAGGGTACAAACCTATACAGAGTATTACTGTACTGAATACCTTAGGCAGTTGTAACACAAAGGTAAGTATTTGTATGTCTAAACATAGAAAAGGTATAGTAAAAATATGGTGTTATAATCTTATGGAACCACCATCATGTATGCAATCCATTGTTGACTGAAACATTGTTATGTGGCACATAATTATATGTATATTTTTCTAATTCAGAAACAATGCTCTATTTAGAAGCTAAACTACTTGCAATACCAATACTTTGGGAGGCAAGGTGGGAGAATTGCTTGAGCCCAGGAGTTCAAGACCAGCCCGGGGAACATAGCAAGACTCTGTTTTTACAGAAAATAAAAATTAGGTCTGCGTGGTGGTGCAGGCCTGTAGTCCCAGCTACACTGGAGGCTAAAGCAGGAGGATTATTTGTGCCTGGGAGGTGGAGGCTGCAGTGAACAATAATCACACCAGTATACTCCAGCCTGGGCAAAAGGTTGAGACCCCCATCTCTACACATAATAAAAATAAAAGGTAAACTAACAAATACCATAATCCTACTCATTCAGAGTTACAAATAATGTTGGAGTATATGTCTCCATAGCTAAATCTTTGCATTCATCTTTATTCACTTAGAATATATTTTTACAAGTGTAATTAGTAGCACTAGGCAAGTATTTTGCATTATAGAAACATATTTTAAGACTTTTGTTATATCACCAAATTGCTTCCAAAATTGGTATACAGTTTGCATTTTCTTTTTCCTTTTTCTTTCTTTTTTTTTTTTCCACACAGGGTCTTGCTCTGTTGCCCAGGCTGAAGTGCAGTGCTGTGATCACAGGTCACTGCAGCCTTGACTTTGTGGGTTCAAGTGATCCTCTTTTCTAAGCCTCCTGAGTAGTGGGGACCACAGACACACACCACCATGCCTGGCTAATTAAAAAAATATATATATATTTTTGTAGAGGTGGTGTCTCACCAAATTGCCCCAGCTGGTCTGAAACTCCTAGGCTCAAGTGGTCTACCCATGTAAGCCTCCCAAAGTGCTGAGATTACAGGCATGAGCCCCATATCCAGCCCAGTTTACATTTTCAACAGCAATTGATAGCATTATTATTTTACTACAGTTTGGCGTACTTAAAAATATACTTTAAAAATGTCCTTATTCTACTATTTTCCTCTTGAATGTTCCCCCCACCTCACCCCACCATGGAAAATTGAGAGAACTGCATAGTAGAGCAATATGTTTCCATACCCAGGTTCAATAATTATCAAGTCATGACCACTCATCTTTACTCTTAAAATCTGTTACGTGAAAAAAAATGCCGATATACAGTATTGGTGAAAATGTAGAGAATGATTACTGTTGTTGTGAGTGAAAACTTGATAAATTTGTCAGTATCTAATAAAATTGAAAATTTGTGAACTTATAACCCCAAACTTGTACTTCTTGATGCAGGTACGCTCTTAGAGTGAAATTCATGTAACTAAGGAATAGTGTGTAAGACTGCTGTTGCATATTCTTTACAATAATGTGAAAATTTGAAAACTTAAATGAAAATTTGTAAGAAGGTTGATGAAGTATGAAATATTCACATGATATAACATTTATTAAAAATTATACAATAGACCTTAGTATGGACATCTCAAATTATATTTGATGCAAAAGCCATTTTGCAGTATGAGAGCACTTACCTATATTTTTCTAAAACTGCCCTTAATGTGTATATGTATGTGTGTCTGTAAGTGAATACAGGTATAAAAATTAAGTTGAAGGATTTGTACTAATATCATAATAATGGTTGACTCTGGGAGGAAAGGACAATAGGTTGGCAGTCAAAGGGGATTTTAGTTTTATCTAGAATACTTTTTTTAAAAAAGCAAATATGATAAACTGTTAATAGCCATTAATTATTGGTTATAATAGGTATGTTGTATTCTTTGTAACCTTCTAGTATTATTTTAATTTGTTAAATTAATAATTAGTGAAAGATGGTTACCTTTTATATGATGCAGCTATGAAAAGCTTTAGGTATTTTGGGTTATGGGACAGTTTTGAGTTAAAGATAGAACAGCTCTGAGACTAGAGTGCAACTGAAATTTGAGGAGAGCTACAGTACCAGAAGGAAAAAGAATATAAGCAGGGTAATAGGAGGTTGTTAAAAATAAATACTGCTTATTTCGATGTTTTTGACCAAGGTAGCCATATTTCTAGAATAGTGGAGGAAATCACTGGTCTTACTCCTTATTTGGTATCACTTAATGCCTGACATGCAGCATCTTTATTAGCAGTCATTCAACAAATGTAAGTATTTTGTATACAGCTGTGTACAGGGCATACAAGAGCCTTACTCTTGTGTTAGAAAGTAGTTTTGTTTGGCCTTTTAATTCTTGCCTGGGTAAAAATACACTCAGAGTTGGCTGGGCACAGTGGCTCACACCTGTAATCCCAGCACTTTGAGAAGCCAAGGCGGGTGGATCATGAGGTCAGGAGTTCAAGATCAGCCTGGCCAAGATGGTGAAACCCTATCCCTAATAAAAATACAAAAATTAGCTGGGCACGGTGGCAGGCACCTGTAATCCCAGCTACTCAGGAGGCTGAGGCAGGAGAATCGCTTGAACCCGGAGGGCAGAGGTTGCAGTGAACCAAGATTGCACCACTGCACTCCAGCCTGGGCGACAGATTGAGACTCTGTCTCAAAAAGAAAAAAAAAATACACCCAGAGTTTTAGCTATCCAAAGGTATTTTTTGTTTGTTGTTTAGTATTACCAGTACCATGAACTGGATCTATAAAATTTTACATGGATTTTTAACTTTGTGCTTTTATTAGTTGCATCTTTCGGCTATTGTGCTTGAATTTACACTGTATAGCACATAAATTTCCTCTAGTTACTCATTCTATGGTTGACCCTAGAAACAAACAACACGAGGGCTAGGGACACCAACTCCCTGCTTGGTCAAAAACTCATGTATACCTTTTGAGTTCCCCCAAACTTAACTAATAGCCTACTGTTGATCAGAGGCCTTAACGATAACATAAATAGTTAATTAACACATATTTTGTATATTATATGCATTATATGTGGTATTCTTACAATAAAGTAAACTAGAGAAAAGAAAATGTTATTAAGAAAACCATAAGGAAGACAAAATACTATATAGGACGAAAGTAGATCATTCCTGAAGGTCTTCATGTTGAATAGTAGGCTGAGGAGGAGGAAGAGGATGGGTTCGTCTTGTCTCAGAAGTGGCAGAGGTGGAAAAAAATCCACATGTAAGTGAACTAAGTGAACTTATGTGGTTCAAACTTATGTATTCAAGGGCCAGCTGTATATTAATTTTAATCCTGAACTTGGTTATAACTTTTTAGAGTTTGGATTGTATTCCAAATATAAATGGGCAGAAATTCAAGGGATTATGGAGTCACTAAATATTAGAGTATAAAGAGGTTTTCCAGTAACCATCTCCAGCCCCTCTTATTTTTTAGATGAGGAAATTTAAATGCATCAAGACTTAACAATATGTGGAGCATTCCTCATCTAGATCTTAAAAATGATTTCCAATTTAGATTTGTGTATTATCAGTTTGACTGAATACCAAATTTAAAAGCAGGTACTCTATGTTATGATGCTTCCGATAATTTATTTAATCTTTTCCTTTTCTCATTTTCGATTTTTTTTTTTTTTTTTTTTTTTTTTTGAGATGGAGTCTCACTCTTGTCGCCCAGGCTGTAGTGCAGTGGCGTGATCTCGGCTCACTGCAAGCTCTGCCTCCCGGGTTCACGCCATTCTCCTGCCTCAGCCTCCCGAGTAGCTGGTACTACAGGCGCCTGCCACCATGCCCGGCTAATTTTTTGTATTTTCAGTAGAGATGGGATTTCACCGTGTTGACCAGGATGATCTCGATCTCCTGACCTCGTGATCCGCCTGCCTTGGCCTCCCAAGTGCTGGGATTATAGGCGTGAGCCACTGCGCCTGGCCTCTAATTTCTTTTCCTTTTTTTTTTACTCAGTGTGACTAGCAACTTGTAAAATAATATGCCCTTTTCCATGTCAGAACATGATTGATTTTATTACGTAGTTATATAATAAACAAGTTTTCATTGAAATACTTTTTCATAATGTAAATTATATTGAGTATTTTAAGTTGGGTGAGGCTTAAGGTTGGATCTATAAAACTTTGGTTGTAGTATTGAAGATAACCTTAGACTACACTGCAGCCTGACCAACCACTGCCAGATTTACCATCTGATACAACTGTGTTACAGTTATCATCTGTTGTTTCCCAAGCTACAATTTCCTTCTCAAACTGTGGCTAAAACCCAACATTTGATGATTGTTTTCCACCCACTTCAACATTGATCTTTGATCCTATGGCAAACTTAAAAGTGCCTTTTTTTTTTTGCCAATAATATGACAAAATTGTATTGGGCATCATCAGCAGTAACATCAGACTTTATTTCAGTGAATAAAGATGAAACAGCTGCTTTACTGTCCAGCTCAGCCTGCATGCATTCAATAGAGGATCATAATATTTTCCAGCTTTCTCTAAGTAGATATTTTTCTGTGCTTTCTGAATATGCTATGGATATCTTTTGTCAGACAAAATATAGAGATTTTCAGTATTCTTCAAAAAAGTTGGAGTATCCATATTAACATGTACACAATCAGTTTGTAAAAGTATGTTTCTAAAAATGCCATTTTATAAGGATAACTTTATAAGGATACTTTTCCATTTTTTTGAGAACATAATTTTCAAAGTGAATTTAAATTTTATCTTGCTCTTTCCATATTATTTTAATACTTCTTACTAAAACTTAAGTTTTCTGGGTACTTACAGGCTCTTTGGTTTTCACTCAGAATTTTAATTTAAAATTTAAGTGGATAAGCATTGCTCTGTGTGTGTGTGTGTGTGAGAGAGAGAGAGAAAGAGAGAGAAAAGTCGGGGTGCAGGGACAGATGAAGGAGGGAGAGATTGATTGATTTAAAATAATGAAGTCTCAGCCCCAACTTGTGAAGTACTGTCCTCAGTATTGCCATGTTTAACCTTTACTGCTTAAGAAATAGTTAAAAACTAAAAACTAAAAAGTTTTTCATTTTGGCTCTTTCCAGCAGCCTGTGGTAGCTATTCCTCTTGTTATGCCAGTTTGTAGAAGGAAAGAGGATGAGGTGTCTATTGGAAGTGCACCCTTGGCAAAGCAGCAATCATATCAGGCCTCTGAATATGCCAGCAGCCCTATAAAAACAAAAACGGTAACAGGTATGTGTCAAGTACTGTAAAGGGACTATGATTCTACTCCACTTCTAAGCTAGCAAGTTAGCATCCACAGTTTCATGGATGCTGGCCAAAGACATGAGACTCCTCAGCTGGAGACAAAGAACTTTATTATCCACAACGTTAGCAATAATCACAGTATTAGCATTTTCTTGTGTTAGTGCCCTGAGCCCAGTTTCCATAAGGTGACATGAAAGGGGCCAGGAATTCTGAATTTAGGGAACCTGAACCTTTTATAATGGATAGAAAGCGTGCCTGCCCTTTCCTCCAGAGGGAGGCGCTGTGTCTCCTTTGCGAGGGTGTAAGCACACTTGCCCTTTGCTCAGAAGCAGGATCATATTTCTGTCTTCTGAGGCTATTCGCTATACAAATATCCTTTAAAACACGGTAGGGAACAAAGACAATCACTACCTCTACTTAAGAGACCCATGGAGAATTGTCTCTCAATAGTATGTTCCTTCAAGTGAATTCTTGAAAACCACAGTACACCTTAATCATCTTTCTTCCCCTTTCTCTCATATTCTCTGCTAGATCTTCTATGCAAATATAAAGTATGTGATCACAGATTTTGAAATGCATCTGTATATGCGTGGAAAAGTTTATATGTAAACTCATACCAATCACATATCAATTCATAAATGATACCAGTTGATCTGATAATTATTTTGCCTTCTTTATTATACTTTATGTTTTTATAAGAAATTAATTTGTAATGAGGGAAAATAAATAACAAAAGCTAAAAACGTAATTTCTCATCATTATTTATAAAATATGAAAACATAACACATTGTTTTTTATTTTAAATTATTAATATGAACTATGGTTCTTTTCTTTAGAATTAAGGATAATTGCATTTTATGTCTTTGGTGTTCCCCCATCTTTAGAACCATCAGATATCCTGTAGGTATTTTTCTTATAGATAAGGACATTATTATTTCACCAAATGTATATTCTCACTCAAGCTTGCATAAAAATTAATAAGCATCCAGCTAATGCTTGTGATTGCCCTGTTTGGTGACTGTGAGCAGTCACCAAAGGTAAAAGGCCTTGAGTTGAATATAACATTTATTGTTTATGAATTCTATTTCTTCCCCCTTGGGTGCCCACTATTTTTAATTCTCTGGTGAACTTGGCAGTGGTACTCTCTCTTTTCTTGATAATACTCTTTGCTAAACATTTTCTTTACTTAGAATTATGTTTTAACACTTTATTTTTAATTAAAGGATATAATCTTCTTTTTTAGATTAAAAATATATTTTATGATTTCTTAGAGTATGTACATACATCTAAATGTAGTTATCAATCACTGTTTTAATTATTATTTATATTGCATCATAAATTGTAACGAGTTTGTTAAGGTATTCATAGTCTTTTGCACATCTGCCTACCTTTTTTGGTTGTTGGTTTTTGTTTGTTTTTTAACTAAGCCATTTTCAGTAGCATTAGGTATAAATCAGTAGCATTAGGTATAATCACATTGTTGTAAAATACACAATTTATTTTTTAACTACATATTACAGTGGAGAAATGTTAATTTTATTTCTGAGTTCTCATTAAAATTATTTTTTAAATTTATATCATCACAACCTATGGTCCAATTTTGATTTTAAGTTCATCCCCAACAAGTTATATGGTGATTTTGACACATGAATAACAAGACCTGCTGATACTGCTCTGGGTTTGATTTTGCTTTTTAATTATTCAGTTAGAAGCAGACCTTTTCCTCTTCCAAATTCAGCCAATGTTAAGTGGCTAGCTGCAGGGGGACATGTGTTTAGGGCTGGGGATGTGTTAACAACAGAATGCCACTATTTCAATGATATAGTCACATAGGGTGGACTAAGCCAGAATAAAGACTTGCTGCTCCACATGAAGATAATCGATTTTCACAAAATTCTAAATAATCTTCCAGAGAATCTGTATATTCTTCAAAACAACGAAACCCCTAAAAGCTATGACATTTGTTTACCCTAGGTTTTGAAATGTTATAAACCTTAATTTGGAATTATTCATGAAAATTTCTGGAATGGAGATGAAAACTTAAAAAGCAGAATACTCCATAAATGATACTTAAAAATATAACCCATTTTATCTTACATGTTTATGTATTACTTCTCATGTCAACGTAATAAGTACAGAGTTAAAATAATAGAAGCCTTTTAAATTTAAGACACCTTGACTATTGCTAAGATAATAATAAATGAAGACGTGTGATAATGTTGTAGATTTGGTAGATAATGCTATAAATTCAAAGTATAGAACTTTAGCTTCTGGCCATGATAGACTAACAGGGTTTAGATTTATATTCCTGCTGTAAACAACTAACAAACTGGATAAAATATATGGGGAAAATTCCCCAGTTTCTGGACATTGGATAACAGGCAGTGCAGGAGTGTGATTCCTCATAGAAAGGAAACAAAGGTGAGCCCTAGGATTTCCCTAGCTTTCTGCCTCAAGGCACGTTTCAGAATACAGAGTAGAATAGGACATCTTAAACTGAGCTCAGCAGTCTTTCTGAGTTGTAGAGACAGGAACTGAAGTTTAGGGAGGCAGAAATGACTAGAAATTATAGAATAAAATTCCAGAGATGGAGAAAGTTATGCAGAAAAAGAGCCCCTGGGGCGATGAGACCTCACAGGGTTTGGCAAAGAATAACCTTGGAGCTGTGATCTTAATGATTCCCACCCTTACACAGGGCAGAAGGCATTGAAGTTCCTACTGTCCATCGCATACCATTCTCATTGGTTATTTAGGACATTCAGTAGAGACCAGAAGGGCTAGGCCTTAGCTGTGGGGCTAAACTATTTATAAAGACTACCCTAGACTCACCTTAAACAAACTTGTAAATCAGCCTCTGAAGGAAACAAAATAGCAAGTAACTGTTACTATTAAAAGGAATACAATACTGTTGTAGCCCAACATCATTAAAAGGAATACAATAAGATGGAGACATACAACTTAAATATAACAGTGCCAAATATTCAATAAAAAAATTACTAGAGGTGCAAAGGAGTGAGAACTACCAACAGGAGAGAAACTAGCCAATAGAAATAGGCTGAGAAATGACACAGATGATAGAATTAGCAGGTATATTAAATACCTATATGTTAAAACAGGTATCATAACTATGTTCAGATATTTACAAGAAGTTGCATACATTGAGGAGAGAAATGGAAAATATATAAAAGAACCAAACTCAATTCTAGAGATGAAAAACAAAATATCTGAAATAAAAATTTAGTGGAATTAGATGTAGAGTAGTAGATATTGCAAGAAAAAGAGATTAATTAACTTGAAGACATAGTGATGGAAACATGCCAAAATGAAGCACAAAGAGAATAAAGGAAAATAAATGTACAGAGCCTTATTGAACCATGGGATGATAATTAACTATGGTTGTGAGGGTAGGGCTCACTGAAAGTTCACATTTGACCAGATACTTGAAACAGGCGAGGAAGTGAGCCATGTGGATATCTGTGGATAAATGATTTGGAATTATCTATGTATCTATATCTATATCTATATAGGAATAAATGATATACTGTAACCCTTTCGTTTTATAAGTAAGACTATTGAGTCACAAAGAGGTCAAGAAACTTATCCAAGGTTAAAAAGATATTTAATGAGACTTTTTAAAAACTGAAATTGCCAGAGTATAGGAAGAGATAAAGCAACTTATCCAAGGTTAAAAAGATATTTAATGAGACGTTTTAAAAATTGAAATTGCCAGAGTATAGGCACTTCATGATTATTTCCTTCTTTCGCTCTGAATATTTCCTTCTTTCTTTCTTTCATGGCATAGGCAGTCCTGCAAATCAGGTCTATGCAAATTTTGTCATCTACTATTTCATCTCTAATACCTAATATATAGCCAGCCAACTTCAGTGCCCTTTTTATTTTTTTGCTAAGGAATTACTCTAAATTTGCAGCCCTGTCCCGTAGCACTAAGATAGTGAAAGATTTTGCATCAGAGTTACCAAGATGCATACTACTGGGAAACACCTTTTATGATCATGTTTCATAATGGCATTGATAGTTCCACCTTTCTTTATTTGAGTGCCACTCACTGGTGCACAGTTAAGTTCCTGGATGAGACTCAAAAGTGAAACACTACTGTTGGTATATACTTCTTGGCCTTGATATAGCCTTAAATATATTCCAGAATGCTGAGGCTTCTACCAAAATAAAAAATATATATATGATCCTTCAGATGTTTCAGTTTTTATCAGGCATATGGAAAATCTATCTCTTATGCCTAGGTCTTCAAGAGAAGTAAATATGAAAAATCTTGAAATCTTAAAAAGTACATTGTTTATATTACAGATAATAAAAGGCTTTAGATTATTGTTATTTGTTTTTAAAGAACCTGTCTTTGGAGTATGATCTTTGGTTATTGAGTAGAATATTTTTTCTTTCTTTCTCCCTCCCCCTCCCCCTCCCCCTCCCCCTCCCCCTCCCCCTCCCCCTCCCCCTCCCCCTTCCCCTTTCCCTTTCCCTTCCTTTCCTTTCCTTTTTTGAGATGGAGTCTTGCTCTGTTGCCCAGGCTGGAGTGCAGTGGCGTGATCTCGGCTCACTGCAACCTCCACCTCCCAGGTTCAAACGATTCTCCTACCTCAGCCTCTTGAGTAGCTGGGGCTATAGGCACGTGCCAGCACGCCCAGCTAATTATTGTATTTTTAGTAGAGACGGGTTTTCACCATGTTGGCCAGGATGGTCTCGGTCTCTTGACCTTGTGATCTGCCTGCCTTGGCCTTCCAAAGTGCTGGGATTACAGGCATGAGCCAATACGCTTGGCCTGAGTAGAATATTTCTAATTACATTTTTTTGCTGACCTCATTTCAAGATGTAATATTTTAAATTTATGCCAAAGTTTAATAATACAGTTATCTTATTTAGGCTTAAGTTTGGCTGAAAATATCAGACTACTCTAAATAACGGTGCTTTAAACAAGATCCAATTTTGTCTCTCATTGGAAAGTTTAAGCAGGCATCCTAAAGCTATTATAATCTTTCAATATCAGGAAGCTTTTTATTCTACTTTGAGTGACCTTCATTGCCAGGCTTGCCTCATGGTTCATGATGGTGGCTTCAGCAGTTAATCAAGTCTGCATTTCAGTGAGCAGAAATGAGTACAGTGAAAGAGAAAGCTATTTTCTACATCATTAAGCACTACCCAGAAGTTGCACACCCCATTTTGTTTATATACTCTTGGCTAGAAGCTAGTTACATGGTCCTATCTAGCTGCATAAGAGGTCTTGCAAATGTAATGTGTATTCTTTAAAGCCATGTACCTGGCTACAACTTGTGTTTTCTAACTAAGAAAGAAAGGAAGAGTGGATAGTAGAGATTATTTAGCTGCTTCTACCGTAGTAACTTAAAATGGAAAATCAAAAGCTGAATTTTGGGAAAAAAAAAAAAAAAGAATAAAAATATTTTCCTTTAGTATGCATATCACAAGACAAAGCTGGTTAAAAAAATGTTTTTAGTGTTGCTTAGATATTTCACACTAAGAGATATAGACTTGGGAGTTGTCAACATATGGATCATAGTGGAAGCCACAGAGTGGTTGAGATTTCTCAGGAGACCCTAGAGAGCAGGATGGGAAGAGAGTGCAAAATTACATTCAAAGGAACTCTTTAATGGAAGAGTAAGGAGAAGGAGCCAATGGAGAGAGTTCAGAAGCATCACTATATGAGAAGTAGGCAACAAAGCTACATGTATATGTGCGACACAATTCCAAAGAATTTCAAGAAGAAGGTGGATGTGCATGATATGCTGTAGAGTCATCAAGAACAATGAGGCTGACAAATAGGCTGTTAGTCTGGCCAGTTGGCCAGAGGACTTTTAGTTGTTAAGGAACGGATGTGAATTGAAAGAGGGACAACCTATGTACACCAGTCATTCAAGAAATTTGACTATATAGTCACTTGGGGTATGTATATAGCAATAGAGATATAAAGAGACAAGGAGACAAAATTGGAGATACCACAAAGACTGAGGATAATTTATACAGTGAGATCACAGGTAAGCAAGATCTAAAACCCTGCACAGATGTGAGACTTAACCATTTAGGAAAAATCATTTCTTCTTTAGGACAGAGATAAGAAGATAAGACTATATATCATTATAGATTAATTTAGTTATTTTTCTTTCCACAAACAAGTACTTATGTGGGACAAGTATTTTTTTTTTTTGCACTTTTACAGAATCTAAGAGATCGAAAAATGTATAATTTTCTCAAGACAAGCCTCCTATTTTTCTCATACAGGGAACCAGTTTTTCAGGTTAACTTTGGAATGCCCTGGCTGAGAAGAGGAGTTCATTCAGGTGGTTAGAGGGCCCTAAAATTTTATTTTTTCTTTACAAATGTCATTTGAAAATATTAAAGCATGAAGGTAGACATTATTGTATAATATAAAATTGATTTTATCAGGGATAAAAGATGGTTTTAAAAAATTTTACTATTTTAGAACAGAAAAAGGTTGAAAATAAAGTATATCTAATGAAGTACATCTAAAGTAAAATAACTTGAAAATGTAATTCAGAAAGTCATCAGAGAATTTAATGAAAATATATGTTTACTGAGTTGTTTTGTACATTGTAAGAAAAATTATTTTTATTTCTAAATCTAAATTCAAGGGAAAAAGTATTAGCAGTCTGCAGAGCTTAAAATGATACACAAAGTTCAAATTATTTTATAAGTTGTTTCTGCACTATTCTAGGCAATCAGCATAATTTATAATTAGACAATATTTCTAAGATTAATTTTCTAAAGGACTTCAACAGATGCTAGATGATTATTTGATATGTTACCCATACTGTAGATGATTGTAGCCATATACTTCATTTCCTTAACTCTTTGATTTTTTGAATATTTCATGTTTTATGAAGGTAGTAGTTTATGAAGGTGATAAATATAAAGTGTCTCTGATGATAGCTATCACTTTCATAAACATGAAGCATCCTTCAGTCATCTGATGGCAATCTTTTATAGCCATATCTATCAAATGTATTACTAAGTTGACATTTACCACATATTTGAATTTCTCACATTGCTAGTGTTCATGTGAAAACTCCTGAAATGAATCAGTAGCTCGTAAGGAGATGTAATTACACTTTATTTAGTATGTCTCCATGTGTGCCCTGCAGAGTATTTTATCATTGGTATTTGATGATTAATTCCAACAAAGTGTTCAGTTTGTTAAGCAGACTGGGTTTATTTATTTTTATTTTTAAATGTGCTGTACTTTATTAACATACATATAATGTCCTATCTTGTTGGGTCCTTTTCTTGAGAGACTAGCAATTATTCCATATTTAATTTTTTTTAAGTTCTTGGTCCTTACCTCTTTGGCTCACTTTTTATTTCTCTAGGATTGTAAAGCAGATTTATTTGTGTATGGTTTCTTCTAATGTGTTCAAGTTTTGCTTTCTATTTTTACTTTGAAGGTAGAGCATAGACTTCATTAAATTTTCTCAGAAGAGAAAGGTTTGGAAGGTAAATTAATGTTGAAAAATTACTTGTACTTCCATACCCTATTGGAGTTATTTGACTTCCATTACTGTTAGCACTACCTCACTCCCTTCCCTTTTGAATATGCTGGCCCAAACCTGGAACAAAACAACGAAAAGAGGGAGGGGGAAATAAGAACCCCCACCCCCACCCCAGAACATGGTTTCTTGGTTTCCTTCAGCACAGCCGAGGCAGACTAACATTTCTTTAAAAGCATTACTGAATACTAAGAAGGAATAAATTAGAACAAATACAGAAAATATAAACTAATTAAAAATAGTTAACCTTAAAATTGTAGTCTTCAGTTGTTTTTCTTAGTGCACTCCTATCAGTAATTTTTTGAGCAAGCATCCATAGTAGTTATTGATTTATACGTTAAATATATGTATCACTATTTAATGTAATAAAGCATGTAAGATTATTTTAATTTTAATATTTAAATTATACTATTCAGATAGAATTTTAATACATCAATAATGTTTCAGTGGGTGTAATATTGCATGGTATTACTTTTTTTTTTTTTTTTTTTGAGGCGGAGTCTCGCTCTGTCACCCAGGCTGGAGTGCAGTGCTCAATCTCAGCTCACTACAACCTCCGCCTTCTGGGTTCAAGCAATCCTCCTGCCTCAGCCTCCCAAGTAGCTGGGATTACAGGTGCCCACCACACACCCGGCTAATCTTTGTGTTTTTTAGTAGAGACAAAGTTTCACCATGTTGGCCAGACTGGTCTCGAACTCCTGACCTCAAATGATCCGTCCGTCTCGGCCTCCCAAAGTGCTATTATTACAGGCGTGAGCCATTGCACCCAGCCTGCATGGTATTACTTTTTAAATATTTGTTTAATACTTTGTTTTGATAGCAACTTATAAGTTTAATTTTTAATTAAGTTTATTCCAATTGTTGGTTTTAATGGCTGACATAATTAGAAAGCTGCCTCACTGAGATACATCATATTGAAGAGATGAAAAGGGCATCATTGACTGTACTCAAGATACTTATTTTTCAGTCCCATCTATTTTGCAAAGGTTTGCTGACATAAGGCCAGTAAATTTTCATCTTCCTTATATAATGAGTTATTTCAATTTAATGGGATATTGCCTTTTTTATTCAAATAAATTAGTTTTGTTTTTAATCCATATTTTTGAGTGTGTTTTACAGGAATATTTTTAAAGTGTGTATACAGATTATGAGTATTAATTCAGTTAAAATAAATAATAAAATTCTAAAACCTGATTAACTATGCATGGTAAATTGTAATATGCCACAATTAACTGAAAACAAGTGAAGGATTGAAGAATCCTTGGCAATTCTTTCTTGTTGTTGAGTGTTCCTGTTCCTTTGTATACTTAATATAGTGTTATCTGTGGCCTTCTGACATGAGGAAGGACTCCAATGATAGTCTACTGTATTAAATATTAATAAACTATGGCTGGGCACAGTGGCTCACACCTGTAATCCCAGCACTTTGGGAGGCCAAGTGGACAGATCACTTGAGGTCAGAAGTTTGAGACCAGCCTAGCCAACATGGCCCATCTCTACTAAAAACACAAAGATTAGCTGGGTGTGGTGATGCGTGCCTGCAGTCCCAGCTACTCGGGAGGCTGAGGCAGGAGAATTGCTTGAACCCAGGAGGTGGAGGTTGCAGTGAGCCGATATTGTGCTATTGCACTCCAGCCTGGGCTACAGAGCGAGACTCCAGCTCTAAATAAATAAATAACTGAATAAATAAATAAGTAACTATATGTGTTTCTCATTTTTAGATGAAAGTAAACATAAGTAGATATTCTCATGTTGGCCAGGCTAGTCTCAAACTCCTGGACTTAGGCCAGGAACACCCTATGGGTGTTCTTGTAGCTTTGTGCACCACATTTTTTGGAGAACACTCTTGTGTTGGAATGTTATTATTTGAAAGTTTAGCATTACCTAGAGAAAGCCTCTCATGTAAGGTTCGGATATGATTATCCTGTGGAGCAGATTCACTGTGCAGTGGTTACGAACTTGTCCAGTGAGACAGAACACACTCATATGCAGTGAGTTACATTAAGCAGATTTATGGCTGTACTCACAGATAGCTATCAAGGGACAATAGAAGCCTAGGATTCAGTGTGATTTGGTTCCCCCAGACTCCGGAAAGCTGCTCAGGTTAAATGGTGTCTCATCTGTGCATGCCGCACTACATCTGAGGGTCCCTGGAAGACATCTGTCTTTGGGTTTTATATTCCATGGTGATATGACTTGCTGGCTAAAGCATTACAGTGTACTGTTTCTAGTCTGGACTGGAACAGAACTTGAGCTGTTTTGGTCAGTCCCTTCCTATCTTAAGATGTTGCGTTGTACAATATTCTTAAGAACTACAAGTGAAAAAAGGAAGAGAATTGGGTAGTCCAAGGCCACCAGAGCACCGTCCTGCAGTTTCCAAGGAGCCAATTTAAACTAAGAAAGGTATTGGCTGAGACAGTGAAAGAAATCTTTACTCCCTCTGATCAAGGAGTTAAAAAAAAAAAAATCAATAGCATCTCCAAATCTGCTGGCTTAGGCAGAGAATCAGTGGGATAATGACCAGTGAATATGCTAATAGAGGTACTGAAAGTCAGGTGAGTTAGGAAGCCAATGAAGTTGAACAGCTCTTGAAGAAGTAAGCCTGAGAAAGGAGGGAAACAAGTCTCATGATATGCTTAAAGCATTTTGGGACCTATGCAGGCTATGTAATGATGTTGCTAGGGCAGGGCACATACAACTACTAACCTATTGCCTGGTTTTCCCCAAATTGATAGGTGATTTCTTTACTAGCAAATAAACATTCCTAAATTAGAAAGGAGTCTTCAATTGTGAGAGACAGAAACTATATTCAAATGATTTTCAATTTAAAAACCGGTTGTGGCAGACTATTTATTGAATCCTGTAACCAGAATGGTAAAGGCAAAGATGGATCTTTTCTTTGGAATGACTTAGAACCAGAGATTCCACGTTATCAGCACGCCATCTTTTCGTGTTGGTTTAACTTTCTCTTACTGAACATAGATTTCTTGACATAGTTTTGTACATGGCTAGGGTACCTCTGAACTCACATACTTAATTCCCTATGATCAAAGAGAAACAGGTCTTATCCAATGCCTATTGAAAATGTAATTGAAGCACTTTGGGAGGTCAAGGTGGGCAGATCACCTGAGGCCAGGAGTTCGAGATCAGCCTGGGCAACATGGTGAAACCCCGTCTCTACTAAAAATACAAAAATTAGCCGGGTGTGGTGGCACATGCCTGTAGTCTCAGCTAATCAGGAGGCTGAGGTGGGAGAATCGCTCAAACCCGGGAGGCAGAGGTTGTAGTGAGCTGATTATTGCATCATTGCACTCCAGCCTGGGTGACAGAGCAAGACTCTGTCTCCAAAAAAAATAAATAAATAAAATAAAAAAATGTAATCGAAGAGGATTTTGCTTGACTGTCTTAAATCATGTGCCAACATCTTGGACAGTAACTATGGTCAGGAAGGTTAGGTACAATGATTGGCCCAGCAGCAGCGCCGGTTGGGTCATGTTTTCACACCTGTGTTCTGGGGCATGAGATATAATGCCAGAAAAAATGCAAGAATAGCAGAAACATGGCTCATGAGGATAACTCCAGCTATTCCAGTTTGTACATACTAATTTTTTATTTTGCAATTAGTCACAGCAGGTTTAAAACACATTACTGTTTTGATAGGAAGATGGTAAATTGATTATGAAGGTATTAGCCACATGAACTAGGGAACAGGGAGAAAAATCTGGAAGGAAGAGACATAAGATGCTTAAGACAGATTGCAGACTTTACAACAGGCTTCGTTTTAATTTTTTTAAACATAGAGTTTATTCAACTGAGGGAAAGGAATTACAATATGTTTTTGTTGTGTGCAGTTTTGAACAATGCAGTTTTGCCTAGCACAATTTATTCATTTTTAAACTTCATCTGTTTCATTATAAAGATTTTTTCCCAAAGAGCCATTAATTTGAATTATCATATGTGATTTGAACTATAATGTCACTTAATTTTAAAGTTCTTTGAGAACATTTTGCAGTGTTAATAAGTGAATGTTTTTCAAATATAGAGTTCTTTGGAAATAAGTGTAAGTTATTCTAGTTTTTATACAAACTGGCAAGAATTCAGCAAAAATTCAACCAAAAATTTTTTTAACAGTCTTTTCACCCCCTTTTAGCAGTCAGAACAAGATTATAGTTTCCAGATGAAATTCTGAATGTCACATAGTGATGACATATATTTTCCTGGTTGGCTCAGCATGAGATGCAATTTTGCATGCCATGTCACGCTGACTTGCAGAATCCAAAAGCCATTATTTCCCAAGGGGCTTTCAAGAGTGATACTATTGAATGTAGTTTTTATTTTGATGAAAAGTCACATGCATTATTGCAATTCTGTGGCAAGTTTCTTAAAGCTTTGAATATTATTTAACTTTTAGAAATTTTAAAAATAGTACTATGTAAAGGTCACTTTCTCTTCAATATGTTTAAATTTATATTGCCAAATACAGTTGCCAAGAATAATGATGAGTATAAAATGTAAATCAAGAATTAGGAAGGTATAGTAGATAAACCAGTAGCTTAGGGACCAAAACACCTAAATTTTTATCTTACTCTACCCCATGTTAAGCTAACATCACACGGTTTTGTTTTTTTCATTTATAAAATGATGATAAGTATACCCAGCAATACCTCAAGTAAAGTAAGATATATGAAAGTTCTTTAATATGATAAAACACAATTCAGAAGCCGAAGATCACATTTTTGATGTTTGAATTTTAAAGGAAAAGCTGTAGACTTCAAGCATGGCGAAGCGTATTTTGACTAACAGTTTCTAGCCTTGTGGTAAAATTTTATTCTTTCTTTTTTCCTTTGGATCTTAATCATCTGCAAGTTGGCTTAAACCTCAGTGTATCAGTACAGATGCCTACATAATGAAATTTATTTCACACTGATGATCTGCCTTCTTTTTTAGGCTAACTGTCTAACTGACCTGTTTTGTTATACCAGTCTTATTTTTTTTTCTCTTTTTTAAAGGTGCCTCATATCCAACTGCCTACACATCTCTGCTTAGGTATTTTATGGGATGCTCAAGCCTAACATGTCTTGTTTCATCTGCCTTCCTACATTTATATGACTGTGTACCTCTCCCC
Organism: Macaca nemestrina; assembly: GCF_043159975.1. Taxonomy (NCBI): domain Eukaryota; kingdom Metazoa; phylum Chordata; class Mammalia; order Primates; family Cercopithecidae; genus Macaca; species Macaca nemestrina. The sequence goes on along the minus strand of NC_092132.1, from coordinate 46,050,722 downwards.
CAACCTTCATTCACCATGATGCTCAAGGCTGAGACCTGGGATTCATCCTTAGTGTCTCCCTTTCCTGTCCATTCCACTTCCAAGTTGTATCTTGAATCTTTTTGTCTGTTCGTGTGCCATAACAAATGGAGCCACATCATTTTTTTGTACAGAGTAATGTAAGGATATGCTAACTAGCCTTCCTGGTGGCATTTGGTATTGTCTTATCCTCTGATCTCAGTTACCTCAGTTCATTGTCCACATGGCAGCAAGAGTCATCTTATTAAAAACCTAAGTTAGATCATGTCTCTCCCTGATTAATCACAGTAATTGCTTCCTATTGCACTTAAGATACAACTCAGACTTCTTACCATGTTCTACACAGTTGGATCTTATCTAACCTCCATCAGGTTCTCCCATGGCATCTTTGTCATTTTTCCTTACATGGATCCTGTTTCATTTTCTTATATACTTCATTCTCTCCCCTCCCCTCCCTTCTCTTCCCTGACGGACTTTTGCTCTGTCACCCAGGCTGGAGTGTAGTGGCATGATCTTGTCTCATTGCAACCTCCCGCCTCCCTGGTTCAAGCGATTATCCTGCCTCAGCCTCCCGAGTAGCTGGGACTACAGGCGCCCGCCATGCTCATTTTTGTATTTTTAGTAGAGACGGGGTTTTGCCATATTGGCCAGGCTGGTATCGAACTCCTGACCTTGTAATCCACTCAGCCTCCCAAAGTGTGTGGATTACAGACGTGAGCCACCATGCCTGGCCACTATACACTTTTCATACTGCAGGTCTTAGTTTAGATTATCAATAAAGAAACCTCTGTATTCCGTAAAAGAGGTATGTGCCAGTCACCCAGGATTCTTTAACACCCCTTTCTGTCCTTAGAACACTTATCATGTATCCTGTTCTTGGTTTTTTTTGTTTTTGTTTTTGTTTGTTTGTTTTTAAAATTCTCTCCTTCTCTGGAATATATCTCAACAGCCATATATGACTTGTTCATTTTTGTATTCCCAGAGTCTAACAGCCATTCTGGTATTGAGCAAATATGTATTAAATAATTGTTGCATGAATGAATTAAACTTTTCCTTTCTCTGTTATTTTTAGAGATGTAAAACTCTCATTCCTTAGTCTTTTAAACCCCTGTTCTTTAATTGATTTAAGTTGATGTCCTATAACTTTTCTTATCTGTTCTGGTTCCTCACAGATATTTGTCAGATATTCAGAAGGAGTTAGCAGCTCATGACACAATTTCACATGGTTTGCATAATCTTCCAGGGTATTCCTACTACATCAGAAATTTAGATATATTTTAAAATGTTGAATTATTTTAAGAATAGTCCAAGTACAACACGGGATATTAAGATAAAATTTTACCTCTAGTCAGTGTTCTCCATTCTGTGCTAAGTGGGTTGGGAAATTGCAAGTAATGTATGACATGGCTTTTGTTATGATGAACTTTAGGTTCTATCTGGAGAAAGAAAAGTAATGTACAGCATAGTAGACTTTAGAGAACTGAGGAAAACTGAGTGGAAGGAATCATTACTATAGATTTTAGGAATTAGAAAAGTTTTCATTGAGAAGACCTTAAGATAGGTCTTAGACAGGTGTAACAATCAAGAAGGTGCTTTCATTTGGATGGGAACAGCAGAGAGAAGACACTGATTGGAGTAAAGAATCTTTAGTTGAAATAGTGGAAAATAAAGTCGAACAGAGATTCAGAGAGTCAAGACCAGCTTATACAGAGCTTTGAAAGCCAGATAGAGAACTTTGACTTTCTACCTGAGATTCATTCTTAAGTAGTATCCTACAGCTGAGAATTGTTTGTAGGATGGAACTAAAGGAGGAAGACCCATTTCAGAACTGTGAGTAAATCTTTATAGTGATGAAGATTTTCAACAAATTGGTAGCCAAGGAAACAAAGAAGAAAGTACAGATTTAGGTTATTTCTGAAACTAAAAATTGACTTTCTTTCTTACCCTTTAAAAAAGGTATATGTAAATTTATGTTTATTTCTTTTGAGAGATTCCCAAATCATTTTTAGGATCATGAATGATAATAGTGTCTTTTTCATAGTCATACATATGTGGTTTAGAATAAAGTGAGAGGCCATCAATGCTTCTACAATTATTGTACTTTCTACATTATGATAACATTTTTTGTTATCCATCTATTTCTCTCTTTATAATAAGAGCCCCTCAGAGGTGTGACCCCAGTCTCTTTGTTTCTCCATGACCTAGCACAAGTAGGCACTCGATTATACTTATTGAATTGAACTAAGCAACTTTTCCATAGCTCATAAGTCTTGGAAGAGGCCAGCATTTTCCTTTATCTCATTTTCAAGTGTTTTCCAGGCCACATCAACAGAATATAAGAATACAATGTAATAAGATTCACAAGTCGGCATCTGTTTGACTTTATTCCTGCTATGCTGCTGAAATTTTAAAAATCTTTTTGTGATCTTCTAAAGAAATGAGGAAATGGGGGATTGAGAGAAAGGTGATGAGTTTTGAGTAGAGGCATGATATAACCTTTTTTGGCTATTTTACCATAATCTTGATGCTGTACTGAGAATACACTGTAGGGAGAAAAGCGTAGAAGGAGATAAGCCAGGTGCCATATGGCTCTTGGCCATAGTGTGTGTATACCTGTAATCATGGTAACTTTGCCAGGTAGGCATCCTAGAGGATGCAAGGTCAAATTCAGGATCTATTTTGAGATAGAGCCAATCAGATTATAGTAATTTTCAGGATGTATGGTGTAACAGAGAAGGGTCATGGTTTTGTTTCTTTGTTTTTGCAGCCAGAAAGGTGGATTTGCTATTTATTGAAACTTGGAAGACTAAAAGGTGAAGAATATAGGGACTTTTGAGAAAGAGACTCAAGAGATTTCCTTTGGCTATGTTAAATTTGAAATTCCTATTAACTATCCAAATGGAGATGTTCAGTAGGCAGTTGGATAAATAGTCTGGAGCTTACAGGATAGATCCAGACAATTCCCTGGAAATAGAATCCTCATAGAGGATACTTAAAGCCATGACATTGAGTGAGATCCTCTAAGACGGAAGTGTTTGTAGAGAAGAGAAATGACCCAAGTACTGAACGCTTGGACGTTTCAGCATTTAGTGGTCTGTAGAATGAAGAATTAGCTAGAAAACTGAGAAAGAGCTACAACTGAGGTAGAATGGGAACATAGAGATGGTAGTGTTCAGAAAGAAGTGAAGACTGTGTTTTAAGGACGTGGAAAAGATCAACTTTTTCACATTAGGTCAGTGTTAAACAATGGCTCTAAAAAACTACCACGGAAATTTCAGTGACTCAGAATTCATTTCTTGTTGTAGGAAAGTCCATTACTGTGTCCACAGTGTGATAGCTCTTTTCTAAACAGTGAATCAGCCACTCGGAGGGTCCTTAGGGCCTCAGATTCAGAAGAGAGTTTTAGGATGATGAAGATTTTGCTGATGACATATCATGAGTTCTAGAGGGCAGAATGGAGTGTGGAGTGAGAGATGAGGTCAGATGGGGATTGCACAGGTCTGTCTAGAGATGAGAATCTGAGTGATGAGGGGTATTGTTAGAATTTTGAGTTTTTCCTGGTGGCTGATGTAAACAATATAAATGGCATGAAGGAATCAGTACTGGGGTGTCTAATTCAGAATTAGGTGACAAGGCTGTGAGTACTGGGGCTGGAGGGATGTGGTCTTTAATCCCTCTGGGATTACAGGCGTGAGCCACAATGCCCAGCCTGAAACAAGTTTGAAGAAATTTATACATTCGGTAAATATGTATATGTACAATTATATACTCAGTGGATTTTTTAAATGATTGCAGTTATATATGTCAAATTAAATCACCAAAAAATAATGAAATTTTTAGGCCTAGGATTTTTCTTTGGATTGCAAAGACCCCCACAAAATAACCAAGGATCATAATTTTCTTTTTCCGCTCTCCACTTAGAGGAAAACAATTAAATGCAGATCAAATAAACATATTTAGTGGATTTATTTAAGTTAACATCCGGACTACATACTGGAGTCATAATAGATTCAATTTACAGTTCTTGTATCAGGAATCAAATAAGATGAGAAGAGTTTTGAGTATTAGCAAAACAACTCCTAGTTGGTCTCTATTTTCACTCTCTTCTTCCAATTATATATTCTTTGTGTTAATATAAGAATTTTCACTTCATAACTCAGGAATGGAAAACCAAATACTGTATGTTCTCACTTATAAGTATGAGCTAAGCTATGGGTACGCAAAGGCATACAGAGTGGCATAATGGACATTAGAGACTAAAAAGGTGGGTTGGGGGAATACTTGGGTGACAGGTGCAGTAAAATTTCAGATTTCACCACTATGCCATTTGTCTCTGTAACCAAAAACCAATTGTATCCCTGAAGCTATTGAAAAATTTAAAAAATTGTTAAAAATGAAAAGAACTTTCACTTCTAAAACTCAAATTTTATTACACTGAATTGCTTAACAGTTTTCACTATCTCTTGGTACCTTCAGGATGAACTTCATGTTTCTTTGCAAGATATTTAAGACCCTTCACAACTAGGCCTTACCTTGTCTTTCTTTCTGGCCTTACCTCTGGTATACCAGTTGCATTTTTTGTGTGGTCTGCTTCACTCACACTAAACTACTTACAATTCACTTTGTGAATCTATGCCTTTGTGCATCTTCTTTCTGTCTGCTAGTCGTCTGTCTTTAAGAATTCTTTCTCAAACAAGCTCCATGTTACCTCCTTTGTGGAGTCTTTCCTGCCAATATTTGAGTGAATTAATTCAGTCTTCCTGTGTTACCAGAATTATTTATTTATTTATTATTATAATTTAAGTTCTGGGATACCTGTGCAGAACATACAGGTTTGTTACATAATTATACACATGCCATGGTGGTTTGCTGCACCCATCAACCTGTCATCTACATTAGGTATTTCTGAAAATGTTATCCTTCCCCTAGCCCCCACCCTGTGACAGGGGCTGGTGTGTGATGTTCCCGTCCTTATGTCCATGTGTTCTCGTTGTTCAACTCCCACTTACAAGTGAGAACGTGTGGTGTTTGGTTTTCTGTTCTTGTGTTAGTTTGCTGAGAATGATGGTTTCCAGCTTCATCCATGTCCCTGCAAAGGACATGAACTCATCTCTTTTTATGGCTGCATAGTATTCCATGGTGTATATGTGCCACATTTTCTTAATCCAGTCTATCATTGATGGGCATTTGGGTTGGTTCCAAGTCTTTGCTATTGTGAACAGTGTTGCAATAAACGTATGTGTACGTGTGTCTTTATACTAGAATGATTTATAATCCTTTGGGTATATATCCGGTAATGGGACTGCTGGATCAAATGGTATTTCTGGTTCTAGATCCTTGAGGAATCGCCACACTGTCTTCCACAACGGTTGAAGTATTTTACACTCCTATCAATGGTGTAAAAGCGTTCCTATTCTCTGCATCCTCTCCAGCGTCTGTTGTTTCCTGACTTTTTAATAATCACCATTCTAACCAGCATGAGATGGTATCTCATTGCGGTTTTGATTTGCATTTCTGTAATGATCAGTGATGATGAGCTTTTATTCATATGTTTGTAGGCCACGTAAGTGTCTTCTTTTGAGAAGTGTCTGTTCATATCCTTTGCCCACTTTTTGATGGAGTTGTTTTTTTTTTCTTGTAAATGTGTTTAAGTTCTTTGCAGATTCTGGATATTAGCCCTTTGTCAGATGGATAGATTGCAAAAAATTTCTCCCATTCTGCATGCTGCCTGTTCCCTCTGATGATAGTTTCTTTTGCTGTGCAGAAGCTCTTTAGTTTAATTAGATCCCATTTCTCAATTTCGGTTTTTGTTGCCATTGCTTTTGGTGTTTTAGTTATGAAGTCTTTGCCCATGTCTATGTCCTGAATGGTATTGTCTACATTTTTTTCTAGGGTGTTTATGGTTTTAAGTCTTACATTTAAGTTTTTAATCCATCTTGAGTTAATTTTTGTAAAAGGTGTAAAGAAGGGTCCAGTTTCAGTTTTTTGCGAATGGCTAGCCAGTTTTCCCAATACTGTTTATTAAATAGGGAATCCTTTCTCCATTGTTTATTTTTGTCAGGTGTGTCAATGGTCAGATGGTTGTAGATGTGTGGTGTTATTTCTGAGGCCTCTATTCTGTTCCATTGGTCTACATATCAGTTTTGGTACCAGTACCATGCTGTTTTGGTTACTGTAGCCTTGTAGTATAGTTTGAAGTCAGGTAGCGTGATGCCTCCAGCTTTGTTCTTTTTGCTTAGGATTGTGTTGGCAATGCAGGCTCTTTTTCAGTTCCATATGAAATTTAAAGTAGTTTTTTAAAAATAATTCTGTGAAGAAAGTCAGTGGTAGCTTGATGGGGATAGCATTGAATGTATAAATCACTTTGGACAGTATGACCATTTTCATGATATGTATTCTTCCTATCCGTGAGTATGGAATGTTTTTCCATTTGTATGTGTCCTCTCTTATTTCGTTGAGCAGTGGTTTGTAGTTCTCCTTGAAGAGGTCCTTCACATCCCTAGTAAGTTGGATTCCTAGGTATTTTATTCTCTTAGTATCAATTGTGAATGGGAATTCACTCATGATTTGGCTCTCTGTTTGTTTATTATTGGTGTATAGGAATGCTTGTGATTTTTGCATATTGATTTTGTATCCTGAGACTTTGTTGAAGTTGCTTATCAGCTTAAGGAGATATTTGGCTAAGAAGGTGGGGTTTTCTAAATATACAATCATGTCATTTGCAGACAGAGACAATTTGACTTCTTGTCTTCCTGTATGAATACCCTTTATTTCTTTCTCATGCCTGATTGCCCTGGCCAGAACTTCCAATACTATGTTGAATAGGAGTGGTGAGAGATGGCATTCTTGTCTTGTTGGTTTTCAAAGGGAATGCTTCCAGCTTTTTTCCTTCTAGTATGATGTTGGCTGTGGGTTTGTCATAAATACCTCTTATTATTTTGAGATACGTCTCATCAATACCTACTTTATTGAGAGTTTTTAGCATGAAGGGGTGTTGAATTTTGTTGAAGTACTTTGCTGCACTTATTGAGATAATCATGTGGTTTTTGTCATTGATTCTGTTTTTGTGTTATTGATTTGCATATGTTGAACCACCTTGCATCCCAGGGGTGAAGCCAACTTGATCATGGTGGATAAGCTTTTTGATTTGCAGCTGGATTTGGTTTGCCAGTGTTTTATATTGAGGATTTTTGCATCGATGTTCTTCAGGTATATTGTCCTGAAATTTTCTTTTTTTGTTGTATTTCTGCAGGGTTTGATACCAGAATGATGCTGGCCTCATAAAGTGAGTTAGGAAGGAATCCATCTTTTTATATTGTTTGGAATAGTTTTAGAAGGAATAGTACCAGCTCCTCTTTGTACCTCGGGTAGAATTCAGCTGTGACTCAATATGGTCCTGGGTTTTTTTGGGTTGGTAGGCTATTAATTACTGCCTCAATTCAGAACTTGTTATTGGTCTATTCAGGGATTTGACTTCTTCCTGGTTTAGTCTTGGGAAGGTGTATGTGTCCAGGAATTTGTCCATTTCTTCTAGATTTTCTAGTTTATTTGCATAGAGGTATCTATAGTATTCTCTGATGGTAGTTTGTATTTCTGTGGGATCACTGGTGATCTCCCCTTTATCGTTTTTTATTGTTTCTATTTGATTCTTCTTTCTTAGTTATTTCTTGTCTTCTGCTAGCTTTTGAATTTGTTTGCTCTTGCTTCTCTAGTTCTTTTAATTGTGATGTTAGGGTGTCGATTTTCTGTCTTTTCTGCTTTCTCCTGTGGGCATTTAGTGCTATAAATTTCCCTCTACACACTGCTTTAAATGTGTCCCAGAGATTCTGGTACATTGTGTCTTAGTTCTCACTGGTTTCAAAGAACTTATTTACTTCTGCCTTAATTTTATTATTTACCCAGTAGTCATTCAGGAGCAGGTTATTCAGTTTCCATATAGTTGTGCAGTTTTGAGTGACTTTCTTAATCTTTAGTTCTAATTTTATTGCAGTGTGGTCTGAGAGACTGTTATGATTTCCATCCTTTTGCATTTGCTGAGGAGTGGTTTACTCCCAATTATGTGGTCAGTTTTAGAATAAGTGCGATGTGGTGCTGAGAAGAATGTATATTCTGTTGATTTGGGGTGGAGAGTTCTGTAGATGTCTATTAGGTCTGCTTGGTGAAGAGCTTGAGTTCAAGTCCTGAATATCCTTGTTAATTTTCTGTTTTATTGATTTGTCTGATATTAACAATGGGGTGCTCAAGTCTCCCACTATTATTGTGTGGAAGTCTAAGTTTCTTTGTAGGTCTCTAAGAACTTGCTTTATGAATCTGGGTGCTCCTGTATTGGGTGCATATATATTTAGGATAGTTAGCTCTTGTTGCTTTGATCTCTTTCTCATTATGTAATGCACTTCTTTGTCTTTTTGATCTTTGTTGGTTTAAATTCTGTTTTGTTGGAGACTAGGATTGCAACTCCTGCTTTTTTTTTTTTTTTTTTTTTTTTTTTCCTTTTCCTTTGCTTGGTAGACCTTTCTCCATCCCTTTTTTTGAGCTTATGCGTGTCTTTGCACATGAGTTGGGTCCCCTGAATACAGCACACTGATGGGTCTTGACTCTTTATGCAATTTGCCAGTCTGTGTCTTTTAATTGGGGCATTTAGCCCATTTACATTTAAGGTTAATATGGTTATGTGTGAATTTCATCCTGTTATCATGATGCTAGTTGGTTATTTTGCGCATTAGTTGATGCAGTTTCTTCACAGTGTCAATGGCCTTTACAATTTGGTATGTTTTTGCAGTGTCTGGTACTGGTTTTTCCTTTTCATATTTCATGCTTCCTTCAGAAGCTCTTTTAAGTCAGGCCTGGTGGTGGCAGAATTTCTCAGTGTTTTCTTGTCTGTAAAGGATTTTGTTTCTCCTTTGCTTATGAAGTTTAATTTGGCTGTATATGAAATTTTGGGTTGAAAATTCTTTTCTTTAAGAATATGGAATATTGGCCCCCACTCTCTTCTGGCTTGTACGGTTTCTGCCAAGAGATCCGCTGTTAGTTTGACGAGTTTCCCTTTTTGGGTAACCCGAACTTTCTCTCTGGCTGCCCTTAATATTTTTTCCTTCATTTCAACCATGGTGAGTCTGATGATTTTGTGTCTCGGGGTTGCTCTTCTCAAGGAGTATCTTTGTGATGTTCTCTGTATTTCCTGCATTTGAACATTGGCTTGTCTTGCTAGGTTGAGAAAGTTCTCCTGGATAATATCCTGAAGAATATTTTCCAACTTGATTCCATTCTCCGAGTCACTTTCAGGTACACCAATCAAACGTAGGTTTGGTCTTTTCACATAGTCCCATATTTTGTGGAGGCTTTGTTCGTTCCTTTTCATTCTTTTTTCTCTAATTTTGTCTTCACACTTTATTTCATTAAGTTGATCTTCAGTCTGCTATCCTTTCTTCCGCTTGATTGATTTGGCTGTTGACACTTGTGTATGGTTCTCAAAGTTCTCGTGCTGTGTTTTTCATCTCCATCAGGTCATTTATGTTCTTCTCTAAACTGGATATTCTAGTTAGCAATTCCTCTAAAGTTTTTTCCAGGTTCTTAGCTTCCTTGCATTTGGTTAGATCATGCTCCTTTAGCTCGGAGGAGTTTGTTATTACCCACCTTCTGGAGCCTACTTCTATCAATTCATCAGACTCATTCTCCATCCAGTTTTGTTTCCGTGCTGCAAGGATTTGTGATTCTTTGGAGGAGGAGAGGCATTCTGGTTTTTGTAATTTACAGCCTTTTTTGCGCTGGTTTTTCCACAGTCTTCATGGATTTATCTACCTTTGGTCTTTGATGTTGGTGACCTTTAGATGGGGCTTCTGTGTCGATGTCCTTTTTGTTGATGTTGATGCTATTCCTTTCTGTTTGATAGGTTTCCTGCTAACAGTCAGGCTCCTCTGCTGCAGGTCTGCTGGAGTTTTCTGGAGGTCCACTCCAGAACCTCTTTGCCTGGGTATTACCAGCACAGGCTGCAGAACAGCAAAGATTGCTGCCTGTTCCTTCCTCTGGAAGCTTCATCACAGAAGGGCACCCGCCAGATGCCAGCTGGAGCTCTCCTGTATGTGGTGTCTGTCAACCCCTGCTAGGAGGTGTCTCCCAGTCAGGAAGCACAGGGGTCAGGGAACCACTTGAGGAGACAGTCTGTCCGTTAGCAGAGCTCAACCACTGTTCTGGGAGATCCACTGCTCTCTTTAGAGCTTGCAGGCAGGAGCATTTAAGCCTGCTGAAGCTGTGCCCACAGCCACCCCTTCCCCCAGGTGCTCTGTCCTAGGGAGATGGGAGTTTTATCTGTGAGTCCCTGACTGGGGCTGCCGCCTTTCTTTCAGAGATGCTCTGCCCAGAGAGGAGGAATCTAGAGAGGCAGTCTGGCCACAGTGGCTTTGTGGTGCTGCAGTGGGCTCTGCCCAGTTCAAACTTCCCGGTGGTGGCTTTGTTTACACTGTGAGGGGAAAATCGCCTATTCAAGCCTCAGTAATGGTGGACGCCCTCCCCTGACCAAGCTCGAGAGTCCCAGGTTGACTTCAGACTGCTGTGTTGGCAGTGAGAATTTCAAGCTAGTGGATCTCAGCTTGTTGGGCTCCGTGGGGGTGGGATCTGCTGAGTAAGACCACTTGGCTCCCTGGCTTCAGTCAATGGTTCTGTCTCGCTGGCATTCCAGGCGCCACTGGGGGTATGAAGAAATACTCCTGCAGCTAGCTGAGTGTCTGCCCAAATGACCACCCAGTTTTGTACTTGAGACCCAGGACCTTGTTGGCATAGGCCCCCGAGGGAATCACCTGGTCTGCGGGTTGTGAAGACCCTGGGAAAAGCATAGTATCTGGGCTGGCGTGCACCATTCCTCATGGCACAGTCCCTCATGGCTTCCCTTGGCTAGGGGAGGGCGTTCCCTGACCCCTTGCACTTCCTGGGTGAGGCGATGCCCCACCTTGCTTTGGCTCACCCTCCCTGGGCTGCACCCACTGTCTAACCAGTCCCAGTGAGATGAGCCGGTATCTCAGAAATGCAGAAGTCACCCACCTTCTGCATTGATCTCACTGGGAGCTGCAGACCTGAGTTGTTCCTATTTGGCCATCTTGCCAGCCATCTGTGTTACCAGAATTTTATAGTGCAGTATTTGTCAAACCAAATGATAATCATAGTATTTAATTAAGTTTATATCTTATCTTCACATTGTAAGCTCTCATAGGGCAGGGATTGTGTCATATTTTTAAGCCCTTACTGCAGAGCCCTAGTATGTGGTAAATGGACATTTAATAAGATTTTTAGTTTAGGATAAAGAAAATGACTTCTACTTTTCCTTCTGACCTTTTTTCTCCTTTCTCTTTCCAAAAAATCATAGATGTGAGCATTCAAATTCTAGTAGCAATCTGATTAACCAAAGTTTTTTTAATTTGTATTTTTATAAGCTCCCTAGATTATATTTAGTTTCTCTCCAACTCCTTATAAATGATGATAAAAGCCAAAGAGTGGGAAGGGTGCTATTGAAAGGCGAACATAAAATATTTCCACCAATTTCTTAATTCTACATAAAAATCAGCTTTATTACTTTACAGTCACACTTTGAATAATTTGTTCTTCTTAATGAATCTTAATTCTGAGTATAAAATATTGGAAACCAGTGATAGCCTGTTGCAGCTATAAGCAAAAAACTGCCTCTCGCAACTTAAAAATTCTTACTGCTTCTCTAAGATCTCATGATATGCTATCTGGAAGTGCTTTAGCTCATTTACTACCCTTTTCAAATCTTTTGTTGTTGTCTGTGTGATTTGTTTTGGAATTGAGGCCAGGATAAAGGAATTTTAATGGTCTCAGTGCATTAATGTGATGATCTATATATAACTTGAATGTTGAATTCCAGAGACATTCATATCTTTGCTTTGCTATTTATAACAAGACAGTGTTAATCAATGTACTCGCTTTCTGATTATCTCCCTACTTCTTTTCTCGTCTTTATTCCCTTCACCTTACTTTGTTTCTTGTTTTTTCTTTCTTGACAGATTTCAGAATCCCTGCCTTGCCCCATGACTTTCCATTGAGATCTAGGTAGACTGTATTGTTTATATCCTGCAAATTATGGATGAGAAACTGAAACCTAAGTAGTTGACGTGATTTTAAGATCACATATCTTGAATTGGTAGAATATAAAAAATAAATCTAGGTTTTCTGAGTCCTCCCAGTCCATGCTTTCAGGAAACTTTTATTTAAATATATTAATCTCACTGGTATCTGAAATTCTGTCACAAAGAGTTTTTTGATTTTTTTGTTTTCATTTTAAATCTCAAAGCTTCTACAAATAAGCATAAGCTCCATGAGGACTGGGATTGTGTTTGTTTTGCTCACCATAGAATTTCTAGTTCTTAACTTACGCCTTAAGAGATAATAGGTACTCCATAAGTAGTTTTTGAATGATGTTTTTTGATATGTTGAAATTTTAATTTCATATTTTCACTGTCCATCCCTCCCTCCTTTCTTCTTTTCTTCTTTCTTATTTTTCTTATTTTTTGGTGAGCTACATTTTCTGATTTTTCTCCTATTGGCACATGTTATTTCTCTAATAAAAGTATTCTAAAAACTGTACCATATAGCAAGAGACACCTTCAAGCATATGAACAGTTAACACTTTATCTTGGTTTTTCTTTTTCTTTTTTTCCTTTCTTTCTTTCTTTTTATTTATTTATTTATTTTTTTGTTTTTTGAGATGGAGTCTTGCATTGGTGCCGTCTCGGCTCACTGCAATCTCTGCCTCCCTGATTCAAGCGGTTCTCCTACCTCAGCCTCCAGAATAGCTAGGATTACAGGTGTGTGCCACCATGCCCGGCTAATAACACTTTGTTAGTTTTCGTGAAATTTTCTGAATAAGATGATGAAATGTGATAGTGATTATCACTCTTTCGTCAAGGTCTGGTTTCTCTTCTGAGAAATTTATCCTTCTTTCTTCAAATTCTTACCCAGAAATCTAGAACATGTGCCCTTCTAGATGGCCTGGAGTTCACCAGTTAGTCTTAAACTTTCTGCAAACTTGTAAATAAGTTACTGTCATCTTCCTTGAGGTCCTACCGAACCATTTCTCTCACAAAGGACTTGCCACTTTTTTCTCATTATTTCAGGGAACCTTGTTTTCTGATATGGTTTGGCTAGGTGTCTTCACCCAAATCTCATGTTTAATTATAATCCCCATGTGTTGAAGGTGGGGCCTGGTGGGCAGTGATTACATCGTGGGGGTGGTTTCTAAACGTTTAGCAACATCTTCCTAGTGCTCTCTCATGATAGAGTTCTCAAGAGATCTGATGGTTTAAAAGTACGTGGCACTTCCCCACTCCCTCTCTCTTTTCTGCCACCATGTGAAGAAGGTCCTTGCTTCCCCTTCACCTTCCACCATGATTGTTTTCCTGAGGCCCCCTAGTCATGCTTCCTGTTAATCCTGTGGAACTGTGAGTCAATTAAACCTCTTATCTTTATAAATAACCCAGTCTCAGTTAGTTCTTTATAGCAGTGTGAAAACGGACTAACACAATTTCCCTTATGGGTTATTTTTCATAGTCATCTTCTCTGTCTGCCTTTGACTCTTTAAAAAATGCTGCCTCTCCAGGATGATCTGTGATCTGAGTTTGCAAGGCTTATTTTCTAGAGGTTTCTAATTTTTACATTTTTATCTTTTAGGTAATTAAATTGTGGTTAAGGCAGTTGCCCCCTAGTATAATACTGTCTTGGCTATCAATTTGATTTCCCATGAATAGAAAGGAAAAATAAAAATTGACACAATTTTCTTCTTGATGACTATTAAAATTTCAAATAAAAATGAAACCATAGGGGGCGGAGCAAGATGGCCGAATAGGAACAGCTCCAGTCTCCAACTCCCAGCGCGAGCGACACAGAAGACCGGTGATTTCTGCATTTTCAACTGAGGTACTGGATTCATCTCACTAGGGAGTGCCGGACAATCGGTGCTGGTCAGCTGCTGCAGCCCGACCAGCGAGAGCTGAAGCAGGGCGAGGCATCGCCTCACCTGGGAAGCGCAAGGGGGAAGGGAATCCCTTTTCCTAGCCAGGGGAACTGAGACACACAACACCTGGAAAATGGGGTAACTCCCACCCCAATACTGTGCTTTAAGCAAACGGGCACACCAGGAGATTGTATCCCACACATGGCCGGGAGGGTCCCACGCCCACGGAGCCTCCCTCATTGCTAGCACAGCAGTCTGAGATCTAACCACAAGGCAGCAGCGAGGCTGGGGGAGGGGCGCCCGCCATTGCTGAGGCTTAAGTAGGTAAACAAAGCCCGCCATTGCTGAGGCTTAAGTAGGTAAACAAAGCTGCTGGGAAGCTCGAACAGGGTGGAGCTCACAGCAGCTCAAGGAAACCTGCCTGTCTCTGTAGACTCCACCTCTGGGGACAGGGCACAACTAAACAACAACAAAAGCAGCAGAAACCTCTGCAGACACAAACGACTCTGTCTGACAGCTTTGAAGAGAGCAGTGGATCTCCCAACACGGAGGTTGAGATCTGAGAAGGGACAGACTGCCTGTTCAAGTGGGTCCCTGACCCCTGAGTAGCCTAACCGGGAGACATCCCCCACCAGGGGCAGTCTGACACCTCACACCTCACAGGGTGGAGTACACCCCTGAGAGGAAGCTTCCAAAGCAAGAATCAGACAGGTACACTCGCTGTTCCGCAATATTCTATCTTCTGCAGCCTCTGCTGCTGATACCCAGGCAAACAGGGTCTGGAGTGGACCTCAAGCAATCTCCAACAGACCTACAGCTGAGGGTCCTGACTGTTAGAAAGAAAACTATCAAACAGGAAGGACACCTACACCAAAACCCCATCAGTACGTCACCATCATCAAAGACCAAAGGCAGATAAATCCACAAAGATGGGGAAAAAGCAGGGCAGAAAAGCTGGAAATTCAAAAAATAAGAGCACATCTCCCCCGGCAAAGGAGCGCAGCTCATCGCCAGCAACGGATCAAAGCTGGACAGAGAATGACTTTGACGAGATGAGAGAAGAAGGCTTCAGTCCATCAAATTTCTCAGAGCTAAAGGAGGAATTACGTACCCAGCGCAAAGAAACTAAAAATCTTGAAAAAAAAGTGGAACAAATGATAGCTAGAGTAATTAATGCAGAGAAGGTCATAAACGAAATGAAAGAGATGAAAACCATGACACGAGAAATACGTGACAAATGCACAAGCTTCAGTAACCAACTAGATCAACTGGAAGAAAGAGTATCAGCGATTGAAGATCAAATGAATGAAATGAAGTGAGAAGAGAAACCAAAAGAAAAAAGAAGAAAAAGAAATGAACAAAGCCTGCAAGAAGTATGGGATTATGTAAAAAGACCAAATCTACGTCTGATTGGGGTGCCTGAAAGTGAGGGGGAAAATGGAACCAAGTTGGAAAACACTCTTCAGGATATCATCCAGGAGAACTTCCCCAACCTAGTAAGGCAGGCCAACATTCAAATCCAGGAAATACAGAGAACGCCACAAAGATACTCCTCGAGAAGAGCAACTCCAAGACACATAATTGCCAGATTCACCAAAGTTGAAATGAAGGAAAAAATGTTAAGGGCAGCCAGAGAGAAAGGTCGGGTTACCCACAAAGGGAAGCCCATCAGACTAACAGCAGATCTCTTGGCAGAAACCCTCCAAGCCAGAAGAGAGTGGGGGCCAATATTCAACATTCTTTTTTTTTTTTTTTTTTTTTTTGAGACGGAGTCTCGCTCTATTGCCCAGGCTGGAGTGCAGTGGCCGGATCTCAGCTCACTGCAAGCTCCGCCTCCCGGGTTCACGCCATTCTCCTGCCTTAGCCTCCCGAGTAGCTGGGACTACAGGCGCTCGCCACCTCGCCCGGCTAGTTTTTTGTATTTTTTCAGTAGAGACGGGGTTTCACCGTGTTAGCCAGGATGGTCTCGATCTCCTGACCTCGTGATCCGCCCATCTCGGCCTCCCAAAGTGCTGGGATTACAGGCTTGAGCCACCGCGCCCGGCCCCTCAACATTCTTAAAGAAAAGAATTTTAAACCCAGAATTTCATATCCAGCCAAACTAAGTTTCATAAGTGAAGGAGAAATAAAATCCTTTACAGACAAGCAAATGCTGAGAGATTTTGTCACCACTAGGCCTGCCTTACAAGAGACCCTGAAGGAAGCACTCAACGTGGAAAGAAACAACCGGTACCAGCCATTGCAAAAACATGCCAAAATGTAAAGACCATCGAGGCTAGGAAGAAACTGCATCAACTAACGAGCAAAATAACCAGTTAATATCATAATGGCAGGATCAAGTTCACACATAACAATATTAACCTTAAATGTAAATGGACTAAATGCTCCAATTAAAAGACACAGACTGGCAAACTGGATAAAGAGTCAAGACCCATCAGTCTGCTGTATTCAGGAGACCCATCTCATATGCAGAGACATACATAGGCTCAAAATAAAGGGATGGAGGAAGATTTACCAAGCAAATGGAGAACAAAAAAAAGCAGGGGTTGCAATACTAGTCTCTGATAAAACAGACTTTAAACCATCAAAGATCAAAAGAGACAAAGAAGGCCATTACATAATGGTAAAGGGATCAATTCAACAGGAAGAGCTAACTATCCTAAATATATATGCACCCAATACAGGAGCACCCAGATTCATAAAGCAAGTCCTTAGAGACTTACAAAGAGACTTAGACACCCATACAATAATAATGGGAGACTTCAACACTCCACTGTCAACATTAGACAGATCAACGAGACAGAAAGTTAACAAGGATATCCAGGAATTGGACTCATCTCTGCAGCAAGCAGACCTAATAGACATCTACAGAACTCTCCACCCAAAATCAACAGAATATACATTCTTCTCAGCACCACATCCCACTTATTCCAAAATTGACCACATAACTGGAAGTAAAGCACTCCTCAGCAAATGTACAAAAACAGAAATTATAGCAAACTGTCTGTCAGACCACAGTGCAATCAAACTAGAACTCAGGACTAAGAAACTCAATCAAAACCGCTCAACTACATGGAAACTGAACAACCTGCTCCTGAATGACTACTGGGTACATAACGAAATGAAGGCAGAAATAAAGATGTTCTTTGAAACCAATGAGAACAAACATACAACATACCGGAATCTCTGGGACACATTTAAAGCAGTGTGTAGAGGGAAATTTATAGCACTAAATGCCCACAAGAGAAAGCAGGAAAGATGTAAAATTGACACTCTAACATCACAATTAAAAGAACTAGAGAAGCAAGAGCAAACACATTCGAAAGCTAGCAGAAGGCAAGAAATAACTAAGATCAGAGCAGAACTGAGGGAGATAGAGACACAAAAAACTCTCCAAAAAATCAATGAATCCAAGAATTGGTTTTTTGAAAAGATCAACAAAATTGACAGACCACTAGCAAGACTAATAAAGAAGAAAAGAGAGAAGAATCAAATAGACGCAATTAAAAATGATAAAGGGGATATCACCACCGACCCCACAGAAATACAAACTACCATCAGAGAATACTATAAACACCTCTACTCAAATAAACTAGAAAATCTAGAAGAAATGGATAATTTCCTGGACACTTACACTCTTCCAAGACTAAACCAGGAAGAAGTTGAATCCCTGAATAGACCAATAGCAGGCTCTGAAATTGAGGCAATAATTAATAGCCTACCAACCAAAAAAAGTCCAGGACCAGATGGATTCACAGCTGAATTCTACCAGAGGTACAAGGAGGAGCTGGTACCATTCCTTCTGAAACTATTCGAATCAATAAAAAAAGAGGGAATCCTCCCTAACTCATTTTATGAGGCCAACATCATCCTGATACCAAAGCCTGGCAGAGACACAACAAAAAAAGAGAATTTTAGACCAATATCCCTGATGAACATCGATGCAAAAATCCTCAATAAAATACTGGCAAACCAGATCCAGCAGCACATCAAAAAGCTTATCGACCATGATCAAGTGGGCTTCATCCCTGGGATGCAAGGCTGGTTCAACATTCACAAATCAATAAACATAATCCAGCATATAAACAGAACCAAAGACAAAAACCACATGATTATCTCAATAGATGCAGAAAAGGCTTTTGACAAAATTCAACAGCGCTTCATGCTAAAAACGCTCAATAAATTCGGTATTGATGGAACGTACCTCAAAATCATAAGAGCTATTTATGACAAACCCAGAGCCAATATCATACTGAATGGGCAAAAACTGGAAAAATTCCCTTTGAAAACTGGCACAAGACAGGGATGCCCTCTCTCACCACTCCTATTCAACATAGTGTTGAAAGTTCTGGCTAGGGCAATCAGGCAAGAGAATTCAGTTAGGAAAAGAAGAAGTCAAATTGTCCTTCTTTGCAGATGACATGATTGTATATTTAGAAAACCCCATTGTCTCAGCCCAAAATCTCCTTAAGCTGATAAGCAACTTCAGCAAAGTCTCAGGATACAAAATTAACGTGCAAAAATCACAAGCATTCTTATACACCAGTAACAGACAAACAGAGAGCCAAATCAGGAATGAACTTCCATTCACAATTGCTTCAAAGAGAATAAAATATCTAGGAATCCAACTTACAAGGGATGTAAAGGACCTCTTCAAGGAGAACTACAAACCAATGCTCAGTGAAATGAAAGAGGACACAAACAAATGGAAGAACATACCATGCTCATGGATAGGAAGAATCAATATCGTGAAAATGGCCATACTGCCCAAGGTTATTTATAGATTCAATGCCATCCCCATCAAGCTACCAACGAGTTTCTTCACAGAATTGGAAAAAACTGCTTTAAAGTTCATATGGAACCAAAAAAGAGCCCACATCTCCAAGACAATCCTAAGTCAAAAGAACAAAGCTGGAGGCATCACGCTACCCGACTTCAAACTATACTACAAGGCTACAGTAACCAAAACAGCATGGTACTGGTACCAAAACAGAGATATAGACCAATGGAACAGAACAGAGTCCTCAGAAATAATACCACACATCTACAGCCATCTGATCTTTGACAAACCTGAGAGAAACAAGAAATGGGGAAAAGATTC
This sequence comes from Macaca nemestrina, assembly GCF_043159975.1. Taxonomy (NCBI): domain Eukaryota; kingdom Metazoa; phylum Chordata; class Mammalia; order Primates; family Cercopithecidae; genus Macaca; species Macaca nemestrina. The sequence goes on along the minus strand of NC_092132.1, from coordinate 46,031,643 downwards.
CCTATTTAATAAATGGTGCTGGGAAAATTGGCAAGCCATAAGTAGAAAGCTGAAACTGGATCCTTTCCTTACTCCTTATACGAAAATTAATTCAAGATGGATTAGAGACTTAAATGTTAGACCTAATACCATAAAAATCCTAGAGGAAAACCTAGGTAGTACCATTCAGGACATAGGCATGGGCAAAGACTTCATGTCTAAAACACCAAAAGCAATGGCAGCAAAAGCCAAAATTGACAAATGGGATCTCATTAAACCAAAGAGCTTCTACATAGCAAAAGACACTACCATTAGAGTGAACAGGCAACCTACAGAATGGGAGAACATTTTTGCAATCTACTCATCTGACAAAGGGCTAATATCCAGAACCTACAAAGAACTCAAATAAATTTACAAGAAAAAAACAACCCCATCAAAAAGTGGGCAAAGGATATGAACAGACATTTCTCAAAAGAAGACATTCATACAGCCAACAGACACATGAAAAAATGCTCATCATCACTGGCCATCAGAGAAATGCAAATCAAAACCACAATGCGATACCATCTCACACCAGTTAGAATGGTGATCATTAAAAAGTCAGGAAACAACAGGTGCTGGAGAAGATGTGGAGAGATAGGAACACTTGTACACTGTTGGTGGGATTGTAAACTAGTTCAACCATTATGGAAAACAGTATGGCGATTCCTCAAAGATCTAGAACTAGATGTACCATATGACCCAGCCATCCCATTACTGGGTATATACCCAAAGGATTACAAATCATGCTGCTATAAAGACACATGCACACGTATGTTTATTGCGGCACTATTCACAATAGCAAAGACTTGGAATCAACCCAAATGTCCATCAGTGACAGACTGGATTAAGAAAATGTGGCACATATACACCATGGAATACTATGCAGCCATAAAAAGGGATGAGTTTGTGTCCTTTGTAGGGACATGGATGCAGCTGGAAACCATCATTCTCAGCAAACTATCACAAGAACAGAAAACCAAACACCGCATGTTCTCACTCATAGGTGGGAACTGAACAATGAGATCACTTGGACTCGGGAAGGGGAACATCACACACCGGGGCCTATCACGGGGAGGGGTTAGGGGGGAGTGATTGCATTGGGAGTTATACCTGATGTAAATGACGAGTTGATGGGTGCTGACGAGTTGATGGGTGCAGCACACTAACATGGCACAAGTATACATATGTAACAAACCTGCACGTTATGCACATGTACCCTAGAACTTAAAGTATAATAATAATAAATAAATAAATAAATAAATAAATAAATAAAAAGAAAAAAAATGAAACCATAAATTATAAATAGGTACCTTACACAAAGGTGATACAGAATGTCAAATAATATGCTAATAGAAGAGGTTTTAAGAAGGTACACATATGATTTGTTCTCTGGTTTAAAAGATATCAATTGATTTTTTTGATTGAGTATTTACCATGCAAGGCATTATACTACTGCTACATGAAATAAATAGATAAAAGAGACATGAATTCTCCTTTCAGTAAAATGAACACTCTGTTGGTATCAGCGCTGTACTGCATAAAGTCCATAAACATAAGTTGATGGTTACAAGTTTTATGTTTAAAGGGAAAATTTTAAAGTAAGTATCCTATTAAAAGTCATCCTTCTTTATTGACTAAGTACTAAACCTAACCTACTTTAGTGAAAGCACTTCTTTCTTTCAGACTTTTACTTAGTAGATGATGAAAACCTAGAACAGAAAGTGCTTAATTCTAAGAAACACTCACTATGAAAACTGAATTATTACAGCTGAACAAATGTATCTTGACTTTTGTGGTTATTGTGAGAATCGTAAACTTCAGAATGTAAGCTATTTGATATCAAGTGTCAGTATTTGGTGCCATTGGTTTATACATATTTCAAGATATATAGAGTTACCATTTAACTATTGACATCATTATTCAGTGTTCCAAAATAAGAACAGAGATTTTGATGTACTGACTTTGAGTAAGTTTTATCAGGTTCCAGTTCAACTTGAAGAAGGTAAAGAGATGTTTTCGTATAAATCATTCGTTGAAATATAGATGCAAAACAGTAATTTAATGCTGTGGCTTGGAATTTCTACCTTTTTGATTTCTCATCGAATTCTATCTAATTGGTGACATGTTAATAAATATGTATATAAAGATTATTTCTTACTGGAAAAGTAAGAGTAGGAGAGGACATAAGAAGAATGTGTCTTCAATGTCCAGCCATTAGCCACTCCTCTTTCTTGCTGCACCATATCACTATGCTCAGTTCCTCCTTTGGTGAGACACACATTCAAATGTTTAAAGTTATACCATGAAGAATGTTATGTTTTGCAGAATTATGTCAGAATTCTGCCAGGCTCTAGAGGAAGAACCAAATCTTTTTGGGAAATCAGTTACCATTTCTCAGAGGAAATGACATTTAAGGTAGAACTAAAACAGTGAGTTGATTTTGATAGAAAAGGAGTTCAGTTGTGTTTCAGATATAGTTATCTTCAGGTTCTTTACATAATCCATGTTTAGTTTAGTTTTATATCTTTATTCTTTATAATATTTTCATAAACTGTTTTTGTATACATTACAACATTTAAATTGAGTAGTATTCTTGATACTACACATACTTTTAGCTCTAAGGTAGAGGTCAGAAACGTGACATTTAGATTAAATTCATTTTCCTTAATCATGTGTCGTTTGGCACAACTAAAACACAAACTGACTCCAAGTGTAGTACCTTTTCCATGGGACAGAAATGAAGGAATTATATTGTACCAAGTTGAATGGTTCGTCCCCAAGATGTAATTGTTGATATGTTATTTTAACCACTGAAATTTGGGTCTCAAAATTATTTATTTATTATAGAAAACTAAAAGTGTAATAGATATGTTTGAAATCAGATTGCCATGTTAAATTTAGGCTTTATGTAGCTTTATTGGGAATGAATAAATCTGATGTTTTCTGAATTATTTATTGTCCATGATCCATAGTAGAAATATTATATGTTTTTTATATATTTGATAGAACTAGAAGTCATTGTATGGGGATTGAATAATATAAAAGGTGGCATAACATAGTGGTTAGAAGGATGGACCCTGGAACCAGTCTGCTTAGATTTACCACCTTGTTTTGCCACTTACCAGCTGGGTGACTTGGGATAAGTTACTTAACCTCTTTGTTATCAGTTTCCCTATCTGAAAATGGTCGTAAGAGTCTGAAAATCGTGTATTTTCTGTCAGGTTGTTACAAGGGTTAAACAGATTGTCATTATTATTATTTTTTGAGACTCTGTCACCCAGGCTGGAGTGCAGTGGCATTAACTCAGCTTACTGCAACCTCCACCTCCCAGGTTCTAGAGATTCTCTTGCCTCAGCCTCCCGAGCAACTGGGACTACAGACGTGCACCACCATGCCCAGCCAAGTTTTGTAATATGTTTTGGTAGAGACAAGGTTTTGCCATGTTTTCCAGGGTGATCTTGAACTCCTGGGTTCAAACAATCTGCCTGCCTCAGCCTCCCAAGGTGCTGGGATTACAGGTGTGAGCCACCATGCCTGGACAAACAGGTTAATATTTGTAAAGCACTTGTAGCAGTGCCTGGCATGTAGTAGGTGCTATAGAAGTTTTGATTAAATAAGATAGATGGGCATGAAGCTTGACAGAGTTTTATAGAGTAGGCATGTCTTGCCTTTAAAATACACCTAGCTGCAGAAAATGTTGTCTTTTCTTTTTTACAAACTTCTCTATTATCCTTTAGAAATATAATGAATTGAAAACTAGTATATCCAAAATAGTGTACTTTTACTCTTTGAATAACCAGATCATGTTATTCCATGAGAATTTTCAACTGATTATGTTTTTCATAGCTATTTGAACAGTACTTTTAAGCCACATGTAGGTTTCAAGGTCTCTAATTTTTTCATTAGCATTGTATCAGAGAATGTAGTATTTACAAAAAACATGTAGCTGTTTTGGTTAGTGATGACTGGAAATATTGCTTGACAGTAGTTTAATAGTGCCCATACTGCTTGGAAATATTAGCATTTATTAGATAGATTTCTTTTCAAATGTAATAATAGTGCTCATATAGTACTAATGTTTTTCGTCACTAGGTTTTAAAATTTTGACCATGAGACCTTTGTGCAAACCTTTATTATTCATGGTTTCAAGTAATTTTAAAATTTGGTCTGTATTTTAAGCCAATTATTTAGATTGCTAGAGATATACAGTAATATTACGTAACCATCTTCTTCTAATAGTTACTAACGTACAGAAGAAAAGAAAGAAGTCCAAATAAGTACAAAGTAAATTAATATATATGTTTTAAAGAAATAGAACAGGTAATTCACTTTTATAAAATAATTAATTCTGAAATATATATAATAAAGAGTTAAATACTTAAAATACTTACCACTCCTTTACCCATCATCATTTCCATTTTTCCCTCCTCAGAGGTACTCTGTCACAGGCTTGCTTTTTTAGTCTTCTATAACTTTTTCTATTTGTGGGAAGACAAATTTGTATTCAAACTTAATATACTGTTTAAAAACATATTTGGATGATACCACACATATGTTTGAGGTTTTTCACTTTGTAAGATACCAAAAATATGCCTTTATTCACACCTGTAACTGTATCTCATCTTTAAATGGTTTAATTTTACTCTTTATTGCAAATATTTCCAAATTAGCTGTTTCTTTTTTGATGGACGGATAAATTGTTTAGCATTTTCTTTCCTCTCTTCTTCTCTCCTTCCCTTTCTTTCTTTTTTGCTGCTACAGAAATTACCACTGATACTGAATATCTTTTATAAATTGTGTGTATGCACCCTCACAACTTTTACTATTTCCATAGCATATTCTTAGAAATGGGATTGTTTTATAGAACAAGTATGCTTTAAATTTTTTTTTTCTTTTGAAACAGTCTTACTCTGTTGCCCAGGCTGGAATGCAGTGGTGCGATCTTGGCTCACTGCAGCCTTGACCTCCTGGGCTTAAGCAATTCACTTGCCTCAGCCACCCGAGTAGCTGGGATTACAGGTGTGTGTCACCGCACCTCGCTAATTTTTATTTATATTTTATTTATTTATTTATTTACTTTTAGTAGAGAAGGGGTTTACCATGTTAGCCAGGTTGGTCTCAAACTCTTGACCTCAAGTGATCCACATACTTCAGCCTCCCAAAATGCTGGGATTATATATGTGCACCATCCACCGTGGCCAGCATGTTTAAATTTGTAACAGATATAAATTGCCCTCTGTTGCAATTCTGTTCTATGGAGCATACCTATTTTCCCCATATATAAAACATTCTCACAGGAGGCTTCAACAGTGACAAATTTTGTGGGTATACAAATTAACTCTTTAACATGTTTCCAGTGTAACAGATGAAAAGTATGTCTGATTGTTGGATATCTGATGAAAAGGATATCTGATATCTTAATTTTTATTTCTTTGTTAGCAATGTTGAGCATTTTAAAAATAAGTTTACTAGCCAAATAACATTTTTTTCTGTAAATTATCTATTCTTATCTTTTCTATTTTTTTATAGTCGTTTATTATCTATTTGCCACCTTATATCTTTACTTGGATGTCTAATGGAAATCTCAGTTTAAGACGTCCCAAACTAAGTTTCCTTTCTTCTCAAATGTACTTTTCCTATAGCTCCATTCTTCCAGTCTCTCAGTCCCAGTAACTTTGAGTCATCTTTGATTTCTCTCCTACTATACATCTAATCCATCAGTAAGTCTTATTGGCTGTATCTTTGAAACGGATACAGCGGTTCACCACTTCTTGCCACCTCCTTGCTTCTGCTATCTCTTACAACCTGTCTTCCTTTTTCAACACTGGATCCATGTAGTAAATTTTTTGCATAGCAGCCAAAGAAGTTCTTTCAAAACACATATTCAACAATGCCGTGACTGTATTGAGAATCCGTTACTCTGTCCCAGTTCCCTCAAGTGAAAACCATCTTCTTACTATGACCTACATGAGTCCTGTATGACCTGGTCCCTATATATAGCTCTAACCTCATCTCCTACTTTTCTCACGCTTGCTCACTCTGCTCAAGCCATCTTTGCCTCCATACTTAGCTTGAAAATCCCAAACATACCTCTGACTTCAGACATTTGTTGTTTTTGTTTCATCTGACTACTGTAATGCTCTGCCCCCTGAGATCTGCATGGATCTCTCCCAAACTGGTTTGCTTTAAAAAACATTATTTAAAATTGCTGATATTCACCATATCATAATATATGACATTATAACTATGAGAAAGAAAAAGTCCATTATTCATGCCCTTAAGGTATTTTAAATATGGAATCAATGCTCATATATTAACCAAGTTGGGGGAGAAGGGAAGTATGAGTGGATATGGCAACTAATCATATATCACCACATTCTCATAGTGGTGATGTAATTTAATTTAATAAAAATTTATTTAGATCTGATTTATTTATTTTATTCTACTTTAGAAGTACCTAAAATACTATGTATAAATTATGTATTTGCATTAACTTAAGCTGTATTATATAAATGTGTCTGCTCAGTTTTAAATGAATCTGTTTAGTTATAATACACTATTATAAATTACTCAATTGTTTAAAATAATTCCTGAAATCTTTCATTATGAAGACATGGTTGAAATCCTCCAATTTCTTTATTTTGAATGAACAAAATTTTAAATAATATAGAGAGTGGAATATCACATTTCATTTTATTAAGAAATCTTCCTTTTATGTAATCACATACCTGTTTTGGTTATCATCAAAATCCCCCCCTCCCCCGCCCTTTTTTTTTTTTTTTTTTTTTGAGACAATGTGTCGCTCTGTTGCCCAGGCTGCAGTGCAGTGGTGCAATCTCACCTCATTGCAGCAACCTCTGCCTCCTGGGTTCCAGTGATTCTCCTGCCTCAGGCTCCCGAGTAGCTGCGATTACAGGCGCCTGCCACCATGCCTGACTAATTTTTGTGTTTTTAGTAGAGATGGGGTTTCACCATGTTAGCCAGGCTTGTCTGGAACTCCTGACATCAAATGATCTGCCTGACTCGGCCTCCCAAAGTGTTGGGGACTCACAGGCATGAGTCAACGCGCCTGGCCAAAAGTCACTTTTTAAAATTGAGAGATTTTTATGGGTAAGCTTTTGTTATCAGGAAGATTTACATATGGGAAGACTAATTTTCTATCAATTTTGGATGAATCAAGTGCTTTTTAGGTGAATTTCTCTTTTTTTTCCAAGAAAAAACTTTATTGATGTATTACCTTTATACTGAAAATTGGACAAGTTGTTAAGTTACTGCTTAATGAATTCTTAGAAAGTGAATACATGCATGTAATTAATAAATAGAACATTTATCTCTTCACAAGTCTACCTTCTAGTCACTAATCCCTGACAAGAGTGAGTGCTCTCCTGACTTGTAACAAATTAGGCCTGCTTATTTTTGAATACTTGCAAAAATCAGTTCCGTAAGAGAAAATGATGTACAATGGCAATTCGTAATCTCGTATAAAAATTGTAATTTTAAGCAAGAGAAGAAATAATCTTGAAAATACAATTGGTATGTTTTTGTGAAATTGTAAGGTATGTTTCTATTAAATAATTAGTTGTTCTCATACTCAGAATCCCGCCCATTGTCAGTTCCTGTTAAAGCCATGTTGAATATATCTGAAAGCTGTAGAAGTCCTGAAGAAAGAATGAAGGAATTTATTGGAATAGTTTGGAATGCAGTGAAGCATCTCACACTACAGGTAAAATAAAAGTTAGAAATATGGATCTAATTTCTATAATCCTTTTTAATTCCCAGCATTGTTAATATTGGTAAGATTTTTCTCACATGTAACAATTATGTATACCATCTCATCTTCATAATTTAGTTGAAAATAATTGGTGTACTTCACTTATCCTAAAAATAATTTTATGAAACTCATGTGATCTTCCTTATAGTTATAAAAATATAAACATTTTGACATGTTCCTTGAATTAAAAAATTTTAGTTCATTCTACTTTTTGTTTAAGCATTATTTTCACAATTTTAAGTGCTTAATAGATCCATTCTTATCTCAGTACTGAGATAAAGTCTGAGTTGTGATTAAATTAACATGAAATGGTTATCTAGTTACTTTTCATACATAATTATAAGTTAAATACGAAAATTATAATAGTTATTTCCTTATTGTTATTAAATTTTCTTATTGATTTTTACTTTAAAATGCACGATTTTATCTTACTGAATTACTTTCCTTCAAGATCATGTTTAACCTGATGAAAATATACATTTAGATGCTTATTTGATAAGCTAACAGTTATATATTTTAGTTTTTGCATAGGATTTTTTCTCTGTGATACCAGAGGCATCCTTATATAATTTTATATGTAGCAGATAGTAATATCAAGGGCTTAAGTCAAAGCCTTTCACTTTGACTTAAGATATAAAAGTTGCAATAGAAAATTGTTCCCACCTTACTATGAGAACAAGGTTATATCATCTATAAAATTACAGCTGTATTAAGCCCATAGAGATCTGAGGTCTTAAATTGACATTACCATAATGGCAGGGTGCTAAAATTCAAAAAAGTGACAAGCAACTCACTTTTTGAAACCCAAGAATCTCAGAAAACTCCATGAAGAATATAGAAAAAGGAGAACATAGCTAAGTACCTAGCAGTCAAACTACTGAAAACTCAAGGAGAACATTTTATTTTATTTTATTTAAAGTGGGAAGATCTTTATTTATCAATATTCTTGTTTACCTGAAGACTAGACTGGAAGAGACTGAAATTATAAGTAAGGCAGACCTAGATATGTATTTCTTAGCAATGTAATGTTGGGGAGTTTCTTCTTGTTTCTGTGTCCACAAGTTAGAGATTATAATGTCTTCTTCATGAAGAGGGTGGAAAATATAGAGTGATAAAGTATATGAAAGCAACTGATAAAATTTATTCGTTTATTGATTCATTTTGCAAAAGTTACAATACTGTATTCAGAGAACATACTGAAGAAAACTAATGCAGTCCTGTCCTCATGAAGATCATAGTTTGGCAAGGAGAGACATTCATTAAATGATTGTACTTAAAATAATTTGACTATATTGATGATGATCCTGCTTCATGAACATATGTGTCAATTAAGCTAACCCTAGAAGAATCAGGAAACATTTGGGTACTCAATAACACCTGTGTTTTCTTTTTCTATTTCGTCTTTCTCTCCTGTAGCTGTAGCTTTTCTCTAAAGCAGCTGAAGGCTGCCCTGCCCTTCAGCAGGCAGATAAGAACTGATGGAGATAACACCCTTGGGATTATCTTCACCTACCATGGGAAATGATTCTGTAGCATTCCTTGTCTGTCAATGTGTCCTCAGTAGAATTAAGCTTCAGGTGTCCCAGGTTTGCCAGCACACCCATTTTGGTTACTGTCCTTTTGAGAAAATTTAAGAAGTGGGTAGACAATAAAGGCATGTTATATGCAGATTAAAAACATTAAAAATGACTCCTTACATCTTATTAGAAACAATGGAGGCCAGAAGACAATAGAATAACATCTTTTATGTGCTGGGGAAAATCGGCACATAACATAGAATTAACATAGAATTCTCTAGTCAGCAAAGTATTCATCAAAAATGTTGGCCAATAAATACATAAAGACAGAAGAACTTTTCTCCAATAGAAATTAACTGCAAGATATTCTGAAAGAAGTTATTTAGGCTGAAAGGAAATTATGACAGATAGAATCTTGGTTTTTCAGAAAGTAATGAAGTATATCCGAAAGTATAAATATGTTGGAAAACAACTGAATATTGCAAAAAAAATAGAATTCAAGGAGAAAGCTTTAGTGTGTTTTAGCCTTTTGGCTATTAGCTTCTTTCTTCTTTATTTTCCAGTTAACTTTTTGTTTGTTTGTTTTTTGTTTTTGGACAGAATCTTACTCTGTCGCCCAAGCTGGAGCGCAGTGGTGTGATCTCAACTCACTGCAACTTTCGCCTCCCAGGTTCAAGCAATTCTTCTGCCTCGGCCTCCCCAGTAGCTGGAATTACAGGTGCCTGCCACCATGCCCAGCTAATTTTTTATTGTATTTTTAGTAGAGTTGCCATGTTGGCCAGGCTGGTCTCGAATTCCTGACCTCAGGTGATCTGCCTGCCTTGGTCTCCCAAAATGCTGGGATTACAGGCATGAGCCCCTGCCCTTGGCCCTAGTTAAATTTAACATTAAAAAATATGTGGCACTTAACAAAGTAAAGGAGCTTTGATTAAGATCAAAATTCAGCAGTTAAATGAAATTTCAGTAATTTATTCAGAAAATATTTATGAAGTCCCTAATCTGTCCTACACTCCAGCCAGCCCTTAGTCCTGCAGATGTGAGGAAATTGTCTCTGTGAGCAAGTAGAGTGAGTTTGGAAGTGTATGCTTTCCCAGGTGAGCCTCTGGATGAAAACACAGATGGTCAACACTTTTATTGCAGCTTTTTGAGTCAGTAATTCAAGTATTTAGCTAAGCCTTACCCAGATTATTGACCCACAGAAACTGCAACAAATGTCTCTTGTTTTAGGCTGTTACATTTGTGGTGATTTCTTATATAGCATAGAAAATGAATATAGACAGATATAGACACATTATGCATAGCTATAGTGTCTGATTAATCACTATAAGAAATACATACCTGCCATAAAAACCTTTTAGAATTCATCCAAAAACATCTCTAGTGCATAAAAATACTATTTAATATAAGAGCTCATAATCTTGATTTTAGCATTCCTTTATAGCGTTTCTTTTCTGAGCATGCTGCTTATAAGAAAGTTAAGAGAAGAATGAGAGGAAGAAAGTGTGGATTGTTGTTCTTGTGTAATTAACTCTTAGCTTGCAGAATTATGACTTTTTTAGGGACATCAGCTATATTTCACCAATTTCAGCCATCATGAGTCATTTTAATGAATATCCTAATAACTCCTTGCGTTGACTTACCTGTCCTTCTCCCTTCGAGATACGCTTTGTACAGTGGTAACATCCATCTCTTAATTTTTGTTACATGTTGGGCTATATGCTGAGAAAGCAAAAGAGACATAATAGTTGTCATGGTCTAGCTGGGAAAAGGCTAAGTGCCATGGTATGGAGTATCCTGTAGGGAGACCCTTAGAAAACTTAATGATGAAAGAAGAGAAATGGGAATGTCAAGAGGAATGTTACTTATTGAAAGGATGCCTCGGGCATGTACTTCCTGGTTTGTGATGAATTTGGATGTTATCCTAGGTAAGTATTTATTGCTTTGTGGAAGATCTAGTTGATACCACTGTGTGGTTTAGAATATGATAGCTACCAATAATATTTAGTTGTTTAAAGTTTACTATAGATCTAAATGTTATTTCATGATAATAGAACTGGTTATATTAAAAAATCCTCATTCCCTCTTATCTTTTTATTAATAATTGAATAATGTGGTATAATTATCTTTTTATTGATATCACTTTGAGTGGTTCTATAATAGGGAACATGAAAGATAGTATTGGGTTACATGATTCTTTGACAGCTCTAGGAAAATACTCCAATTTAAGATTCCAAGTAATATCAGAAATCTTTACACTATCTATAAACAACTAGGTACATCAATATTCTACAGCGTAGGATATACTAGAGAATGTCCTTCTCTGGCTGGGATTAAATAACAGAAACCAGATTTATTTCACTGCCTGAAATAACCAAAAAATTATTGAAATATATAACACAAAGGTTTCAAACCACTAGGCAATAAGCCAAGTGGAGAGTGATTCCTGAGAGTCTTAAGATAGAATCAGCAGGACTTAGTAATTAATTGATTTGGGGAATAAGGGAACACAGTCTAAGAGATCTTCTAGATTCTAGTTTTGGTGTTTCGGTGGTAGTGATACTATTAAATGAAGCAGCTTTTCCAGATTAGGGGCACATACGGATTTTGAATTTACACATGTATTTGAAATGTATGTGAGACATCCAGGTATGTATTAGATATTTATATCTGGAGTTTAAGAAAACAGATTAAGAGAAGAGATATAATTTTAGGAGTTATCTGCAGATGGTTTTCAAACCAGAAGAATGGGTCATTCAAGAAAGCATGTAAAGTTGAAGAGCAATGGGCCAAGGGAATACCATTTAAAAAGTTGTTAGTAGAAGAGAGAATGTCCTTGAAGGAAATTATGTTAGTGATCAGAAATGGAGGAGGAGAAACCAGAGAGTTCATGAAAGCAAAAAATGCATAGAATGTTGAGGAGATAGTGGTCAGCAATGTCAAATTCTAGATGTTAACTATATGCTTTACTTATTTGCAGTATAAAATGGATAAATTAAATAATGGTTAAGGTTACTTCCAACTCTAACATTATTGTATGATTCTTTTGCTTATTTTATAATGATGCAGTACCTTTATTAGCTTCATTACCATCAACAAACTTAATTTTATCTATCACTTTGAATTAATTGTAAGTTATTATAGTGATTTTCCTCATTTTTCCTTTTTTATCTCTAATTATGGTAAAACACATATAACATAAAATTTACCTTCCTTACTATTTGGAATAAACTATATGGTTTATTTTGTGGTTCCTTGATTTGAGTAAGCTTATTGAATATCAGTTAACATAATCATTGCAGTACCAAATAATACATCTTTTTATAGGTTATCTTAAATATGACCTAGGTACTTGGCTTGCCTCACCCTAGTCCTGGCCCTGTGTTAAACATACTATATATTTAAACATTTCCAGATGTTAATGTATTGTGAACATTTTTAAAGATAAAATTAGATTCTCATTAAATGATTACAATTTAGACTCTGAAAATCTGAGTTTTATTTTTAAAAGCATTGTCCATTTTTTAAGATGTCTTATGAGCCAAAATATAAAACAGAAAACCCTGCAAGTTGTCATCAGATAAAACAGGACATCATAACTTAAAGGTTTCGAAGGATTATTCTTTTAGTGGAAGTTTAAGCAAGTAATTATGTTTGGAACCAGAATTTCTGCAAAGTTGATGTTGGAGCCAAAGTTGATATTTGCTAAACCCATGTTCTTTTTTGCTTAGAATAGAAACATGTATGTTACATAAAATAATTAACAATATTTTCTGTAACCTATTTGATTTTCAGTTTGGAAGAAGGAGTTTCCATACTTAATTATAATGGATACTCCATGTAGTCTTGGACAGTCTTTTTAAAAATAAATATATATGAACTTTGGGGCCGGGCATGGTGGCTCACACCTGTAATCCCTGCACTTTGAAAGACCTATGCAGGCAGACAACTTGAAGTTAGGAGTTCAAGACCAGCATGGCTAACATGGTGAAAGCCTGTCTCTACTAAAAAACAAAAATTAGCTGGGCATAGTGGTGCCTACCCGTAGTCCCAGCTACCCTGGAGGCTGAGGCAGGAGAACAGCGTGAACCCGGGAGGTGGAGGTTACAGGGAGCTGAGATTGTGCCACTGCAGTCCAGCCTGGGTGACAGAGTGAGACTCTGTCTCAAAAATAAAAATTAAAAAAATAAAAATATATGAACTTTGGGAGCCTTTTAACAATAGATTAGCATAAGTTCACCTGTTCTTTCCAAGTTTTCTGTACCTGCTCATTAACAAAGATTCTATTAAAGCTATGTTTTTATTCTAGAAGCACATAATTGGCAATAGTATATAGTTGATAAAATAGAAATGTGCTGGCTAGAATTTACTCCTTTCTAGGAAAATATTTCTCTGCTTATTGCCAGACTTAGCTTTTTTTTTTTTTTTTTTTTTTGTCATTTACATCAAAGTTCATCTTGCTGTCCTTTGACATTTACTAGCATTTTCTTTTCTTTTCTTTTTCTTTCTTTTTTTTTTTTTATACTCTCTGAGGTCTTCTGAATGGACTGAAGTCTTCTGAGTTTAATGGCATTTTTAATTTCAGTACCAAGCATTCTGGTCTCTTTCTTTTGGTAATAATGCTCTGTTATTCCTTTAGGGATCTACTTCCCACATTCTGTGTTATTTTGATGAGAATGTCAGGCAAGGTGTCTGAAGCAGCATAAGGTAGTTAAGCTGGGCCAGTTGAATTCTTTCTTCTAGGAAGTTACATCTAGAGCATGACTAGTGATGAAAAAAATCATACTGCTTGATGTCCTGATATCCAGTGAACTCCTTGGCCTTTATTTTCAGAATTAAATAGGAGTAGACATTTTAGGCCAGAGAGATCAACTATCAATCATGCTAATTATAAAAGTAAGATTTTATATTTAATCCTTACAAATTTTGCACACAGGCCCACATTCTTATTTATAGGCATTGAACAAGTGACAGCCATTGCATGGCAGTTTGTTATGAGGAAGTCTGGAATTCAAATCTGGGAATTTTTAATGTCTTCCCTTGACGAGATTTTTATGGAAAAAGTGTGAAGATTTATAACACTTACTCTGGAAAGGATGACAACCAAGACAACCAACTGTAGGGTTTTAATCTATGGCCCCAAATTGGTTGTATTTAAATTTCTACTACATATGATGATATCCAAAATATTTTCATGATGCACTGAAAATTTATCAAATAGGAAAACTGTGATTTGGGTTATAGTTTATGTATTTGCTATAGTGCAAATAGAATAATACTTATTTTAGTGGTCTCTGTATACATAGAGTTAAACCATAAGCAACAGTATTTGAAAATAAATGCACTGTGAACAGCTTTTGTAAATCTATGAAGGCTAATAATATATGAGATCTCACATATAGGAGAGTCTTGGTGTTGTTTGTTGACTTTATTTCTTTAGCAAATGTTTAGGTAACACTGTATTGAATATATGTATCAATGCTATGAGTTCCCCCATTTACAGATGAGGAAACTGAAGTCACGGAGAGATTAAATAGCTTATCGAAGATCCTACAGCTGTGTTGAATCATCTTGTTAACAGATCAGTTTTATTAATCACCTTAGAGGTTGCCTCTGGAATGAAATGGTGAACAACATGCATGAAGCAGTTATTTTCATTACCACATGTGATGAAAATAATAGTTTAATTGTTTCTACTTGTTTAACAATTATTTATTGAGTACATAGTACATGCACCACTGTACAATGTACAGAAACTATATAGTGTTCAAAATAAGCAAATGTTTGACTTCATTAAGCTTATGTTCTAGTGAGAATCCCGTAAGGATATTAATACTTGAAAGTGATCTTGTTTAAGCTTTTTTAGAGCTGGGACTATGTCTTTTGTCTCTGTATTCCTGACTTCCAGGTCAGTTCATGATAGATATTAGAGAGTACATGAATAAAGGAGAGAAAAAGTAAATGAAATGCACCATACAATGTTCCTTTATTTTTGTTTTTTATTTGAAACTCTTTCCTGAAGAGTAACATACATTTATATAGAGAATATTTGGTACTGTAGAAATTATGCAAAATATAATTATCATTACATTTTCAACTTGTAAATAAAAATAAGTATATTATTTGGGAATAGGAAATAGTAATGTTATTGAATAGGGAAGAAATTGTGGCACAACATTTCAAAGCATTTATCTATAAAGTGCTTTATATGATGGGCAGTAGCTAATTAAGATTTTCAGATTAATGGGTAAATCAAACCTATCTTAGTCTCTTCTTTTTAACTGAATTGGGATCACGGTTATAGAGCACATAAAAGAGAAAAATCTAAGTTTCTGAAACCTCACATATAGAGTTAAGAACTTACAAAGGCATGTATCTTTCAAATAGCACATAAACTAGAAACATCAGGGAAAATAATGCATTGCAATCATTTCATTTATTAAAATAAGAATAACAAATAATTTTTACTTTATTGGTTTATCTTCAGTATATGATACTTAGATATGTAGCCTTTGACCCAGTAGGAATCAAAATAGAGGTGGTTCCACTTCAAGAATTTGTAATAATCCCTTCACTTTAGCACATGAATGTGTTCAGTATTGGCAAAAGAACACGTTGCTACCAAAACTGAAACAAGATCTTTGAAACAGAAAGGATGTTGCCATGGAAAAATGAAGTAACACTCAGTGCAGCTGTGATGCATTCATGAATAGGATATTTTTTTAAAAGATCATTTGTGTTTGGTGTGGCTCAGAGGGTCCCAACCAGATGGTTTCCATGAACATGATCTGACCCCCAGCTTGAGGACTTCTTACTGGCAGATTACTTCATTTTCTTTCCCTTGGATTGTCAGATCCTTACATTAATTCAGAATTTACTGCTGCAGATTTATATTCAGTAATATAAATCACTCAACATTTTACATTAAAACCACAATTTTATACATACAGTTTAACAGTTATTTTAAAAGTGTAAAAAGATTTATATGATAGCTTTAGTATATGTAATAGATATAACATCATAATAATTTTGAGTAATTTTAATTATATTCTTATCATTAAAGGAATTCTCACAAAATATATTTTAGAAAGTTTATTTTAGAGTTGTATATCTGATGCTACTGTAGTGTTGATTCTGTTTGCATTGCTCACATTGTTTACACTTGATGAAATAATTGATTTTTAAATTAGTGAAATTTTATGTTTTATGATTTTGGAAATTTTGGCATGATTTCAATTTGTTCCTAAGGATTTGTATGCATGTGGATGTGTATGGTAGCATACTAAACTAATTACCTCACATTATTGAAAGCATTTTTCACTGTAATATCAATACCTACATGAAGTATTAAATACTGACACTTCATATTTTGACCTTTTAACCTGAATTAATAAAGGCTATGCTTTTAATGTGCCATTTTAAATTGTGCAACTGAAAATTACTAGTGAATTATGTTAAATATTTTAAAGCATAATTGTAAGTTACCTGAGACAATGTAGACTTCTATTTCAGAATAAATAAACTACATTCTGATCTTAAGTACATATATTAACACATATGTACTTTATCTAATCTGCAGGATAAGATTTTAGAACTAAAATGAGCTCATGCTTCATGAACCAATGCACTTATTTTTGCAAAATTTTATCTGTATTTTTCATCACTGAATCCATCAGTTTGTCCACGCCCCAAAATGTGAAGCAAAGACGAACAGGTTTGTTTATTTATAGGTTGGCAAATTATTTATCGTATCAAGGAATGCCAAACCTGCTACATATCATCATGCTCTCACCAGAGTAGTATATTAGGCCTAAGAGAAGAGATATTGCTGTTATCTTTTAAAAATGTAGTCTTTTTGCTAATATAGTTTCTTTGAATATCCAAGAATTTATGAATTAAAAAAAATATTTTGTATTACACCTCCAGATAACATCTTTTTGTGTGAAATATTTTGTAGGAAATCAACCAGTCATAGTTTGTATTTTCTCAATAACTTAAACATTGTAGGCTGTTGCAGCAATTGGATAATGAGACACACAGTACTACTTTATAAGCACCGCTAAGACTAATAGACTTTAATCTACATTGCTTCTGAATTAAGAAGTCATGATGAATTCAGTTTTGGGGTTGGGCTTACTTTGTCTCTTTATCTTAATCTTTAAGGTCCTGGCAACTTAATGTAACTCTACTGGAGATAGGAGAGCTTTAAGATAATACATGAAATTATAATTTAGGTAATTTGAAGAATGAAAAAAACAATAAATAATGCTCTGATTTTTAAGTCTTCTGATTTCTCCTATTACCGTGTATTTGTTTATGTATAATAAATCTGATATATGTATGTATACTTGAATCATTGTATATAAAAAGTGAAAGTATGTGATATAAACATGTTTTTTAATGTTTGTCTAGTATTATAAATTGAATGTTTTAAACATTTTTTTCTTATATTCTAGTCTGTGAAGTAAAAATGGAAGAACTAAATTCACATAAAAATAGCCCTTTTTAAAAAAAGTAACAGCAATAAATTGCTAGGTAGTTCTAGGCCTTATCTGGTGTTAACAAAATTTTCTAAGAAACTGCAAAAGAAGGAGGGATTTCTGATCTTCTTTGGCCAGCACATTTTCTAACTCAGTCTTGTGTCTTGGAAAAGACTATGTGGAAGGGCAGATCATCTCTTGTCACTGGGCATTTTGTATCGAGTGTATAACAAGAGTAAACAGTACCTTTTCAAGTATTTTTTATATTCATTAGTGAAAATAAGTCATAAAGATAAGTCATCAAATAAGTCATAAATATGGAACGTTTACTTTTTTGGTTGTTTATTCTGGTGAAGATATTAGGTGTTTGAAGGTATATTTAGTCTGATCCAAATATTTTAATTCTGCTTTTCTTTTCTAGCTTGAAGTACAATCTTGTTGTGTGTTTATTCCAAATGATAGCCTGCCTTCCCCAAGTACAATTATATCTGGTGACATTCCTGGAACAGTGAGAAGTTGGTACCATGGACAAACCAGTATGCCAGGAACACTTGTCCTCTGTTTGCCTCAAATAAAGATTATTAGTGCTGGGCACAAGTACATGGAACCTCTTCAGGAGATTCCATTTGTTATCCCACGACCCATCCTCGAAGAAGGTATATTTAAAAATTTTTTTCCTATGGTTAATATTTTATATGGACATTTTTAGATTTGTTGGTGTTTTTAAATGTTTCAGTGTATAAGCAAATCAGTCTTCTCATTGAAAGATTTTCCTGACCAAAGTAAATGAACTAAGTGATGCCATTTATTGCCATCCATATATTTTAATCTTAGTCACATATTCACATATATGTTATATATAAAAGATCATATACAATATAATATAATCACTAAAATACAAACATAGGAAGAATTAACTTGGGAAGAAAGTTGGTTTTGGATATTAACATTAGGCTAAACTAAGAATGATAAGTAGACTGATTTAATTTAAGCTACTTGATTTATGAATGAATGTATTATATATAAAAATAACTGCGTGAATATAGTATTTAGCAAGCGTAATGCATTTTTAGATTTCTCATTTGTTTATACAAAGTAATTATATGATGATTAGAGTCATGATCCTTTCTCCAATATATATATATTTGATTTCTCATATTGCCGTGTTTTCAGTTATGAATTCATAAGCTTTTGAACTTTGGCATGTTCATTTCAAACAAAATGTGAACCTGGAAAAATTTTGAGTCATAAAGTAAGTAATCTGAATATATGTTATAATAACAAGGCTCAAATTTTTGACAGTACTAAACAGGTCAACACCTTGTTCATATTATTAGGATGTAAGTGTATGAATCCTGATACCATTGAAATTTCTACATACTGTCACTGAAAAGCAGACATAGCCTGTGTAATTTTTGACCTCTACTTTGATGTTGGTTTCTCTCTCCTTTTCTCTATACTGAAATTTCTGTCAAATTCTACTTTTCTTATATTTATTAAAAGAAAGCATGATTTCAGTAAGAGACATTTTTGGTCCTTAATAATATGAATACTGTTATTATACAGTCACAGAATTTTAAGGTGAAAGGGAATATTTTTAGAGTGTATGATCTTTTGTGACTGGTTTCTTTCATTTACTGTAATATTTTTAAGATTGATTTATGTTGTAGCAGTCTTTATTGTTTTTATGGCTGAATAGTATTCTATCTTATGGAGATACCAAATTTTCTTGATTCATTCATCAGTCGATGGACAGTTGAGTTTGTTTTCACTTTTTGACTTTTATGAAAAATCCTGGTATAAACTTTTTTTTACAGGATTTTTGCGTGGATTTGTTTTAATTTTTTTTAGCTATATGCCCAGGAGTAAAATTGTTGCGTCGTATAGTAACTATGTTTGAGCTTTTCAGGAATTGTTAGACTGTTATCCAAACTGTCTGCACCATTTTACAATACCACATTAATGTACAAAGGTTCTAATTTTTTCACATCTTTGTCACTATTTGTTATTATCCGCTTTGTTTCTTTTCTTTTCTTGTTTTTTTTGTTCTAGCCATCCTAGACAATAACCTCTTAAACTGGAGAGAACAATTAATTTAAAGTGTTAATTTTTTGTTTTTTGTTTTTTGTTTTTTTTTTGAGATGGAGTATTGCTCTGTCGCCTAGGCTGGAGTGCAGTGGCACAGTTCTGGCTCACTGTAGCCTCTGCCTCCCAGGTTCAAACGATTCTCCTGCCTCAGCCTCCCAAGCAGCTGGGAATACAGGCACTTGCTGCCATACCCAGCTAACTTTTGTATTTTCAGTAGAGTCAGATTTCACCATATTGGCCAGGCTGGTCTCAAATTCCTGACCTCGTGATCCACCGATCCACCTTGACCTCCCAAAGTGTTGGGATTACAGGCGTGAGCCACTGTGCCTGGACAAATTAAAGTGTTTTTTTTTTTTCTTCTTCTTCTTCTTTTTTTTGTTATTATTATACTTTAAGTTCATGTGCATAATGTGAAGGTTTGTTACATATGTATACTTGTGCCATGTTGGTGTGCTGCATCCATCAACTCGTCAGCACCCAACAACTCATCATTTACATCAGGTATAACTCCCAATGCAATCCCTCCCCCATCCCCACTCCCCGTGATAGGCCCCAGTGTGTGATGTTCCCCTTCCCGAGTCCAAGTGATCTCATTGTTCAGTTCCCACCTATGAGTGAGAACATGCGGTGTTTGGTTTTCTGTTCTTGCGATAGTTTGCTGAGAATGATGGTTTCCAGCTGCATCCATGTCCCTACAAAGGACACAAACTCATCCCTTTTTATTACTGCATAGTGTTCCATGGTGTATATGTGCTGCACTTTCTTAATCCAGTCTGTCACTGATGGACATTTGGGTTGATTCCAAGTCTTTGCTATTGTGAATAGTGCCGCAATAAACATACGTGTGCATGTGTCTTTGTAGCAGCATGATTTGTAATCCTTTGGGCATATACCCAGTAATGGGATGGCTGGGTCATATGGTACTTCTAGTTCTAGATCCTTGAGGAATCGCCATACTGTTTTCCATAATGGTTGAACTAGTTTACAATCCCACCAACAGTGTAAAAGTGTTCCTATTCCTCCACATCCTCTCCAGCACCTGTTGTTTCCTGACTTTTTAATGATTGCCATTCTAACTGGTGTGAGATGGTATCTCATTATGGTTTTGATTTGCATTTCTCTGATGGCCAGTGATGATGAGCATTTTTTCATGTGTCTGTTGGCTGTATGCATGTCTTCTTTTGAGAAATGTCTGTTCATATCCTTTGCCCACTTTTTGATGGGGTTGTTTGTTTTTTTCTTGTAAATTTATTTGAGTTCTTTGTAGGTTCTGGATATTAGCCGTTTGTCAGATGAGTAGATTGCAAAAATGTTCTCCCATTCTGTAGGTTGCCTGTTCACTCTGATGGTAGTTTCTTTTGCTGTGCAGAAGCTCTTTAGTTTAATTGGATCCTATTTGTTAATTTTGGCTTTTGTTGCTGTTGCTTTTGGTGTTTCAGACATGAAGTCCTTGCCCATGCCTATGTCCTTAATGGTATTACCTAGGTTTTCTTCTAGGGTTTTTATGGTATTAGGTCTAACATTTAAGTCTCTAATCCATCTTGAATTAATTTTCATATAAGGAGTAAGGAAAGGATCCAGTTTCAGCTTTCTACTTATGGCTAGCCAATTTTCCCAGCACCATTTATTAAATAGGGAACCCTTTCCCCATTTCTTGTTTTTCTCAGGTTTGTCAAAGATCAGATGGCTGTAGATGTGTGGTATTATTTCTGAGGACTCTGTTCTGTTCCATTGGTCTATATCTGTTTTGGTACCAGTACCATGCTGTTTTGGTTACTGTAGCCTTATAGTATAGTCTGAAGTCAAGTATCGTGATGCCTCCAGCTTTGTTCTTTTGACTTAGGATTGTCTTGGCAATGCGGGCTCTTTTTTGGTTCCATATGAACTTTAAAGCAGTTTTTCCCAATTCTGTGAAGAAACTCATTGGTATCTTGATGAGGATGGCATTGAATCTATAAATTACCTTGGGCAGTATGGCCATTTTCACGATATTGATTCTTCCTATCCATGAGCATGGTATGTTCTTCCATTTGTTTGTGTCCTCTTTGATTTCACTGAGCAGTGGTTTGTAGTTCTCCTTGAAGAGGTCCTTTACATGCCTTGTAAGTTGGATTTCTAGGTATTTTATTCTCTTTGAAGTAGTTGTGAATGGGAGTTCGCTCATGATTTGGCTCTCTGTTTGTCTGTTACTGGTGTATAAGAATGCTTGTGATTTTTGCACATTAATTTTGTATCCTGAGACTTTGCTGAAGTTTCTTATCAGCTTAAGGAGGCCAACATCATCCTGATACCAAAGCCTGGCAGAGACACAACAAAAAAAGAGAATTTTAGACCAATATCCCTGATGTACATCGATGCAAAAATCCTCAATAAAATACTGGTAAACCGGATCCAGCAGCACATCAAAAAGCTTATCTACCATGATCAAGTAGGCTTCATCCCTGGGATGCAAGGCTGGTTCAATATACGCAAATCAATAAACGTAATCCAGCATATAAACAGAACCAAAGACAAAAACCACATGATTATCTCAATAGATGTAGAAAAGGCCTTTGACAAAATTCAACAGCTCTTCATGCTAAAAACGCTCAATCAATTCGGTATTGATGGAACGTATCTCAAAATAATAAGAGCTATTTATGACAAACCCACAGCCAATATCATACTGAATGGGCAAAAACTGGAAAAATTCCCCTTGAAAACTGGCACAAGACAGGGATGCCCTCTCTCACCACTCCTATTCAACATAGTGTTGGAAGTTCTGGCTAGGGCAATCAGGCAAGAGAAAGAAATAAAGGGTATTCAGTTAGGAAAAGAAGAAGTCATATTGTCCCTGTTTGCAGATGACATGATTGTATATTTAGAAAACCCCATTGTCTCAGCCCAAAATCTCCTAAAGTGTTTTTAAGAACTCTGTTGCTAGGCAGAGAGTAAATAGATTGATTTACTACATCATTTAATATACTAAATACTCATCTTAATATTTATAAAACTAAAGCTTACTTTATGAAAATGGTGTTTATTTTTACTATAAAAATGGTAAAAGTGGTGTGAAGTGGAATCTCACTGTGGTTTTGGTTTGCATTTCCCTAATGACTAATAATGTTGAACTTATTTTCATGTGCTTGTTGGCCATTTGTATATCTTCTTTAATATTTTATTTCTTTTTATTTATTTTTTTGGATCGGGTTTTCTTCTTGCCCAGGCTGAAGTGCGGTGGTGCAATCACGGCTCGCTGCCCCCTGGACCTCCTGAGCTCAATTGATCCTCCCACCTGAGTAGCTGGGACTGCAGGCACACACTACCATGCCCATCTAATTTTTAAATTTTTTTGTAGAGGTGGGGTTTCACCATGTTTTGCAGGTTGATCTCGAACTCCTGGGCTCAAGTGATCCACCTCCCTCAGCCTCTAAAAGCACTGGGATTATAGGCATGAGTCACCCTGCCCCGCCTAATATTTTCTTCTATTCAAATCTTTTGCCCACTTTTTAGTTGAGTTACTTGCCATCTTATAGTTGAGTTGTAGGAGTTATTTATTATATTCTAGATACTAGACCCTTATAAAATACATGATTTGCAAGTATTTTCTCCTATTCTATACATTGTATTTTCACTTCCTTGATGGTTTTCTCTGTCATATAAACATTTGTAATATAAAATTTTTATAATATGAAGTTATATTATAAACTTATATAATATAAATTGATATTATAAATTTTATAGTATAAACATTTGGCAAGACTTCATCTCTACAAAAAATTTAAAAATTACCCAGATGTGGTGGCTTGCGCCTATAGTCCTAGCTACATGGGAGGTTGAGGTGGGAGGATTGCTGGAGTCCAGGAGTTCCAGGATGCAGCAAGCTATGATTGCACCACTGCACTCCAGCCTGGGCAACAAAGCAAGACCCTGTCTCTGTAAATTAGTTAACTAAATATATATAATACATGATATAAAATATGTAATACATACTATTTTATTATAATTATAAATTATGTAAATATGTAATTTTATTTTACATAATTACATAAAGTATATAATATATAATGCAGAATTATGTAAAGAATATATATTATGTAATATATAATACATAAATATAAGCATAATGTAACAAGTTTTCCTGTGCTATATTGGAAATTATATTCTCACTATTTTTTGATATTAGAAATTAACACCATTTCCACAAAGTATGATTTAGTTTTAGAAATATTAAGATGCATATTTAATTTATTAAATGATGTAGTAAATCAGTCTATTTACTCTCCACCTGAACAACACAGTTCTTAAAACACTTTAATCCTTCTCTCCAGATTAAGAGGTTATTGTCATATATTTCCTTTTATTTTTAAAACTTGATATCATTATTTTGTAATATAATTGCTTAGATTTGGCATATATAGAACTAAGGCAGAGGTTGGAAAACTTTCTCAACAAAGTGCCAGATAGTAAATATTTTGTTTCATCAGCTATATGGTTTCTGTTTTAACTACCCGACCATGCTTTATAGTGCAGAGGCAGCCATAGACAATATGTCAATACACTGGTATGACTGTGTTCCAATAAAACTTTATTTAAAGAATCTGGTGGTTGGCTGCATTTGGTCATGAGCCACATTTGCCTACCTATATGCTAGTGCTTTAGTCGTCATTCCTTTTCACAGCTTAGCCCTTCCTTCTTTCTCAGTTCATTTACTTCTGCCTGAAGTACATCCTTTAGAAGCTGTTTTTGTGATGATCTGATGTTAGCAAACTCAATTTTGTTTCTTTGCCTTTTTTTTTTTTTTTTTGAAAGATATTTTCTGGGTATATAAATCCTTGTTTATAGTTATTTTCTCCCAGCTCATTAAAGATACTGTTGTGCTGACTGTTGCTTTTCATTGGCCTTTTAGGAGATACAATGTCATTTCATGTTTCCTTGGAGGTCCTTTGTCCTTTTGCTCTGGGTTCTTTAAGGATCTTCTCAGTCTTTGTGTTTTAAAGTTTTAATATTGGAGAATATGAGTTCTGCAAGTTTTCTGGCATAATTTATTCAGATATTGCCTCTACTTCTTTCTTTCCATACATATGTTGGACTTTTTTGGTTTTTTTGCTGTATTTTCCATGTTGCTTCTTCACTCTTTGATGTTTTTTCTCTTTGACTTGCTGACCTGCATTCCAGTTAATCTCTTTAATCTAGTTCATTTTCTTTTCAGTTGTGTCTAATATTTTGTTAAAGTTGTTCATTGAATTTTTCAATGTCAACTGTATGAAAGTCTAACATACAGAAAATGGTACAACACTAAGTATACAACTGGCTACATTTTTGTCAGATAAACCCATACATGTTACTAGCACCTGAATAGAGATCAAGAATATTCTCAGTACTCAGAAGATCTCTTGGAGGCAAATTGTGTTTGACATCTAAAACCATAAATTGGTTTTCCTATTTTTGAACTTCATAGCACTTATTGAATAGCGCTTTTATTGAATTTAAAATTTTACATGGAATATACTTTTTATCTTGATTCTATTTAAAACTCTTTATTTATATTAATATTTTAAGGCTTCCTTTTATTTCTTTCTACATGAAACATTTAACGTATATGATTGCCTAATTTCTGCTGACTCTTGCCTACTATACCTAATATTTCTTGTTTATTCTTTTCTTTTCTGTGCTCCTTATTTTCCTTAGAAATTTCTCTGTAGAAATGTTTTGAAGACTGGTCTGAAAGATTCCTCCTATGCAGGCCTGAATTTACTTCCAACATGTTGGTGGCACTACGAGTTCAGAACAGTTTGAAACTAAATTCTTGATAAAAGCTTTTTATGCCACTTAGGTAATAAAAATTTAAGCTGCAACCTCTTATGAGGGCTGGTTTGTGATTGTGGGTTTTTTCCCCCCTCTATTCAAGGTTTCATTTTCTGGCAGCGTTTGTGAGAGGATCATATACAGAAGGGAAGAGCAGACAACTTTATTTCTAGTTTACCTGTACATGAATATTCTAGCCAGTTGCATGCCAGCTTTATCTTCTATTATTTTCTGCAAATGTGAGTTAGCTTCAGGCTTTATCTTCAGTCAGACTTAACTTGTCTTCGGTTCAGTGGTAAACATGGATGCTCAGTTTTAACCAACGTTGAAGTGCCTCAGGGCATGTACTTTTCATACCTCTGTGTTTCTGGCTTCCCTCAGCCCCTGGCTTTAATAATCTTTACTCTTTTTGGAAATTCATTAATAAGTTTAAGAAGATATCATTTGGTGTGTATGTGCATGCATGTGTATATGTGTACAACATTATATAAATTTTATTTATGGTATGTATCACATATAAATATTGTTTAAATACAATATAGTCATCATTTTTATTTTTTTGGAGAGGGATCATTCAACATATTTATCATGTTGCTGTAAATAGAATCCCTCAGTTATGTTTTTTAAAGATGATGTGACACTACTATACTCTGTCTTTTCAAATGATTTTATAAAAGGTCTGATATGTAGTTCCCATAATTCTTTATACCTTCAATACTCATTTAAAATCTCTCTTATTTCTATGAAACTCCTGCCAACATCTACTGCTTGTCTTTTTCGTATGAAAAATTATTTTATTTTCATCTCGTTCTTCAAATACATCAAGAATGACTTAAGAACTGCAGAAGTCTCCATCTTTAAAGCATAAGATGCTATTATATTCTCAGGTGTTTTCTTTGTTTTTGTTTTTGTTTTCTTGCAAGAACTGAGATGGCAAGTTAGTTTATTTTGATCTTAAAGCAAAAAATCACATACCAGATGGAGAAGGCTTGAATCAAATTGAAATTTCCAGCCTATTTTTCATACTCCCTAAGAGAATATAGAGTGACTGCATAATCAACATTGAAACATAAAGTAGAAACAACTTTTTAACCATATGGTTGTTCTCATTGGTCAAACCTACTCTGAGAAAAAGAGATTATTTCAAGATATTTTAATTTTCTTTTGGTCTGAAAAAACTATAGAAATGAACTTCTTATGAATAACCATAAATTTGTACCTTTTTCTGTTTTTAAGGTGGTGTTTATAAAAATATTTGGATATAAGCCTTTGATGCATACGTGTTAAGAGTAATTTATTCTTTGTCTTTACACATGTACCCAGATAGAAAACTTATTTGGAGGTTTATTTACTCATTTCCAGTTTTCAAACAGCTCTTCTGGTTTCGGTGTCATGCCTGTATTCTCTTTTACAATCTTTCTTGAGTATTGGGACTGATGGCATGAATTAGACTGCTCTTTTATAGCTTCCCCCTCTGGTCCTCAGTCATTTGCTATTTACACACATTCCATTTTTTTAAAAAATTGTGATATATTTCACCTACTGTCATTTCCTCTCTTGTTCTTATTAGTCCTTTTTGATTTATAATGCTTTTTCCTTTTCATTGTCATTTTGTTGGTTTCAAGATGTAGATAACTTTCAATCATTTATGTTCAAGCAGATAAGGGATGTCTAAATCCATGCCACCTCCTATTACACGCCTTTCCATTCTACTTCTCTGATACTATTGTTTTATATTTAGCTCATTTTTGTTCAGTGAATGTTTCTTGGTAAGTGTAGAGGATGGATTGGGGGTAATGGGAGAAAGTAGGAAACCTGAAGGCAAGATTAGTTAAATATTACAAATAGCCATTATAGCTTAGAAGAAAGGATTGTCAGAACCAGGGCAGCTCATCATCACTGGCCATCAGAGAAATGCAAATCAAAACCACAATGAGATACCATCTCACACCAGTTAGAATGGCAATCATTAAAAAGTCAGGAAACAACAGGTGCTGGAGAGGATGTGGAGGAATAGGAACACTTGTACACTGTTGGTGGGATTGTAAACTAGTTCAACCATTATGGAAAACAATATGGCGATTCCTCAAGGATCTAGAAGTAGAAGTACCATATGACCCAGCCATCCCATTACTGGGTATATGCCCAAAGGATTATAAATCATGCTGCTATAAAGACACATGCACACGTATGTTTATTGCGGCACTATTCACAATAGCAAAGACTTGGAATCAACCCAGATGTCCATCAGTGACAGACTGGATTAAGAAAATGTGGCACATATACACCATGGAATACTATGCAGCCATAAAAAAGGATGAGTTTGTGTCCTTTGTAGGGACATGGATGCAGCTGGAAACCATCATTCTCAGCAAACTATCACAAGAACAGAAAACCAAACACCGCATGTTCTCACTCATAGGTGGGAACTGAACAATGAGATCACTTGGACTCGGAAAGGGGAACATCACACACTGGGGCCTATCACGGGGAGGGGGGTGAGGGGAGGGGGGAGGGATTGCATTGGGAGTTATACCTGATGTAAATGACGAGTTGATGGGTGCTGACGAGTTGACGGATGCAGCACACCAACATGGCACAAGTATACATATGTAACAAACCTGCACGTTATGCACATGTACCCTAGAACTTAAAGTATAATTAAAAAAAAAAAAATTACACAGCCCGAGAAAAAAAAAAAGAAAGAGATACTGGGACAGAATAGAGAGAAATGTTTAAAAGGTTGACAAAAACTGTCCAAACTTAATGACTGGATTAGTTATGGATAGGAAAGGAGAGAAAAAAAAATCTGTAAAATAACTCCATGGTTCCTGGCTTAGATGTCTGTGTACACATTTATATAGTTAATATTGTGGTTAGGAATAGAGAAAGAGGGCCAGTTCTGGGTGTGCATGGTGAGATGGATGAATTTAGTTTGGTCCATATGATGAAGGATCCATGGGACATTTAAGTAAATAAATCTGATGAGCTGCTGCATATATGGATCTAGAGCTCTAAAGAGGGATCATAGTTAGAGACACAAAATGTCCACAGGGAAAACATGAAAAAAAATGGGATTATCCAAAGTCATTTATAGAGTGGCAAATGAAGTGGGATCTGCATATAACAAGGCGGGGAACAGTAATGTTATGGGATGAGGAAGGACGGAATAATTTGTGATAGAAACTACCAATAGAAGGTTAAGTAAGTGAGGAAAAACCGTGAAGCAGTAGTCTTATGGAAGACATAAGATTGGATCATGTATAAATGGTTGGATCATTTATAAATGTAGCCAATAAGATAAGGACTAAAAGCTATAAGATTTGACAATTTTAGGTAACTGGTTTCTTTTACCACAGTATTTTCAGAAGAAAGATTTTTTGTTTGTTTGTTTGTTTTGAGACAGAGTCTTGCTCTGTCTCCAGGCTGGAGTGCAGTGGCATGCTCACTCACTGCAACCTCTGCCTCCTGGGTTCAAGTGATTCTCCTGCCTCAGCCTCTCGAGTAGCTGGGACTATAGGCACGTGCCACCATGCCCAGCTAATGTTTGTATTTTTAGTAGAGATGGGGTTTCACCATGTTGGCCAGGATGATCTTGATTTCTTGACCTCTCGATTCGCCCCCCTTGGCCTCCCAAAGTGCTGGGATTACATCGTGAGCCACCGCGCCTGATTTTAATGCCAGTCAGTGATGGTGGCTTGAGGACTAAAAAGGAAATGAAGAACTGATTTAATAAATAATTTGTTTAAAAATATTATTTGAGAAATGACAGGAGAAAAAGGATGGTACCTGAAAGTATATATACCTTGATATTCTTTGGGTGCAGGAAACAGAAACTAAGTCAGGATAATGAAAGCAAAAATGAAACTTAATGATTCATTGTCTATATTCTATTGTAGAAAACAACTTTGGCTTTTAGTTAAAGTTTTAATATTACTCCCACCATCTGACTCTAGTGGTTATGAAGACCATATGTTCAATTAAAAATTTCTTTTCTGCCGGGTGCGGTGGTGCATGCCTATAATCCCAGCTCTTTGGGAGGCCGAGGCGGGGAGATCACAAGGTTAGGAGATCGAGACCACCCTGGCCAACATGGAGAAACCCCGTCTCTACTAATATACAAAAAATTAGCCGGGCATGGTGGCATGTGCCTGTAGTCCCAGCTACTCAGGAGGCTGATGATGCAGGAGAATCACTTGAACCCGGGAAGCAGAGGTTGCAGTGAGCCAAGATTGTGCTACTGCACTCCAGCCTGGCGACAGAGCAAGACTCCGTCTTAAAAAAAAAAAAAAATCTTTTCTTTATCTTTGTTTTTGCTTGTCTTCATAACTCCTGAGAAAATATTTTTCTCTCTCCTTAGCATTGCTTATTTATCATTCTGGGATTCCAAATTTCTATTAAATTTGCAATTCTTTGAGACTAATTATTTAGATTCCAGATGGAATAAACCACAAAGAACATATTCTTATGTAACTAAGATTATATACTCAAACCTTTTATTTTTATGGAAATATTTTGGTATATTGCATCTGTTAATATCTATCTGACTTTATAAGCAAAAAATATGATACAAAATTTAATAATTTAAAAAATTACTCAGGATTATCATTGTGAAGGCAACCAGAATAAATATAATACAATGAGACCTTTTTATTTACACCTTAAAGCCTTTTCAGTATACTGAGGAATATAAAAATGACATAAATTTGATTCAGTACACCTTGAAACATAATCTACAACTTTATAGGCAAGGGAGTTAGTTGGCACAGCATTCTAAGGGTATCTGTTTCTTTCTTTTAATTCCTAAAACCTAGGCTGATACTTACTTCAACCATCTGTCCTCTCTATCCCACTCAATCCTCCAGCCTTTTTTTGGATTTCTTTATTTTCCTAAATTTCCCATATTTGTCCCATTCATTCAGCAAATACATATTGAGCACCTACCATGTGGCAGTCACATAGAGAATACAGATTTGAACAAGACAGATATGGTGCTTGCTCACTGATATTTTACAAACTATTGGGAAGAGTAGTGCAATAAATAGTCCTTGGTTGAATCTTATGTATTACTGGCTATTGATATCTTTTCCTAAGGGTTTTAAAGATTAAATGAGATATACATTACTTTAAACAGTGTCTGGTAAATGCTCAGTAAAAACCATTATGGTTCTCAACATCTACGTAGGATTTCCAAATTCCATGGCCTGGTTTTCAATCTTTGCTGTTTCCCAGATACATTTTCTTTTCTTGGTCTCTTCTGCTGCCATGTTCCTGGAACCCTGTATGGAACTCTGTCTCTGTAATAGGCTTATAACTCTTCACTTTTTTTAATTCACTTATAGAATCACAAAGAAATAATGAAGTAATAAAGAAATAATAATAAAAAAGAATAAAGTAGAGTTTGCTGAAGATGTCCTACCATAGGGAAGAGGTGGTACTGGTTTACCCTGTATCAAACAGTCTTTAAAGTGGCTGTTAGTCTCTTAGACATGTTTGTACATCACAATGCTTATTTGGCCATTTTCTCTTCCTCTTTAATCTCTTGACCAAAGTAATTTGAAATTCCTCTCCTTTTATCATGCAGAGTAATTTAGTTATTTTTGCATGCAATCCTTTTCATGGCTTCCTTTCAATCTTAGGGTATATTTTAAAATCCTTAACATGACCAACAAGACCCCGTAAGAATTGGCCCTGCCCACCTCTCCAGTTGTATTTTCTGCTGCTCTCTCTGCTGCTTGCTTTGCCCAACTCTAGCCCTAGTATCCTTTCTGTGTTCTTGGAATAAGCACAGCACTGTCCTATCACACTGCCTTAGCATATGCTACAAACATGAATTCCTCCTTCCCAATCTATCCTCTAGGCATCTTTCTCCTTCTCCTCCTTCAGGCTTCAGGGTATTTCATTTATCAAGTCCCTCAACTCTGTGCTGTCTTTGTACTCCAGTCATCACTTTTACAAACTATCCTAATTTTAACTATTTTTGTTCAGTATCTCATTCCCCTACTAGGGTGAAAAGAGCAGGAGCCGTACCTGTCTTGTTCATTGCTGTATTCCCATTATTTAGCACAACACATGCCACAAAAGAGGAGCTCACTGTACATTCTCGGGCCACATGAAGTTTTCAAGTTATTCATGATAGTTTTTGGTTACTATAAGGGAGGAAGAACTTAAGAAATTAAAAAGTTACCTTCTCACTTATCTTAAGATCCATAAACAATTGAAAAATAATTCCTGGTCTTTGCAAATTGAAAAAAAGGAAAAAGATGCATTACATAGATGATTAATAGGATGAACAAAAAATTCTCTATAGATTTGAGGCTCTGTCTTTACTGAACTTGGACTTCTAAAGTTCAGAATGATGAACTGTTTGCTGAAATGTGTCATCTGATTTCAATTGCTGTGGAAAGGGAGAGATGATCTCTAATATAGCCAGCTCCAATCTGTGTAGGGTGTTTGGGTCAAAATCAACATCTTGAGTTTCATTAGGGAGCACTTGCAGTGAGCCTTGCAGATGTAATTTGCTACATCCAGCCAACACCTCTGAGCAGATGGATTTCTACACTATGTTTAAAGAGGTTTGTTTTTTCTTCTTTGAATGAATTGCCTGTGACTTTTGTAAAATATTTTGACAGAAATGGAATATTGAGATCATTTATAAATTAAAACTTTGCTGTTGTTGGATTTAGTGAGTTTTAATAGAAACTGTTGTGAAAATTATTTAGCATTTATGAAAAACACAGGGGCTGCTTTTTCATGTAATTCTTGTTCACCTTAGTGGTTTATATGTATTGTTCCATTCTAGGTTTTTTAAGTCATAGTTTTATAATCATAATTTCCACTTGTTCTGAAAGATGATGATGTACTGTTAAAATTATTTTCTTTCCAATTTCACTTAGTGTGTTTGACTTTAATCCTCAAACTGTGTATGCAAATAGGATTCCTTCGGGAGAAAAGGAAGCTCAGAAACTAACTTCTAATTTGTTTTTGATGATGATTTTTTAAATGAATTTCTTGGGAACAATCATGTATGTATTAGTAGTAAAATTAAGCTGTTGTACTACCTAAATATACTTAATATAATTGCTGTAGACATTATTCTTCTGTAAGTAGCTCACATTCAGCCTTCTTTGTCATTTATTTTGTTATGGGTTCTATAGCTTTTAAAGGCTGAAAAGGAACATCACCCTATTTATTCCTTGCTTATCAGTTTTGCATTTCCCAATCTCCTCCCTCTCCCCACCACACTTATTTTAAATACCAAACCAATATGGCAGACCTAACATGCTGTCATATTTTTCCTGATCACATTTTTAGACTTTATTTTTTTAAAGCAGTTTGAGGTTCATAGCAAAATTGAGAGGAGGGGACAGAAATAACTCATATATCCCCTGCTCCTAAACCTGCACAACCTCTCCAATTCAGTACTGATGAACCTACAGGGATACATAATTGTCACCCAAAATCTGTAGTTTACTAGAGGACTCACTCTGGGTGTTGTACATTCTATGGACTTGGAGAAATATATAATGACATGTATCTGTCATTATAGTATCATGCATAATATTTTTACTGCCCCCAAAACCACCTGTGCTCAACATACTCATTTCTTAGCCCCTACAATGATATTTTCCCTGTCTCCATAGCTTTGTCTTTTTAAGAATGTCATATAATTGGCATCAAACAGTATATAACTTTTTCGTATAGGATTCTTTGACATAGTAATTTACATTTTTGCTTCTTCCATGTATTTCCATGGCTAGATAGATTTTAATTTTTTGAGACAGGGTCTCACTCTGTCACCCAGGCTAGAGTGCAGTGGTACGATCATAGCTCACTGCAGCCTCAACTCCTGTACTCAAGTAATTATCCTGAGGAGGACTATTTGCTACCTCACCTGGCTAAATTTTTTTGTTTTTAAATTTTTGTAGAGACAGGGTCTTGCTGTGTTGCATAGGGTGATCTCTAACTCCTGGTCTCAGGTGGTCCTCCATCTTGGCCTCCTAAAACACTGGGATTACAGGTGTGAGCAGTGGCACCTGGCCGATAGCTCATTTCTGTTGTGCTAATATTTAATTGTCTGAATGTACTACAGTTTATCCATTCATGTGTGAATAGACATCTTGGTTGCTTCCAAGTGTTGGCAATTTTAAATAAAGTTGCTATATTCCTCCATCTGCAGGTTTTTGTGTGAACCTATGTTTCCAGCTTCTTTCGACAAATACTAAGGTACATACATGATTGCCAGATCGTATGGTAAAAATGTTTAGTTTGGTAGTATACCACCAAACTGTCTTCGTTTTGCATTCCCACCAACAATGAGTGGGAATCCCTGTTGTTGCACATACTCACTAGCATTTGGTGTTCTGAATTTTGGCCATTCTGATAGGTATGTAGTGGTATCTAAATGCTGTTTAAATTTAGTTTCCTGATGACATGTTCTGTGAAGCATTTTTTCATATGCTTATTTGCCATCTATATATCTTTGATTGATGGGTCTGTTAAGGTCTTTGGCCCATTTTTAAAAATAGGCTTTGCTTATTGTTGAGTTTTAAGAGTTCTTTGTATATTTTGGGTAACAGTCCCCTATCAGATGTTTTGGCAAATATTTTCTCCCAAATTTGCTTTTCTTTTTGTTCTCTTGAGTGTTTTTGTTTGCAGAAATTTTTAATTTTAGTAAAGTCCAGATTATCAGTTCTTTCTTTAATGGATCAAGCATTTGGTGTTACATGTAAAAAGTCATCAAAAAGTCAAGGTTATCTAGATTTCCTCCTGTTATCTTCTAGGAGTTGTATAGTTTCGTGTTTTACATTAGGTCTTGTACTAGTTTGTTCTTGCATTGCTATAAAGAAATACCTGAGACTGTGTAATTTATAAAGAAAAGAGGTTTAATTGGCTCACAGTTCTGCTGGCTGTACAGGAAGCATGGTGGCATCTGCTTTGCTTCTGGGGAGGCCTCAGGAAACTTACAATTATGGCAGAAGACAAGCAATAGCCAGCACTTCACACGGCTGGAGCAGGAGGAGGAGAGGGAGGGTGGAGGGTGGTTTCACATACTTTTAAACAGCCAGCTCTTACTGAAGTATAATTTATATAATGTAACATTAACACTTGTAAGTATACAATTCTGTTATTTTTATTAAATTTATTAAGATGTATAACCATGACCATAATACAGTTTTAGAACATTTCCATCATCCCAAAAGTTTTCTTGTGTCCTTTGTAGTTGATCCCTGCTCCTACCTACAGCCCTAGGCAACCCTGATCTTCTTTCTGTCCGTATAAATTTGCCTTTCCTGGACATTTTAATACACTGGAATCATACAATAGATAGTCTTTTGCATCTGGCTTCTTTCACTTAGTGTAACATTTTGGTATTCTTCCATGACGTAACATGTATCATAGTTTGTTCCTTTTTATTGCTGAGGAGCATTCCGTTGTGTGATAATGCTACATTTTATTTATCAACTCACCAGTTGATATATATTCTACTTTTTGCCTATAGTGAATAACGCTGTTACGTACATTTGGGTACATGTGTTTGTATGGACAAATGTAACTGATCATTGATAGAGTCTTTACAGTGGAATTATTGGGTTGAATGGTAAATTTATGTTGAACAGTTAAAGAAACTCCCAAATCACTTTCTAAGTGTTTACACCGTTTTACATTCTTATGCTCGATTTGTTAGGGTTTTACTTTCTACATATCCTTACCAACACTTGGTATTTTAGCCATTCTGATGGAGATACATATAGTGATATCTTATTGTGGTGTCAATTTGCATTTTGTAATGACTTATAATGTTTCATGTTTTTCATGTATGTAATAATTTATATACCTTCTTTAATGAAATGTCTATTCAAATCATTTTCCCATTTTAAAGTTTTCGTCTTATTTTTGAGTTCTAAGAGGTTTTTTTTTAATATATTCCAACTGTCTTTTTTTCTGATATATGCTTTGCTAGTGTTTTCTTCCTGGCTGTGTGGCTGTGTGGCTGTGGCTTTTCCTTTCTTTTTTTTATTTTTTGAGATGGAGTCTCACTCTGTTGCCTCAGCTGGAATGCAGTGGCACAATCTTGGCTCACTTCAGCCTCCGCCTCCTGGGTTCAAGCGATTCTCCTGCCTCAGCCTTTCAAATAGCTGGAATTATAGGCATGAGCCACCATGCATGGCTAAATTTTGTATTTTTAGTAGAGATGGGGTTTCACCATGCTGATCTGTCTGGTTTCAAACTCCTGGCTTCAAGAGATCTGCCCGCCTCGGCCTCCCAAAGTGCTGGAATTACAGGCATGAGCCATCACGCCCAGCGTGATGAGAATCTGGTTATAAGAATCTAATCTTTTCATTTTCTTTTCTTTTCTTTTTTTTTTTTCGAGACGGAGTCTCGCTCTGTCGCGGCCCAGGCTGGAGCGCAGTGGCCGGATCTCAGCTCACTGCAAGCTCCGCCTCCCGGGTTTACAGCCATTCTCCTGCCTCAGCCTCCGGAGTAGCTGGGACTACAGGCGCCCGCCACCTCGCCCGGCTAGTTTTTTGTATATTTTTTAGTAGAGACGGGGTTTCACAGTGTTAGCCAGGATGGTCTCGATCTCTTGACCTCGTGATCCGCCCGTCTCGGCCTCCCAAAGTGCTGGGATTACAGGCTTGAGCCACCGCGCCCGGCTCATTTTCTTAATAGTTACTTTTGAAGCATAAACATTTAAAATTCGTTGAAATCTATTTTGTCAATTTTTCTTTCTTTTATGAATTGTGCTTTTGGTATCATTGTCTTAGCTCTTACATTTAGATCTATGATACATTTCAAGATAATTTTGCTTATAATGTGAAATAGGGTCTAAGTTCATTTATTGCATGTTGATATTACAATTGTCACATTACTATTTGTTTAAAAGACTATCGTTTCTCCACTGAATTGTCTTGGCATCTTTGTTGTAAATCAGTTTATCATTAATATAATTTATTCCCCCTGGACTCTTACTTCTGATCCATTGATATAAATGCTTGTCCTGGTGTCTGTATTATAGTCTTGATTACTGAAATGTCAAAGTAAGTTTGGAAATTAGGTCATGTAAGTCAGAGGTCCCCAACCCATGGGACATGGACTGGTGAGTGGTGGGTGAGTAGGCATTACCACCTAAGTTCTGCCTCCTGTGAGATCAGTGACAGCATTAGATTCTCATAGGAGTGTGAACCGTGCATACGAGGGATCTAGGTTGCGTGCTCCTTATGAGAATCTAACTAATGCCTGATGATCTGAGGTGGAACAGTTTCATCCCCAAACCACCCCCTAACCCCAGAACATGGAAAAATTTTCTCCACAAAACCAATCCCTGGTGTCAAAAAGGTGGGGGCCGCTGATATAAGTCATCCAACTTTCTTCTTCTGTTTTGAAATTATTTTGTCTGTGTTTTTCATGTTTTATAAAAATTTTGACATCTGTTTATCAATTTCTATAAAAAGAGACTGCTAGAATTTTGGTAGGAATTGATTTTAATTTGTAGATCAAGTGGGAAAATTTGCCATCTTGACATTATTGAGTCTTTGGATCTGTGAACACAGAATGTTTATTTAGATCTTCAGAAATGTTTTGCAGATTTCAGTATACTAGTCTTATACTTCTTATGTTAAATTTATTCCTATGTATTTTACTTATTTGATGCTATTGTGATGGAATTATTTTCTTATTTTTCTTTTTGTGTTCTTTATTCCTGGTATATAAAAATACAGTTGAATTTTTTGTATTTTTCTTCTATCCTGAGACCTTGCTGAACTATGGTTTACTAGTTCTAGTTGTCTTTACTTTTTGTTCTCTGGGATTTTCAATATATTAAATCATGCCATATGTGAATAAAGACAGTTTTACTTTTTTCTTCATAATGTCTTGTGTAATTTTGCATAGAAATAGTGAGAGCAGACATCCTTGCTTTATTCCCAATCCTAGAGGGAAAGCATTCAGTCTTTCACCATTAAGAATGATTGTAGCTGTGAGTTTTTCAGAGATGCCCATCATCATTTTGAGAATGATCCCTTTTATTCCTAGTTTAATTGAGACCTTTTATTTATTTCTTTTTTTGAGACAGAGTCTCACCCTGTCTCCTAGACTGGAGTGCAGTGGCACAATCTTGGCTCACAGCAACCTCTGCCTCCTGGGTTCAGGTGATTCGCGTGCACCATCATGCCCAGCTAATTTTTGTATTTTTAGTAGAGACGGAGTTTCGGCATCTTGACCAGGTTTATTTTGAACTCCTGACCTCAAGTGATCTTCCCACCTTGGCCTCCCAAAGTGCTGGGATTATAGGTGTGAGCCATCACACCAGCCATTTTATTGAAACCTTTTAAAAAATCATGAATTGCTTGTTGATTTTATCAAAATTTTTTTGAATTTGTTGATATCATGTGGTTTCTATACTTTTTGCTGTTACTATTGTGTATTACATTAACCAATTCTATGTAATTAATTTTTATATATAATTAACAATCAATCATGTGAACCTAGTATTTCTCAACTATATCTCATTTGGTCATAGGGTGTTATCCTCTTTATATGGTGCTGGATATGATTTGCTATATTTTTAAAGGATTTCTGTATCCATGTTTATTAAGGGGTTTTAGTCTGTAAATTTCTTGTAGTGATTTCGTCTGCTTTTCATGTCAACTTAATGCTAGCCTCAAAGAATGAGTTTGGAAGTCTTTCATTCTGTCCTACTTTTGGAAGCATGTATGAGGGATTGACATTCTTTCCCTAAATGTTTGATACAGTTTACCAGTGAAGCCATGTGGAACTGGTAGAACTTTTTTCGATGAAAAGTTTTTAAATTAATAATTTAATTTCTTTGTTATAGGTCTATACAGATTTTCTTCCTTCTTTAGTCAGTTATGGTAAGTTGTATCTTTCTTTTTTTTTTTTTCTTTTGAGACGGACTCTTGCTCTGTCGCCCAGGCTGGAGTGCAGTGGCGTGATCTCAGCTCACTGCAGTCTCTGCCTCCTGGGTTCAAGCCATTCTCCTGCGTCAGCCTCCTGAGTAGCCGGGAATACAGGCACTCACCAACATGCCCAGCTAATTATTTTTAGTAGAGTTGGGGTTTCACCTATTGGCCAGGCTAGTCTCAAACTCCTGACTTCAGGTGATTTGCCCACTTTGGCCTCCTGAAGTGCTGAGATTACAGGCATGAGCCACTGTGCCCAACCGGTAATTTGTATCTTTCTAGAAAGTTATATATTCATCTTGAGTTATCTAATTTGTTGGCATAAAGCTGTTCTTAACATTCCCTTTTAATCTCTTTTACTTTTGAAGAGTTAATAATGATATTCTTTCATTCCTCATTCTGGTAATTGTGACTTATGCCTTTTTTCTGCATTAGTTAAGCTAAAAGATTGTCAGTTTGATAATCCATTAGAAATAACTTAATTTCATTGATTTTTTTCCTATCATTTTTCCTTTTCATTTCATTGGTTTCAGCTCTAATCTTTATTATTTTCTGTTTTAATAGCATTGTTTTTAGTTTTATTATTTCTCATCTTAAGGCTAAAGCTTTGATTATTGATTTGAGAAATTTATTCCCATATGATGTGGGCATTTAATGCTATAAATATCTCTTTAATCACTACTTAAGCTGCATCCCAGAAATTGTGATATATTTACATTTTTTATTTTCTTATTATTTTTTTTTTCTTAGACAGAGTCTCGCTCTGTCGCCCAGGCTGGAGTGCAGTGGCCAAATCTCAGCTCACTGCAAACTCCGCCTGCCGGGTTTATGCCATTCTCCTGCCTCAGCCTCTCGCCTTTTTTATTTTCTTTAAAGTATTTTGTTATTTTCCTTACGATTTCTTCTTTGGCCCCTGGGTTATTTAGAAATGTGTTGTTTAACTTCCAAATATTTCACAATTTCACAGATTTCTTTTTGTTGCTGATTTCTAATCTAATTCCATTGTGGTCAGATGATATACTTTATATGATGTTCATTCTTTTACATTTATTAAGACTTGTTTTAAGGTCTAGCATATGGTCTGTTTGGGAGATTGTTGCATAGGCACTTGAATGTGTATTCTGCAGTTCTTAGCTGCAGCATTTTATTAATATATATGCCAGTTACGTTGAGTTGGTTGATAAACCTGTTCATTTCTTCTGTCACCTTAATTGAGTTTCTAATTATTCTATCAATTATGGAGAGTGGGATATTTAAATCTTCAAGTGTTATTTTTTAGTTGTCTATTTTATCATTTAAATTCTGTCAGTTTTTGATTCATGTACAGTCATGAGTCAATATGTTCTGAGAAATGCATCATTATGCAATTTCGTTGTTGTGCAAACATAGCATATGCGTATACAAACCTAGA
This sequence comes from Macaca nemestrina, assembly GCF_043159975.1. Lineage (NCBI taxonomy): Eukaryota > Metazoa > Chordata > Mammalia > Primates > Cercopithecidae > Macaca > Macaca nemestrina. The sequence goes on along the minus strand of NC_092132.1, from coordinate 45,991,648 downwards.
TAACATAGCCTACTCTACATTTAGGCTATAGCCCATCTATGGTAAAACATATTGCTCTTAGGCTGCAAACCTGTACAGAATGGAACTGTACTGAATACTGTAGACAATTGTAAGTTTTGATAAGTATTAATTGTTAATAATGGCAAGTATTTTTTTTTATCTCAAATGTATCTAAACATAGAAAAGGTACAATAGAAGTATGGTATTAGAATCATATGGGACCACCATTGTATATGCAGTCTGTCACTAAGTGAAACATTGTTATGTAGCACATAATGTATTTTGAGATTCTGTTGTTAGATGTGTATGTACCTATAATTGTTAGGTTTTACTAAAAGTTGGCCCCGTTTATTATTATGAAATACCTGTCTCTGTAATACTTCTTGTCTTAAATTAGTTTCTATCTGTTATTAATTATAGCTACTTCAACTTTCTTATGGTTGTGGTTTAATAGTATACCTCTTTCCATCTTCTTACTTTAACTTAGTTTTGGTTTTGAATGAAAGTGTTTCTAGTTTAAACAGTATTTTGTTAATCTTGCTATTTAACGCAGTCTGACAATCTCTGATTTTTAAATGCGGCTTTTAACATTTTCATTTAGTGTAATAATAATATATTTGAACTCACTTGGTAATTTGCTATTCGTTGTCTGTTTTTCCTGCCTTTTTTGTTACTCTGTTCCCCTTTTACTACTTTATGTGCTTTGTATCTGTATTTTAGTGTACCATTTCATTTTCTCTATTCATTTTTTTACTATGTATATTTTTAATGGTGGCTCTGGGAACTGTATTATGACTTGAATTTACATTCTACCTCAGTTAAACTCCTAAATTAATTCTGGTGAATTATGGAAAATTTGTGCTAATTTATATCTAATCTTTATCCCCCTGTATTGACACATATATTATATCTACATGTAATATAACCCAATATTACAGTGTTATAAATGTTGTATATATTCAGTAGCATTTTCAAGTACTTAAGAGGAGAAATGACGAATACTGTATCTGTAGAGTCTTCATATAACCCAAATATTTGTTATATCCAGTGCTTTTCGTTTCTTTCTGTACATTGGAGTTAACACCTGAAAGATTGAAGGACAAGGTGTTTCTGGTAAGGAAGATCTGACACCATTAAATAATCTGAGTGCTTGTTTATGAGAAAATATCTTTGTTTCACTTTTAGTTTTGAAGGATAGTTTTACTGGATATAAAATTATTGGTTGACAGTTTTTTTTTTCCTTCCTTGGTAGTGTTACCAGTTTCCACTGATAGTATTGCTGAGTGTGGACATTGTTCACCACTTCAAATCAAGTGACCTCTCTTTGATCATGGCAGCAATGCCACCAGTCCTCATAGCTTGCCTTGTAGAACCTCCTCTGTGGTAGAGATAGAAATGGCCTCATGCAAGAACATCACAGATTCTCACTTTTCTTATCCAAAGTTCAACAGTTCTTCAAGCATAAATGCTTTTCTCATTATTTTAATCCCAAAGTGCTGAAATGGTTGTGTTTTTTGTTAAATGTTGTATCAACTATATCTAGCTTTGCAGTTTATTTTTGGAAAGATGATTTTTTAAAAACTGCTTATTTGGCCATAACTGCAAGTCTAACCCAAATTCTCTTCTTTTCTCAAGCTACTTCATATATTACTAGTTGGTTTTGTTTTTTTTTTTTTTAAATATTTAGCCTGGAAATGATTGCATTTCACTGTCTCCTTAGATTGGCCCCATTACAAGTAAGGAAATGCAATGCATTGTGACCTATGCAGAAAGAATTACTGGTGACTGCTTTATACTGAAGACAACTGTGGGTGTGGTAGGCAGAGTTTGTGCAATGAATAGCACAAATGTATAATTACATACTCTCTCAGATTTTCATTTTCATGAAATGAAGTCCAGCTTTGGATCTTTCCAACTCTGTGACATCTGAGGTTTTCTTCTTACGTTCCTGACGATATTTAGGAAAAATTACTTCTGACTTTCATTAATGATTTTGCAAGCTTTTCTAACTTATTTAATGTCTTTCCATTCCTTATAGTAGCTATGACAATTTTTTTTTTTTTACCAATTTCTTTAAGATTATCTAATTGTTTTCCCTACTCAACAGGCAACCTTCATATTACTTCAGTGGAAGCGAGTGAAAGCATTGACAGTTTCTCACCCAGACCCATCGAATTCCTAATAAAGAGCCTTTGCAATTATCAGAGAATATTTCTCTTCCAAATAGTTCCACAGTTCACTCTTCGAAGAATTCCACTTTCTCATAGAGACCTTACTAGAGTATGGTATCTTAAAATGACACCACCATCAACTGGTGTCCCATTACCCTGCTAATTGTTCTCCAGAGCTTTTATCAACATTGACGTACTAAATATCAGTTGATTAATAGTTGATTATCTTTCTACCACTAGAATGCAAGCTCTATGAAAACAATGAGTGTGCATTGCTCAGTGCTGTGTCCCTAGATCCTAGAATGAGGTCACATAATTTTAACTCAGAATATTTGTTCAACAAAAGAATCTACCTTACTAGAAGCAATCCTTATACTGCCGCCAATGCTTAAGACCCAGCCATTTTTACTCATTCATTCCCCTCCCTCCCTCCCTCCCTCCCTCCCTCCCTCCCTTCCTTCCTTCCTTCCTTCCTTCCTTCCAATTTCCTTTCTTTCAACTTCCTAACTTTCCCTTCCTCCCTCCCTCCCTCCCTCCCTCCATCTCTTTCTTTTGTGTACTATATGCTATGCACTGTATTTTTAGAGAACTTGCTTATAAACTCTTTATTTTCCCCATGTTGGCATGTAAGAATATCAAGATATCTTTTCACCTTATCCAATCAGGACAAAACCTTTTAGCTGTCAAATCAAATAGAACTTTTTAAAATTCTTGACATCATTGCTTGATTCCTTCTTGAATACCTTCCTAACTTCTGGATAACCACTCTCTTTTGGTTTTCTGTGGATCTTGGCCATTCTTTCTGAACATTCTTCATGGGTTCTTTTTCCCTTTCCTCTGCCTTTCTCTCAAACACAGGTATTCTTCCTATGTACAGCTTTCCTAAACTTTAGCTATCATCTTTCACTGATAGTTTACAAATCTGTAAGATTTTCACATGCCTGACTTCTTTATTCTTTTCTTATATGCCCAGATACCCATTTTAGCTATACCTGTACTAATGTTAAGGACTGAATATTTGTGTTCCCTCAAATTCATATGTTGAGCCCTTAACATCCAATGTGATGGTTAGGAGGTGAGGCATTTAGGAGGTATTTAGGTTTCTGTGACATCACGAGATTGGAGCCAGTGGGATTAGTACCTTAAGAAGAAAAGGAAGAAATACCAGAATTTCCTCTCTCTCTGTCATGTGAGAACACAGCAAGAAGGTTATCTAATTGTTTTCCAGCTTCAGAGAGTGTTCTTACCAGGAACCAAATCTGCCAGCACCTTGATGCTGGAATTCCCAGAACTCTTAGAGATGAATGTCTATTGTTTAAGTCACTAGTCTATGGTATTTTGTTATACCAGCCTCTGCTGACCACAAGACAGCTATCCATTCCATGGCACTGATGTTACTGATAGGATCTTGTCTTATAGAGTAGTAGGAGTCTTCAATACCAATTTACCCTAAGTCACACATTGTTATAATATTCACATTTTTAGCAAAACTATAGGGTAACTACTAATACCTTTGTTGTCTGAAGGGCAATGCTATTCTTTTCAGTCCCTTCTTCTTTTAAAAGCAGTGATTATTCTAGTTTTGCATCGTTTACTATTGAAATAATGTTTTAGACAATCTTAGAGGATTGTATTTCTTTATGAATAATGAAATGTTGATGAACAAGTCATGATTAAACCAGTAATGACTTTCAGAAGTAAATAATAGTTTTATTAGTAACATGGATTTCTATATGTAAAAGATTTTTCACAAATTTGAAATCAATTATCTTATTACTATCATGATTATTATATTTTGTACATGCAATACATTTCATATTTCCTACAAAACAGTATTCCAAATGTAGAATCTTAGTTACAGCACAAATAAAACTGTAGGTTGCTCATTTTCATTTCCTTTCTTTCTATGCCTTTCAACTGTCTTCCTCTTCTGTGAAGATGGGCTAGATATCATTTATAATGTCTTGATTTTTTTTGAAGTATCTATTACTTAAATTAACATCACTTAGAATTAACAAACACTTTATCTTAACTGTCTATTTTATTTTATTTTAAGATGGAGTTTCGCCCTTGTTGCTCAGGCTGGAGTGCAATGGCATGATCTTGGCTCACTGGAGCCTCTGCCTCCCATATTCAATAGATTCTCCTGCCTTAGCCTCCTAAGTAGCTGGGATTACAGGCATGCGCCACCACACCTGGCTAGTCTTTTTGTATTTTTAGTAGAGACAGGTTTTCTCCATGTTGGTCAGGCTGGTCTTGAACTCCTGACCTCAGGTAATCTGCCTACCTCGACCTCTCAAAGCGCTGGGATTACTGGTGTCAACCACTGCTCCCGGCTTTAACTGTCTTTAAATAAGTTAAGTGCTAACTAGTTTGGGCTAACACTCTCAGCAATTTTGGCCTATTTAAATTTGTAGTACATCTTTCTCTCAAGTGTTACACTCACAATAGGTGGTAGAATGTTCCTGGTTATACTAGTTCATATTTGAAATACAAACCTGCCTGAGTCTTACTGGTTTGTTGACTGTAAGAGAAAAAACTGGGAGAAGAGGAAGGCATTTTTTTGTTGTTGATGCTTTTGACAAACATTCAGTGACTAAGGTAATGAAAACAAGGAAAACTGAGGAAAGTGTCTCCAACATTGACCAACATTCTTTCTGCATTTGCTAAATGGATATTTGTAAGGTGACTCAAACTGGCCTCAAGTACATACACTTTTTTTCTGTAGTAGAGTGTTTTTTGAAAGGGAAAGACTGATTATCTTTCCAGAATATTGATTCCTCAAAAAAGATTGGGATCATAAATTATGTTTCTGTGATCAGGATTTGTATAGTCACTGTTCATTAACCGCAACATTGACAAAAACTTTTTTTTTAATATCTATATTATTAAAATTATTTTTGTGTCGTGTAAACTATAATCTTCTGATTATAGCATGGTGTAAAATCGGCAACATGTGATACAATATAAAGAAATCCACTGTAATTTTCTTTTTAAGTTTCACTCAATTGTAAGTTAATATGTTCCTTTGGGGACCTCCTTCCTGCTCCACCCCTTGGCGTTGACACATGTAACGCATAGTCTCACTGATTGTTCTTTATTTATTCAATTTGTCCCAAAGCTTTCTGTCATATTCACTTTCTTTCACATTATTTGTTCCGAATTACATCAGTGTTTGGTTATCATTTTCTTGAGAATTGTTTTGTTTGTATTCTTTTCTCTAATGATAATATAGAGGGGTAACAAATTCACATACAAATGGGATTCTCAATGTTCCTGCTTTGTTCTTTTTTTATTATTCTTTAGACATTTTGTTTGAAAATGTTTAAATTCTGCCAGCAATATTTTCTCTGAAACAAAAGACTTAGATTATAGCATTACAACTTTCCAAGTACAATAAAAATCTTAATCTCGAAGGTCAGCCCAGATTGATAGAAAACTACGTGAAGTTCTCAGAATAGTATGTGGTTCTGGCCAGTCATGGATGTCTGAACATATTTTATGGAGTACCCAGAACATTATTTTGCCAGTATTATAAGTCGATAAGGTATTTTTATTGTGGTGTGTGTGTATGAAAGGAGTACTTGTGCAATTAATGTGTTTTGTGAATTTTTCTCATAGTGGGAAATTGTGGAATTTTTATCATTGTATGTTAACATCTCATCTTCTAGGTATAGTGTGCTTTTTAAAACAATCTGTATGCTAAATAAATGGACATTAAGTAGTACCTTAAAATGTGTATTTTTTTTTTTTAGGAGTTAGAGTATGATATGCCCAATTTCAATTTCTTAATCTGATTCCAAAGAAGCAGCAGAAATATAACTGTGATAGTACCAGTGTTATTTGAGATTTTTAAAAATTTAACAAATTTAAATTTCGTGCTCTTACATCCAACATAACCACCATTTAGCATTTCTTGGATAAAATAAGGTTTGAAAAAATATATATAGCTCACTACCAGCTTTAAAATATGTAATCTGAAATCATTCCAAAATATTTTAAGACAAATTTGGCAGAGCCTTTATTTTTAAATAGCATGGAATTTGATGTAGGTTTTAAAATAATTTTAGAATTAGTTACAGATGATTTAGTTTGTCGTTCTTCCTAGGGGGAAAAATATTTTAAATCTTAAGACAGGCAAAGTACCATAGTGCTGACCACATATTATGCAGTTATCATTGTTTCCAGACAAGTTATTGTGAACTATGTTGCTAGGTTTATTTTATTATGCAAGTCTCAATTTCAAAGTTTCTAATTTTATGACAATTTTATTAACTATATTTGGTCAAGACATTTTTAATATTCAGACTTATAAGAATGTATCTTCTGGTACCTACTGAGTATTGAATATATATTTAGATTCCTCTAAAATATTTATAGTATCATCTACCTAGTAATTCACTTGGTATTTTTTCTTCAGTGAAAAAACAAGGTAAGACTACAAGTGCAGTGTGATCTCTGATCTAATCTCTGCCTGGGCACATCCATCCCCCATAGGGGGAAAAATATATATGAAGGAAATATAATTAAGTGTTAATAATATTTATTATTGGGAGTGGCAAGATAGAAGGTAAATTATGAATGGTTTTGATATTTTCTTCTTACATAATTTCCAAAATTATCTGCAGTATGGTGTCTATTACCTCTCTAATTAGAAAATAAATGTCCTCAATTTGTTCTAACTTAATTGAATTACTAAAAATGATGTTCGTGTTATACTCTCTGTACTGACAAACACTAGTAGAATTGTAAAGTCCAAAATACAAATGATATCAAATTGATATCACCATAATAAATGTTTAAAAATATTCTAATGCTAAATGGACTTTTAAAAGTTCAAAATTACTTTCCTATATTTATAAGAAATAAATGGCTTTATCTCAAAAGTTTATATTAATAAATTAATCTTACCTGAGATAAGTTAGTAAAAGCTCAAAGTATAGAAAGGGAATTTTGCTTTTAATCCTGAAGTTTATGAATGCCAATTTTTTTATCAAGTGCATTTTAATTAAAAATAGCTCAAATGTAAGAATAATCTAGGGAACATATCAAAATTCATGCTGGTTCGTACCATCAGAGGTTTTGATTAAGAAAGTCTAAAGTCCTAGGAACCTCTATTTTAAACCAGCATCCCACATGATTCTGATGCAGGTGATCCAACAGACCATATTAGATTGTTTATTCTCTTCCTTTCTCATTCCATGGCAAGATCTATGGTCATTTTCAGTACCGTAGATAAAACCTTCCATTTACGTAATTTGATCTGTTTTCTCTGGCCTCCAAGGTATGGCGCATTCGTCCCCAACAGTTTCACGATACAACAAACTAGGGTAAGGGAAGAAGTTGTTAGAACTTTTATTTTTAATTTTATCCCATATATTTAATTTATATTAATGTATGGTTCGTAGTGTATATAATTACTGAAAGAATTTTAAGTAGCTTGTATATTGTTTAGCACTTTGGTCTCAGGAAAACTATTTTCACTTTGTATGATGGAGTATTAGTCATAAATGTTAAATGTTTTACATTTTACTGTCAAGTGAAAATTAATTGTGTTTTTGTTTGTGTGCTTCCTTATTCCCTTTTGTCCCCTATATCAGGTGATGCTTTTCCTTGGACGATCAGCTTACATCATTTCAGCATATATACCCTTCTTGGAAAACAAGTGACACTTTGCCTAGTGGAACCTATGGGTTGCACCTCCACTCTAGCTGTCACGTCTCAAAAATTACTTGCTACGGGACCTGATACACGACATTCATTTGTTGTCTGTCTCCATGTTGACCTAGAGTCACTAGAGATAAAATGCTCTAATCCCCAGGTTGGTACATTTGATTTATGAAAGGAAATTTAAAGTAATGTGATTTAAAAGCAATTGTTATCCTTTTTGTTGAAGGGTTTCTCTTCTCTTAAGTATCCTAAATTATTTTTAACTTGGCCATCAAGATCAGGGTGGTTAGATTAAGAATTGCTTTGAAGCTCTCTCAAGTTGTGTAATTTAAACTCTTCTGAAAATGTAATGGTGGCAGCACAAATGTATCTTTTGGCCGATGGCATGAAATCAGTTGCAGATGTAATGTTTTTAAACACTGAAGAACTATTTTACTGTTAAACTGGAAGAGTTTGTTGAACTGATCAAATGTAATTTTCATTCAGATTCTCACTCAGAACTTCTTTGCTTATGATGCAATATTTTTAAAAAGAAAAAGATTTCAGTTGTCATAGACCAATCATGCTGTATCTTGTAATTTTACAGTTTAATGTGAATTCAGATCACCTGTGTTTACACAAATAATTAGTTGCATACAATGTAGCACTTGTTTACTTAACCTCAAATAGACTGTGTTATATTTTCTCTGTAGATTGTCAAAGCTGAATACTATTTAGAGTTATATTTTAAAATAATCCTTTTTAGAAGATTATTGGACACTCTAGGTCAATAGTGATAAATTTATATTTAACGTAGCATTAATTGTTATAAGCCAGTTTTTAAAGAGTGTTTTTTTAAGTAGGTTCAACTTAGTTGAGCTTGATGGCACATGCCTGTAGTCCCAGCTACTCAGGAGGCTGAGGCAGGAGGATCACTTGAGCCCAGAAGTTAGAGGCTGTGGTGTCCTATGATTGCACCTGGGAGTAGCCACTGCACTCCAGCCTGGGCAATAAAGCAAGACTCTTTCTCTCAAAATTTTTTGTTTTGTTTTAATTCACTTTTTAAAAAATTTTATTTTATTTATTTTTTTTTATTATTATACTTTAAGTTCTAGGGTACATGTGCACAATGTGCAAGTTTGTTACATATGTATACTTGTGCCATGTTGGTGTGCTGCACCCATCAACTCATCAGCACCAATCAACTAGTCATTTACATCAGGTATAACTCCCAATGCCGTCCCTCCCCCCACGCCCCTCCCCATAATAGGCCCCGGTGTGTGATGTTCCCCTTCCCAAGTCAAAGTGATCTCATTGTTCAGTTCCCACCTATGAGTGAGAACATGCGGTGTTTGGTTTTCGGTTCTTGTGATAGTTTGCTGAGAATGATGGTTTCCAGCTGCATCCATGTCCCTACAAAGGACACAAACTCATCCCTTTTTATGGCTGCATAGTATTCCATGGTGTATATGTGCCACACTTTCTTAATCCAGTCTGTCACTGATGGACATTTGGGTTGATTCCAAGTCTTTGCTATTGTGAATAGTGCCACAATAAACATACGTGTGCATGTGTCTTTATAGCAGCATGATTTATAATCCTTTGGGCATATACCCAGTAATGGGATGGCTGGGTCATATGGTATTTCTACTTCTAGATCCTTGAGGAATTGCCATACTGTTTTCCACAATGGTTGAACTAGTTTACAGTCCCACCAACAGTGTAACAGTGTTCCTATTCCTCCACATCCTCTCCAGCACCTGTTGTTTCCTGACTTTTTAATGATTGCCATTCTAACTGGTGTGAGATGGTATCTCATTGTGGTTTTGATTTGCATTTCTCTGATGGCCAGTGATGATGAGCATTTTTTCATGTGTCTGTTGGCTGTATGCATGTCTTCTTTTGAGAAATGTCTGTTCATCTCTTTTGCCCACTTTTTGATGGGGTTGTTTGTTTTTTTCTTGTAAATTTGTTTGAGTTCTTTGTAGGTTCTGGATATTAGCCCTTTGTCAGATGAGTAGATTGCAAAAATGTTCTCCCATTCTGTAGGTTGCCTGTTCACTCTGATGGTAGTTTCTTTTGCTGTGCAGAAACTCTTTAGTTTAATTACATCCCATTTGTCAATTTTGGCTTTTGTTGCCGTTGCTTTTGGTGTTTTAGACATGAAGTCCTTGCCCATGCCTATGTCCTGAATGGTACTACCTAGGTTTTCTTCTAGGGTTTTTATGGTATTAGGTCTAACATTTAAGTCTCTAATCCATCTCGAATTAATTTTCATATAAGGAGTAAGGAAAGGATCCAGTTTCAGCTTTCTACTTATGGCTAGCCAATTTTCCCAGCACTATTTATTAAATAGGGAATCCTTTCCCCATTTCTTGTTTTTCTCAGGTTTGTTAAAGATCAGATAACTATAGATGTGTGGTATTATTTCTGAGGACTCTGTTCTGTTCCATTGGTCTATATCTCTGTTTTGGTACCGGTACCATGCTATTTTGGCTACTGTAGCCTTATAGTATAGTTTGAAGTCAGGTAGTGTGATGCCTCCAGCTTTGTTCTTTTGACTTAGGATTGTCTTGGCAATGCAGGCTCCTTTTTGGTTCCATATGGACTTTAAAGCAGTTTTTCCCAATTCTGTGAAGAAAGTCATTGGAGGCTTGATGGGGATGGCATTGAATCTATTAATTACTTTGGGCAGTGTGGCCATTTTCACGATATTGATTCTTCCTATCCATGAGCATGGTATGTTCTTCCATTTGTTTGTATCCTCTTTGATTTCACTGAGCATTGGTTTGTAGTTCTCCTTGAAGAGGTCCTTTACATGCCTTGTAAGTTGGATTCCTAGGTATTTTATTCTCTTTGAAGCAATTGTGAATGGAAGTTCATTCCTGATTTGGCTCTCTGTTTGTCTGTTACTGTTGTATAAGAATGCCTGTCATTTTTGCATGTTAATTTTGTATCCTGAGACTTTGCTGAAGTTGCTTATCAACTTAAGGAGATTTTGGGCTGAGATGATGGGGTTTTCTAAATATACAATCATGTCATCTGCAAACAGGGACAATTTGACTTCTTCTTTTCCTAACTGAGTACCTTTATTTCTTTCTCTTGCCTGATTGCCCTAGCCAGAACTTTCAACACTATGTTGAATAGGAGTGGTGAGAGAGGGCATCCCTGTCTTGTGCCAGTTTTCAAAGGGAATGTTTCCAGCTTTTGCCCATTCAGTATGATATTGGCTGTGGGTTTGTCATAAATAGCTCTTATTATTTTGAGATACGTTCCATAAATACCGAATTTATTGAGCGTTTTTAGCATGAAGTGCTGTTGAATTTTGTGGAAGGCCTTTTCTTCATCTATTGAGATAATCATGTGGTTTTTGTCTTTGGTTCTGTTTATATGCTGGATTACATTTATTGATTTGCGAATGTTGAACCAGCCTTGCATCCCAGGGATGAAGCCCACTTGATCATGGTGGATAAGCTTTTTGATGTGCTGCTGGATCTGGTTTGCCAGTATTTTATTGAGGATTTTTGCATCGATGTTCATCTGGGATATTGGTCTAAAATTCTCTTTTTTTGTTGTGTCTCTGCCAGGCTTTGGTATCAGGATGATGTTCACCTCATAAAATGAGTTAGGGAAGATTCCCTCTTTTTCTATTCATTGGAATAGTTTCAGAAGGAATGGTACCAGCTCCTCCTTGTACTTCTGGTAGAATTCAGCTGTGAATCCATCTGGTCCTGGACTTTTTTTGGTTGGGAGGCTATTAATTATTGCCGCAATTTCAGAGCCTGCTATTGGTCTATTCAGGGATTCAGCTTCCTCCTGGTTTAGTCTTGGGAGGGTGTAAGTGTCCAAGAAATTATCCATTTCTTCTAGATTTTCTAGTTTATTTGCGTAGGGGTGTTTATAGTATTCTCTGATGGTAGTTTGTATTTCTGTGGGGTCGGTGGTGATATCCCCATTATCATTTTTTATTGCGTCTATTTGATTCTTCTCTCTTTTCTTCTTTATTAGTCTTGCTAGCGGTCTATCAATTTTGTTGATCTTTTCAAAAAACCAGCTCCTGGATTCATTGATTTTTTGGAGGGTTTTTTGTGTCTCTATCTCCTTCAGTTCTGCTCTGATCTTAGTTATTTTTTGCCTTCTGCTAGCTCTTGAATGTATTTGCTCTTGCTTCTCTAATTCTTTTAGTTGTGATGTTAGAGTGTCAATTGTTGATCTTTCCAGCTTTCTCTTGTGGGCATTTAGTGCTATAAATTTCCCTCTACACACTGCTTTAAATGTGTCCCAGAGATTCTGGTATGTTGTATCTTTGTTCTCATTGGTTTCAAAGAACATCTTTATTTCTGCCTTCATTTCGTTATGTACCCAGTAGTCATTCAGGAGCAGGTTGTTCAGTTTCCATGTAGTTGAGGGGTTTTGATTGAGTTTCCTAGTCCTGAGTTCTAGTTTGATTGCACTGTGGTCTGAGAGACAGTTTGTTATAATTTCTGTTTTTGTACATTTGCTGAGGAGTGCTTTACTTCCAGTTATGTGGTCAATTTTGGAATAAGTGGGATGTGGTGCTGAGAAGAATGTATATTCTGTTGATTTTGGGTGGAGAGTTCTGTAGATGTCTATTAGGTCCACTTAGTGTAGAGTTGAGTTCAATTCCTGGATATCCTTGTTAACTTTCTGTCTTATTGATCTGTCTAATGTTGACAGTGGGGTGTTGAAGTCTCCCATTATTATTGTATGGGAGTCTAAGTCTCTAAGGACTTGCTTTATGAATCTGGGTGCTCCTGTTGGGTTCATATATATTTAGGATAGTTATCTCTTCCTGTTGAATTGATCCCTTTACCATTATGTAATGGCCTTCTTTGTCTCTTTTGATCTTTGATGGTTTAAAGTCTGTTTTATCAGAGACTAGGATTGCAACCCCTGCTTTTTTTTGTTCTCCATTTGCTTGGTAGATCTTCCTCTCTCTCTTTATTTTGAGCCTATGTGTGTCTGCATGTGAGATGGGTTTCCTGAATACACCAAACTGATGGGTCTTGACTCGTTATCCAATTTGCCAGTCCGTGTCTTTTAATTGGGCCATTTAGTCCATTTATATTTAAGGTTAATATTGTTATGTGTGAACTTGATCCTGTGGTTGTGATATTAGCTGGTTATTTTGCTCGTTAGTTGATGCAGTTTCTTCCTAGCCTCGATGTTCTTTACATTTTGGCTTGTTTTTGCAATGACCCGTACCGGTTGTTCCTTTCCATGTTTAGTGCTTCCTTCAGGATCTTTTGTAGGGCAGGCCTGGTGGTGACAAAATCTCTAAGCATTTGCTTATCTGTAAAGGATTTTATTTCTCCTTCACTGATGATACTTAGTTTGGCTGGATATGAAATTCTGGGTTTAAAATTCTTTTCTTTAAGAATGTTGAATATTGGCCCCTACTCTCTTCTGGCTTGTAGAGTTTCTGCCGAGAGATCTGCTGTTAGTCTGAGGGGCTTCCCTTTGTGGGTAACCCGACCTTTCTCTCTGGCTGCCTTTAACATTTTTTCCTTCATTTCAACTTCAGTGAATCTGACAATTATGTGTCTTGGAGTTTTTCTTCTCGAGGAGTATCTTTGTGGTGTTCTCTGTATTTCCTGGATTTGAATGTTGGTCTGCCTTACTAGGTTGGGGAAGTTCTCCTGGATGATATCCTGAAGAGTGTTTTCCAACTTGGTTCCATTTTCTCCCTCACTTTCACGCACCCCATCAGACGTAGATTTGGTCTTTTCACATAATGCCATACTTCTTGAAGGCTTTGTTCATTTCTTTTTCCTCTTTTTTCTTTAGACTTCTCTTCTCGTTTCATTTTATTCATTTGATCCTCAATCGCTGATACTCTTTCTTCCAGTTGATCGAGTCGGTTACTGAAGCTTGTGCATTTGTCACGTATTTCTCGTGTCATGGGTTTTATCTCTGTCAGTTCGTTTATAGCCTTCTCTGCATTGATTATTCTAGTTATCCATTCTTCCATTCTTTTTTCAAGATTTTTAGTTTCTTTGCGCTGGGTACGTAATTCCTCCTGTAGCTCTGAGAAGTTTGATGGACTGAAGCCTTCTTCTCTCAACTCGTCAAAGTCATTCTCCGTCCAACTTTGATCCATTGCTGGCCATGAGCTGCGTTCCTTTTGAGGGGGAGATGCGCTCTTAATTTTTGAATTTCCAGCTTTTCTGCCCTGCTTTTTCCCCATCTTTGTGGTTTTATCTGCCTTTGGTCTTTGATGATGGTGACGTACTGATGGGATTTTGGTGTGGGTGTCCTTTCTGTTTGTTAGTTTTCCTTCTAACAGTCAGGACCCTCAGCTGCAGGTCTGTTGGAGATTGCTTGAGGTCCACTCCAGACCCTGTTTGCCTGGGTATCAGCAGTGGAGGCTGCAGAAGATAGAATATTGCTGAACAATGAGTGTTCCTGTCTGATTCTTGCTCTGGAAGCTTCGTCTCAGGGGTGTACCCCACCCTGTGAGGTGTGGGATGTCAGTCTGCACCTAGTGTGGGATGTCTCCCAGTTAGGCTACCCAGGGGTCAGGGACCCACTTGAGCAGGCAGTCCGTCCGTTCTCAGATCTCACCCTCTGTGTTGGGAGAGCCACTGCTCTCTTCAAAGCTGTCAGACAGGGTCATTTGCATCTGAAGAGGTTTCTGCTGCTTTTTGTTTAGCAATGCCCTGTCCCCAGAGGTGGAGTCTACAGAGACAGGCAGGCCTCCTTTATCTGTTGTGGGCTCCACCCAGTTCGAGCTTCCTGGTGGCTTTGTTTACCTACTTAAGCCTCAGTAATTGTGGGCGCCCCTCCCCCAGCCTTGCTGCTGCCTTGCAGTTAGATCTCAGACTGCTGTGCTAGCAATGAGGGAGGCTCCGTGGGTGTGGGACCTTCCAGGCCAGGTGTGGGATATAATCTCCTGGTATGCCGTTTGCTAAGACCCTTGGTAAAGTGCAGTATTAGGGTGGGAGTTACCCGATTTTCCAGGTGTTGTGTGTCTCAGTTCCTCTGGCTAGGAAAAGGAATTCCCTTCCCCCTTGTGCTTCCCAGGTGAGATGATGCCTCGCCCTGCTTCAGCTCTTGCTGGTCGAGCTGCACCAGCTGACCAGCACTGATTGTCTGGCACTCCCCAGTGAGATAAACCCGGTACCTCAGTTGAAAATGCAGAAATCACCTGTCTTCTGTGTCGCTCGTGCTGGGAGCTAGAGACTGGAGCTGTTCCTATTCGGCCATCTTGCTCTGGGGGTTTAATTCACTTTTTATGAAGCGGTATTAGTGATAAATGTTAAATGTTTTACATTTTACTCTCACGTGACAATTAACTATATTTTTGTTTGTGTGCTTCCTTTCCTTTCCTTTCCTTTCCTTTTCTTTTTTCTTTTCTTTTCTTTTCTTTCTTTTGACAGGGTCTTGCCTGGTCCCCCAGGCTGAAGTGCAGTGGTGCAATCACAGCTCATGCAGCCTCAAACTTCTAGATTCAAGCAGTTGTCCCATTTGAACCTCCTAAGTAGCTGTGACTATAGGCACATGCCACCACAACCAGCTAATTTATTTCATTTTTATTTATTTGTAGAACAGGGTATCGCTTTGTTGTCTGGGATGATCTTGAACTCCTGGCTTCAAGTGATCCTTCTGCCTCAGCCTCTCAAAGTGCTTGTTCATTTATTTTAGAATCAGTAGTGAATACTTTTGAATGATACTAAATATTTCAGTTTAATGGCCATTTGCCTTTCCATTATACCCATAGTGATATAGAAGAAAATAATCATGAAATGAGTTACCTTCTTTGAGAGTAGTCTTTGAGTGCTACTGCTAACGGTTGCTTTAAAGTGTTTTTAAAAGGAAGGGAAACTGTTATGTGTTGAATTGTGTCCCCGCAAAAATATATGTTGAAGTTCTAACCTTGTGTATCTCAGAATATAACCTTATTTGGTTATAGGTTTGTAACAGAAGTAAGTTAAAATGAGGTCATTAGGGTGACCCAATGTGACTGGTATCCTTATAAAATAGAAAAATTTGGTCATAGACTTATACAAAAGGAAAATGATGTAAAGATACACAGGGAAATTGTCATGTGAACATAGAAGCAAAGATTGAACTAGTGGAGCTGTAAGCCAAGGAACACCCAAGGTGGCTAGTTCCCACCAGAAGAAGCTAGGCAGAGAGCCAAGGAAGGATTGTGCTCAGAATCTCAGAGGGTGCATGGCCCTACTGATACCTTGATTTTAGACTGTAGCCTCCAATAACTTTGAGACAATATATTTCTGTTGTTTTAACCCACCCAGTTTATGGTACTTTGTTATGGCAGCTCTGCTAGATAGAATGTAGAGGAACAGATTCAACTTCTTTAGACCCTTTATCACAGAAGTTGTTAAAAAGGAAAACATAAGAGATCTCTTAGCATGGCAGTATAAGTTCCCTCAGCCTATGTTTCCCACTGATTATTCCTATATACTCTAGGAAAAATTCAAAAACAAGCAATTGACTACCCCCACATAAATGCATGTTCTCAGCTTGTTTTAAAATAATTGAATTGCAAAACGACTTTAAGGCAGCTTTTAGAAATTTTTATGAGGTGTAAACAAAAGCATACTGAATGAAAAGGTAATAAATCTCAATTGAGGAATAAAAAGTATAAAAAGAATCAAATGGAATTTTAGAACTAAAAAATACAGTACCTGAAGGAAGAAAACCATATTGTGTGTGCTTAAAGGTAGCCTGGAGATGATAGAAGAAAGAGTTACTAAACTTGAACATAGATCAGTAGAAATTACTGAATTTGAAAAAGAAAGGAAAAAGGTTTTTTAAAAAATGAACAGCGCTCCAATAGTTATAGAATAGAAAAGTCTAATGTTGTTTTCTACTTGGAGTTTCAGAAGGAGAGGAGATAAAGGATTGGGATAGAAAAAAAAAAAAAAAGAGGAAATAATTACAGAAAACTTTGCAAATTTGGGGAAAGAGATAGTCTTTTACGCGTCCAAGAAGTTCACCTAATCCCAAACAGGATAAACCCAAAGTGACAAACATTTGGACACATTGTGATTAAAATATTGAAAATCAATGATAAATTTTAAAAAATTTTGACAGCAGTTATAGGAAAAGACACATTCCATATAAGCAAACAATCATTTGAATGAGAATAGATTTCTCATTAAAAATCGTAAGAGACGGAAGACATTGGAACAATATTTTGGAAGTGCTAACATAAAAGAACTGTTAACCTAGTGAAGATACCCCACAGAAATGAAAGAGAAATAAACCCATTTTTAGATGAAGGGAAGCTAAGAAAGTTTGCCACCAGCTGCTCTATTCTACAAGAAATGCTAAAGGAAATTCTTCAGGGTAAAGGAAAATGATACTAGATGTAAAATTAGATCTTCAGGAGTGAAGGAAAACCAACAGAAAGGGTAAACAGCTGGGTAAATAATTTAAAAAAACTGTTTAAAAATATGTATGATGCTTGAAAGCAAAAAGCATAACATTGTCTGCTGGTTTTTTCAGTGTATGTAGATGTAACATACAAGACAACTATAGCATTAAGGCTAGAGGAAGATGGAGTAAAAGGATCTATGGTTGCCAAGTTTCTGCATATCATATGAAGTGGTACAATATAAACTCTTAAGTAGACTGAAAGATTAGGTGCGTATGTTTTACTCTCTTAGCCCAATTAATAAGAAAATGCAAAAATACCAAAGGATAAAGCCAAAAAGCCAATGAGGAATTAAAATTAAATACTAAAAAATATTCAAAGAAGCCAAAAGAAGTTGGGAAAAAGTAACAAAGGAACAAAAAATGGAGGGTAAAACAGTACAAAAAATAAAATAATAGAGCTAAGCCACATACATTAATAATTACATGAAATATTTATGGTCTCAATTAGGAATCTGCAAACTAATACACATAAGCCAAATTTGGCCACACTCATTTTTTACATATTGTCTATGGTTTCTGCCATGCTATACTTGCAGAATTGAATAAAAGAGCAGTATGACCCACAAAGCCTACAATATTTACTCTCTGGCCCTTTACAGAGAAAGTTAACAAATTATCGCTCAAAACACTCCAAGTAAAAGGCAAAGATCTGTAGTTGGAAGTAAAGCAAGATGCTACTGTATAATTCCTAACATTGTATTTTACTTGAATATAAAGAAACAGATTATAAATAGATGCATAGTGAAAGATACACCATACAAACAGTCAGCATAAGACGACTGGACTTACTTATTTTAATCTTAGATAAAATAAATAAAAAGCATGTTACCATAGATAGAGTGAAATGAAACAAAAATTAACAGAATGAAGGGAAAAGATAATTCTAGAATCATAGTAAGAAATTTTTATAACACCTGTTTCAGTAGTGGATAAAACAACTGTATTAAAAATAAATAATTGAAGATCTAGAAGATATGAAAATACTATGAACTCACCTTGATCTAATTGGCATTTATAAAACAGTATATCCAACAATCGTAGGATGCACTTTTTTACAGGTGTACATGGTCTCATTTTTAAGAGGATTAAAATCACATGAAAGTATTATTTGGCCTCAGTCAAATTAGAAATTAATAATAATAAAATAGCTAGAAAAACTTTAAATATGTGGACATTAAACAACATGCTTCTAAATAATTTGTGGAACAAAGACAAAATTATTTGGGAAATTAGAAAATATTGAATGACACTAAAAAACCTGGATAAGCTAAGGCAGTGTTTAGAGGGAAATATAACTTTAAAGACATAATTAGAAAGGAAGAAAGATCTTAATCAGCCATTTAAGGTTCAACTTTAGAAAGCTAAGAAAAGAACAAGAGAAACCCAAAGTAAGTAAAAAGAAGAAAATAACAAAGATATGAGCAGAGATGAATGGAACAGTTAACAAAAATGAGCAAGAGATAGAAAATTAAAACTGTGAACTGGTTCTTTTAAAAGATCAACAAAATTGACAGTTCCGTAGCTGTACTGAAATAATAGAGGGGGAGGAAAAAATGCAAACTACTAATATCATGAATAAAGGGTTGTTGATAACATTAAAAGCGTAATAAAAGAATAATGAACAACTTTATGCCAACAAATGCAACAACTTACATGAAATGGAAATTTTCATTGGAAAAGAATTCCGTCAAAGTTGACACAAGAAGAAAAGAGCAAATCCAAATAGCTGTATATCTTTTAACAAAATTGAATGTGATGTCAAAAACTTTCCCATGGAGAAAACTTCCAATCTAGATGGACGAATTCTATAAAATATTCTGGAAAAAATAACATAAATGTTACACACATGTTTTCCCAGAAATAAAGGCTGAAGCATCCTTGCCCAACTGGTTTTATGAAGGTAGCATAACTCTAATAACAAAACTTCAAAAAGATTTTACAACAGAAGGAAATTAGGTATTAATATCCCTCATGAAATTGATACATAAATTCTTAACCAAATGTTAACAAATCAAAGATAACAATATCTAAAAAGCATAATATATAATGGCCAACTAGGAGTTATCTTAAAAATGCAAGTTTAGTTTAACATTCAAAAGTCATTCAATATAATTTACCATAATAACAAAACAAAGGAGAAAAATCATACGATCATCTCAATAAATTCAGGTGAAACGTTTGACAGAATTCAACATGCATTCATGATGAGAAGTCTCAGCAAATTACAAGTAGGAGGTAACATTCTCAAACTTATAGAGATCATATAAGGGAAAACAATGGTAAATATCATACATAATAGTAAAATATTGAATTGTTTCCCACTGAGATCAGGAAAAAAACCCATGATTTCTGCTTTCAACTCTATTCTGTATCATATTAGAGTTCCTAACCATTACAATAAACCAAGAAAAATTAATAAAAGATATAAAGATAAGAAATGAAGAAGTAAAACTGTTTACATATAACATATTTTATAGAAAACCCCAAAGGAGTCTAATAAACTGTTACTAAAACTAACAAAACTCACCAAGCTTTTATGAGGCAAAGTTAATGTATTAAAACTGATTGTATTTTTATGTACTAGCAGCAAACAACTGGAAAATGGAATGAAATCAATTTCACTCTTTACTAAATCCAAGAAACATAAATGAATAAATCTAACAAAAGATACCTAAGACCTCTATCCTGAAAACCATAAAGCATTGCTGAGAAAACTTAACGCCTAAAAGAAATAAATAGATATATCTTCTCATAGTTTGGAAGACTCAAATCGTTGATGGCTTATTCATCTTGATATTGGGCATAATCAAGTTTAAAAACAATAATTTTTGAAGGACACATTGAGATAGCAGAAAGCCAGGCATTTGGAGAAGGTATTTACAAGACATTTTTCAAACAATGGACTGTTATCCAAAATATTTAAATATTCTTTTTCTTTTTGTTTTTCTCTTTTCTTTTCTCTTCTCTTCTCTTCTCTTTTTTTCTTTTTCTTTTTCATTTTCTTTTCTTTCTGACAGAGTCTCCCTCTGTTGCCCAGGGTGGAGTGCAGTGATGCAATCTCAGCTCACTGCAACCTCCTCCTCCTGGGTTCAAGTGATTCTCCTGCCTTAGCCTCCTGAGTAGCTGGGATCACAGGTGTGTGCCACCGCACCTGGCTAATTTTTGTATTTTTGTAGAGACAGGGTTTCACCATGTTGACCAGGCTGGTATCAAACTCCCGATTTCAAGCGATCCACCTGCTTCGGCTTCCCAAAGTGCTGGGATTACAGGTGTGAGCCACTGCGCCTGGCCTAAAAATTCTACTCAATAACATGAAGATGAACAATAAATGATAAACATAAAGACAGATAATGGGGAAAAGACTTGAACACATACTTCACAAAATATTTATTTGAATAGTCAATAAGCATATGAAAACATGCCCAGTATCATTATCAGGGGTAACAACATCATGAAGAAATAGAAATACACACCTATTAGATTGGCTTAAATAAATGATAGACTCAACATGTGGACCAACTGGAACTCATCGTACACTGCGTGTGAGAATGTAAAAATGATGTAACAACATTGGAAACCCCTTGGCAATTTCTGAAAAAGTTCGGCACACACTTAGCATACAACCCAATCATTTCTCCCTATATATTTCCTCTGAGAAACAAAAATGTATGTCCACAAAAGGTCTTTTACACAGATGTATATAGCAGCTTTATTTGTATAGCCCCAAACGGGGCACAGGTCACATGTTTATCATCAGGTGAATTAGTAAAAAAATTATGGCCTACTCATACTGAGGTAATACTAGTCAGCCATTAAAGGGCTGAATTATTGATAAAATGCAAGATCATTGATGAATCTTGTAATCATTATGCTGACTGAAAGAAGCCAGGTGGAAAAAGAGTACTTACTGTATAATTCCATTTACATAAAATGTTAAGATATGAGGATTACTATTAATATATAGTGATAAAATGTAGGTTACTTGTTGCCTGGAAGCAGGACAGGAAGAGAGAAGGAAGAGAGGGTGACAGGAAGAGGACCTATTACAAAGGGATATGATGATATTTTTGGAAGATATAGAAGTGTTGTTTTTCTGAGGTCATAGTTTATAGTTAGTGGTAGCTCAGTCTCTCTCTAAAGCTACATATAATAGACAGCCCCGTGCTACTTGGAGTTATCTACCAAAGTCCTTATAACTTAGGAAAAAAGATCATTGTAGCTGTGAGAGGATAGTCCTTCTCCACATGTTCTAGTTATCCATAGCTATCCTAGCTAACACAAAAAAAATTCTTAGACTCCACTCTTATTCATATTTTTAAAATTTACTTTGAGATACTTAATAGTTTTGTGATTTTTATGGTGTTAGTAAATCTAATACTTTGGCTCAAAACTAGAGTACTGGGTATATTCTCTAGATACCCACTTTGTTTGGAGCTGAGCTCAGATTTTGTTGTTGTTTAAATACAAACCAGCTCTAAGCAAAGTCATCAGCTAGATGGGGCTTGTGTTTGGCCTTGTATTTCCTTCCTATGTCTGCTCCTTCCCTGTTGTTCTTTCTTCAGTTATCTGGCTTCCAGGGCCACCTGGCTCCCAGTGCCTCCTTTCTCCTGTTCTCCTGATACCAAGGACCTTTTTTCTAGAATTACTCCAAGGCTGAATGAACCTTGTGTACCGAGAGTTCATTTTTACCCAAAATGTAATAATTCTTATCTCTTTATGTAATTCTACTTTATAAATCTCATAAAATCCTTGGAGTTACTCAATAAATCCTCATAAACAAAATTGTGTTAAATTGTCACCACGTGATGTAACCAAAGTTGATCACAAGGTTGTTGGGAAGTCTGAAATATTTATGAAAATATTTTGTAAACACTGAAATGTTATATGAATATCATTTTGTTAGTGTAGACTGACTTTGATTAAAATGTGAGACCCTCTTTACAAATTGGTATGAACATCCCTGGTGAAATGTAGCAACATTCCTGAAGAGATGTGAAACCACAACATAACAGCACTGAAGAATCTATATAAATTAAAAGATTTGGTTAGGGATTAATACTCCTTGATATCTTCAAGTGACAGATTAACCTAAATTGTAATGACAAAACATGAGTCTCTAAATAAACCTCTTTGTTGTGAGTGATTGCTTTAGCTTATGCTTCCAGACTCTCTTTGGATGCTTTCAGAACTCCGAAGGATGGCTTGATTTTTTTTTTTTTTGCCATATGCAGTAAGCAAATTCTTACTGAGCACTACGTGTAAGGCAGACATGAAGATGAATAAAACAAACACGCAAAGAATGTGATATCTACATACCTCATAATCCAACTGTTGAAAGCCGCAAGTAAACAACAAATATTGAAAGTATCACAAGAAAATACATGTATAATACCTTACGTTCAGGGGAACTAAGATTTGATTAACTGCTTATTTCTCATAAGAAACCATGAAGGCCAGAAGAACATCTTTAGGGAAATAAAAAAAATAAAAGGTCTCAATCAATTTAGAAGTTATTAATTAAGCAAAAAATAACTTTTATAAATGGAAACTAAAGAAAAACATTTTCAGAGAAAAGACTCACCATTAGGAACTGCATACAGGATGTACTAAAGAACATTTTTCATGCTAAAAGGAAATGACACCCGATGGCTGAGCATCTCTTCAAATGTTTATTGGCCATTGAATTTGCTCATTCGTGAATTGACAGTTTACATTAATTTATATTTTCCTAATTACTAATAAGATTGAGCATTTTTTCACATGTTTATTGTCCAGTGAATTTGCTCTTTTGTGATTTGTTAATTCATATCATTTAGCCAGTCTTCTATTAAATTCATTTTTCTTAGCAATTTGTAAAAGCTTTCTTTAGACTCTATAAATACAAACCTTATAACTGTAATGCAGTTGATTTGCCTTTAAACTGTTTGACATCTTTTGCCAGAAATGTTTAATCTTTCATAGTCAAAGATACCTATATATTCCTTGTTATTTTCTGGGTATCCTGTCTTAAAAGGAGTATCATGGACCCCTAAAATGAGCGCAGATATACACATGACCATAGAATCCTAAAATGTCTTACTGTTTTTTCTTTCAAAATTAATGGCTCAAAATTTCTTTCTTGTGCTTTCTCATTAATCCATCTGTTTTTGTTGTTTGCTTTTTGTTTTTAAAATATATTTGTTGTAAGGATGAGGTGCAAATGAATACTTCTTGTCCTTTTTATACCATTGGGCTAAAAGCTGTGAGTCTATTCTCAGAATATTGTATAGACCCATTAAGTTTGCATACTGAGGTATACGGTCAGGTTTGTGGGATTTTGACTGTAGCCAGTGTGTATGCTTCTTGATTACATTTTGTGGAAATAATTCCTACTTAAATACCTTTCTTTGGCTTATCCATTAGGATGACATCAGAATTGTGACCCTCGTACACTATTGAATTTATTTCATTGTTGCCTAGATACAGAACTCTCATATAGTTAGTGTACTTTAAAAATAGAGAAGGCTATGTATGTAAGGTAGGCTGAGAGCAAATTTATTATTGTATCAGACATTGCTGTCTGTCTGTTAGTCCTGGACTTTCATTGCCGTTTAGTGTTCTTAGACACTGTATATTTATCTTGGTTGAATATTTGGTGCTTTAGTGACTGGAGGAGATTTCTGTTATCCCTTCCCTTCATCTTAACTATGTGACCAAAGTTACCATGTTTCCTTTAATGTCTTTAGTCACTAGTATCTCAGACTCTAAATACTATGTTTATTCCAAAGTTAAATGAGCCTATCCTGTAATCCCAGCGACTTAGTAGGCTAAGATGGGAGGATCACTTGAGCTCAGGAGTTTGAGACCACTTGAGCAACATAACAAAACCTTGTCTTTATTTAAAAAAAAAAAAAAGAAAAAAAGAAAAAGAAAAAATAAAGCCCATAGGATCTTTTTTTTTTTTTTTTTTTTTAAATGTGATAAAACTTCTGTTTACCTTTGGCCAGCAAACTGATACATTGTTTTCTTATAGGCATTCACAGGAATACAACACTGTCTTAGCATTTTGGGGTCTATAAGTATGTGGAACTAGAGAAATAACAGATTTATGCCAGTTTTCTATTCATTTATTTAATGTTTTTATTGCTCTTATGTTGATCAATTTTTACCAAGGGAATGGAATTTGGCATTGCTGTATAAGAACACAGGCTTTGAGTTCGGACAAAACTGGATTTGTATCCTTGCACCACTCACCCATTTTTAATTTCTCTGAGCTCTTGATTTTTTTTTTTTTTTTTTTTTTTTTTTTTTTTTTTTTGAGACAGAGTTTCGTTTTTGTTGCCAAGGCTGGTGTTTAATGGTGTGGTCTCGGCTCACTGCAACCTCCACTTCGCGGGTGCAAACAATTCTCCTGCCTCAGCCTCCCAAGTAGCTAGGATTACAGGCACCCACTACCACACCCAGCTAATGTTTTGTATTTTTAGTGCAGACAGGGTTTCACCATGTTGCCCAGGCTGCTCTTGAACTCCTGACCTCAGGTGATCCTCCTGCCTTGGCCTCTCAAAATGCTGGGATTACAGGCATGAGCCACCACGCCTGGCCTGAGCTCTTGATTTTTGTTTTAACTTTTAAACAAAATTAAACTGGACAATTAAACTGTAATCTTTTATGTGAAAAGTTGTTTTTGTGTTAAAAAAAGAAAAAACTTTTTAAAACTGAGTTTTAATGGTTAGTAACAACCTACATACCAAATGAAATAGTTTTTCTAAGATTGTATTAACTTAGAGCTCTGCATTGTTCAACACAGATCACTAAATTGATTGGTGAAATTCTGTTTCTCCTTGATTTCCGTTGACATTGTATATCCATGGTTTTTCTTCTTCCCTTCTTCCTCTCTGCCTTTAGTGATTCTGTTTTGACACTGTCTCCTGATACTCCTGGGCCTTTCCTCTCTAGGGACTCCTCATCAGCCCTGTATCTTGTCTTGATCATCCCTTGCACTTGGCTTTTGTTCATTCTGTACTTCTGAGTAGAATGACTTTTTGTACTCATTTAAATCCTGTCTCTCTTTCAGGAATATATCTTCTTGAGGCCTTTCTCAGCCTCTCCAGTGAAATTGAATCTTTTTTCTGAACAGCTATAGATTAAATGAAAAAATGTGTGTGAATAAATTTTTTAAAAATAACATTACATATTTTTATTCGGTCAGCATTCAATACACAAGACATTGTTGATATTAAGTCACCTTCATACAGAACTCACATAAAGCCACCTCACATGGTATTTATTTTTTAGAGATTTTTAAAAAATGTTTTATTGAGGTATACTTAATATACAATAAACTGCATGTTTAAATTATCTAATTTGTTAAGATTTGGCGTACATACACACATGAAACTATGCCCACAGTCTAACATCTTCAAAAGTTTCTTTATGTTCTTATGTAGTCCTCTCTCCCATTCCTCCCCATCACAGCTACCACTGATTCTGTCATTATAGACTAATTTTTGTTTTCTAGGATTCTCTATAAATTGATTCATACCATGTTTTTCTTATCCTAGCTTCTTTCATTCTGCATAATTATTTTGAGATTAATTCATGTTGTTGCATGCGTCAATAGTTTCTTTTTATGGCTAAACAGCATTCTGTCATGTGAATGCACTTCAGTTTGTTCACTACCTGTCAATGTACATTTGGGATTTTTTCCAATTTTTGCCTATTACAAATAATGCTGCCATGAACATTTGTGTACACAACTTTGTGTGGACATAGGCTTCATTTTTCTTAGGAAACTACTTAGGAGTGAAATGGGTGGGATCATATACGGTAGCTATATGCTCTTTTCAAAAACCGTCAAATTGTATTCTAAATTTTACATTCCTACCAACAGAAAACGAGAGCGTTAGTTGCTGTACGTCCTTGCTAATACTTGATATAGTTAGGCTTTTTAATTTTAGACATTCTAAAGATGGGAAGTGGAAGTTCATTGTGGCTCTACTTGGCATAGTGTTTTAGCACAACTTGAAGGATAAAAGTTGAACATTTATCCTAGATGTTTTTGCCTTATTTCTGTAAACCTCCAAATTTGGAAAGTCTGAGTTCTGTTAGCAACTTTCTTCTTTGAAAATAAAAATACATTTAAAGTTTATGTCATGGTTTGCATGGCAGTTTAAACACACAGTGTACTCGTTGCCATTCAGGCACAGTATTTTACTGCTAACACTTAAAGGAATCAGAAGTAGTGACAATAAAAGCAGCATCATTTCTCTTAAATAAATACCCTTAGAAATACTTATAACCTGTTATGGCTTTTTGTTGTTGTTGTTTGTGCTCTCTTTATCCGTTCTAATTATTTAAGAAAAAGCAAAATAATATTTTTAAAAACTGGTTTGCAACAAAGTTGTTTCTCTGTAGAGAGAAACATTCATAATTATGAAGGACAGAAGAATTTGAACAAATATTTTTAAAGAACTTTTTAATCAGATTTTTACCTGCTAGATTACTTTTAAACAACAATAGCTATAACCTGAGATTTGAAACTTCATTACGCAAAAAAACAGGAGAAAATTGTACACCCAAGTGCTGTTTTATATCAAATGAGGATTGACAATAGTGTTTTTATGCATCTGTTCTGCCCACATAAGAAGCCAGCTTCATCATCTGGATGTTTCCTGGGGCTGAAACTTTTTATAAATATGAGAATTTCACTTTTTTTAAATGGCAAGCAGAATATGGTGTCCAGCTGTGGATTTGCTTATATATTGTGTTTGCATTTTTTCTTCCTGGGCTTGTTTTATACAGTATATGGCACTACATTGTCATACAGATTTCATGATTAATGCTTATTTATGAAATCTTGCATAAATATCTTAGGACTCAGTCAAACAATGTGCAAGTTAAACAGTTTTTCTCTGAATATTGGAATGACATATCCTTTGGGAATAGTAAGTTGGATATGTTCTTTATCTATAAAAAAAGTCTCATATGTAACATTTGCCTTTTACTATTTGATGTTATATCATTCTTTTTCAATTGTTTTGTGGGACAAGAAATCCAGTTTCAGATTTATTCCTGGGAAACACAGAGAAAATTTAGATGTGGAAATTATTTAGAAATAAGGATGGTAGCTATTTTGTATTACATTAAATAATTACATTTACTAGAATGCCTTTTTTTTTTAATTTTGATTCTGTCCTCTGGTCGAGAGGCATTTATATGTGTTCTATTATTCATATATTGAAATAAATCTACTGTTTGCTAATAAGCTGTGCTTACATTACTGTGGTTTTAATCCACGGGAATGCTAGGTTGATTATTAAATATCACCATGTGAGTGTGAAGCAAATTTCAAGTGGAAGTTAATAGTGATCAGTGATGCATTGGTAGAGTTTTGTTTATAAATTTTATTTCTCTGGAATAGTTAATTTTCTCATATTATTATTTTAGTGGTTTGAAACTGGAAGTTGATAGACTTGTTTTCTCTTCTTTTTTTCTTATGCTCTCAGGTCCAGCTTTTCTATGAACTAACTGATACCATGAATAAGGTCTGGAATAAGATTCAGAAGAGAGGCAATCTCAACCTATCTACAACCTCTCCAGAGACCATGGCAGGGCCTGTTCCCACTTCTCCAGTTAGAAGCAGTATAGGCACGGCTCCTCCAGATACCAGCACATGCAGCCCATCTGCTGACATTGGGACTACTACTGAGGTAAGTGTTTTTGAAAATCCTGTTACAAAATGAAGGTTAATATATAACACAGATTTCCAGATCATGGTTTAAAATGAAGATAACCTCACTACTGTGAAAACTGATAGATTCTGAAGGTTCAAGAGGAGCTGTGGCAGCAGTGACTGTATATTCCTTTCAGGTACAAGAATTTTTTTTTAAATCACTTTCAGCAGCTTCTGGGGTAGTTCAGAATAGTGCCGGCTCTGTGAAGTGGTGAAAACTGAGACACAGTAAAGGTATGTTTCCTCAGAAGTATGGAAATGTAGAAACTGAGTGAAAAAGAGACTCATGCTTCCCCTCTCCCTATCTCTGTTCCTCTACACCTTTTTTGAACCAGGTGACTATTATTATCTGGTCACCTGGTTTAGATTAGTGGTTTTCGACCCTGTCAGACCCAGTGCCCTCTCCTCTTCCTCCCAATTGTAAAAATTTTTCTTTTTCTTTTTAACATCCTAACCTAGCATGCCAGTACCTCTTTTGTATAAGAAATATTTTATAATGCCTCCTTTACCATCCTGAAATGAAAATAAAAAACATAACCAGAAATGAAAATGAAAAATAATGTAACTTACATATACATATAATTTCAAAAATATATAATGTCTTAAACTGTAAAGCATACATAAAAGGAAAGTAATTAATATA
Source organism: Macaca nemestrina (assembly GCF_043159975.1). Classification (NCBI taxonomy): domain Eukaryota; kingdom Metazoa; phylum Chordata; class Mammalia; order Primates; family Cercopithecidae; genus Macaca; species Macaca nemestrina. The sequence continues at coordinate 45,963,048 of NC_092132.1, read as the reverse complement.
TAGTAATATGTACTTTAATATGTAAATGCCTGGGCATGACTATATTAGAAGACATAATGGAATAGTCATGTGCAATTACTGTAATTATGATGGCTGTAAATAGACTTGTACAGGTCTATATTTAACACCACAAGTGGTATTGCTGTTGGTGACATGATTTTCTAAACTAGTGAGAAACTCTTGGTAAAGTTTCAAACAAAACATAGTTCAATCTTTCATTATAGTAGTTAAATTTTGGAATATCTAATGTATATTAAAATCATGCAAAAATGAAGAAAAATATGTTTAGATTTAAAACACTTTATAAACAGGGTTTTCACCTATATGAATATATATGAGACAGCCTTCATTTTTCAGGACTGCCCTGTTCTACACAGGATCTCTTGAACCCCTAACTCCTAACCCTTAAATGCCAATAATGATACACAAACATTGAGTCAACCAAAAATACCCCCATTCATTTCCAAAACATTGCTTAGAGGACAGAACTTTCTCCAACGAGAACTACTGTTCTATAGTAGATGGAGGTAGAAGTTATGTTTTTTTGTTTCTGCATAAAGACACCATTTCCTCTGGAAATAAAGCTATTGGCAAAATACAGAATGCGATAAGAATCAAGTAAAGGGGATGTTAATTTCTTTCATCTTACAAATCAGTAAAAACAAACAAATTCAGTTTAAAGGGCAAATTTCAGCTGCTGTAAGGCATTTAACACTTTAGAGTACATCTATTTAACCCCCTGTACAAGCAACTTTGCTATCTTGCCCATTCCAAATCTTAAGAATCACAGTAACCCAGGTGATAAGATTATTCTTTCTCTTTTTTCTTTTTTCTTCCCAAATGAGGAAGAGATAGGAAGTCTAGAAATGAGCCCATATCGAGTTAATGGGACATATCCTTTCTAGAGTAAAAGCAATGAATTCTTTCTTGAAGATTTCCAATGTTATTAGCATACAAAATCTTTTAGAATTCCTTCAGTAAAAAAGCTATTGAATACAGCAGTTTCCAAACTTATTTAACCAAAAGCTCATCTTTCTCAGTTTGCCTATTAATGCTTTACAAAATACGTTTTGTGAAATCCTTTGGTAGAGTAATCAAAGTTTAAGGTAATCAGTTGCTAGACAAAGATAGTACAAATGAAGCTGATAAATACAGTTAAATCTTAGAGACATTTTAGTGGCTGAAAGGAGAATGTTCCATTAAACAGTTGTTTTCTAAGTACTGTGTTTACAGGAATGTCTAGAGGAACATGACATCCATTTTGGAGTGCTCACTCAACTCTTTTGGAAATGTGTTTTTTTGAAAGAAGCATTTAAAAGATATTTCAAGTCCAGGAAAGACAGGGCTCACGTGAAATGGTGACAGCTTTTGGTCATACATCTAGAGACTGCCATTCATACAAGGTATAGTTTGAATCATACACTCTAGGATTCTACAGTGTAGAAACAATGCAAAAGGACATGGTGACCCTGATGTGAGATGTAATAAAAATAAACACGCCTTACATTTATAGAGGAAGGATTAATAAATTCATTCTAAGAGGTCTGTGGCTATTTTGTAGAGAAAATAACACTTGAGATGGTTAAAAATGAGTAAGACATGAGTAACAATTTTGTTTTAGTAGATGTATAATAATACATACTAGAAGAATAGTATCTTCACCAGCCAAAGTGAAGAAGTTAAGGGGAAAATTTTGCTAAATTGCTTATAAAAAAGTAAATTCTGATTTTAATAATACCCTTATATGACTGAAATTAATTTCAAATTAGAAAGTTGAGGATTTTTTTCTGATTGGGTTATAAGGCAAGTAATGAAAATGCTTGTAGTAGATTTGTTAGTTTTGTACTATCTATAGATTTAATCTGATCTGTATCAGATTTGAAAGATCTGATAATGATAAAATTTTAATGCAAAAGATTCATAAATTAATATTCAAAAAAGACCATGTAAAGCAGCTCATAGAAATGGATTTCTGGGGGAAGGTGGATGGGAAAGTGGCACATGTTTTCAAAATGCACCCTCTTCTCTTATTTATATAGTGTGGTCCAGAAGAAAGGTGATTACTACTAGTCCAATATCAATTTGAAATCCACTTGGGAAGATTGTTTGCTGAGAAGTACCTTAAAATAATTTAGCTGATTTGTTTTTCATAAAGGGCAGGACGATTTTTATGAAGATGGTTATTCACTATTATGAAGATGGTTATTCACTCTTCGCTACTGAATGAAAACAATGACTATATTTTCTTATGTTATCATTTATTGGCTAATTTTGAAAGAGGTCAATTTAAACCCAGATGCACACATAGTTAATCTCAATCTACCTATAAATATTTTTTGAGTGCAAGAATAGAAATTAATCATGAAATATTCAATTGACAGACACCTCCTTATAGGTTGCAAGGTAAAGTTAGATCAATGCCTTAAAATTGATCATCATATCATAACCATTTGGGTGACAGAGTAAGACTCTGTCCTGTCTCAAAAAAAAAAAAACAAAAAACTAGAGATAATGCTTGTAAAGTACTTAGTTTAGTGAATAGTCCAAAAGGGAAAGCTAATACAAATCTCCTTCATAAGATTTTTGCATTAGGCCGTGAGTATAGGCAAATTTCTATATACACGGTACCATTTAAACATTTTCAATTTAGTGAGTCTTCATTTTATGTTTCCAGCTCTTGTGAAGTCACGAACAACACTAGGATTTACTCACAACAGAGCAGGCAAGTTGTCAGTCCGCAATATGCTTTGTGTAACTCGTTAACAGATTTTTGAAACCCTATTAGGGTTAGCTAATTTTGTCATTTCAATTTAACTTTTAATTTTCTCCTTAGCCCTGGGCAGAAGAAGATTCTGCCACACTAATCAAATGCTGTACCATAGTAGCCCTATGCTGTTATTTGTTATATCATTTTGTTATAACGAAGGAGGAAGGAGCTATAATTATAAAATTATTTCAGTGTAACCATGTTATTTAAATTCACTAACACCGTATTAATAAGGCAATAAAAATATTAAGAAGGTATTTATGAAAGAGGAATTACAACTCAGAGCTTGCTAAGCAGTGCGCTGAAATACCATGAGATGTGTCACAGCTATGCTGAGACATGGATTACCTTGGCCTTTAGAGTCTTTGGGTGGGTCCAGGGTGAATGAAGCTTTCAATGCCGTGGAGATTTTTCTGCTTACCACAGATACAAATAACATTTCCTACATATGCAATTATATGAAGAAGGTTGGGAAGTACTGCTATAACTTTCCACAACAGATATATTCTATATTTAAATCCGTATACAGATAGTTCTGTTGTTGACATGATAGTGTGGCTAATAGAAAATATTCTTACAATCAAAAGATTATCAGGACAATGGTTACCAGGAGGAGAGAAGGACTTCTAGAGCTTTCCAGGAATGCTATGTTCAAAGAAGCATAAAGTCTTTTGAATAGATTAAAACAAACAAACAAAAAAGTATATATATAGTCTCCCCTTCATATTGTTCATTCTTTTATTTCTTAACATTTAAAAATAATTCCTTTATAGTCTTTTTAGATTTTCTTAACTCCATTTATTGGAGATGCCAAGTTTTTGTTAGTTATATCTGCTGACTCTCCCTTTTTCTGGTTCATTTTCTCATGTGGTTTGTAATATCTTATTGTGAACTCATCTTCAACAGTTTAATTTTTCTGTGTGATTCCTATGTGCCCTTTGTTGTAGAATTGTCCCTACAGAGCATTTTGACATTTGCTTTTGCCAGGGTTCTAGAGATTTCAGGGAACCCTCAGCAGTTTTTAGGTTCTTTATCAACAAGGGTTTGTCTTATCATCTAAGTAGTACACATGACATCCCACACAAGCAAATAATAGCAATTAGTTTCTCATAATTTATTTTTTATTTTATTTATTTATTTTTTTGAGACAGAGTTTCACTCTTGTTGTCCAGGCTGGAGTGCAGTGGTGTGATCTCGGCTCAGTGCAACCTCTGCCTTCCGGTTTCAAGCCTCAGCCTCGTGAGTAGCTGGGATTACAGGCGTCTGCCACCACGCCCGGCTGATTTTTGTATTTTTACTAGAGATGGAGTTTCACCATGTTGGCCAGGCTGATCTGGAACTCCAGACCTCAGGTGTTCGGCCTCCCAAAGTGCTGGGATTACAGGCGTGAGCCATCCTGCTCAGCCATGAATGACTTTATCATGCCCCTACTTTCACCTCTCCTCTGTCCTAGGAATCTGAAAAACATTCATGGCATTTCTTAGCCTGCTGAAGCCTAGTGTCTAGTGTATCTTTTGCTTAAAAAGCAGCTCTGTTTCCTTCCAGGCTTTATGCAAAGAACTCCCCAGTTCAGGCTCTAGACCACGTCTGCAGTCCCTGAATGAGTGTTAAAACACCATTGCTCAACCCCTCCACCCTTATCTGAGTTTGACACTTCTATATACCACCAAGGACTGTTTCCACTTGTTACCCTGACTTTGTGTTGCCTCTTCATTTCTGACACCATAGTGTTTGTCTTTATTTCAAGTTTTGCTATCGTATTAGAAAAAGATGGTAGTCTGAAATTGGACAGTTTAAGAGAATTTAGTAAAAGGACAAAGATGTTAACTGGGAAGGGAAATCTCAGTTAACAGGAGATGATTGAGTACCCTGGAGCAGTTGTTGACACCAGTGGGCTTAAAGGGCAGGAAAGAGAGTTTATCAGAACAGGGAATAAATACCCAGACTTCATTCTCCACTTCTGTCTCCACTGTTTCTCATTGACTGAAACCAAGAAAAAAACAAAAACAAAAACAAAAAAAAAACAAAAAAACAGAGGACCAGGAAATCCATTCGTATTGTTCATATAGATTAACTTCCCAAGCACACAGGGTAGTGAAGCGTAGAGAGTAGATCTAGAGGGCCAAAGAAAAGATATGTAGCACTTTTCGGTATTAAATTCACCTGACATTTTATCCAGAATATATATCTGTGCTGTGGTAGTACAAATGGTAAATGTTCATTTCAGCTTAGTCTCCATATTGCTGGTGTTAAAATTTCTTATTAAGAACTAGTCTTTTTATTTATTTATTTTTTTGAGACGGAGTCTCGCTCTGTCGCCCAGGCTGGAGGGCAGTGGCCGGATCTCAGCTCACTGCAAGCTCCGCCTCCCGGGTTTACGCCATTCTCCCGCCTCAGCCTCCCGAGTAGCTGGGACTACAGGCGCCCGCCACCTCGCCCGGCTAGTTTTTTGTATTTTTTTAATAGAGGCGGGGTTTCACCATATTAGCCAGGATGGTCTCAATCTCCTGACCTCGGGATCCGCCCGTCTCGGCCTCCCAAAGTGCTGGGATTACAGGCTTGAGCCACCAAGCCCGGCCTAAGAACTAGTCTTTTTAATCTCACTCTCCTTGTACATATTAACTTCTCAATACTATCAATTAACTTATTTGGTGATTTTTTAAAATTGTGGTAAAACATGCACATGGTAAAATTTACCATTTTAACCATTTTAAAATGTACAATTTAGTGGCATTAGGCACGTTCACAGTGCGTAGCATAACCACTATCTATTTCTAGAACTTTTTCATCATCCTAGATAGAATCTCTATCCCCATCGAACAACTCCATCTTCTCCTCTCCCTCCATCCCTGGTAACCTCTATTCTACTTTCTGTCTCTATAGATTTGCCTATTCTAGGTACTTTATATAAGAGGAATCGTATGGTATTTGTACTTTTGTATCTAGCTTATTCTACTTCGTGTAATATATTTAAGGCTCATTCCTTTCCTTGTGTGTATCAGAATTCCATTCTTTTTTATGGCTGAGTAATATTTCATTGTATGCATGTAACACATTAAATTTATCTGTTTCTTTGTTGCGGGAAATCTGGGTTGTTTCTACGTTTTTGGCTGTTGTGGATAATGCTGCTTTGAACATTGGTGCACAGGGGTTGATTAATTTTTAATGAAATAGTTTTCCCTTGAAGAAATTGTGTGCATGTTATATGACTTGCACTTGAAAAAGCATTTTAAAACTCATAGAGTACCAGAAATTGTATTTAATTTTTTAACTGTTGAATATGTTGATAACTGATGTATTTGGTTTAAAATGTAGAGGGAGGGGATAGAAAGTAAATCGAAATGTTTTTAAACATGTTTTATTCGGTACTTATTTTCTGATTTAGAAGAGCACATTTCTGCCATCTTAATATTGTTTGCTTAGTACTAGCCTGAATGGTCTAGAATTTTAGTAGCACTTAATATTATCTCTTACTGTGTTAAAGCGTATTTCAAAATTTTGGCAGAAAATATGGGTCCCAGAGGGGAAAAAAGGGAAAAATTGAGTAGTATGTTTAGTTTCTATAGTAACCCTTCAAACCAAAAAAGAATGTTAGTAATTGATTTTCTCTAAGGTGTATGTTTTTTTTTTTCTCCTGGGGAAAACTAGCTAAACTGTCTGCTCCTTTCCTACTCTTTGTTGTTATGAACTCTCTCTTTTTTCCTTTTCTCAGCCCTAAGAATTGGCTTCCTCTGACTTTGATGTAGTAGTTTTGTGGAACTTGACAAGTGAGCAAAGATCTTTGTCTTAATTCTGTCAACTTATAGTTGTATTTTCATAAAAGATTGTCAGACAGATCCTTTAGACCAGCATTTTTATTTTATATATAGAAAATTGAAACACAGTGAATTAAAATTAGCGTTACTGTGTAGGGACTGGGCTGACTCATATTAGCTTGATTCTAAGTTAGTGGAACCTCTGGAAGAGACTTTGTAAATTTGTTTAAGTTCTTTGTAGCTTCTAGATATAAGCCCTTTGTCAGATGGATAGATTGCAAAAATTTTCTCCCATTCTGTAGGTTGACTGTTCACTCTGATGATAGTTTCTTTTGTGTAGAAGATCATTAGTTTAATTAGATCCCATTTGTCTATTTTGGCTTTTATTGCTATTGCTTTTGGTGTTTTAGTCATGAAGTCTTTGCCCATGCCTATGTCTTGAATGGTGTTGCCCAGGTTTTCCTCTAGGATTTTTATGGTTTTAGGTCTTACATTTAAGTCTTTAATCCATCTTGAGTTAACTTCCATATAAAGTGCAAGGAAGGGATCCAGTTTCAGCTTTCTACATATGGCTAGCCAGTTTTCCCAACACCATTTGTTAAATAGGGAATGCTTTCCCCATTGCTTGTTTTTGTCAAGTTTGTCAAAGATCAGATTGTTGTAGATGTGTAATGTTATTTCTGAGACCTCTGTTCTGTTCCATTGGTCTATATCTCTGTTTTGATACCAGTACCGTGCTGTTTTGGTTGCTGTAGACTTGTAGTATAGTTTGAAGTCAGGTAGCGTGATGCCACCTCCTTTGTTTTTTGTTTTGTTTTGTTTTGTTTTTCTTTTTTCTGCATATGATTGTCTTGGCTCCGTGGGGTCTTTTTTGGTTCCATGTGAACTTTAAATTAGTTTTTTCCAATTCTGTGAAGAAAGTAATTGGTAGCTTGATGGGGATGGCATTGAATCTATAAATTACTTTGGGCAGTATGGCCATTTTCACAATATTGATTCTTCCTGTCCATGAATATGGAACATTTTTCCATTTGTTTGTGTCTTCTTTTATTTTGTTGAGCAGTGGTTTATAGTTCTCCTTGAAGAGGTCCTTCACATCCCTTGTAAGTTGGATTCCTAGGTATTTTATTCTCTTTGAAGCAATTGTGAATGGGAATTCACTCATGATTTGGCTTTCTGTCTGTTATTGGTGTATAAGAATAATGATGATTTTTGCACATTGATTTTGTGTCCTGAGACTTTGCTGAAGTTGATTATCAGCTTAAGGAGATTTTGGGCTCAGATGATGGGGTTTTCTAAATATACAATCATGTCATCTGCAAACAGGGACACTTTGACTTCCTCTTGTCCTAATTGAATATGCTTTATATTTTTTCTCTTGCCTGATTGCCCTGGCCAGAACTTCCAACACTATATTGAATAGGAGTGTTGAGAGAGGACATCCTTGTCTTGTGCTGGTTTTAAAAGGGAATGCTTCCAGTTTTTGACTATTCGATATGATATTGTCTGTGGTTTTCTCATAAATAGCTTTTATTTTGAGTTAGCTTCCATCAATACCTAGTTTATTGAGTGTTTTTAGCATGAAACACTGTTGAATTTTGTCAAAGGCCTTTTCTGCATCTATTGAGATAATCATGTGGTTTTTGTCATTGGTTCTGTTTATGTGATGGAACACGTTTATTGATTTGCATATGTTGAACCAGCCTTGCATCCCAGGGATGAAGCCCACTTAATCATGGTGGATAAGCTTTTGATGTGCTGCTGGATTCGGCTTGCCAGTATTTTATTGAGGATTTTCGCATCCATGTTCATCAAGGATATTGGTCTAAAATTCTCTTTTTTTGTTGTGTCTCTGCCAGGCTTTGGTATCAGGATGATGTTGGCCTCATAAAATGAGTTAGGGAGGATTCTCTCTTTCTCTATTGATTGGAATAGTTTCAGAAGGGATGGTACCAGCTCCTCTTTGTACCTCTGGTAGAATTCAGCTGTGAAACTCTCTGGCCCTGGACTTTTTGTGGTTGGTAGGCTATTAATTATTGCCTCAGTTTCAGAGCCTGTTACTGGTCTACTCAGAGATTCAACTTCATCCTGGTTTAGTCTTGGGGTGGTGTATATGTCCAGGAATTTATCCATTCCTTGTAGATTTTCTAGTTTATTTGCATAGAGGTGTTTATGGTATTCTTTGATGGTAGTTTGTATTTCTCTGGGATCGGTGATGATAGCCCCTTTATCATTTTTTATTGCATCTATTTGATTCTTCTCTCTTTTCTTCTTTATTATTCTTGCTAGCAGTCTATCTATTTTGTTGATCTTTTCAAAAAACCAACTCCTGGATTCATTGATTTTTTTGAAGGGTTTTTTGTATCTCTGTCTCCTTCAGTTCTGCTGTGATCTTAGTTATTTCATGTCTTCTGCTAGGTTTTGAATGTGTTTGCTCTTGCTTCTCTAGTTCTTTTAACTTTATTGTTAGGGTGTCAATTTTAGATCATCGCTGCTTTCTCTTGTGGGCATTTAGTGCTATAAATTTCCCTCTACCCACTGCTTTAAATGTGTCCCAGAGATTCTGGTATGTTGTGTCTTTGTTCTCTTTGGTTTCAAAGAACATCTTTATTTCTGCCTTCATTTCGTTATGTAAAGTAGTCATTCAGGAGCAGGTTGTTCAGTTTCCATGTAGTTGTGCTGTTTTTGGGAAGTCTCTTAGTCCTGAGTTCTAATTTGATTGCACTGTGGTCTGAGAGACAGTTTGTTGTGATTTCTGTTCTTTTACATTTGCTAAGGTGTGTTTTACTCCCAATTATGTGGTAAATTTTGGAATAAGTTTGATGTGGTGCTGAGAAGAATGTATATTCTGTTGATTTGGGGTGGAGAATTCTGTAGATGTCTATTAGGTCTGCTTGGTGAAGAGCTGAGTTCAAGTCCTGGATCTTCTTGTTAACCTTCTGTCTCATTGATCTGTCTAATATTGACAGTGGGGGTTAAAGTCCCCTATTACTATTGTGTGGGAGTTTAAGTCTCTTTGTAGGTCTCTAGGATTTGCTTTATGAATCTGGGTGCTCCTTTATTGGGTGTATATATATTCAGGATAGTTAGCTCTTCTTGTTGAATTGATCCCTTTACCATTATGTAATGGCCTTCTTTGTCTCTTTTGATCTTTGTTGGTTTGAAGTCTGTTTTATCAGAGACTAGGATTGCAACCCCTGGTTTTTTTACTTTCCATTTGCTTGGTAGATCTTCCTCTATCTCTTTATTTTGAGCCTATGTGTGTCTCTGCATGCAAGATGGGTCTCCTGAATACAGCACACTGATGGGTCTTGGCTCTTTATCCAGTTGCTAGTCTGTGTCTTTTAATTGGAGCATTTAGCCCATTTACATTTAAGGTTCGTATTGTTGTGTGTGAATTTGATCCTGTCATTATGATGTTGCCTGATTATTTTGCCCGTGAATTGATGCAATTTCTTCATAGCGTCAATGCTTTTTACAATTTGGCATGTTTTTGCAGTGGCTGGTACTGGTTGTTCCTTTCCATGTTTAGTGGTTCCTTCAGGAGCTCTTGTAAGGCAGGCCTGGTGGTGGCAAAATCTCTCAATGTTTGCTTGTTTGTAAAGGATTTTATTTTTCCTTCACTTATGAAGCTTATTTTGGCTGTATATAAAATTCTGGGTTGTAAATTGTTTTCTTTAAGAATGTTGAATATTGGCTCCCACTGTCTTCTGGCTTGTAGGGTTTCTGCAGAGGGATCCACTGTTAGTCTGATGGGCTTCCCTTTGTGCGTAACCCGACCTTTCTCTCTGACTGCCCTTAACATTTTTTCATTCATTTCAACCTTGGTGAATCTGACAGTTATGTGTCTTGGGGTTGCTCTTCTCTAGGAGTATCTTTGTAGTGGTCTCTGTATTTCCTGAATTTGAATGTTGGCCTGCTTTGCTATGTTGGGGAAGTTCTCCTGGATAATATGCTGAAGAGTTTTTTCTAACTCGGTTCCATTTTCCCTGTTACTTTCAGGTTCACCAATCAAACGTAGATTTGGTCTTTTCACATAGTCCTATATTTCTTGGAGGCTTTGTTTGTTTCTTTTCACTGCTTTTTCTCTTATCTTGTCTTCTTACTTCATTTCATTAATTTGATCTTCAGTCACTGATATCCTTTCTTCCACTTGATTGAATCGACTATTGAAGCTTGTGCATGTGTCATGTAGTTCTTGTGCCATGGTTTTCAGCTCCATCAGGTCATTTAAGGTCTTGTCTACACTGTTTATTTCAGTTAGCCATTCATCTAACCTTTTTTCAAGGTTTTCAGCTTCCTTGCAATGGGTTCCAACATGCTCCTTTTGCTCAGGGAAGCTTGTTATTACCAGCCTTCTGAAGCTTACTTCTGTCAAGTCATCAAAGTCATTCTCCATCCAGTTTTGTTCCATTGCTGGCAAGGAGCTGCAATCCTTGGAGAAGAAGAGGTGCTCTGGTTTTTGGAATTTTCAGCTTTTCTGTTCTGGTGTCTCCCCATCTTTGTGGTTTTATCTACCTTTGGTCTTTGATGTTGGTGACCTACAGATGGGGTTTTGGTGTGGATGTCCTTTTTGTTTTCGTTGATGCTATTCCTTTCTGTTTGTTAGTTTTCCTTCTAACAGTCAGGCTCCTCAGCTGCAGATCTGTTGGAGTTTACTGGAGTTCCACTCCAGACCCTGTTTGCCTGGGTATCAACAGCAAATATTGCAGAACAGCAATTATTGCTGCCTGATTCTTCCTCTGGAAGCTTCGTCCCAGAGGGGCACCTGCCTATATGAGGTGTCAGTTGGCCCCTACTGGGAGGTGTCTGTCAGTCAGGCTACATGGGCATCAGGGACCCACTTAAAGAGGCAGTCTATCCCTTCTCAGAGCTTGAGTGACATGCTGAGAAAACCACTGCTCTCTTTAGAGCTGTCAGATAGGGACATTTAAGCCTGCAGAAGTTGTCTACTGTATTTTATTCAGGTGTGCCCTGCCCACAGAGGTGGAGTCTAGAGAGGCAGTAGGCCTTGCTGAGTTGCAGTGGGTTCTGCCCAGTTTGAGCTTCTGAGCCACTTTGTTTACTTTCTGAAGCCTCAGCAGTGGCGGACACCCCTCTCCCCACCAGGGTCCTGCCTTGCAGGTCGATCTCAGACTGCTGCGCTAGCAGTGAGCAAGGCTCCCTGGGAGTGGGACCTGGGGAGCCAGGCACGGGGTGAAATCCCCTGGTCTGCCAATTGCTAAGACTGTGGGAGAAGCGTAGTATTTAGGCGAGCATGTACCCTTCCTCCAGGTACAGTCTGTCATTGCTTCCTTTGGCTAGAAAAGGGAAATCTCCTGATCCCTTGTGCTTCCCAGGTGAGGAGACGCCCCACCCTGCTTTGGCTCACCCTCCGTGGGCTGCACCCACTCTCCAACCAGTCCCAATGAGAAGAACCAGGTACCTCAGTTGGAAATGCAGAAATCACCCGTCTTCTGTGTCAATCTCACTGGGAGCTGTAAACTAGAGTTGTTCCTATTTGGTTGTCTTGGAAGTGACTTCAACATTATTATATACTTAATTTATCTCCTTTATTCTGTTAATGTGACTAATTATATCAATTGATTTTCAAATGTTCAACTGACCACGCAGTTCTAGAAAAATCCCAACTTGGCTGTGATATATTTTTCTTTTTATATATTGCTAGATTGAGGTTGCTAATTGTTTACTATTTTGGTATCTATAGTCATGAGTGATACTGACCATTTTTACCATTTTAAGTATATAATTCTGTTGAATTCTATATTTTTTCTTATAGCCTTGTCATCTTTTGCTATTAGATTAGAAGATTGTACTATCTTCATAAATGAGTGAGCAAGTGTTTCCTCTTGTCATACTCTCTAGAAAACTGTTTTCATGTGAAAATTCTAATCACTAGGCCAGGCACGGTGGCTCAAGCCTGTAATCCCAGCACTTTGGGAGGCCGAGATGGACAGATCACGAGGTCAGGAGATCGACACCATCCTGGCTAACAGAGTGAAACCCCGTCTCTACTAAAAAAAATACAAAAAACTAGCCGGGCGAGGTGGCGGGCGCCTGTAATCCCAGCTACTCGGGAGGCTGAGGCAGGAGAATGGCGTAAACCCAGGAGGCGGAGCTTGCAGTGAGCTGAGATCCCGCCACTGCACTCCAGCCTGGGTGACAGAGCCAGACTCCGTCTCAAAAAAAAAATAAAATAAAATAAAAAGAAAAGAAAATTCTAATCACAATATATTTCCATGTTGAAAAAAGTAATCGTAATTGAAAACGTACTTGGCTATAACACATATCTGATCTAAATTTGAAAGTCTTAATTTAGATGTCATTTAGAAAATTTTTTTTTTTTTTTTTTTTTTTTTTTGAGACGGAGTCTTGCTCTGTCACCCAGGCTGGAGTGCTGTGGCCGGATCTCAGCTCACTGCAAGCTCCGCCTCCCGGGTTCCCACCATTCTCCTGCCTCAGCCTCCCGAGTAGCTGGGACTACAGGCGCCCGCCACCTCGCCCGGCTAGTTTTTTTTGTATTTTTTAGTAGAGACGGGGTTTCACCGTGTTCGCCAGGATGGTCTCGATTTCCTGACCTCATGATCCGCCCGTCTCGGCCTTCCAAAGTGCTGGGATTACAGGCTTGAGCCACCGCGCCCGGCCTAGAAAATTATTTGAAGAGACAGAGAATAGGTTGGGTGTCGTGGCTTACACATGTCATCTGAGCGCTTTGGGAGGCTGAGGCAGGCAGATCAGCTGAGATCAGGAGTTTGAGATCAGCCTGGCCAACATGGTGACACTCCCGTCTCTACTCCAAATACAAAACTTAGCTGGGTGGCGCATGCCTGTAATCCCAACTTGGGAGGCCACGACAGGAGAATTGCTTGAACCTGGGAGGCGGAGGTTGCAGTGAGCTGAGATCGTGCTACTGCACTGCATCCTGGGTGACAGAGCAAGACTCTGTCTCAAAAAATAAAGAATAAAAAGAAAAGAAAGGAAAAGAAAAAGAAAAAGAGAGAGAATGAAATGGTAAGGACCATATGGACAAAGGACCCTAATTTAATAATTTTAAAGAGAACATAGAGAAGTATCTTGATCCTTTTTCCATCTCCAACACTAATACAGCCTTGTTCCTCAAAATTAAATTTTATACTATGTTTTGATAAAATAATACTTAACGATAAGATAAATATTTCTATCCCACTCCAGTGGCCCAATTTATGTCAAGTAAAACTAATGAACATATAGATGCTAAACACATATAATGTTTTTTTGTTACTGTATGATCGTGATTTTATATTGCTATTAACTTTTTTGGCTTACGGTTTTTGTTGTTGTAAAATATACGCAACATAAAATGTACTATTTTTACCATTTTAAGTATACAATTCTGTGGTGTTAAATACATTCATATTGTTGTACAACCTTCACAACAGTCTCCAGTATTTTTTCATCTTCCCCAACTGAAACTCTGTATCCATTAAACAATAAGTCACCATCTTAATATTAAGATTCCAATGTATGAACACTGAATGTCTTTCCATTTACTTGTGTTATCTTAATTTCTTTTAAAAATATTTCATAGTCTTCATTATGTCTTTTACTTCCTCTGTTATGTTTATTTTTAAGCATTTTATAATTTTAGATGCTATTGTAAATGGAATTATTCTGTTCATTTTCTTTCTTTATTGTTTGTTTTTAATGCATAGAAACACAACTGATTTGTGTATGTTGGTGTTGTATCCCACAGCTTTGCGGAATTCATTGATTAGTTCTAAAATTTTTCTTAGAATCTTCAGTTTTATACATATAAAATCATGTCATGTGCTAAAAGACATAATTTTACTTTTTCCTTTCCAATTTGGTTGCCTTTTATTTCATTTTGTTTCCTAATTTCTCTGGTGAGGACCTTAGTAGTTTTTGAATAAATTTTCCAATTTATTTTGAAAATATGAGGCAATATTTTAAAGTTGACCATAATTATCTCTTTTTATAATTTTCTTTATTGTCAAGGGAAACCTCTAACATTCTTTTGGCTGTAATTAAACTCTACACAAATAGCCAAAGACATATTGACAAACTGGCCCTGTATTGCTTTTACTTTTTCCATCTTAGTTGTACTTTTTATACTGTTTTTTTTTTCTATCTGAAATATTTGTTAAGTCAAACACTATAGATTACAAGTAAAATGATTCAGACTGGGAGACTTCCACTGACTCAGAAGTAAAGATGTCAAATAGTGATTATATTGTTTCAGTGCCATACTGGATATGAGATATAAACTTTCCATCACCATTCATCACTCATTATCTTTTTATTAAAGGATAACCCCAATTTATTTTAAGCATGGTTCAAAGTAGGTTCTACACATACTCTTCTTCAGAGTGTAGATGTTGAATAATTTTGGAATACTAGCTCACATTATGATTAAATCACATTTATTGTGGTACATAGCATAGAGATGCATATGTTCATTAAGTCACTACACATATGTTTATGTAAATATGTAAAACTATATATACAATAT
The DNA here is from genome assembly GCF_043159975.1 of Macaca nemestrina. Lineage (NCBI taxonomy): Eukaryota > Metazoa > Chordata > Mammalia > Primates > Cercopithecidae > Macaca > Macaca nemestrina. Next base: position 45,948,017 of record NC_092132.1, on the reverse strand, counting down.
GAGTTTGTGTTTTCAGTTTGTTTTTTGTCCTTAATCATTTTAAACATAATTATTTTCTTTTATTTTTTATCAGATCTGGTATCTGAACTTCTTTAGAGTTGAATCTGACAACTTGTTTTCTTAAATCTTGCCCCTGCTAGATTGTTTTCTTAGGCACTGTGTAATTTAGTGTTGGGTGTTTTTCATCAATGGAACTTCTTCTATGAAGCCCTTACATGGTGGTTGAGGGCCTGTCCCCCACAAAGATATTTTATGTGTTTGCTTCTCTAAGGGACTTCACTACCACTCACCTGGGACCCCCTATACTGTTAATCTTACAGCTAGAAGTTTTTTGAAATATTTAGGCAGTATGAAATCAAGCCCTTAAACCTACATGCACTTTAGAGTTGTTTTTAAAAATTACCCGGGCTAACTTTGTTCCCCTGCTTAGGCTGAGACAGATATAGCTTTTTTACTGAGTTTATTCTGTTGTTTTTTGAATTTCTTAAATTTTATTCTTGGCTGATTAATATTCAGTCTTCTCTTTAAATCTAAGTTATTAAGACATAATCCTTTATCCTTTGAGGAATTTATCATATTAGTGATGGGGTATGGATGTGTATATAAACATAATTCCAAGGTGGGCTGGGAAATTTAGCCCGTAGTTGGATTACCGTTACTCAGAGACAACTTTGTATTATAGAAGGGAGAGCAAAATTTGGGAATACAGCCACCTGTTTCTGCCACACTCACTGTTGCATCGGTTCTAAAGATAAATAAAACTTTATATTTTATGAAGAACATACTGAACTATACTTCAGTTAGATGAAGTTGTCAAATTTTTATTCAGGTAAGTGGTCTAGAAAGTGGAACATTATATATTTAGATTATTCTACAGCTTTGAAATTATTTCCTGTACTACTGCTGTGATTAAGGAAGTAGTATAGGAAATAATTATACTCATTAAAATTTTTATGCTATTTTGTTCACAGAACAGCACAACAATAAAAACTGCCATTAAAAGCACTAACATTTTGATGATTCCTCCTCATGACAAGTAAACAAAGCAAACACATACATACGTACACAAGTACACACACACATCTTCCCTTACAGGATACTTTCATAACCTATATGTCTTTGGGAAACTGTTATAACTACATAAAATCATATTTTGGATCTCTGGGTTTTCAGTAGTTTCAGTAAATGTGATTTTAAAGGATTATATTGTGTTGACAAAATTAAATTCCTCTGAGTTGTGATTTTAGGCAAATTATTTAGTGTTTTTTTCATTTTAACTTTTTCTGTATGTATAAAATGTTTTTGGTAATGTCTTCCTTAATCACAGCAGTAGTATAGGAAATAATTTCAAAGCTGCAGAATAATCTAAAATGCTGAGTGAATAATAGAATATTTATTTACAACTCTACCTAAATAAAAATTGATATATTAACTACTCAGTGTTGGGAACCTTAGGGTCATGGCAAAGTGTGACAATGTGACAAGCATTATTTATTGATTCAAAAATTAAAATTGCGTTATTATAAGCCTAGTTAAAAAAATTAAGCATGAAGTGGTTCCTTTTTTAATGTCCAGTAACTGTTTAACATACATTGATAATTGAAAAGTGAATACTGGACTAAGGTTGTTTGGCATCAACTTCAGAGTTGTTGACAGAGTTTGCTGTAGTAGCAAAACTCTTATCAGTTTTTCAGTTATTCAAGTGCAATTAACCTATGCAGTAATCTACCTCAAATTATTATTCAAACAACCGTTTAGATAGGATATTAAGTTTGAATTTACTCAATTGCTATTTTTAAAATTTCTTGTAATTGTTTTAAAACTCCTGAAAACACTTAGGTCATTTCATATTTTTCTTTGAATGGTTTTATCCTTAACATTTAGAGAGAAACTTTTATTCAAAATGTAGAAATCATAACATTTAGACTATCATCTTATTTGAATAGCTGTGGAAAAAATTAAGATGTCAAAACAAGTTAGGAAAATGAAGGTTATTGTTTAGCCATCACATACCATTCAACAAAATATTTTGTGTATAAAGCCTTTCCTATTTCAAAATATTCATATCAAAAATTTCTTTAAATTATTGGCTACTCGATTTTTTAAAACTCAGATAGTTTTATTATGTAATTATAAGCTAATAATCTGAGATTACCTTACATTTCTTGCGTTATTTATGTTAATTATGTATCTGCGGAACACTTTGAAATTGCAGGTTTGATTTTTTTGAATTACAATTTGCACTCGGAAACAATCATTAAAATTTTTCAACATTTTACTATTAAAACATTGTTTTTCTTGCTTAGTTGGGTCAAAACTATTGAATATAGAGAACTTACTGTAAATGAATCTAGTTTAAGAAAACACATTCTAACAATTGTTTGTATTAAATGGAAGTATTTGTTTATATGATCCTTAGATGATTTATACTTTATGATTATGTACTTCTTTTCATGCTGACATGTTGATAGGCAGCACTGTACTTTTGTGCACATATAGCTCCAGCTTCCTGTGTTTCAGTCTGAGTCATGGTAAAGTGGGAAATATGAGTTTGAATATTAAGTACTGAGCTTAAAACACTTAATTTTTTCCCACTCTTGCATTGAAATAGTGGGAGCACAGGTAGTTGAGACCAAAGCAGGCCACTTGTTACTGTTGACTTAAGTACAACCAGTGGTCGAAGTGTTTAGCTCTGGGAAGTTTTGTGATTGAACAAGAACGCAGGAGTTATTTTGGTAAGAGAAAGTAGCAATGGGGCCAAAACTATGGTCATCCTTAAGCTCTGAAGCAGGCCAAGGATGAAGGGCTATAAAGTGTTTGCTCTTCCAAATGAACAAAGATAAATTCACCTAGGAAAATAAACTTAGTATTTGGTCAATTTGCAACAAAATGGTCAAAGAATTGAACTGTTTATTTTAGAACTTGGCCTAAGGACTTATGGGAAAATAGTTCAGCGTCTCCATTTCTGGCCTGATTTTCACAACAGATTTGGAAACAGAGCAGAAAATTAATGCACAAACATGTTTAACAATACCAAACAAAATGTTGTAAATCCAAAAGAAAATTGAAACTGCGTGAGGAAGTAGAGCAAAGCTTTTACTGAGGAGTGCTTACTAATTTTGCAGCCAGTTTTCTTAGCAAGTATACCAAGTAGTGTTAAAAATTGAAGTCTTGTTGATTTGAGAGGCTATTTTCTCTCAGTTCTCCATTCTTGGAATATGATGTTCTTCTGTCTGTTGGAGGGAGGATTTAATTTAAGCATACTTCTACTCTAAAAACCTATCCATCAAGAAAGGCTATATTATCTTGCCTTTTATTTAATAAGCACCCTTATCTGGAATTAGTTTGTGCTTTTTATTAGATGTTGTGTTACATTAGACAGCTAATCAAAAACGTGATTTTTTTATAGCTTCTCAAGTTGTAGGAATTTCTGTTGTAGCAGATTTAGAACTACTTATTTTGTAAAAGCATTTATATGAAAACCCCACAAACAGTGAGCTATTTGCTTTGTTTGATGTATTTGGGACAAAGAGTAACTATACTGTCTTCAGGTTTAACTCTATAATTTTCTCTAGTAGTAAATCCCAGAACACTGTTACTTTGCTATGCTTGGTGCCTAAGTGTTCTTGCAATAAACACAGCCTGTCATGCTCTGAAAATCTTCCCCATTTGGCCTCCTTCTGAGGTTGCAGGGAAATTGAATTTTCTTCTGACTGAAAGATGTTATAAAACAATGAAGTTAAAGTAAAAGCCTCATGTAGTAGCTGAATATACCTTGGTCTAGATGGCATGTCTGTGATAATGAGAGCCGGGGCTTTGGTTTGTTTTGTATAGGATCTTAATGATCATTCCTGCTTTTAAGTGTTTAGAGATTAGTAGCTTCTGCTCTGACAACCTGTCTATAGAAAATGGAATACTGATCATATTATATTGTCTTTGTTTAAATTTTAAGGGGTGTTTTGTTTTGACAGTTGACTACTGGTCATGACTCGTTAGCATAGGAAATTAACATTTTTGTTTGAGACATTCAAAGCAACAATAAATATTGGAGGTTGAGGATATACAGCAAAAGAAAACGTGTCTGAAGTTAGAAAGATGAGAAAATGAGAAAGGCAATAGAGGGACCAAATTCTGTAAGAATGTGAGTGAACAATTTCTTAAGCATCAGTTCAACTTGATAATGATAATTATACCTATAATTTATGAAATATTTCTATGTGTATATACTTCATTCACGTTCATATTGCTATTTAATCTTAACTGTAAGAGATAAATATCATTATAATAACCATTTTACAGAGAAGTAAACAGACTCTGAAAAGTTAAACTACTTGCCTAAAATCACATGACTGGCATCTGAATTCCTTAACCCAGTACACCATACTGCCTGACAGACTAAGCTTAACTAAGTATCTATAACTGATATGTAAATACATATACATCTTTTAAACAAATAAGAATGTTATATTGTGTTTGATCAGTTTTCAGAGTATATGGGTTTAAACTTGCAAGTTTTGTTTGCAAGTTTTAAATGGACAGCAAAGTTTGGGATTTTAGGAACCCCATATTTATAGCTAATCGTGAAAGAACTCAACATGTCAATGATTGCAGCATCTCTTCCGCATTTGAGACTGAAGCTATTCAACTCCAGTTCAGCTTTAAATAAAAGGGTTTATTTTATTCTGGCCTACTAAAAGCTGCTTAAAAGACCAAAAACAAACCAGCAAGCCTTTGACAGCAAGTTCGTTAGCACTGAATTTAGGACCTTATACATATTCAGAGTTCAGTATGTATTTGTTGAATCAGATAAGCTTATGCTGTATTCCGCTAAGAAACATTTAACCATATAAAACATTTTAAAAATTATATTGTCAAATCTACTAATTTTTAATGTCTCCTTAATTAACATGCAAGGCATGATTAATATTTTGCTGTTTCTTAAACTGATAATCACTTTTCTATAGTTATTCTAGGTTCCATTATAAATACTCTATAGAAGGGGTAGACAAATATTTTTCTGTAAAGGGCCAATTAGTAAATACCTTTGACTTTGTAGATCATAGCTTCTCTATAGCAACTACTCAACTCTGCTGAAAAGAAATCATATGCAGTCAATACATGAATGGAGGTGGCTGTGATCTAGTAAAACTTTATTCCCCAATACAGACAGATTAGCCCCTTAACTGTAGCTTGCAGACTCTACTCTGTAGGAACATACTCAATGGTTTAATCTTAACCTTTTCTAGATCTTACCTACTTTTAGAGGAAGCTGGAAACATGCATGTGCTTTCTAACAAAAACCATTTGAGAATATATGTTTACATATAAGCATTATGTATTAGTATTAACGTTTATGTGATTATCATTTGCATATAAGATGTGAAAAAGTTACAAATAATAATTGCTGATTTTAATTTATAATTTGAATTTTTTATTTTTGTTTATGTTACAAAATACGTTTTTTGTTTTTTTTTTTTTTTTCTCCTCATCCCAGGGAGATTCTATACAAGCAGGTGAGGACTCACCATTCTCAGATTCTGTCACCTTGGAACAAACTACAAGTAATATTGGCGGAACCAGTGGACGTGTTAGTTTATGGATGCAGTGGGTGCTTCCCAAAGTTACTGTAAAGCTCTTTGCTCCAGATCCTGAAAATAAAGGCACAGGTACAGGATTGCTTTTCTTCTTCTTTTCCTTTTTTTTTTTTGGAGACGGAGTTTTGCTCTTGTTGCCCAGGCTGAAGTTCAGTGGCATGACCTTGGCTCACTGCAACCTCTGCCTCCTGGGTTCAAGCGATTATCCTGCCTCAACCTCCCGAGTAGCTGAGATTACAGGCATGTGCCACCATGCCAAGCTAATTTTGTATTTTCAGTAGAGACAGAGGTTTCTCCATGTTTGTCAGTCTGGTCTTGAACTCCTGAACTCAGGTGATCTGCCCACCTCGACCTCCCAAAATGCTGGGATTACAGGCGTGAGCCACTGTGCCCAACCTGGATTGCTTTTCTTCTTTACTGAAAAGTGCAAATATTAAACGCTATTTTGGAAGACATATTAAACATAATTTATTGTCATTTATAATTAAATAAGTATTATTAAACCTAATTCAAGGAGTTTCTAGTTGCAGTGCTGAAATGTTGAATCTTATTAACATTAAAGGTTTATGTGTATATATTTTCCTTGACTTTGTAATACATAAATTTTGTCCTGTTTGTATTAAAATTCATCTAAAAGACCATAAGGAATTTTCCTCAGTGGTCAGATTGATACATTATACTATTGTCACTAAAATTATTGGGAAAATCCCCGTTAATGTCGGGGTATTAAATATAACACTCCCGACATTAACTGGGCTTTCCCCTTTCTTGAAATAAATGTCTTATCTTAATCGAAAGACCTGTGCTGATTTGCTTATTATTCTAGAAGCTTTTGTGATCTCAGTGCCTCTGTACATATCCAGCATGCATATGTCAACGTGAAATGTAAAATGGAAAGTTTTAATATTAATTGTGAAGACTGTATTGATATTACTGTTTGTTTCTTATTGCAGAGGTTTGTATGGTCTGTGAACTAGAAGATCTCAGTGCTTCCATAGATGTCCAGGATGTATATACCAAAGTGAAATGTAAAATAGAGAGTTTCAATATTGATCACTATAGAAGCAGGTAAATAATGAATAATGAATATAAGAAAATCTGTATTTTTCTTTGAACAAAGTTGCTATAAGAGTTTTTCTATTTTAATTTGGCTAGCTATTAAAATAAATATTATACAGGCATACCTTGGACATTTTGGGAGTTTGGTTCCAGACTACTCCAATAAAGTGAATATTTCAATAAAGCAAGTGACACAAATTGTTTGGTTTCTCAGTGTATATAAAGGTGTGTGTACACTACACTGTAGTCTGTGAAGTGTATAATAGCATTATGTATTTTAAAATGTACATACCTTAATTTAAAAATACTTTATTGCTAAAATGTGCTAATGATCATCTGAGCACTCAATGAGTCATCATCTTGTTGCTAATGAAGGGTCTTGTCTTGATGTTGATGGCTGCTGAATGATCGGGTGGTGGTTGCTGAAGGTTAGGGTAGCTGTGGCAATTTCTTAAAATAAGTCAATAATGTAGTTTGCCACATGGATTGAATCTTTCTTTATGAAGGATTTCTCTGTAGCATGCAATGCTGTTTAGTGGCATTTTACCCACAACAGAATTTCTTTCAAAATTAGAGTCAGTCCTCTCAAACTTTGCTGCTGCTGTAAAAAATGAGATTATGGAATATTCTGAATCGTTTGTTGTCATTTCAACAATGTTCCCAGCATCTTCCCCAGGAGTAGTTTCCATCTCCAGAAACCACTTTCTTTGCTTATTCATAAGAAGCAGCTCCTCATCCATTCAAGTTTCATCATGAGATGGTAGCAATTCAGCCCCATCTTTAGACTCCACTCCTATTTCTAGTTCTCACATTGTTTTCACCACATCTACCATTACTTCCTCCAGTGAGGTCTTGAAACCCTCAAAGTCACCAATGAGGGCTGGAATCAACTTCTTACAAACGTCTGTTAATGTTGATATTTTTACCTCCTCCCATGAATCACGAATGTTCTTAATGTTGTCGACAGTGGCGAATCTATTACAGAAGGTGTTTCAATTTAGTTTGCCTAGAACCTTCAGAAGCAACACTATCTGATACAGTTTGGATATATGTCCCTTCCAAATCTCATGTAGAAATGTGATCCCCAGTGTCAGAGCTTGGGTCTGGTGGGAGATATTTGGGTCATAGGGGAGGATCTCTCATGTATGACTTGGTGCCTCCCCACGGTAACAAGTGAAGCTCTCGATTTCTTAGTTCATGCAAGAGCTGGTTGTTTAAAAAGAGCATAGTACCTCCCCGCTTTCTCTTGCTCACTCTCTTACCATGTGACACACCTGTCCTGCTTTGCCTTCTTCCATGAGTAAAAGCTTCCTGAGGCCTCACCAGAAGCCAAGTAGATGATAGTGCCGTGCTTGTACAGCCTGCAAAACCACGAGCCAAATAAACCTCTTTCCTTTATAAATTACCCAGCCTCAGGAACTCCTTTATAGCAATGCAAAATGGACTAACACACTGTGGCCTTACAGAATGTATTTCTTAAGTAATAAGACTTGTAAGTCAGAATTACTACTTGATCCATGAGCTGAAGAATGGATGTTAGCAGGCATGAAGACAACATTCATCTCCTTGTGTATCTCCATTAGAACTTTTTGGTAACCAGGTGTATTGTCAATGAACAGTAATATTTTCAAAGGATTTTGTTTTCTAAACAAGCAGCCATTCTCAACAAAGGGCTTAAAATATTCAGGAGACCATGCTGTAAACAGATGTGCTATCATCCAAGCTTAGTTATTCCCGTGTATAGAGCACAGGAGAAGAGTAGATTTAACATAATTCTTAAGGGCCCTAGGATTTTCAGAATGGTAAATGATCGTTATCTTCAACTTCACTGGCTGCATTCACCTCTAACAAGAGAGTCAGCCTGTCCTTTGAAGCTTTAAACCCAGGCATTGACTTCTCCTCTCTCTATCAGTCTTAGATGGCATCTTCTTCCAAGAGAAGACTGTTTTGTCTACATTGAAAATGTGTTAGTGTAGCCACCTTCATCAGTGAACTGAGCTACATCTTTTGTATAACTTGCTGCCACTTATCCATCAGCATTTGTTGCTTCATGTTGCACATTAATATTATAGAGATGGCTTTTTTCCTTAAGCCTCATGAACTAACTTCTGCTAGCTTCAAACTTAACTTCTGCAGCTTTCTTACCTCTCTCAATTTCTAGAATTGAAGAGAGTTAGGGTCTTGCTCTGGATTTAACAGAATGGTGTGGCTGGTTTGATCCTCTACCCAGACCACTCAGACTTTCTGCCTATCAGCAATAAGATTGTTTCACTTTCTTATGATTTGTGAGTTCTCTGGAGTAGCACTTTTAATTTTCTTCAAGAATCTTCCTTTGCATTCACAACTTGGCACAAGAAGCTTTGTTTTCTGCTTATCTCGGCTTTTGATATGCCTTCCTCACTAAGCTTAATCATTTTTAGATTTTTATTTAAAGTGAGAGATTTGCAACTCTTCTTTCACTGGAACACTTAAGAGGCCATTGTAGGGTTATTGATTGGCTTCATTTCAATATTGTTATGTTTCAAGGAATAGGCAGACCTGAGGTGAGGGAGAAAGATGGGAAATAGTAGGGTCGGTGGAGCAATCAGAAAACACGCAGCATTGATCAATTAAGTTTGCGTCTTATTTGGGCACTGTTCATGATGTCCTGAAATGATTATGATGATAACGTCAAAAATCACTGATCACAGGTCACCATATATCTGTATAATAATAATGAAAAAGTTTGAAATATTGTAAGAATTACCAATATGTGACGCAGAGACTGGAAGTCAGCATATATTGTTGGAAAAAATGGTGCTGATGGACTTACTCAATGTAAGGCTGCCGTAGACCTTCAATTTGGGTAAAATGTAATATCTGCACTATGCAATAAAGCAAAGCCCATAAAACCGAGGTATGCCTGTACTTATTCTCAAAGAGGGTTCTTAACAGATACATTGGTTAATTTTATTTCGTATTTGTTCATGTATGGAGTATAATAAAATTTTGTTTTATAAGATGACAAATCTGTTCATAAATATATACATTGCCATATTAAATGAAATAAGCTACTTTTACTAATAATCTTACATAATTTATTTTCTGTATTTTATATTTGCTTAGATGCCTGCAACATAGTTGATAGCTTTGATTTTTGCTGTATAATTCCCATTCATTCTCTATACCAGTATAATCATGCACTGAGATGGAGCAATAGCTCATTTCCTAAGCACTTTGATGACTCTCATCTCACAGATGATTATTATGTATATGGTGGATGTTCCTAGAACCATTGTTTCTGGCATAATAAATTTCTATCAAAAGTATAATTACATGCAAATATGCATGGCTTGTAATAGTAACATTAGTAAAAAAGTTTTCAGATGTTTTCACAAAGCTCTGTACAGGTTTTATCATAAATTTTTCTGAAACAAAAATACAAATGCCTTTTTTTTTTGGCTTTATAGTAGTACAGTGATGCTTCTTTTTGTAATTGAGCTAAAATTCACATGCCATAAAAATTGTTTTGAAAAACAAGTGTTTTTCAAAAATATTTTAAATAACATCATATTTTCAATTTTGTAGTTTTGGGCTTAGAAACAGCCTTAAAATCCATTTCTTTCATTTATTTATTTAACAATTTTTTATTGTGTGCCACCAGAAGCACCTTTATGTTTCTGTACATATATTGATGTATTACGTACTCTAAAAAATTATTTTTAATTTACCAAGTTCCTAGTTCTACATTAAAAGTGTTTGAGTTTTTATCCATTATTGCATATATCATTATTGTCTGTCAATAATTATCAAATCTGTCACAATATGGGATAAAAATATTTTGCTGGATATGTGTTAGGACTTCTTCTAATAGTATTAACTTACCAATCATATGATAATTATTTTTGTCATATTAAACAGTGAATTATTAATTGGCTTTTGATCATAGAATGTTCAACTCTTTAGTTCCTTTGAAATGGTATGTGTCTGTATAAAAATGATCTTTGCAAGTGATAGTACAATATTTTAGCTGAAATAATTTTTAATGTCATGAATATTATGTATTACGTTGTGCTTTATCCCTGACTTTACTGCTAAATTTTTATAAATTATAAATATTCAGATAATTTATTAATTTATTAAAAATATATGTTTGTTGTGTGTGTGGTATGCACCAAGTGCTATGCTAAATGAGTACTGGGGATGTAGTGTTTAAGAAAAATAGCCTGGCATGGTGGCTCACACCTGTGATCCCAGCACTTTGGGAGGCCAAGGCAGGGGGATTGCTTGAGCCCAGGAGTTTGAGACCGGCTGGGACAGGATGGCGAGACCCCATCACCATATACACACAAAAAGTAGCTGGGCATGGTGGTGTATGCCTGTAGTTCCAGCTGCTGGGGAGGCTAAGGTGGGTGGATTGCTTGAGCCCAGGAGTTCAAGGTTACAGTGAGCTATGATTGTGCCATTGCACTCCAGCCTGGGCAACAGAGCAAGGCCCCATCTTTAAAAAAGAAAAATAAACATAGATGTTACTCTTGTGGAGGAGATGGAAGTAAATAATCAGCCAAATAAATATATAATTTACCATGAAGACAAATGTTCTTATGCAGAACTATCAGAGTGTGGTACTAATGTAAATTGTTCTATTGATTGCATTGTCAGATTTATGTTTTAGTGCAATGCAGTGTTGTGAACTTTAGATGTATTTGAAATAGTTATATATGTTCAATTTCTTAACTCAGAAAAATTGAAGAGAACAGATAAGGTGAACTTATGTTTTCCAGGCCAGGGGAAGGTTGGCAGTCAGGACATTTTGAAGGAGTATTTCTACAATGCAAAGAAAAATCTGTGGTGAGACCCATTTAGTTATTATGATTTTTGAAAATATACTTTAAACTGTTTATCTTTGTTATTTAATAAAATAGGACTAATGGTTACAAGAATTTGAGTTCAGAATAACTTCTTATTAACCTGTTTCTTCAAAATTACATATAAATTTAAAGCTATTTATTCTTTGAAGCTGCTCTTGTTTTGTAACCATCTTCCTGTTATAAAAATTAATTTATCAAAAAGGCAAAGGTAGGCTTGCTTTTGTTAATATACTTTATCTTTAGTGTACTATTATGTTGACTTTTTGGAATTGTTTCCCAATTCTTATGTGAGTTCATGCTGGATTGTTCTTTACCATAAACTAGAAGTTGTAATTTTATACTAAAAGCAATTATTTTTTGTTTACTTTCATTAACATTGCTTTTGCAGAAGATGGTCCAGGCAGAGGCCATACCTAGCAGTTGCTCAAATTGCAATTTATGCAAACTTGAGGAGAATTTAAAACTATCCAGATTTTTTTTTTGCTTATGGCTTTTATTGCTTTTTGTCTTTTCACCTTCTTTGCTCCTGTCCATCACCTCAAGCCTTGGGGAAGAGTGTTGGTCTTTGGGGCAATGTGGAGGTGTCTTCCTTTCCTGTACTGACAAGCTGAACAGACGCACCTTGTTGGTTCGACCCATCAGCAAGCAGGACCCTTTCAGTAATTGCTCTGGCTTCTTTCCTTCTGTAAGAAATTACTTTTAAATTATGCTACACAACTCCCATTAACAGGAACCCAGAGAAGGAATGGAATGATTCATAGAGTCAACTCTTGATTTGTGTTTTCCTCTATATCATAAACTTTATAAATGAAGTATAATGTAATTTAAAATCGTGGAACTGCTTTTCCACTATAACCTGTTTCTGGGTCACTTGCATGAGTACAGACTAATTTTATCATCAATATAAGGAAATCAAAGTAGTACATTCAATATATTTTTTAAAATTGTGCATGTATTGAATGATCAAGAGTTGACCAATACTGCTTTTGTCATTCCTCTAATGATTCTTAATAAGATTGCTTTTTAAATTTTTTTTCTATTATTATGCCATTGTTTTCTTACAACTAATTCAAAGTAACTTGTGTGGGACCTTCTTGAATCTGAACAAGATTGCATTTCTGTCATTGACTAGGTAGATGAACACAAGGCTATATCAGTGACTTTTAGAAGTTTAGAACCTTGCCTTTTCTAATGGTACAACATATCTAGATATGTTCTTAAGCTAATTCTTTTAACTGGTATTCTTAAAGTTAACTTTGTTCTTAAATTTAATGTTTAATAGTATATTTGCATAGCAAGTGATATGTTCTGATTTTATTTTGAGCTTTTACTAGCAATAGTCTCTAATCATTAGTGCAGGGAAAAAAATGTGGCTTTTGTGTTAGAGGAAGTGTTTAGATTTATTTTCCTCTCTTTGAATGTTCATTAGAGTCTATGAAAAACATTCTTAATAATTTTAACAAATATTCATAAAGAAACCCTAAATTTATCATTAATGTTCTTCAGAAATTCTTTCTAAATGTATAAATTAAATGCCATTTAAAAAGTTTCTTAGTGTTTTTTGACATTTGAATAGTATAAAGTATTATTACTGTATGAAAAGTGATACTTATATTACCTCAACTAATGTTCATTTTTTCCCTTATTGTAAGGGAGTTAGGAATGCAGCAGTTAAAAAAAAACAGCACCCTTTCTTCATGTAGCTTACCTTTCAAATATGCTTACATTCCACATGTTTAAAATATTTTTCCCAATTAAAACATTTATACATTGAAATACCTTTTATACTCTTTCCAGGATTCAAATATTGCTATTAATAAAGATTTATTATGAATTAGATTTTTTAGATTAGTGGTCAGTACTAACCCTCTCCCCAGTTTAGACACTTAGAACAAACAACATCACTGTGATCACTGTGGCCTCTTCCACTGGGGATATACCTTAACAATTCGTCTCCATCCATTATTGCTCATTGTCCAGCAACATGGTAATAAAACTGGTAGCACTTTTCCTGCTTTACTATGCATCTTTTTGTTTTGAGTGCAGAAATAAAAAAGAAGGGGAGTCAGAGGAGAATTAGTGAAAATGTTGGGAACAGTGAAAAATGCTTTGAGAGCAGGCTGTTATGGGGAAAGATGATTATATTGCACAACTATTTAATGCTTACTTTCCGGTTTTTTTTTAATGGCCAATTAAAAAAAATACGAAGATAATTTATTTTCTTATCTTCCTTCATTATAAAGTCTAAATTAAAAGCAAAATCAACAGTGGTAACTGAATTGCATATTTTTTCCTCTCACCACGTCAGTGGGTGATAGGCAACAAAATAAGAGGAAGAAAATGGAAGCAAAAGAAATTTAGGAGTGATGGGATAATATAGGCTCAGACTCATTACAGCTTTCCTATTTCTCTTTTTTTTTCTGTTTATGTGAATATATTTTCTTCTTTTTGCTTTGTTCCAGTTCACTTCTCCTCTTAAAAATCCCCTCTTTGGACCCTACTAACTTTTTCAGGTTTTGGAAAGAGGGGCAGGGAATGTGGAATATAACAGTTCTCCTCTAATTCTGTGCTGAGTAATTTCCAAAACAATATTTCATGTCTGTTAATTGGTTGAGGAAGATTTTTTTCAAGTGATATTCTTTTGTATGTTGAGGAATACGAAAGTATACGTTTTACTTTACTTCTTTAAAAGCATACTGTTTTACTGTAACTTGTTTATAGTATGCAATTTGAATAGGAGAGCTAATTGAGATAGTTTAGCAAAAATATTGAAGTTATGATAATTATTTTACTCTCAGTTAAATGTTATATGTGTACTAATATAGTAGTATATGCAAAGATTATGAGTTACAGGGTAGTGATAATTAGATTTTATAAACAATATGTTAGCTATTAATAATAGGCAAGTTCTGAAAGACAAATGTTATATTGTTGCGTCACATTACTGTTTAAATATGCAGTAACTGTTTAGTTCAGTTATCAAAGCATGGTATCAATGAGGCTTCTTTTATAGGCTCTGTCTTTGTATAAATGAGCCAAATTATTGAAGGAAAAACTCCATTTCCACAACTGTTATATCCTATCTAGTGAAGGTAATCATCTGGCCTGTTTAGATTTGGTCTCAAATAAAAATATATAATGTGGTTATTTCAATTTCACCTGAGTAAATAACCTTTCTGTGACCTGTGATACTTTTTATTACAGCCTCTTAGTACTCATAATGAAAAATTTTCATGAATTGAAAAGATAAAATCAAGATAGTCTTTTCCAACCTAGTTTTTTTGTTTGAGACAGAGTGTCACTTTGTTGCCCAGGCTAGAGTGCAGTGGCTCAATCTCGGCTCACTGCAGCCTCTGCCTCCCGGGTTGAAGCGATTCTTGTGCCTCAGCCTCCCGAGAAACTGGGATTACAGGCATGTACTACCACACCACCACATCTGGCTAATTTTTTGTATTTTTAGTAGAGACGGGATTTCACCATGTTGGCCAGGCTGGTCTCGAACTCCTGGCCTCAAGTTATCTGCCCACCTTAGCCTCCCAAAGTGTTGGGATTACAGACATGAGCTACTACACCCCAGCCCCAAATTCTTAATGTTACAGAAAATGCAGAAGTCACAGAAATAGCCACAAAAAGATTAATTACCTTCCTCAAGATCTAGAACTGGAGCTCAGGATTCCAATCTTTAGTTCAGTCATTCAAACCATCTTAGAAGTTTTTTGTCCCCATCTGCAGAATTGATCAGTCATGTGTTTATTAAGAAGTGTAGGGTAAGACCAACAGGTAAAAATACTCACTGAGATCATTTTCTTCTTTCCAATTTTTTAAAAAATGTTTTTAATGAACTGTGTATTTTGATTTCCTTTTTCTGGAACAGACAACTACAAAACTTCTAGATGGCACTCATCAGCAGCATGGATTCCTCTCTCTGACATACACAAAAGCTGTAACAAAAAATGTCCGTCACAAGTTAACATCAAGAAATGAGCGAAGAAGTTTTCATAAGTTATCTGAAGGCTTAATGGATGGTTCTCCTCATTTTCTTCATGAAATTCTTCTTTCAGCACAAGCTTTTGATATTGTTCTTTATTTTCCTTTACTTAATGCCATTGCAAGTATATTTCAAGCAAAACTACCAAAGACCCAAAAAGAGAAAACAAAATCTCCTGGTCAGCCCATGAGGACCCATACACTGACATCCCGCAATTTACCTTTGATTTATATCAACACAAGTGTAATCAGAATTTTTATTCCAAAAACAGAAGAAATGCAGCCAACTGTTGAAGGTATTGTCTTCTGATTTTTTTTTTTTTGGTCTGATTTTAAATAATTTTCTTCTAGACACCTTAGTTTTCTGGGGTTTTTTGTTTCTTTTAAAAAATATGAGCAGTTGGTTGTGCTTTGCGGTTTGGTATATTTTATAGAGAAGAAATATAGATATTCTATAAATCATTAGGAAATACATCAGAATACTATGTAAGTATCTGACTTTGTTAGTAGGATAAGAAATATGAGGATTTTTTTTCTTCAAGGCTTTTGCCAGTAAAGCATATATATACTTTGTGTCATTTGTTTTACTGAACTCAAATGTTGGGTTCTATATATCTAATAGAACTAAAATTTTGTTTAAAAACAAGGTCAGGCACAGTGGCTCATGCCTGTAATCCTAACACTTTGAGAAGCCAAGGTAGGAGGATCACTGGAGCCCAGGAGTTTCCGACCAGCCTGAGCAACGTAGTGAGACCCCATATGTACAAAAATAAGATACTAGCCCAATATGGTGGTGCACACCTGTAGCCCCAGCTACTTGGCATATCATTTTTGTAATAAAATATTTGTAGAACCTTATAGTCCTTAATTACCAAGGTGTCTAGAACTAAATTCAATGTATTATACTCACAGATTCTTAATACAAGCCAGTTTCTACTTTTTATGTCTAATTTTTCTTAGAAGCGATCTTCAAATTGATTACTTTGAGGTGTGAAATTACTATTCTCTGAATATCCTATATTCTGACAGTAGTATACAATTGTTTTCATCTGTTCAGATAGTTTTTAGAAACACATGGATGGTTATGAATAAGAGTTAGTCTTTATCGACCAATTACAAGTGATAAACAACTCGCTAAGCAGAAAAGTAAGAAGCTGTATATTCATTGCAAAGGTAATGACGTTTATGCTTTTTCCTTGTTATATAGGAGCACCTAATGAAATTGTAGATAGTGTAATTTACATTAAGGTTGTATAGGTTAGAAAACAGAAATCTACATTTTTACACAGGTAATTCCCTGAGGATCATAGTTTCAGTTATAATAACATTTGTTCTCAACCTTGGAAGAGACACAGACACAAAAGATCGGGGAGATTATCAAACTGTTTTTGGCATTACAACTGAGAATGGGAGGAAAACACCATGAAAACAGTAGATTGTCTTTATTACACCAAATTTATCAGTGATTTGGGAGAAGAATTTGGGGTAGTTCATTACATTTAATAAAGACCATGGGCCGGGTGCAGTGGCTCATGCCTGTAATCACAACACTTTGGAAGGCCGAGGCGGGCAGATCACGAGGTCAGGAGTTCGAGACCAGCCTGGCCAACATGGTGAAACCCCGCCTCTACTAAAAATACAAAATATTAGCCAGGCGTGGTGGCACGCACCTGTAATCCCAGCTACTTGGGAGGCTGAGGTGGGATAATTGCTTGAACCCAGGAGGTAGAGGTTGCAGTGAGCCGAGATACTGCCACTGCACTCTAGCCTGGGTGACAGAGCAAGACTCCATCTCGAGGGAAAAAAAAAAAAAAACCAAAAACCATAATGTTACAGTATCTATTTTATTAAAATAAAATTACAGAAGTTTTATCTCTAGATAAAAATAAGAAAGTTTTATACTATATAATATAAAAAATTCTAAGTATAGTTTTTATACAAGGATATTGTTTTCCACAAATACCTCTCTGATTGGTATAAAATATTCATTTTTCTAACTTGCGAGTTCCTGTATTTCATTTAAAATATGTTAGTAGGCTTTTATGATTTTCTGAATATTTCTTGAAGTGTTTGTTTTATGTTCCCCATTCCTTAATTGTAAAATTATTTTCAGTTTAATGTAAACATTTGGGAAGGCCAAAATTTCATTGAAACGTAAGAAATAATATGGTGTTAGAGGTGAGAGGTTGGTATGAGGTATACAAAAATAGAGGGAGAATCTCTGTGAAAAAAGCTGAGGAAATAGTGAGAGGCCATAGAGACAGAAAAGGAAGTAAAGCAACTTACCTGATTGGTAGACATTTTTAGTAATAAAGAAATGTTCATGATTTATAAATGATTCTCAAATTTTATGATGTAATGGTATCTGAATAATAATTGTATAATGGACACTACATTTAGTCATTTATCCCATATTATTCCCTACACTGTTTTAATTTAGGGTTTCCTTCTTGAAAACCCATTTTACACCATAAAATATCAATTTCAGTAACAAGTTTAAATTTTTAAAAACAAACCAAATGTGTATGATTCAGTGCCTACTTACTACGTTTTAAAACTTGACCAAGAATATGATACAATATCAGTGTGCTGTTTTTCTGCATCTTTGACCAGCCGGGCTGAGACTTTTAAAATGGGTATTTAATAATGTATATACTGGTAAATCTTTCTGAATCAGACATAGCGGCTCCTCAATGTGGGCATTTGATCTATATTCAAAATTTTCTCATTTGTCTTATAATATCTTATCTATCTCATGTCCTGAAAGCATCTGAAAGTCTTTGGTATTTGTTAGTGAGGAAATATTTTTACAGTAAATTGCTCTTTCATTGCAATTAGATCTTCATTGCAGAGCTCCTTTGACTCAAATTTTTGTGGCAATATCCGTGAGAGAAACCTCCATGACTGACTTATTTTCACCATCCATGTCAGTGTTCGTCATAGCCTTTAGGTGGTCTTCACTAGAGGGGTCTTATTTATAGTGATAAATATTTCCTCCTAAGGCAAAATTTGCCTATAAATGTAAATAGTTTTCATTGTTAATTTGGAAACCTTTTTTTTTTCTCTCTTTTTTATTGTGGTAAAATATATATAACAAATTTTCTACTTTAATCATTTTAAGTATATAATTCAGTGGCAATAATTACACTCACAATGTTGTGAAACCATCACCACTATTTCCAAATGTATTTGTCACCCCAAACAAAAGCTCTGTATCCATTAAGTAATAGCTACCCTCATCCTCTGGTAACCTCTAATCTATTTTCTGTCTCTATAAATTTTCCTACTCTAGAAATTTCATGTAAGTGGAATTATACAATGTTTATCCTTTTGTGTCTGGCTCACTTTACTTAGCATAATGTTTTCAAGGCTCATCCAAGTTGCTGCACATATCAGAACTTCATTCCTTGATATAACTGAATAATATTGTTTTGTATGGATATACCACATTTTGTTTATTAATTAATCTATTGGGCAGTTGGGTCATTTCCACCCTTTTTTTGGTTAATGTGAGTAATACTGCTATGAACACTGGCATGGAAGTTTCTGTTGGAGGCCCTGTTTTCACTTCTTTTGGGGTGTACACCTAAGAGTGGAATTTTTAGGTCCCATGGTAATTCTGTTTGGAATTCTGTTTTTGAGGAACCACCAAACTTCTTGAAAGCCCTTGTGGATTAGAGTACAATTTGTGGTATTTTCCGAACAATGCCAATATGCAGGCATAGTTTAGTCAACAAGAAGAGCAAATGGAGCTCATGCTTAGCATAGCGGCAGCTGTGTGCTGAGCACCTGAGCAGCTCTGTGGTGAGGCAGAAGTCTGAAGTTCATTGTTTAACTCTAGCTTTATTTTCTGTTACACTTACCAAAGGTTTAATGAAACAGGTTCTGTTTCACTGATATATTTGTGACAAAAAGATTACAATTCATTCTATTTAAGAAAGGTGAGGGAAAAAAAGAACAACTTTATTTTCTGTGGGGCTTTTTTTGTTTGTTTATATGTTTTTGTTTTGGGCTTATTGTGTTATAAACATTAATACTACATATCACACAGTTTTGTTGTTTCCTATTGAGTTGCTTCAACTGGGAAAATCCTTCAACTAATTTTAATTGCAGAAATATTTCCAGACTTCTGCCATCTTATTTTTAAAACTGCTACTGCTGCTGCTTCCGCTTCCGCTTCTTCTTCTGCTGCTGCTGCTGCTGCTGCTGCTGCTTTTTCTTTTTTTGGTGGTGGCTATGGTGGGGTTTTAACATATAATTTCAGAATTCATGTGCCTAGGTACTTCCTAAGGTCACTTTGAATAAGAGTATATGAGATGGGGGAAGGTTGTTATAGTTGTCTTTGGAAAACATAATTTCTTTTGTCTTTCTGTGGACTTTCAGGTTAAGTGTAATCCTTTGCAGATATGCATATTTTTAGCAACAAACAACTTTTTAGTGGTATTTTTTTGTGTGGCCTGGATGTATGTATCTGTAGAATAAATTACCAGCAAAAGGATTGCTAGATCAAAGGATTCCATACCTTTAAAATAGTAAGAGATGTCAAATTACCTTCCTAAATGGCTGCTATTTCTTACTCTTACCCTAGCAAAGGTTATTTTTAGCCTTTTGTAGGTCTCATTAGTGAAAAGTACAGTGTTTTTTAAGGAGTTGCATATCTTTTCCTTATTAATACTTTTTTGTGTATTAATCCTTTTGTCTGGCATATGCATTGCTCATATCTTTACTTTTTTGTGTTCTGCCTTTGCGTCTCTATATCTGTGCATATATCTGTATCTTTATTTATAATTGTACCTGCTTCTCTATGTATCTGAGGTGTTATAAATAGCCAGACTGTGTGCCTAAGCTAAGAATACAAATACAAAATGCATGCCAAAGTTTCAGATTTTGACACATTATATTAGTTTTTTTAATACTTTATCTTTCTTCTTTGCTACTCTTAATTTAAATAATCGTAATTTACCCATGAAAAGGTCAGAGAAAAAATTTTCATTGTGGTAAAATTCATATAACAAATTCACCATTTTAAAGTATAGATAATTCTTACATTATGTTTTATATGGGAGATTGGATGTGTCCATTTAATACATGTTAAAAGCTGTAATGTGGACTGTGGAAATCATGATTGAATGAGGAATTTCATTAGAAATAAATATCATCAGTGACTCTAGTAAGTTGGAGTCAAGAGTATACTATTCATTTTATTCTAGAAAACCTTTACAAGAAAGTTTGAATAAGATGATTATCAGATTAATTAAATTAAAAATGTAGGCCAGGCATGGTGGCTCATGCCTGTAATACCAGCACTTTGGAAGGCCAAAGCAGGCATATAGCTTGAGCCCAGGAGTTTGAGACTAGCCTGGGCTACATGGCGAAACTCTATCCTACAAAAAATATAAAAATTACCTGGGCATAGTGGCCTGTGCCTGTAGTCCCAGCTACTCAGGAGGCTGAGGTGGAAGAAGAAATTGAGTCCAGGAGGTCAAGGTTTCAGTGAGTTGTGATCACACCACCAAACTCCAGCCTGGGTGACAGGAGGAGACCGTGTCTCAAAAAAAAAAAAAAGTATATGTAAGTTGTTTTGATGAGTGTGAAAGAATAACTAAATCTTGCTACAGCATTCTTTTCAGCAGAAACTTTATTATAAAAATATCACAGAGCAGTCGTGCCTGTCACTGAATAAGTAATCTGTGTCAAAGATGAGTGGTAAACTAAATACAACTAAACTTTCTATTAATATGCATAGTGGTCATTGGTTACATATTTATTGAAACTTTTGTCTTCAACTGCCAGTATGGCAATAACTAATTAAAAACTTTTATTGAAAGCTGTCACAACAGTTTTGGCTTTATAAAAGCATAATATTACACAGTGGCAATTTCAAATACTTTTGAGACTTCAAATGTTTTACTAAATTGAGTTTATATTGAGAATCTTAAATGAAAGTTGAAGTATCCAAAACACTTTTATTCAGGTTGGAATTAAGAAAAGTTCGTTGTAAGCAACATTCTTATGTTATCTGACAATTGCTTGAAGATTCTGGTCTTTATTCAAGCTTTTGGTTACTGATACAAACTCCTGATTTCAGAGTTGTTTATAGCCTTTCCATATGCCACATACAGATGTACATTCATACATCTGTACATACACGTGTATACACTCTCTTGCCCCGAGAAAAGATGAAATCTTTCAGACTTATCATATATGCTACATTAATGTAAGACTCTTTAATCATGTCTACATTTCAGTTTATGATAAAAAATATATTTAACACTCCAATATTTTATTTAGAAAAATAATAGTGAAAATCGGCTTTTAAACCTGGATATTGTTTACGTTATGTGCAGTTACTATCAGGATTCTAAATCTACAGGTGTTTGACTTCCAGCTTAATCTTTTTATTTCACAATAGAGAACTTCTTAAAATCTAGCATGTCCAGAATGAGTAGTTCCTCATGAGGCTCAATTTTTAAAAATAGAGTTAAAGCAAGGAAGGAAGGCATTAATTTTCATGTTGAAAATATTTCTAGAAGGAACGTTTCCTCATATGGTCCAACTATTAAATACAGGTGAGATAAGCCAAAAAAGAGAAGCTGATTTTTTTGCGGCAATAAAGTAGCTGAAGAAATGACTCAAGGCACTTTCATGTATAAATACATTTTTTTGTTTTTTCTTACATCTCAATGATATATTTTGATAAGCTGAATAATTTCTATAATCAAATTATTTATTTTAATCTAGTTTATGAATGATCTGCATTACGTGTTCATTTTTTTATTATAACAGTCAGTATAATCTAATGAGAACACTTTTGGCCCTAACAGAAACAGAATTCTGTTCTTGGATCTGGCTTTGTATGTAACACCAAGTACGTCATTTCTCCTCCATATGTACCTCATTTACTGCAATGTTTCTGTTACATTTCAGACTTTCATATGGTGGGTAGTATCTGTAGCCTGGAAGAACGGTTAGCAAATACACTAATTGCACTTTTGTGGTATGGTCTATTCTCCAGGCTTACTATTTATTGATTTAATTGATGCCTGCTGCTTAATCAGAGGTTTTACCCACATGGAACTATTTGATAAGCTTGGCATAAAATGCAAGATCTGTAAAATGTAAACAATGTTCATATTATAAGGACCTATAATCAAACCAACCCTCTAAGTTATTTGAAAATAGTGCAGCTGCATGAGAAGTAGTTTTCTATTTGATCTTTTGCTATGGAATTGTAAAAATACTGTCTTTACTGTGACATCCACATGCTAATATTTGTTATGATAGATCATCTCTTTTTCTTTCTCCTTTTGCTGTCACTTCTCCCACCTTCCTACTATTTTGCCTTACCCTGCTCCCTTCATGGTTATCTTATTCTGGGTCCTTATTTCTCTCACTGAGTATCTTATTCTTCTAACTTTTTTCTGATTTTCTTAATTCTGACTGTCTTTCCTTGGACTAATCTGAATCAGACCATACCAAGTATACTGAAATAATATACTGAAAATATACTGAAATATACTGAATATACTGAAAATAATACACTGAAATAATATACTGGAAATACAGCTGGAAATAATCTTGTAGCTTTTGCATTCTTTGGGCACCACAGTTTGGGAAATATGGATTGTATGCCTTTGTAGGCAAGTTCTGTTCAGGATATTTCTTAGGTCTTGCAGCCAGTCATTTTCTGTTCTATTTTTGGCAGATGGTAGTTCCTTGAGAGAAATTATAAGTTTTAATATACGTTTACTTCAAGACCTAGAAAGTTGTATATTGTTAGCACTTTTTAAACAGTGTTTATACAGCTACTATAGTAGAATCATCTGTTGGAGAATAGAGAGTAAAATGTAAATGTAATGAATGGGGCCATTAATTTCTCCTATTCATCCCAAATAGTCCTTAGAAAAGACATTGAATTTACTGGTGAGTTGTGGAAAAGGTGCTGAACTTCAGCCCTAAATCAGAGCGTATAGTCAAATATCATTTTATTTAATACAAAGAAAAGAATTAGAACAGATACATCCTTTTACCTTTTTTTGTTTTCTGGGATTATTTATCATAGTTTTAGATGTCATTAGGAGGTAGAACTTTTAAAGGGGTCTGGGATTCCAATTTCTAAAGCAATTTTACAGTAGAAGTTATTAAAATTAAAAAGTTATCTGGAATAACAGGTTGATACGTTCTTCCATATTAAATAGTTGGTGTTTTCCATCTTCAATGTGGCAGTCATCATGTTTCTTTTGGATTTTCTGACATTTTGGAGCTTAAAGTGATATACTTTATGTTTGTGTGTGTGTGTTGTATTTAACTTATTTAGCATGTAAATTTAAATGGCTTTGAGAATTTGTCACTGACTTTGTAATATCCTTCAATATATTTGTAGACAACAATGAAGTATTAAGAACCCAAAGCTGAAAATCATTTAGGAAAAAGACACAGATTGTGAAGTTAGATAAACATTTGTCTTCAATATTACTTATATATATTTAATATTATAATTTTTAAGTTGGGAGTGGAGTTGTTTGTTTTTTCTTTGCTATTTTAATTGTGTATTTTAACAGGAAACCACTTAATGGGTATGAACAGAGTTAAAAGAATCAAATATTTTTATTTTAAACATGATTTTTTTCATTTTACTTTTTCTTATGTATTGCTCTTATCTTAAAGTGTCTGTATTCCATTCCCTCAAAGATTTCTCCTTATGCATAAAGTTATGTACAGATCCACAGTGTATTCATGAATCTCCTTCTTTTGTTACAGTTAATCAGGCAGCAAAAGAAGACACCGTGGTTTTGAAGATTGGCTCTGTTGCCATGGCTCCCCAGGCTGACAATCCCCTTGGCAGATCTGTCCTTAGGAAAGATATTTACCAGTAAGTTTATTTTCTTATGTCCAATCTTGCAACAATTTTCATCCTGCAAAGACGTACAGTGATCAATAACTTACTTACTGTGGCCTGTAGAAATATTTCTCATTCAGGATCTTTTGATATTTAAAACCAGGTTTTTCTGATTTTCTTCAGTTGTGGGTTTTTTAATTCATTCAGACAAATCAAGTATTTCTGTGAAGTGTTGATGAATAACAGAATATAAGTACTAAGTCACCGTAAAACTGAAGAAACATAGTTTGGAAAATTTTAGCAGATGTCAAATTTGACCAAATCTCTAATCACATAAGAAAACGAGGTCCTCTGTAGAACCACCACATCCTACTGTAGTCATGTTGTATCAAAGTGAAACATTTTATTAATTTAAGTGAAAGCTATTATTTGAAATGTAGGAATGTGGATGTCATATGGATCAAAGCTGTAAAGAAAAGCAAACTTCTAAAGAGAAATTTCACAGTAAACACTTTCTGTGAAAATGCTATGCTCTGGATTTTGTCACTGAGTATTTGCAAACCACACCAAGCATATATGGACAACTAAACTGGTGAACATATGTAATCAACATGATAAAAATAATATATGATTCATACTGAAGTTGGCACTGCTGCCAGACAGAAAAGTACAGTTGCAAATAATACCAAGTGAGAAAAGTCACAGAAATACAGATGAACAAGTGTCTTATTCTTCTTGCTGGTCTGTTTTTCAGATGTTGTTGTCTCTTCTAAAAAATAAATTCCTACTGCTCTCCAGTAAATGTTACTGCTAAGAAAAGATTCTAATTTGGTGATACATTTACCCTTTAGAGGGTGATGGCTATTTTTTATTTAAATAGATCTAGGAACTTCATTTCTCAGATTTCTCTGATATTTGAGTTATAATTTTTTCCTTTGACTTATGTATGTATGATCTCTTCCTTGTATTAATTTTTTGGGTATTTAATAGTATTCATCCCTTAAATAAGTTTTCATGTAGCTAACTTATATATAATCTTAGGATTCCAGAGCTGAAAGGGGCTTTAGGAATTATCTAACTCAACTTCCCTATTTTACAGATTAGGAAACTGAATAACCAAAAGAATACTGTAGTTGTCCCTGGTGAAACAGTAATAGAGCCAAGGTTACAATTCCTATCTTTCGACTCCCTTAGGATCTAGGGAAATGATTTAATAGAATATAAATTATAGATGAGAATACTTTAATTTTCTAACATTTGGAAATTCTTCCAGATGTCTTTATCTTTTCTACTTCAGAAGTAAGTGGTCCTAAAATAGAGACCTACTTTACTTTTGGTGGAAGAAATCTAGGTTATATGAAGAGATCCTATCACCATCAGTAAAGTGAACCACTGGGATAATTCCTTTCCTCCTGTACCCTTTCCACTTTCTGGCTTTTGCATGAGTTGTATTTTTACTTGCTGGGAACAGTTGTGTCAAATTGTTTTTTTAGGGTTTCCTTCTGTGTGCCTTGCGGCTTCTTTTCAGTCATCTTTACTGGTCTTCCTCTTAAACAATCTCTTTGATATTAGTATTTCTTAGGGTCTTCCTTTTATTCTTTTTTTTTGCCCAACTCTTCTTGGGTGAGGCTGTCTGCTCCTTTGGCTCAGGACAACTTGAATTCCAAGCGTGTTGGGTAACTTGGGTTGCCTCTGTAGACCAAGGTTAGCAATATGTGTTAGAATGTCAAACGTAAAATTCTAGATGCTGGATGGCAAACTCAACCTAATAATTTTTCTTTGAAAGCTCACATTCAAGTCATTTCTAAATAAACAAACTAACAAAAGGTGTTCACATAAGAGTTTATCAAAAATGTTTCAAGATCTCAGTGAAATGCTGTATCATCAATATCAAAGGAGTAACAGCAGAATTAGAAACCACTTTTGAGTGAGGTAATCAGAGTGGAAGTAGCTCAGTTAGAATAAAAGTGAATACACAAAGCAAAAGACCCTGCATACTAGGGCTGATTTTATTATTCCTATGATTTTGTTAACCATAAAATCTCAGTGAACTAGATGCAAAAGTCCACATATTATATGATTCCATTTATATGAAATGTCCAGAATAGACAAACTCAGAGAGACAGAAAGGTTGCCAGGGCCTGCTTGTGAAAGGGGAGGGAAGAATGGGAAAGGACTTTGTCTTGTGGCTTGGGTGCCAGCTCATCCTCAGTAGAACAGAGCACCGAGTAGGTTCCTAAGGTTTCTGACTCCAGGCCCTGGTTCCTGGACAGCATCTCTTGATGCACTTGGGAGCAGGGGAACTCACCACTCTGAAGGGAAGGACTCAAGCCTGGTTAATTGCAGAGCCCTAGGGCCTTGAATGAACACAGGCCATAGCCAGGCAGTGGTTACCACGGGTGCTGGGTGAGACCCAGTGCTGTGCTGGCTTCAAGTCTGACCCAGCGCAGTCCCAGTGGTGGTGGCAGCCACAGTGCTTGTGTCACGCACACACACACATCCCTTCCACAGCTCCAGGCAGCTCAGCACAGAGAGGCTGTGTTTGGGAGAAAGTAAGGGAAGAAAGCAAGAGTCTTTGCCTGATAATTCAGAGAATTCTCTGGATCTTATCCAAGACTACCAAGGTGGCACCTCTACCAGTCTGCAAGAGCCACAGTGTTACTGGGCTTGGGTTACTCCCTAATGCAGGTATGGCTGCAATGACCAAAAACTTAGATCACAACACCCAAGCTTCTTCAAATAACTGGAATTCTTTCCCTAGAAATATGGGTACAAACAAGCCCAGACCACAAAGACTACAGTAAATACTTAACTCTTAAATGCCCAGACACCGATAAACATTTGTAAGCATCAAAACCATTGAGGAATATATGAGCTCACCAAACAAACTAAATAAGGTACCAGGGACCAATCCTGGATAGACAGAGATATGTGACCTTTCAGACAGAGAATTCAAAATAGCCATTTTGAGGAAATTGAAAGAAATTCAAAATAATAGAGAAGGAATTCAGAATTATATCAGATAAATTTAACAAAGAGATTGAAATCATTTAAAAGAATCAAGTAGAAATTCAGGAGTTGAAAAATACAATTAACATACAAATGCATCAGAATCTCTTAACAGCAAAATTGATCAAGCAGAAGAATTAGTAAGCTTGAAGACAGGCTGTTTGAAAATATACAATCAGAGGAGACCAAAAAAAAAGAATGAAGTACACCTACAAGGTCTATAAAATAGCCTCAAAAGGGCATAGCTAAGAGTTATTGGCCTTAAAGACAGGTAGAGAGAGTGATAGGAGTAGAAAGTTCATTCAAAGGGTTATAATAGCAAAGAACTTCTTAAACCTAGAGAAAAGTATCAATTCAAGTAAAGGTTGTAGAATACAAAGCAGATATAACCCAAGGAAGACTACCTCAAGGCATTTAATCATCAAACTCCCAAAGGTCAAGGATAAAAAAGGATCCTAAAAGAAGCAAGCAAAAGAACCAAATAACATACAATGGAGTCAGGTATAGTGGCTTGTGCCTGGGATCCCAACCCTTTGGAAAGCTTTAGGTGGGAGGATTGCTTGAGCCTGGGAGTTCAAGACCAGCATGGGCAACATGATGAGACTTCGTCTCTGTAAAAAAATTTAAAAATTAGTCGGGTGTGGTGGCATACGCCTGTAGTCCCAGCTGTTCTGTAATCTGAGGTGGGAGAATCACTTGAGCACAGGAGGTTGAGGCTGTAGTGAGCTGTGATTATACCCCTACGCTCCAACCTGGGGGACAGAGAGAGACCCTGTCTCCAAAAACAAACAAAAACCATACAACTGAGCTCCAGTATGTCTGGCAGCAGACTTTTCGATGAAAACCTTACAGTCCAGGAGAGAGTGATATGACATATTTAAAGTGCTGAAGGAAGAAAAGTTGTATCCTAGAATTGTATATGCAGTGAAAATATCCTTCAAACATGTTGTAGCAGAAATTAAGGCTTTCTCAAACAAAAGCTGAAAGATTTCATCAACATGAGACCTGTCCTACAAGAAATGCTAAAGGGATTCAGTTCTTCAGTCTGAAAGAAAAGGACATTAATGAGCAATGAGAAGTCATCTGAAGGTACAGAACTCACTGGTAATAGTAAGTACCCAGGAAAACTCAGAATATTATAATACTGTAATTGTGGTGTGTAAACTACTCATATATTGAGTAGAGAGACTAAAAGATGAACTGATTAAAAATAATACATAGACAGTACAATAAGATATAAATAGAAACAAAAAGTTACAAAGCGGGAGGACAAAGTTAAAGCATAGAGTTTTTATTTTTTTCTTTGCCTGTTTGTTTATGCAATTAGTGTTGTCATCAGTTTAAAATAATGGCGTATATTAAATTTGAAAAACAGAAAACTCCTAGGGAACATGGTACTATTCTTTGAATACCTAGCTGATAATGTATCATAGGAAGTAGTTCATTCCTTCCAAAGCTAAGAACAGACCTAGGATCATTCAGTCAGTGGATGTTACAATGACACTAATTGCAGCTCAATAGAATGAAAATCTTTCAGATTATAAAAGTCTAATAATAAATGGGGCTTTTTGTTCTTACTCATTTAACAATTATTTTCGGGGAGCCTATTGTACATCAGACACTATTCTAGATACTGGGTGTATGTCAGTTTACAAAAGAAAGAAAAATCCCTGTGCTCATAGAACTTACATTCTAATGGGAGAGAGAATTACAAGCTAATAAATAGATCATAGGGTATACTAGAATTTAATAAGTGACATGGAGACAAAGCTGGGAAGGGAAAAAGAAATGGAGAGTTAGAGGTGGACAGCCTGGCTTAGTCAGAAGACGCCTCACTGAGAAATTGCAAGGATCCTGAAGCAGGAAGAAGTAAGAGAAGCCCCTGGTGGCTGGAGCATTGTATGCCGGGCGAATTTAGCAGGCTGTCAGGAAAACGACTTTATAGAGGAGCCATATAGGTCATTGTGTGGACTTTGGCTATTAGTTTGAGTGAGACATGGTTGTGGGGGAAGAATTATCCACACATGCAAAATTTTGAAATATGTAATGCTTTTGTTATTTACTAAACGTCTGCTTCAGAAAGAAATGGGGGGGGTCACCAGAAGGGACTAGAGATATACATTTAAAAAGAGGTTAAATCTACATTTGAAAATAAAGGGAGTCACAATTCAGAACAAATGGAAGTGTAACATTCAACCCTAAAAGAATCATGTTAAGAATTATTAATATTTTTGCTACTTGAGTTAACTGAATATATAATATGAATTTCTTTCACTTATTGGGGAGTTGATTTTGTCATCAAATGGAAAGGTTTCAGAGGGTTTGAGCAGAGAAGTGACATGATTCTTTTTATACTTAAGCAGATTACTCAGGCAAGGAAAGGCAAGGGAAAGGGAAAAGCTATTGCTCTAATCTTGGAAGAAGATAGTGGCGACTTGGGCAAAGTTAGTAGTGTGGAGGTGGTGAGAAGTGGTCAGATTCTGGAGATGTTTGAGAGGTAGAGCCATGAGAATTTGCACATAGGGTTTGAGAAAAAGAATACAAAGATAATTCAGTTATATATGGCCTAAACAACTGGGAGGATGAAAATTAACTGAAGAAGGAAAACTGTAGGAAGATTTATTTTTGGAGAATTGAGTGAGTGGAGATTAGGAGTTTATTTTTGAAAACGTTGACTGTCTCAGGAGTTAATGACCTCCCCATTTCTGATGTAGCAGAGACTAATAAGCCACATACAAGGCTTAAAAGGGAAAATGATTTATGTCAAATTAAACCAGTGATTCCTAAATTTACTGTGTTTCCAAATCACTTGAGGATCTTGATAAAATGCGGATTTTGACTAAAAAGGTATCGTTTGAGGCCTAAAATTTTACATTTCTTCTAGGCTCCTGGGTGACTGGGTGTGATAGCGTTACTGGGTGATACTGATATGCCACTTCAGAGGCTACACCCTTTGTAGGAGATGATTAAATCCATTTTTTTTACGAACCTTTTAAACTGAGATCATTTAAAAAAAATTTTTTAAATGAATACTAACAACTTTTAATGCTAAAAATCAAAACACCATGAAAGGTTCTGTGAGAAACATTAAATATCCTCCATTCTCAGTCTTTCCCACTCCGTATCCGAGGTTGCTCTCAGTGGATTCTTTTTATAACATCAAAATTTTTGTAAACTTTTAGTTGATAGTGGTTAACTTTTGGAATCTGTGACTGAGAAAATGTAAAATAATAAAACACTTCTGTTAACTAACACGTTATATGAATTTGTACTTTACTACTCTCAAAAGCATCTGATCCACTAGAAAACAACAGAACATACGTAACATGTTATTTATTCAGTGACTATGCAATGTGTAGCCCAGGTATGTATTGTCATTGGCCCTCCCATAACCTTTACCTTCTTTACTTGCCTCCTCCTTGCCTGATAATCTACCTGGTTTGTAACTGCCAGCTCCTCGATAGGATGATCTCTGTTTCCTTTAAACTCAATCTGAGATTCTCCTATTCTGTGATGTGTTCAACCATATCCCTGATTTATACCATAGTCCTGAAGCACTGTCTGACCTGAAGTTGTTTTTTTATCTTACACAACCCCTTCTCCTGAGAAATTTTTCAAGTCCTTGTCTCAAGCCAAAAAAGAAGCAGGAAACAGTTAAGTAAGATGTTATAAAGGCAGATTTTTAAAAATTACCCGTGGTGAAAGTGTTTTTTCATAGGCTGATTAGAGATTATAAACAAACAAGGTGAAAATATTTAAATATTATAACTTAAGCATATTAATGATTTAATAGTCTGGTCCGAGTGAAGTGATGTTTACAACTAATTGATCATGACCAGTTACAGATTTCTTCGTTTCTTCTCCACTTCCACTGCTTCACTTGACTAGCCTTAAAAAAAAAAAAAAAGTTAATAAACTTGATTACATTTCTCTTATATAAATGACATATATTTCTTAGAAGCTTTATGTTGTGCAGTATGCTGGTGTATCCTTTATACCTTATTAACTATAGTTTGTATGGTTGTTTCTATTAAATATATTTAATGTTTCTATTAAATATTTCTATGAAATAATGAAAACAAGTCTCAGAACCTTGAGCCATGTTATGCTATAATTGCTCTAGAAGAATTACACTGGATTTATATTATTTATACTTTCTACGTCTTTTCTGAAAATTTCATTTTCTCTGATTCTGAATACTGTCTGTAAGTAGTTTGACTTGATTTTCATGGTTTTTAATGATTTTCTAAAAATAGCTTTTATTATAAGAAATAGAATACTATTACTAATTACTAGTTACTAATACAATAGGGATATTTGAGACATTTATGCCCTTCGTTTGTATGCATTCATTTATTACTTTAATTCATTTATTTATTAAATATACATTGATTAATATTTGCAGCTATTCAACAGACATTGAGTGTTTATGATGACTAGACACCGATAGTAGATACATATTTTTGACTGGAACGTATGGTACTGTATGACTTCACGGAACTCAAGACTTCAACTACATTATCTTACATTGTAATTTCGATAGGTTCCATATCATAATAATTGCATGCTTTGTCTATAATACCTCCCAAAATGCCTAGGTTGATGAAATAAGTGAAATTAGAAGTTTTGAACTTGCACCCTAAACTTTTTTCATGGTCTCATTTTTATCATTAAGTATCCTTACAGCATTGTATCCTATCTTCCGAAAATTAGTATAAGAAGAAAGCATGATCCCAGAAGTTCCATCTAGATTCGCAGTTTTCACAGAAAGGAATAGAGAAAAGTGTTCGTAAATTTCATTCAAGTTTTTTTCTTTTTAGAAGTAGTAGAGAGAATAGAAATATTACCATTAATTATTCATGAGTATATTTAAGTAAATACATTACCTTTTCAGTAAATTTTAATGGTCTTTTTTTCAAATTCTGTTTATATCCTGTTTTTTAAAAATATTGATTCTTTAAAAATTTAGCTTATGATTTAGTCTTCTGATTATGAAATTAAAATAAGGAAAGGTAAAATCACATTTTAAAATTTTATAAATAAATTTTCAGAATGATACCTTTTTTGAAAGTACATGTATCTTTATTTTAATAAACCTATATAACTAAAACATTTAAATTTTTTTAAATAAAAAGATAATCTTGTTTATTTTTTAAAAATCAAGTAACGCCAAAGTGTATGCAGCTCTTCTCCTTGCCAGGGCTTATTCTGAATGGTAACCACCTCTTTACTCCGTGGCCACTGTTAGATCAACACTCACAGACCGTTTGTCTCTATGCGTGTGTGTGTGTCTGTCTTAAGTAATGGAATTGTACTCTACATAGTATTCTTTAACTTGCTTGTGTTTAAACTCAATAATCTATTGTGGTCATCTTTCAGTGTCACCATATTTAGACTTGCCATCATACTGGTCTGTTTTTGAGCTGTTTTAGACAGCAAAGATAAAAAACCTCATGTAAACACTGCTTTCTGTTTTAAACCAAGAAAATATGCCTCACTATTAAAGTTCAATTAAAATTAAAAACTCTTATATACTATATTGTGACTGAGACTTCCCTGACCTCAAACTTTATTATACATTATAAAATGTAAAAGGGAAAAATGTTTCCTTCTGTGAAATAGTTACCAGGGCAATTCTTGAAGAACAAGTATATCAGCAAAAATAGGAAATTGAAATGATTATAGCTTATGTGTTCTTTGTTACCATTTGAATCACAAGGGCAAAGTAATTCACAATTCAACACTGCTATGTGAATTAAAATATCACGGGTGTTTGGGCTTTAACAAACCACTCTGAAACATCGTTTATCAGCTCTCTGCTCAACACCTGTCATAGTGTTCAGTTTTTAACATGACGAAATCCCTGTCTTTTAACCCAAAATGCATCTTACTCTCTGATCTGACTTATCCTATACTTTAAATCTTACCACTAGTTGCTTCTTTACATAAGACACTTGTTCAAGTTAAATATTTTGTCTAATCCAATGATGCTTATTATGTGCCTTTCTGTGGCTCTTGTTTATGTATGCATTTTCGACTTTCTTGAAATATAGCTATCTTCCAGTTTAGCCTTTCAGGGTTTTTGTTATGAAGAACTTTACATTAATGGGGGTTTGAATCCTTTAAAAATGTTTTCTCTTTGATGTTCAACACTATTTTTAATTTTTAAAAATCCTTAAGAATCACATGTATTTTTTAATGTCTCACTTAAATCTTGCTTTCTTTTTGAAATTTTTCATAATCTTTTTCTTGAAAGTAACGTCTCCTTTCTTTGGCCTTCTACAGCAATGGCTGACCTACCTTTATGCAATTATAATAAAATAATAGTAATAGTAACAGCAGTAGGCTGAGTGTGGTGGCTGATGCCTGTAATCCCAGCACTTTGGGAGGCCGAGGTGGGCGGATCGCCTGAGGTCAGGAGTTTGAGACCAGCCTGGCCAACATAGTGAAACCCTATTTCTACTAAAAATACAAAAACTTGCCAGGTATGGTGGCAGGCACCTGTAATTCCACCTACTTGGGAGGCTGAGGCAGGAGAACCACTTGAACCCGGGAGGTGGAGGTTGCAGTGAGCCGAGATCACACCACTGCACTCCAGCCTGGGCAATAGAGTGAGACACTGTCTCAAAAAAAAAAAAAAAAAAAACAGTAGCAACAGTAGTAATAGCTA
Source organism: Macaca nemestrina (assembly GCF_043159975.1). Lineage (NCBI taxonomy): Eukaryota > Metazoa > Chordata > Mammalia > Primates > Cercopithecidae > Macaca > Macaca nemestrina. Next base: position 45,914,009 of record NC_092132.1, on the reverse strand, counting down.
ACATCTACTGAGTGCTTCCTTTGTGTCAAAGATTCTGTGTATTGCTTTCAATGCAATGCCTACATCTCGGTTGAGCCTTATAATAATCTCATGAGTCAGGTATTATGATTATCTGTATTTTAGAAATAAAATATTCGGTCTGTAGACATTCAGTAGTTTCTCCTAGGCCACACATAATAAGTGACAGAACCAGGACTGTCAGTTCCATTGCTCATGCACTTTACCACTACATCTCGCTGCCTGTATCTGAGTTTCCTGTAAGACATACCAGCTTTAGTTTAACCAGGTTATTTATAATCAGTCTATAGCATGAAGTTTGAAACTTATTTTTGAAGTTTCAAATTTATGTTCCATTAAATTTTGTTATTATTTAAATGTTGCAAAAAACTAGTAAGTACCATTTTTAGTGTATTCTCCTTGTGTTCCTTAGAATAGTCTCAGCTAGAATGAACTTATTATAACCTTAAAACTATAATTTATAATAAAATCATTTATAATCCCAGTGTTTGAGCTCTTTGATACTTGAAGGTACTTGAACATACAATCCATTTTAAGAGAATTTTAATCAGAATGTGCTTAATACTGCATTTATTCTACAAATATAGCTCGCTAGGTAATGATTTTGATTGCCATCAAGGTTTTTCCCACATCTCTTATGAGCTCTGAGATGAGTAATGACCAGATAAATATTTACATAGATGTATCTGATTAACAAAGTCAATGTATTTTGTGGCTGTTATTTATAGGAAATATTTAAAAGTCATTATAAAACAGAAGCGTTATGAATCGTTTCTCTTTTCCCCTAGTAAAATTTAGTTATTAATCTAGTTGTCTCAAAATTATGAAAGAAAAAGAGATGTTAAAACTTTTGTTAAACGTCTCTCTTCCTCCCATTGTATACTTACACATCAGTATTTTTATAAATTGTGATGAAAAAATATTGGTTTTATTTTAAAATAGTGACTTCACATGCATTTCTTATATACCAAAATTACAGCAAAGTTGACTAAGATGTTATGAAGGCTTCTAGTAACTTAGATTTTTTTCTTTCCACTAATCTTGTGCAATTGAGAAATACTGTATTCAAGCTACATATCTGAATATAGAGTTTATAGAATTAGATATATAAACTTGGAAGTCATCTAACATTATTTGTCGACCACCTATTTCATTGCTCTGTCATATTTTATAAAATATTAACAAAAGCTCTTCATACCTATTCAAATAGATTTTTAAAATAGTGATTGTAACATAATTTACCTCATACTTTTTTCAGGAGTATTTCATTTGTTACAACAGAACTTTAAAATATTTAAAGCAGAGCTTTTTACTTTGGAGGTATTTTTAACTAAAGAGTTTTTTTAACTTTCATCTTTAACTTGAGAGAAGTATATTCTTCTTGTAATTGGACATTTGTGAACTTCTGCATACCAGTTTTTGTTCATGCCATAAATATTTGTGGGTTTTCTGAAGTTCCTTCTGGGATTTTATCTTTGACTAATTTATTCCATAGCTCCTTTTTAAACATTGTCAATTGTGAGGTTTTTCAACCTTTTTAAAATTTTTTGCAGACTTTTGCTAATCCTTTTTAGTGCATTCAGTACTAATAGATTTGATTCTGATATGGGTTTTAGCTTTTCTTCATGGATAATTTCATTCTCTTAAACATATCTACAAGCATTATATGAAAACTGCGTAGTAATTTTGGCAAACTTTTGAAAGACATCTTTTATAAGTAAGACTTCTGACAGGTGTACCCTGTTCTGTAGTAGTTTAATCCATGAAATTTTACCTTTATAGAATTACAAAAGGTAGTGAGCTGATTTGCGTTTCACCCTTAGAAGACATGCGTTAGTAAAATTCTTCCAGAAATATATACAGAATTTTTTTCCATCTGCTTATTGCTTTTTTTGTGAGCAACTTTTGCAACAGTGTTTGCTCTGTTTCTTACTGTGAGTCTGATAACACACCCTCAGCCACAGAAAGAGTGAGAAAATATGCTTTGTTTTTAACATAGTTGATGAAAAATTAATTACAAAAATTCACTTTTCTTTCATTGTATTTTATTGTATTTTTGTGTTAAATATGCTATTGGCTAAATTTTAATAGCATAAATATTTAACACAAAAATACATACTTCTTCAGCAGAAATTTACTGTTTTATATAACTTAGCAGAAATATTTTTTTAAATTAATATAAAATGTTTTTTAATTTTTTAAATGCATAATCAATCTACTGAGGTTTTGTTTGTTTGTTTGTTTGTTTGTTTTTGAGATGGAGTCTCACTCCGTCGTTGCCCAGGCTGGAGTGCAGTGGGGCAATCTTGGCTTACTGCAGCCTCCACCTCCCGGGTTCAAGCGATTCTCCTGCCTCAGCCTCCCAGGTAGCTGGAATGACAGGCACACACCACCACGCCTGGCTAATTTTTGTATTTTTAGTAGAGACAGGGTTTTACCATATTGGCCAGGCTGACCTCAGACTCCTGACTTCAGGTGATCCACCCACCTTGGCCTCCTAAAGTGCTAGGATTACAGGCATGAGCTGCCGTGCCTGACCAATTTACTGAGATTTTTAAAATCATAGTTTACAGAACATTAAGTTAATCTTATTGAAGGTTTTAAATAAATTGACCTTGAGGAACTACCAGGTGATCCAAGATACAGATATTTGCAAGTGACATAATTGTTTCATACATTAAAATCTTGACAGTATCTTTAAAATAATTTTTGAACTCCAAATTCATTTCTCCTGTTATGTATATACTCTTGACAAATTTTCAAATGGTCATTCTGACTTTTCGTAGGGTTAATGTTCCCAATATGAAGGAACATTAGATTAATGTGACCAATGAAATTCATGGTTGAGATTAACTAAATTTTTTATCTTGTTTTACACGTATACTTTAACAGTTGAAAATTGAGGAATATAACCAATAGAAAATCATAGACAAGATTAATATTCTTTTATTGAGCTTAACATCATTAACAATTATGTTTGTATGCTTCAACAAATTGTGTTTATTTTACAATAGGAAAACCATTCTTTTTTATGGACATGTTTATAATAGCCTTTCTTTATTCCTGATGAATGTACCTCAAGGTATGGCATCTCTACTTTATGTATCTTTGCGGTTTCTCCTAAAACCTAGCTTATCATCTTTAACACTGAGCTGTATTTTCTAGATGCAGTGTTAAGATAAATTCTACAAATTCTCACAAAACTGTTTCCTCCTTTCTCTTCCCAACTTTTAATTTCTTCCTAATTCTCTTTATATAAAAAGCATTCTCAAAATAACTATTATTTTGGTTTTTGGCAAAGGTATGTTTCATATCTAGTGACATTATGACTCTAATCCTATAATGGTTAGTGTTGGTTTCAAATAATTCCCTTTTAGTAAGTCAGAGAGAGAGAGATTGGGATAGTAGGTATGTAAATTAACTTGCCTAAAAGCTTTGTTTGAAAATATTATTGGCAGAGTTTTAGTCCGTTGTGTTATTCAGCTGATCTAGTTGAAGGCTTTGGATTTACATTTGGCCCTCACCAAAATAACTGCATCTTTTGTGGCTTCCTATAGCAGGATATAGGTTTCCATGAATATGTTTCTATTTACTGCCAAAAGCTACCTCAATAACAGTGTTGAAAATGACTAGAAGTTCTACCATCATAAATTTTGAAATGTTTTTTTAAATGTATTTACTTTTTTATTGTCATTTTTATACTTGTTTCTAGAAATTCATGTTAGAAAGAAGCTACAGAATAATAGAATGTTTGGGTTCCCATCATAACAGTTTTGTGTTATGAATTTGGAAAATCTATTTTATACTTCTTTCAAATACATTTTTGTTATATTAAGTACACTGGATATATAATATCTTACTATAACCATTCCTGATTGTGTACTTTCATTGAGGCACCAACATTGTCATGTGAAATTATTATTTAAACATCTCTGAGTTTAAAGACAAGTGAGAGAAACCATAGGGTACCTTTAAAATGCATCTTTGGAACTTCTGGAATATGATGGCTGTTCACCATAACCACCGACATATAAGACAACTGTTTAAAATATAATAAAACATTGTGCTTCTGTCTTGAGTGTCCAATGTAAAGGAAGAATTGCATTTTTCTCATTAATAACAAAGATCAAATATTGTAACAAAAGAGTAACCTGCAAGTTTATTCCTATAGCTATTCTTATAGTATAACCTGCACATCATCATAAAAGGCTTGAACAGAATGGATGGATGGATAGATTTTTCAAAAAAATCTTTGACCAACTTCAAGTGTGAGAAACCTATAAATGTGAGAAGCAGTGTTGGCCTTGTAGTTACAATTTCGGAACTATCCATTTTACCCTTTGTTGACTAGTGTCCATTTTCAGCCAGCCCCCTCATACCCCCTAAACCAAAATAGAAGCTAACTAAAAAGAAAATTAAGAAGCAAGCATCTATGAATTCATTTAATGTGTACAATTAATAATAAATTACCTCTACACATTGTATGAGAACACTTACTAAGCCCTGGTAAAATAAAATGCTGTTACCAGAAAAAATCCTAATAATTTTTACATGAAAGCAAGTAAATAATTATTTACCAAAACACCAATTTAATCAATAACTCTTAAATACATATGCTTACTTTATTTTATATTTTATTCTGTGTTCACTGAGGTTACTGTCCTAGAATAGACACTATAATTTTGCCTGTTTTATGTGCTAGAAATATTTATCGTGTTTGAAGAACTTCCATCCTGTGTGGTGTAGACAGATAGTTCCTCAATCTGAAACATTTTTCTTGCTCATCATTTCTAACATTGAACTTTGAGCAAAAACCAAATACCTGAAAAGCATTCTACATTGAGAAAGGTAATGAAAAATACAAACATGATCCTAAAAATAGGTAAAAAGTCAGTACATAGCTAATTTTTTTTCTTTTTACTTTTTTCATTTTTTAAATTGAGTTAGAACTTACATATAGGAAAGTATATTTATCATTTGTATACAGTTGAATGAAGTTTTACATATATATAGACATGTTACCACAATGCAGCACCCCAGAAACCTTCCTCATTCTTATTCTAGCCTGTATTTGGTAGTGCAAAGATAATCATTATTCTGACCTCTCTAACTATATATTAGGTTTGATATAACTAAATGTTATTATCAATGTTTAGATTGTGAAAACTTTTGTCTCAACATAGGTTGTCATCTGTAAATCTCCTTGACGTAATTTCTGAGTCAATGTCAGATCATATAATTCAAAATATAAATGATTTTAATCCGATTTTTTTTTTTTTTTTTTTTTTTTTTTTTGAGACGGAGGTTTGCTCTTTTTGCCCAGAGTGGATTGCAATGGTGCGATCTTGGCTCACTGCAACCTCTGCCTCCCGGGTTCAAGCAATTCTCCTGCCTCAGACTCCCATGTAGCTGGGATTACAGGCGCATGTCACCATGCCCAGCTAATTTTGTGTTTTTAGTAGAGACGGGGTTTCACCATGTTGGCCAGGCTGGTCTTGAACTCCTCACCTCAGGAGATCTGCCTGCCTCGGCCTCCCAAAGGGCTGGGATTACAGGCGTGACCACCACACCCAGCCTGATTTTAATCAGAATTTAAAGCACGATTTTAAACTTTAATTTTAAACTTTAATATCAAATAATATATTATCCACTCTGGTATTTTCCATGTAAATCTCTGAATGCAACCATAAGGAAAAAAATTAAAAATCCGTATATGAAGATTAAACATTATAATTTATAACATCTTCATTCATTAGATAAATTCCTAGCGTATACCCTAATAACTGGCTGTAGCATGAGCTTTTTGAGCTCAATTTCTATCAATTTCACTTAATACCATAGTTATTTAGTGAAAAATGTTACATACATATGTGTGTGGCATTTGTACAACATGGAGTGCATAGCTTCTGTAAAGGAAATAATGTTTTGTATCCTGGGAGCCCATTATCCTTTAACTGAATTGACTGTCATCCAAGTATGGGTTTGATAAACTGACACAACAGTGAAAAGAATCCCTGTCCCATGTCAGCTTATCAAACACACTGTGGACAGCATGTCTTTGGCATTAAACACATTCCCAGTCATTAAAGTTCTGAATAGAAGTCACGTAGCTTGCGTTCAGTGAGACACAACCTCAGTATTTCCAGGTGATTTTAGGAACACCTGATAAAACTGAGGTATAGTACCACTAAACTTTAAGAATTTTCCAAAAACTAGGGGAAAAAAATAACATGCATAGAGTTACAGAATTGCAGTGTTATTGTTCAGTTCGATGATAGAACATATATTAATGAGATATACAGAAAACTAATTAATATCTTGTCATTCTGGTAAACCATGTCAAATTGTGCTGTAAATATATTTATACTGTAGAATAAAACAAAATCAAATATGTTTTGTTTTTTTAATCCTTGTTTTCATATAATAAAAGATATCTACTTGGGAAAATTATCCATCACTCTGAATCTCTCACTATTTTTTTTACAATTTCATTTATTTAATTTGAAAATGTCCATCATCAAAAATTTAGCAGCCTTTTTTGGAATAGTGCACTAAAATCATTTGTAAATTGTCCGAGTTAAAGTATAGGCATGTTTGAAAAAGATTTTTAAAAATTTATTCTAGTGCTGTAAATGTATTTGTGTGAAAAGCTAACTTCTAAGGTGATGTAGGTCAAAACGTTTACTTATAATAATACTTCATTTATACATCTCTATAATAAAAATAGTTACATCTATAACATTTATAGGTGAATTTGCCTGATTCTATATCATATACAATGTGAAAACATTTTTCAGGTTTGTTCTCCATAGTTTAACCCTCAAAGAAGACATTACATTATGCAGTTACAGTACCTTATCAGTGGAGCTCCACTTCTACGCTGCAAATGGAAATGTATTGCAACAGTGCTAAACAGAAGTTGCCCTCCTCTTTGGAGAAAATTGCAGTATCCAAGAGCTCTTTTTAACAAGGGACTACTTTTAAATGTGTCTGGTCACCTCAAAGGATATGTAGAGTGTTTCCTGCCAGTAGAATTAGAGGAAGGAAGCACCAAGGCCAAAATGTTTGATGTGTGATGTACTGTAATTCTTTTCATGTGTTTGGTGGTGGCTTTTATATGATGATCAGTGTTCTGCTACTATTTGTGACCCTGGTGTGGTCCAGGTCATTAAAGTTCAACCTTCCTTAATGTATAGGGTCATTAACTATACCTAGCAGCATTATCGTAATTAAAGTACTGTTTTCTTTTAAACAAGTATGTCTCATTTTCATTAAAATATTTCTCATAATTGGAAAATTGACCTAGTGATTGTGATTCTCATGAAAGAGATTATTCAACATTAGAGACCTGCTAGTACTAGCATTACTGTAGACAGATGCTCTTTAAGTTTCCTCACTTTACCTTGTAGTCCTTGTTTTTAAATCAGCGTTTTCTTCACACAATTACCTATGGGTATATAAAGTTCAAGATGGAAACTAGCTTTACATGGTAGTTTTCCTGGATGTTCTTAGATGCAATAGGAATTGACAAAATTGCTGTCAGAATATAATATACCTTTAATGAAACAAAATGTGATGATAATACATGTTCTTTGTTATTCTGAGATCACATATTCAGATATTACTTTAAATTTTTAGGTTTTTAAATATTTACTCAGTTTAAAATATGTAAAAGTAGGTTCTTTATTCTTTCATATTTATCTTTCTATGCCCTCTAAATTTGCTTTTGGATTTTTTTTAAACTTTGATATCATTTGCTTATCCATTAGTCATTTAGCACTCGACAATGATAGTTCTAAAGGAATATATGCTCTGTTTTGGGATATGTGTGTGTGTCTGTGTCTGAGTGTGTGTGTTTAAGGGTTATTTATTTGAAGAGCCAGTTTCATCTTTTCCCCTCATGTTGAGTATCCAGATATTTTTGGTATTTGCCTTCTGTCTCTTTCAGTTTTGGTACTGGATATATCATTAATACATTAATTTGATAAGGCTAAATGCCTAAAGGATCTTCATGTGATAAAATAAGCTGTCTTTCCTCCATGCATAATGAATCAATTTTATGATCTCACTAACTGATTTCTTCAGAATAACTTGTGAATACCTACCATTTGCTAGCTATTTGCTAGATGTAAAGCTGCACTGGTGACAAAATTATTCATAATCTTTACCCTTCATGGAACATAGTTTAATTGACTTTATCATTATACTTAAAGTATATTAATTGATTTCTTGTAAACATCATTTTCTCTAGGCAAAGAAATATATGGCACATTTAGATTATAAAGGAAGAACTCACAGAATTTTTTTATGTCCTCAGTGTAGCAGTGTGGTGCCTGCATTTATTTTATTCCATAAGAAAGTATTTCACCAGTTTTGTAAATTAAGCTATTGTCATCATTGCTTAACTCACTTTTCAAGTCACGGCTTATGATATTAATATTTAAGATCTAAATGATCATGATTACATTGTAAGCATAATGAAGAACAATGTGAAAAAATTTTTTAAATAACTGAGGCCTTTCACCATTAATTTGTAAACAATTACTCATTTGGCCTTTAAAAAATAGGTACAGTAATTTTCTGCACATTCTTTTGCATTATCTCGCAACATATTAAAATATAGATATATAACATGTATAATTCAGAAACATTAATATTGAGTAAGAATGATGTATGATTATAATTTTTGTATTTTATATTGTATTTTAATGTAAATGTGATTTACTAATGTCCATGAAATATGAATTGCAGACAGAGTATTTGGAGAAGGAATTATTGATACATAATAAAAATTAGGACAGTGCCATGGCTCATGCCTATAATTCCAGCATTTCGGGAGGTCAAGGTGGGAGTATTGCTTGAGGCCAGATGCTTAATACCAGCCTGGTCAGCAAAACAAGACCCTGTCTCTACAAAAAATTAAAACATTAGCCAGGCACACACCTGTAGTCCCAGTTACTTGGGAGGCTGAGGCAGGAGGATCACTTGAACCCAGGAGTTCAAGATTGCAATGAGCTGTAATCTTGTGATTACGCAAGTGATCACGCCACTGCACTCCAACCTGGGCAACAGACATCGTTTCTGGAAAAAAAAATTAATTTTACATAATGAATAGATGCATTTAAATAAATTGGTAATGGAAAAGGTGCCTGCAAATAAGTATTGATGCTGCCTTATTGGAAGTGTATTCTGTTTCTTTTTTTTCTTTTTTGTACCCTAAAACAGAAAAGGACTCATTTCTATAAGCATTTATATATATAGCATTCATATATATAGCATTATATATAAATGCTTGTAGAAATAAATTAGTTATATAAATATATAAATTATATATACATATATATATATATATATTTTTTTTTTTTTTTTTTTTGAGAGCGAGTCTAGCTCTGTCGCCCAGGCTGCAGTGCAGTGGTGTGATCTCAGCTCACTGCAAACTCCGCCTCCCGGGTTCATACCATTCTCCTGCCTCAGCCTCCTGAGTAGCTGGGACTACAGGCACCCACCACCATGCCCGGCTAATTTTTTGTATTTTTAGTAGAGATGAGGTTTCACCGTGTTTGCCAGGATGGTCTCCATCTCCTGACCTCATGATCCACCTGCCTCAGCCTCCTAAAGTGCTGGGATTACAGGCATGAGCTACCGCACCCGGCCTGAGCATTTATATTTTTAAGGAATACTTTACAGAATTAATGAAAAAAGAGATCTAAAATTCATCACTAGCTAAATTGGAAGTCATTTTTATAGCGTCTCTTTAACAGCTAGCTGTTTGACCTCATTGTTCTCAGTTCATAAATTTTATAGTGAATGCTTTTGCTTCAGCACATACATATGCTAAGGCGTGAAGAATATCCTTTTTCACAACACTTTCATGTCTCAATTTTATTCATAGAATATTTCCTAGCTATTTCTTCACTTTTGACCATGTCATTTTTAAAACTAAATTTTTGAAATTGAAGAATTTATCAGTAAAATAATATTCTATATTATCTCAATCAGTTTCCTTTGTATTTTTTTTGAAAGATACAAAAGCTTTCTTGTTTTTGCATTTCTTTTGTAACTAAAATCTAAAAACTGTATAATTGTTCTGTGGATTTTTATTGTGGGTTTGAGTCCCTATTTCAAATAACTGTACTTTCATGTTTTAAATGTTTGTCTTTGCTATCGCTCAGTGTTTTCTATTACAGGGTTATTTTCTTAAAATGTAGAGAGTCATGGTGTAGAAGCACAAATACTAAGATTAAATGCTTTTTTAGTCATTATTCTGCTTATAAAAACTGCCAAATGTACATTGTGACTTTTTTATATGTTGCCTCAATTCTCCCTATACCTTTTCTGTTTTAATTATAGCTTAGAAAATCTCTAGGGGTAATACATTTATACTCTATATACTGTATATTAGTATTACTTATCTGTTTTTAAGATTACCAAAGAATATTGTTCTCTGGTATCAATTAAAACTTATGTAAGAATTTATAAACAGAATAGACAATATAGTTTAAATATTTGTGTGAAATATTTGGTATTTTCTGACTAAAGTCAACCCTATGTGGCTAAAGCTTTTCATATGGTACTAAATTATCTTTTTTATATTCTTAAGAATAAGCATAGCACATTTTATTTTTAATTTTATTTTAAGTTCTGGGTTACCTGTGCTGAACATGCAGGTTTGTTGTTACATAGGTATACATATGCCATAGTGGTTTGTTGCACCTATCAACTTGTCATCTAGGTTTTAACCTCCGCATGCATTAGGCATTTGTCCTAATGCTCTCCCTCCCCTTTCCCCCTGCACCCCGACAGGGCCCGCTGTGTGATGTTCTCCTCCCTGTGTCCATATGTTCTCATTATTCAGCTCCCACTTTTGAGTGACAACAAGGCATAGCACATTTATTATTCCAATATTTGTATAACTCTGGCCAAGTTAAAACATTAATGCCCATCGAGATCATCCTGGCTAACACAGTGAAACCCTGTCTCTACTAAAAATACAAAAAAATTAGCTGGGCGTGGCGGCGGGCGCCTGTAGTCCCAGCTACTTGGGAGGCTGAGGCAGGAGAATGGCGTGAACTCAGGAGGCAGAGCTTGCAGTGAGCCGAGATCGGGCCACTGCACTCCAGCCTGGGTGACAGAGCGAGACTCTGTCTCAAAAAAAAAAAAAAAAAAATTAATGCCCAAAGTAAATAAATCTATCTCCATATTTTGGTGGAGAAGATGGGGAAAAATATTTTTACATTCTAATTTTTCCTGAAGAAAAAGTATCTTTATATTAAGAATGCCCTAGTGGTGTTTCATTTCCCAAGTGAAATAGCTGGTGATCTGTTCTTAGCTTTGTTGATTCCTGAATACGTGGATAAAATATTATACTTGGAGTTCTTATCAGTAATAATATTTAATGTGTTAAACATAAGTATTGCTGGAAATCTGAATGGTGTTTACTCTTCAATGTAATGGAGACCTTTCTAGTACCTCCACTTGCAGGATAAGTTCCCACAGGGAAAAGTTTTGAAAAGAAGCAAATTCTAATGTTAAACCTTGGAACATAGCTAGCACATTTCTTCAAAGTATGTACTTTTATTATTGTATTTTTAGTAGAAATGGGGTTTCACCATGTTAGCCAGGATGATCTTCATCTCCTGACCTCATGATCCGCCCGCTTTGGCCTCCCGAAGTGCTGGGATTACAGGCGTGAGCCACCATGCAAGGCTATTGGGCTATTGGGCAGCCTAAGCCCGGCCTTTGTTACTGACACAGACATCCTCAGAATTTCTTTGTCACATCATTGTTCTTTAGAATAATAGAGGGTCCTAATAATATCTATATATTATCACATCTTGATTATGGATAGTAGATAAGGGAGATTTTCTCAGAGAGGTTTCTTGTTGCTATAGTAGCCACTGCAAAACTCAATGGAAGAATTGGAAATAGGTGAGACTTTGAGTAATATGTTGAGCTATGGCAAATAGGCCAGGTGGAGGAAAAGAAGGTGGTCAGAGAATAGAGGCAGAAATAAAGCATGGTACACTTAGAGACATGAGGATGCTTGTTTTTTGTATCAGTGTATTTGTTATTGGAGCATAATGAGAGAGATATGAGGACAAGTGATTGAGATCAGATTGTGGAAGCTTTGAATTCCTGGTTAAGGTGTTCAGGTTGTGCTTTATTACATAGGTGGATGAAGAGCCCCTAAGTATTTTTGATCAGGTTTGCACTATTTTGGGAGAAATAAATACCGTGCCAAGTAACAAGTAAGTGTTTAAAGAGCACAGCCTTTACAAGTGACCTCGGCCAACATACAGCACTTAAATCCCTCAATTTTATTTGTAAAACAGGGATGATAATACTACCTACCTCATAGGGTTGTTATGAGGATTACATAAATTAATGCTTATAAAGCATTTAAAACTTGTCTGGTACTTTGTAAGTATTCAGAAATATTTGCTGAATTTTGTAATTCAGTCATGATTATTACACTTATTGAATGCTTTTGAAATGATTGCTTAGTGCTTAGTCTGACTATAGTATTTAATATATTGATTGAATTGTGGAAAGCATTCTACCTACCCCTTTTTGCTTATGCAAAATTAAATAAGTAAAATACCACTGATGAACTGAGAAATTGTAATTTTGTATGTGCTGCAAAAAAAAAAAAAAAAAAAAAACCACAACACAACAACAACAACAACAAAACCCTTACAAGCATCCTTATCCCAGCTACATAAGAGGTTTATATCAATTTAAAATTCCCAGATAATTTTCAATTGTTGTTTCAAGCCCTACCTAATAATAGGCCATATTAGTAGCTAGCATTTGGATAGCATTTTACAGGTTACAAAGTACTGTTTTATATGTTACCTCCTTTAGCTTTCACTACATCCTTAGGCACTACTCAGTGCTATAATTCATTTCACAGTGGAGAAAATGAAGCTCAGGGATGCCTAAGATCACACAGCTAGCTTGTGCTCTTAACCACCACACCATAATTCTGTTTGGCCTTTTTATTGAAACAACTGTATCAAAACAATATAGAGTACAAGAAAATGCTTTTTCTATAGCCACCACCTTCCTCTGTTCTATACCTTGCTTTTTAAACTCTACCATGTAAGACTCATCACTTGGACAAACATAATTTCATTCATAGATTTTTACTGTGATATTCTATTGCATGAATATGCCAGGTTATTATGTCATTCCTTCTGTTGATGGAGATTTAAGTTTTTAATTTTTCTCTATCACTTGTAATGTTAAAATGAATATTATTCAACATTCTCCTTGTACACACATGTAGTAGTTTTTCTAGGGCAGTGCCTTCCAGTATAACGTCCCTTGATAGTGTAAATTTCTGTATCTGCATTAATACAGTAGCCATTATCTACTGTAACTACTGTAACTAATACAGTAGCTATTAGCCATGTAACTACTAAACTATGACTCAAGGAATTAAGAAGCTAAATTTTTAAAATTGTATTTAATTTTAATTAACTTAATTTTAAAGAGACATGTATAGCTGGTAGCTATTGGGCAACATAGCTCTGGGTTATGTATCTAGGAGCTTAATTGCTAGGTGATAGGTTACATAGCCTCAGTGCTGATAGATTTCACCAAATTGTGTCAGATTTATATTCCCAGTTGCTGAGTATAAGAGTTTCATGGCTCTCTGGCAAACACACTTAGCCTTAATACTGTGCATTAGACACTATACACTTGGGATTATCTTGGTACTAGATATTTGTGGGTGATGTTTAAGGAAAAATATTTTCTCTCTACAACTGGAGGTGATAAATTAATGGATGATACCCTAGTATGATTAGATATGCTTTCTAATGTATGGTAACTGAAGGGCATTGTGCTACTGTCAAGAAAATATATTAAATTTTCTGATCAAATGTTAGACTATGTAGCCTTTGTTGCTGACTAGAAGATTCATGATTGATACTTTTCCTTAAGGAAACCATCTTTATTCTGATTGATTTGCAATTAAATTATTCATATTTTAACATCATACATTAAGAGATTTTATGGACTGTTGCTGTATTTTTAAAAGTTCATACCTTTCTTTACAATAGAGAATTGCTTAATGATTATTATAAGTTTGAGAATACTAACTTCTGTTTCTAGTCTTTCTTCTTGACCAATTTTATAATACTTGTGAGTTGGAAGTAACTCCATACATTAAACACCATGTTAAATAATGTAACATTTTTTAAAAGGAGTTGATCTGTTATATAACAAATCTAAAGGTTTTTTTTTTTCTCCTCAAATTTCCTGTTTTAAATCAATTCTAATCTGTTGCCTTGGAATTAGTCTTTATCATGTTTAATTTGAAGTCCTACAGTTTCTCATCCAACTACATAACATACAAATACATTTAGATAAAGCATAGTTTTACATTTTATTTTGAAGGCTAGTTCTCATATTGTTAGGTTCAGAAAGTAGGCGACAAGAGGGGACTGAATTTGTAGTCAGAAGGTGCAGTTTCCCATTTGGATTATGCTGTTTCTCATCCTCCTTACCTAAATCATCAGCATCTGTAAAATGGAGTCTACCTATAGCACCCTGTGAGCTGTGATTTACCTAGATAATATTGAAACCCCTTTGCAAACCATTAAACTGTAATCAAATGTAAAGTGGCATTATTAATATTATTACTATCACATATATTTCTGTATTTTGTATTACAAAGCTCTTCATAATTTGGTAGTAGAATTGGAATGATTGGAAACAAAAGAATGTAATTAAAGAGAAAAAAATTTAAGTGATAGAATTAATGACATAGTAATAAAAATGAATTTGGTTAAGAGATAAAGGGAGATGTCTTTGTTAGAATTGTTATTAAAGATTTCCTAAACAGTTTGGAATTAGTACTTGTTTACATACAGTTTAACTAATTCAGCTACAATTTACTTTTCATAAATATTTTTCTATGTTTTTTTTCTTATGGAAATTATTTAGAAAATTAAGAAGAACTTGACTTTAGAAAGCAATGTACTATGAACATTTTTCTCTCTGTCATTAAGTATTCTTTTAAAACTTTATTTTTAATGACTCAGCAGTGTGTTTAAATTACCACTATTATTGCTGACCATCTTTAGTTGAGATTATGAATAAAAGGGAGTCAATTCTGAATCCTAACTTAAATTATAATCTCTGAAAAGAAGTCTTCTATGTCGACATAATTTTATGAGTAGGAAATGATTGATTAGTAGATAAAGAGGGAACGTTATAAACACGAGGCTAATTTCACAGAAATTTTCGGATTTCCAAATTTGATTTGGAAATGAATAGGGAGACTGTTAATGACCAAAATCAGAGATTTTAAGTAAATGAAATGAAAAACTTTGAATAGAGAGAGGAAGAAAATACCTGAATGAGAAACGATGCACACACAGTTGGAATAAAGTCTGAGTGATTCATGGTTTGTAAAATAGAAGTTGACTTGCAGCTCTGGTAGATTTTATAGGAGAATCCTAAAACAGGACTGTTGCCGAAGATATATTGTAGAGCATTAGAAACAAGTTGGTAGAAGGTCTGACTGTCTTTAATAAGGACACATGATAAATTTGATGTGCTTATTTTATTACCATCTTTAGAAAACTAAAGAATGCAGAATTTAGAGTTTTACTACATTTACAATTAGCCTTTCTAAGTCACCATTGTGGGAATTGCAGTAAACTTCACTGCTAAGAAAGATAATTCTGGACTTCAGTATATATGAAGTTAACTTTTATGCCAAGCACTTGCACATTGAAGAAATCTATGAGGATTTTATGGAAACACACCTGTAATGTATTATTCTAACATTCTCAAAAAATCTCTCTGATCCCAAGTATAATAATGAGTTATTATATATAATTGCTTGAATTAAGTTATGCAAATTAAATGTAATCATTCTAAAATTTAATGTTTGAATATTAATGAAAGAATAGTATTTAAGATTTATGCTATTTTATTAGTGCACTAAGGAAGAGATTAGTTAATCTTGTAATGCTTTATGTGTGTTGTATGTGTTGTGCTATTTAAAAATCTGGTATCACATTTGACAATGCTTTTGATATTTCTTTTTTCTCATAAGCCAGCCTAGCTTTCCTAGGCATTCCCTTGTTGTTTTTGTTACTGTCCTTTTTTAAAAAAAAAATTCAAGTGTTTTCAAGTAAACTCTTTCTGTATGTTGGTTATTTGAACCCATATATGGAATTTTACATTTGTTGCTGTTAAATTTCATCTTACTAGTTTTTATTAGCTCTTTGTTCCAATATTTTGAGATATTATAGAATCTAGATTTTCTCATTCACCATGTTAGCTATATTTCCCAATTTTTTCATCTGAATATTTGATGACTGATGTATATGAATTCAGTAAATTAATGATTAAAAAACCATTTAGTTCATGCAAATCCTCTGGCATGTTACTAGAGACCTCCCTATAGATACTGTTTGGATTTGGTATTAAATCAGCTCTGAATCCATTTTGCTATATTTTCCTCAAGTCAATATTTCTCTATTAATGAAAGTATCTTCATATTATCATTTACACATCTTTATAACATCGAGTTTCATAAAATTGGTGTTGTTCTCTCATTCGTTATCCTTGTCTTGTAACCAAAAAAGGAAATGGGTCTGGTTTGGTTTAATGTGTTCTTAGTTGTCTCACAGAACTCCTAATATAGACCACTTTCTATTTTCAATGCCTAGAAGCCTTCTAACAAGTAATCTATTTGGTTGAAGATCAACATCATAATTAAACTTTTAACAAAATTGAAATCATATTCTTATTTTTCTCTATTCTAGCACCTTTCTCTGTAATATCTGAGATCACACATAGATTCTTTAATAACATCAACAGATTTTTTAGTACAATCATGGTCAGTTAGTGCATTGCAGTTGAACACATTTCTAATGAGATGAACGGTGTTTGGTCTATTTTTATGCCTTTTACATTGACTGTACATTGTATACCATATAGCATCTTAAATCAGCATGCCAGTATAACCCATTTATAACATTAGTGAGCAAATGAGGATTTAGCTGAAGTTTGACTGTTCACTAAAAAAACAAAAACAAAAAACAAAAATTCAAAGCTCATGTTTTCCAGAAGAGAGATTGTGAAAATTTAGTTTATTTGCTTAACCAGTGTTAACCAGTGAGACTATTTTGAGAATCTTCAAGTAGAAAGAGAGGAATATTTAAATTCTAATGAAGTTGCCTATAATTTAGCCAT
The DNA here is from genome assembly GCF_043159975.1 of Macaca nemestrina. Taxonomy (NCBI): domain Eukaryota; kingdom Metazoa; phylum Chordata; class Mammalia; order Primates; family Cercopithecidae; genus Macaca; species Macaca nemestrina. The sequence continues at coordinate 45,896,774 of NC_092132.1, read as the reverse complement.
CAGAAAGAAAAGAGCTGATAAATACTGCTGAGTGTCATGTCATTATTACTTCATACTATGTGTGTTTGTATATATAAATCATTTAATAATTTGTTTAATTGAAAAATGTGTTTTATTATTTCCCCGTCATAAAACCATTTGTTAATATAAAATTGCTGCTTCATTAAAAAGTTTGTAGTAATTAAAAATTATTTTTTTCTAGAAGATATGAAATTACATTCTTAGAAAATAAGTTAATAATTGGATATACTCAATTTTCACTCCTTTCCTCTTATAAGCAAGCATCTTTCTTTTGCAAATGCGAAATGGGTGATGAGTGTTTTAGAATTAATTTAGCATGTGGACTAAAGATATAGAGAACAAATTTTCTTACGTAATGTTCTCTTTCAGCTCAAGAAATTATTAAGGGATTCTTTTGCTTATTAAACTAGCTCTGTGTCATCAGTGTTCTTTTGGATGTTGTAGCACAGAGTTAGTGAGACTGATTATATGGATTCAGTCCCAAAGCAGGCCAGCCAGCCTCTCTCTTATTCTCTGTAGTAATAACAATAACTAGATGTCATTTATTAGACACTAAGGATGTCAATTAATATTACCACATTTAATCCCAAAAGAAACCTGTGTAAACCTCTGATATTCAGTGAGGTTTAGTTGACTTTCCCAAGGATACAAAGCTTGTTAGGTAGTAGAAGCAGATTTTGAATATAATTGTGACTTTAAGATTCATGCCTTTACTACAGCATTATATTGTACCATCATTGACCATGGAACCTTAACAATAGCCAGCTGTCTTACAGATGTGTGCCATTCATCATAGAATTGTCTGGACCAGAAATTGTAAGCCAATCTCCTTCATTAGAGTTATAATTGACAAGTACATGTACTGGCATCTGTGAATCAGTTGTGCCACAAATGATTTCACATAAAGCATAAAATAAAACTGAAGTTGGAGCCCTGGAGAAACCAGTATTGGCAAACAAAAGAAAGAAGTCTAGTAAAGGAGATTAGTGAGGAATAGTTGACGGAGTATGGTGTTCACAGAGCAAAATTTTAAGAATGAGCAAGCTCATAAAAATAATAACTTCTAATACATATTAATTACTCTGTGTCAGATATTACTTTTTACTCATTTAAGTCCTCCAGTGACTTTGCTTTTTAGGTGAATATAATGAAGCACTGAAACTTCAATTTGCCCAAAAGTACCCGGTGACAGGTGTCAGAGCTAGAATTATAGACCCAGAAAGGCTGGATTCTCAGTCTATGCACTTTACCAGCATGCTATACTGCCATTTTGAATTGTCACATACCCAGAAAAGCCTGCTGAGTTAATGACTGAAAATTGCCCATTGGATCCAGTATTGGAAAATTTAAGGATGATATCTGATTGTTCTTGGTTAGCAAAGAGAAAATAAATGGTGAGAAAATGGAAATATTGAAAGAAAAAAACAGTTTCTGGCTAAGGGAATGTGAGAGAAAGAATGTAGTAGCTAGGGGAATGCAAGGACTTATGGAGAGAGTGTGTCTCTGTGTCTCTTTTATAGAGAGAAGAACTAGAGAGAGGATAACTTGAACGTGTTTTCAGCCAGAACAGTAAAAGATGCAGGAGGAAAAAGAAAAAGGTGATTGAGTAAAATCCCCATGTGAAGTAAAGGAAATAAAGAAGTAATACATTCGACATTGTAATTCATTCAGCTTTCTAATTCATTCAACTTTCCTGTATTAAAAGCCTGCCATGTGCCAGGCCCTGCACTTGTTGCTGTGTACATGGAGGTGAGAGAAAAGAACATAACCCAGCCTTCAAGGGTGGAGTGAATTTACAGAAACCTTAGCCTTGAAGAAGAAAAGAGATGCTTCCTCTAAGTAGTTCAGTGAAGGAAGCAAATGTGAATTCTTCTGTTTTATAAGTGAAACAGCCGTAGATTTTTGGGCACCTTTTCTATGCTCACCTTGGTTCAGATAGAAGAGATATAATGTTCAAAGTTAAAGAGCTATGATGACCCAAGTATCAGAGTGTGGTTTTGAGAACCAATAGGGATGCTAGTTTAGATAAAAAAGGGAAAAGAAGGCATGTTCCTCAGCCTAGTCCAGACCTTCTGAATCATAATGTCTAAAGATGGGAGCTTAACATTGTGAACAAACTCCTTGGGTGATTCTTCTACACTCTGAAGATTAGTACCCTTGCCCTAATCATTGATGATGGAACTCAACATTGGTTTCAGTCTGACAGACAATTATTATATCCCGTGTCCTATTTACTCTCAAAATTACTGTCACTTATGGAGACTTAATGATAAATATGTAGACATTTAATTTAATCAAGCCATAAAAGTTTTACTTCTTTTTCATTCCTATTTTCTGCTTTATTTAACATTTTGTGGATCTCAATTGAGCTATAAGTGAATGAATTTCACTTCTTTACAGTGAATTCCCGAGATATGCCTATTCAGCAGTGAGTAGTAAATGGTTCAACATGAGCTGTTCCTTATGTAAACATACAAAAGGCCTGACCCAGACTAAATCAATTTAAAAAGAAAAACATTAAAGCTATGTTTCCTGTTATATACTTAAAGTCTTCTTTGGTTCCTTATGATTACATTATTGACCAACTATTGCAGACTTTAGTTTATCCTCCTACACCACCTGCTGAATGGTTCAAATGGTATGGGATAAGAGTTTCGGAAGGGCAAAGCAATTACAATTATAACTCCTACATTTTAGCCAATAAAGCAGCTTTTTGTGCTAAGGGTAAGGAAGTCATGGGCTTCTTGACTCACCCCCTTTCCTGATTTGAATTGCTAAAAGGTTTTAAAGGCTGCAATAAGGAGACGGCGAAGTTCATAGAGCTTTTAGAAGTATGTGAAGTTGAGACCAGAAAATTTGAGTCCTGTTTATGATAGCAAACATTTCTAGGAAACATTTAATTAGTAAATGAAACAACAACATAAGGCTTTTTTATTAGAAGATGTTTACATTGTATTTCTAAGGCAGACATTGTTAACATTAGGCATTCTGGTCCTCACCATAGGGCAAGCTATAGTCCTTTACCTATGATTAGCTACTTAGTCAAGTATCATTCTGTTAGAATTCTTCTCTCTAATTATTCTGCAAGTGTTATTTGTGCTAGGAAAACTTGGTGTTCTAAATCAAAGTTCCTTGAATAAAATATACTTTAATTTTTGGCATTGCAATCAGAATGTTTTTCACTCCTGCCAGTCTTATTTTTAAGTTATAAAGTTATTTGCTTAGGGAAAATAGCATTTTAAAAGTTGTAAAATTGTAAAATGATTTTCAATCTTTGAAAAAATAAAAGTAAATTATTTTTGAATCTTGTGTCTGTAACCATTTACCAAAAACTTAAAAAAAACTCTAGTGTGCCTTGAGATGTGAAATATCTTTCAGAAGACATCTTGCACTAATAATGCTTAATGAAAGTTAATGTACCCCATAAATGTATACAATTATGATTTGTCATTAAAAATAATAATTTTTAAAAGCTAGCATATGGTATTTGAAAACATTTTGAATATGTTTTCTTAATTTCATATTGAAAAACAAAACAAAAATGCTTTTAATATTTCATGATAACTGAAATTGGTTTTAAGTATGTATAGGACAAAACAGGAGTATATCTTACATATTAAAAAATAGAGATTAGTGACTATTTCAAGTTGGGGGAAAACATCCTCCTATTTTTTGGAAAATAAAGTAAATCAGTGCATTACTACTGTATTTTCTTATAACGATAAAGAAAAATAAACCTGGGGATTATGTAATAAGAAAGAAAAATTAAATTTTTATCTGCCAGGGGGCCGGGCGCGGTGGCTCAAGCCTGTAATCCCAGCACTTTGGGAGGCCGAGACGGGCGGATCACGAGGTCAGGAGATCGAGACCATCCTGGCTAACACCGTGAAACCCCGTCTCTACTAAAAATACAAAAAACTAGCCGGGCGAGGTGGCGGGCGCCTGTAGTCCCAGCTACTCGGGAGGCTGAGGCCGGAGAATGGCGTAAACCCGGGAGGCGGAGCTTGCAGTGAGCTGAGATCCGGCCACTGCACTCCAGCCCGGGCTACAGAGCAAGACTCCGTCTCAAAAAAAAAAAAAAAAAAATTTTATCTGCCAGAAAAACTATCCTATGTTTGTTTTATTAGAGAAAAATTAAACTAAACTTGTAAATTTTATATATATTAGCTAATTCTTCAAAATATAATATTTTATTAACTAAAACCAATAAGCCAAATGGTCTACTTTTATAATTTGTAATAGAAATTTTCATTTGTACTTGGAAAACTATCTATAGATGAAATACATTGATGTTTCCTGGTTTTGATAGCTCAGGAGACTAAGACTGTTGAAGAAACTGTGTTTTAAAGATGCAAGAATATTTTTATTTGGCCTAAATTTTACACAGTAAACTTTTTCTTGGCTTAAAAAGTAAGAGGTTTATTGCATACTAACCAGCATACTGTTAACACATTGTTAAGTTGATGAAACAGGTCAGGTTAGAAAATGTGAGTAGAATTCATTGGGTTTGATTTATTAAATTGAGTATCACTCTGCTCAGCTGATGTTTCTTTTTAGAATCCTAGTATGTGCTTTATCTAGCTAAGTCTGTCTTATTCTCACTTTCCAATCATTTTACTTCTATTTGACATTTTATACAGAGTCTAAGGAAAGATTTCAATGTAGGGTTTTTTTTTTCCTGACACTTTTTGAAGTTTTTATGATGTGATGACTTCTGTGCCAGGCTTTCTATATATTATCTCACTTAATTTTCATAATTAAGACAGAAACCCAGCTTTTTCTCTCCTCTTGGCTATTGTGCTACTACAGAATTTATGCAAGCTGTTTGGCAGGGGAGAAAATGCCAAGTTTACAAGGCAAGCCCATCTTGTGGGCTGCACCTCTTCCTCAAACACTGGGCCTCATACAAGTCTCTGATACTTGGTACAAAAGGGCTTGTCCTTGGCTGGAAACCTCCATGCCATATGCCATTGCTTTCCCCACTGCCTCTCTCCAGGCGCACTGTGCAGAGCCTTTTCAGGGTTTCTAGATGTGCTACTGCCTCGTACCTTTCAGCCGTTGAATCTGCTATTTCCTCTGCTGCAGATTCTTTCTTGTATGAAATTAGATAACTGGACTTTTTTGAACTTGTTTCTACGTTGCCTTCCTCTTTCCTGGGTCTCCCAAGTCTGGGTCAGGTGTCCCTTCTGTGTGCTTCCAATTTTATTTTATACGTAACCTTTTGGAGTATTAAGTGTTGTATAATTGCCTCTAAATCCCCTATTAGACTGTAAGTGTTATGAGGGCAAGGACCATCCAGGGACCTATTATTCTTAGGGCCTATCACAATACCTAACATACAGTGCCCAATAAATATCTGTTGAACAGATAATGCAAGTCAGGTCACTGGAGGAAGGGCTGTTTTGGTAGGAGAATATAGTTTTGACAGTCCTGACTAAGGCTATGAGTAGGGAAGAACCTGGTTGCTTTCTACCACTTATTACTTTACTAGCAGTTTTATTTTGTCACAATATGGTTTTAAAATAGAGTCATTTTCATGTAGAAAAAGAGCTGTAGAAGAAGTAATGTTGTATTTTGTAGAAGAAATTAGAGGACACTATATTAATAGAAATATCTTCTAGGGACAGTGACGACTAGGAGAGTTTTTTTTTTTTTTCCCCCATAGTAAGTCATAAAATCTTTGTCTCTATAAATCTTCCTATTCATTTAACTATCTATTTAATCTTCACAACATCCTAGTTATGTTTCCTTTTTTCTTGCAAATATAGTTTATTTTGCCTTCTATCCTTATCTTTTTTCCCCTTTAATGCTAGAAATTTATTTTTGGCTTTGTTCATCTTCTCTTTTTTATTGTGCTCTATATCCTTCCCTCTTTCTTTTAGTTTATTCTACTTTTTATGTTCAGCTTATCGAGCCTTTTTTATTTGCTAAAACTAGTATTTTAGACAATAAATTTTCCTGTAAGTGCCACTTGAACTGCATCCTACAATGTTTAATGCATAACATTTGCTTTTAAGTATTAACTTTTATTATGATTTTTTGGACCAGTGGATGACTAATTTAGAAGTGTGTTTTAAAATTTCTAAACATAGGCAATTTTGTGAATTCTCTTCTTTAATAAAATATCTAACTGAATTGTATTGTGCTCAGAGGATACAGTCTATATGATATTAATTCACTGAAATGTACTGAGGCTAGCTTAATGGCCTAGCAGGTGGTTGGATTTTAAATGTTCCTGTGTGCTTGAGAAAAATATGTATTCTCCAGTTGTCAGATACTGTGTTCTGTAAATGTTCACCTCATCACACATACTATGTTTTTCAATTTTTCTGTATTTTTTTTCTTATCTGCTTAGAGGGTTAAAGTATTCCACCATCGATGACAGATTTGTCAGTTTCTCCTTGTAGAGCTATAAGTTTTTCTTTCATATGTTTTGAGGCTCTTTTTACAAATAAATTTAGAATTGTCTTAACCTCCAAATGTACTGAATCTTTTGTCTTCAGGCAGTAACTCTGTTTTTAAATAGAGTTAAAGTATATCTTGTATAATATAATGTAAATATAATTACTTAAGTTTTTTGTCAAATGTTTGCCTAGTATATATTTTTCCATTTGTTGACTCTTTCTGTGCCCTGAAGTTTTAGGTGTGTCTCATAAAAAACAGAATATTAACTGTGATTTATTAAATGCCATCTGACAGTTTTTATCTTTTAATGGGAGAGTTTACATTATCTATATTTATGTTGATTATTATGTTGGGATTTTTATTTGTATCTTCTTCTTATGTGCTTTTTACTTGCCCAACTTTGGTTTTTCATTTCTGACATTCTAATTTTTATTTATTTGGAAGTTATGTGTTCCATATCTGTTATTTTAGTGGCTACTCTAGCAATGTTAACTTGTGTACTTAACAAAAGTCTGAAGTTAATATTCTTCTTCTTCAACAATATAAGAAAGTTAGAACATTTTATGTCAAATTATCTGGTCCCGTTATTTATATACTATTATTTTCCTGTGTCTTATTTTTGGCCTATTTTCTCATCACAATTTAGACATCATTATTATTAATTTAAACATAATATTTGTTTAGACTTACTCATATATTTACCAATGTCTTCCTAGTGATTATTTCTTGGGATACTTCGGGCTGCCTGGATTTAGGACTTGGCATTTTCAATAATTGTGGAATAATTCTCAGATATTATCTCTTCAAATATTGCCTCCTCCTTGTTCTGTGCATTACCTCCCGCAAGCTTTAATTAAGCATTTTTTAGACTTTCTCTCTCTATTCTTCATGAATCTTAACCTTCTTTCATATATAGTATTTCCTTGTCTCTTTGGATTACATTCTGGATTTCATTGGATCTTTCTTTTTATTCACTATCACTCAAGCTGGGCATGCTTGAGTTTTTTTGGTTTTGTTTTTGTTAAGTCTTGTTCCCTGCTCATATTTTGAAGATGCTTTTTTACTTTTTAAATAATTATTTTATATTTTATATTTGCTAGTCTGTCCATTGCTTCTGCTGTTGTGTGAATTGTGAATTTTGTCTGTAAGTGTCTCATTTCACTTGGAACCTGATCTGTGGAAGAGCTTTGAGTTGAAATTGATTTCATCCCAAGATATTGTGCTTTTACTTTTGCCTTTGCCTGTCATCTGGCAGCACTGTCTACCTGGAGCAAGACTCTCCAGACAGAAATTTTTGTTCATCACATATTTGAGACCCAAACTTCCAAGTGCTAGCTCATGATTGCAAAATCTTGGAGCATTGTTTTTTGGTTTGGGTTTTGTGTTTGTTTGTTTCTTTGTTTTCCTCTTTACCCATTAGTAAGGTAAAGACAGGTAAGTTGATAAATTGCCTTGTCTGTTTCTACATGAGCATGAGGAGGACTGTTGCTTTAAAAATATATTTTGAAATATAGACTCATAAAGAATTACAAAAAATATTTGGAGAAGTTCTGTGTGCACTTTACCCAGTTTCTCTCAATAGAAACGTCTTGTGTAACTATAGTACAATATCAAGACCAGGAAGTTGACATCAGTACAATCAATACACAGTTGTATTCAGATTCTGCCAGTTTTACATGCACTTATTTGTGTTAATGTATATAGTGCTCTATGTAATTTTTTCACATGTAGATTCATGTAACCACCATCACAATCAAGATACAGAACTGTCCTATCACCACAGAGCTCCCTAGAAGTGCTCTTTCTAATTCACCCTTTCACTGCTGGTGACCCTTGGTAATCTCAGCTTTATGTGAATTGTCTTCTATTAAACAGATTGATCATTTGCGTGAGCCCTGAACTTCCTCTCCTCCTGTGCAGTTAACAGAGCAGAAAATCAGTGTCTGCAGGATTTCGCAGAAAACTGTAGAGTAAAAGTCAGCTTTGGCAGGTGCTTATTTATCATGGTTCCTGGTTTCACATTATTTGGAAGACTTTCCAGTTTCTGTTATTCTGTTATTGGTGTTGGCTCCAGGATGTGTCTGAAAAAATACTTTAAATTTTTTTTAAAGCAATTTGGTTATTAGAGCTAGGAGGTTCATTCAGAGTTTCTAATATGCCATATTCAGAAATAGGTGATAGTGGGAATGTTAAGGAACATTTATCTGTATCGTTTTCTTTGCAGTTCATTCATAGAGAAGTGGATTTGGTTTTATCTTGATACTTGTGCATTTGTGATTAGTTGGTGATTTAAATATGCTGTTCATTCAAAATCATATAAGATAATATACTTCCATAATAGTCATAAAACTTATAAGGTACTTTATGAATAGTTTTTCAATTACACATATATTTTATTTATCTTTATAATAGTTCTTATACCAAAATAACTAAAGCACAGGGAAGTTAAATAATTTCTGCAAGCTCATGATCATTGGAAAGTCTGAGACTAAAACTCACATAAATCAACTGCTTATCCTACTTTCCCCAGCTGAGATTTGGAAGGTTTTGCAATTAACTTTTAAGTTGGATTTATATCCTCAAATATTATAAATTACTCTGAATTTTTTCAAATCAAATATGTCACATATATGTCAATATATCAAATATATAACTTAATTTTAAAAGCAAGCAATAAGAAAAAATGTAGAAGTACTAATCCTGATCCCTAAAAGTTTTAAATTTGAAAATTACATTTTTGGAAGTATCTGGCTATCACTCAAAATAGAAAGTATTGCATAGGGAAGAAGAACCTGTGGGAAATCATGTTGTCAACAAATGATGACAGGAGAAATATAGCTTAATTTAAGCCCCCCCCCCCGCAAAAAAATAGGAAATTTCAAGCCTGAATGCAATGAAAACTCTAATGAAACTCGGTGTTTTTGTGATTGTAATCTTGTAATTATTACAGTTTTTCCATGTGTCAAGAGAAATAGGAAAACGGTTGTTTACATTGGGATTAGGTTGATTTGTCTTTTAATATAGCACTAATTTTGTTTTCATTTTTTTTCCTTCAAAGGCATTCTTAAAGTATTTTAGTTCACCTTAAAAATATGTTTAGGGAGTTTATTTAAAATGTACAGAGCATTGGCTGTTTTAAAATAAGTAAAAGTAATGTTTATATGGGGAGTAATAATCTAGGGAAATAGGTTAGGCCATCAACTGCCTCAGATATTTGCTGGCGATCAGAATTTATGTGGCCCTGATTCAAAAGTTTAGTGTTTTAAAGACTTTGTGCTCTTATTGCTATGTACAGATACGTTCTCCACCTGAGATTTGTAAAGATTTATGTCAGTTCACATCAGTGAATTGAAACAGCATTTACCTATTGCTAGATAGTATAGATAGTTCCTGACTTCAAGAAATGTTTGGCATATTTGGGAAGACTGATAAGTCAATGTGGTATTATTGTATTTACAAGTATAGAGAGACCCTAAGAACACAGATTTGGGAAGGAGGGAGTTTGGAGGAAGGGTGATCAGGAAAGGCTTCATAAAAAAAATGATAGCTGAGCTGGGCCTTTTAAGAATTAACAGAATTACACCAATATTTAAATGAAACTAGAACGTTCTTCTACAGAGAGACTCTCAAAATGCCTCTCCTTCCTACCCCCACTGTCATTCATTCCTTTTCTCTTTAAGACAAATTGAAAGGATTAATGGCCCACTTATGAGCCCTGTTTCTAATGCAGTTCTTGAGTTTGTGTAAAATTTTAGGTAACTTTTCCTGCAATTTTTCTAAGTTAAAAAGGAGAAGAAACAGATCCAGCTCCTACCTTAGGAATCATGAGAATTATCCTCAGTTTCTCTGGCTCCTGCTATGGCTTGTTGATCACTGGCTATTTGTTCCCCTTTCCCCCATTCATAACTCCCTGTGACGTCTCACTACCTGAGCTGCTTGCTTATTCCACTCATGTCTGCTCCTTGCTTCTCTCTTCACTTGAATTAATTAATATCAGCCCTCACCTTGCCTGGCCCAGTCCTGAGCAGCTGGCCCAGACACCTGCTCTCTTGAGTCTGAGTAGTCATTCACTGTCCATTATCGTTTAACCAGCCTCTGGGAGTGCTTATTCTGACCTCCACACCTTCTTAGTCAACCAAAGCAAAAACCGAATCAGATTGCCTTTTTCTGTACTTTTCACACTAGGACCCAACACTCCCCCCATCACCTCCGAATAATAAGTTTCATTAGCGTTCAACTGATGTAATTAACTTAATTGTATTTTTTCTAATGTCTGTAATTGAAACTTTAAAAAATATTTCTACTAGTAAGGCTATTTTTATTCGCTTTGTTATTTCAGCTTTTCTGCTGATAAAAACTTTTATGGGGACCAAATACTATTTTTCTTTTGATCATCTACTTTAAAACTTTTCTGAACCAACAAAACTTAACATAAGAAAAAGGTCCCAAATTCAGGCACACTTAAGTTTTCTCTGGCTCTCAAACTTTGTGCTTCCCACCCTACCTTACTGCCTTTCTATTTTACTTTAAAACCTTCATGAAAATTTTTATCTATTTACTTCCTTTGATTTAGCTTTACAGATTATTTTATTCATTTACTTAGCAGTGGACCCAGTAGGATCAACGTTGTATGTTCCAACTCTATATGGGGCAGTAAACCTCACTGTTATTCTACATCAGAAACCTTGTCATTTCTCAACACTACATTTGGGTTATATAAAGAATGAAGAGCAAGGGTTGAGGGAGTGAAATAGATTAAGAAGGCTCCATTACCTTTCCTAACAAGAAATCAAAGTTCAGAGGAAAGTAGATGATTAGCAAGGGAAAGCGTTTTGAGTAAAAAAAACAAAAACAAAAACGAAAAACCTCGTATTTGTGTTGTAGTTTTGTCCCATACTAGTTTTGTAACTTTAGCTATCTTTCAAACTCTCTGAATTATTTTTTCATTGGTAAAAATGGACATAAAATAGAACCTCAGAGCATCTCAGGGATTGAAATCATGTATGTGAAAGTACTTAGAAAAAGAGTAACGTGCCAGGAATAACGTAAGAAGTCATTGTAGTGTAGATTACTCTAAGTGATAAGTTTTGGATATGTTTTCAAGTCATAATATGAGCTAACTTTCTGAAACCTTTTTCATAGATGTGCCCCAGTTTATTCATCAGTAATCCACAGTGAAAAAAATGGTATTGACAATATGTTAGTGAACAAAATAAATATAGAATGGTTATTTTATCTGTTTTCTTGTTTTTGTTTTTGTTTTTTTCACTGCCTTTACAGGAGAGCCTTGAACTTAGGAATTCTTCGAGATCCTGGATCAGAAATCGAAGACAGACAATACCAAATAGACCTGCAGTCTATCAATATTGGTACTGCACAATGGGATCAACTAAAACCAGAGAAGGAAAGTGTCTCAGGAGGGGTGCTAACAGAGACTGAAAGGAATTCTCAAAATCCAGCCCTTGAGTGGAATATGGCCAGCAGGTAGGAAATGATTGAGAAATTTTCTACTCTTTCTAATACTTCATTGCCAGAACAGTTGGTGATATAATCTTTAGCATGTCCAACCAACCTAAGTATTTTGGTATTGCTTCTGCTTTTCATTACAAACATAAAAAATATTTTGTAATTGTAGCTGATGATTTTGCATGGAAACCTGCTGGTCCTACCAGTGTCACACTGAAATTATTACAAATTTAAGATTATGTTAGCATAAAAAAAAGCTTACTATTTGTTGAAAGAATCTACTTCAGGCTAAAGGATACACATTTTCTCTTAAAATCTGTTGTATTTGGGGTCAATTGTTTGGTTGAAGTTTAGCCTCTCCTTTTTGCTTATAATAACAAGAAAAAATTAATGAATACTCTGCAAAGTTATGTTTAAGTTAGAGTGTGGGGGAAAAACAAGAGTTTCTGACTCTAGGGTTTTTTCCATCCACTTTAAATAAAAGTAACTATGTTCATAGATAATTTTTTAAATTTATTTTTATTTCAACAGTTTTTGGGGTACAGGTAGTTTTGGGGTACATGGATAAGTTATTTAGGGGTGATTTCTGGGATTTTGGTACACCCATCACCTGATTAGTATACACTGAGCCCAATATGTAGTCTTTTATCCCTCACTCCCCTTCCTCACCACCCCCACCCCCAAATCCCCAAAGTCCATTATATCATTCTTAGGACTTTGCATTCTCATAGCTTAGCTCCTACTTATAAGTGAGAATATATGATACTTGGTTTTCCATTCCTGAGTTACCTCTCTTAGAATAATGGCCACCAGTTCCATCCAAGTTCCTGCAAAAGACATTATTTCATTCCTTTTTATGGCTGAGTAGTAGACCATGGTGTATATATACCACATTTTCTTTATCCACTCATTGGTTGATGGGCACTTAGATAGTTTACATCTCTTTGCAGTTCCAAATTGTGCTGCTATAAACATGTGTGTGCATGTGTCTTTTTCATATAATGACTTCTTTTCCTTTGGTTTTCTGTTCTTGCAATAGTTTGCTGAGAATGATGGTTTCCAGCTTCTTCCATGTCCCTACAAAGGACATGAACATCCTTTTTTATGGCTGCATAGTATTCCATGGTGTATATGTGCTACATTTTCTTAATCCAGTCTGTCATTGATGGACATTTGGGTTGGTTCCAAGTCTTTGCGATTGTGGATAGTGCTGCAATAAACATACGAGGGCATGTGTCTTTTTGCAGCATGATTTATAATCCTTTGGGTATGTACCCAGTAATGGGATTGGTGGGTCAAATGGTATTTCTAGTTCTAGATCCTTGAGGAATCGCCACACTGTCTTCCACAATGGTTGAACTAGTTTACACTCCCACCCATAGTGTAAAAGTGTTCCTATTTCTCCACATCCTCTCCAGCACCTGTTGTTTCCTGACTTTTTAATGATTGCCATTCTAACTGGTATGAGATGGTATCTTATTGTGGTTTTGATTTGCATTTCTCTGATGGTCAGTGATGATGAGCATTTTTTCATGTGTCTGTTGGCTGCATAAATGTCTTCTTTTGAGAAGCGTCTGTTCATATCCTTTGCCCACTGAGTTATTTGATTTTTTCTTGTAAATTTGTTTCTGTTCTTTGTACATCTGGATATTAGCCCTTTGTCAGATGGGTAGATTGCAAAAATTTTCTTCCATTATGTAGGTTGCCTGTTCACTCTGATGGTAGTTTCTTTTGCTGTGCAGAAGCTCTTTAGTTTAATTAGATCCCATTTGTCAATGTTGGCTTGTTTTGCCATTGCTTTTGGTGTTTTAGACATGAAGTCCTTGCCCATGCCTATGTCCTGAATGATACTGCCTAGGTTTTCTTCTAGGGATTTTATGGTTTTAGGTCTAACATTTAAGTCTTTAATCCATCTTGAAATAATTTTTGTATAAGGTGTAAGGAAGGGATCCAGTTTCAGCTTTCTACATGTGGCTAGGCAGTTTTCCCAACACCATTTATTAAATAGGGAATCCTTTCTCCGTTTCTTGTTTTTGTCAGGTTTGTCAAAGATCAGATGGTTGTAGATGTGTAGTGTTATTTCTGAGGGCTCTGTTCTGTTCCATTGGTCTATCTCTCTGTTTTGGTACCAATAGCATGCTGTTTTGGTTACTGTAGCCTTGTAGTATAGTTTGAAGTCAGGTAGCATGATGCCTCCAGCTTTGTTCTTTTTGCTTAGGATTGTCTTGGCAATGTGGGCTCTCTTTTGGTTCCATATGAACTTTAAAGTAGTTTTTTCCAATTCTGTGAAGAAAGTCATTGGTAACTTGATGGGGATGGCACTGAATCTATAAATTACTTTGGGCAGTATGGCCATTTTCACAATAGTGATTCTTCCTATCCATGAGCATGGAATGTTCTTTCATTTGTTCGTGTCCTCTTTTATTCCATTGAACAGTGGTTTGTACTTCTCTTTGAAGACGTCCTTCACATCCCTTCTAAGTTGGATTCCTAAGTATTTTATTCTCTTTGTAGCAATTGTGAATGGGAATTAACTCATGATTTGGCTCTCTGTTATTGGTGTATAGGAATGCTTTTGATTTTTGCACATGGATTTTGTATCCTGAGACTTTTGCTGAAGTTGCTTATCAGCTTAAGGAGATTTTGGGCTGAGATGGTGGGGTTTTCTAAATATGCAATCATGGTAGACATGTTTTCTAGGAAGCCTTCCCTGAGCCTGTCACAAGACCAAGTTAAGTCACATTTGTGTGTGCTCTTATCACATCACTTAACATATTTTATTCTAATTACTTATATAACTACCTCTGGGTCCGGAGGACAGAAATCATCACCATCATGTTCATTGATTTATCCCTAGAACATAGCACTGCCATGTATAAAATGTATTATTGTAGTCCTTCACTGACAAGTGATTGAATGTGCCCCTGAGAAGGGGTGTAAATTTGGGTGAAGAAGCACACATAGCCAGCCAAGGTAAATTTCAAGAGAGGAATGTAATTATGGAATCATCAGCAGGCGACTTGCATGGCAGCTGGGAAGTGAATATTTTCATCATAAAGGAGGATCTTCTTGGCACACCACAGCATCAACTACACTAATCATAAACTCCAAATATCACATAATAGTAGCCAGCTTCAAGTCTTTCTATTCCTTATCTTTACACAGTTTTCAGATTTAGGAGGTACGAGCTTATAAAAGTCACAGGTTATTGTGTCTTAAAAATCACAAATTCTGTCATAACAAAGAACATGAGCCTTACTTTCCTAGGAAATTTTATGACCACCTAACCTTAGTTGTATCTCTCCTATTTGTTCTTTAATTTATTTAACTTATGGTTTGTGTATGTGTTTTAATAATTTTTGGAGATAAATTCACATAACATAAAATTAACCATTTAAGGTGAACATTTAGTGGCATTTAGTACATTTACAATATTGAGCAACTAACACCTCTGTCTAGTTCCAAAACATTTTCTTCAACCCAAAGTAAAACCCCTTGCCTGGTAGGCACTTTGTCTCTATCCTTCTCCCTCCTTCCAGCCCCTAGCAACCACCAATTTGACTCTAAATTCACCAGTCTGGATTTATCCTGTCTGTATGAATTTATGTATTCTGGATATTTTATATAAATAGAATCATATGATATGTGACCTTTTATATCTGGCCTCTTTCACTTAACATACTGTTTTGTATATTCATCCAAATTGTAGCATATATCAGTACTTCATTCTCTTTATAGCCAAATAATATTCCACCGTGTGTATATAAGTGATCACTGATTTATAATGGGTCAACTTAAGATTTTTCAACTTTATGATGATGTAAAAATAATAGTGCAATCAGTAGAAACTGTACTTTGCATACCTGTACAGCCATTCTGGTTTTCACTTTCAGTACGGTATTCAATAATTACATGAGATATTCAGTGTTTTAGTATAAGCTAGGCTTTGCGTTAGATGATTTTGCCCAACTGAGGCCAATGTGAGTGTTCTGAGCACATTTAAGATAGGCTAGACTAAGCTATGATGTTTGATTGGTTAAGTGTATTAAATACATTCTCAACTTAGGATACATTCAACTTACAATGAGTTTATCAGGATATAACCCCAGTATGAGTTGAGGATCATCTGTACACTACAATTTGTCTATCCATTGATGGACATTTGAGCTATTTCTGCTTTTTGGCTACTGTGTATAATGTTGCTATGGATATTGCTGTACAAGTACCTGTTTGAGTACCTGTTTTCACATATTTGGGTATACACCTAGTAGTAGAATTACAGGGTCATATGGCAATTTTATGTTTAACTTTTTGAGAAACTGCCAAATTCTTTCAAACATAAAATGGCTGTACCATTTTATATTCCCACCAGCAATGTTTGAGGGTTCGTTTCTCCACATTCTTACTAATACTTACTTTTCTTTGTTTTTTTATTTGTTTGGTAAGCTAACACATCATTCTACTGGGTGTGAGGTGGTACATCCTTGTGGTTTTCACTTACATCTCTGTAATGATTAATGACCTGAAGTAGCTTTTTGTCTGCTTGTTGTCTGTGTAGTTCTTTGGAGAAAAGCTTGTCTTTTGCCACCCCCACCCCATGCTTTTTTGAGACAGAGACTTGTTCTGTCACCCAGGTTAGAGTGCAGTGGCATGATCTCAGCTCATCGTAACCTCTGCCTCTTGGATTCAATCGATTCTCCTGCCTCAGCCTCCCAAGTACCTGGGATGACATGCACCTGCCACTGTGCCCTGCTAATTATTGTATTTTTAGTAGAGGTCGGTTTCATCAGGTTGGCTAGGCTGGCCTCGAACTTCTAACCTCAAGTGATCCAGCAGCCTTGGCCTCCCAACATCCTGGGATTACCAGTGTGAGCCACCGCACCCAGCCTTTTGGCTATTTTTAATCGAGTTCCTTGACTTCTTGTTGATGAGTTATAAGAGTTCTTCATTTATTCTAGATGCTGTACCCTTATTAGATATATGATTTAGAAAAATTTTTTTATAATGGAAATTTTTTGTTGATGGTATTATGTCCAGAATTGATGAGTTCCTGGTCTCACTGACTTCAAGAATGAAGCCGCGGACCCTCATGGTGAGTGTTACAGTTCTTAAAGATGATGTGTCTGCAGTTTGTTCCTTCTTCCCAGTGGGTTCATGGTCTTGCTGGCTTCAGGAGTGAAGCTGGAGATCTTCGCCGTCTTACAGCTCTTAAAGGCAGCGTGTCTGTAGTTTTTCATTCTTCCCAGTGGCTTCGTGGTCTCATTGGCTTCAGGAATTAAGCTGCAGACCCTCGCGGTGTTACAGCTCATAAAGGCAGCGTGGACCCAGTGAGCAGGAGCAAGATTTATTGCAAAGAGCAAAAGAACAAAGCTTCCACGGTGTAGAAGTGGACCCAAGCATGTTGCTGCTGGCTGGCTCCGGAAGCCTGCTTTTATTTCCTTTTCTGGCCCCACCCACATCCCACTGATTGGTCCGCTTTACAGAGAGCTGATTGGACTGTTTTGACAGGGTGCTGATTGGTGCATTTACAGCCCTCTAGCTAGACAGAAAAGTTCTCCAAGTCCCCCTTAGGTTAGCTAGATACAGAGTAAGGACTGGTGTATTTGCAAACCCTGAGCTAGCGTGCTGATTGGTGCGTTTACAATCCCTTAGCTTGACATTAAAGCTTCTTCCAAGTCCCCACTAGGTTAGCTAGATACTAAGTAATCAGAGTACTGATTGGTGTACTTGCAAACCCAGGGCTAGAGTGCTGATTGGTGTGTCTACAATCCCTCAGCCAGACATAAAAGCTCTCCAAGTCCCCACCAGACTCAAGAGCCCAGCCAGCTTCACCCAGTGGATCCTGCCCCCGGTGCAGGCAAAGCTACCCGCCAGTCCAGCGCCATGCACCCGCACTCCTCAGCCCCTGGGCAGTGGATGGGACCGAGGGCCAGGGAGCAGGGGGCAGTGCTCATCAGGGAGGCTTGGGCCGCAGGGTAGCCCACTGCCATGAGGGGAGAGTTCAGGCATGGCGGGCTGCAGGTCCGGAGCCCTGCCCCATGGGGAGGCAGCTGAGGCCCAGGCGACAACTTGAGCGCAGCCCCCGCGGGCTGGCACTGCTGGGGGACAGGCGCACCCACCACAGCTGCTGGCTCCAGTACTAAGCCCCTCACTGCTCTGGGCCAGCAGCGCCGGCCATTGGCGGGGCCGCCAGGCCGGTGCCTGCCGGAACTCGTGCTGGCCTGGACGCGGGCCACTGCGCGGCCCCGGTTCCGGACCGCGCCTCTCCCTCCACACCTCCCTGCAAGCAGAGGGAGCTGGCTCTAGCCTCAGCCAGCCCAGAGTCGGGGCTCCTATAGTGCAATGGTGGGCGGAAGGGCTCCTCAAGCGCTGCCACAGTGGACGCCAAGGCTGAGGAGGCACCGAGAGAGCGAGGGCTGTTAGCACATTGTCTCCTCTCAGTATGTGGTAAAGGTCCAACTTCATTTTTTAACATATGGGTTTCCGGTTGTTCTGTCATCATTTACTGAAGATACTAGTCTTTCCCCATTGAATGATCCTGTCACCCTCATCAAAAATTTACAAAGACTTTTGATGGCTGTGTGTGGTCAAAAATTAACAGACTTTTGATGGCTCATGCTTGTAATCCCAACACTTTGAGAGGCCAAAGCGGGAGGATTGCTTGAAGCCAGGACCAGCCTAGGCAACATAGTGAGACCTTGTCTCAACAACAACGTAATTTTTTTAGTTAGCAGGGCATGGTGGCATGCACCTATGGCCCTAGCTTATCTTGAGGCTGAATCAGGAGGATCACTTAAGCCCAGGAGTTCAAGGCTGCATTGAGCTATGATCATGTCACTTCACCTCCATCCTCATCAACAGAACAAAACCCTGTCTCAGATAAATAAATGAATAATAAAAAATAAAGACTTTTGAATGTCTAGTGTATGCCATTGAAGGTCTTTTACACTGGAGAAACAAATGAAATAATTTCTAATTTTATTCTAATATATGTCCTGTAAGTTCAGCAGCCAATCAAAGAAACAGACTTACTATTTAACTATTATAGTGTGGAGAATGCTATAATTGACAAATATAGCATACTTAGGCTTACAGAAGAAACAAATCCAAATCAAGATAAATATATGCCACATACGTAGGAGATCTTAGGCACAGGCACATAAGCGAAAAGATAAATTAATGCAAAGTTGACATAGGTACAAAATAGTCATTCATTTCTCTTTTTAAAAGAAAAAAAAAAGAGAGAGAAATGAACGATTGACTCTATGGGTGGGGTTTCAGAGAAGGTTTCACAGAGTGCATGGCTTCTGAACCTGTTTCCACAGAGTTTGGGTGCCTGCAGAGTAGAGGGAGCATTCTGAACGGGGAAGCAGCAGATCCAGAGGCCAGAAGTATGAAAGTATGGCATGTTTTACTTGGCACATAATGTCATGCTTGGCACATAACAGATACCAAATAAAGGCTAAATTAATCAATGACAGAGTGATGATTAAGTAGAGCCAACTAATCAAGAGACTGAATGTGAATGTTTATGAGAGATACTCATTCAATTAAAAACATAAAATTTTAGATCTGTTGTAGCATAGTTCTGATGATTAATCTTGACAGACATATAAATAGGACCTTAATATGATTCTGTTTCTGAATAGGTATTGTAGATGAAATTCCAAAGATACAGTGAGGAATAATGTGTTTACTTCCCTGACCAATATTAAACGGCAACCTTTAATGATGATTTTCATTCATTCCTCTGGGTACATTACTCAAATTTTGTCTTTAATTGTGATGTGCTTCTATGTGTATGTTGCAGGGAGTGGGGAGTAGGGAAGTTAAGTATAGAGAATCATCAGATTTTAAAACTTGAAGATCTTCTGTTCCTAAAACTTTGATTTTTTTTCATCCAAGGGAATATATCACAGTTTAATTAAGGCAGCAGAACCAATAGAGTATTACAGAATAAGAGATTCATTTTAGGTGTAAAATCTTACCCAGTTGTGGAAAAAGCTGACAAGTAAGGGTCTGGAAGAGGGAGTTGAAGGATCAAAGTCACAACCAACCCTCCTGAAGCGCTTGACCTGGTTAAAAACTTGGGAGCTTTCAAGGGAACCTCGGAAACATCCAGCAGCACATCCAACTGGTGGACTGAAACCACCAGAAGGCTGGTAGACATTAATGGGAGGCTGTGGCCTCTGCATCTGGGGTAAGGCCGGGAGGCTGGAGTTGCTGTTGTTCAGCAGGGCCAAGGGTCAGGAAGAAGAAGTGGTCACAGAGCCAGGAAAAGTGAGAACAAGCTAGAATCTGCCAGCACCTTTCCATTGGTCTTTCACTGCATTTAAAACATGAAGTCTTGCAGAGAATATTGGCTACTATTTCCCTCCATCTTCCAAATCTTGTTAAGGTTCCTCTTTTGCAAAACTCTAAACTCTGAATTATTCTTGGGAAGTGGTTATAAAACAAAAACTACTACAGTAAACTAAATTTGAAGTGGTTCTTTGGCTTGTCCAGTGTCACAAAAAATAGAGCTATGTGTAGAACCTTGGTTTCCTTCCTCTTACTAGTCAACTACTTTTCTTCTGCTCAAGGCTCAGATCTTTGTAGGCTTGTGCTAAAGTCCATTGTTAGCTAATCACTCTCTTTTTCTTCTTCTCTTAGCAACCATTTTTGCTACATCTGGGTTTATTTTATAATCTGAGGAAATGTACTGATGTCCACCGTGTGTAGTTTGCACATTCAAGTGACTTGCTGCTTTATATGGCCACCAGTGCTTTAGGGGGAGGTGGAAAGTTTATCTTATAATTACCTGAAAGTACCACTAAGTCTTAATTCTCCAAGTTAATATTGATATACTTTTCTCATGTGTAATATTTAAAGATATAATTCTAATAGACTTTGCAAAAGTACACTTAAAAGTAAATAATTTTGTTTTTATCATAATACTTTTATCTGTTCCTATCTCTGACTTGATTTTGTTAGGTAATTTATCTTTTAAACTTCATTGTCAGAGAAATAGTTACAGCATATTTGTTTGTTAAAATATTTTTATATACACATAACAAATTACATGTAATACTCTGTGGGCTTTTTTTACACATACAGAATTTTAAAATTGTTGTTACTATGTTTGCTTAGCAAGCTGACTTGGAATCTGACATGACATATTACTAAAATTCATTGGTCTTATACTTCTCAGGACTGGTAACCTTGAATATGGGGAACTATGGCTATGTGTAGGCATTAAAATCCCTAAACCATATATTTCTAGCTTTATTTCTGAGAGATTATGACTATTCTCTGTGTCCTTAGATCTCTTTTATTTTTATTTTTTAGACTATTTCCCAAATGTTCGCACTGCACAGGACCCCCAGCATAGTTTGATTAGTGATTAATAAAAATGAGATTTTTTCCAGAATTGCACCTGAAATTATAGATAGGAATATGGAAGGAAAAAAGTTTTAAATTTGTTTTAAATTTTCAACCTGAAAAACATCACTTTTATCTAATTTGTGAGGACATCAAGTTAAGACCTAAGCAAAATCACAGAAGTTAGTCTAATTTTCATACTTTGTAGGTTAATGCCTAGATTGACCTAAACCTATTTGAATGATGTGATTTTATAATTTCCTTAAACCTTACCATGCCTTTACATGAAAAATGTGAATTTTTCTTCTTGCTTAAAAAGTTCCTGGAAAGTGGGTGTGAAAGCTAAACGATTCATGATACAACAGGGGGGAGCAGTTGGTTTTTCATTCTTAGCAGCCAGCAGATATCTTCTTCCTTACATGTTGGCTGAGAGTGTCCTATGGCAATATAAAAAGATGGTGTAGATATAAGAGGACAGAGATCCTGTCTTGCTTGGTCTTACTCTTTTTTATATCTTAGTGTAGTTACTGACTGATACAGTAGGCACTAAAAAATAAGAAAATGTTTAAATTGTGTGTAATCATCATGGTAGCATATATTTTCAATTACTTTACAGTCATCTTACAGCTAAGATGGATGGATAGATAATGCCTTGATTCATTGAAACCCAACTGACCAAAGCCCATAAGTAGCCAGTTTCCCTTCTATGGTGTTTTCTTTTTTCTGTGTGTGTGTGTGTGTTTGTTTGTTTGTTTGTTTTGAGATGGAGTCTCTGTCACCCAGGTTGGAGTGCAGTGGTACAGTCTCGGCTTACTGCAACCTCTGCCTCCTGGCTTCAAGCAATTCTCCTTCCTCTCAGCCTCCTGAGTAGCTGGAATTACAGGCCTGTACCCCCATGCCCAGCTGATTTTTGTATTTTTAGTAGAGATAGGGTTTCACCATGTTGGCCAGGCTAGTCTTGAACTCCTGACCTCAGGTGATCCATTGGCCTTGGCCTACCAAAGTGCTGAGAGGCCACTGTGCCCAGCCATGGTGTTTTCTTTTTAAGAGAAGGGGCCAAACAGGATTATATCAAGAATGTATTTTAAAAGCATGTGTACAACATTTACCTTTTATACATTATCCTGTATAATTCTGTGAGCACTGTAACTGGTACAACAGTACATACTATTAAAGTTTACTGGTTTATTTATGAATGACAGGGTCTCACTGTGTCACTTATAGTTCACTATGTCGTTATCATAGTTCACTGTAACCTCCAACTTCTGGGCTCTAACTATGCTCCCACCCTATCCTCCCAAAGCACTGGATTATAGGCATGAGCTACTGTGACCAGCCATATTATTGAAGCTTTAAAAATGAAATTTTGAAAATCTCCTGACTTTCTCTTCCTTAGTGGATTCCTATGTAAATCCGCAACACACAATTTCTAATGTTCTTTTCTCTGAGAAACTTTCAGGAATACCTCTAGTGTCTATGAAGTTGGGTTTTGTTTTGTTTTGTTTTGTTTTGTTTTGTTTTTTGATGCTTTTCCTTTGAAAAGGTCTAACAAGTAAAATTAGATGACCAGGAGTTTCAGGTTATAGATATAAACAACTGGAATCAAAGCTATTATCCATTGGACATCTCAGTAAGACTAAATTAATATTTTAATTTAGTATACTCATAAAACTGTCTTCTAAATATTGTAATAAATAGACGTAGCACTTGTGATCTCCATTACAAATATATTAACCTTTGTTTTGTTCTTTTGTTTTGGCAGGAAAGTTTATGTTGCTGTTTTTTTTTTTTTCAAGAATGAGAATATTTTATTTTAATATTATTTAATTTTGCCAAACTAAATTTATACTGATATTTTCTTTAAATGTACCTTAAGAACCATCCTCATTTCAAGCTGTAGTTCTTGTAGCATTGTGCACAAGATGCTTTATATGTCTTTAGAGATTAATTCTTTCTGTATATTCAACACCTTGAGATAAAAGATTAGGTCCCTATTGAGTATTTCCACACTTCCTTGTACTTTCCTTATTACTCTACTTATCATACCTTATGATTACTTTGTTTAGTTATCTTTCCTGCTAAACTGAATTCTTAACATTCAGAAACAGCATTATGTACCCATTTTGCCATTGTTTTCTCAGCACCTAGCATCCCTGGCACCATAGGGAGCCCTCAATCCATGTTTCTCAATTTCAGAGTGATAAATGCTATGAAAATAATATAACTGGGTAACATAATAAGAGTAATTGGGAAATTTCCTTAGATTGGAGCTCAGGGAAGACCCCTTCTAATACCTGAACGAGAAAAATGAGCTATCCGTTCAAACACCCCTAGAGTGTTTCTGCTGAGAGTGTTTCAGGAAGAGCAAAGACACTGGAGTAGGAACAAGTTGAGCACGTTTAAGGGATCATGCCTGGCTGGGAGGAAAGAAGTAATAGCAGATGAGTTTTAGGGAGAGAAGGGCTAAATAATGAATGGTTTTGTAAGTCAGAGGGAGTTTGAATTTTATTTTAATTGCATTTGAAAGCCATGGGATAGTTCTCCTGTTGGAAAAATGCCTCTAAATGGATATATACCAATAACTATTTCTTTTTTTCCTTTTTTTTTTTTCTGTTTTTATTTTGAGACGGAGTCTTGCTCTGTCACCCAGGCTGGAGTGCAGTGGTACAATCTCGGCTTACTGCAGCCTCTGCCTCCCGGGTTCAAGCGATTCTCTTGCCTCAGCCTCCGAAGTAGCTGGGACTACAGGCCCGCGCCACCACGCCTGGCTAATTTTTGTATTTTTTGTAGAGATGTGGTTTTTCCATGTTGGCCAGACTGATCTTTAACTCCAGACCTCAGGTGATCCGCCCACCTCGGCCTCCCAAAGTGCTAGTATTACAGGCGTGAGTCACCGTGCCTTGCCAACTATTTCATTTTTTAAGTTCCTATAGGATTTAAATTATTTATCTTTATGCCTCCCATTAATATAAATAGAAGAATATCAAGGAATAGGTTTATGTAACACATAGTTTTCCAGGTAGCAGATTATTTATAATAAATGTTTGTGAATATTACTGTTTTCATATTTAGGAATAACTACTGTAAGAGATGGTCTCAGGTGATTACCACAAGTTTTAAGTATCTTCTGCTCTAGTGTCTTCCATCTAAAGTTCAGCCATAATGCCATACTAAGAAAATCTTTATGTTGCATAAGAATTGCTGTGTGCACCAGCCTGGGCAACGTGGCGAAACCCCGTCCCTACAAAAAATACAAAAATTAGCCAGATGTGGAGTCACACACTTGTAGCCCTAGCTACTTAGGAGGCTGAGGTACTGGGATGACTTGAGCCCAGGAGGCAGAGGTTACAGTGAGCCAAGATCATGCCACTGCACTCTAGCCTGGGCGACAGAAGGAGACCCTTTCTCACACACAGGAGGAAGAAAAAAAAAAAAAAGAATTGCTCTGTGCACACAGACCATCTAGCATTTCTTATTCTGATTTTTTTGGTGGAATATCTTGGGAACCTTGGTACCACTTTTCCTACTTCTGGTCTTTGATAATATGCAGTTTTTGAAGTGTGGTTCTTAAACTCCTTTCATATTTCCCACAAAGGCATACCAAAATGTATGACAGATGGGCAGAAGAACCTTAGTGTAAATATTCTGAGTCCAAGAAAGATGACCACAGCTTTTCTGACACATGTGTTTTCTTGAGTGCATCTGGCATACACCTGTGCCTTCTTGCTTAGTAACAATTTCAGAGAACTATACTTTTTTTTTGTTTACAATCTATACCTCCCAAAGCTTACTAGAAGAACTTTTGCCAACTCACATGATTATTTTTCTGTTATTTGCTTAGAACCTTACAATAGTCAATGTTTTGTTATTTTCAACGAGGGTTTAATAAATTTCTATGGATATAATCCTCTATATTACATGATAGGTACAGATAATTATACCATTTCTTTGTTTATATGGACAATATAGACATATATTAAATCATTGTTATACTGGAGTACATCAGCGAAATATTGATTCCACAGCTCCTCTAACCCTGTATGCCTTGGAATGGTGTAATCTGTTTTCTCCAGCTGAATTTAGTATCTTTTCGTCATCATGGGTGATCAGCAGTTTCATCAAGATATGTATACTTGTGGATTTCCTTGTATTTGTCTGAACCAGGACACATTGTGCTTCCTGAGTCTATGAATTCTTATGTTTCATAATTTCTGGGAAAATCATCAGCCATGTTTTCTTTAGTATTTTCTCTTTTCCTTTCTTTCTGTTCTCTCATTTTGGAATTCTAGTTATATATGTTGGACTCATCTCTCCCTGTCTCTTCATTTTCCTTTTAAACTTTTCATTTAAAAATTTATTTTAGTAAATTCTGGAATTTTCTCAAATCTATTTCTAGTTTACTAATTATTTCTAAATGCTATTTATCCCACCTATTATGTCTTTAACTTTAGTAACTGTATTTTTTATTTTTGGAAATTCTCTTTGGTTGTTTTTTCAAACCTGATTTGCACTTTTTAATAGTGCCTTGCTTTTTTTCTTATGTTTTTTAATTCTATATGTCTTTAGTAATTTTAAGCAAAATTTTTATTTAATTTATTATCAAAATTTTATTATCAAAAGTTCTTGATAATGCGTTTGAAAACAGGATCTAATTTTCCTCTTGCTAATAAAGTTCTTTTTTTTGGTATATAAAATGGTTTGTATTAGGAGCTTATCTTCAACGATCTTTTTCCCTTGAGTATCCTTTTTGTCATTGAGGACATGTTTTCTAGGGAGGTTTTCCATCTGTTTCTGACAGATGCCCCAGGGTTATCAAAGTTCTGATGCTACTGCTATATAAATAACAGAATGGGTATTTGAGGACCACCCAGGTAATATAAGTTAAAGCCACTTAATACACATGGGATATTTCCCATTATTTTTAATTTTCCAGGGCGATATTTGTTTTTTCAACAAGTTCTCTTGCCAAGACAGGCAAACTTTCTTATTCTTTCCGGTTTCTGATGGTGTGATGTTTTTCTGGACCTTCAGGGGCCCCAGATCTAGGTAGGCAGCTCATTTAAAAATCCTTGTCTTATCTCAAATAGCTGTTAAAACTCTATTCCCTTGATTCATTAAGAGTGCTGACCCTCTCAATTTAATGACCCTAAGGTCATTAACAACCTTAGTTAATACTTTGTGTTTTAGTTCCTTCTTTTGAATTTTGAAACTTGAACTGTTATATAGTAAAATATTGCCAGAATTTAATTCTGCATTGTAGTTATTTAGTATTTCTTTTTTGTTTTTCTTTTAAATTTATTCCTGAAAATATTTGAATCTGTAAAGGTTTTTAATGATTTTTTAAAATATTTACCATTACCTCAAATATTTACCAGAGATATCATAAAAGTTAATACTATATACCAGAAAAATTATAGTTTTATAAGACTATTGACATTTATATTTTGTTATTACTTCTAAGGTCACAGGGCTTTCATATTTTGTGTCACTGATTTAATTTATCACATTATGGAGAAAAATGTATAATACGGACAAGTACCTTTTTTTTCATTGCCCTTGGTCATTAATGTTTGCTCTTATTTGGTTCCCTGCCAACTTTTCCATTTTAAGTTATTTTTAATACATCATATATTTTAGCACTCCCCTATGAGAGCACATCAGATGTTACATGTTTCTCACATTGGTCATTTTATGGAATTTGAGCTATTAGGCTATAATTATGGTGTCTCTCAGGATCTCAGTCCTTCCTCTGTAGTCACAGATTTTAATACTTCCTCCTGTTACTCTCTACTCGCCAGATCTCTTAATTCTTTAAAATTGACTTTCTTGAAATCCAATACTTATGTGTCATAGAACCAGATGATCCAATTTGCTTTTTTGGCAGACACCATATAGAACTCTGCTCATTGCAAGTTTAACAAAAGACCAGAGTACTCTCTGGACTACTCTGATAAAAAGAAAAAATGGTGTAGAAAGACTTGAATTTTAACCAGGCTTTTTCATGAGATAATTTATGCCAATTCTCTGATTTCAACTTTATCAGTTTATGATATAAGGGACTAATAAGGGCATATGTAAAAGGAATATTAAGTTAATAGCTTGAAGCAAAATTTGAGGTATAGCTTGCTAAAAAAACATAAATGTATATTAGTTGATAAAATAAAAAGTAAGCACATACATAGTGGACTTGAAGATCTGTACCAGCCCACTTTTGCTTTCTCAATAATGTTTTCCAATTTCATCTTTTACCATGTACTTCCTTTGAAATTATTAATAATTTTAAATGTCAGATAAAAATATTCTGCTAAATAACTGATCAAAGCTGGGAATATATAAAGAAGAACTAAAATAGAGGCCAAAAGCTGTTTTGGTGTCAACTTGCCCTCCAGGTCCAATTCTGGAACCTTTGCTCTCATTGTGTAGCCTTAGCCCAGTACTTGAACTTCATTTCCTTACAGATAATAATGGGACTATTAACAGTCCCTACTTCACATACAGGATTGTTTTCAGGAAGCATTTAATATCTCACACAAAAACCTTAAGAACTGGGCATGGTGACTCAACACTTGTAAACCCAGCACTTTGAGGGTCCTAGGCAGGAGAATTGTTTGAGCCTAGGAGTTCAAGACCAGCCTGGGCAACATGAGGAGACTCTGTCTCTACAAAAAACAAAAATAAATTAGCCAGGCGTGGTGGTACATTCCTGTGGTCCCAGCTACTCAGGAGGCCAAGGTGGGAGAATCACTTGAGCCCAGGAGATTGAGGCTAAAGTGAGCCATGATCGCACCACTGCACTCCAGCCTAGGTGACAGAGCAAGACCTTGTCTTAAAAAAAAATGAATTAATATTGTTCTTAGACCTTAAAAAGAAAAGAATTAAAAGATTAAAAGGATATGGTCATGACCCTAATGAGGTCAGAAAGACAGCAGTTATCAAATAGAAGGTCAGATATTAAAAATAGGAAATTAAAAATTATTCTAAACAATAGTAAGATTGTTGGTAACAAAAGTGATATGAAACTATTTGCAAGAACAAGAAGTAAACATTTAAAAATTAATTTGTTAAAAAGCTCTGGGATGATACTAATATGAAATTGTTTAATTACATCTGAATTTCTCAAGATGTTATCATCTTCTACAAATCTTATGGAATTGAAGTTAAGAAACGATGACTGTAAAATATGCAAATAGGCACTCTCAAAATAATAATGTAATTTTGCCATACATGTCTGTAGTACAAAGACTTGGACAAATTTAATGAAAATTATCTTTGAAAAAAGTGAAATGACTAATAATCTTTCACTCTATCTT
The DNA here is from genome assembly GCF_043159975.1 of Macaca nemestrina. Lineage (NCBI taxonomy): Eukaryota > Metazoa > Chordata > Mammalia > Primates > Cercopithecidae > Macaca > Macaca nemestrina. The sequence goes on along the minus strand of NC_092132.1, from coordinate 45,868,212 downwards.
TTAGCATACGGCGGCATCAAGAAAGGAGAGCAATTTTGACTCCTATTTTGACAGATTTTTCTGTCCGAATAACTGGAGCACCGGCTATCATTTTCACCAAAATCATTTCTCCAGAAAATCTGCATACTGAGGTTAGAACATAATTTTGATTTTATTTTAGTTTGAAAAATGGAATTGCTCCTCTTTGTATGTTAGGGATTGCCACAGTTTCAGCCCATAGGACTTCAAATTAGCTGATTAATAATAATAGTTCTTATCATAGCTAACATTTATGGATTTTGTAGTACTCTTCAGTTATTGCTTTCCTTATAATAACTCATTTAATCCTCATAATAATCTTATTTGTTATTCCTGGTATCCCTATTTTTTAGATGACAAAACTGAGGCATAGAGAAGCTAACCAAGCTACCCAGATTTTCACAAATAGTAAGCAGCAGAGCAGGGTGTGAAACCACCTGGTCCGACTCCATCCTCTACACTCCTAAGTACTACAGCCTCTTTTTAGTGAAAATAACAATAATACTGACAGATAATCAGATTACCTTACATAGTGAGTTCTACATAGATTATTTAGTCTTCACAACATTCTTGTGAATTAGACACTACGAGTGTACCTATTTTAAAGATGAGGAAACTGAGGTGAAAACAGATTAAGTAACATACCCAACATTAATTGGTGGATCCAGGTTTCAATTCTGATCACTATGACTTATTACCTCCAACTCCATAGAATAGAAATGTATTAATAGGGGAGGTTCCAAGATGGCCGAATGGGAACAGCTCCAAGCTACAGCTCCCAGCGTGAATGACACAAGATGGGTGATTTCTGCATTTCCAACTGAGGTACCAGGTTCATCTCCCTGGGGCGTGTTGGACAGTGGGTGCAGGACAGTGGGTGCAGCCCTCGGAGCGAGAGCTAAAGGAGGGCGAGGCATCACCTCACCCAGGAAGCGCAAGGGTTAAGGGAATTCCCTTTCCTAGCCAAGGGAAACCATGACACACAGCACCTGAAAAATTGGGTCACACCTGCCCTAATACTGTGCTTTTCCAAGGATCTTAGCAAAGGGCAACCCAGGAGATTATGTCCCACACCTGACTCAGAGGGTCCCGCACCCATGGGGCCTTCCTCATTGCTAGCACAGCAGTCAGATCTAACTGCAAGGCAATAGCAAGTCTGGGGGAGGGGCGCCCGCCATCACTGAGGCATGAGTAGGTAAACAAAATGGCTGAGAAGGTCGAACTGGGTGGAGCCCACCTCAGCTCAAGGAGGCCTGCGTGCCGCTGTAGACTCCACCTCTGGGGACAGGGCATAGCCAAACAAAAGGCAGCAGAAACCTCTGCAGATTTAAATGTCCCTGTCTGACAGCTTTGAAGAGACCAGTGATTCTCCCAGCACGGAGTTTGAGATCTGCAAATGGACAGACTGCCTCCGGAAGTGGGTCCCTGACCCCCGAGTAGCCTAACTGGGAGGCACCCCCAATAGGGGCAGACTGACACCTCACAGCAAGGTACCCCTCTGAGACAAAGCTTCCAGAGGAATGATCAGGCAGCAACATTTGCTGTTCAGCAATATTCACTCTTCTGCAGGCTCCACTGTTGATACCGGGCAAACCAGGGTCTGGAGTGGACCTCGAGCAAACTCCAACAGACCTGCAGCTGAGGGTCCTGACTGTTAGAAAGAAAATTAATGAAAAGAAAGGACATCCACACCAAAACCCCATCTGTACATCAATATCGTCAAAAACCAAAGGTAGATAAAACCACAAGATACGGAAAAAACAGAGCAGAAAAGCTGAAAACTATAAAAATCAGAGCACCTCTCCCCCTCAAAAGGAACACAGCTCCTCACCAGCCACAGAACAAAGCTGGATGGAGAATGACTTTGAGGAGTAGTGAGAAGGCTTCAGACGATCAAACTTCTCCGAGCTAAAGAAGGAAGTTCGAACCCATCGCAAAGAAGCTGAAAATGTTGAAAAAGATTAGACAAATGGATAACTAGAATAACCAATGTAGACATGTCCTTAAGTGACCCGATAGAGCAGAAAACCATGGCATGAGAACTACGTGACTACGTGTATGCTTCTTTTGAGAAACGTCTGTCTGTGTCTTTGGCCCACTTTTTAATGGGGTTGTCTTGTAAATTTGGTTAAGTTCCTTATAGATTCTGGATATTAGACCTTTGTCAGATGGTTAATTTGCAAAATTTTTCTCCCATGTTGTAGACTGTCTGTTCATTCTGATGATAGTTTCTTTGGCTGTGCAGAAGCTCCTTAGTTTAATTAGATCCCATTTGTCAATTTTTGCTTTTGTTGCAGTTACTTTTGGCATCCTCGTCATGAAATCTTTGCCCATGCCAATGTCCTGAATGGTATTGCCTAGATTTTCTTCTAGGGTGTTTATAGTTTGGGGTTTTACATTTTAGTCTCTAATCCATCTTGAGTTAACTTCTGCATATGGTGTAAGGAAGGGGTACAGTTTCAATTTTCTGCGTACAGCTAGCAAGCACTCCCAGCACCATTTATTAGAGAGTCCTTTCTATATTGCTTGTTGTTGTCAAGTTTGTCAAAGATCCGATGGTTGTAGGTGTGCAGTCTCATTTCTCAGTTCTCTATTCTGTTTCATGGGTCTATGTGTTTGTTTTTGTACCAGTACCATGTTGTTTTGGATACTGTAGCCTTATATATAGTTTGAAGTCTGGTAGTATGATGCCTCCAGCTTTGTTCTTTTTGCTTACAACGATCATGGCTATTCAGGCTCCTTTTTGGTTCCATTTGAATTTTAAAATAGTTTTTTTCTAACAAACAGTAAAGGAATAGCATCAGTATCAACAAAAAGGACAACCATACCAAAACCCCATCTGTAGGTCACCAGCATCAAAGACAAAGTTAGAAAAAACCACAAAGATGGGGAAAAACCAGGGCAGAAAAGCTGAAAATTCTAAAACACAGAGCGCCTCTTCTACTCCAAAGGATCACAGTTCCTTGGCAGAACGGAACAAAGCAGGACGGAGAATGACTGACAAGCTGACAGAAGTAGGCTTCAGAAAATCGGTAATAAAAAACTTCTCTGAGATAAAAGGAGGATGTTCGAACCCATTGTGAGGAAGCTAAAAACCTTGAAAAAAGATTAGATGAATGGCTAACTAGAATAAACAGTGGAGAGAAGACCTTAAATGACCTGATGGAGCTGAAAACCATGGCATGAGAACTACATGACACATGCACAAGCTTCAGTAGCAGATTCAATCAAGTGGAAGAAAGAGTATCAGTGACTGAAGATCTAATTAATGAAATGAAGTGAGAAGAGAAGTTTAGAGAAAAAAGAGAAAAGAACAAAGCCTCCAAGAAACATGGGACTATGTGAACAGACCAAATTTACGTATGACTGGTGTACCTGAAAGTGACCAGGAGAATGGAACCTTGCTGGAAAACACTCTGCAGGATATTATCCAGGAGAACTTCCTCAACCTAGCAAGGCAGGCCAACATTCAAATTCAGGAAATACAGAGAACACCACAAAGATACTCCTTGAGAAGAGCAACTCCCAGACACATAATTGTCAGATTCACTAAAGTTGAAATGAGGGAAATATGTTAAGGGCAGCCAGAGAGAAAGGTTGGGTTATCCACAAAGGGAAGCCCATAGGACTAACAGCAGATCTCTCGGCAGGAACTCTACAAGCCAGAAGAGAGTGGGGGCCGATATTCAACATTCTTAAAGAAAAGAATTTTCAACCCAGAATTTCATATCCAGTCAAACTAAATTTCATAAGTGAAGGAGAAATAAAATCCTTTACAGACAAGCAAATCTGAGAGATGTTGCCACCACCCGGCCTGCCCTACAAGAGCTCTTGAAGGAAGCACTAAACTTGGAAAGGAACAACCGATACCAGCCACTGCAAAACCATGCCAAAATATAAGGTCCATCGATGCTAGGAGGAAACTGCATCAACTAACATGAGAAATAACCAGCTAACATCATAATGACAGGATCAGTTTCACATGTAACAATATTAACCTTAAATGTACATGAGCTAAATGTTCCAATTAAAAGACACAGACTGGCAAATTGGATAAGGAGCAAGACCCATCAGTGTGCTTTATTCAGGAGACCCATTTCACGTGCAGAGACACACAAAGGCTCAAAACAAAGGGATGGAGGAAGACCTACCAAGCAAATAGAAAACAAATAAAGGCAGGGGTTGCAATCCTAGTCTCTGGTAAAACAGACTTTAAACCATCAAAGATCAAAAGAGACAAGGAAGGCCATTACATAATGGTAAAGGGATCAATTCAATAAGAAGACCTAACTATCCTAAATATATATATGCACCCAATACAGGAGCACCCAGATTCATAAGGCAAGTCTTTAGAGACTTACAAAGAGATTTAGACATCCACACAATAAAAATGAGAGACTTTAATACCCCACTGTCAACATTAGACAGATCAACGAGACAGAAAGTTAACAAGGATATCCAGGGATTGAACTCAACTCTGCACCAAGTGGACCGAATAGACATCTACAGAACTCTCCACCCCAAATCAACAGAATATACATTCTTCTTAGCACACATCGCACTTATTCCAAAATTCACCGAATACTTGGAAGTAAAGCACTCCTCAGCAAATGTAAAAGAAGAGAAATTATAACAAACTGTCTCTCAGACCACAGTGCAATCAAACTGGAACTCAGGATTAAGAAACTCAATCAAAACCGCTCAACTACATGGAAACTGAACAACCTGCTCCTGAATGATTACTGGGTATATAACGAAATGAAGGCAGAAATAAAGATGTTCTTTGAAACCAATGACAACAAAGATACAACATACCAAAATCTCTGGGACACATACAAAGCATTGTGTAGAGGGAAATTTATAACAATAAATGCCCACAAGAGAAAGCAGGAAAGATCTAAAATTGACACCCTAAAATCACAATTGAAAGAACTAGAGAAGCAAGAGCAAACAAATCTGGAAGCTAGCAAAAGACAAGAAACTAAGATCAGAGCAGAACTGAAGGAGAGACACAAAAAAAGCCTTCAAAAAATCAATGAATCTAGGAGCTGGTTTTTGAAAAGATCAACAAAATTGATAGACCGCTAGCAAGATTAGTAAAGAAGAAAAGAGAGAAGAATCAAATATACGCAATAAAAAATGATAAAGGGAATATCACCATCGACCCCACAGAAATATAACCTACCGTCAGAGAATACTACAAACACCTCTGTGCAAATAAACTAGAAAGTCTAGAAGAAATGGATAAATTTCTGGACACATGCATTCTCCCAAGACTAAACCAGGAAGAAGTTGAATCCCTGAATAGACCAATAGGCTCTGAAATTGAGGCAATAATTAATAGCCCAGCAACCAAAAGAAGTCCAGGACCAGATGGATTCACAGCCAAGTTCCACCAGAGGTACGAGGAGGAGCTGGTACCATTCCTTCTGAAACTGTTCCAATCAATACGAAAAGAAGGAATCCTCCCTAACTCATGTTATAAGGCCAACATTATCCTGATACCAAAGCCTGGCAGAGACATAACAAAAAAAAGAGAATATTAGATCAATATCCCTGATGAACCTGGATGCGAAAATCCTCAAATACTGGCAAACCAAATCCAGCAGCACATCAAAAAGCTTATCCACCATGATCAAGTGGGCTTCATCCCTGGGATGCAAGGCTGGTCCAACATATGCAAATCAATAAACATAATCCAGCATATAAACAAAACCAAATACAAAAACCACATGATTATCTCAATAGATGCAGAAAAGGCCTTCAACAAAATTCAACAGCCCTTCATGCTAAAAACTGTCAATAAATTCAGTATTGATGGAACGTATCTCAAAATAATAAGAGCTATTTATGACAAACCCACAGCCAATATCATACTGAATGGGCAAAAACTGGAAGCGTTCCCTTTGAAAACTGGCACAAGAGAGGGATTCCCTCTCTCACCATACCTATTCAACATAGTGTTGGAAGTTCTGGCCAGGGCAGTCAGGCAGGAGAAAGAAATAAAGGGTATTCAATTAGGAAAAGAGGAAGTCAAATTGTCCCGTTTGCAGATGACAGGATTGTATATTTAGAAAACCCCATCATCTCAGCCCAAAATCTCCTTAAGCTGATAAGCAACTTCAGCAAAGTCTCAGGATACAAAATCAATGTGCAAAAATCACAAACATTCTTATACACCAATAACAGACAAACAGAGAGCCAAATCATGAGTAAACTCACATTCACAATTGCTTCAAAGAGAATAAAATACCTAGGAATCCAACATATAAGGGATGTGAAGGACCTCTTCAAAGAGAAGTACAAACCACTGGTCAATGAAACAAAAGAGGACACAAACAAATGAAAGGACTTTCCATGCTCATGGGTAGGAAGAATCAACAGCATGAAAATGTCCATACTGCCCAAAGTAATTTATAGATTCAATGCCATCCCCATTAAGCTACCAATGACTTAGTCCACAGAATTGGAAAAAAAACTACTTTAAAGTTCATATGGAACCAAAAAAGAGCCCACATTGCCAAGGGAATTCTAAGAAAAAAGAACAAAGCTGGAGGCATCACACTACCTGATTTCAAACTATACTACAAGGCTACAGTAACCAAAACAGCATGCTACTGGTACCAAAACAGAGAGATAGACCAATGGAACAGAATAGAGCCCTCAAAAATAACACCACACATCTACAACCATCTGATCTTTGACAAACCTGACAAAAACAAGAAATGGGGAAAGGATTCCCTATTTAATAAATGGTGTTGGGAAAACTGCCTAACCACATGTAGAAAGCTGAAACTGGATCCCTTCCTTAATCCTTATCCAAAAATTAAATCAAGATGGATTAGAGACTTAAATGTTAGACCTAAAACTATAAAAACCCTAGAAGAAAACCTAGGCAATACCATTCAGGACATAGGCATGGGCAAGGTCTTCATGTCTAAAACACCAAAAGCAATGGCACAACAAGCCAACATTGACAAATGGGATCTAAGTAAACTAAAGAGTTTCTGCACAGCAAAAGAAACTACCATCAGAGTGAACAGGCAACCTACAGAATGGGAGAAAATTTTTGCAATCTACTCATCTGACAAAGGGCTAATATCCAAAACCTACAAAGAGCTCAAACAAATTTACTCTTCGTAGAAAGAAAGAACAAACAACCCCATCAAAAAGTGGGCAAAGGATATGAACAGACACTTCTCAAAAGAAGACATTTATGCAGCCAACAGACACATGAAAAAATGCTCATTAGCACTGGTCATCAGAGAAATGCAAATCAAAACCACAGTGAGATACCATCTCACGCCAGTTAGAATGGCGATTATTAGGCCGGGCGCGGTGGCTCAAGCCTGTAATCCCAGCACTTTGGGAGGCCGAGACGGGCGGATCACGAGGTCAGGAGATCGAGACCATCCTGGCTAACACAATGAAACCCCGTCTCTACTAAAAATACAAAAAAATTAGCCGGGCGAGGTGGCGGGCGCCTGTAGTCCCAGCTACTCGGGAGGCTGAGGCAGGAGAATGGCGTAAACCCGGGAGGCGGAGCTTGCAGTGAGCCGAGAGCCGGCCACTGCACTCCAGTCTGGGCGACAGAGCCAGACTCCGTCTCAAAAAAAAAAAAAAAAAAAAAAAAAGAATGGCGATTATTAGAAAGTCAGGAAACAATGGGTGCTGGAGAGGATGTGGAGAAATAGGAACGCTTTTACACTGTTGGTGGGACTGTAAACTAGTTCAACCATTGTGGAAGACAGTATGGCAATTCCTCAAGGATCTAGAACTAGAAATACCATTTGACCCAGCGATCCCATTACTGGGTATATACCCAAAGGATTATAAATCATGCTGCTATAAAGACACATGCACACGTATGTTTATTGCGGCACTATTCACAATAGCAAAGACTTGGAACCAACCCAAATGTCCATCAATGACAGACTGGAATAAGAAAATGTGGCACATATACACCATGAAATACTATGCAGCCATAAAAAAGGATGAGTTCATGTCCTTTGTAGGGACATGGAAGAAGCTGGAAATCATCATTCTCAGCAATCAATCACAAGGACAGAAAACCAAACACCTCATGTTCTCACTCATAGGTGGGAATTAAACAGTGAGAACACTTGGACACAGGAAGGGGAACATCACACACCGGGGTCTGTCGTGGGGTGGGGGGAGTAGGGAGGGATAGCATTAGGAGATATACCTAATGTAAATGACGAGTTAATGGGTGCAGCACACCAGCATGGCACATGTATACATATGTAACAAACCTGCATGTTGTGCACGTGGACCCTATAACTTAAAGTATGATAAAAAAAATTTTTTTTTAAATGAAAAAAAAGAAATGTAATAATAATCTTATTCATTATAACTAAAGCAATTCTTTGTAGAACTTTTTATGCTAAACACAATATAAACTTTTTGCTCATTCACAGAATTGTAAGTCAGTTATTATAAAATGTTTGGAAAATTTAGATATATAATACTAATTTTTTGTATATCCACAAAAGGGGTATAAAGATTAAATAAATCTACTAATATCTTATAGCTGCTTAGTAACACTGTTGGTTTAGAATACATGAAACTCCTTATGACATGCCCTTTTTCATACCAATGCTGCTATGAAAATACGAATTAAGACTCACATATTGAAATCACATTTAAGAAATGCTTCTATTTCCTGTGTGTATTTGACTCACAAAAATGGGATATCATAATCCTTTTAAATTATTAAGATTTTTTTCCTCCAAAAATATTCTTTACTTGGATTCCCAAATGCTTGTCATTGAATTCAGAAACAAAGATAAGAATATATCCAAGTGTTGATGAAATATCATCCTATCTTAATTAAGTCATCTTCAAAGTCATTTAAAGGCATGATTTGAAGGCATTACTAGAAACTTCCTCATTCCCAGGTGAAAGAGGCAGGAAGCTAAAGGTCAGGAAACCTAGTTCTAGGCCAAACTCAGCTTTATACTAAAGGTTATCCTCCTAAGTCATTCGTTTAAATTCTTTGTTCCAACAGTTTTCTTATGCATACCTTAGTTGCCTCATATATAGCAACTCTTGTTGCCCTCTAGATTGTTATAAGGTTCAAACCGATCAATAGAAAAAATAATTATAAGAGGAATCTGAAAAGCTGTAAGTTCTATAAAAATGAAAATTATCCTTGTTTTTATGTTATTAGCTGCTGATTCTACCAATTGCATTGATACTATTTAACCTCCTAGTGTAAGATCAATTTTTTGCAAGTTTTCACAGGATGTATGCCACCAATAGAGCCAAGATATTTTTGGTACAAATTTTTATGCTCTTGGGTAATGTTATGGCGACTATTTTTTTAAAATCCTGAATTGGTATACTTTTTTCCCTTTTTGTCAATACTTGAGGAATAGAACAAGAATTCTAACTAGAGTGAATTAATACAGAGAACTTGTAGAGGAAAATGTTATTTAACCAAAAAAAAAAAAAAAAAAAAAGAATAATTGTTTCAGACATGCTGTTCTTTATGGCTTTATTAAAAGCTGCTCTAAGCTGACGCATTTGCATTTGGACTAGTCATAGTCTCCTTATTAAGTGAAGCTACTGGATTAGTTTTTTGTTTTGTTCTGTTTTCCTTGTCTGAACAGTTTTCCAGTGATAAATGTTCAAGTGCCTCGGTTTTGCAGAACAGCACCAATTAAGTTATGGACATCTACCCAATGCTGCCAAGATTTTAGCAGTTTAAAGAAGTGAAATAAATTAGTCTAGCTATCTTCAACACTCTTTTTTTATAAATCATTTAGAGTATGTCCTTTGGAGAATATTCATACTGTGGCTCTTAGCAATTATAATTGCCTGCCTACAATTGTCTGTTTACATCTTTCTGCCCAACTAGATTATAACCTCCTCAAGAGCAGGTTGCTGTTCAAGGCCAACATTATTATTTGTGATATTCCTAGGACTCTACTGTGGTACCTAGTACTTAGGGGATTCTTAGTAAATATTTGTTTGTTTGAATTCATGAACAAGATTATGCTACACAAATACATTGTTGCTACATATTGAAAACAATAATAATAGTTTGAGGTATGGAAAAGTCAAATAGGTATGAAAAGGTGAAGACTTCTTATTGTTAGTTGTGTATATCTAGCACAAGTCCCAACACACAGCAGGCCCTCATAAATATGAAATTTATCTATTAAATTCTGTCCAAGTGACTGTGCTCACCATTTTTGCTCTTCACCTTAATGTATGAACTTGAGTCCTAGGAAACGTCACCAAAGTAGTGAAGGTCAAATAAGTAAGAATGATAAATTATCATCTGAAAGCTATCATGTTTCTTTATCTGTATTCTACCTTTTTTGCTTCAGGAGATTTTAGTGTGTGGCCATTCGTTAGAAGTGAATATAACCACAAACCTGGACTTCTTCCTAAGTGTGGCTCAAGTTCAACTCTTACATCAGTTAATAGTAGCAAATATGACTGGACTGGAACCATCAAACAAGGCTGCAGAGGTAACTGTTACCTGATTTTGATCAGGCTTACTGCACTTGTTCCAACTTTACATTCACTGCAGGAAAACTGTAATTAAGCTGACTGCTTTCTGCTTAATTATTCTGTATTTAACTTTATTCAAAATATAGTCATAAATCATTTTGGATTGTTATTCTTGATTTTAGAAATTTGTTTGGTCTCTATTCCTCTTATTTATCATGTACCTTTGCAAAATTGCTGTGGACTGACCGCAGAGGAACCTCTGTTATATACATAATTTTATTGCCCTGCTGAAATTATAAAGTATGATGTGAGAATCCTGGTATAGCTTTCATTTACTCGGATACATTACAGTAATAAGGCCTCTTTTGGAAGTGAACTTTCTAAGAGTACTATGGGAATATCTTCAATAAATAACTTGTAAAGCATTCGTTTCCCATGCTCAGTGGGAAATGAATGGACACAATCATAAAAGTTGAATGCCTGCCTAGAATTTTAATTTTGATCCGGTGTTCGTTGGAAGCCTGTATTGTAACCACAAAGTGTGTCAGCAAGAAACAAAGAAAGCTATTTGTTAGATTCTTCTCAAGATATATTTTCTTCGCATTTTGTTTCCACATTTCTCTAACATTCTGCACTTAGAATAAATATTTTGTAAATACTCAGGTGAACAAACTTTATATATGAAAAAGATGTTGCTTTTATTTTTGTCATGAGTTGTAAAGAAGGCTTTAAGTTCTGTTTAGTAAGAAGGTAGGAAATGAAGAGGAATTTAGGTCTTTCAACTGCGACATTATTCTTTCAGTCTTCTTTATTTAAAAAAAATTTTTTTTTAATGATAAATCTTTTATCTTTTGTAAATGGAGATTTTCTAATGTAATCATCCTTTACTAGCCATGATATCTATTTATTCACTATCTATTGTAAAAGGACTTTAGAACTACATATTCTCCACAATATTAACTTTTTAAATATACATGAGGGAATCCATAAAAATGTAATTATATGACATCAAAATAAGCAAATTAAAAAATACTTCCCCATGCATTTTCGATGAGGCCTCTGAAGCACGTTGAGTTGGATAAAAGTAAATTACATTCCTATATTATTTGTGCTAATTTTGTGAATGTCTCCTATCAAAGAAATCTAACTCTCAGATCACTGATTGTTTTAGGAATTCGTATAACTTAGCAAATTGGTTATTAACTATTTACACACTTTTAATGCCTCGTAAGGGGATCAATTTCAGTAAATAAAGGGATACTGGGAGTTACTGACTATCCCTCCCTGAATGTTGAATCATTACTGGCAGTTCCATAAACTGGATAGGCATTGTTTTCTTCTGCTTTAAAAAGGTATCTATGGCTGTGTGTTTCTCCTTAGAGATCATGTTACAAGTACAGATGACATGAATGTTTTTAAATGGTTAAAATGGTAAATTTTATGTTATGTATATATATCACAATTAAAAATACAGGCTATATAATAAGAAAGGACTGTTTGGACTTTTTCCCAACCCTGATGGGACATATCTGTAAAAAGTTCAGTATTTTAGAAAAGACCTACAGTGCACTGGAAGAATATGATTCAATTTTTGAATTATTCGCAGAACTCATATTTGATAGTCTATGAATATAAAGATATTTTAGTTACATAGAATACTCTGTAATAAGTCAAGGGTATATTTTGAAAGGGCTGGTTGACTGCCTTTAGTGTGGTTTCACAACCACACTACCACAAAATTTTTTTTTTTTTTTTTTTGAGACAGAGTCCTGCATTGTCGCCTGGGCTGGAGTGCAGTGGTACAATCTCAGCTCACTGTAACCTCCACCTCCCAGGTTCAAATGATACTCCTGCCTCAGCCTCCCAAGTAGCTGGGATTATACGTGCCTGCTACCACGCCCAGCTAATTTTTTTGTATTTTTAGTAGAGACAGGGTTTTACCATGTTGGCCAGCCTGGTCTCCAACTTGTGACCTCATAATCCACCCTCCTCGGCCTCCCAAAGTACTGGGATTACAGGCATAAGCCACCGTGCCTGGCCTTTCTTTCTTTTTTTTTTTTTTTGACACGGAGTCTCACTCTGTTGCCCAGGCTGGAGTGCCATCTTGGCTCACTGCAACCTCCACCTCCAGGGTTCAAGCGATTCTCCTGCCTCAGAGTTCCAAGTAGCTGGGATTACAGGCGCGTGTCACCATACCCAACTAATTTTTGTATTTTTAGTAGAGACGTGATTTCACAATGTTGGCCAGGTTTGTCTTGAACTCCCGACCTCAGGTGATCTGGCCCCCTCGGCTCCCAAAGTGCTGAGATTACAGGCGTGAGCTACTGTGCGCAGCCAACAATTTTTTTAAAAATTCTTTTTGAAAAGAAAAATAGGAAAATTAAACCTGGCTAACTTATTGGGAAAATGGAGGAAGATACATATGTTAGTACATATAATATAATCCTGACATTATAAACAAATACTATTGCATAGGAATTATGCATTAATAATGAGAATCCCATTTATCAGGTTTTCTAGAAGGCACCCTGTGAATTGTAGACCAGTAAATGTCAAATATGTTCTAAATCCACCATCTGATACTATATTGATACAATATACTTCTATAAGAAGAAATTATGTATATTTGATGTTACACATGTTTTTTTTTCTTTTCCTTTCTTTTCCTTTCTTTTCTTTTTTTTTTTTTTTTTTTTTGTTTAGTAAAGATGGGGTTTCACCATATTGCCCAGGCTGGTCTTGAACTCCTGGCCTCAAGGGATCCATCTGCCTTGGCTTCCCAAACTGCTGGGATTACAGGCGTGAGCCACCACATCTGGCCTAATATAGTATGTTTTTTGAAGGTGTTAACGTTTTCAGACAACCTTTTGCAATATTTATTTGAAAGATTAATTTTGGCTGGGAGCATAGTGGCTCACACCTGTAAGCCCAACAGTGGGAGGCTGAGGTGGGTGGATTGCTTGAGCCCAGGAGTTCACGATCAGCCTGGGCAGCATCGTGAGACCCCCATCTCTACAAAAAAAAATTAAAAATTAGTTGCTTGTGGTAGTGTGTGCCTGTAGTCCCAGCTACTCGGGAGGCTGAGGTGGGAGGATCACTTGAGCCCCAGAGGTCGAGGGTGAAGTGAGCAGTGGTGGTGCCACTCCACTCCAGCATGGGTGACAGAGCAAGAGACCCTGTCTCAAAAAAAAAAATAAAAGGAAGATTAAACATTATTCAAGAATAATCAAGAATAATATCACTTGGGAGGCCAAGGTGCGGGCAGATCGTTTGAGCATAGGAGTTCAAGACCAGCCTGGACAACATGGCAAAACTGCATCTCTACAACAACAGCAAGAAAAAAAAAAAACCACACACACACACACACACACACACACACACACACACACACAAATTAGGCAGACATGGTGGCACATGCCTTTAGTCTCTGCTACTTGGGGGCTGAGGCAGGAGGACCACTTGAACCTGGGAGGTGGAGGCTGCAGTGAGCCGAGATGACACCATTGCACTCCAACCAGGTAACAAAGTGAGACCCTGTCTCAAAAAAAAAAAGTATAATATGATAGTGGGATTATGTATTAGTGGAGGAAACATCTATTCAATAAACAAAGGGGAAAAAATGAACATATCTTTGGAACTAGAAGTGAAAACCATAGGGTAATCTGAGGATTCTTGCCAGAACCAATATTTAATATTAATTTTAATTAAAATGACAGCTAACACATAATGAAATGTACCAGTTCACAGCCAAAATGACTGGATGATGGATTAGGAAAATTCTGTCCCACATTAAACAAAAATTTTCCAATATTGTTGCTCTGAAAAATGTGTTTTAGATGGGGTGAGACCACTAGACCAATGGACCTGTATTTGTATTATTAGATTTTCACTGTCCCTTTCAAATACTATAATTTCCATGATTTCTAGCTCCCAGAATATTTAGTTTCTGCCTTTAAATGAACCTTGTTTCTCTGTACATACAGGTTGAGTCCCTTATCTGAAAACACAAAATTCGAAATGCTTCACTGAGCATTTCTTTGAGGGTCATGTCATGTTAATACTCAAAAAATTTCAGATTTTGGAGCATTTTGGATTTTGAATTTTCGGATTAAGGATACTCAACCTGTGTTATGACGGGCTGAGAAATTACATAAAAGAAACAGGAATTTAATATTCAAAAACAAAATGCATTCCATATTACAAAGTACATGTCCTTCCTTATCTAGCTCACTGCAATAGTTCACCATCCCATTCTATATTTCATGTCTCCATGACATCTGTATCTAGAGAACTAGTACAACAGGCACGTTATTTGGGATTCTTACATGTTAGTTCTCTGCCTTTTATATGAGGTGAGAGTCCACCTTTTAGATACCTTAACAGCCAAAGCCAAATTTACAATTGTAAGTTCACTCCCAAAACAAAGCTCCACTACTCAGCCTTGATTTCTAAACCAGTGTTTAACAGGACTGTGGTTGACACAATTGGTTTACCCTTCAGAAGGTTCTTCACCTTCTTACAAGATAGTCTTAGTCTCAAAAAGGCCATTAGTTTATTTAGTATAATATGGCTTTATTTTTATCAAATTAGTAAATGAATTTTAACAACCAAAATTTGCTAATGAAATACATCAAAGTAGCACAATCCCTGATACCCCCACCTCATCCTTCCTGATAGTCAGCCACTCTTTATAAGCTGTTTCTTCAAGTATTTATCTCCATATTTCTAAATAACCTGAATGGACTATCATCTCTTAATTCACTGTTACCGTATTCACTTGCTGTTTGTTGTAAATAAGGATTCTATCTCTTTTGCACTTCCTTTCTACACTTCCATCTTCTCAGTATTCTTATATCATATTCTTTTTTGTCAATCTTAATTGTTTTCATTATAAAGATGATATAAATATTGTTCATTGCTTAGTGAGTTAATGTAGTGTGATAATATTTCCTGTCATTATACTTTTTTGTTTTTATTGAAGTTACTCATTGCCACAATTTCTATTTACTCGTTTTTTAAAAAATCTCTGTGTCTTCCCTGTCGCTAACCCACACCCCATTCCTATCAGTGGCTCTACCATAATTCCTCGCAATTTAATTTTTCGCACTGTAAAACGTATCAGATAGCATCACCTCTGCTTTCCCCCTGAGAGCCATTTTTCCTAAAGTTCTTTTTCTGCCTTCTCGGTTCTGGGACTGTTAGTTCTCTAGACCTACTGCACACTTGGCATAAAAGAGCCAGATGAGAGAAGATTCTGATTTGAGGTTGATGTAAACAATGTTAGAGAAAATCTAGGTATCAATAAAATAATGTGTTCTTCTATTAATATAAGTTAGTAAATTGACCAGTATCTTTATTCTATCATTCTAAAATATTAAGTATTATTATTTACTACATTAAAAAGTATAATAGTATAGAAAAATGTTGTCTGGCTAATATAATCTACTTGGATATTAAAAAATTTTTTTATAAAACAGAATAATGCATTGGGCTTTTTTGCTATGAACTGTCATTGAGCTTATGCCATATGAAGTGATGGTAGAGGTTGTTTGGGGTGGTATTATTACTGTTTTAACTTAGAAATAATCTGTTTTGTAGTTGTGCTTCATTTTAGGAATAGAAATTCTTGTCTTTTAGTAGAAAGTGAAAAATTCAAGACATTCTTGACCAAACTAAGGACTGTCAGAAATAATTAGAAATAGGAACTTGAAGGTAAAGAAGAAGGAAAGGGACTTTAAGTGTGTGGTGGCATAATAACAGATGTCTTCTGGAATAGAATTTCAGGTAAGATGAGGCATATAGAGGAAATGAATACCCAAAATGTATGTGGGTAAAGGGGGTTTTGGAGAGGAAACTGAGACTAGCGTGAGGGAGTATGTTGATTTTCTGGTCTGTCTTGCTGCTTTCTTTCTTGAGGTAGTCATGAATGGAAAAGGCCAGATCAGAGGCTACATATTTCTATATTTAGGAAACGAGATGGGAATTTTGGACAGTGTGCATAGGGTGACCTCCCATTGGTGTTGCTATGCTGAGTATTATGTTTCCTATCAGAGGCACCTGGATATACTACTTGTAACCAGGCAATAAACACAGGCTCCAATAAAATATGGATTCAAGCAGAGCCTTAAATGGACAAGAGGGGCTGTGACAGAATACCTCAAATTTCTTAAAATCTAGGCCTGGAAAAGATATTAAGTATTTTACTGCCTATCTTCTCCAAGGGAAGGATTTCTTAGGTACAGTGAACTCTCACATCTATCACAATTTTAGTTAGGCCTTGTCAATGTTAAAATTAGTGTACTAATTTTATCTCCTGATAAACAAGCTTGTGCTGAGACAGGAAAACATCACAGTTGCCTCAAAGTAGATGTAAGACATCAAGAAGACAATAAAATTTTAAAATTTTCAGCCATGATGATGTTTATCCCTATAGATTTCTTTACTAGAAATCCAGTAAATGCATTAAGTTTTCCTGAGGCTCTAGTAAACTGTCTATGCTAGTCTTACTAGGCATTGTTCATTGAGAGCTTACTATATGCCAGATACACTGTCTACAGTGTGACAGAGTTTTGAAAAATAAATACACTATGGTCTCTGCCCTCTAGGCTTTTATAATCTGGTTGGGAAGTAAAGCATAGACAAATGGAGTGATAACTAAGAACACAGAGCAGTATATGAAAAGTGTTAAATACACTCTATGGAAAATTAGACTTATGAGTCTGGGGAAGAAAGAGAAAGCTTTAGGCCAGGTGATCAATGATCTAGCTTTATGGAGAAGTGGAATACATAGAAAAGAGTAGCCTATTTATTTATTCAATAAATATTGAATGCTTCCTTTGGTCAAATACTATTATGGATACTAGGGTGACAGCATTAAACAAAAGAGGTAACATTTCTGCTTTCAGGTCTGATGCGCATATATTTAGTAGGGAAGACAGACAATAATAAATATTTGGAACTACCTTAAAATATAAATACATCTACTCATGTGCAGAGATTATATAGCTTTACATTTTCTGTAACTGATTTAATCTTTCTTACAAGCCTAAACTTCATTTAGATTAAGGATGTTGGTTGTTAGAGAAGAGAAGCAGTAGGGGGGTATACATTAAATTTGCCATCAATAAAAAATAATTTCAACATGGAGAAATAGCATGAATAAAGACATGGAGTTTTCTAAGCATTAGGATTTTTTTGGTAAGACAGTGAAAAAAATTAATCTTTCTAGAATGAAGGAACTGTGCAGGGAAATAATGGAAGATACACTGAGAAGTGTGTATTTAATCATGGGCAGTCGGGAACCAAAGTTTATAGACTTGAATGGATGGGATGACATAGAAGAAATGGTTTTTAATGAAATTTGTTATGCTTAGTCTTTTTTTGGCAAAGGATTTGAAGTGGCATTCAATAAAACATAAGAAATGAAAACTGCAGACTAATATCTCTGGAGAATATGGATGCAACAATTCTCAACAAAATGCTAGCAAACAAAATCCAGCAACATAGAAAGAATTACACACTATGGCCACATGGGATTACCCAGAAGTGCAAGGTTGGTTTGACATCTGAAAATCTATTAATGTAAAGCACTATATCAGTAGAATTTTTGAAGTCATATGATTATCTCAATAAATGAAAAATATTTTTGATGAAATCAGTACCCTTTCATAATAAAAACATGCAACAAACTAGGAATAGAAGGGAGCTTATTCAACTTGATAAATTACAGTTATTAAAAACTCACAATTATCATCATAGTTGATGATAAAAGACTAAGATACTTTCCCCTGAAATCAACAATAAGACAAGAATGTCTGCTTACATCACTTCTATTCAACACTGTACTGGAAGTTCTAGTTGGAGTAGTTAATTTCACCCAGTATGCTTCCAATCCCTTACTCTGTTTAACTTTATAAGCAAAAACTGATCATACTGAGGTCCTCTTACAGAATCAGAGACTCTTAGAACTGTCAGGTACTTCAGAAATTGTGTTATTTAATTATCATTCATTAGCCCACGTGAGAGTGAAACTCTGCTCAGGCTCCTGCTTCCCTCCGTGAGCCTTCTTGCACTCCCCCACTTCTCTTTTCAGTGGACACAACCAGAAAACCTCAAGTATCCTCTGAGTTTGACAGGAATGGGAGAGGGTATAAGCTTGATGCCATATTAAGCAGTTTTCCATTGGATGAGGAAAGCCTAACTTCCTGTTTCTTAAAACAGGGTATCTGTTTTCTTAAAACAGTATAGCTTCCTGTTTCTTAAATTTCTTCCTGATAACTTCTTTTCTTAAATCCAGATGATTTTTCTGATGGAATCCTTGCTAGAAAGCCAAGTTAAGGCCTCAGAGCTGTTCATTTATTTGCCATCCACCCTTTAGAAAATTCTTAGACTGGGTCAGTCAACAGTTTATATCTATGCACTTAACTCACTGTCAAGGGCACAAAACATTTATAGAAGAGGAAGATTCAACATAGCAGTGTCTAATACCTGAGTCATCCCATCTTGCCAACTTGTCTAATCTTTCTTAATGAGTCTTGCTTTCTGTCCCCTATTTTTCTGTTGTGGCCTGACTTTTAATATAAGGCTGATTCTGAAACAGATTAATCAAATGCATGTTAAATTTTGAGTGGTGGCTTTGTGGGAAGAGGGAAAAGACGGGCCAGTAAACCCTAAACCACAGAGCAATTATTTTGCACAGCTTTGGAAGTAAAGTGCTTTTCAACAAATGAAGAAACAGTCCATGCTTGTGGATGGGAAAAATCAATATTGTGAAAATGGCCATACTGCCCAAAGTAGTTAATAGTTTCAATGCTATTCCCATTAAACTACCATTGACACTCTTCCCAGAATTAGAAAAAAAATATATTTTTTTTATACTTTAAGTTCTAGGGTACATGTGCCCAACGTGCAGCTTTATTACATGTATATACATGTGCTGTGTTGGTTTGCTGCACCCATTAACTCGTCATTTATATAAGGTATTTCTCCTAATGCTATCCCTCCCCCATGCCCCCACCCCATAACAGGCCCCAGTGTGTGATGTTCCCCACCCTGTGTCCAAGCGTTCTCATTGTTCAATTCCCACCTATAAGTGAGAACATGCAGGGTCTGGTTTTCTGTCCTTGCGATAGTTTGCTCAGAATGATGGTTTCCAGCTTCATCCGTGTTGCTGCAAAGGACATGAACTCATCCTTTTTTATGGCTGCATAGTATTCCATGGTATATATGTGCCACATTTTCTTAATCCAGTCTGTCATTGATGGACATTTGGGTTGGTTCCAAGTCTTTGCTATTGTGAATAGTGCCACAATAAACATATGTGTGCATGTGTCTTTATAGTAGCATGATTTATAATCTTTTCAGTATATATCCAGTAATGGAATCACTTGGTCAAATGGTATTTCTAGTTCTAGATCCTTGAGGAATCGCTACACTGTCTTCCACAATGGTTGAACTAGTTTATAGGCCCACCAACAGTGTAAAAGTGTTCCTATTTCTCCACTTCCTCTCCAGCACCTGTTGTTTCCTGACTTTTTTTTTTTTTTTTTTTTTTGAGACGGAGTCTGGCTCTGTCGCCCGGGCTAGAGTGCAGTGGCCGGATCTCAGCTCACTGCAAGCTCCGCCCCCCGGGTTTACGCCATTCTCCTGCCTCAGCCTCCCGAGTAGCTAGGACTTTTAAATGATCTCCATTCTAACTGGCGTGAGATGGTATCTCATTGTGGTTTGGATTTGCATTTCTCTGATGACCAGTGCTGATGAGCATTTTTTCATGTGTCTGTTGGCTGCATAAATGTCTTCCTTTGAGAAGTGTCTGTTCATATCCTTTCCCCACTATTTGATGGGGTTCTTTGATTTTTTCTTGTAAAGTTGTTTCACTTCGTTGTAGATTCTGGATATTAGCCATTTGTCAGATGAGTAGATTCCAAAAATTTTCTCCCATTCTATACGTTGCCTATTCACTCTGATGGTAGTTGTGTTTGCTGTGCAGAAGCTCTTTAGTTTACTTAGATCCTATTTGTCTATTTTGGCTTTTGTTGCCATTGCTTTTGGTGTTTTATTCATGAAATCCTTGCCCATGCCTATGTCCTGAATGGTATTGCCTAGGTTTTCTTCCAGGGTTTTTATGGGTTTTAGGTCTAACATTTAAGTCTTTAATACATCTTGATTTAATTTTTGTGTAAGGTGTAAGGAAGGGATCCAGTTTCAGCTTTCTACATGTGGCTAGGCAGTTTTCCCAACACCATTTATTAAATAGGGAATCCTTTCTCCGTTTCTTGTTTTTGTCAGGTTTGTCAAAGATCAGATGGTTGTAGATGTGTGGTGTTATTTCTGAGGCCTCTGTTCTGTTCCATTGGTTTCTCTGTTTTGGTACCAGTAGCATGCTGTTTTGGTTACTGTAGCCTTGTAGTATAGTTTGAAGTCAGGTAGCATGATGCCTCCAGCTTTGTTCTTTTTGCTGAGGATTGTCTTGGCCATGTGGACTCTTTTTTGGTTCCATATGAACTTTAAAGTAGTTTTTTCAAATTCTGTGAAGAAAGTCATTGGTAGCTTAATGGGGTTGGCATTGAATCTATAAATTACCTTGGGCAGTATGGCCATTTTCACGATATTGATTCTTCCTATCCATGAGTATGGAATGTTCTTCCATTTGTTTGTATCCTCTTTTATTTTGTTGAGCAGTGGTTTGTAGTTCTCCTTGAAGAGGTCCTTCACATCCCTTGTATGTTGTATTCTTAGGTATTTTATTCTCTTTGAAGCAATTGTGAATGGGAGTTCACACATGATTTGGCTCTCTGTTTGTCTGTTATTGGTATATAGGAATGCTTTTGATTTTTGCACGTTGATTTTGTGTCCTGAGACATTGCTGAGGTTGCTTATCAGCTTAAGGAGATTTTGGGCTGAGACGATGGAGTTTTCTGAATGTACAATCATGTCATCTGCAAACAGGGACAATTTGACTTCCTCTTTTCCTAATTGAATACTCTTTATTTCTTTCTCCTGCCTGATTGCCCTGGCCAGAACATCCAATACTATGTTGAACAGGAGTGGTGAGAGAGGGAATCCCTGTCTTGTGCCAGTTTTCAAAGGGAACACTTCCAGTTTTTGCCCATTAAGTATGATACTGGCTGTGTGTTTGTCATAAATAGCTCTTATTATTTTGAGATAACGTTCCATCAATATCGAATTTGTTGAGAGTTTTTAGCATGAAGGGCTGTTGAATTTTGTGGAAGGCCTTTTCTGCATCTGTTGAGAGAGATAATGATGTGGTTTTTGTCTTTGGTTCTGTTTATATGATGGATTACTTTTATTGGTTTGCATATGTTGAACTAGCTTTGCATCCCAGGGATGAAGCCAACTTGGTCATGGTGGATAAGCTTTTTGATGTGCTGCTGGATTCGGTTTGCCAGTATTTTATTGAGGATTTTTGCATCCATGTTCATCAGGGATATTGGTCTTAAATTCTCTTTTTTTTTTTGTTATGTCTCTGCCAGGCTTTGGTATCAGGAGGATGCTGGCCTCATAAAATGAGTTACAGAGGATTCCCCCTGTTTCTATTGATTGGAATACTTTCAGAAGGAATGGTACCAGCTCCTCTTTGTACCTCTGGTAGAATTCACCTGTGAATCTGTCTGGTCCTGGACTTTTTTTGGTTGGTAGGCTATTAATTATTGCCTCAATTTCAGAGACTGTTATTGGTCTATTTAGCGATTCAACTTCCTGGTTTAGTGTTGGGAGAGTGTATGTGTCCAGGAATTTATCCATTTCTCCTAGACTTCCTAGTTTATTTGCATAGAAGTATTTATAGTATTCTCTGATGGTAGTTTGTATTTCTGTGGGGTCGGTGGTGATATCCCCTTTATCATTTTTTATTGCGTCTATTTGATTCTTCATTCTTTTCTTCTTCTTTAGTCTTGCTAGCAGTCGATAATTTTGTTGATCTTTTCAAAAAACCAGCTCCTGGATTCATTGATTTTTGAAGGGTTGTTTTGTGTCTCTGTCTCCTTCAGTTCTGCTCTGATGTTAGTTATTTCTTGCCTTCCGCTAGCTTTTGAATGTGTTTGCTCTTCCTTCTCTAGTTCTTTTAATTGTGATGTTAGGGTGTCAGTTTAGATCTTTCCTGCTTTCCCTTGTGGGCATTTAGTGCTGTAAATTTCCGTCTACACAGTGATTTAAATGTGTCCCAGAGATTCTGGTATGTTGTATCTTTGTTGTCATTTGTTTCAAAGAACATCTTTATTTCTGCCTTCATTTCGTTATGTACCAAGTAGTCATTCAGGAGCAGGTTGTTCAGTTTCCATGTAGTTGAGCGGTTTTGAGTGAGTTTCTTAATCCTGAGTTCTAGTTTAATTGCACTGTGGTCTGAGAGAGCGTTTGTTGTGATTTCTGTTCCTTCACATTTGCTGAGGAGTGCTTTACTTCCAAGTATGTGGTCAGTTTTGGAATAAGTGTGATGTGGTGCTGAGAAGAATGTATATTCTGTTGATTTGGGGTGGAGGGTTCTGTAGATGTCTATTAGGTCTGCTTGGTGCAGAGCTGAATTCAAGTCCTGGATATCCTTGTTAACCTTCTGTCTCATTTATCTGTCTACTGTTAACAGTGGGGTGTTAAAAGTCTCCCATTATTATTGTGTTGGAGTCTAAGTCTCTTTGTAGGTCTTCAGGACTTGCTTTATGAATCTGGGTGCTCCTGTATTGGGTGCATATATATTTAGGATAGTTAGCTCTTCTTATTGAATTGATCCCTTTACCATTATGTAGTGGCCTTCTTTGTCTGTTTTGATCTTTGTTCGTTTGAAGTCTGTTTTATTAGAGACTAGGATTGCAACCCCTGCTTTTTTTAAATTTTCCATTTGTGTGGTAGATCTTCTTCCATCCCTTTATTTTGAGCCTGTGTGTGTCTCTGCACTTGAGATGAGTCTCCTGAATACAGCACACTGATGGATCTTGACTCTTTATCCAATTTGCCAGTCTGTGTCTTTTAAGTGGGGCATTTAGCCCATTTACATTTAAGGTTAATATTTTTATGTGTGAATTTGATCCTGTCATTATGGTGTTAGCTGGTTATTTTGCTCATTAGTTGATGCACTTTCTTTCTAGCCTCAATGGTCTTCACAATTTGGCATGTTTTTGCAGTGACTGGTACTGGTTGTTCCTTTCCAGGTTTAGCGCTTCCTACAAGAGTTCTTGTAAGGCAGGCCTGGTGGTGACAAAATCTCTCAGCATTTGCTAGTCTGTAAAGGATTTTATTTCTCCTTCACTTTCAAAACTTAGTTTGACTGGATATGAAATCCTGTGTTGACAATTTGTATCTTTAAGACAATTTGTATCTTTAAGAATGTTGAATATTTGTCCCCACTCTCTTCTGTCTTGTAGGGTTTCTGCCGAGAGATCCGCTGTTAGTCTGATGGGCTTCCTTTTGTGGGTAATCTTACCTTTCTCTCTGGCTGCCCTTAGCATTTTTTTCTTCATTTCAACCTTGGTGAATCTGACAATTATGTGTCTTGGGGTTGCTCTTCTCGAGGAGTATCTTTGTGGTGTTCTCTGTATTTCCTGAATTTGAATGTTGGCCTCCCTTGCTAGGTTAAGGAAGTTCTCCTGGATAGTATCCTGCAGAGTGTTTTCCAGCAAGGTTCCATTCTCCTGGTCACTTTCAGGTACACCAGTCATACGTAAATTTGGTCTGTTCACATAGTCCCATGTTTCTTGGAGGCTTTGTTCTTTTCTCTTTTTTCTCTAAACTTCTCTTCTCACTTCATTTCATTAATTAGACCTTCAGTCACTGATACTCTTTCTTCCACTTGATTGAATCTGCTACTGAAGCTTGTGCATGTGTCATGTAGTTCTCATGCCATGGTTTTCAGCTCCATCAGGTCATTTAAGGTCTTCTCTCCACTGTTTATTCTAGTTAGCCATTCATCTAATCTTTTTTCAAGGTTTTTAGCTTCCTCACAATGGGTTCGAACATCCTCCTTTTATCTCAGAGAAGTTTTTTATTACCGATTTTCTGAAGCCTACTTCTGTCAGCTTGTCAGTCATTCTCCGTCCTGCTTTGTTCCGTTGCTGCCAAGGAACTGTGATCCTTTGGAGTAGAAGAGGCGCTCTGTGTTTTAGAATTTTCAGCTTTTCTGCCTTGGTTTTTCCCCATCTTTGTGGTTTTTTCTAACTTTCGTCTTTGATGCTGGTGACCTACAGATGGGGTTTTGGTATGGTTGTCCTTTTTGTTGATACTGATGCTATTCCTTTCTGTTTGTTAGAAAAAAACTATTTTAAAATTCAAATGGAACCAAAAAGGAGCCTGAATAGCCATGATCGTTGTAAGCAAAAAGAACAAAGCTGGAAGCATCACACTACCAGACTTCAAACTATACTATAAGGCTACAGTATCCAAAACAACATGGTACTGGTACAAAAACAAACACATAGACCCATGAAACAGAATAGAGAACTGAGAAATGAGACTGCACACCTACAACCATCTGATCTTTGACAAACTTGATAACAACAAGCAATATGGAAAGGACTCTCTAGTAAATGGTGCTGGGAGTGCTTGCTAGCTGTACGCAGAAAATTGAAACTGTACCCCTTCCTTACACCATATGCAGAAGTTAACTCAAGATGGATTAGAGACTAAAATGTAAAACCCCAAACTATAAACACCCTAGAAGAAAATCTAGGCAATACCATTCAGGACATTGGCATGGGCAAAGATTTCATGACGAGGATGCCAAAAGTAACTGCAACAAAAGCAAAAATTGACAAATGGGATCTAATTAAACTAAGGAGCTTCTGCACAGCCAAAGAAACTATCATCAGAATGAACAGACAGTCTACAACATGGGAGAAAAATTTTGCAAATTAACCATCTGACAAAGGTCTAATATCCAGAATCTATAAGGAACTTAACCAAATTTACAAGACAACCCCATTAAAAAGTGGGCCAAAGACACGGACAGACGTTTCTCAAAAGAAGACATACATGTGGTCAAGAAATATGAAAAATAGCTCAGTATCACTGATCGTTAGAGAAAGGCACATCAAAATCACAATTAGATACCATCTCACACCAGTCAGAATGGCTATTATTAAAAAGTCAAAAAACAACAGATTCTGGCAAGGTTATGGAGAAAAAAGAAATGCTTTTACACTGTTGAGTGGGAGTGTAAATTAATTCAACCATTGTGTGAGACAGTGTGGTGATTCTTCCGAGACCTAGAGGCAGAAATACCATTTGACCCAGCAATTGCATTACTGGTTATATACCCAAAGGAATATAAATCCTTCTGTTATAAAGATACATGCATGTGTATGTTCATTGCAGCACTATTCACAATAGCAAAGACATGGAATCAACCTAAATGCCCATCAGTGATAGACTGGATAAAGAAAATGTGGTAAGTGTATACCATGGAATAGTGTGCAGCCATAAAAAGTAACAGGATCACATCCTTTGCAGGGACAAACAAGGGTGGAGTTCAAAGCCATTGTGCTCAGCAAGTTAACACAAGAATAGAAAACTAAACACCACATATTCTCACTTTTAAGTGGGAGCTTAATGATGAGAACACATGGACACAGGTTGGGGGACTACTCACACTGAGGTCCATGGGGGGAGGGGTAGGGGAGGGATGGAGAGATAGATAATATCAGGAAGAATAGCTAATGGATGCTGCACCTAATACCTGGGTGATGGGATGATCTGTGCAGGAAACCACCATGGCACACATTTACCTATGTGACAAACCTGCACATCCTGCACATGTACCACTGAACTTAAATGTTAAAGGAAAAAAAAATGCTTTTCTTTTGCATCAAGGGAGTTAAGAGAGAATGGAGAGAATTGTTGCAGATAAGGTCTGTTTGTTGATTTCTCAGGATATAAGTCTTGGGGGACATGTAAGAAAGAAAACACAGTGGTCAAGAACTTGAGCTTTGTAGTTGGAGTCCGGCAATAAATCCCATCTCCTGTGTTTACTTTCTGTGTGGCCTTGGACATGTTAATTTAATTCATGTGAGCTTCAATTTAATCATCTGCAAAATTGAGATAATAACAGTCCTCCCCAATGGGATTGCTGTAGAGATTAGTTGGGAAGCTATTTCTTAAGTATTTTTCATAGGAATTGTTATATAATAAGAGCTCAATAAAAGCCATCACCATCATTGTCATCTCATCTAGAGATCCTTAATTTTCATCTCTTTTCTATCTGCTGCATTATATCTTGCCCAAGATCCTTCTCCAGTTTGCTTGATTATAGAGCACATATGAGTATTTCTTCATGTTTTTGAGTTTGATTGGATAAAAGGAGGATGTAATAGAATGCTCCAGTGTCCTGTTTATCATCTGGCAGGCTTTGAAAGTGTGTCTGTTCCATAGACTTCTGCCCAGTTGATAACACAGTTTGCCCCAGCAACTTATTCCTCAGGTAAATGAGATCTTGCTGAAACTATAGTTGATAGTGAGATGCTCTGGAAGCACTGGGGTTGTTTTCAGGTGGCAGACTAACAGAAGGATGTATGTATCCCACTGCTTTGCTTTATTTACCTTGCTCTATTCACTCAGGATTCACTGTTGACTTTTCTCAGTCATAGGGAAGATTTACAGAACCGGTCTTCATCAAATCAGTTAGGACTGTTATTAATTGATCACTGTCAAATTAATTATTGCTGAAATTTTAGCTCTTTGCAATAAATGAATCAACTGTTAAAGCTGCATTGGAAGATACTTGCATTTTCTCCTCAAAGATTAATTATTCCCAGTGTTTATCTTCATAAGCTCTGTATGGTTAGTGACCCATATATGACCCTCTAAAAATGTTAAGAGCTTCAAAAGTCAGTCCTATATTGAGTGCCCTATACTTTTTGAACTATTTGTTGGGGGTTACATATAGATGAAAAATGTTAAACTTTCATTAATATAAAAATGTATGACAAAGCAACAGCAATCAAGACAATATGATACTGGCATAAGGATAGACATATGGATCAATGAAATAGAATTGAGAGTTCAGGTACTAACTCTCCTGTTTATAGTCAATTGATTTTTGACAAGGTAGTATAGATCGTTCAGCGGAGGAAAGAATAGTATTTTCAAGGAATAATGCTAGGATGACTGGATATTCGCATGCAAAAGAATGAAGGAAAATGCCTGAATCATATCATATATAACTCAAAATGGATCAAAGACCTAAATGTAAGAGCTAAAACTATAAAACTCCTTGAAGAAACTGTAGGTGAAAATGTTCATGATCTTTGGTTAAGCAGTGTTTTTTTTAAATATGACACCAAATCAAAAAACCAAAAAAAAAAAGAATAGATAAATTGAACTTCAAAAACCTTGAAGCTTTTGTGCTTCATAGGACATGACCCAGAAAGTGAAAAGACAACCCACAGAACCAGAGAAAATATTTGCTAATCATATATTTGCAGAATGGGAGAAAATATTTGCTCATCATATATTTGATAAGGGACTTCTATCTAGACTATAAAAAGGACTCTTACAACTCAGTAATAAAAATGCAAATACCCCAATTTTTAAGTGGGCTCAAGGAATCTGAATAAATATTTCCCCAAAGATGATGTAGAAATAACCAATAAGCACATGAAAAGTTGCTCAGTGTCATTAACCATCTAGGAAATGCAAATCAAAGCCACAAGAAAACACCACACTGACTAGGATGGCTACAGTCAAAAAAGTCAAATAATAACAAGTTTCGACAAGGATGTAGAGAAATTGGAACCCTCTTACACTGGACCAGAATGTTTATCTACATAACCTACTGCTACAGTGACATTTGGGGTACATTTGCAAAATTCTGAGAGTTGAATAGATCAGCATTTGACAACTACTACCCTAAAGTATCTTCTCTGAAAAGAATTTTGCTGTAAGTTCTTTTTTTTTTTTTTTGGGTGGGGGAAGGTGTTACATGACTCCCCAACTGGAGCCTAGAGTAGCTAAGATGTGGTACTTCTGATTAAAGACAGATACATACGCTTAGAAAACCAGATGGAAATGGGTAAGTTAGCAGAGAAGTCTATTGTGAAAATAAGGGTTATAACATTTCACTTGGAGACTGTTTTAGCTGCATGTCACAGAAACCCAAAATAGATACAAGTTTCTTTTACTCAGGTAACAGTCCTTAGGTCAGTAGTTCTAAGACTGGTGTAGTGGCTCTGCTCCCTCAGGTCAATCAGAGACCCTGTCTCCTCTCTTGTTGTTAATTTATCAACTCTGAGGTATCTCACTGACTTGGTCCAAGATGGCTTACCAGGTCTGTGTTAAAAGCAGCAGATGAGAGGATAGGGGAAATGAAACAGGAAGCAGGGACCCCTCCCTATAAGGACAAACTCTGAAGTTGCATGTATCAGTTATGCTCACATTCCATTGGTCAGAATTTAGCCATGTGGTCACACCAAGCTCCAAGAGGGGCTGAGAAATGTAGTCTTTTTTCTTTCATTCCGCCTGTATAATTGCAGAAGAGAAATATAGTATTTTACATGTGCCCTGCTAAAAATTATTTTTCTGCTGCATGCCCTGCTGAAAATTATTTTACTATGAAAGAAGGTGATAACGAATATTGGAGTACAACCAGCATCCGTAGCTAGAGAGTCTTCAGGGTTACCTGGTAGGCAGTCAAGATATTCCTCAGAAAGCAGCTTTGGTTCTTCCACAATACTTCGAACATATCCTCAAATAGAGTCTAAAGTTCTATATCATATAATATGGCAGAAATAATGTTAGCTTGAAAATTGTTCAGTACCTCTATAGTGACAAATATTGTCTTTTCCTATTGTTTCTACCCCTCTTCATCTGAGGATAAACTCCCATTTCTTTAGGTGAACAATAGTCTCCTCTTCCATCGTGGTTTTGATGGGGCTTCCCATTATATGGTCGCCCTGTGACATTGGCCTGATAATTACTCCATCCTCCTGACCTTTACTGGGTGGTCTGATCACAGGGCCCAGACAAGGATAGTGTTTCATATGAAGACAGTGAGAAAGGTAAACTGCCTTTCCTGTAGTTAAGTAAGTTTAGGTATAATACTGAAGCTTTCATTGTTCTTGCTCCATCCTTCTTTACCACTGTCATATGAAGAAAACCTGTTCTGTGTTAGAGAGAGATAAAGAGAGGAGGAGCCAAATGCACAGAAATAAGCAAACTTGAGAGACAAAGTCTTGATGACATCATCTGACTCCCTTGACATAGTTCTGGTCAATGAGGTATAAAGAGAAGTGTTCTACAGATT
Organism: Macaca nemestrina; assembly: GCF_043159975.1. Lineage (NCBI taxonomy): Eukaryota > Metazoa > Chordata > Mammalia > Primates > Cercopithecidae > Macaca > Macaca nemestrina. Next base: position 45,838,472 of record NC_092132.1, on the reverse strand, counting down.
TCTGGGAAAGTCTTTACTTTCTTTCTCCTCCTCCTCCTTGGAATAACAACGATGGAAGTGACCAGCCACTTGTGACCATGTGATGACAAACATGAGGAGAAAACACACAGTAAGGATAACAAAGTGGACAGAGAAGATGGTCCTGAGATGTCAGTGACATTATGCAGCTACTGCACCAGCCCTAACTTTAGGTTATGTGAGCAAAATAAACCTAAACAGTTAGGCTATTAGTATTTGGCTCACTATTACATAACGCCAAGCACAATCCTTACTGATCAGATGTTGTTACAGTATTCTAAGTCTGAGATAATAAAACCTGGGGAAAATACTGAGCACACAGTGAACTTCAATGCTGAATAAATACTTGCTGAATGAATTAATAAATGGATTTCTGAAATCATAGTAATTCTCATTTCTGTTCCTAGAAGTAGAAAAAATAAGATGTATACAACATATACTTCAAAAGAATTGGAAGAAATTGTTGGCTAACTGCATGTTTGATGGAGACAGATAGGTTAAGTACATACCATGGAGTGCTTTGAACATCAGATTGAAATGTTTTGCTTAAGTCAGTGGGCAATAGAGAGAAGTTGGTGTTTGTGCGGTTAGAGAGTGACTTAAACAGGTATGCCTCAAAGTTCAGATCCATTTTAGGCTGAAGCTCTCAGTTGTGCTCCCACATCAATAATAGTCATCTATAAGTATGTGATCTTCAAACATAAATATGATAGTTACATTTTACCTGTTGTAATATAAATGAGGACCTATTATCTCATTATTCAGTAAGGAAATATCTGTACTATGTGGTATCACCCATTGTTTTCAGAAGCTACAATTGTTATTGATTACGTAGAAGGGGGAGAGGGCTGAGATTGCCCTGGGTTACGTTCATTTGGCTGCAGTAATTATTCTTTTATTCCTGAATAGCAAGTAATCATCTTATTAAGCCTACTTACAGAGGTAGTGTACGTAAAGAGTAACACATGCTCATTTTCAAATCAGTGATTCAGAATAAATAAAACTTTTGTAGGAAAATATAAACCATGTTTTTAGGGGCAAAGAATAGAACCACATCATTGGAGATCTGATGTGGGAGTTCTTTGATCTCTGCACTGCATATCCTGGAGAAGAATAAAGACAACTTATAACACTAATTGAGCATTCCTTCCTTTGCCTTCTCCCCTTCCTCCTCCTCCTCCACTTAACCACTTGGTTTTAGGCACTTCCTTAGCTCTCCCTTCCCTTCAGTCCCCAGTGTAGATCCACTTGGTAATCTGTCCATGCATGTTTGGTACCTGTTATCATGCTGTCTTTGATAGTTAAAAATTATGGTTTTTTTAAGTAGAATCTCATTTGCAAAAAAAATTACTTTAGCCAACATAAAATATACAGTACTTAGTTCATGTTTCTAAACTATTTCTAAAGTAATGGTTATTTCTATCCAATGTAAAGTTTCCATTTCCCCAGACTTTTTGCTATTATTTATTGTATTTGACTTCTCTACAACTATCTAAATACTAAAGAACTACATAAAGCACTGTATTCAACTCTCTATGAAGCATGATAAATTTACATTTTTAAAAATATTATACTCAAGCTGGTCAGAATAGGTAAAACTCCCTTTGCTCCAGCTACATCTCCATCTCAGTCAGCCCCTGTCCTCTCAAGGTTACTATTAATATCTGTCTTCCTGTCTCCTCGGACCTCTCCCATATACTCCTCTATAGTTTCCATTTCTTTCCATTCATGCTAAGTTACATCATCTCTCTGACCCTGAATTTTCTCTTGAATAATTGTTTTTTTCCTCACCTACTGTTCTCTGATTTCTAATGCTTTTAATATCATATACTTGTGACACACAAAAATATTTGTACAGAAGGAGGAAAGTCTTAGGAAAATCCGTTTTAAATAATTTATGATCTTTTCCAAGTAAAAATGTGACAAATGAGCAGGCTATTCAAAATAATTAAGGGTCCATGGTTTGCTTGGTTTCCTATCTGACAGTTTGTACTTTTCTAACAAGCAACTTCTGGGCTTTTGGTTACTATTACATAAAAAAATAGACTTTTAAGAAAAATTAACATTAGAGCCATGGGAATGTATATAATTTTCATCTAAGATTTCAGACATTTTTAGATTGCTTATTTCTAGAATGTTGGCTCTTCATCAAAGGTTTTCCACAGCAAATGACTTAAAATCTCAGAATATAGAGGAATAAAAAATAAACACCATGGCCTAAACCCCGTAATCTTCCTTCTACATTTTTTAAGATTCTCAGACTTTAGCAAATGCCACAGGTGGCCCCTCACCATTCTTTCTGAAAACTGGCCCATTTAGTAGTGTACCTTTGAGAGACACAAAAATACACTGGGGAGATGGAAGGCTTTGATGATGGTGGTGGTTACCCAAATGTATACATTTTTCAATGCCCGATCAACTGTACCTTTTTAAAGGGTGAATTTTATTGTTTACAAATTATACTTCAGTAAACCTTGCTTTAAAAATTGTTGGGCTACTCAGTGCAGCTTTTGTCAGAACGTGTATTACTACCCAGGATCCATAACACCATAACACTAGCTAACATAGTGGGAGCTCACCCTGTGTGAGATAATAGTCTAAGTGTTTTATATAGTTTAACTCCTTTAATCTTCATAATCATTCTCTGAATTTGGGGTTGCTTTTCAGATTCGATAGATATGGAAACAAAGTTTCAAGGACGTCCTGTAACTTGTACCTAACAAATATCAAAGTCAGGTGGGCAGGCATGCACTCTCACATACACACCCCACTTGAGAATGTATTGGTTAGAAGCACTACAGTTTGGTGACCTAACTGGTATGGATATGAGTGTTCTTAGGGTCAGTTAAGCAAAAATGAGGTTTTACAAGGCCTTAATTGTCCTTATATATAATTTGCATTTTATTGTATTGCAATGGTAAGCCATTGAAGAGTCAAAAACAAGAGAATGACATGATCAGATTCACATTTGGAATAGTGGCAGGTGGACTAGGCAGGGAGACCCAACATGGTAATCTCCTGTAGTAATTCAGATAACAAAAGCCTAAATTGAAGCATTCATTTGGGGAAGAGAGGAGAAAAACCAGTAATGGGCTAACTTTGCATTTGCCTAAGAGGCAATGTCTCAGGACATGTATTGAAGCAGAGAGAATGCTGGAGAACTTTCTTTCTCTAGCTGTTCCAAATTGAATAACAAAAGGCAATGACTCTTCTGCTTACGTGTTTTCTTGTAGGTATCAACTATTCCTAAACTGGAAGACCCCTGATTGGCATCTCCCTGCACTTTGTACCTTTATCGAACTCTTGACCGGCTCACTGTTTCCTTTATACCCTAAATAAAAATGTTAGAGTAGAGTATTGTCTTTGTAAAGTTTCAAGGAGAAGCTTTTTATTTATTTGTTTTACTGGTTTTCTTTTTAAATTTTTTTTTAATTATTTTATTGTATTTTAAGTTCTGGGATACACGTGCAGAGCGTGCAGGTTTGTAACATAGGCATACATGTGCCATGGTGGTTTGCTGCACCCATCAACCCGTCATCTACATTAGGTATTTCTCCTAATGCTATCCCTCCCCTAGCCCCCCAACCCCAACAGGCCCTGGTGTGTGATGTTCCCTTCCCTGTGTCCATGTGTTCTCATTGTTCAACTCCCACCTATGAGTGAGAACATGTGGTGTTTGGTTTTCTGTTCTTGGGTTAGTTTGCTGAGAATGATAGTTTCCAGCTTCATTCATGTCCCTGCGAAGGACATGTACTCATTTTTTATGACTGCATAGTATTCCATGATGTATATGAGCCTCATTTTCTTTATCTAGTCTATCATGTAACCCATAAATGTCTCTTTCTTCTATTTTTCTGAAATTTGAGTCATTTGGTAAAAAAATGAGTCTAAACACTCTGTTCTTCAATCTAGAGATAACTCTAATCCTCGATGTAATCATTTCATAAATGTTTCTCCTGCTTAATTTATCTCCTTAACATTTTAGAAGAGTTTTGGCAGTCATTAATTTTAGTTCTTCTAAAATATTTTCTGAAATTAACTTCCCATCATTCTAGTTTTTTCTTCAGGCATCTCTCTTTTCATGGAGCCATATTCACATAAATTAGGTCTTTCCCTCTCAATAGCCTTGGAAGATATTTGTGAATCTTTGGAATTTGGGTGTCTCTCTATCCGAGATAATTCCTCTAATATTGTTTTTGGCATTCTCCGGTGGGTGAGGGGGAGGGTGGATCTAGGTTCTCTGGGGCCTGACGTTGGTCCTTTTTAAAAAGAATACAAATTATAATTACCAAATTAGGTTTAGGGTCATGAAATGGCCTGTGCAAGTAAGAGGCCTTAGAGCTGAAACTTCTTTTGTTTGCTTGCTTGTTTGTTTGCTTGTTTTGAGACAAGGTCCCACTCTATCACCCAGGCTAGAGTGCAGTGGTGCAATCTGGACTCACTGCAACCTCTGCCTCCCAGGTCCAAGGGATCCTCCCACCTCAATCTCCTGAGCAGCTGGGACTACAGGCACACGCCGCCAAACCTGGCTAATATTGGTATTTTTTTTGTTTTCGGTAGATATGGGGTTTTGCCATGTTGCCCAGGCTGGTCTCAAAACTCCGGGGCTTGAGTGATCCACCTGCCTTGGCCTCCCAAAGTGCTGGAATTACAGGCATGCCCAGCAGCCCGGGCTGAAACTTTTTTAATGTTTTGGTAAATCAACCAGCCTTAGGTGAAAACTGACATTACTATTATATTAATGTTCTCTTGCTGCTATAGCAAATTATCACAAACTTAGTGGTTTGGAACAGCACAAGTTTATTATCTTCCAGCTTTTTCAGCAGGCTGACATAGATATCTCACTGGACTAGAACAGGGATATCAAGCCAGATGTCAGTCCCATCTGCTCTGGAGGCTACGGCTGAAGGATCACTTAAGCTCAGGAATTCAAGACCAGCCCGGACAACATAGCAAGACTCAGCCTCAAAAAAGAAAAAAAAAGATGTCAGCAGGGGCTTTGTTTGCTTCAGGAAGCCATAGGGGAGAATCCGTTTCCTTGCCTTTTCTTTTTTTTTTTTTCTTTTTTAGAGACAGAGTTTCACTCTTGTTTCCCAGGCTGGAGTACAGTGGTGTGATCTCAGCCACTGCAACCTCCGCCTTCCAGATTCAAGCGATTCTCCTACCTCATCCTTCGAAGTAGTGGGATTACAGCCATGTGCAACCATGCCTGGCTAATTTTGTATTTTCTAGAGGCCTCCTGCATTCTATGACTTACGGTCTTCTTCCTTCATCTTCGATGCCAACAGTGGCAGGCCAGGTTCCTATATTGTATTAAATATGTCGCTGATTGCTGTTCCATCATTATATGTCTCTTTAAGCACAGGAAGGAACAATTCTCAGCTTTTAAAGACTTGTGATTAGATTTGACCTACTTGGATAATTAAGGATAATCTCCCCATTTCAAGATCTATAACCTTAATCACTCTGCAGAGTTCCTGCTGCCACGTAACCAACAAACCTTCAATTTGTAAAAAAACACAGTATCTGTGAAGCACAATAAAGCCAAATGCAATGAAAGGAGGCCTGTTTATGTTAGTAAAAATGAAAGGGAAAGTATATAACCTTCCCTCCTTTTCCAAGAGAACATTAAACAAAATTATAAAATCTTTGTGAATACCCAACATTATAACTATTTTCAGAGCTCCTTGACAAAAATTGTTTCATTTCTTAATGGTCTAGAGAAATAATCCGAATAGATGGAGCCAAAGATTAATGACCAGTAGTAGTTTATCTTATGCATCTAAGATACCACGTATATTTTAAAAGAAAACTTTAGTCTCTTAACTCCTCTCCCACAAGTAAGAAATGTGGTAGTTTCATACACTGTTGGGCCTAGACCTGTGCTCACATTGTCCCAGGTATTTCCCTCACTCCCATTACCCTATGATTCTTTTGAGTTAAGTGTCTTTAAGAGATGGAAGCTCAAAAGTTAATAAGAGAAAATCCATTGAATTATATATAGGTCTAGTAGCAGGTCATATACAATTTGTATTATTGATTATCTCACATAAAAGAACTCTAGAACAGTGGTTCTCAAATCGTTTGGTTTCAGAATCCCTTTACAATCTAAAAACTTGAGGACCACAAGGAACTTTTGTTTATGTGGGTTGTCTATAACCCAGTAATATTTATTAGCTATAACCTAATATTTACCATATAAAAATTAAAATAGGACATTTAAAAATATTTATTAATTCATTTAAATGTAACAATAAAAATGCTTTAGATATAAATGTAAATAGTCATATTTCTAAATTATAACAATTATATTTTTCAAAACAAAAACAATCACTGGCATTGTCTCAAATTTGTGTGAATTTCTTTAATGTATGCCTTAATGAAAGACAGCTAGATTCCTTTATTTGCTTCAGTCTGTTGCAATACTTGTTTTGATTGGAGCATATGAAGAAAATAAAGCCTCACATGGATATGTAGTTAGAAGAGAGACTATTTTAATAACCTTAAGATAATTGTGGATATTATTCCTTGATAATGCATTAAAACTCAACAAGTGGTAGTATATTTTTTTAATCTACTGTTTTGTTTTGTTTTGTTTTGTTTTTTGAGACAGGGTCTCACTTTGTTGCCCAGGCTGGAGTGCAGTGGCATGATTATGGCTCACTGCAACTTCGATCACCCATGCTCAAGCCTTCTTCCTACCTCAGCATCCCTAGTAACTGGGACCACAGACACATGCCACCATGCCCAGCTAATTTTTTTTTTTTTGTAATTTTTTTTTCTTTTTTTCTGTAGTGACAGGGTCTCACTCTCTTGCCCAGGCTAGTCTTGAACTCCGGGGCTCAAGTGATCCTCCTGCCTCCTCCCAAAGTTCTGGAATTATGGGGGTAAGCCACTGCATCTGGCCTATCCACATTATTGACCGAATTTGTTAAACAGCTTCGTTGAAATACAATTCACACATCATACAATGCGCACATTTAAAATGTACAGTTGTATGACCTTTATTATATTCAAAGTTATGTAGTCATCATCACAATTTTAGAATTTTAACAACATATTCAATTTTATAATTTTTTTCACACCAAAAAGAAACCTCATAACTATTCCCAATTTCCCCATCTCCAGCCACTAACAGAACTTGTAGATGACAGGGTTGATGGGTGCAGCAAACCACCATGTCACGTATATACCTATGTAACAAACCTGCACATTCTGCACATGTATCCCAGAACTTAAAATATAATAAAAAATAGTTTCATAATCTAAAGAAATTCAGAAAATAAATAATATTAAAATGAGGAAACATTGGAAATTAGTTTTTTACTTATTTGTCTAATGTTGAGTAGTAAATTTGCTTATTCTAATCTGGAAACCAAGCCTTTTATCAGCTATTTTACTAGAAAATCTATGTGAAATATTATGATAACTTAGAAAAAGTCCAAGGCGTAGGCTTAATTCGTCTGTCATATTGAATAATCTTCAAATAATCTTTTAGTCTTCAAAAATGGTTATAGAAAACTGTTAGATTTGAGAAATTGGATATGAATTATGCTGGCATTCTAACATTCTCAAGTTAAATTCCCCTAAGCAGTGTTCCATGGGAAATGAATTCATTTGAACAACTTAAAGAAATATTTTAAGAATGAGATGTGCCTTTCGTTATAAAACTTCTAACTGCTGCAAACATATGTAAGAATTTTGTAGTAGGTTGAATGAATTAGTTATATAAAAATCTGCAAATAAACTTCCTATAGAAAATATAATAGACATGAAATAAATTATATAGAGATATTTTATTTAGCTGGTTGAAATCAGATTCATTTTTGTCAGTGCTTTATTTGTGATATAGTTTTGACAGGAATTTTCAGAAGACTTTTAAAGTACATATTTGTACTTTTGTACTTTAATCACATTATTAATAGTGATGATAATAACAATAGATAATACTTATTGACTGCTTACCATGTGCCAAGTACTACCTGTTTTTTTATATGCATTATCTTATTTAATTCTCAAATAGCTATATGAGGACTGTTCTTGCTGGGAACAAATAAACCAAAAAAAAAAAAAAAAAAAAACTCAAAGCTTCGGATGTGGTAATCATTGACATATTTATTTGTCATGGGAGTAATTTCACTACCCTATAACAGCATTTTTACACTCTAAGCAGTCTTCTGTTTGATAGCAAGGATTGTTTTGTGGTAGATGTTTTGCTTTTTGCTCTCTTTTAACACTAGTAAAATAGACTGGAAAGTCTTTTAGCCTTTCTATAAACTTTAAAACATTTTTTTCTTTCCAGATATACTGTTCTCATAGACTGGGTTTGACTGAATTTTTCTGTAAAGAAATATAGATAAAGAATAATATGTGATATCTAAAAATTTTAGTACTCTAAGGACTGAAAATGATAAAGATGATAATGATGACATTTATTGTATACTTATTATTAGCTAAGTATGGTAAATACTGAGTATTAGCTCTCTGTATAATGCCATAAAATACAGGTACTATTCTTATTCCCACTTTTCAAAAGGGAGAACTGAGGCACAGAGAAATTTAAGTTATTTTCCAAAGGTCCTGTTATTGGTAAGTGGTGCAGCCATGATTTCAACCCAGATTTTATGTCTAAAGTACTGCTGTGCTTCTGCCATTAGACTAGCAATCTGGATTCCTAATCCTGGCTTTAGATTGTGTTCTTGTGCAACTTTCCTAAACTCTTTAAATTTCACTCTCCTCGTCTATCAAATGAGAATAAGAGTAGCAGTGCTTAACATTATGAGCATCACAGATCCCTGTGGGGTGTGTTGTGAGAATAAAAAAGAAAGTAAAGTATTCAGCACAATTCTTGGTATACATAAGTACTCAGTAAATGGAAATACCTACGGTGGTGAAATAAAGTCTCTCTTACTGAGTGTATTTCCAGCCATGTGGTCCTTACTACTATGTCACGATACTAAATATTCTGCTGACTCTCTGCCTTCTATTTTAAGCCAGTCTAATATACACAGCAGCCAGAGTAATTATCCTAAGGTTTATTTAGGGTCATATCAGTCCTTTGTTCAAAAATCTTCATTGCTTCCCTTTGCCTGCTGCACTAAATAAGAACTCAGCCTGCTACTGAAGGTTCCAATTTATCTTTCCTGCTTTATCCTTTCTCACAGAAACCTGTGTAGTTCTCATTTGGAGTGGGAATACCGTTGTTTGGAAATGTTTTAGAACATCAGCATTACTAAAGGTCTACACTCAGCATTTAGAGGATTAGGACCAGGGACGCTCCAGATTATTCTGTGAGTGTGACAGTCTCAGACATGAATTGTCTCACACAAATGTGGATAGTCAGCTTCTTCCACTTCCTACACTGAACCTCCTCCCTATTTTCCTACTATCATTCCTTTACTCCTGCTTTCTATTTGACTATTTCTATCTCTCCTTCTAATTCTGTGGCAATTGTCATCTTATCTAGCCTTCAAGGCCAAGCTTAAATGATCATTTGTATTTCTGGATTCCTCCAGTTTCTGTGTGAAACCACACTTGTATCTTTTTAAAAAAAATCTTAGATAGCTTTACCCTTTATACCTGTTTATAATTATAATTATTTTTCATGAAAAAGACAATTGACTACCCTGAAATCTTTTTTAAAGACAAGTTCAAAGTCTGATTCATCTTTAGTGTCTCAAAATGTGACTATGTTGTTATACCTTTTAGGTATTTCTGGAGAGTAGACAGCCTATTTTACATTCTTTGGGCATAAATACTCTGCATTATGTATCTCAGCATTGCTGGTACCTCACCATAGTACCAGACCAATGATCAATGATAAATTCATGTTTTCTAAATCAGTTCCTCTAAGTAGACTGAAAGTTTCTTGAAGGCAGTTAAAACAATATTTATTATTTGGTTGTTCACCTATCAACATTCTTATTTGCCTATCTGTCCATTCACCTGTCCCCTTACTTCATTCAAAAAGACTATGAAAGAGCTGGCAAGAGCAGCGTCTATACTTCCCTGTATATATGAAACAATAGATAGCATGATTCCTTTTATGTACTAGGTGCCTAATATGTTTTGTTGTGTGGACTTGTTAGTAGCCTATAGCATAAAAGAAAGGTGAAAATATTCTCATCTCTTCATATTGTTCAGTGGTGAAATACCATAGATGTCAAAGCACCCAGGACTTGAATGACAGGTTAAAGAAATGTAAAACTGGATAAATTTGGTTTCTTTTAACGTGGTGACATGCTATCAAAAATATATATACTCTGAACAGACCATTTAAAAAGGAGAAGGAGAAAGGAAAAAGGAAGAAGGAAGAAGTCTTGCTATGTTGCCCAGACTGCAGTACAGTGACTATTCACAGGTGCAGTCCCACTACTGCTCAGCACAGGAGTTTTGACCTGCTCCGTTTCCAACCTGGGCTGGTCACCCCCTCCTTAGGCAAGCTGGTGGTCCCCTGATTCCAGGAGGTCACCATATTGATGCTGAACTTCATGTGGACACCCAACTGGCATAGCGCACTACAGCCCAGAACTCCTGGGCTCAAGTGATCCTCCTGCCTTAGCTTCCCAAGTAGCCAGACTACAGATGCATACCATAGGAACCTCTTAGTACTTGTCTAATTTATACCCCTCAGTTAAATAAACAAGAAGAAATTAAATGGCAAATTCAAGGGCGAACACAGATTTACATTCAGAGATTACTGGTAGATTATGTAGGCTACTGTAATTTCACTAGAGAAAAATAACTCCCTTAAAATAGTTTTTCTTTTAATTATATATAGTGTGTTTTGTTTTTTGAGATGGAGTTTTGCTCTTGTTGCACAGGCTAGAGTGCAATGGCGCAATCTCAGCTCACCACAACCTCCACCTCCCGGGTTCAAGCAATTCTCCTGCCTCAGACTCCCAAGTAGCTGGGATTACAGGCATGCGCCACCATGCCCGGCTAATTTTGTATTTTTAGTAGAGACAGGGTTTTTCTATGTTTGGTCAGACTGGTCTCGAACGCCCAACCTCAGGTAATCCGCCCACCTCGGCCTCCCAAAGTGCTGGGATTACAGGCATGAGCCACCACGCCTGGCCTAAATTATAATTATTTTAAAAGTGTTTCAGTGTAAGAAGGAAGTCTAGGATGATTTTAACCTGAGTATTTTATGGGATTTAGGCTTAATGCAGGTCATTTAGAAATAGTCCTATGTTATTTAATGATTTAAAACAGAACTTTATGCTTTCATTATTTGGATTAAATAAACTTCTATTCTTTTTTCTTATCCTGAAATGATAATCTAGAGAAGAAAGCAGATGCCTTTACTGAGTTTCATGTTAAAAACTTTACTTGCCGGCCAGGCGCGGTGGCTCACGCCTGTAATCCCAGCACTTTGGGAGGCTAAGGCGGGTAGATCACGTGAGGTCAGGAGTTCAAGACCAGCCTGACCAACATGGAGAAACTCCATCTCTACTAAAAATACAAAATTAGCCAGGCGTGGTGGCGCATGCCTGTAATCCCAGCTACTCGGGAGGCTAAGGCAGGAGAATCACTTGAACACAGGAAGCAGAGGTTGTGGTGAGCCGAGATTGCGCCATTGCACTCCAGCCTGGGCAACAACAGTGAAACACCGTCTCAAAAAAAAAAATTCACTTGTCAAAATAAGTATCAGGAAGTTTTCATGTCTTTTAAAATTTGCCTTTGTTTCAATGTAATAATTACTCCTGTATTATTATTATGAGTAATATTATTAGCCATCTTCTAAATGAAGTAGTACAGTATAGTGCAAAAAGCACAGAATGGTCAGAAAAGCTGTGTTCTAATCCTGGCACTACCACTTACTGACTTTGAAAGACAGCAAATTCTATGATTCCTCTGAGCCTGTTTCCCTGTCTGTAAATTTGGGATAGTACTCCTTAATCCTTAATCTTATTGTGGGGCCTTGTTGAAATTACGCTCATTGAAAACAAACACTTAAGCTTGGCATTTAGTACACACTCCTCAAAAGTTGTAGTAGTTATCACTGCTAGAATCTGCTACTGTAGATTAATTTATAAGTTTTTAAAAACTCTTTATTCCTTTGATAAGGAAAAGTGTATACTTAAATATGTTTTGGCAGTTTATAATGGATCACTTTCTAGATTTCTTTTGGATTCTCCATTAATCTAAACTAAAAATCAGATAAATTTCTGTAAAATTTGGTTTGCCACACATGATGGAATCATGGTCAAGTCATTTTGCCTCTCTGGGCCTGTTTCCTCCTGGCAAGGGGAGTTGCGACGTGTGAATGTTAAAGCCCCTTTCAGCTCGGAATTCAGTGATTATTTTTGGAATATTACTATTGTAATGACTCATTCTAAAAGTCCAACTTTCTTTCAATTGCTTATTGTCTTTTTTCATGCAGTGCTACTATATATATGTTATAGGCAATATATACAGACGTGTGTGTGTGTGTGTGTGTGTGTGTGTGTGTGTGTGTGTGTAGGTAGGTAGGTGTTTTCTAAACCTAGTCTATGATGATAATCATCAGGAGTGCTCATTAAAATGAGTTAAAAATCTTCTCTACAGATTTAAGTAGGCCTGGAGAAGGCCCCAGGAATTTGTAGTTTGATGAGCATACCACATGATTATTATTACCACCAAGTTTAAAACTGCGGTATTCTTTTACTCTGTTTTAGCTAAAAATCAATTTGGACTTTACCATTTTGGCAGGGAGAGGGAGAAAAAGAGTCTATATCTTGAGATGCTGAGGTCCAGTCTCTGGACATTTATTTTATGCAACAAATATTTATTGTACATTTACTATGCCAGATAATAAAGGAATTTACTGGCTAGATGGAAATTTTTTTTAAAAAAATCTCACGAGAATAATGAGTAATAGATGTTAAAGAAAGGACTGAAGAGCAGAGAGAAGGAAATGATCGGTTCTGCCTATAGGGGTGGAGGAGAAGTATCTCAAGATGTTTAAGAGGAAGTAACACTTACGGTGAACTTCGAAAGATAAATAGGCATTTCAACAGCAGAAAATATGGAGAAAGGGAAATGATGTTAACAAGAAAGTATAAGAATGCCAGATATGGCCAGGCGCGGTGGTTTACACCTGTAATCCCAGCACTTTGGGAGGCCGAGGTGGGCAGATCACGAGGTCAGGAGATAGAAACTATCCTGGCGAACATGGTGAAACCCCATCTCTACTAAAAATACAAAACTAGCTGGTTGTGGTTGCGGGTGCCTGTTATCTCAGCTACTCAGGAGTCTGAGGCAGGAGAATCACTCGAACCCGGGAGGCGGAAGTTGTGGTGAGCCAAGATTACATCAGAAATCCTGTCTGTAAATAAATACACCAGATAGAAATCTGTCTCTAGACAAAAGAATGAAGAAAACTGAGAATAATAACTATAAAGGACTTTTTCCCCCACATTACAAAAATGTATTTGAAATAATTGACTGAAGTGACAATAATATGTTGGGGGTTAATAACATATATGAAAGTAAAATGTCTGACAATAGCACAAAAGCTGAGTGAGGAGGAACGGAGATGTATAGTTGTAAGGTTCTTAGACTATATGCAAAGTTGTATCATATTACATGAAGGCAGATTATAAGTTAAATTTTTAAAATGTTCAGCACAGATACACATACACACAAAAATTGAAAAGTCATAATATTTGACATTTCCGATGAGTAAATTTGGGAGCTAAGAATTGCATCTGTCCTGTACCTCAAAAATAAATGAGGTAGATAGATGATATTTTTTAAGCCTAAAAATGAAGGTTGATTGTGTGAAACATATGCAAATAATGTTGCTTTGAAATAGTAAAACCTAGGTTTTGGGTTTTTTGTTTGGGGTTCTTTTGTTTGTTTGTATGGTTTTTTGTTTGTTTTTGAGACAAGAGTCAGGCTCTGTCACCCAGGCTACAGTGCAGTGGTTCCATGTTGGCTCACTGCAACCTCTGCCTCCCGGGTTCAAGCAATTCTCCTGCCTCAGGTTCCTGAGTTGCTGGGATATAGGCACGCGCCACCACGCCCAGCGAATTTTTGTATTTTTAGTAGAGATGGGGTTTCACCAGGTTGGCCAGGCTGGTCTCGAACTCCTGACCTTAGGTGATCCACTCGCCTCTGCCTCCCAAAGTGCTGAGACTGCAGGCATGGGACACCGTACCCAGCTGTTTTGGGGGGTTTTTTGTTTGTTTTTTAACACATAACTTGCTTTGGACGGAATTAGGTGTAACTCCTGTAAGGAAAAAGAGAACAATATAAGCCTATACTTAGACATTCATTACATTGAAAGATTTCTAAACAATTTTTCTACCCTAATTTATGCTAGGCTTTGTTGTTTTAAGATGGCAAAGTGTATAAATGGTGCCAGTCCCCGCTCAGGCAAAATTGTAAAGTATAAGAAATGTGTTGTCCATTCCCTCTCCACTCCTCCTTCTATTAGTTATCAACCTCATACCCAGCCCCTGAAGCTCACTCATGATCTCTCAGCTGTTAATTTTTTTTTTCTAAAACTCTATTCCCAGAAAAATGTACCCATCTTGGTAAGCTGTACTTTGCTTTCTGTTGTGATAAAATATTAACAATGACATAGCCTCATGGAGAACTGCAATTTGCTCCATCGGTACCATGCTCCAAACAACTGGGAAGGGTAAGAGAAAAAGGGCAAATGATGTACTTTTCCTCTGTGTGATATTTTGACAATTTTCTAGCATGTTTCTTATATAATCGTGACTGATTAAAAAGCCCTGATACCAGTAAGCAGTAGCAAATGAACTATTAATATAGTCCCTTTATAATAATTCTTCATGTGTATATTTCAAAAAAAGTATTCTGTCAATTGTTTCTCAGAGCAATCCCAGGAGTTTTCAGGTTTAGAAACTGAATCACAGAAAGCTGAAATGACAAAGGTAATCAAGTAAAGCCTGAACTAGAACCTAGATCTGCTGAATCCTAGTTAATTGCATTCTCAAAAGCACAAGGAAAAATATTGGAATTGAGTGACAAAGTGGTTGTCTGCATGTTTGGGACTGCTGGCAAGAACTCATCTAGACTTTTTACAGCTTGAATAGAATTCGTTACTATATGATCTTTGATGGAAATGTTAGAATTGTTCACAAGGGAAAGTCTAAGAGTTCTGTCCATGAGCAACCTCAGAAAACTGCCAGTGCTGCTAAACTCAACTCTGGGAATGGAATTCCACAGATTATCTGCTATTTTCTGCAGCCTACCCAACTCAATAGACCCTTCATATGTCTCTGAATATAGTCCTTTGACCTCGTTCTCTTTTAGTTATTTGTTTTTTCTTTAAAGTATTATTCTTTTTAGTGGCTTCTTTTATCAGCTGTGATGCCTATGGCTACAAATAACAGAAAACCCAGAGTATTGTACAGGAAGGAAATGTCTTACCTCTCTTAGCTTTTGTAAAACCCAGAGGTGACTCCAGAATGATCTCAATCAAATACAGCTTCTTTTCTCCTAACTCTCTCTGCTATGCTGTCCTTGATATGTTGGTTTCATCCTAGGCTGCTTTCCTCGTGGTGGTGTTGTGGCTATAATAGTTCCTATGTACATGTCTGCACTTCACAGTGGCCGAGTTGTTTCCCAAAGCTACCTTATAAGCATGAGGAAACTTCCTTCCCAGAAGCCTTGAGAAAACCTTTTCCCATGATTTGTTAGACCAAATTATATCTCATGCCATTCCTGAACCAAGCCCTATGATTTAAGCAGTGCCATATCTGAATGGCTTAGGCTTGAGTTTCTGAACCAGTCAAAGGAAAGGAAGATCACCATTAGACCCATTCCACCCCTGGATCCTGGAGGTTGCTGCATATTTCCCTGAGATAATGTGGGCTAGGAGAACGGGGTGTTGTGAAAAATTAGATTTCTTTTAGGATAGGGGAAAGTGGAATGTATGGTGAGTAGGTAGTGATTAATGTCTGCATCAGTTGTCTTGTTTTTTCCTCATCTGGCTTTTAGAATCATAGAGAATAATTAAAATAGTGTAAGTTTTGATAGAAGAGTAGCTTTCAGAGACCTCTTCTGACACTTGGCCAGGTTCCTTAACTGCTCTTCTATGCCTCAGTTTCCCCACAATAATTTTGTAATGATTAAAAATAATGTAGGCTGGTCAGGCATGGTAGTTTGCGCCTGCAATCCCAGTACTTTGGGAGGCCAAGGCAGCAGGATTGCTTAAGTCCAGGAGTTTGAAACCAGTCTGGGCAACATAGTGAAACCTTGTCTCTACAAAAAATTTTACAATTACCAGGTGTGGTGGTGCATGCCTGTAGTCTTAGCTACTTGGGAGGCTGAGGTGGGAGCATCACTTGAGCCTGGGAAGTGGAGGTTGCATACAGTGTGCTGAGATCATGCCACTAAACTCCAGCCTGGGTGACAGCGCAAGACCTTGTCTCAAAATAATAATAATAATAATAATAATGTAGACAAGGAACTTAGCACATAGTGTATATTTCAATAAGTAAATATAGCTGTTATTAATGGTTTCTTTTTTTTACTTTTGAAATTATAAACAATAAGTGAAAGTGCCTTTTTCTCCTGCTGAGGCCTGTGCTATCCCTGAATAGTTATTATTAAAATTAGTGGACAAGGAAATGTTCATTAGAGAATGTAGGTAGGATGCTTACTATAAAATTCTTTCAACTTTTTGTGTGTTTGAAAATTTTCATGATGACATTGAAAAAAATAAGTTTACAAGAATGATAGTGTTGCAATAAAAACCACTGAGGGTGACTGAAGAGAACTAGAAGCCAAAATTCTTCTTAAGAGAGCAGTAAGTTTAATCCAGTTCAGGTGAATTGCTAGAATGATATTTTCCTCTTATGTCCCAAGCATTCCATTTCTTTATGAGGAAATACACAGTCTAAAATACTGGGTTTCCTGCGTTGAAACTGCTTGGCCTTAACTGTTTTGTGTGGGCAGCTTACGGCACCAAAGGATATTGAAATATGTATGAGATCTCACTAAAAGAGCTCTGGAGTTAGCCACTGAGAAATAAAGGGTGGGAGGGAAAGCTGTGCATAGAAGGAGAACCAGGAAAATGACCTTTATTGAGTCCCCATTATGTATGTGCCAGAGGCTCTGTGGTTATAAGGTTAAAGAAAATACTCTCCCAACCTCAAGAGAGCTCACACCTTAGATCAGAAGACACCCCTCTCAGGAAATAATTATGGCACATGATAAGAAGTGTCATGTGTCAGCTGCGCGCAGTGGCTCATGCCTGTAATCCCAGCACTTTGGGAGGCTGAAGCAGGTGGATCATCTGAGGTCAGGAGTTTGAGACTAGCCTGGCTAACCTAGTGAAACCCTGTCTCTACTAAAAGAAAAAAAAAAAAAAAATACAAAAGTAACCATGTGTGGTGGTGTGTACCTGTAATCCCACTACTTGAGAGGCTCAGGCAGGGGATTCTCTTGAACCTGGGAGGCGGAGTTTGCAGTGAACTGAGACTATGCCACTGCACTCCAGCCTGGGCAGCAAAAGCAAAACCCTGTCTCAAAAAAAAAAAAAAAAAGAAAAAGAAAATGCCATGTGTCTGAGAGCATACTGGAGAAAGAAAAACTAGAGGATCTTCATAAATCTTGCGTCCTTTAGTTAGGATTAGGAAGAAGTTGTTAAAGATTGAGATTATTTCCCACAGAATTTTGTTGTTGGTTTAATAACACAAGTCACTGTTCTGCTGCTAACTTACTAAGATTTAACAAGAAACCTAGACTCCACCTTTTGCCTTTCTCAGCAGAATTCCCCAGTCTCTCTGTATATGGAGATACAATTGAGAAAGGTTACCTGCATTCCCTTTGCTTCTCCATAAATAAAGATGAAGGGCTATCAAGGTCAGACCAAAATTTTTACAAAGTAAATTGACAATAGTTAGGACAAGACCTTGATATTAATCCCCATTGCCCTCTCTTTTCCCTCCCCTGCTATGTATAATCTTCTTGTACCCAACAGGTTATCTGTTAAGAGTCTACTCTGTTTTGACCCTAGCACTTTGGAATCAGCCCAGTTGACTTTTTAATAACATGTAATATAGCCCACTCTTTGCTGCTTAATTGCTTTACCATGCTAACTCCTATTACTTTACCAGGGCCTTTTTCCCCTTTCATTTTAGTGATTGTCTTGTTGTAGAATTCGCTGTAACGGAATCTGACATGTGTAAGATATGTTATTTTTCTAACCCTTGTCTAGAAAGCTCTTGGAAAGGCATGGGCAAAAAGACTGAAGAAACCCCAAGAAAGCTTATCAGAAGTTTTTTGCCAGTTTGAGATTCCTCAAAAGACTCTTATCTACATTCATTCCTTTTTTTTTTTTTTTTGAGACGGAGTCTCTGTAGTGCAGTGGCATGATCTTGACTCACTGCAACCTCTGCCTCCCGGGTTCAAGCAATTCTCCTGTCTCATGCTCCTGAGTAGCTGGGATTACAGGCACTCACCACCATGCCGGGCTAACCTTTTTGTATTTTTAGTAGAGACCAGGTTTCACCATGTTGGTCAGGCTGGTCTGGAACATTCATTCCATTTTGTAAGATGGTAGGATATGTCAATGAATGAATGAGCAAAAACAATTTAAAAGTCATGTTCAATTTTTTTGCAAGGCTAGAGACAAGATTAGTAGCTGCTAACATTGGTATAGCTCTTTACAATCCATGAAATTTTTTCACCTCCATAATTTAATGTAGTCTTACACCATCCCTGTAAAGTAGGTATTTTCTCCAATTTATGTTGTCAGTGGGACCCAAAGAGGTGACGGTCCCATAACAGGGAAGTGGAAGAGCCAAGGTTTGGCCTCCAGGTCTTCTGACACTGATTACAGAGCTATTTTATTCTTGAATTTAGGGGACAAGAAGTTGTGAGCATATTTATTTTTGGTAAGTGGAAAGCAAGGAGGAATTTTCCTTAAGGCTTAATTAGTAGACTAGAATTTCCAACTACCCCAGTGAGAGAAGTAGTATCCTATAATGGATACAAGCTATTTTGTATGAGATATGCAATACAACTTTAGATTGAATGCCTAAAAAACAAAAGGGCAGAGATTCATTTTTAATCTACAGATAATTTTACGATGAGGAGAATTAACTGAAATTTTATTATAAAGATTATGGCATTTCACTGTATGCAGTTAGCATGTTCAGAATGGAACTCCTGATTTTTCCCTTTCTCCAAACCTACCGCATCCATAGTCTTTCTCATATTAGTCATTGACAACACCCTTTTCCACTTGCTAAGGCCAAATATGAGTTTATAGTCACCTCCTGTTTCTTTCTTAGACGTTGTATCTAATCTGTCAGGAGATCTTCCTGGTTCTACCTTCAATATATATTCAGAATTTGACTTCTTATCACTACCTTCATTGTTTGTCTCTGGTCCAAGCTACCATCATCTCTCACCTAGATTACTAAGGTGGCCTCATAATTCATCTCCTTTTTGTGTCCTATTCTCAACACAGCAGCCAGAGTGATCCTTTTAAAACCTAAGTCAAGTGATTCTGTTGTCCCCTCAAAAGCTTTCTTCAGGGAGTCCTGCTTCTTCTAGAGAAAAGCCAGTCTTGACAATGATGGCTTTCAAGACACTATGAGATCTAACCCCTCCGTCACTCTGACCTCCTCTCCTACTGTACTGTCCATCACACTGATCTCCTTGCTGTTCCTTGAGCATGTGTTTTGTGATTCCTGCCACCAGACCTTTGCAAATGTGCTTTCCCAGCAGCTTGAGTCTTTATTCAATGTCTCCTCCTTGATGAGGCCACCATGACTTCCCTATTTAAAATTGCAATCTTCTCTTAGAACCCTTCCTGATCTCCTTTACTCTGCTCTTGTCTTTCTCATACCATGTATGATCTACTAACATACTGCATATTATTTCCTTATTTGTGACATTTCCCTACCTCCTCATAATGTAGGCTCCACAAGGAGAGTTTGTTGTTGTTGTTGTTGTTGTTTGTTTTTACTGATGTATTCTCCAGTGCCTTAAATTCCTGGGCACATATTCGGGGCTCACTACTAATTTGTTAAATAAGTAAATGATGGATATAATTAATGAACTCCTCTAAGCAAAGAAGTTACAGTTTTATTGAGGAGGTAATATTATGCTGGTTCTGGCAGCAGTTGACCAATACAAAGCCCTATGTGGTAAAACTACAGATAGAGGTGGTAGAAGTGGGAGATAATTGCAGCCACTGGAAAGGGTATATTTAATCACTTCTTGGCCTTTTGGCTGATATTAAGTGTAGAGAAAATGAAAGTTTCACTGGCTTTAGTAGGTTAGTTTGCCAGCATTGCTTATATACATTCCCTCAGCTTTTTGAAAATCAGTTACTCTCCACATGCAGAGATAATGGTAATCATTTATCATAAGAACATGCATTTGTTCTTTTGCAATAGTAATGTGAAAGGGGCTCACATTTGCAAGGTTGTTAGTTAGAGTTAAAGGTAAAGGCTATGTCTATGAAACTTTATTTATTTATTTATTTATTTATTTATTTATTTTTTTTTTTTTGCCATGTGAACCCAATTTAACTGACCTGATAGCAAATGAACTAACTTGCCTAGATAACTCATTATGTGGGTAGATGGGATACAGAGATTGGAAAATGTCATTGGTGGGTTATGTATGTCCGTTTGGTGGCCAGTACAGGTTTGATTTTTTCTAATGCTCTGGCCAGCCCAGTTCTTTTGATTTAAAGTACCATTTTTTTCTTTTAGTGTAGTAAGAACATTTTTCTGTATAAAATAGTCCACTTCTTGGAATGGAAATGGCATTAGATCTTTGTAACTTAGGTAGTTTTTAGCACTGGATTGTTTAGTTTGTAAAAATATTTGATTTAGACTGAGCTTGTGGCCTGATGATGTTTAGAAGAGCGCCAAAGTGTAACTCATAGAAGATGCCAGTAAAAACCATAGCTGGAAGAGATGAATAATGGTTGCGTCATTTTCCTGGTAGGTGTAGCCAGGCCTAAAAATCCATCGCTGCTATTTGTAAAATGTATTCCTAAGGATAAAGTCAGCTGCTATTCTGTGAACTACATTATCAAAATAAAATATATGCCAGTGCCTTGAGTCACTGTCCCACTGTCTTTAAGGAAGCTTTGTTACATCATTGTGTTTTATTGCAGTAATATTTCCCCCCACTTTTAATGAACATTTTTGTTCCAGTGAAAACCTTGAACATACCAGGTTTTTCATTGTGATTTAACTTTGATGTCAAGCAAATTCATGTTAACAAACAGGTCCTTGAAAGTGTTTTAAAGTTTCATTCAGTTTCTAAAATATCCCCTTTTAAATAAAGTCAAAAGACCACTATGGCATGAAAAAAAAAAAAAAAAAAAAAAGCACCTTTGATCAAAATAAAATGAAGTTTTTTAATAATATGCAGTAATCAGGTCAACACAACATCAGATTTCTAGATTAATGAAGTATGTGCAAAAGACTTTAGAATTAAAACAAAGTATCTTAAAATATGTTTAATTCTCTTTGATTAGTGAAGGACGCTTCTAGAAATATTAAGTATGCAATTCCCTGATGCCTGTTGTGAGTAAAGTACACTCCAATAACTGACAAAATATATTTGTTTGTTTGCAGTATGCCTTCAACTATGTTAGGAAGAAAGGTGCTGAAGATAGATGGACTCACAGAACTATCGCCAGCTCCTTAGAGAATATGGGCCTAGGGCAGACTGTGAAACAGACAGACAGAATGGAAAGTGAATTATTGGCATCTTATAGATTGAGTACACTGATTGGGGATGGGAGGCAGGTGGCAAATGGGTAGAGTATAATCCCTGTTTTTTGTGAAGTACTTAGAACTGGACCATTTCTTTCAAGGGAAGGGAAATACCTCTATCTTCAAAGGGATGGCATTGTACTGGGGCATACCATCTACATTGTGGAAAGGTGTATGCAGAGGCACAGTTGGAGAATAGAATACAGGGTTCTAACCCCATAGGAAAGTTGGTAACCTGTGGATACAAGCTGCTTTATCCACAGCAGTTCTTCAGCCTCAGCCATAGTTTGCACTTGTTTATAAAAGAATAAAAAGTACAGAGAGTGAGACAAGTGAAAACTAATCCTTTTACTTTTTTGTTGGTAAATGAGCATTCTCAAAAGCCTCTTTCTTTTCTACCATTCTGACTGCAAGTGTCTCTTTGAACTGATATTTGTGTTGTCCTTGTCCTTATTTTGCTTTTTTTTTTTTCCAAGATGGAGTTTCACTCTTGTTGCGTAGGCTGGAGTGCAATGGCACAATCTCAGCTCACCACAATGTCTGCCTCCTAGGTTCAAGTGATTCTCCTGCCTCAGCCTCCCGAACAGCTGGGATTACAAGCATGTGCCACCACGCCTGGCTAATTTTTTTTTTTTTTTTTTTTTTAAGTAGAGATGGAGTTTCTCCATGCTGATCAAGCTGGTCTCGAACTTCCAACCTCAGGTGATCCACCCCACCCCCCCAGCCTCAGCCTCCCAAAGTGCTGGGATTAAAGCCTGAGAACACACAAACAGAAAAGACTGGGAGGAAGTTAGATATAACATGCAGGAGGTCCACAGTTTTAGACCAGAGCTTCTGTTAGGGTGACTATATGTATTACCATCTAAACAGGAAAATTTTGAGAATAAAATAAATTATTACTAAATAAGTCAAGATGAAACTCATGAAGTAGGATTGTTTCAGGCCATCCAAGACATGTGGTCATTTATTTAAATGTGGGATGGGTGGGAAACTGCTATTTACTTAACCTCAAACTCTTCACTTTCCCAACGGCCTTTGTAAAATATCAAAGGAGGATAGAAAAGCAGTGGAGAAAATTTAAAAAAAAATTTGGTCCTTCAAAAAGATCAGCAGCCCAGCACTTTGGGAGGCTGAGGCAGGAGGATTACTTGAGTCCAGGAGTTCAAGACCAGCCTGGGTAACATAGTGAGAACCTGTTTCTTATATGTTAATAATAATAAACAATAGGCCAGGCACAATGGCTCACACCTGTAATCCTAACACTTTGGGAAGCTGAGGCGGGCAGATCACTTAAGCCTAAGAGTTCAAGACCAGCCTGGACAACATAATGAAACCCTGTCTCTACAAAAAATTAGCCAGGTATAGTGGCACACGCCTATAGTCCCAACTACCTGAGAGGCTGAGGTGGGAGGATCACCCTGAGCCTGGGAAGCTGAGGCTGCAGTGAGCTATGCTCACGCCACTGTACTCCAGCCTGGGCAATAAAATAAGTTCCTTAAAAAAAAACAGCAACATTGACAACTTTTAGCTAATCTGATTATGAAAAAGAAGACTACAGTACTAAAATCTGGAGTGAAAGAGGTGATAGTAATACTGATTGTACAGAAGTAAACAGAATTAGAAGCAACTGCATACCGTATGCAAAAATTAACACAAAATGGATCAAGACCTAAATGTAAGAACTAAAATTATAAGACTCTTAGAAGAAAACATAGGAGTAATTTTTTGTGATCTTAGATGAAATGAAAATATGTGTCCAACACGGTAACTTGTACATGTGATAGCAACATTATTTATAATAGCTAAAAGGCAGAAGCAACCTGTACCCATCAACTAATGAACAGATAAATAAAGTGTAGTGCACCATGCAACAGAATATTATTTGACCATAAAAAAGGAATGAGGTATGTATTATAACATGAATGAGCCCTGTAAACATCATACAGAGGGAAAGAAGCTAGTCATTAAAGATTACATACTATATGGTTGCATTTATTTGAATTGTCTACAATAAGCAAGGCCATAGAGACAAAAAGTAGATTTCTGGTTACCTCAGGGTCACAGGAAGTGGGGGAGGTGGAGTAGTAGAGGAAGTGCCTGCTAATGGGTATGGGGTTTCTTAGGAGGGGGTGATAAAGATGTTCTAAAATTGATTGTGGTGATGGTTGTATAACTCTAAATATATAAAAAGCACATTTATATATCCACTTTAAGTAGATGAATTATTATCTCAAAGCATATACTGAAAAATTGTATCAAGAGTAACAAGTTTGTGAGGATGCAGAGAAAAAGGAACTCTTATGCATTGTTGGAGGGAATATAAATGAATCCAGCCATTATGGAAAAGGGTATGGAAGTTCCTAAAATAAACTAAAAATAGAACTATCATGTGATCCATTTCTGAGTATATATCCAAAGGAACTGAAATCAATATGCCAAAGAAATATCTGCATTCCCATGTTGATTGCTGCATTATTCACAATAGCTAGGAGTCAACCTAAATGTTTATCAACAGATGAATGGATAAAGAAAATGTGGTGTATGTCAACAATGGAATACTATTCAGCCTTACAAAGAGGGGAAAATCCTGTCTTTTGTGATAACATGGATGAATCTTGAGGACATTATGCTAAGTGAAATACATCAGGCACGGACAGACAAATACTGCACAGTCTCACGCGTGAAATCTAAAAAAGTTGAACTCACAGAAGTAGAAAGTAGAATGATTGATTACCCCAGGCTAGAGGGTAGGGGAAAGGAGGGGATGGGGAGTTGTTGTTGAAAGAGTACAGACTTTCAGATAGATAAGAGGCATAACTTTTGAGAATCTATTGGATAACAGGGTGACTGTGGTCAATAATAATGTGTTGTATATTTCAAAATAACTAAGAGAGTACATTTCGAAT
Source organism: Macaca nemestrina (assembly GCF_043159975.1). Taxonomy (NCBI): domain Eukaryota; kingdom Metazoa; phylum Chordata; class Mammalia; order Primates; family Cercopithecidae; genus Macaca; species Macaca nemestrina. Next base: position 45,813,838 of record NC_092132.1, on the reverse strand, counting down.
GTATCATAAAAAAATGATAGGTACTCCAGCCTGAGCAACAGAGTCACACCCTGTCTCAAAGGAAAAAAAAAAAAAAAAAAAAAACAAGGTAAGCAAGATGGTAAGATGATGGATATGTTAATTAGCTTGATTTAATCATGCCACATTTTATTTTATTTTTATTTTATTTATTTATTTGAGATGGAATCTCGCTCTGTCGCCCAGGCTAGAGTGCAGTGGTGCAATCTCAGCTCCCTGCAACCTCCACCCCCCGAGTAGCTGAGATTACAGGTACATGCCACCACGCCCAGCTAATGTTTGTATTTTTGGTAGAGATGGGGTTTCAACATGTTGGTCAGGCTGGTCTTGAACTCCTGACCTCAGGTGATCTGCCTGCCTCAGCCTCCCAAAGTGCTGGGATTACAGGTGTGAGCCACCGTGCCCGACCTAATTATGCCACATTTTATACAAATGACAAAACATCACACTGTACCTCATAAATGTATATAGTTACGATTTGTCAATCAAAAATAATACTAATTTAAAAATTACATCAAGGGGCAGTTCACCTGTAGCATGGGTTTTGTTGCCCTCAAATTACTTGCACACATATGCATTATACAGTCATTCTGTGGCAACTTTGCTTTTATATGTTTTACAGATTGTGCATCCCCTCTCTCCTGTGCACCCGTCAACCACTGCTCCATTAATCCATAAGATGTTCTTTGAAGAAAGTGTACTGTAGCAGAAAAGTAGTTTGAAAATCTCTGGAAACAATGAGATCCAGAACTTCTTCCAGCTCTAACAAGTCATGATTCTGATGCATTGAATTCAGAATTTGAACTTGGCCTAGATTACTCCATTTTAACTCCGTGTCGACAAAAGGAAAGCTGTGAACAAAGTCAATTTTTTCCCACATAGCTGCACACAGGTGTGACTTAGTGGAAACTGTGGAACTCAGCCAGGTCTTTAGCTCCCTAGAGCAGTGCTGTATCTCCAAGCCCTACTTCCTGTTCTTGAATTCAATGATTTGCTAAAATAGAGACACCTGGTTCCAGCACCTTGCAAATAGATTTTTCCTTTCAGCATTTTAAAGTACATTCATGTATTGATGAAGAGCTTTCTCTGGAAAGCCATCTGTCTGAAATCTGCAGGAAAAAAAAAAAAAACTCTCTAGCTCCCTTATTCATAATAGTATGTGTTGCTTCACTCCTCTACTCCAGCCTTCTGTTCCCTTTTCCTTATGTTTTCATTCATTTTATAAAACAAATATTTATTAAGCATCTACTATGTGCCCAACACTACATATGTAGCAGTGAACAAGATTAATTAGTCCCTACAATTATGGATATTGCCATCTAGTAGAGAAACATATATGGACAACCACAACAACAAAACTTTAAAGATTTTTGAGTCATGATTAAGAGCTATGAAAGAAATAAGGTTCCGAGACAAACTATGTAGGATGTGATTTTAAAATGAACTCCAGAGTTACATTGCCAGTGTTCAAATTCCAACTTCAGCATTTACTAGCTATGTGATTTTTTCTTTTCTTTTTTTAGTGGGCAGACAGGATCTCGCTTTGTCACCTAGGCTGGAGGGCAGTGGCGTGATCATGGTTCACTGCAGCCTCAGACTCCTAAGCTCAAGCTGTCCTCCCAAGTAGCTGGGATTACAGGCATGCATCTCCATGCCAGCTAATTTTTTTTATTTTTTGTAGTGACGGGATCATGCTATGTTGTACAGGCTGATCTCAAACTCCTGAAGACTCAAGATGTCTTCCCATCTCAGCCTCCCAAAGATCTGGGATTATAGGCATGAGCCACTATGCCCAGCCTAGCTATATGATTTTGAGCAAGTTGCTTAACTTCTCTGGGCCTCAATTTTTTTACCTTAAAATGGGGATAATAATAGAAACTTCTTTATTAGAGTTGTTCTGAGGATTAAATGAGTTGATGTATGTGGTGCACTTAGAAAAGTTCCTGGCACATACTATGCATCCAATAAGTGTTATCTATATGTTGGCATTGTTGCTTTAGAGTATCAGGGAATCAACTAGTTAGGTTAGCATTGTTATCTTAATCACTATCATCATTGCCATCTGCAGATACTTATCTTACCACATTTATATGCATTGTGCCCACAGAAGTGGCTATAGCATGCTCCTGGACTCAAGAAGCTTACAATATATAGTGTAAGGATTAAAAGAAAATTGTAGTATATATACTAATTACTAGATAAGTGATAGAAACAGTATGTCCTACAGCATTGTAGGGAGGAGAGCAGTTATTGTGGTCTCATAAAGCTAAGGCTTCTCGGAGGAAAATGGACTCTTAAGAGGGAGGGCATTCTAGGCTGGAAGAACAGCACAAGTGAAGATTTGGACATAGGAAGGTGAATGTGAAGTTCCAGAATGGAGACTTTGAATAGAGGAGCAGTGTGGTGTGGGTTAAAGAGGAGGCCCCAGAACACTGGTTAAAATTATTCAGTAAACAGTAATCTGCCATGTCCAGGTTCTGAGGTGGAGTAATCAAATAAGATTTCTCTAATTCACCTGAGGCCTACTACTTTATATATTGCCTTATTTCAGATTCCCATAATTGTCATCTAGCTGATTACTTTCTAACTGGTGTTGCTACCTGCAGTCTGTAATCCCCTACTCCCCTCTGTACATTTTTATCGCATTAATTTTTCTCAAACATCCTTTTGTCACTGACTTGCTTAGAAAGTTCTTATAGTTCTCCATTGTGCATAGCAGTGTTTCTGAAACATTAACATGCATAAGAATTACTGGGAGTTCATTGTAGGTGCAGATCACTAAGTCCCACCTTCAGGTCACATGCTTCTGACATGGTGCCTGAGAATCCCACAAGCCAAACCATTAATCAACCGAGAACCATTCAAAGGAAGGCTATGATTAGAGACAGTGTTCTAGGATTGGACCTAGTCCTCATTATAGACAAACATTTGGCAATCAGAGAAATGGGGCTAAGACATGCAGTCAGGCCAAAAGCATATTTAATATTTAAACAAGTACCCTAAATGATTCTGATTCAGGTGCTCAAGAGGCACTGCTTTGAAGAAGACAGGCCTAAAATGAGGAGTGCAAGTCTCTTAACCTGCCACCCAGAGTCTTGCTTTATCCTGCCTTTTCAACCACATCTTCTGTTTTTCTGATTGATACACCCTTTATTTGAGCCAAATGGGACATTTTCTTTTCCATAGACTTACTTTTTCCTTACACTTAAGCTTTTTTTTTCATCTTTTGTGTCTTTTTTATGTGTTTCCTTCAGCCTCATTGTCTTTACTGCCATTCCAACAAGTCCAAATCCTGGCTTCTTTCTGTCCTGGTTTAGATATGTCCAGAAAGCACCTTTAGTAAATGAGTACATCTCTAACCTAGAAGGTAGGCTCCAATTTTAACTCATCCTTTTATCTACTCCCCTACCCAGGAACATAATGAGCACCTTGCAAATGATTCCCTTCATTTGTTCCTTCCTTCCTTCCTTCCTTCCTTCCTTCTTTCCTTCCCTAAAGATTTATTGAGCACCTACTGTTTACCAATGCACTGTTCTAGGTGCTAGGTGATAAAGTAGGGGGAAAAAGCACTCAAATCCTGTTTTCATGGACCTTACATTCTCATTGGGCAACCATTTATAAGTAAATATTGAAAGTATTTTGAGAAGAGTAATCCAGCAGTGCTATATGGGATATATTAGGAATGGGAGAGACCTGCAAAGGAAATTAACTAAGGAGCTCTTGCAAGTGACCTTTATACAGTGGGAAAGGTCAGTGAGAAAGTAAAAAGGAAACAGCAATAGTAGTGAAATGAAGGAATGACCAATAATATTTGGTGGGGGCCACAAAAGTATATTTAATATTTGAGCTTTTGAGAAGAAAAAAATTAAAAGATGGATAGGTGATATTTTTGATAAAAGACATTAAAAATATTATGATGCATTAGATGTGTTGTTTGTGATGTTGATAATGGGACATCCAAATGCTTAGTAGCAATTAGAGATACAGAGGTTTTATAAGAGGCCAGGCCTCTCTCCTTTTCCCCTTCTCCAGTTTATCTCAAAAATCTTCCGTCTGTCTTATTGTTCCAGGTCCAAAATTTCTTCCCAAGAATTTGTGTCTCATTCAATTGGTTTTTCTGGAAATCATGGCCTGACTGCATGTCTTAGCCCCATTTCTCTGATTGCCAAATGTTTGTCTATAATGAGGACTAGGTCCAACCCTAGAACACTATCTCTAATCATAGCCTTCCTTTGAATGGTTCTCAGCTGATTAATGGTTTGGCTTGTGGGAGGAACTAGGAAGACAACATAATTGAACTAGAGATTCCTTTAAAATTGGGTACAGTCGTGAGCGTCATGCCCCTATGGGAATATCACTGTGGTCATTTATGATTCTTAGCAAAACAGACAAAGTTTGGAAAAGCAAATTGTAAAAGCTTTGGCATAATACATAGGTTGGAAAGCTGCTTGTAATCATCTGGAAAATCATTTTTTTCCATTCTTGCAGTTGCTCTGACCGAAAAAAACTCAAATCATTCCTGACTCCTGTCTTTCTCTCATAATACTAAACATCCAGTCTATCAGCAAATATGGTGTGTATGTGTGGGTTTTATATATACATATATGTATTTTATTGGCTGACTTCCCCCTAGAATGTAAACTTCATGAAGATAAAAGCTTTGTTTTTTCTATATCCCTAGCTAGTGCCTAGAACATAGTAGATGCTCAATAACAATTTGATGAATGAATGAATGAATGAATGATGTGAAATTAAATTTTATTTCACATTTTGCATATTAATTTTGACATTAGCTCTATCTTCAAGAAACTTGGGAAATATTTTATCCCAATGAATTATTCTAGCTAAAGCCCAATAGCACAATACTATTTGGTAATATTATTAACCAAATGATATTATCTTAATATAAGAAAAAATAGAAACTTTATTTCTTAACTAGTTAGAGAAATGTCAGAAAGTTTTAAAATCTAAGAACACTCTTTAATGGTGCTAATTTGGTAATACCGTTGTGATGTGGTCTTCTAAAATTTAGCCTTAAAAGACATCCTAATAAGATCAGCTAGTAATCATACACCAGGTATGATTAAAATTTACTTTTTAATTCATAGTTTTTAAAGAAAGTTTTCTTAGGAGCTTGCAGACTGGATTACTACTTTAATGTTTGAAAAGATGATGCTTGGTATATGAGAGGAAGAATGTCTTCTTTCTAACTTTTAAACTTTATTCAAGCAGTTCCATATGACCAAAATTATCCAAGCTTAATGCATAGATTAGATTACCTTCATTAGTATACAGAAAGTTGCTTTCTTAGAACAGCAAGAATGACTTATAACATATTGGCATATTAAAATTTACTGGTGCTATGGGGCTAGCTGACCAGAGATATTGTTAGGAATTTTTACCTGATTTAGAGAATACTTCGAATTTCCAAGGATTGAAGGAAGAGGTTGTGATCAAAGCATTTGTGTGGAAGGTCATTTTGGTGTAGTGATTATTTTTATGGAGTAGCAGAGAAGAACAAAGTATTTGTAATGGAAAAGAAGAATTGGCTGCAGGGCATAAACAAATATTTCTCTCTAACATTTTAGCCATTGCATTTCAAGTCTGTTACATCATTACTTTTTAAGGTATTGATAACATATGACAGATAATCAATATATGGCTTTAGTTCCGTTTGAATATGATCTATATGAAGTAAAGGATGGCTAATACAAGTTTGCAAATGCATTCTGTTGGGTCTTGATGGATTTCCATAAAATTAGGTAGTAGAGAATATTGAGACTTGAAGAGAATCTAACATTAATTGCACCAGGTTTTTTAAATCAATTAGAACAAGTAATAATGAAAATCAGGTCAAATATTTCTATCTGGCAATGAAAACCAGGTACTGGATGAAGTTAATTAAGGATATGCTTGGCCATTTTCATCACTTTTCAACTTGTGCTGGATATTGGGGGTAAATTAGTTTTAAAAGCATGTCTTTTTCTTGCTTCATTTCCATAAGTCCTACATAATTTCTTTAAAGGGATATATATGATTTAGGGGATAAAGTAATCAAATAAGGATTTATATGTATTTTATTGATAGAAATTTCTCCAAGTTCAACTATAGTTTTCTTATCAGAAAATTACATTCATAGTTGCAAGGCAGAGGCCCACTGGAATAGTTAATAAGCACAGTCTACTTCTATATTGCTGCAGAAACTAAATGCAAACTTTTCTGTGACTTACGTGTAGGCTCGGTAAACTTTCATCTGCTTTAGGGTCAGGACTGATTCAATCTTAAAGCAAGTTTATGAGAGTGGCTGATGTGATACAGTTGTTTCTGGTAAAATCAGACTAGCTCCAAAGAGCCAATCTAAGTCAGTCTCTGAGTCAAATTCTATGAAAAACAGACTCCAACTCAGACACAATTGTAAACCCTAATATAATGAGGACTTGCAGCTGATTTAATCCTATTGAAAATCTTTAAGCAGCTATGGGACAAAATGGTTTCCACATTGACATCAGTGGAATGAACCTTGGATTTCATCAGTCTGAAGAGTAGTTACCCCGTACGCACAGTAGCCACTTTGTAAGAATTAACATCATGGCCATTTCAAAGCAGGTTGTTGTTTCTTATGTAGAGGCATCTGTTTTGATTAAGGTCCAAGTTGCCGGAATGTGTCAGGTGTGTGTGTGTGTGTGTGTGTGTGTGTGTGTGTGTGTGTGTGTGTGTTTTAACTGAATTCATTACAAAACTTAAACTTAGAGCCTAGTATAAATCAATTAGATCCAGTCTCGAACAAAAATGACCAACCTATTCCTATTCACTATATATGTGAGCAACATAGAGAAAGAAAGGAACAGACAATGAAAACTGTTTTTGAGTTAAACTGTATGCACAGTTTTGCCTGGAACTAATTTTTTTTTTCATGAACTTAGAAGCCCCTGAAAATAAGCTTATGCTGTGAAATCATATATGTATAAAGGGACAAACAGACACAAAAGTCTAAAGGTCAACACTGCAGATAAAATCTCAATAGGTAGGATTTGAATTTACCTATGTGTCCATGTGGGTAGGTGGATACATATACCTTTTTTTTTTTTTTTAGTTTATCATATTGAAATAGGCACTGATAATGATCTAGGTGTTACAGTCAGTTTAGCACTAATATTAGTTCCTTTTCATAATTTACAACTTAATTTAGAACAATAGACCAAACACAGACTGTAGTAAAACACAACCTTGACTGAACTATCTGCATGCTGCTTTTATTGCAGTTAGCACTTAGCAGGCAGTAGTGGCCTCATTCTATTACTTCAAAGAGCCGGAAAAGTAACTTCATGAAAGGGAAAACTTGAAACTATAGTACTCTTTATCATTCTGTCTGTTAAGCAGTGATGGGTATCATTAGTTCTGCTCTTTTGCATAATTACTGCAGTATTCTGAAAACCTTTTTTGCCATTCAACTGGGAACAATTATATTATTTGGGATCTTGTATAGCATTTAGTTTTAGAGAAATAAAAGATAAAAAGCCCTTGTTTTCTAGCTCTGGTATCTGTAGTAAGCTAGTGCATACAGTGCTTGTTCAAGTTTTGGGTTTTTTTTTCATTAAAAATAACATTAATTGGTGACACTAAAGGAGACATTTCATACTGAAGTCAATTCTTTTTGATGTGTTTTTGTTTAATGTGCTTGCTAAGATAAATTTCATCTAGCACATCACTGAGTTGAGATGGTAATTCATTAATAAAATGATAAAGGTTTATGAACCATAATATGGACATCATTGAAATTTTGAGACTTAAAAATATATTCTTATTGTTGTCTAGATTAAATTAATACAATTTTCTATTTATATAAAGCTTCCAGTGTAGATTATCTCTATGTTAAAAGCATGCAACAGCCTCTCCCAAACACCCCACCCTACCTCATCCCACAAACTTCTGAAACATAGAGCTAGAAGTATGTTTGCAAATGTTTACACAATGAGGCACATAACTTTTTCAAGTTTGTAAAAATTCTCCTTTGTAATTTCAGTATGTGAAACTATTAAAATACTATAACTTTTTTTACTGTATTTGTTAGATAAGATGTTAACGTTTTTGAAAATACTACTACATTTTAGCAAGGGCAGTAAAATTAGGATAAAGATCACGGTTATATTTAGATGTGATTGTCACTTTGATGCTGTGGTTTTACACTTGACTTTTTATAACTTATAAGATATGAAATATAATCTCGCGGCCGGGCGCGGTGGCTCAAGCCTGTAATCCCAGCACTTTGGGAGGCCGAGACGGGTGGATCACGAGGTCAGGAGATCGAGACCATCCTGGATAACACGGTGAAACCCCGTCTCTACTAAGAAATACAAAAAACTAGCCGGGCGAGGTGGCGGGCGCCTGTAGTCCCAGCTACTCGGGAGGCTGAGGCCGGAGAATGGCGTGAACCCGGGAGGCGGAGCTTGCAGTGAGCTGAGATCCGGCCACTGCACTCCAGCCTGGGCTACAGAGCGAGACTCCGTCTCAAAAAAAAAAAAAAAAAAAAAAAAAAAGAAATATAATCTCATAATTGGCAAAATATATTTTGATCAAGGAAAAAGTATGACTGTTGCCTGTTGGAAATATTACTTCAGCATGGCTGTTATATAGGAAGTTAGAAGAAATTTTGGATATGCATATATTTGGTACATAGTAAGTTTTCTTACAAAGACAAAAAGATTAAAAGACATAATTTTAATTAAAATCCTGGAATAGATGCTGAATTTCCTTTTCTTGTTAGCCATCAAAACAAAAATTGTATTTGTTTTGGTCCTTAATAATTCTGAAAAGGTTGGTTTCCACAGGTTTTTTAAAATTTTAAGCATCCATTTCTTTGCAACATTTTTATTAATGAGCTGACATTTGAATATGTTCATAAAAATGTTGATATGGCTGAACAAGAAGTTTCAATCAGCTTGTTTTCCCCAAAATGCTACTGAAGAACATCTAATTAATATAACCTGAAATTAGTTTAATGCATTCCTTGACATTGTCGCATTATTCAAATGTGGTTTTATTTACTACTCCTGAGACACTATGGCTCTTAACCAAACCCCAGAGTGAGCTAGTAAACTTACCTATCTTAATACATTGAAAAGAGGAATTAGCTACAGTTCGTTAGCTACCAGTACAGCTTTCAGCACCTTCTCCATGGTGGCTAGTATCTGTTCTTTATACAGCTGTGAAAGGATGGGAAAATGCGCTGAAATGATCTAAGAAGTAAACTATCAACTTGACATGTTTTCCTAGCTATTGAAAACTGTCTCATATTGAAACCCATTGATAGAAAAACTGTGGAATTCCTCCAATTTAAGTACCATCTGGTTGTACTCAAGGCTCTAAAGCTGTTATCTCTGCATAAAATTTCAGAGTCCTATACTTTTTTCTTCACCAAACTATCCATTTTTAAGCCACAAATATTTTTCCAGCTCTCTCAGATTTTATCTAAAAGTATATTTTAACAGCATTTAAATAGTTCTTAAACAATAACAATTTATCTTGATAAATGGCATGCTGTATTTTTTCATTTTATTTTAATTAGCCATTGTGGAACTAAATTCCCTTTTGTTTTAGTCCTTTGAATATTGTTTAATTATCATTATCATGCCAGATATCTTAAAGGTTATTTTACCAATACAGTTCCATTTAACATAACCCATATGGAATCAATATCCCAGTTTCCTAAAGTGAATGCTTGGAAAATCTTACATTCATATGTTAAGAGTACACATCCTTTCCTCATTAGTTGGAAAGTACAGGGATTTTGGCACAGGTTCTGTGTGGAAGCATTGTGCAGCTTTTATATGGATTTTGTTTTTAGCCTTTGATGACACTGTTTAGAATAGGAAGTATCTAATAAGTAAAGCATTTTGTCTCAAGTGCTGCCAGTGTGTTTAATATATGCCTGGAGGTCTGAAACATTATCTTCTTCAATACAGTAATATGCATTTAATTCTCTGAAAGCAGAAGGTCGAACTTTTGAAAGGGACGCAAAGTACATTTTCAAACAGAATAATTCAAAACATATGGAACAGAGGACCAGAGTAATGTACAGTTGGTTTTTATGGTTTAATCATGATGATGTTAATGCACACCAGTAGCTAATTAAAGAAAACTTTTATTGTTCATCTTAAATAAGTTAGGTAAAGAGTGGGAGAGCTGATGTAACAGCACTGCCCAGAAATACATGTTTCTGCTGCACCAACAGTAAGCAGATACTGCTATTTTTGACAACTTAAATTATTAGTCCCCTCGGACAATAATAAAGCAAAAGTTACTTTCAGAGTTATTACATTGTGAACTCTTCGTTTTCCACAAAGGAATAGTAAATTGATGCCCAAGTTTAGGGCCCAGCACACATAATTAATTAAAAACTTTTCTCAGTAGTGGGCCAGATACCCTTCAATGTAATAAATCTGCAGTGGACTGGTGACAAACCAGTGGATTTTTAAATATGTCTCAAAATCATCAGCTTGTTTATTTCAGTGCTACAGATAGTTTAGAGGCTTAAAAAAATTGAGGAAATCCTGGCTTTTAACTCAGTTTTAGGAATCTAGTTTTCTAGTACTGGGTAAGTTGTACTTTTTCCTTTCCTTCCAATGGAAGTCAGAGTCTTTCATCTCTAGGTCATTGGTTCAAATTCCATTCTGCTCAGTAGTGATTAGAATTAGTTACCATCTGACTTCTGTTCAGTAACCTTTGTGACCTGAACTGATAGCTGCCATCCTGCCACTGCTGGTTATTTATATCTTAAGATCACACCACTTGACATTTGCTGGAGACTAATGTGGCAGTCTCAGCACGTAATATAGGCTGGATGCTAAATTTCTTTACCTTTCTCTACAGGTGGTTTGCCATTTTATGTTAACACCTATGGGAACACTTAATCCACTTTAAAGAGGGAGAGAGTTGATTTTAAGTATAAATCTGTAAATCAGAAGTAAAAAATGCTATATGCATAGAAACTATAGTTTCATGTAGTTAATTTTGTTTAACTTTCTTGATTCAGAGAATGAAAATAGCTTATAAAACTTGAGTTCTTGATTGGAGTTTGCCATTGGAACTCAACCTAAAGGATTTTTTAGTTATACTGTATTTAGGTATTTAGTTTGTAATGCCTCAAAATGTGCTTGATTTCGCATTTGACTACTTAAGTACTTGATTTCATTACTTTTCACATGTTATTTGAGAATTCCTAGTTGGTAATAGATTTGGAGGTCTATTTGAAATTTTCATAATAAGGATAACTAACATTAAACTGCTATTTTGATAACAATTATCTTTATTTTTATCTTACTGAATTTTTAAATATGTTCATTCATTTATTCAGTCAGCACACAATTATTAAGTTTTATTATGTGATAAGCACTAAAGTATGTTCTAGGAATACTAACATGATGTTTCCTCTTACCCAAATCCTACTAGCTGTCTGACCTTGGAACTATTGATCAATCTCTATAAACCTCAATTTTCTCAGCTGTAAAATGGGGATAATAGTACTCCTCCTCAAATAATTATAATGTTAGCTTATATAATGTGCTAACAGTGTCTGGCAAATAATAAATGAACTCAACGGTATTTTATTTTTCTTCAATTGCTCACAATCCCTGAGACAGAATATAGTGTGAAAAGTACTATAATATTAGTTTGTCATAAAAGCATAGAAGTGGGAAAGACTAGCACCACCTGGAAGCATTGCTGAAGTCTTCACAAAGAAGATAAATTTTTTAACTTACCCTTTTTAGAGTGCCTACTGTGTTTGTTCAATATGTTAATTAATTTTATGCTGCAGCAACCCTATGAGTTAGATATTAATGTCCCAATGTGAGGACAAAGACAGAAGAGATAGAGAGGATTCTTTGAAGTATGATCAGCCCACGAGGTAGAGAATGCAGATCAGGAAAGACACTATGAATAAATATGTCTGGGAAAGACCTTGAGGAGTACAGTATTGAGAATTCTCCATCTACGTTTATTTATATCGTAACAATCATGTAACTCTAGTCTGCTGGGCAATTTTTTCATTTAATGTTGTATCAAAGATAAACATATCCAACAGTCATGGATTCTCTTCATTGTGCTAGGCACTGTCCTGCTCCTTAGTGATATATATACTACATTCCCTCTAACAGTTCTTCACCTGGTAAAAGAGACAACGTAACAGCTGCTCATTATTGGGTATTTACTGTAAGGCAGGCACTGTGCTATTAATTCAGTCATCGTAGTAACTCTGAGGTAGGAGTTATTATCCTCATTTTACAAATGATATTATATAGCCTTAGAGAGATTTGTAATTTGTTCAGAGTCATACAGTTAGAGAGTGTTGGACTTGATCCCACATCTGTGTGACTTCAAAGCCTATATATTGTCTTAATGCTGTCTGATACTGTTACCACGAAACATTTTAGTAAAATATACCATATAATAGAAGTATAAGTGAACTACTAAGATCACCAAGAAGGAAAAGAGTGAAAGAACAGTTCTCGGACAAATGTCATTTATCGTGATGGATAACTAAATGTTCACCAGCTACAGCAAACTCAGAGGGGCGCTCCAGGAAGGGAAAGAGCACAGTATAAACTGCATGGTTTGAAAGAATATGGTGTCTTCAAAGGACAGAAACAAGTCCTTTTTTAATGAGGATTACCTCACTTTCTTGAATTATTTATCAGTTCTTATATATATAAGTTATTGCATATATATTATTTCTTATATATAAATATATATTTTTTTACCAATCAAATTAAGGAGTTTTTAAAATAATAAGCAGCTTTGGGAGGCTGAGACAGGAGAATTGCTTGAGGCCAGGAGTTTGGACCAAGTTGGGCTACACTATGAGACCTCATTTCTACAAAAAATGTAAAAATAAGCCAGGAATGGTGGTGCATGCCTGTAATCCTAGCTCCTCAGAAATGGGAGGATCGCTTGAGCCACCACTGAGGGGTTGTAGGTTTCAGTGAGCTATGATCACGCCACTGCATTCCAGCCTGGGCAACAGAACAAGATTCTGTCTTTAAAAATAGTAATAATAATAACAATAATAAGCAATACACAGTTACCCAGTACTTTGGGAGACATTTTTTTATTGCTGATAGTAATGTAACTGAGTGCAGCCTTTTTGGATAGGTGTTGGACAATAGTAACTTTTAACTTTTTCAAACCATTTGCCTAATAATTCCTTTTTTTTTTTTTTTTTTTTTTGAGATGGAGTCTCGCTCTGTCACTTAGGCTGGAGTGCTGTGGTGGGATCTCGGCTCACCGCATGCTCCGCCTCCTGGGTTCACACCATTCTTCTGCCTTAGCCTCCCAAGTAGCTGGGATTACAGGCGCCCGCCACCACGCCCGGCTAATTTTTTGTATTTTTAGTAGAGACGGAGTTTCACCATGTTAGCCAGGATGGTCTCGATCTCCTGACCTCGTGATCCGCCTGCCTCGGCCTCCCAACATGCTGGGATTACAGGTGTGAGCCACTGCACCCAGCCTCCACTTTAAAAAAAAAATTTTTTTGTTTGTTTTTGTCTTTGAAATAGGGTCTCACTCTGTCACCCAAGCTGGAGTGCCATGGCATGATCACAGTTCACTGCAACCTCCACCTCCCAGGCTCAAGCCATCAGCTTCCTAAGTAGCTGGGACCATAGGGGCACACCATCAGGCCTAGCTAATTCTTCATATGTTTTTGTAGCGATAGGGTTTTATCATGTTGCCCAGGCTGGTCTTGAACCCCTGGACTCAAGCAGTCTTCCCACATCAGCCTCTGAAAGTGCTAGAATTACAAGTGTGAATAACTGTATCTGACCTAATAATTTCACTTCTAGGAGCCTGTCTGTCCTGAGAAAATATCACTAGGGGTTTGTCAGCACTAATTGAAAGCTTGAATATACAGGTATATGTGAATGGTAGAACAAATTGTTCCTAACACTAAATGAAGTATTATGTAGCTTTTAAAAATTGTATTTATGAAGAGTACATTAGCATGTCAAAATTTGAGCTATCAGGTTGTCCCTATGGTATCATTATAACCACAAAGGGATACAGGTGAAGGGAACCTGTGCATAGGTAGGTAAAAAAGACTGAAAGGAAGAGCCATGAAATATTACTATTGGTTATGTTTGGAGATAAGATGGGGTGAGGTAGTTTTTTTATTCTTATGGATTTTTTTTTTTTGGTTACCTTAATAATTCTGTTGAAAAAGCAAGTAAAATATCTAGGTGCAGAATAGCAAGTTGCAGACTGATGGTCAGGCAGTCTAAGAAAGAGGAACTGATGGTCTTGGAGCCAAGTGATTATAACTGCTGCTGCCACCAAGTTGCTCTTTGTTCTCTACTTAGGGACTCATTGGTGGAAAATTTTGAGAACTAGTAGCCTTTATTGCACAAAGGAAAAATCTACCCTCAAGGGTTTTAATTACTTAATTACTGACTTGATTTTACTTTATCACTTATATTTGTCCTTGTTTTAAGTCCTATTGTAGTAGGAGAAAATAAACATCTTTTGAAATGGCATGCATTTATTTTAGTGTACTTTTCTTTGTCCTTCATAATTTAGGACTACTGATTTTTCCCTTTCTTACTGTCTAAAAACCTATAAATCAGTTTTATAAGAAAGGTAAGGAATATAGTAGAAACTACTTCTATATAAAATATAATTTCAACCACCAGTAATCATGATTTTGGAGACAGTTTATTGTATTGCTTGGGAAATCACTATAAAAATATGTATTAAAATAATTCTTTAAAGAGACATTTTAAAAGATATATGCTATTCTGTAGTAATGCAAAGAAAGAAGATCTGACATTCAAAAATGTATTTTAATGATGGAAATGAACATTAGATGCTTTTTCTCAAGTATTTCCTTGGCATTTTAAGGTGATTTTGGGGGTCTGGTGTAGGAAATGGGCACCTATTCTGTTTTTCTGATTACTGTTTTAAGTTATACTAGACTCATTTTTAAAATTTTCTTTTTGACAACATGTTTATATAACATTTTTTATATGACAATTGGCATGTAACTAGTTTGAAATGTTTTATTACTTTTTTCTTACAGATCTCTAAACAAGAACAGAAAAAAGTGGATACATTTGATGGAGGCATGGCTGAAACCTCATCTCGGTACAGTGGTGCTCAGGATAGTGGAATTGGCAGTGACAGTGTTAAAATCAGAATAGTGCAAATAGAGCAGCACAGTGGTGCCAGCCAGCATCGCATTGCCCGGCCCTCACGCCAGTCATCAATTGTAAAAAATCTAAATTTTATTCCCTTTGACATATTTATTACTGCAAGTAGAATCTCACTAATGACCTATTCCTGTATGGCCTTATCCAAATCGAAATCACAAGAACAGAAGGATAATGAAAAAACAGACAAGAGTTCATTAAATCTCCCAGAAGTTGATTCAGATGTTGCTAAGCCCAACCAGGCATGTATTTCCACAGTGACAGCAGAAGATCTCTTAAGGAGCAGCATTTCTTTTCCTTCAGGGAAAAAAATAGGGGTCCTCTCTCTTGAAAGTATTCATGCATCCACAAGGTCATCTGCTAGACAAGCACTTGGTATAACTATTGTTCGGCAGCCTGGTCGAAGAGGAACTGGTGACTTACAGCTAGAACCTTTTCTGTACTTTATTGTGTCCCAGCCTTCCTTGCTTCTGAGTTGTCACCACAGAAAGCAGCGAGTGGAAGTATCCATTTTTGATGCTGTGCTTAAAGGGGTGGCCTCTGATTACAAATGTACAGGTAAGAACCTTCAAACTTACTGACGTGCTAATAATTACTATCTAATAAGTTGTACTCCCATAGTTTCCAGATTGATTAAACAGAAACAGCTGACAGACAAAACGTCTTTTCTCTACAGAATATGTAAAGTTCATGTTCCACAGCTGAATCCTGTTTAAATATTTGAAATGTATTGAGGTTTAGCCTTAGTATTCTTACTATGCCTCTGAATATCATTTTTTTTTTTTCTGGGAACTGAATGAAACAGGGATTCTCTTGACTATAGAGATGCTTAACGATTTCCAGTGTTTGGAAAGCATAGCTCGGTTTCATATTAATGGCCCATAGGTATACTTTCCATGTTAATGCTTCTATTCAGATTAAAAAAGAAAAACCTTAGAAGATGAAGTTTGTTTTTGGTATTCTTTTGATGCAATAGCGTCATATTAAATGTAATTGAGAAGGTTTATTAATAAAGATTATTTAAAGATTTTTGTACATCTACAGAAAGTATATTGATGTTGGCTAATTCGCTCTTGCTGCCCAACCCATCCCTTCCTTATTCTAATTATAATAATTATATGAAATTTCCGAAGCTTTTTGCCTGTTGAGACTAGGAAAGTGAGCAGGGTTCAGATGTAAGACATACAAGCTATTAAGTAACAAGGGCCAGTGGAGTCAAGCAAGGTGACAATATACCTTTTCCCTCAGTTAATGTAGATTTGGAGATTTGGCCAAAAAAAAAACTGGAGAGAGTAACTGGGTCACCTAAGATTCAGTATTCAAAGAGGCCCTCTAGCAAGCTCAGGTATAGTTCAGGCGTTTTATTGCTTTCAGCTGGTCCCATCCAATAGGTGGAAGCCAGCAGTGAGGCATTTGGACAATGAATCTAATCTGGAATACAGGTTTGTTCGTTCTTGCCATTAAGAAGGACTGTTTTGCATGGCAGGATCCCGGAAGGTAGATGGCAGGTGTGGGAATCAGGATTCAGCCTGAGGAAATAGCATCAAAGGAGCTCTAGGCCAGGGTTTAGTGCAAGTCCCCTGCTTTAAGAAAGGGGTAACTAGCCAGTTGCTGAGGAGTAACCCCTGGGCTGCTTGCTGTCCCTCTCTCCTGTGCAGCTCATAATGGGTCAAAAAAGCTGATTGTTAGACTCAAGAACTTTGCAAGACAGTTGTTAAACCACTAGTAGCTTAAATTGGCCATGGTGAAAGTATATATGCCACAGATGCTTGCAAATTCAATCATATCAGCTCTCCTACTCCAAGAGCCATTTGTTAAACCCTTACCAGCAACAACTGCCTCTCTTTCTCAAACATGTTCTCATTTACTGGATGCCTTTGATATAAAAGATACTTCAGCGGCACTGAAAATATGGGAGATGCTGGTATAGTGGGACATGTTATGTGATTCAAGAACTCATGCCTGTATACCTGATACCTGCTTGCAAGTCTGCTTGGCATTAGCCAAAATTTAAGTGCAGGATTAGGAGATGAATTCTTAACTCTCAGCCCTTCATTAAGTTCACTCAGCTACAGTCGCTCTATAGGTGGGTGACCTGTGCTAAAAACATTGGGGGAGGCAGAGGAAAGTAGGAGGGGGAAAGGGGCTGAGAGGAACAGCTATGACCTCTTCCTAAATTTGTAGATATGCAGAGATCACAGAAGCCTCATTTTGCTTACTTCCAGCCCAACCTAAGGATACTCTGTATGTAACCTCAACCTTTGAAACTGTTAAACTGAGGCAAGCCAGGGTCCACAGTAATAGAAAAGAACTGCCAATGATGGACTTGTTTCCACTTTCCGAAATTGTAAGAGCAGACTGGCTTAAATCTGTTTTATTGATATACTCCCAAATCATGTGTTTATACATTTTCATCTAAGTCTGTATTCAGCAAAGTTATAAGAGCTCATACCAAAGATAGACTTTTGGATTATAATCAATTCCTAGGTTAAAATAATAGAGCACTTCTTGCTTAAAGGGGGGAAAAAACCTTGTATATAAACTGACATGGAACCCAATCTTGGTACATGAAGCTAGAGTGGTGGTCATGGGCCAGATTTAATATAGGGGTTGGGGGTAAATGTAGGAGGAAGAAGACTCACATACCTTCTAAGGAGCATTTTCTGCATAATATTCTCATGGATGCCTTTCCCTACACAGAATGCATCTACTTGGACATTTATATTATCTCAATAGTATGACTCTTGGTTAGTAATAATCAAAAGTTATCAATATGCATGATAATATTTCTTTTTTTTTTTTTTTTTTTTTTTTTTTTGAGACGGAGTCTCGCTCTGTCGCCCAGGCTGGAGTGCAGTGGCCGGGTCTCAGCTCACTGCAAGCTCCGCCTCCCGGGTTCACGCCATTCTCCTGCCTCAGCCTCCCGAGTAGCTGGGACTACAGGCGCCCGCCACCTCGCCCGGCTAGTTTTTTGTATTTTTAGTAGAGACGGGGTTTCACCATGTTAGCCAGGATGGTCTCGATCTCCTGACCTCGTGATCCGCCCGTCTCGGCCTCCCAAAGTGCTGGGATTACAGGCTTGAGCCACCGCGCCCGGCCGATAATATTTCTTAAAAGTGAACTTAGTGATCTAGGGAAATTTTTTTCAGAAGACCCAAAAGGAGGCAAGTAATTAAAATACAATGGCTAAAAATAAAATTCAGCTAGCATTTATTGAGTGATCACCCTGTGCCAGGCATTGTACTAACTGCTTTAATGCATTATCTTATTTCATCCTAATGACAACTCTATGGGAAATGTTCTATTCTTAGAGATTAGGAAACTAAGCCTTAGAGAAGTTAAGTAACTTCCCCAAGGACACAGACCTAGCAGTAAACAGAGCTACAATTCAAAGCTAAGAAGTGTTGGACTCCTGAGTCTAGACTCTCAACCTCTATGGGTCCCCTGAAAAGAAGGATGTGAATTGGAGGTTCTTGCAGTCAGCCTATATTGTCCCACTTACCATGCAAATGATTCCTCTCTTAAGTTTTAACTGGTGAATTTGTATATTAACTGGGTCCATGCTGTGATTACACAGTACTCAGGTATGGAAAACCTGGGTTCCAATTCTGTCACTTATATGTATACCTATATCATTACGCACTTATGAAAATGAAAAGAGATAATTCATGAATAATTCTAAAGTACTTAGCATTGAGCCAGCAGGCCTAGGCCCTCATAAATGTGTGCTGGTACTATTTTAGCTGTCAATATCATATAGTGGAAAGAATACTTAACTAGGAGGCAGAAAACCTGGGATTTTTATTCATGGCCCTGCCATCAATTAGTAAAGTGATCTTAGGCAGTTTACTTCTTTGACTTTCTGTTTTCTTATCTGTAAAATGTGATGATTATAATAGATATCAACAAAATCCATTCCAGTTCTGAAGTTTCATCATTCTGTAATTTGGAATTCTGTAATTTGGCTTTGGCTTCAGGGAGTTGATATCTGTAAGGCTCTACAATATCAGGTAGAAATTTATTATGACTTGTTTTGAAGATGCAGATTTCCTTTGATATTCTAGTGGAGCACTAATTACTTTATGCCGAGTTTTAAATACATAAGTTTTATTAAATGTTAATGAAATTATTTTTCAAAAACCGATCTGGAAATGTGTTTTATGTGTCCACTTGAATGAATTGTCTAAGTCCCATTACCAATTTGGTTATCCAGAAACCCTTTATGTAGCACTTTCTTTCCTGAAAAAAGCACTGTTCCATAACCAGTGTTTTTTGGAAGCCCTGAGATAGTAACCTTATGGATAAGAAAAAAGAGAAAAATAGAAATGGCTATAATGCTAACATTCATGGGGAGGGAAGCAGAGGGAGCAGTAAGTTGGGGGTGGCTAGCTCCATTTCTGCATTATAAAGTGAAGGAGTCATTGCAATGTCTTTAAATTGGAGGGACTAAAGAGATTCTACCATGAAGCTAATGTTCTAAGAAATGTCCAGGAAAAGTTAAAGGCATCATAAGTTAAAAGTGAAAGAAGTAACATGTCATGTGTTTCCACAGTGTTCATACTTTTCCTCTGGATATTAAAATTCTTTTTGGCTGGGCATACTGTCTCACATTTGTAATCTCAGCACTTTGGGAGGCCAAAGTGGGTGGATCACTTGAGCTCAGGAGTCCAAGACTAGCCTAGACAACATAGTGAGACCCCATCTCTACAAAATTTACAAAAACTTAGCCAGTTGCAGTGGCGTGCATCTGTAGTCTGAGCTATCGGGGAGGCTGAGATGGGAGGATCACCTGAGCCTGGGAGGTTGAGGCTGCAATAAGTCGTGATTGCACCAACGTACTGCAGCCTGGATGACAGAGTGAGATCCTGTCTCAAACACAAAATAATGTATTCTTTTCTATAACGTAACTCAAGTGTCAACCAGCCAATAGCCATTTTAGCATATATGTATGATTGTATGATTTGGTTTGGATGTTTATCCCCTCCAAATCTCATCTTGAAATATGACTCTCAGTGTTGGAGATAAGGCCTGCTGGGTGGTATTTGGATTATGGGGGTAGATTCCTCACGAATGGCTTAGTACCATCCTTTTAGTGATAAGTGAGTTCTTGCTCTGAGTTCATGAAATATATAGTTGTTTAAAGAATGTGGCACCTCCCCGCTACCTTGCTCCCTCTCTCCCCATGTGATATACTGGCTTTCCCCTTTGCCTTCTGCCCTGATCATAGCTTTCTGAGGCCTGACCAGAAGCCAAGCAGATGTTAATGCCATGCTTGTACAGCCTGCAGAACCATAATCCAAATATATCTTTTTTCTTTGTAAATCACCGTCTCAGGTATTCTTTTATAATAATGCAAAAACAGCCTAATATAATGGGCATCTCAATAATTGCCCCATTGTCACATTTCAAAAATACCTATGAGGTTGTTATAGAGATATTGGTTTTCTGGGTTTTGTTTTGAGAGGACAATAACATTTGATTATTTAAAAAAAAATCCTAGCACAATATGGCTTGTCATTGTTTATTGTTTTCTATACACGTCATAAACCATTATTATAGGTGCTCGTGTTCCTTTATATGTAAATCATACGGAGGAAAAAGAAAAAGGATTTTGTTTTACTCTTTAAAAAGATTTAATGGCTGGGCGTGGTGGCTCATACCTGTAATTCCAGCACATTGTGAGGCCGAGGCAGGCAGATCACCTGAGGTCAGGAGTTCGAGACCAGCCTGGCAAACATGGTTAAACCCTGTTTCTACAAAAATATAAAAATTAGCTGGGCATGATGGTGAATGCCTGTAATACCAGCTACTTGGGAGGCTGAGGTGGAAGAATCACTTGAACCTACGAGGCAGAGGTTGCAGTGAGCCGAGATCATGCCATTGCACTCCAGCCTGGGTGAGAGAGCGAGACTCCATCTCCAAAAAAAAAAAAAAAAAAAAAAAAAGGTTAATAATTTTTTCAAAAAAGGTAAAATCATAGTTTTTATATAAATATAAGAAGAGTATATGTCAAAGGTTTTATTTAATTAATAATTTATTTATCTTATTAATTTGTATGAATATCACAAAAAAATTCATGCACAAGGGACCTACACAGATGACCCTGGTCATCTCAAGAGATTTTTATTCTGAAATTCATAAGTGTCTTAGAATGTCACTTGATCCTGGGCATTATTCATTGTTAAAGCATGGCTCTAGGTGATTCTAGAAAGATGGAAATAGTTTTGACATTAAATTATGAACCCATTTAGTTTAATTTGACATATTCAGGCAACTATGATGAAGAGCCCAAAAGTGAATATTGAAAATCCTTTGAGTGTTGTAGGAATACAGGGTGATATACCAAGGTGACTACTTTAATCAATCTGGCTTTTAAAATTACATCTTCCCTCCTGTCTTACACAATCAGCTTGACTTATTACTTCAGAAGAACCTTTTATTCCTATTGTGCTTTCATTTATACACCAGACATATTTTGGAAATATTCATTCATTCACTGAATGTGAGCACCTGCTGCTTGTCAGATATGTGCAAGACTCTGAGAAACCAGTAATAAGACTCAGTTTCTACCTTCAGGCACCTAGCTTCATGTGATAACCATACTTATTATGATTAATTATGAAGGTTTAGCAGAATAAAGATCTTCATGCCATGGAGGGTTGTGAAACACTTAAATTAGTTAAATAAAGCCTATGACCTTTATTTAACTCTCAGAGAAGCCGTTTAGAAAAGCTAGTAGCAGTTGTATGCGATGGTTTAAGAAAAACTGTTTGGATACATCTTTAAAGTTACTGATTTTTTTATTAGTTGTATATTCAGCTCTAGCTGCAATTCAGAATATTTTTAAATATTTTAATTTATTAATTTGCCTTTTGGCTATATTTCTTTGCAATATATTTTAGTCGTTGCTCTGGGGTTTCCAGTATGCATGTCTAATCATTCACACTCTATTTAGAGGTAATATTTGATCACTTAAAGGAAGATGGGAGAGCTTTACAACTACATAGGTTCCTTTACTGTCTTCCATTTATGTTATAGTTGTCATAAATATTACATCTATATATTCAAAACCCTACCAGATAAGATTTTGATCTTTGTTTCAATAATCTTACATATTTTAAAGAACTGAAGAGGGGGAAAGTGGTCTTTTATATTCCCAGCCATTTACCATGTTCATTGCTATTCCCTTATCCCCAGAGCTCAAAGTTTCCCTCTGGTACATTTTTCCTCAGCATTAGGAACCTCCTTTTGAATTTCTTTTAGAGCAGAGCTGCTAGCAATAAATACTGTTTTCCTTCATCTGCGAGTATCTTTTTTTTTTTTTTTCTCATTCCTAAAGGATATTTTTGCTGGATGTAAAATTCTGGGTTGACATTTTTTCTAGCACTTTAGAGATAGTATTTCATGTTCTTCTATCCCCTGTGGTTTCTGATGAGGAATCTGTGTTCATTCCAATTATTTTTTCCGTATTTGTAATGTGTTGTTTTTCTCTAGCTGTTTTCAAGACACCTGCTTATCTTTAGTTTTCTGTAGGTTGATTATTGTGTGTCTGGGCTTGGTTTCTTTGATTCTATCCTGTGTGGAATTCTCTGATCTTCTTGACTGTAAATTTATGGGTATATTGTTTTGGTTTTGTCTACCAAATTTGAGAACTTTTGGCCCTTATTTCTTTAAATAGTCTTTCTGCACCAATCTCTTTCTCTTCTCCTTTTGGAATTCAAGTGTTAAGCTTTTTAATATTGTCCTACAAATCTCTAAGACTCTCATTTTTTTTCTTTTTTTTTCCCCACTCTTCAGATTGGATCACTTCTATTAAATTTTTCACTTCTAAAATTTCCATTTGGTTCTTTTTTGTAGTTTGTATTTCTCTGTTAAGAACTTATATTTCAATTCATTTCAGGTGTGTTTACCTTTACCTCATGAAATACAGTTGTAACAGCTGCTTAAAGTCTTAAATGCCTGTGTCACTGCCACCACTGTAACACTCCCCTCAACACACACAGACACACACACACACACACACATACACACACACACACACATTGGATATTGGGTCCACCCTCAGTGCAAAGCCAGGAGAGAGAGAGAGAAAAAAAAAAAGAAAAGAAAAAGCAACAAGATTTCCCCTACACTGTTGAAACCACAGGGGCCTTAATTTCCAGACAATGTTTCTGTTGGAGCTTTGGATGTGTCCTTACCTTCACTGTGCACCACAATATAGGGCTCACTCTCAAGTCAAACATAAAAGAAGACACACAACACCACGAACTGGGAAATTCATCACCACGTAAGTTATAGCCACAAGTTGGACTTTCCTCCCTAATCTGCATTGTTCCGATTTACTTTTCAGAATTCTCAAGTATTTATTTGCTTTTTGTGTCTTTTACAAGGTTTTTATTTGTAAGCAGCATGAGAGTTAGGCTGCAGTGAGGTTATTCCAGTCTAGGCTGGCACCAGAAATCCTGCCATTTAAAACTAATAATAATGTTTTCTAGTCCATTAGCCAGGACTTGGTTTTCTGGGAAACTTAATAGGGGATTTCCTCTAAAAGTGATACTTTTATATCTTTACATCTTAAGCACAGATCAGCTACATATATCCTAATCAGTAATTACTGCTCCCAAGGAGTTGTCAGCATTAACTTGATTCTTCCCGTGCCACCAATAAGCACACACTCAGAGGGCAGCAATGGTGTTCTCTCTCTGCATTCCTTAGGGCTTTCCTTTCATGTACTATCAAATCAAGTTAGAAGGGGAAAATGCTGTGAGATTCATTGCCCTTCTTGTCAACCTGCCTTTCGCAGAACATGTGACTGATATATATAATTTTAAAATATATATGTATAAATATATGTGTATACTATGTAGTAATGTCCCTTATTCATAGGGAACATGTTCCAAGATCCCCAATGGGGCCTCAAATTGTGGATAGTACTGACCTTTATATATACTATTTTTTCCTATAATTACATAACTATGATGAAGTTTAATTTATCCATTTGGCACTGTGAGAGATTGACAACAAAATAATACAATTACAACAATATACTGTAATAAAAGTTATGTGAATGTGGTCTCTCTTTCTCTCTCAAAATATATTTTCAGACCATATGTAATTGCAGGTAACTGAAACCACGGATAAGAGCAGGGGATTACTGTATAAAACTGGCCCTCAGTAGTCATGGGTTCCACATCTGTGAATTCAGCCAACCATAGATCAAAAGTATTCCAAACAAAATTGCATATTTACGGGACATGTACAGCCTTTTTTTCTTACTATCCTCTAAACAATACAGCATAACAACTATTTACATAGCACTTATATTGTATTAGGTATTATAAGTATTCTAGAGATAATTTAAAGTGTATAGTAGGATATAAATAGGCTATAATGCAAATACCAGGTCATTTTATATCAGGGACTGGAGTATCTGCAGAGTGTGGTATCCACAGGAGGTCTTGGAACCAGTCCTCTGTGAACAAGAGATGACTTTAAACATACATATTTAAAAAACTATTTGAGATACTTCCCAGGATAAATAAGTGGAATCTATACCTATATCTACATCTGTTTTACAAAGCTAAAGCAAAATTAAAATTATGACAATTACTTATAATTTTGAAAGCCCTATTAATAGGGTATAATTCACATTCTACGTAATTTACTGATCCTAAATTATGCTGACTAAATTTTTAAGCTATACATAGCAATATGCTTTTCATCCTTAATTTAAAAACATTATTTAAAGACTAAATTATCAACTTGAATTTTTATGAATATTAATATTAATAATCTACTTCAAATGATTTTCCAAGTAGATAATAAGTCTTTGAGTTAACTTCTTTTTAAAAATATTAGACTAATGTGGCAATGGGCTTTTCCATGCCCTTCCCACCTGGAGCAACCTCTAACAGAAATGAGATCTTCTGCCAGCACCTTTATACATAGCAGCTGTATTATTGGCAGTTCTCATTTAAATAAAGATGTATGTAGTTGTTTTTAACATAATCGTATTAGTTGTGTTTATAAATATTTAAAAATTGGTATTTGTTTTGTTTAAGATAATGGAGTCCAGATTTGAAATTGCCTCATATCTTGACTATGCAGCCCAAGGCAGCCTCAAAAAGTCATTTTTCTTCTTGTTTGTTTGGGGCTTTTTTGTTTGTTTTTGAAGAAATGACTGTGCCATCTGGTCAATTGTGAAGGGGCTGAACAACTCTGAGGGAATTTAACTAACTCATTAGTGCAATATCTTGTTACCCATTAATGTGTGCTAGGACCTAACAAAGAAACCAACTAAAAACAGTTTTCTGCCATCTTGCAACTTATTTACCTGATTGTAACTTTTCAAACAGCAACTAGACTAAAATACAGAAGTTAAAATTTATTGGAATGTATCACACTGAAAAAGTAGGTCATAACACACTTCTATGTAGGATACTGTAATGCTTAAGATAGGTTATCTAATATGGAACAGTTTCTGCATTTGAAGTTTTATAAATGCCAAAGGTCCAATGAAGAGTCAAACTTGAAATATGGAGTCCTATGAGAGCTCAGGATTAGACCTCTCAGTACTAAGTTTTAATCCTGATTCTACTCCTTACAGCTGTGTGACCTTAGGCAAGTTATTTAGCCTCTTTATGCCTCAGTTTCCTTATCTATGATATGAGATTAATACTGGTAGCAGCCTCCTAGGGTTGCTATTGGGATTTAAAAATGTATGCGAAGTTCTTAGCTAAGTGTATGGCACAAGGCTCAATGATTATTAATAAATATTGTTGCTTTTGTCATCATTGTTAATATCTTTAAGTGTTTTTTTAAAGTAGTGGTTGTAAATGGCAAAAAAAATGCACATCATTTCAATGTAATTCTAGCTATTGCGGTTTGAAAATTTTCAGTCAAGTAATTGAGGGTTTTTTTTTTTTTATCCTTTCATGAATAGGACTGTAGAAATGTGCCAAAGACATTTGAGTAAACGAACAGTTGAAAAATCATAAAATGGCTTCTTACACCTCATAAATCATATCTTGATTTCATTTAGTTGTTGTGACTTTAAGAAAAAGATTGAATTATATGCCTCTTTAGAATTAAAGGTTTTGTTAATATGCCTGGAAAGGCTTAGAATTAACCTGTGACTTTACTGTCATAATGATCACACTCTGAACATTTATCTGGAAATTTAGCTGCTGGGAACATTGCTTGCTGGCTAATAATATGAAATAAAATTATTACTTTGACAGGAATTAGCAAGTTAGTAGACCTCTTAAATGAGAGGCATTCTAGTGTATCACTCAGAGAGAAAGGTGATGAGAAGGTTAAACAAGAAATGGCACAACCAGCTGAGGGAAATAATATTATATGAGGAAGGGTATTAGAACAGAAATCAGAAATCTTGACTTTTAGCCTTGGTTCTAATACCAGAGCTATTTGATGCAAATAGCTAAATTTCTTGGTGCTTTAGTTTTCTAATCTCTAAAATTGTTTAATATTATCTGCTCTTAGTCGATTATTGGTTAAATCTGAGTTTCAAGTGAGATGATATTTATGAAATTATATGGAAATATGAAACATTATTCAAACATAAGTTGGGACTTCAGTGATTATTAGTATTAAAAGGGAAACTTTCATTTTAGACATGAGGAAAAGATTAGTGCCCTGGCCTTTGTGACTCCCATTGTAATCATCAACATTTACTTAAAAGAAGTGAAAATGGGGGGAATCATTTAAAGGCAGTGATTAGCTTTAATGTTACAAAACCCAACTTTGCTTAGAGCAGAAGAGAGGTTTACAATTGGGATTAAGTTGGATATGTGACTTGGACATGTGACTGCATTTTTTTTTTTTTTTTTCACTGAATAGCACCTTGTGCTTACTTGTGCTGAATTTTAATCAAATGTTGGCCAATAAAATACCTGAAACCCACATTAGAATTTAATATGAAACACCAAATTTTAATAAGAAAGAGATCAAGGACAACACAGAGCAGTACAGAATATGAATGAAAAGGAATTCATTGAATTGATATTTCACATATTATCTGCTGGTTAGCATCATTAAGTATAAAGAATACACTTCCTTCTAACAAGATATGAAAGACTTGGTTCTAAAAGTAAGAGCCAGTGGACATTGATGGTCAAATATTCCAGGAGCCAATTTAATCCCTTCCTTTTCCTGTTCCTATGGGCTGCAGACCTGGGGTTTCAAACCAGGAAATCTCTTGCCCTTCCCATCACATCTTATGAGGTGCAGTGTAGGTGCAGAATCGTAGAGCATGTGAAACAGTGCTTGTAGAATTAGCCAAATGCCTGGATATCCACAGGGAGATGGTGGCACTTACCTTGCATCCAGAGCAATTTGGAACTGGTTTCTTGGTTGATTTTTGCTGTCCTCACATTGAATTATTATGATGTTTAATGGATCTAGGTTCCTTCACAATTTAACTTGCAGGCTTTATAGGGGCTTCATGGACTAATTTTGCTTTTGTGGCTACATAAGAAAAAGAAAAAATTAGCCATTTAAACTATAGATCAAAAAGTAAATATAGAAAATATATTTTCTCAAAGTAAATATAGAAAAATGTATGAAACGCAATAAGCTTGTAGCTTGCCTTTTATATGTCCAGTGGTCAAGAGGTGAGTGTTCTAATAATGACCTCTTATTGCAGGGGATTACACTTGAAGCCATGAGCATAGCCAAAACCAATCACAACTTTGGCCTCTGACAGAGGCTGCTTGGCAGCTTTAATAACATCAGTTTCATAGATAGACACAAATAAATGTAGTATGATAGGACTTTCCAAAATGTTGTCCTTTAAATTCTCTGTAAGTTTTATTAAGAAACACCTTTATTTGTTCTTGGCTGGGGATAAAAGGATTAAGCCAGGAAACAAAAAAACAAAACTCTCTAGAAACAACTTGTCTCAATAAATTGAGACACAGGAGGGGAGAGTAAGGAATCTCTAAGCACTCACCTGCAACCCTAACTCCTCTTTAGGTGTTTCCTCGTACCCTACTGGCTAGCTGCTTGATCGTCCTTAAAACAGAAAGCTCTTTGAAATAGAAGTTCTGTTTGTTTGTTTGTTTTGAGACAGAGTCTGGCTCTGTCACCCAGGCTGAGTGCAGTGGCACGATCTTGGCTCACTGCAACCTCCGCCTGCCGGGTTCACGCCATTCTCCTGACTCAGCCTGCCAAGTAGCTGGGACGACAGGCGCCGGCCTCCACGCGCGGCTAATTTTTTTTTATACTTTTAGTAGAGACGGGGTTTCACTGTGTTAGCCACGATGGTATCGACCTCCTGACCTCATGATCCGCCCGCCTCGGCCTCCAAAAGTGCTGGGATTACAGGCATGAACCACTGCACCCGGCCTGAAATAGAAGTTCTGGTGTTTACTTGTAAATTATTTTAAAGTCTCGTTTCAGTCCCTTCTTTGTATAAAAGTTGATACACCCAGACACCTTTGGAAAAGGAATCAGCAGTCTAACTTCTAGTTTAGAAAATGGAAAGCAGTCTGTTTTGGCTTGCAGATTATTTACTTCCTTGATACAACACTGAATACATAATGAAGTCCAATTACGTTGGATACTTCTAAGTGTTATCCACCAGAGACAAAGAGTTTTGCTACTTTTTACAATATGAATAAAGAGCACTGAATCTTAAAAAGCGAAGTGTCATAAAAATCTGTTTATTTCAAAGTAAAATATCTATTATAATAGAGGAGTAGAGTGAGACTTTTAGATCAACATCATTTTCTTCTTTATTCTCCCTTGTCTTCTTCTTTGTGTCCATAAACTGCTGTTGTGTTAAGCGCTCTCTTGGCTGTGGCAGTTGCTGCTATTTTGCATTTCACTGGTGGGAAGGCATAGGGAGTCCTGAGGAGGTGGGTTGGAATTGTTGATGGAATCAGTGGGCCCGGTTAGTGATTCGAAGTGAAAGCCAGTCTTTGCCTGCTTCCTAGGCTTCCAAACCAAGGTGTCTCCATCCTTCCCATCCTCTGCCCCAGCTGGCCTTGTCAGATGCTTTTCCTCACTATACTATCGCCTACCTGCTTTCAGGTACTGTTGGATTCCAAGCATAAAAGGTTAAAAAGAAGAAGAAGAAAAGAAGTGAGTTCAATTTCAGAGTTTCATTTTGAGTTGGCTGCACTGAATCATGTTGTATTTTACACAATTCAAGTGGTAACCAAAGACATACATAACTCTGTGAATGTTTGCTAAGGGTTAAAAGAAATAGTGAGCAGCACTTCAAAAGACCACTTTTATCAGATTTACTGGAAGCCCTGACAAACAAGTGAAATGAAGGGTTTTTTCTGAAGAAGAGCAAATCTACAAACACAAAGAATATAGTCTTAATCAAGTCTTCATGAAAGTCTTGATTCATCTGGGAACTGAATTGGGGCTTTCTGAATCTTTAGGTATTCCTTATGACATAATATGATGAGATGTGGGGCAGGGGATTAGGATTTTTTGGTTTTGTTTTTCTTTAAGACCTGGTCAACCCAGAAGAAAAACAATTATTACAGCTTTGTCAATACAAATGCCTTATTAAAGTGAGATCGAACTCACTCTGAACCAAATTTATGGCTGTGGGAACCAAATTTATAAACAGAATAAATTTATGTTTGTCATTTATTCTGACATATTTCCTACCTTCTGTTACTCCTCATAAGATAAGACTTTCTCCTGTTTCTTTGGCTTAGGGACAGCAGTGTAAATGTGCTCATCAACATCAGCAGGAGTTTATTATTTTTGAGAGATTCCTATGACTTGAATAAATCCAGAAGAGGTCTGAAAGAGCTTCCAATATGAAATAGTTATCTGTTTGTCACTTCATTTACATTATATTCTTAGGCTCCTTTAATCTTAGTTTATCTGGTATATTCCCCAGTGTGTTGACCCTGAAGAATGTGTAATATGAATCCCATATTCTAGACCTGATGATGGAATTAAGGAGAAGTTAAATTGAGGACAGGACAGGAAGACTAGGAGTCATGCCCCTCATCTTCTAGCCATTAGACCATAAGGGACTAAAGGGTGACTTTCAAACTTAAGCCGTTTCTCTGGGATTCTGACACACCTTTCTGCTACTACAGCTGCTTTCAGAGTTTCATTTTGAGCTGGCTGCACTGTCATGTTTTGTATGATTCAAATGATAAACAAAGGCATACTTCCCTCTATCAATGTTACTGACTACGGGCATATCTGAAGTAGAGAGTTTAGCAAAAACCGGGAAAGGAGCCACCAGACCTGTCCTGAATTAAATTTTCATTAACCATGCAACCTGTATTTTTCTGGATGTTCCTAATTTCAGTTATTCTGTTTTATCAACCCTGTAAATTCAGGCATACTTTAAAAACCAGGTATACTAATATTTTGTTGGGAAATAGTCATTTGGGATTCCTTGGATGGATTTCCTAGACTTTTACAGTTGCTTTAATTTCTGATTTCTGTTGTGCTTTCTGCTATTACCAGTTGGTTTATTGTGTCTCCTATTAAGTCATCTCTCCTGTAATTGTCCAGGGTAGACTCCTGAGTTTGGTGCCAGATAGTCAGGTCCTCTAACTTGTGCCAAAAGAGAGGCAACTGCACAAAACCCACTTCACTTACTTGGAAAACTCTTATCTACATTATCAGACTTTGCTATTCCCCCAGTTTATACCTTGAGAGAAGGGCATCAAATACCTACTGAAGTGTTTTTTCTTTTTCCCTTTAATTTTTATAAATGCTTGGTAAATAGTGCTATTTTGTCTTTAAGTCCTGAATAATTTATATGTCAGCATATGTTTAGGATCATCCTAGAGATGATCATTCAACAGTACTTTAAAAACGTGCATATGTGTGTGTATGTATGCAGATAGATTTTTTTACATTTGAATTTACTGAATCTGTGTCCTATTTCTTTATTCACCGATCAATACATTTTTAAGCTCTTCTCTTTCAGTGTATGAGACTCACACCAATCTCTTTATGAGCAGCATAGTATTCTATGCAGCATTTATGGTGCATTCATAATTTATTTTATATTTATCTATAGATAGATATTTAGTTTAACATTTCCCAAATTGTTAATATTTCACATGATGTTGCAGTCAACTTCTTTGGACACTTACTTATATATTCTTAAGTGTTTCTTTAAGGTACAGTCCCACAGTTGGCCTTTCTGATTCCAAGGACATGTACATTTATAATTTTGATAAACATTCATTGTCAGGCTTCTCCTCTGCTCATGCAAAAATACTGCATGTATACTCTTATCAACCATCCATGGGAGAATTTGTTTCTTCTCCTTCTCCCCCAATATAAGATATTATCAATTTTTTAAATTTATGCTAATCTGATGGATGAAAAATTGTATTTCTTGTTTTAATTTGTATATCCCCGATTAAGAGCGAAGCTGAGCAGAGTTTTCCTATTTTTCATAAGGCAGTGCTCTCTAGGAAGATTCAACAGCTAAAGGTAAAAACAAAAGCTTAAAAATGCTTTAAGAAACTAGGAACATATATAATTACCTAGGAATAAATTCATAAAGTAAAAGTTAACAGATTTTTTTACCATATGTGTTTAAAAAGTATGCATGCAAAAAGCATCAGAATACAGTTAAATGGCTGCCTCTTTACATGAGGAAGGCTTTGCTAAATAAGGCAAACAAAACACTAATACTCAAAATATATAAGGAGCTCCTACAAATCAGTAAGAAAAAGAACTCAAGAGAAAAATGTGTAAATAAATTCTTTGTAGATGAGGAATCCTGAATGGCCAATGAATGAAAATGCTTAACCTGCTTGCTTTTTTCCCCCTATTAATAATATAAAATAACTGTCTTATGTCAACCATATAGATCTTCTTGATTCTCTTAAATAATTATACAGATTATTTATTTATTTATTTAAACATTAATCTGTTGCTGGATATGTAGGTTGTTCTCTATTTTTGCTATGGTAATTCTCCAGTATGTTTATTTACACACTTCTTATTTGGATTAAATTCCTACACATTAATTTCCTAGGTCAAGTGATATACACATTTAAAATCTGTTATGTATTATAAAATGGAATTAATGAGAGTGGACCTCTCATCACAAACTACCAATACAGGCATTATCGGGTGGTTTTTTTTTTTGTTCTTGTTGTTGTTGTTTCTGTTTTTGTTTTTATTTGAGACAGGATCACACTCTATCACTCAGGCTGGAGTGCAGTGGCACAGTCACAGCTCACTGCAGCCTCAACCTCCCAGGCTCTGGTGATCCTTCCACTTTATCCTCTCAAGTAGCTGCTACTACGGGGACTACAGGCATGGGCACGCGCCACCACGCCCAGCTAAATTTTTTTGTATTTTTTTGTAGAGCTGGGGTTTCACCACATCACCCAGGCTGATCTCAAACCCCTGGGTTCAAGCAATCTGCTCACCTCGGCCTTCCAAAGTGCTAGGATTACAGACCTATTGTCAGTTTTTTTAGTCTTAGCCTGTCTGATAGGTGAAAATTTCTACCTTATTTGAAAATATTTGTTTCTTTAATTATTAAGATTTAGTATCTTTTAATGTTTGTATTTTTTAAATGTTTGTATGCCGTTTGATTTTGTTTACTGTTTTGTTTAGTAATTTTCATTTATTGGTTTATTCTATCCACTGGTTTTTCTGTTGGTACCTACATTGAATATGTGAACTCTTTATATATAAATGGTATCCCTTTTCTTTTACTGTCACCTACGTTACAACTTCATCTTTTTGTTATTTAACTTTTTACTCTGTTCTTGGTGTTCTTTGACAAAAGTTTTGTATGGTCATATATGTCAGCCTTATGTTTTTTAGTTTTGGTGTCTTATTGTTATTATTGTTGATATACAATAGGATAGTTAATGCACATTCCCTCAGTATGCATTATTTTGCTACTTGGAATCTTTATTTCTAGAAAAATGTAGAAAGTTGATTAAGTATGCCACAAGGATAACAATTCTCAGCGCCATGTAAGTTTGAATATGCAGTTACTGTAACTTGTTTTACTTATCCTAAGTCTTACTTGCCAGTTTTTATACATCATATTAATATTTCTACATCAATTTAATCATCTCTGTTCATTATTGTGTTATTTATATCTTTTAAGATCTGTGTTTTCTGTTAGATCATTGTTTTACCTGCACATTGTATTCTCTTCAAAATGATGAGTTATGTCTCCTTGTTTAGCTCTATATGGTACTACTTACCTGATAATAACCACTTTTGATGATAGCTGCAGTGGTGGGACCCAAAATAGATGCATAGGTCCTAGCGGGTTACATAGCTCCTACAAACTGATTCTAGATCGTACCAGCAAAGACTTTTTAATCATCCTTTCACCAGACTTGACTATTATATTTAAAAGAGAGAATAGCACAGTGTTACTATGCAATGGATCTACTATGCATATTCTCACTGCTGATATAAAAAGAGAAGAGTGCTTAGTGTTTGATCTTGACCACATAGATCTAACATCATGATCAAGTGCTTTCAGCATTTTCTTTGAAATCACATAAGGTTCATATGTGCCAGATTTCATAAGGATCACATGATAAGGTCAAGAAATACAAATTCCAAAGCAGAATTTATATGCCCACTTCACATATGACAGCGATACTAAATAACCATATGTTGAATATAATACACTGTATGTAAATGCTGTTCTTGAAAGCAATCCAATCAATAAAACCTAAAATAAATAATACTTTAATAACACATTTCAAATAGACTGAAAATGGAATAGATGGACTCTATGGCAAGAACATCCCTATAAAACTGACATTCAGAGACCATTAAAACACAGAGAGTAAAACAATCAT
This sequence comes from Macaca nemestrina, assembly GCF_043159975.1. NCBI lineage: Eukaryota > Metazoa > Chordata > Mammalia > Primates > Cercopithecidae > Macaca > Macaca nemestrina. Next base: position 45,779,814 of record NC_092132.1, on the reverse strand, counting down.
GAAACTAAAGAAAAACTGTGAATATTTAGAAGTTTTTTAAAAGCGTACTACACTGTACGCCAAGATACAGCAGTCGTTTTTATTTAAAGAGCTATTTCAATAAAAGCTGTGGATTCCTAAGTATTAAAAAGCAAATTCAGTTTGCCACAACCAATAACCAAAAATACTTTTAAAAAAATATACAATATTACCCAGATTTTTAAAATACATAGTATTAAACAGAAAAAAAGTCAAAACAGAAAAAGCTCATTTTCATTATAATTAGGATTATTAAGAGACTGACCAATTTTATCATTAAAGAAGGTTATAGGAAAGCTACTGAGGTTAACTTCAAAGGCCTAGCAGTAAAAAGTGATTGTAATGTCAATAAAACTCTGAAATAGATCAAATAGCCCCTAAGTAGTACTAATCTACTGTATCTTTGAAAATGTATATGCTTTTTTTTAAGCTGACAAAATTACCCTTTTTTCATTTAATTTGTTTTTAATATCACATTTTTAAAAATATCCAACTATTAAACTGTTAACAGCAGCTCAGAATACAGAAACTTTACCTTCCCTCATTCATAATATGAATTCAGATTTGAACATTTTTTTTCCTCTTTGTCCTAGTTCTAGAAAACATGGTTTTGTCATCCCACATTGTACAATGATAGTTTATATTTTTCAACACGAGTGCTTGTTTATGTGTACAAACAAATGAAACAATGAAGCGTGCATACAATTATTTAACCAGTTTTTCTCTCATTTATTAACTCAAACTCATACATGAAAATGAGATGTTTGTGATGTGATTGATGTTTTTCATTTCAATTTTGTCACTTTAGATCCTGGGAAGACTCTGCCTGAAGCCCTTGATTATTGCACTGTTTGGCTACAAACAGTGCCTGGAGAAATAGACAGCAAAAGTGGTATTCCACCTTCCTTTATAACACTACAGATTAAAGACTTTCTGAATGGACCAGGTAAGAAAGTCATAAAATTTACATGTGTGTACATTTTTTATGTGAATATATTAACATGTATATAGGATCTGTTAGTACTCTTGACATTCCATGCAAAAAATGAATACTTCACTTTTTCCCAGAGGTGTATGCTTTTCAGGCTGCCGATTTTAGAGATCAACAGGCAAATATAAGTATGCATTAAGAATTACCTTCAGTCTGACAAGAAGGTAGTTATCAACTAAAGAGCAGTTGACTGGAAGCCAAAGCCCCAATATTTTATTTCTACCTTTTCTATTAATTAACTGTATGATCTTAAGTGATTGATCTAATCTTCTATACTTCAGTTTTCTTACCTGTATATGAAGAGGATAGACTGGATGGATGAATGGAAGGAAACATGATATATATACATAAGACAGTATACATAGTTTAGATTTGATAGTTAAATGTACCTGTTTCACATGCTTAGCAAAGTGCTTGAGACATAGTAACTACTCAGTTTTAGATACAGATATCAAAATTTTTTGAGAGCTAATTATGTCCCAGGCACTATGCATTTTAGGAGTATGCACTATAGTTATTCCTATTTTATGAATAAGGAAGCTAAGACTTAGAAAAGTGAAGTAAATTGCCTAAGGTCATAGTGACAGAGGAGCCATTCAAACCTAAGTTTTTATGACTCCAAAGACTAGAACTTAACTTCTGTACTACACTAATTTCGGCATAACTAAAGATTTTTTCTTTATTCCTTGATCTTCCTCCTCTGTCTTTTCTTCCTTCATCTCATGTTCTTCCCCCTCTTCTGTTATTTCTCCCTCACTCCATATAGTCTTAGCTATTTATTTAACAAAAATTATTGCATTTCACTTTTTGTTTTGTTATTTTATACTTACAGTGCTTCAGAGTGTTACCCACGAAATGAGTATTAGTTTCTTCATTAAGAATTTTATTTCATTTTATTTTTTTTTTATTTATTTTTTTGAGATCATCTTGCTCTGTCACCCAGGCCAAAGTACAGTGGTGCAATCATAGCTCACTGTAGCCTCAATCTCTTGGGCTCCAGCAGAAGTATAGTGGTGCAATCATATCTCACTGTAGCCTCAATCTCCTGGGCTCCAGCAGAAGTATAGTGGTACAATCATATCTCACTATAGCCTCAATCTCTGGGCTCCAGCAATTCTCCTGCTTCAGCCTCCCAAGTAGCTGGGACTACAGGTGTGTTCCACTACGCCCAACTACTTTTTTTTTTTGTTTTTTTTTTGTTTTTTTTTTTTAGTAGAGATTAGGTCTCACTATGTTGCCCAGGCTGGTCCTGAACTCCTGGACTCAAGCAGTCCTCCTTCTCAGCTTCCTAATGTGCTGGGATTACAGGTGTGAACCACTGCTCCTGGCCATTAAGAATTTAAAATAGGCTGGGCACAGTGGCTTACACCTGTAATCCCAGCATTTTGGGAGGCTGAGACGGACAGATCACTTGAGGCCAAGAATTCCACATCAGCCAAGCCAACATGGTGAAACCCTGTCTCTACTAAAAATAAAAATAAACATAAAAAATTAACTGGCCATGGTGGCATGTACCTGCAGTTCCAGCTACTCCGGAGGCTGAGGCACAAGAATTGCTTGAACTGGGAGGCAAAGGTTGCAGTGAGATGAGATCGCACCACTGCGCTCCAGCTTGGGCAACAGAGCAAGACTGTATCTCAAAAAAAAGAAAAGAATTTAAAACGATGATTTTACAGCTGTCTTAAGATCTCTAGCAATACTCCGCAAGGCATGAATTTTAAGGAAGGAAAAATATTTATATATAGACTTTGTTGAGTATATGTGTTGTGGCATGCTAGTGTACTTATGATCCATACTACAGATGGAGAAAGCCAGTCATGGATTAAACAGAGACTGAAACCATCTCCACTGACCTTGTCACTGGGGCCCAATTCTTCTTCAGCTTATTTTTCTAGTGCTGGGATTGTAAAGGTGTAGAAGTATGAAGAACTATTTCTAATCTTGATAAACTCTAGATATGGTTTTAAATACATGAAGGAACGCAAGAAACTGAAGGATAAGCAAGTCGTTAAAGTGTAGGAAGAACCCTTTGGAGTGAGGTAATAGACTGGAGAAGTGTGAGTCCTAGTATTTGGTTAGTGAGCATGAAGTACCATATTTCATTCCATCTAAGCCACTATCAATTGTAGAAAAACATTCTATGTACCACTAAAAATGAAAAAAAAAAAATATGCTATTTACACTGTGATACAGTGCCTTTTTATTACATCAGTGTGAAGACAATTTCTGATTTCAGAGTTGTTCACACATGAAAGACCGAACACAATAAAATAGATGCAATAGGGTAAAAACATGTTAGTTCATGGAAAAGTGACAGGGGAAACTTGGATTTACTTATTTCTCAGTTTTAGTTTCACATTCGTTTTATTTTTAGGCACAGTCACGTTGCTCATTTTGGCTAGAAAATTATCTTGTAGTTTACATTTGATTGATTTGTTTGTTAAAAAAATGGAATTTGAAAGTTGATGGTAAATTAGATACAATATTTTCAAGGCAACCAAATAAATTGAATTTTAAGACAAATGCCAATGAATAAATGAAAAATTATGTATTTACAATTCTGGCATTTAACGTGACTCAGTAGTAGAAATGTGATTTTTTTTTTTTTTTTTTTTTTTGAGTCACAGTCTCTGTTGCCCGGCTGGAGTGCAGTGGTGTGATCTCGGCTCACCGCAACCTCTACCTCCCAGGTTCAAGCGATTCTTCTGCCTCAGCTTCCCTAGTAGCTGGGACTGCAGGCACACACCATCACACCTGGCTAATTTTTGTATTTTTAGTAGAGGTTGGGTTTCACCATATTGGCCAGGCTAGTCTCTAACTCCTGACTTCGTGATCCGCGCACCTTGGCCTCCCAAAGTGCCAGGATTACAGGCGTGAGCCACCGTGCCTGGCCAGAAATGTACTTTTTAAAGTAGTTGTACTTTTGTGTTTCTTAAGATACTTTTCAAAGTTGGGAATTAAATATATACAATTTCTGATTTTATGTCCATGCTATAATAGTGATAATATATTTGGAGATTTAAACTTTTAAGTAAATGAATTGAAATAGTTATTTTACAGCAGCACTTCTCAAACTTGATTCTGCATGTGAAACTTCCCTGGGGAGTTTGTTAAAATGCAAATGGTGATTTAATAGTTCTAGAAGGTAGGGCTTGAAAGTCATGTCTAAAAAGCTCCCAGATAGAGTAGATGCTGTTGGTCTGGTACTGTAGTTTTTGTAGCAAGTTTTATATGGCTCTTACCAAAATTCTTTTTAAAAAATATATACATATGACTTATCATATATGATTTTTGTTTTTACTATCAGTCTTTGAGAGCCAAACCACAGATATTTTGGGGAACAGGACAGGGCAATGATAAAGAAAGATGAGTGGTTTTTAGAATGGTGCTTTGATTATGGAAAATCGAATATAATATCCAATGGATGATTTAAGTTCTTCAAAGTCTAAAACATTTTAAACAAAAGTACATTTCTTTTATTTGAGGGAAGATTAGTTTAAATGATATATCAGCTGTGTGTGACTTCCTCTAAAACAGTAACCTAACAGCCTTTAACTGCTCCAGAATTTACTAGCTTAGACAAAAATTTTCCTACTGTAAGCAATTTGTGATTTAGAGTAGATAAGTAGATGTTATTTCATAGAGTAATTATATTATCTCACTACACAGCCAGATTGGCATGCTACTACATTAATTTAGGAATCAAATGGCTATAGAAGATAGTGAGACTTGAATACCACTAATTAAATGGGAATAACAGGACACATTAAAACAGCTTTTACTATATGAATGTATTATTTTATAGATTTTGACAACTCAAGGAAATTATATTTTTTCCAGCTCCTAGGGAGGATACTATGAGGAATATCATTTATGTTGAGATTGGGCAAACAAATTCCAGCTTTATAATGTTCCCTAATAACATTCCTTTTCCTTGAAGAAAAAGCATTACAAAAAAATAATAAAAGCACTACAAGTGATACTTTTAGTTTTTAGGTAATGTCATTGTGTTATCATTAGAAATCTTTAGCTACTATTATGTTTTAATCTGTATGCATATCTATTTAAGTATCATTCCAGAGAATGTCTTGAACTATATTACTAATTTCCATTTATTTTTTCTTGCTCTTTAATGAAAGGTATAGTAACAATGAAAGTTATGACCCTGAATTAGCCAGGCATGGTGGTATGTGCCTGTAGTCCTTGCTACTCAGAAAGGCGAGGTGGGAAGATTGCTTGAGCCCAGGAGGTAAAGGCTGAAGTAAGCTATAATCACACTACTGCACTCCAGTTTGGGCAACAGAGTGAGACCCTGTCTCAAAAAAAAAAAAAAAAAAAAAAAAAAAGTTACAACCCTTAAAGGTAGAGGGAATACTGATTATAACTGTCTAACCTTAAGCTTTCTTCAAAAAGATGTAAACTTCACAGCTTTTGAAATTTAGCCTTTTAGATTTATTTTGTAGGGATTATTTTCTCTAAACAAGGTGATACAAATGCTGCTCTTTAGCACTTGTTTTTAGAAAAATAATGTGGAGTTCTTGAGTATTCCCCTATTTCATCTGTTCACCTAATGGTACCTTACTAGAGCAAATGGTAGGTCCCAACTTATACATCAAAAACTCTTTCAAAGCGCTCCCAACCCCCCACCTTTTCCCCCTTGTACCCATTAGCAAGGTCAGTGGCTTGGAGAAACCTGGAAAACAGCAGCTACCAGAAACCCACTAGAATAATATCTCCAGCAGGTGATAGATTAGTTGGAACAAATTGGAACCATTGCAGTTCAGCAATCCTGGTTTCTTTCAAGCTGTTTTTAAAATGTCGTCATTTTAGTACACAATCTAAACCCTGCGGAACAGTCCACAGCAGGTTAATTTGAATCATATGATGTGTCACTGCCCTCAGCTGACATGAGCTCTATTCCATGTGTGAAGCCATAATAAATCCATTCCCAACCGAGGAAAATTCCCCGTGAGAAGGTGAACTATTCCAGGCCTCACACTGGCATGCTAGCCCTCTGTAATTGAAAGCAGGGCCACCTGTTCCCAGCACAGTTAGCCTATAGAAAAAAATTAACATTAGATCAGATACTTCTTATATTGAAAAATCAATCATACTTCTTGCAAATTCAAATTCAGCTGTGAAGTGTTTGGTATGACATCATACAGAAATGTAGGAATGTGCCCACTTGATCCCATTTTAAAAGTTTTGTTAACCATAGGATTCCTTAACTTTGAAATGCGATTTTTTTTTTTTTAATTTAATGAGAGCTGACACGTGAGAAGAAGAACTGGAAAGGGTGCAGATTTTTCTAATTAACTCAGGGTTATTTGCGAAAACATTTGAGCCCTCTGGTATTTTTTTCATTGTTCTTTCACAAATTTTTGAGCCACTGTCATTGTAGCCATGAAATGACATTTAAATGACAACAAAGAACAAAAATGCCACATTAGGAAAACATTCCCAAGTCATTTATATTTTATTATAAATTAATGCTTAGCATGCCACATTCATCATATAATTTAAATAACATGGTTATATCAAACACAAAACAATGCAATTTCCCATTTCTTTTAGTGTATTATACATAGTGTCTATATTTGAAATGCATGGCCACTGGTCTTTTTCTCCTAATAGAATCACTTCTTTAGTTTCACCTTGTTTAACTCATTCATTAATTTACCTGTCTAGTTTTCAGTGTTTCTGATTTCATTCTGGCTTCGAATTGGTTTCATCTCTGGTTTTATTTTATTTTGATTTTAAAAACCTGTTGAATTGATTATAATCTTGTTTTGAAGACAGTTTTCTCCTTATATTGTATGGATTAATATAACTGTTTTATAGGTTACAATGATTTTCATTTCTACTTTAAAATAATTCCTAAACATCCTTAAACAATTCCATTTCCACAGACCGCTCTGATTTGAATGAAAATTTGTACTTAAATGCTGTAAAATAGTAAAAGAGTTCTTAGGTACAGTAACACACCATTCGAGTAAGTTTGTTTATATGAATATAAAGTAGAAATTTTAGGTTGTTTACCCTCAAATAGATGTATTTTTTAAGTGTTTTTACCTTTCTTGGTTAACCCTGCTTTTATGTTATCACTGAATTTATTACTCAGTGGGGATCAATTCAGACATATCTGAAGGTAACTGATTCCAGAGGATTAAGATACCTGGAAAAGATTAATCAAATAGTGTCTTGATTTTTCTGGAGTAGAAAATGAAGAATAAATAATATAATTTTTTGATCTTTAAAATTTTTTTCAATCACAAATTTCAAATGGATTTTTGGTTACCTACTTCAAGCTTTATTGAGGTATAGTTGACAAATAAAAATTATAAACATTTAAGGTGTACAATGCGATGTTTTGATAAATGTGTCATTGAGAAATGATTACCATATTCAAGCAAATTAACATATTTATCACCTCACATACTTACAACTTTTTATTTGTGGTGAGAACCTATATGATCTCCTCTTTTACCAAGTTTTAAGTATATAATACAGTAATATTTATTAATTGTAGTCATAACGCTGTAGATTAGATCTCTAGAGCTTATAGGTCCTGCAAAACTGAAACTTTGTACCCATTCACCAACCTCTCCGTATTTTCCCTTCCCCCAGCCCCTGGCAACGAACATTCTAATGTCTCCTTTTATAAGTTTGACGTTTTTAGATTCCACATATAAATGAAATCATGCAGTTTTTGTCTATTTCTGTTTGGTTTATTTCATTTAGCATAATGTCTTCAAGTTCATCCATATTGTCTCAAATGGCAGGATTTCAATCTTTTTAAGGGGTGAATACTATTCTATTGTGAATATGTACCACATTTTCATCCCCTATTCATCCATTGAAGAATACTTAGATTGATTCTACATCTTAACTATTATGAATTGTGCTGCGATAAACATAGGAGTCCAAACATATCTCTTCGGCACACTGGTTTCATTTCCTTTGGATCTATACCCATTAGTGCGATTACTGGATCATATGGTAGTTATATTTTTAATTGATTGAGAAATCTCCATACTGTTTTCCATAATGGTTGTACCAATCTGTATTCCCACCAACAATGTGCAAGGATTTCCTTTTCTCCACATCCTTGCCAACACTTGTTACGTTTTGTCTTTTTGATAATAGCCATTCTAGCAGGAATGATGTCTTTCATGGTTTTGATTTGTATTTCTCTGATGGTTAGTTATACTGAGCACTTTTTCATATACCTGTTGGCCATTTGTATGTCCTCTTTTGAGAAATGTCTGTTTAGGTATTTTCCTATTTTAAAAATTTGGTTCTTTGTCTTCTTGCTATTGAGTTGTTTGAATTTCTCATGTATTTTAGATATTAACCTCTTATATAGTTTACAAATATTTTCTTCCATTCTGTAGGTTATCTCTTAATACTATTGGTTGTTTTCATTGCTAGGCAGAAGCTTTTTAGCTTGTTGTAATCCTATTTTTGCTTTTGTTGCTGGTACTTTTCAGATAATATCCAGAAAAGCACTGTCCAGACCAATGTCATAGAGCTTTTCCGCTATGTTTTCTTCTAGTAATTTCATAGCTGTTGGCCTTATTACATTTAAGTCTTCAGTCTATTTTGAGGCTTTTGGGTTGGTTTGTTTGTGTTTTTGTTTTTTGAGTGACAGAGTCTCACTGTGTTACCTAGGCTGGAGTGCAGTGGTGTGACCACGGCTCACTGCATCCTCGAACTCCTAGTGTCAAGGGATCCTCCTGCCTCAACCCCCGAAGTTTAGTTGACTTTTGTACATAGTGAGAGAGAAGGATCTACTTTTATTCTTCTGCATGGGCTACCTGGCTTTCCCAAGAGCATTTATTGAAGAGACCATCCTTTCCCCATTTTGTGTTCTTGACACCTTTGTTGAAAACTAATTAGCTAATACATGCATTTCTTTCTGGGTTCTCTATTCTGTTCCATTGGTTTATGTGCCTGTTTTTATGCCAGTACTATACTGTATTGGTTATAGTTTTATAGTATATTTTTTGAAGTCAGACAGTGTGATGCTTCTAGGTTTGTTCCTTTTGCTCAGGATTGCTTTGGCTATTCAGGGTCATTTATGATTCCACATAAATTTCAGGATTGCTTTTTCTATTTCTGTGAAGAATGTTTTTGATATTTTGTTAGGAATTTCATTGGATCTGTAGATCAATAGCATGGGCACATCAATAGCATGGGTAGGATGGACATTTTAATAATATTAATTCTTCCAATTCATGAACACAGGGTATCTTTCCATTGATGACCATTTTATAGTTTTCAGTGTACAGATTTTTCACTTCCTTGGTTAAATGTATTCCTAAGTATTTAATAATTTTTTAGCTATTAGGAAATGAGATTGTTTTCTTAGTTTCTTCTTCAGTTCTCTGTTAGTGTATAGTGTTCTTCTCTGTTAATGTATAGAAATGCTATGGGTTTTTGTATGTTGATTTTTAATCATGCAAATTCACTGAATTCTAACAGTTTTTAGAATGTATTCTAACAGTTTTCTGGTCAAGTTTTTAAGGTTTTCTATATATAAGAAAACCTTAAATGTTATAAGGTTATCTGTGGAGACAATTTAAATTCACCTTTTCCTATTTGGATTCCTTTCATTTCTTTCTCTTGCCTAATTGCTTTGTCTAGGACTTCCAATACTATATGGAATAACAGTGGTGAGAATGGCCATTCTTGCAGGGTTCTAGATTTTAGAGAAAAAGCTTTCAAATTTTCCCTGTTCAATATGATGTGACCTGTGAATTTGTCACATATGGCCTTTATTGTGTTATGGTATGTTCCTTCTATACCTAATTTTTTTGAGAGTTCTTATCAAGAAGGGTTTTGAATTTTGTCAAATGCTTTTTCTGTATCTATTGAAATGATCATAAGGTTTTTGTCCTTCATTCTGTTAATGTGATGTATCACATTTATTGATCTGCATATGTTGATCATCCCTGTGATGATGCCCACTTGATCACGAGTAGATTTTTAATGTGTTTTAAATTCAGTCTACTACTGTTTTGTTGAGGGTTTTTACATCTATGTTCATCCTGGATATTGGCCTGAAGTTTTCCTTTTTTGGCATGTCTTTGTCTGGTTTTCATATCAGGGTAATACTGGCTTATAGAATAAATTTGGAAATATTTCCCTCTCTTCAGTTTTTTGGAAGAGTTTGAGAAGAATTGGTGGTATTACGTATTTAAGTACTGAATAGAATTCAGTGGTGAAGCCATTGGACCCTGGGGGTTTTTTTTGTTGGGAGACTTTTTATTACTGATTCTGTCTCCATACTCACTATTGGTTTGTTCAGATTTTCTGTTTCTTCATTATCTATTCTTGGTAGATTGTATGTGTCCTGGAATTTATCCATTAGGTTATTCATGTATTGGCATATAATTGTTCATATTATTTCCTAAGGATTCTTTATATCAGTTGTAATGTCTCCTGTTTCATCTCTGATTTTATTTATTTGAGTCTTCTCTTTTTTGTTCTTAGTCTAGCTAAAGGTTTGCCTGTTTTTTCAAAAGATCAGTTCTTTGTTTCTTTGATCCTTTCTATTATTTTTGTAGTCTCTGTTTCATTTATTTCTGCTCTGATCTTTATTTTATTTCCCTCCTTCTACTAATTTGGAACTTTGTTTGTTCTTGTTTTTCTAGTTCTTTATGTTGTAATGGTAGATTATTTTAGCTCTTTCTTCATTTTTACTGTATGTATTTACTACTAGAAACTTTCCCTCTTAGAACTGCTTTTGCTATATCCTTTAGGTCTAGGTATATGCTGTTTCCATTTCATATTGTCTCAAGAAATTTTTAAATTTTTCTTTCAATTTTTTCATTGATTCATTGATCATTCAGGAGCTTATTGTTTAATTTCCATGAACTTGTGAATTTTCTGAAGTTCTTCCTGTTATTGATTGCTAGTTTTATACCATTGTTGTCAGAAAAGATACTGGATATGATTGCAGTCTTCTTAAATTTGTTAAAAGTTGTGGCCTAATATCTGATCTGTCTTGGAGGATGTTCCATGTGCAATTAAGCAGCATGTGTATTCTGCAGCTTTTGGATGGAACATTCTGTATATGTTTGTCAGGTTCAAATGTTCTAGAGTGCAGTTTAAGTCTGATGTTTCCTGTTTAATTTTCTGTCTGGATGATCTACCCATTGCTGAAAGTAAAGTGTTAAAGGCCTCCACTATTATTAAATTGCAGGCTATGCCTGATGCTCCCTGATGCTGGATTAATATTTGCTTTATATATTTAGATGCTCCAGTGTTGGGTACCTATGTACTACAATGTTATGCCATCTTGCTGAACTAACCTCTTTGTCATTATATAAGGACGTGCATTATCTCTTTTTACAGTTTTTTACCTAAAGTCCGATATAAGTATAGCTACTTTTGCTCTTTTTTGGTTTCCATTTGCATGAAATATCTTTTTTCATTCCTTCACTTTTAACCTATGTGTGTTCTTATAAGTGAATTGAGTCTCTTGTAAGCAGCATATAGTTGGGTGTGTTTTTATAATCTATTAATTTGCTCTTTCTTTTCATTGGTGAATATAAGCCATTTACATTCAAGGTAGTTATTGAAAGGTAAGGACTAAATACTGCCATTTTGTCAATTGGCTTCTGGTTGTCTTATGGACTCTTCGTTCCTTCCTCTCACTGTCTTTCTTTGTGATTAAGTAAGTTTTCTCTATTGGTATGTTTTGATTTCTTGCTTTTTAATTTTTTGTGTATCTACATGGTTACCATGAGGGATATCAAAAAAATTTTATAGTTATAACAGGTTATTTTAAGCTAATAACAACTTATCTTTGATCACGTACACAAAAAAAAACTCTATTCTTACACTCCACTACCTCCCTCCACATTTTGAATATGTTATTTCAAAATTTACGTATTTGTATATTGTATATTCCTTAACAAATTAGCATCATTAATATTTTTATCTTTGAACCTTTATGCTAGAGATATAATTTACGCACCACCATTACAATATTAGAATAGTCTGCATTTGATGGTCTACTTTTACCAGCGAGTTTTATACTTTCAGATGTTCTGTTATTATCATCCTTTTCTTTCAGCTTGAAAAACTCTCCTTAGCATTTCTTGTAATGCAGGTCTCTTGGTGATTAACTCCCTCAGCTTTTGTTTGTCCAATAAAATTTTTATCTCTCTTTCATTAAAGGACAGCTTTGCTAGGTACAGTATTCTTGGTTTGCAGGTTAGTTCGTTTGTTTTCCAGCTCTTTGAATATATCATCCCACTCTCCCTTGGCCTGTAAGAATCCTCTCTGTTGAGAAGTCTGCTGCTCAGTGTATTAGAATGTCCTTCTGTATTCTTTGCTTCTTTTTTCTTGCTGATTTCAGGATCCTGTCTTTGTCTTTGCTCTTTGATAGTTTGATTATAATTTGTCTTTGGGTAAACTTACTTGGATTGAATCTGATTGAAGACATTTGACCTTGTTATACCTGGTTATTTATATATTTCTCCAGGTTTGGAAAGGGTTCTGCTATTCTTTATTTGCATATGCTTTCTACCCCTTTATCTATCTCTATTCCCTCTTGAATACCAGTGACCAAGAATTTGCCCTTTTGATGCTCCCATGAATCTTGTAAGCTTTCTTCATTCCTTTACTGTATATTTTTTGGCTGTATATTTTCAAATAATCTGTCTTTGAGTTCATAGATTGTTTCTTCTGCTTGATCAATTCTGCTGTTTATATTCTCTTTTGCATCTTTCATTTAGTTCATTGTATTTTTCAGCTGTGGGATTTCTGGGTTTTTAAAAAATTATTCTTTCAATCTCTTAAATTTCTCATTCTGGTCACTTACTGTTTTTCTTATGTTGTTGAATTGTTTATCTATTTTCTTGAAGCTTATTGAGTTTCCTGAAAGCAATTATTTTGAGTTATTTGTCAAGCAGTTCATATATCTCTATTTTTCGGGGATCGGTCGCTAGCACTCTATTTTCTTTGGTGATGTCATGTTTATAGTTTTTTGGGTTTTTTTTTGTTTTGTTTTGTTTTGTTTATTCTTGTGGTCATGCATCAATGTCTGGACATTGAAGAAGTAGGTTCTTACTCCAGTCTTTGCAGTCTGGCTTTGTCTGGGAATGCCCTTTAACAGTAAGCCTGTCTAGAACTTTTTGGTCATGTTGTCTGGCATTGTCCCTAAATCCATGATTGCCACAGCCATCGAAGTTTTAGAGGGCACCCTACACTCAGGCTTGCCACACCAGCCCAACACCAGGATGGAATCCCATGGCCACCAAGGTTGGCACAGTGCTGGGGCATACTCAGAGCCCATGGCCATTCAGGTTTGTCTGAAACCAAAGGCCTTGTGGACAGCTGGTAGTGATTCAGGCCAGTGATCAAGTCTATTTCACAGAGACTATGGTATCCTGCCCACCACTGGGATAGGTCAAGAGGCTCAGTACATCGGTACTGACCTAAATAAGGGGCTCCAGCAGTTTGCCTGATGCTGGATTTTACTATGGCAGGCCCAGAGGTGGAGACCGAAACAAAGTCCTCCATTTACTTCCTTCATGTTCCCCCAAGCAGATAGTGTCTGTCTGAATTTGCTACTTGGGAATAGGGGAGAGTTGACACAGGGAATGTCCCTCCTACCCTCTTAAGTATATCTTTTCATATTATTATGATATAACCAGGTACTGTGATCTCTCATCTCATTTCTTTAGCTCTTGTGAGGGTATTTTCTTGTGTGGATAGTTGTTCAAAATGATATTGCTATGAGGGGATGATCGCTGAAGAGTCCTATTCCACCATCTTGCTCCACCCTCATAATATGATTTTTAAATGCAAGAAGATTCAAAGCAAAATAAAATATTTTAAGAAGCTAATTTTGGGCTAGGTGTGGTGGCTCACACCTGTAATCCCAGCACTTTGGGAGGCTGCCGTGGGTGGATCACCTGAGGTCAGGAGTTCAAGACCAGCCTGGCCAACATGGCGAAACCCCATCTCTACTAAAAATACAAAATTAACTGGGTGTGATGGTGCATGCCTGTAATCCCAGCTACTTGGGAGGCTGCGGCAGGAGAAGCGCTTGAACCCAGGAGGCAGAAGTTGCAGTGAGCCGAGATCATGCCACTGCACTTCAGCCTGGGCAACAAGAACGAAACTCCATCTCAAAAAAGAAAAAAAGAAGAAGCTAATTTTAATAATTTATTTATTTTAATCTTGCCCAAATATCATTTTTAAATGATATTTAATCCTCTGCCGCTTCTCCCTTGCCAGAAATTGGGCTAAGGCCTATACCTTAATCGTGAGAGTCCTGCCTCTATCTTAATTGAGTTTTACAGCCATACTAGCAGGCTATCTTCTACATTTAAAAAATGTAAACTAGTTAGTGAAACTGTAAGGACCTTGACTTTTACGTTTCCCGAATTTTATGGTTCCAATTTCCAGTGTCAGCATGATATTATCACAGTTTGTTTTCTCTGTGATCTATCAAATGAAACAGTAAACTTGATGTCAGAATGTCAACTAGGGAATGGACCACGAATTTTAAAATAGGGAAAAGCCTTTCATTATTTCAACTTTTGTTTTTAAACTATAACTTTTATTTTAGGAAGAAATGAGAAAAATTACCCAGCTGAAATGGTGCCCTCAAGGGATTATACCTCTGAAAGACTTGGCTAAGTAATAGAACTCAAAGAGTCACAGAGGCTGGTTGGGCAGGTGGCAAGGAGGTAGGGGCCGGTACTAGGTCTCACGCAGAGCAGTCAGTAGAATAGCAGTTATTTAGATTTTTTTTATTTCTTCATGTAGCCTAATTCTGTTAGAATTATTTCTTCTACAGAAAAGAATGAGAGTAATTGGGAAATATCTTCCTAGGGACATGGAGTAAGCCCAGTAAGAAGAGATAAAGTTATCCTAACTCTAACTTTCCAACTTTCTGCCTGCAGTTCTTTTCTTCCTAACTCTCCAGCCCCATGCCTTTCCATTGACACAGTCTTGAGCCTTCCTTTCTTATCCCTGTACAATAGTCTCTTTTATGCTGACAACTCCCAAATGCAGCTCTTTTGACTTAATATTTAACTCTAAGACTATTTCTACATATGAGTATTAGGTATGCTTTGTTATTTAAACATGTTCACAGTAAATTAAGCCATTTTCTCTCTTCTCTCTCATTGCTCACTTCTTTTAGCATAGTCTTCAAACTTTTTTTACAACTGCTGATGATAGGAAAAATTTTCTGGTCATGTCCTCTCCCAATTTACTACCATCTTTAGGCCATTCTTATTTTTATTTCAAGTCCTTCTACTTTTTTCTTTGAAATAGTCCTCCATTATGCCTGCTACTTCTCTGGTGTAGGTTTAATCCTTGATTACTTCCTCATTCTGTTTCCTGGTAGCACTAACTTCAGATTCTCTTATTTACTCAATAATGCTGTCTTCTATGCCCTTGCTAGACTTGCCTCTCCTGCTAAATTTATTTGAATCTTAACTACTTCCTTTCCTCAGTTAATCCAGTCAAAACTCTCTTTAGCCCCCAACCCTTTGTGCACCTGTCCAATGTATTTCTTACATATAAATTGCTTATTTGGCTTAATCTGATTCAGGATTTTTTTTAAGCAAAACTGTTTTACAAGATGTTTTGTATCACTCAATCAGGAGGCATATAATGTCCAAAGCTCTTTTTGTGATGCTAGCACCCATTGGTGCTCAATGCCTAAATTTATTGGAGGTTGTAAATAGTAATATTCTAATTCTAGCATTCCTTTTCCATATGTTAGCTGGCATACTTCTTTGAAGAGAAACATTCCCCAACCTACTATTTGAGTATTCAGTAGTATTGCTCATTCAAAAAGGCAGGATAAATGCTTAATTCTTTCCCTTTATCCCTTTTCAAAAATGAGTTCATTCTCTAGCATATTTCAATGGTGGCCAGTTAGTTGATGTTGTTTGGTATTATTTTGAACTCATTATTTTTAATGATTCTCAAGTTGTCTCACCATTGGCAGTGAGAACCTCTATAAACTGGCTTCTCTATGTTTTAAACTTTGTTGTTTTCTTAGTCTGGAATTCTTACACCCTTTTTCTTTGCCCACTCTAATTCTGAGCTGCCATTACATTAACCTAAGTCTTGTTTTCTTCTGGAATAGTTTCCCTTTCATTTCCATTCATACTGATCTCTCCTTTTTTCATAAACAGACTGGTAATAACATTTTCACTAAATTTATCTCAAAACAACATTTGGCTGTTTCTAAAAATCATATGTGTCTTCAAGGATGAGTATATGCCATCACTGAAATAGTAAAACAAACAAAGGAAGACATAGGCACCAAAAAAGGTACAAAATTGTTGGAGTAGTGGAATATAGTTAGCCCTTATGGTTATTACTAAGAGGGAGGGAAACTTATTTTGATGAGTTTAGGTCAGTACATTTACTTTAGAAATTGGTGCAATTACCCTATAATTAGAACTTTTGTGTTGTGATTTGGAGAGGATAATGAAATTTAGAAAGTCAATGCTTGATCATAAAAACATGTTTCTGAGTAATTTTGCTAGTAGTGATGATGCCCAGACCCCAATGATAAGTATCATGAACTGCTGCTGACTTATTCAGGTGAAGAACCTTTCATTTCCTCTAAGCTTCCTCATAGCACATAAGACAGCATATAGCCTGTTCCACTTTGTATACTATCATTAATTAAAGCACATGTGTCTGCCATCACTGAGGTCTTTACACTTCACACCTTCAATGGAGAGCACATTGATCTCATTGTCATGGGCAGCTTTCCAGGTTTTCTAGCTCTTATACCTGTGAATACTCCGTCTCCCTTGTCCACTGTCATCATGAATACCTTTACTTGAACACTGTAACAAAAATCTGAATTTCAATTGCTGAATAAGAGAAAAAAGTACTATGACCTAGTAATATTTTTACCAGAGTTATTATAATAATAAGGTCAACCTTGATTATGGGTTTGTTAATTCTGTGTTTTGCATTTACTAACATGGTGAATAAAAACATCATTTCTGTGTCTATACATAACCGCCCATGTATGCACTGAATGTTTTCTTGTAAGCCTCGCTTGTCTAAAAAGTTTTTTATCTTTTGCAAATAAAATTCCAAAGGAAGAAACACTTAACAAAGAAGTTTTCTTTCATAAATGTTATGATTTGAGTATAACAAGCCATATTGAATTCATTGGGTTTTTGGTAATAGATTTCATAATACATCATAAATGTAAGTAATATGATGACTAATGGGTCAAGTAAAGTTGGAGCATTTTAAATGAGAAAAGAGCTGGAACAGTTCTCAGGAAACTTTTCCATTTGATGTTTGGTCCCCCACAAGGTGTGCATTAACATAAACTTATGGGAATCACCTCTGGGGCTTGAATTCCCTCTCTGATTTCATTATTACAATATGATACTTTTCCTTTCACTATTAAGTCATCCTCTAAGATGATAGGAGCATAAAGTAAGTATAATTTATTTGCATTTGTCTAATCTTTTAACTCGATAGTCATTCCATCATTCTGTTTCCTGGTAGCTGTTCAGAAAGTTTTGAAGGGTAATTAGGATCTAATAATTGGCAGGCATGGGTATACTTAAAGATACAGAATATGTTCTAAAAATTGTGAGAAATTAGATCTGGCAGAGAAATAGATGACTCAGCTGGGAGATTCTCTATTACTGCATATTCCTAAAATCAAAACTTTGAAAATAATCCATTTATTAAAGTTCATTGAGGATTATAATACAATTCTAAACTCTTAAACATAAGAATCCGATAATAATTGGAATAAAATTTACAGTAACAGTCTGTGCCTGTTTCCCTATCCAGTTATATTTCCAGTTCCTGTAAAACATTATTCTTTATAGCTCCCAGTGTGTCTCTGTTTAATAAAACTGTTCTAGTCCATTTCTTTAATGTTTTATCTTAATGATCAGATTAATATTTTTATCAATTTTTTAAAAGTATCAAAAAACAGAAAATGTGGATTGCTCAATTTTTACTTTTATTTTTTAAGTTGAAAAATACCAGGCACTATTTTTGCATATTTTTTTCTACTTGTAAAAATAATCTTCCTGTCATTAGACTGAAAATATTTGCAGTGAAGACTAATTTTCTACCAAAAAACTAGCTAGATCAAGGATGTGAAAGTTCAGAGAAACATATTGATGAACTTTACACAACAATAAACGGTGCTGTTTCACTTGCTCATTCTGATGCATGCCTCCTGTCTTTTGGTGGACCTGGTACTTTTGAAAGGAATACCTAGTATTACGATATAGCCTAATTTCAACTCTGCTTTTTTGGTTCTTAGCCTATCATCTTGTCCAACTTGCCCAAATGGGACTGCCCTAGCCACTCTGTGTATACATTGCACAGAATGTGCTTTGCAAGAAATGTGGCTCAGCGCTGTCTCTATATGGTTCATTCCCTCCAGGGTGAGGGACTTTGTGGCCTACTAACTAATGTACGTCTTGTACAGAGGTTGCACTGTATGCCCTATATGGAAACAAATATACAAAAAACATTTGAAAAGTGAATTACTTAAATGTCTTAAATAATAATTTGTTTCTTATTAAGCCTTAACAGAATCATGTGAGTCTAGGAGTTTGAGGCTGCAGTGAGCTAGGATAATGTCACTGCACTCCAGCCTGGGCATCAGAGCAAGACCCTGTCTTGAAAAATAAATAAATAATTTAACATAGCAACTGTTTGGGAACACATATAGCTCTACTAGATTTTCAAACTTTCTAAAAACTTTCATCAACTGCTGCTCAGTGACTGAGGGGTTACATTTGTAATCCTAAATTACTAAATTTAAGGTAATCAAAAGAATGCAGTTTTGATACATAAAAACACTTTTGACATAACCTTATAGGAAAGATAGATCAAGTGACGAAGTGTCCAAATAAGTAACTCTCCCCTACCAATCCACTGGTCTGAGAAAGGGTCATCCAGAAACCAGCACCACAAAAAGTTAACATTAAAAATTCACTGTTCAAATTCACAAAACAAAATAAATCTATAAAAGATTTAAATAATTAAACTTTTCAAGTGATGTTTTTTAAATCATCCTGCAGTATTTTTATGCTGCTGAAGTTATTAAAGTTTAAAACCACACTGAGACTTTTGGGACAAACTATGAGAGACAGAGATCCAAGATTGCTTCAGATTTTCTTGTTGCTAAAATATTTAGTCCTGTCCAAGCATAGTGGCTCACACTTTGATCCCAGCAGTTTGGGAGGCCAAGATGGGCAGATTGCTTGAGACCAGGAGTTTGAGACCAACCTAGCCAACATGGCAAAACCCCATTCCACTAAAGATACAAAAAATTAGCCAGGCATGGTGGCGCATGCATGTAATCCCAGCTTCTGGGATTTAAAAATTAGGCTATCTAAAAATTACATTATTTTCTCATTGCTGAATTATAATACTTTTTTATTTTTTTTTTGACACAAGTCTTTTGTCAGATATGTAATTTGCAGATATTTTCTCCCAGTACATAGCTTCTCTTTTCATTCTCTTAACACTACCCTTTACAGAGCAAAAGTTTTTAATTTGATGAAGTCCAACTTACACATTTTTAAAATAAATTATGCCTTTTTGGTATCATGTATAAGAGACTCAGTACAGAGTATCTCTGTACTGAGCTGCCTGGAGCTGGGGCTAGGGAAGGTAACACAAGCACTGTGGCCACCACAATGCTGGTGGTCACTGTGCTGAGTCATACCTGAAGCCAGCACAGCACTGGGCCTCACCCAAGGCCCATGATAACCCCTGCGTGGCTATCCGCCTGTGTTCACTCAAGGTCCTAGGGCTCTATAACCTGCCAGGCTTGTGTCCTTCCCTACAGGGCAGTGAAATTTCTCTGGTCCCAGGTACATCCAGAGATGCTGTCCAGGAGCCAGGGCCTGGAGTCAGAAACCTTAGGAATCTACTTGGTGCTCCATTCTACTGAGAATGAGCTGGCACCCAAGCCACAACTCTAGGACTTGAAGATTTTCTCCTGTTTTCTTCTTTAAAGGCTTTCTAATTTTACATTTTATATTTAAATCCATGATTCATTTTGAGTTAATTTTTGTATACAGTATGAAGTTGAGTTTAAGGTACTTTTTTTTTTGTATACAGATGTTCAACACCATCTGTAAACTACCTTTCTCCATTGAACTGTATTTGCACCTATTTTAAAAATCAACTAATAATTGTTTGGACCCTATTTCTGGACTCTGTTCTGTTCCACTGAGGTACATATATATTCCTTCTCCAAAGCTATACTATCTTGATCCTAATAGATAGTAAGTCTTAAAATCTGGTAGTTTGAGTCCTCCAGTGTTGTTATTCTTTCTCAAAAATGTTTTGGTTATTCTAGTTCCTTTGCTTTACTATGTAAATTTTAGAATCAGCTTTTCTATATTTAAAATAAGTATTTCTGGGATTATTATTGGAATTGTGTGAAATCTACAGATCTGGAAGAAATTGATATATTTACTATGTTGTCTGCCTTCCAGTTCATGAATATGATATGTGTATGGTATGTCTCTCTATTTATGTTGGTCTTTTAAAATTTATTATCAGCATTTTGTAGTTTTCAGCATACAGATCCTATGACCGTTTGATTAGATTTATACCTGTGTTCCTTTTATTTGGATATGTTATAAATACTATCTTTTATTTTAAGGCTTTTTTGTTTTCCAGCTGCATATTGTTAGTTTATAGAAACTGAATTGATTTTTGTGTGATGATCCTATGTTCTAAAACTGCCAAACTCACTTATTAATTCTAGGAGCTTTTCTGTAGATTCTTGTTGGGTTTGCTACATGGACAATTATGTCATCTGCAAATTGGCATTTTTTTCTTTGTTATTTATGCCCTTTTTTCTTGCCTTGTTGCACTGTCTATGATTTCCAATACTATGTTGAGTATGAGTAATAAGAATGGGCATCCTTGCCTTGTTTCTCTTCTTAGTGGGAAAGCATTCATTTCTTCATAATGATGATGTTAGGTTTAGGCTTTTCATATATAGCCTTTATCAGGTTAAGTTTCCCTCTATTGATAGTTTGCCTAGAGTTATTATGAATGGATATTGAATTTTTCAAAAATGTTTTCTGCATCAATTGATACTACCTTTGTTATTGTTGTAAACTGTTAACAGTTTTACATTGATTGACCAAGGCTTGTAGGACAACCTACAACCTAGGACAACCTCTATTTTGGTTGTGGTACATTATTAGTTCTGTATGTTGATGGATTTGATTTGCTAAATTTTTTGAGGATTTTTATGTCTCTTCTTGAGGAATATCCATGTATATTGTTTTTTATACTTTCTCCATCTACTTTTGGTATCAGTAATGATGGTTTCATAAAATGAATTAAGAAGTATTCTCTCCTGTTTCCCGGAGGACAGGGGAATGAAGAAAAGAAAGAAGGAAAACAATAGATTTCCCTAGTTTCTCTGAGCATTAGGAGACTCCCTCACACTTCTTGAAGCCAGAAATAGAGGGCTTCTCCTTGTACTCTCTCTATCTCCACATGATATCCACTTCTGGACTTTGGGCTGCCATTAATCTAGAATAAGGAGGTAGGGGAGGAAAAATTAGAAACTCCTCACCATTTTGGTAGTATTTTGAATTCTAGTCTTCTTCTTCAATCTACTTGTTACCATATACTTTTCAGAATTCTCAAATAGCTGCTCTGTGTAGGTTTTATAGCTGGTTTATTGCCAGATTTTGTAACTGCATTCAGTGGAAGAGACAGGTTCCATCATTCCTAGAACTTTGAAATAATTTTTAAAAAGAAGGAGTAGGCAACTAACATCATCAGATGTTTGTTTGTTTTTTGGGATTTTTGCTTGTTTGTTTGTTTTTTGTTTTGAGACAGAGTCTTGCTCTGTTGCCTAGGCTGGAGTGCAGTGGCATGATGTTGGCTCACTGCAACCTTTGCCTCTCAGGTTCAAGCAATTCTCTGCCTCAGCCTCCTAAGTAGCTGTAATTACAGGCACCCACCACCACACCTGGCTAATTTTTTGTATCTTTAGTAGAGATGGGGTTTCACCATCATGGCCAGACTGGTCTTGAACTCCTGACAACCTCGTGATCCACCCGCCTTGGCCTCCCAAAGTGCTAGGATTACAGGCATGAGCCACCGTGCCTGGCCCCATTAGATGTTTTTAAGATATATTAGATATTTTTCCTTTGGGGGAAGAGATAAACAAAACTTCAACAAATATACCTACATCTTGAAACTTCATTTTAATTGCTTTTGAAATTGGAAATGCCATGTGGGCAAATGTGCATATGGAATTTGTATTAGTTTTCTATTGATGCATAACAAATTACAACAAATGTAGCAACACAAATTTATCATCTCACAATTCTATGCTTAGAAGTCTAGGTGAGTTCAGCTGGTTCTCTGTTCAGGGTCTCACAAAGCCAAAATCAGACTGTCTGTTGGCCTGGGTTCTAATCTGGAGGCTCCTGGATAGAATCTACTTTCAAACTCATTCCAATTATTCACATAATCTAGTTCCTCGTGGGTTTAATACTGAGGTCTCCAGTTCCTTATTAGCCGTTGTTCAAGGGTTGCCTTAAGCCCTAGGGACCACCCATTCATTCTCATTGTCTCCTCCGATTGTGTATTTTCAAATAGCCTGTCTTCAAACTCATTAATTCTTTCTTTAGCTTGATCAATTCTGCTGTTAAGAGACTCTGATGCATTCTTCAGTATGTCAGTTGCATTTTTCAACTCCAGAATTTTTGCTTATTTTAAATTATTTCAATCTCTTTGTTACATTTATCTGATAGGATTCTGAATTCCTTCTCTGCATTGTTTTGAATTTTGCTGAGTTTCCTCAAAACAACTATTTTGAATTCTCTGTCTGAAAGAAAGGTCATGTATCTGTGTCTCTCCAGGATTGGTCCCTGGTACCTTAGTTTGTTTGTTGACATCATGTTTTCCTGGATGGTTTTCATGCTTCTGGATGTTCATCAGTATCTGGGCATTGTATAGTTAGGTATTTATTATAGGCTTCATGGTCTGGGCTTGTTTGTACCTGTCTTTCTTAGGAAGGCTTTCCAGGTATATGAAGAGACTTCGGTGTTGTGATCTAAGTTTTTGGTCACTGCAGCCATATCTGCATTGGGGGGCACCTGAAGCCCAGTAACTCTGTGGCTCTTGCAGACTCACAGTGGTGCCACCTTGGTGGTCTTGAATAAGATCCAGAAGAATTCTTTGGATTACCAAGCAGAGACTCTTGTTTTCTTCCCTTACTTTCTCCCAAACAAACAGAGTCTCTCTGTACTGAGCTGCCTGGAGCTGGGCCTAGGGAAGGTAATACAAACACAGTGGTGGCCACTGTGCTGAGTCACACCTGAAGCTAGCACAGCACTGGGCCTCACCCAAGGCTCATGATAACCCCTGCCTGGCTATCCACCTGTGTTCACTCAAGGTCCTAGGGCTCTATAACCTGCCAGGCTTGTGTTCTTCCCTACAGGGCAGTGAAATTTCTCTGGTCCCAGGTACATCCAGAGATGCTGTCCAGGAGCCAGGGCCTGGAGTCAGAAACTTTAGGAATCTACTTGGTGCTCCATGCTACTGAGAATGAGCTGGCACCCAAGCCACAAAAAAAAAAAAAAAAAAAAAAAAAATCCCATTCTTCCCTCCCCTTTCCACAAGCAGTGGAGTCTCTCCCCGTGGCCACCATCATCCCAGGCATGCAGGAAGTGTTACGTGGCTACCACAGATGTTCCCACAAGGCCCAAGGGCTCTTTAGTCAACTTGTGGTGAATACTGCCAGGCCTGAGACTCCTCAAGGCAGTGAGCTCCCCTCTGACCCAGGGCAGGCCCAGAAATGAAATGCCATCCAAGAACCAAGGCCTGGAATTGGGAATCCCAAGAACCCACTTGGTGCTCTTTCCCACTGTGGGCTAGCTGGTACCTAAGCTACAAGACAAACTACCTTTACTTTTCTGTCTCCTTTTCTTAAGCAGGAGTCCTTCCCTATAGCCATCACAGCTGGGAATGTGCTGGGTCACAGCTCAAACCAGCATATCTTTGAGTGTCTCACCCAAGGCCCATGGTGAGTATTGCCTGGGTGCTGCTGCTAATTATATAAGGCCTAAGGGCTCTTCAGTCAGCAGGTGATGAATCCTGTAAGGACTGGGTCCTTGTCTTCAAGGCACGGGTTCCCTTCTGGCCCAAGGTGTGTCTACAAATGTCCTCTGGGAGCTAGGGCCTGGAATGGAGGCCTCAGGACTCTGCCTCGTGCCTTATTCTGCTGTGGCTGAGCTGGTATCCAAACTGCAAGATCAAGTCCCCTTTACTCTCCCTCTCCTCTCCCAGAGCTGTGAGCTGTGCTGCCTGGATTGGAGGAGGATTGGATTGGCACAAGCACTCCCCTAGCTGCCCCATCTGGTGTTTGACTGGATTGCATGCCCCTCAAGTTCACTGGCTCCTCGCCCAGCACACAACCAGGACTTACCCCAGAATTGCAGTTCTTGTGGCCTAGACTGCCTTTCAGGTTTATGTAGGACCCCAGAGCACTTTAGCCTGCAGTGGCAAGGCTTGCCAGAACTCAGGTTCTGCCCACAGGATGGTTCTCCTGAGGCTAGGGATGGTCTAAATGCTCCCTCTGTGGGTACCAGCTGAGCTCTGCCTGGTATTGATTTCCACTGTAACAGGGCAGCATGAGTTCCAATGCTAAGTCCCACGATCACTGTGCTCTCCCGCCCGCAAATGCACAGATTCTCTGTGCCACACAGCCACCCTTGGGGGGATGGAAGAGGGTTGGCATTGGCAGTTCAAGACTCTCTTCCTACCCTCTTCAGTACCTCTTTCAGTGATACAAAGTTAAAAACAGGTACTGTGATTGCTTACCTGATTTTTGGTTCTTATTAAGGTCCTTTTTCTTTATGGATAATTATTCATTTTGGTGTTGCTGTGAGCAGGATGTTTGGTGGAGGCTTCTGTTCAGCTGTCTTGCTCTGCCTCCTTCCTGGCCTAGCCTTGGCCTAGCCTTGTGAATCAACTTCTTGGAGAAAATGCTGAAGCAGTATCCCAGTGATTAGACTGGCAAAGAAAGGGTACATTAGATAAAGGGAACAATATGAAAGTCCTAGTGATACAACAGCATGCACTGGGGGAAGTGGGCTCTGCAAACTCAGATACTATAAGGAAAGGCAAGAACTCTTTCTTGCTTGCTTGCTTTTTAATTATTATTATCATTTTTTAAATTTATTTATTTATTTATTTATTTATTTATTTATTTATTTATTTATTTTTAGGAGCTTGGTCTTTTGTTTCTTACGTAAGGAGAAGCCAATAAAGAGTTTTAGGCAGGAGTGAGCCGCTCAGGATTGCACTTAAAACAAATTGTTTGGAAATTACTCTGTGGAGACTGGATTAAATCTAAAGACAATTGGTCTAGACAGGGGAACCATTTAGGAGGCTTTATAATAACTGAACGATATCAAAAACATGGTGGAGGAAAATAGGAACTGGATGGAATGCTGGAGAGAAGGGAAGATTAGAATCAAGCAATGTTTTAGAACTAAAATTGACAGAACTTAATCAGTTTTTGGCTTGGGACCAGAGAAAGAGGGAATGAAATGAGGAGTCAAAAAGTCAGATTTCTGACTAAAGCCACTTGGTGGATTATAGAACCATTAAGTAAGACAGGGAATACAGCATGTCTGAGAGGAATTAATAGATTGTTTGGATAAATTAATTTGATGAGCCTGTGAGAGTTCAGCAGAAAATGGTGACAGACTTGCATTCATTCATATTTTCTTCATTACATCATTAAACATTGTGGGGGCCATAGGCTTTTGGCCCCCTAAAGATTATCTGAAAATCACTGACATGGCAGATTGATTAATAGAAAAGCCATACAAATGTATTTAATGTATATACATGGGCGCCTTCAGAGTGAACACCCAGCATCACAAGGTACAGAAACTTATATACCATCTTAAGGTCACAGAAAGAATGAAGGCTTGGATCCTGGTAAAACAGGTTATGGGAAGGGATAGAACAGGAATTATATTGAGGGGCAATAAATGACTACTAGGGAGAATGATTGGATCAGAGAACAGAGAATAACTTGTAAATAGTTCTCTCTGTAACTCAAATAACCTTGGGACAGTCACAGTCTTGACAAAGGGACTCTTCAGGTGTGGTTACATTTTTGGTCTTCTTCCTGTAGAGGATAATGAGATAACAAGGAGGGGAACAAGAACAATTGCTCTCCTTGGTGGGGCAGTTTCATCATAGATAGCAGAAATGTCTCTTCTAGCACTTGTTGATCTCTAAGAGTTTTTAATTTAAAATACTCATCACACTTGGGAACGATATTTTGAAATGAAATATTTTTACTGCCTTTAGCATTCAATTAGTACTTCCTGTAGACCAAACAGTAGTTTAGGTATTTAGAATATTTACATATAGGACAGTCCAGGAGCTCACAGTTCACTGAACTATGACAGATACCTAAGCAAGTAACTACAAAAATAATATCAATAGGTGCCTGGTAATGGCAAAATGCACAGGATATTCTGAAAGTAATGATGAGAGGCACCTCACTCATCAACAAGAGTCGAGAAGGGTGTGTTGGCAGAAGTGGTCCAAGGTCTGAGTCTCAAAAATAAAGTTAGCGCTTGGCACGGTGGTGCACACCTGTAGTCCCAGCTACTTAGGAGGCTGAGGCAGGAGGATCACTTGAGCCTAGGAGTTTGAGGCCAACCTGGACAACATAATGAGATCCAATCTATTGAAAAAAGACAAAGACAAGTTAAGCAAGCAGCCAGAGTTATAAACTGTTTTTTTTCTGTGTACCTGGGACCACAGTGGTGCCTGAGATATGAGGGTAGTAGTCAGTAGCTTCAGTATTTACGTCTCTATGGATGCTTTGCCATTCTGCAGTCAGGGAAAATGGATCCCTTTAGGTTCAGCAGTTGGTTTATGTGGATATTTGGGCAACCTTCTGGGTAGGTTACTAAATTGCTTCTACAGAATGAGTACTTAAGACCCTTCTTTACGCTTTCTTTTTTTTTTTTTTTTTTTTTTTTGAGACGGAGTCTCGCTCTGTCGCCCAGGCTAGAGTGCAGTGGCCAGATCTCAGCTCACTGCAAGC
This sequence comes from Macaca nemestrina, assembly GCF_043159975.1. Classification (NCBI taxonomy): domain Eukaryota; kingdom Metazoa; phylum Chordata; class Mammalia; order Primates; family Cercopithecidae; genus Macaca; species Macaca nemestrina. The sequence continues at coordinate 45,752,695 of NC_092132.1, read as the reverse complement.
TCCGCCTCCTGGGTTTACGCCATTCTCCTGCCTCAGCCTCCCGAGTAGCTAGAACTACAGGCGCCCGCCACCTCGCCCGGCTAGTTGTTTTTTTTGGTTTTTTTTTTGTATTTTTTAGTAGAGACAGGGTTTCCCCGTGTTAGCCAGGATGGTCTCGATCTCCTGACCTCGTGATCCGCCCGTCTCGGCCTCCCAAAGTGCTAGGATTACAGGCTTGAGCCACCGCGCCCGGCCTAAGTTTTCATTTTATAAACCCAAAAAAAGACAGTTTCAGGACCCAACATCTGAGTCTTCTTTCTACTTTAGCTTTGTTTTGTTTTTGTTCTAACAATCATTTGTTAAAATTGCACTTTTTTGTTGTTGTTGTTGTTGTTAAAGCTATTATTTTCTGTGAGGCCATAGAATTTGGAAGCCCACATACAGGGATGCAGAGGCAAATGTGTGAGTCATTTTAGCCATCCAATTTATCTAAAATATTTTTCCCACCAGCCTCTTCCAGTACCCCAGATTCTACAAGTCAAAAATAAAAATAATGCCTTTCAACAAATGTTGCTGACATAACTAGATATCCACATATGAAAGAATGAACTTGAACCCCTACCTCATACAGCATACACGCAACACTAATTCAGGAAAGATCGTAGACTTACATTTAGGATATAAAACTGTAAAACTCTTAAAAGAAGACATAGGTGTAAATCTTTTTGACTTTGGGTTAAACAGTGGTTTCTTAGTATGACCCCAAAAAGCACAAGCAAAATAACAAACATATTGGACTTTTTGCAGAAATTAAACTCTTTTGTGCTGCAAAAAACTGAAGATAGTCCACAGAATGGGGGAAAATGTTTGCAAATCATATCTCTGATATATTTGCAAGTTATATATCTGATATTTGCAAATCATATCTACATATATCAAATATAATAATCTTATATTTTATATCCAAAATATAAGAACTCCTACAATTCAATAACAAAAGAACAAATAACAATTTAAAAATGAGCAAAGAGTTTGAATAGCTATTTCTCCAAAAATATATACAGTCAATAAGCACATGAAAACATGCTGAACATCATTAGTAATTAGGGAAATACAAATCAAAATCACAATGGTATACTCCTTCACACTTAGTAGGAAAACTGCAATCAGATATGTCTTAGCAGTTCCACTGCTAGGTACAAATATCAGAAAATTTAAAAGCAAATTTGCACATACATATTCATAGCAGCATTATTCATAATCGCCAAAAAGTGGAAACAACCCAAATGTTTATTAACAGATAATGGATAAGCAGAATGTGGTATATGCTTATGTTGTTGTACTATTCAGCCACAAAATGGAATGAAGTATTGATACATGTTTCAACATGGATGAACCTTGGAAGCATTATGCTATGTTAAAGAAACCAGATACAAAAGATCACATAGTATATGATTCCATTTCTATGAAATGTACTGAATAGACAAATCTGTAGAGACAGAAAGAAAATTAGTGGTTTCTTGGAGCTGGAGGGGGGAGCATGTGTGAGAAGTGACTGCTAAGTAGTATGGGATATTTGTTTGTGTGTGTGTGTGTGTTGATTATAATGTTCTGGGATTAGACTGGTGATGGTTGTACAACCTTGTGTATACTAAAAACAATAAATTGTACGCTTTTAAAAGGTAATTTTTGTGTCATGTTAGTTATATGTCAATACAGTATTTTAAAAAATAATTCCTTTACATTAAGTTGTTTTTCCTGTTTGAAAACATGGGGAGAAAGGAACATTTTAGTATTATGTACAGGTGACTCAAGTGTCTGACCCTTTCCAGTGCACAGCTAGTTGTAAACAAGACTCAGAGTGTTGCTAGGCCTGATAAGAAAACACAATGTCCCCACATAAGGGAACGAACACTTACAAGGGATGGGACCCTCAGAGAGCCTGGGTATCCAGGAGCAAACCCAAAGATCCTGACGTCTGAGGAAGGTAAGAAGGGGCCCTGCTCATGAAGATGTAGAATATTAAGTATGAGTGAATGCTGTAATCAATCATGAAGGCTTGGTGAAAACTTCTGGGTAGTCCAGGGCATCCTGCTTATCTCACCTATGCCAACATCCTGGGGTTGAGGAGTGACGCAAATGTTCCATTTGGCTGCTGCACTCTGGTCCACCCCGTCTACCCTTCCTTCAGAGGCAATTACCACGGCTGTTAGGCCTTGAGGCCAGAGTGCCCACGCCGCAGTGGATTTTATGGTCACGGGACCTCGGCGCCTTCCTGTGCACAGCTGGCACTCTTTGCACCCTGTCTCTGATGACTTGGTAGCAGAGAAGTCCCTCAAATCCTTCAAGGACAAGAACAGGAAGCTTGAGGAAGGCGGCCCGATGTACAGCCCCACATCGCAGAGGTGGTGGTGAGTAAGTCGCTCGGACAGAGGGAGCTGGAAGAGCTGAAGCGCTACTGCGGTGACTTCTGCCTGCTGTGGATCCATACCAAGACGGCGGTGCTCATGCTCTGGCGCATCCTTGACAGCCACACCCTGACCAGCCAGGAGCGCAGGCAGTTTTTCCGGATCTGCGCTGACCTTCTCGGCTTGGTGCCTTTCCTTCTGTTCATGGTGGTCCAGTTCATGGCGCCTGTGACCATGAAGCTCTTCCCCAACATGCCAGCATCCACATTTGAGACCCAGTCCATCAAGGAGGAGAGCCTGAAGAAGGAGCTTCGGGTCAACCTGGAGCTGGCAGAGTTCCTCCAGGACACCATCGAGGAGAGGACCTTGAAGAACAAAGCAGCCAAGGGCAGTGCCACCAGACTTCTCTGCTTTTCCAGAAGATCTGGGGGACAGGGGAGAGACCCAGCAATGAGGAAGGAAATCATGCATTTTCCAAATTATTTAAGAATGAGCTGACCCTGGACAACCTGTCACAGCCGCAGCTGGTGGCCCTGTTCAAACTGCCGGAGCTGCAGTCCATGGGCATCAACAACTTTGGCGCTTTCAGCTCACTGTGTGGCTGTGCTCCATAAAGGCCAGTGACAAGCTGATTGCTGAGGAGGGGTGGACAACCTGAACATCAAGGAGCTGCAGCCAGCGTGTGGGGAGTGAGGCATGAGGGCCCTCCGCATCAGCTGAAGCAGTGTCCGGACCTGCACCTGCACCAGGAGATTCCCATATCGCTGCTCATCCTGTCCCGGGCCATGTACCTCCCAGAAACTCCCTTGTCAGCTGACCAGCTGAAGTCCATACTGCAGACCCTCCCAGAGACTGCGGCAAAGGAAGAGCAGATGAAAGTGGCTGAGGTGGAAGGCGAGCAAGTGGACAAGGCAAAGCTGGAGGCCATGCTGCAGGAGGAGGCAGCCGTCCAGCACGAGCACCGCAAGGAGCTGCAGAAGTGCTCAGAGGTGGAGAAGGATGTTGTGCCCGAAGGTGTGGAAGCCACCCCTTGAAGGCCGGGGGCCTAACCTCAGGCAGAAGTGCCTGACGCAGTCCTGTGGTCAGAGACCCTGAAGGACACTGCCCCCTGCTAGAGAGCTTGAAGGAGAAGTAGATAACTAAGGAGGAAATTGACATCCTCAGCAATGCCTGCTCTAAGCTGAAGGAGCAGAAGTTGCTCACCAAAGAGAAGGAGGAGCTGGAGCTGCTGAAGAAGGACGTGTAGGACTACAGCGAGAACTTGCAAGAGATCAAGAAGGAACTCTCAAAGACCAGTAAGTGAAGAAAAATATGTGGAAGAATCTAAAGCCAGCAAGAGACTGACAAAGAGGGTGCAGCAGATGATCGGGCAGATCGAGGGCTTGATCTCACACCTGGAGATGGACCAGGGGCTGTAAGCTGGGCCTGGCCTAGGGCACGCCTGTGGGGGAGAACGTCATCAGTGTCACTGAGCTCACTAGCACTGTGAAGCAAGTCAGGCACATTCCAGAAAGCAAACTCACCAGCCTGGCCATAGCACTGGATGAAGACAAGAATAGCAAGGTCAACCTCAATCACCTCATCAACATGATTGAGTTGGTGAACAAAGATGTTCATGCCTCCACCAGCCAGGTGGCTGAGATTGTAGCGACCTTGGAGAAAGAGCAGAAGATGGAGGAGAAGGCAGAGAAGGAGGCCACAGAGGTGAAGAGCTAGAGCTGCTGACCTAGGCACCCATCCTCCTGCTGCCCCACGGCCCTGGCAAGGGCCATGAGAGCAATTGCTTTGAGGTGATTCTCAGTAGCTCATCTAATACTTTGGCTGGAATGAATCAGAGACTTCCATAATCAAGTAAATTTTAATTTTCATCATTCCATGGAGATTCAATCAGTCTGAAATCCCAGAATCCCTCCACAGAATTGTGCTGGATCCACACTATGGTGTGGTACAGCTGCTGCAGCCGCCTGACTCCAGAGGCCACTGGGCCAGGCTAGGGCAGGAACGTGCCCCCTTGTGTGTGCCCTCCCGTCTCGGCTGCCCTGTCCCCAGGGAAGAGAATGAGGACCACGTGGACTCTGCCCACACAGAGCTGTCAGCTGTGCCCATCCTCAGAGGTTTAGGAGATACAGCCCAGCCTCCTCAGGGCTGAAGATGCCTCTGTTCATCTGTGAACCTTGATTTCTAGATATTGGTGTCAATAGATCTGTCTTCCTGCACACACAGAAAAAGAATATTATATATGATTTATGACTTAATAATATGCCTAATAATTTTGCTATTCCTACCTTCATTTGGGATAATGTCTTCTGTTACATCCTCAGGCTCTCATGAAACGAGCACTTGTTAGGGTCAGTTAAGCTCAAACATTTGTTGAATGCATGCATTTGTAAGACACATTGTGCTAAGCACTGGGTTGTAAAGATGTGTGACATGCTCTGTCTTAATGATACTAGTAATCTTATGTCTTACTAATAATAGAAATAGAAAGTGATTTTAGGTAATTTAGAAGGTTAAAAACAATACGGCTAGTTTTCATGTCAGGTGAGTAAGACAAATAAGGACAACATCTGGTATATGGTACATATAAAATGGACTACAGATTTAAAGAAATCTCAGTCTACCAGTGTTACACTGGGCAAGGTATTTGAACTTTTATCAATGCAGAGTGCAGGGAAAGGTACAGGGACTCCTCTGGTTTGCAACAGGTCATAAGAGGGAAACAGACATTTCCTGCATAAACAATTAGAGAATGGTAGGGAAGACTACTTCAGCCAGATACTTGGATAAATATTTGTTAATAATACCATTATTTGTGTCAAACATGGTTCTGGGTAGTAAGGAAAGTCCTTTTTTTTTTTTTTTTTTTTTTTTTTTTGGAAGAAAGGCCAGTTTCATATGGGTAACAAACTGGAAAACCTGCTTCATTTTGCCTTGAAGTGTAAAGGCAGAATAGAAATGGACAACCTTGATATCCTTGTGTGGCCCTCGCTGTATCAGGGCCACACATGGATAGCAAGACTGTCACAGGGATTGGCCAGGAATGTAGGCATGTAAGTAGTCCAGGGAGAGTACTCCTTCAAGTAACAACATGGAAAGAATTGTTAAGTGATGAGTAAGAGATATATCATGTTCTGGCATCCTAATGAGTTAATAATATGGATCTTGGGACACTTTTAAATAAGAGCTTGACAGAGAAGTAAAGGCTTATATTCAATAAGAAAGCTTCAATAATTGTTTTATCTTTTTTACTTTTATAGCGGATGTCAATTTGGATATATCAAAGCCTTTGAAAGCAAACCTGAGTTTCACCAAATTGGATCAGATACACCTTTTTTTAAAGAAGATAAAAAATGCACACAGTTCGGCACATAATGAAGAGACTTCAGCCATGTCCAACACCATGGTGAATAAGGATGATCTTCCAGTCTCCAAATATTACCGTGGAAAGCTGTCTAAACCCAAAGTTCATGGTGATGGAGTGCAAAAGATTTCAGCTCAAGAAAACATGTGGAGAGCTGTTTCCTGCTTTCAAAAAATTTCTGTTCAAACTACTCAGATTGTGATCTCCATGGAAACTGTACCCCATACCAGTAAACCATGCCTGTTAGCATCTCTCTCAAACCTCAATGGAAGCCTTAGTGTCAAAGCATCACAAAAAGTACCTGGTAAGTCACAGAAAAGGGGAGCGGGGAGACAGAACAAGCAATATGATTTGTTAACATCTGAAAATGCATCATTTTGAAGATTTATATTATGTAGAAGTTAAAAGTTATAAAGGCCATTAGAGATTAGGACATTTCTGGTTTGTGACCTTATTTTTAGAGATAATTTTAGAACAAATCCTTTAAGTATAGATATTTTAATGTCTTATGTTCCTGTCCTCCTCTTGAGGCATGTTCTTCCAGGTGTCTAAAACTGTTAATTCCTAAATTCCTTTTTACCTAAAACAGCTATAGTGGAACAACAGTATGTCAAGTTTTGTGAACCTTTAGAAGAGTGGTTCTCAAAATGTGATCTCAGGACTAGCAGCATCAGCATCACCTGGGAAATTGTTACAAATGCAAATTCTCAGACCCTACCCATGACCTACTGAATCCGAAACTCTGGGCATGGAGCCCAGCAATCTGTGCTTCAACAAGCCCTATGGGTGATTCTGATGCACGGCATTAAGTCACTGGTAACCATTTACTTAGAAAAGTTGGTGTTGTGGCAGATATGCTACACAAAGTGTAACAGAAGCCAAGGTTCAACTTTGCAAGAATGCGGTTGAGGCATTTTATCGGGCAGCAACACCTGGCAACGAAAAGCTGTGCTTCTGTGCCTAGACTAGCAAAGTGGGGTACAGACTCTGCAAAGTGAATGCCATTGATGGGAGGAGAGGTGAGAAATCAACTGGCAGTGAATATCTACATTTTTCCACCTCTGTTACCATGACTAAATTGTTATATACTTTTTCAAAAAGGGTGGGCAGAAGGATTGTGAGGAGCGGAAGAGAAAAGGCAAGACACAGGTGGGAAATAGCAGTTTTCAATCACAGAAACTGCTACTGTAAAATTTCAGGGCACAGGGCCAGAAATTTTGCTCTCAAAGTAAATGTAGCAAAAGGGAACCATGTATTTTCCCACTTTAATTTGTGGGGGGAAATTGGGGATTGGGGATAGTGCAGGGGATAAAGCAAATCCTTATATGCAACTTAGTTGCTTATCAAAAAGTAATTAAATGGCAGCTGTAGACTTACTGTAACTTAGTTCCACACAGCCAGTTTGGGCACAGCAGTTAAAAGAGAAAGGAAAAGTTTTATAGTTGAGAAGCCTGAATTTTAGGCCAAAACATAGATGATTTATTTCTTTCTCATCAGAAATATTTGTGAGCAAGCCAATTATTTTTTTTTAGTTGTCTTAAAAGTTACAAGTGAAAAAGGTAAGGTTCATGGGACATGAAAGACTATGAAATACTGGAGGCTACAGTATCTGGTCTATCCACAAATAAATTGCAACCCAGACAACACTGGGTCTGTTCCCATGCCTTTCCAGTTGTACCTTAATCATAGCAGGGAAAGGTTAAGATTCAAACAAAATGGAAGAATTTAAACATACTGTACTCACTTTTAGGTTCTTCTTTTATCATCCTCATTGCTTTTTTTATTCGTTACTCATATTTTTTCCATGTTTAATGATGTCTGTCTTTGGGAAACACCTCTAAAATATTAAAAATCCTTCTCTCACTAAGCTGTACAAGTTAGTAAACTCTAGTTTTGGAACTTGTTTTTTCCCCCTGTATGTAAAAAAAACTACATACCCCCAATCCTTTTACAGTGCTGTTCTTAAATATAGTTAAACACAAAAATAGCAACTATAGCTTTGACTAAACATACTTTATACAACTCTAACATGTAGTATCCAGCAAATGTTTTAAAATAATTATTTGCATCAAATCAAATCAGAGTTGAGGTTAACTACTTAATAGAAACAATTTTGTTGTTATGAGACTATAATGAACACCAAACTCTATTTTTACTACAGTTTTTTCTTTATGCATACTCAAACAGTTTAGGATGATAACAAGGTTGGCAAGGTTGAAATAAGATTTATTAACTTCTAGTTATAAGGACTGATTTCTTGGAAAATTGTGATTAAGAGATTGCCACATATTTTTTTCAAAAAAGTTGATTTTAGCTATATTTTTAAAATAAAACATAATTTAAGCTTTGAATGTTAATTTCAGTGTGTAAATGTCTTAAAAATGCATGCTTTGCAATTTGGATAAAATACATGCAAACATATATTCAAAGTATAATTTTGATGAGTGATAAAAACTATCCACCACCAAAAAACAAATATACTCACATAAAAGCCTCCTATCAGTAGTCATATTTCTTTTTGTAGTTTTCAAGTGACATCGTTCTACATTTAACTGAAATTGTTTATACTGTAGTATATCTTTGAGCTCAATGGAGTTCATGTCAGAGTTTTATAGTTTGAATCTAATACAGAAATACTTAACTGTGTCTTTGATTTTACAGTTTATATAACTGTTGTGACCATCTGCAGCAGCTGCACTTTTCAAAATTATTTGCTGAACCAAATTGAGCACAGTGACAAAAGTAGTCATCTCAGATGTACTATTAAACAGAAAGAAAAAGGAGCATTGCCTTGGTACAGTATAGCCATCTGCTGTACAGATGTTATTGTATAGAATGACTTCAGATAAAATAATTGTAGAAAATTTTCATTAAAACCTCAACAATTTGCACTTGTTTATGCGAATCTGCATAACTCCCCAATGAGACAACACACTTGGGGTTTCTTTGGTTTTCACTCACTTTCTCTTTGATCCTTTTTGATGTGCTGACTTTAATAAACACAGTCAAAAACACTGTGCAAAAACATCATGGAAAAAACTACAAAGGAACAATTATAGCAGCAGAAACTACTCTAATCCCTAACTTACGCAAGCTATTTTTAGTGAAGTATTTTTTTAACACTCTTTATGTGACAATGTTATATAAACAGGGTAAAACGGTCCTTTCCATATGAGTTTTAATTTAGAAGCCAAAATAGATTTGTAATGCTAGAAGAATCTTATGTGCTAAGTAATATTTAGAGAAACACCATTGAGAATGTGTTTTAGGTATGTTTCTTTATTTGTCAAAGGTACAAAAATATTTGAGTTCACCTAATGATTATATTTTTTTGTCATCTAAACTGTCATAAGCTTACAGGAAGTGTATGTGAAAAGGAAATAATATGACGGAAAGGGGTAAGTGAATTTTCTCCCCCAGGCATTCCAAATACATTTAAATTATCTGTGCTTTCAGATTTATTTACTGATTTATAAAACTAAATATTTATAAATTATTGACTGAAGCAGTTAAAGGAATTCCTGTTATTATCATTTGGAATGAAACGAAATGGTTAAATATTTTCTACTTTACAAAAAATATCTACCAGTTCTTCTTAGCCTCCTGCATTATTATTTAACCCTAAACTATGGGAGTTTCATGGGATTTGATTTTTTTTTAATTCCACTCTGCAGATACTGGTGTAGCAGTGACTTAGAATAACCTAACTCCTGTTTCTGTTAGAATACTTACGTTCTCTCATGAATCTTTGGTAAAATGAGCCGAAAGTTCTGATTTCAGTAGAGGTAATACTTGTATTTTTAAGGTTGGTGTATAATATTGCTGAAAATCCTATGAATGTATTAAAAGTACATCTCCTTTAGAAATTATATCATATATTTTAAAATATTTTAAGGCCGATAATGTTTATTTTGCTATTCATTAAATCCATCCCATTCTATAGTATTTTCTGGGGGGGAAAAAAAAAAAAAAAACTTTCCCTTACATGCACATACAACACAATCTTTTTTGCCATTTGAAATATGTAGCTTTGGAGAAACCATAAGTATGTAGCTATAAATTGTGAACTTGCAGTGTAGCACTTTCCAGAGGCAGGGTGGAGAGTGAGCTACAGATTTTAGCTCCCCTTGTCTGAGTAAATTATGGCTCTATTTGGGCGGCACTCCTTAGATTTCAACAAATGAGCCCACAGTTGAGAGCTGTGAACTAGCTGTACTTTAGGCTGCCTTGCTCTTTCTTGGGGGCACTTAGATTGGCAGCCTCCGTGTATGTAGATAAGGAAAAGGAAAATAGAATATGAGCAAATTAGATGCCACAAAAGATTGGGGGAAGAACCTTAATGAAGTCATCTTGGCTGGCATTTTAGTCAGAATTCGGAAGAAGTTAGAAGGATCCCCTGTCCATAAGGACTTGGGTGATTTTTCACCCAAGCCAAAAACAGTGAGTTGAACTCCTTCTAGTCAAAGGGCTATGGTTTATGTAACTTTCACTACCCCAGCCTCTGTCATCCAGATGTACTTATCTTTCTGAATAAACAAAAGTAGAGAAAGCATAACCACATTATTTTTCACATACACAAAATGCCTTTTCTCATGTTCACTGAATTCAGGACCAATAAAATGTAAAGCACCTAAAGTTTCTTTTCATGTATTGAAAAGTGAAACCAGGTCATTAATTGATAAAAAGTGGAGCTCCAACATTTCATTCTATAGTTAACTGGATCTTCCAAGTAAAATCTTATAAGGTGTTGTCATAAGCTTTGGATGCTGCAGAGATGCAAGTTAGCCTAAGGGGAAATAAAATATTAAATTAGATATGACTACCTAAAATAATATGTTGCAATAACCAGCCAATTACAACACCCCAAAGACTTTTGTTACTTTTAGAAAGAAATAACATCTCTGTCCAATGCCTGAACAATAGGAAATGAGTTCTTTGACAGTTAAACCAGAGGATAAACTTAACTTTTAAGCAGCCACTGAGGATTGAAGTGGAAGTACAGCTTGTAGACAGCTATACAAATCACTAACAAACCTTAATGAATATTGGGTGTGGGCATCAGGGTCCTGTCATTTTTGACACTATGTCCCAAGTAGCTTAAACCCAACACTCAAGGAAAGGTGGAGACCTCATTGGGTCTGTAACATCTGGGTTTTTATTTGTCATTTTGGCATACCCCACAAGCGCAAAAGAAAGAGTAAAAGGGGATTATCTTGACAATGAAATGAGTTACTGAATCTTGTGATAATGAAAAGCAGAAGAATTCTAATGCCTTTCTATAGTCCCCGAGGTAGAGGTGCGTTTATGGTTTTGCAGAAGTAAAATGTAGGGGGAAAGAACAGATGGCCTAGGGTCCGTGAAACATGACACCTCCCCTCCCAGGACTGAGTACCACTATTAATCCTGGTCAGATTCCCTCCTATTACTTTATAACAAGGTTCAAAATTGCTACTGATAAACTGGCATGTACTTCTTTTTTCACCTTTAAATTACCTGTAGATTACTGATAATTTTTGACTATGATATATTTCTGTATATCCTGGTGAACCTTGAGGCATTTGAAAAAAAAGTAGAATGGGAATTTCTAAAAATTGGCTGGGAAATAAGAACAAGTAAAATTATCTTAACTTTTTTCAAAAAATGTCCCATATTATGTTTTCTAATATGATGAGAATAAAAACCATAAATGTATGCGATACTGTCATTCTCCTGTCCACTTCTTAGAAATTATGTGCAATGGAGAAGACATCTCAACATACAAATTATATTCTCCTTGCTGTAACTGTTACATGATTAGATACACTAGACATTATTAATTACCACTACCTTAGAAAAGATTTTTTTCATACCCTCAAGGAAGGAGATTAAAAATTATGACTGTTTGACATTTAAAAAAAAAGACACTAGGAGGTATGTGCTGCTCGGCCGTGTTTACCTAGTCATGTATTGTTTTGTTTAACCAAATTATGTAAATACAGTATTCTACATCTTTTATTTTGGGAGATATATTCATTGTCCTGTGATAAAGAGCTTGTACATTTCTTAAAATGTTCTTTATGTACATTTTTTGTTTTAGTGCTGTGTGGTTGCTATAGCTGTTTTGGATTCCAAAGGGAAGCCTTTAAAATGCATAGGAGAGTAACTTCAGAGATATGGAAGATATCCACTGGGTTGAGTTTCTGATGTATGTATTTCAAAGCTGCATAAAAATAAAAATTAATAAGCAACAAACTTAGGATATCAGAGCGATCTCATGTGCTGTGGTGTGGTGAACATGATGTACCTGCCCAGCCTTTCGTAGAGGGAGATGAGCTCATTTCAGAGAGATAACCATCTCTGACTTTTTGTTCTGATTCATCACTGACCTGAACTCCATTTGAACCTTGTTAGACAAAAAACAAGCAGAATTCCTGGCCTAAACTATAAAATATAATTAAGCCCTTTTGAAATGATGTGTAAAAGAACATTGCTGTACCCCCACTTATAACCACCACCACCACCACCGCAACCAATAAAGTTAAATCAAGCACTGCCTGTAATGGATTAAAATAATAAATGTTCCTGGATTTCAGTGTTTGAAGTACTTGAAGAAAACAGGCTCCCAGCAGCCGGGGTAGCTGAATGCAAGAGAGACATTTATTAATGACGAGTTCAAGGATTTGGCCTGTTTAAGATCATTACTTTCTGTTTACCGTGTGTTACACATCCCTTGTATTTTTACACAGCCCACATGTGTCCACATGCAATAATGAAAAGCTTTTTTCCCAACAAAAGAATTGTTAATTGTGTAAATATCGTTCTCTTGGGGAATATGAAGTCTTCATAAGACTCTGCGCCTTCTAATGAGAAATCCAGTGTAGTCATTATAGTCTTCCATGTAAATCCACCTTCAGATCTTATCTTTAGCCAAATTAGTCATTTCTGGCTATCAGTTTTAGTTACCAAATTCCAAATTTAATCTATACTCTTTGCTAGAAAACTGCTGACCTTAGGGTATTTGTTTTAGAATTGTATGCCATTACATTGGACCTTGTGTGTCCTATATACTCTAGAAAAAAAAAAATAGTGCTTTTTCTTTTGTCATATGATAAAGAACCTTTTCACTAGATTTATTAATAGATACATTTGGAAAAAAAACAACTGATACAAATTTTGCATATACACATACTAAATATTGTGTTTCTTGGAGAAAAAAGGGTCTTTGAGACAACAAAAATGCTGTCAGTTAACATGCAGCTATCTCATTGTACAAAATGTTATTGGAGAAGGACGTTTCCAGCAGCCCTAATAATTAAGTACTAGAGACTTTTTTTCTTAATAGCCTCTCCTTAGATCCGAATGATAGTCCCTATTAGGTTAGTATTAAGTAAAATGGACAAGTATTGTAGCCCCAACCCAAGGAGTGTGGAAAAATAAAAGATTAGAGGTAAATCTCTATCCCCCATTCTACTGAATTTGTGACAGCATTTAGTTTTGCCTGTGGTCACAGCAGATTGCCCCCTTGTCCATATAAGCCAGTAGGCTGTTTGCTAGGAAAGCTTCTAGCAAAGCAACCCTGACAGTGATGAGTAACTGACGACATATCTTAGATGTTCTTTTACTCCCTGGTTGGTTCCCTGGACTTGTTGGCTATGTTGGCATAACATACTGAGGCTGAGCAAGGGAAATGAGGACAGGACAAAGCATTTATTTACAACCCAGTTACCAGTTAGAAAAATGAAATCACTAAGAACTAATAGCAGTAGTTTGTATAAAGCAACATGGTGCTGTAAAGAGACAGAATCTGCACCCCAGCCCTGCTACTTACTGACCAGTTGGTTGTGTCAAAAGTTACTCTGTAGTGCATTTCCCAAATGAAGGCAAAAATATTTAATGTATAGGACTTTGAGAGCATTAGGTGACATAATGTATGTGGACTATCCAACCATTCCTTGGTACAAATTAAGTGGTCTTTTTCTATCTTCCTTTCCCCAAAATCACACCACGTGAATATGGAGGTCATAGATTACTAAATATCAGAGCTGAAAAATACCTTGAAGGTCATCCTTTTTTATCAGTAGCCCTTATTATCCTTTCCTCCCATTGACCTCATGGTCTGGACACACTGCATTTAGTATTAGATAGCTAACTATACCAACTTGATACAATTATAACCAAAACAAACAAACAAAAACTTCAGAACACCTCTACAACTTAGTCTCAGACAAATTCATGATTTCTTTTAGGTTCTTAGGAATACTAAAAATACCTCATGGGCCACCATTACTATGTGGGTCCACTAAGCGTCAAGGAACCTTGGGTCTTAACTCCCTCATTGAGTACAGAGTGGAGAGGTTAAGTGGTTTGCCTAGGGATACCAAATGGTGGAGTTGAGACTATAACACACATCTCCTGACTGCTGGCCTTTCTGTTATACCAGTCTTTCAAAACCTGGATTCTGTAGATCAAGACCATTTTCTAAGGCACTGCAGTAAATTACTCAGCAAGTCATGTTGTTTTCAACATTATTTGAGTAAGTTTATACCAATTTTTTCATTCATGTAACTTACTTCAAAAAAAATTGATTCTCCAGCAGTTTCCTTGCATAATTCAATTAACCAGCTACTGTATTCATCCCAGAAACTTTTCAAGTATGTATTTGCTGTTATTCTTTCCTATGTAAGAAGGTTGTCATGCAGTCAGATCTGCCAGTCTGCTTTTTTTTAAAAACGTAACCACATGATCCAATCAAGTTTTATTTTTCTAATAAACTAACACAACTGTAAAAACAGTGAGCATGGTGGCAGATTGGAGGGGAAGAAGGAGGCAAAGCATATCCTCCATCACCCTTTGGTATTTTTAGTTTTCATTTTTCCAGGATCCTAGAGTTCTAAAGCATTTCATAAAAAATACCTTTCCCAGACAATGGCCATGTGTGAGTAGCCAGCTCAGTAGACACTTCATCTTTCATGACAAATTCTGCCTTTTTTTATGGGAAAGAAAAAACTCTTCCAGCTACTTGTTTTTCCATTTTCTTGTGTCCAAACAAAGAGGTTTGAATTAAACTAGGAGGTGCCAATTTTTACTTACCAGTAAGGACTAAGTCACAGTCCCTGGGGAATGGAAATCTCACCTATGAGAAATCATCAGGTGCTTTGAGAAGGGAAACATGTTAGCAGCCTGGCCACCCATTTGGTCTATTATTTTGATGACTAGACTTTTAAGTTCATTTGTTGGGGAATACTGGCATCTTTTACAGCTTAAATGTCAGTATCCATGTAGTTATCTGGTTTTGTTATGTTGTCCCATATATCATTTTTTCCTGTATTTTAGTTTACTATATTATAGGTTCTCTCTCTCTC
This sequence comes from Macaca nemestrina, assembly GCF_043159975.1. Classification (NCBI taxonomy): domain Eukaryota; kingdom Metazoa; phylum Chordata; class Mammalia; order Primates; family Cercopithecidae; genus Macaca; species Macaca nemestrina. The sequence continues at coordinate 45,737,606 of NC_092132.1, read as the reverse complement.
TCTCTCTCTATACACACACACACACACACACACACACACACGCACACACACATATATAGATATATATGCACTCTATATATATATAGGTTTATTACAGAATTCAATATAATTAAAATTACATATTCTGATCAAGGGCAGGGAGGAACACATTTTTTTCATTGCTAGAGCACCCAAATGCCATTTTTATCTGCTTCAACATAATTGGTTGAAGGAATGGAAGACTTTATTTTTGAGGAATTTGTTGTGTCTTTACAGCCAATACTTCCAAAATTTTGGCCTTTTCACATTTTGAGGTTTTCTGATGCTTCACTGTTATGCAAATCAGCTTCTGGATATATCTAACCATGCTTGCTGATTTTCTAGTAGCCTTAGATTACTTACAGCTGGATAAAATAATTACCTGGATATGCTTTGCTAGCAATGTCATCATTGACTACTCTTTCTAATAATATATAGAAGCTCGATTTAGATTGCATTTTGCTCAGTCAGCATGTAGAAACTAGGAGCCTTACTAAGGGTCTGGTAGATACTGACAATGTAGGGCTGGCAGCACTTTGTAAACATTTTCCAAAACAAGTGGTTTGCATTTATTAGTCTTCTGAAGGAGTACTTTAAAAGTCATTAAACTATTTGTTCCTTGAAGTAAATTTTTATACTCAATGAAAAGTATGTCAGTGTTCAAACGAAGCATGATTGGTTCCGTTTATCATACCAGTTGTTTCTGAAATTATTTCTCAATGTTGCTACACCTCATTTAGTTTAATTAAATATCTGCTATTAGTTTTCTAAAACTTAAATTTAAAAGATAAACATAGATTTTTGGAAAAAGCAGAAAAATTCATTGGGAAAGCATTCTCTTGAAGGAAAGGAAGTAGAAGAAGTCATACCGCACGCTTGGTCAAAGTGACCTGATCACATAATCACTAAATACAACATGGGATCCTGAGTGGGATCCTGAAACGGAAAAAGGACATTGGAGGAGAAGCTGGTAAGATTGAAAGGTCTTTAAATTAGTAGTATTATATCACTGCAAATTTAATGGTTTTTAAGAGTCATAATCTGATTTTATGTAAGTTATTAACATTGAGAAGCTGGGTGGAGGATATCAACTTTGCTGAAAGCCTAAAATTGTTTCAGAATTTAAAGTTTTAAAAAAATGACCTGATCAACAATTGGGTAAGTAACTCTAATAATATTCATGCTTTTAAACATTTAAGTGATAATTTTATATCCTAAACTTTTGAAGCATATTTTTAAAAATTTTGTCTCTATTGTTTTTAGAAATTTAGGGGAAAATACAAGTACAGAAAATATACAGGGTAATTCATCAAATGCCTGTGTACTCATGAGCTAGAACAAATATAAACATTTGTCTTTTTTTTTTTTAATTTATTTATTATTATTATACTTTAAGTTGTAGGGTACATGTGCATAACGTGCAGGTTTGTTACATATGTATACTTGTGCCATGTTGCTGTGCTGCACCCATCAATTCGTCATTTACATCAGGTATAACTCCCAATGCAATCCCTCCCCCCTCCCCCCTCCCCATGATAGGCCCCGGTGTGTGATGTTCCCCTTCCCGAGTCCAAGTGATCTCATTGTTCAGTTCCCACCTATGAGTGAGAACATGCGGTGTTTGGTTTTCTGTTCTTGTGATAGTTTGCTAAGAATGATGGATTCCAGCTGCATCCAAGTCCCTACAAAGGACTCAAACTCATCCTTTTTTATGGCTGCATAGTATTCCATGGTGTATATGTGCCACATTTTCTTAATCCAGTCTGTCACTGATGGACATTTGGGTTGATTCCAAGTCTTTGCTATTGTGAATAGTGCCGCAATAAACATACGTGTGCATGTGTCTTTATAGCAGCATAATTTATAATCCTTTGGGTATATACCCAGTAATGGGATGGCTGGGTCATATGGTACATCTAGTTCTAGATCCTTGAGGAATCGCCATACTGTTTTCCATAATGGTTGAACTAGTTTACAATCCCACCAACAGTGTATAAGTGTTCCTATTTCTCCACATCCTCTCCAGCACCTGTTGTTTCCTGACTTTTTAATGATTGCCATTCTAACTAGTGTGAGATGGTATCTCACTGTGGTTTTGATTTGCATTTCTCTGATGGCCAGTGATGATGAGCATTTTTTCATGTGTCTGTTGGCTGTATGCATGTCTTCTTTTGAGAAATGTCTGTTCATATCCTTTGCCCACTTTTCGATGGGGTTGTTTGTTTTTTTCTTGTAAATTTGTTTGAGTTCTTTGTAGGTTCTGGATATTAGCCCTTTGTCAGATGAGTAGATTGCAAAAATGTTCTCCCATTCTGTAGGTTGCCTGTTCACTCTGATGGTAGTGTCTTTTGCTGTGCAGAAGCTCTTTAGTTTAATGAGATCCCATTTGTCAATTTTGGCTTTTTGCTGCCGTTGCTTTTGGTGTTTTAGACATGAAATCTTTGCCCATGCCTATGTCCTGAATGGTACTACCTAGGTTTTCCTCTAGGATTTTTATGGTATTAGGTCTAACATTTAAGTCTCTAATCCATCTTGAATTAATTTTCGTATAAGGAGTAAGGAAAGGATCCAGTTTCAGCTTTCTACTTATGGCTAGCCAATTTTCCCAGCACCATTTATTAAATAGGGAATCCTTTCCCCATTTCTTGTTTCTCTCAGGTTTGTCAAAGATCAAATGGCTGTAGATGTGTGGTATTATTTCTGAGGACTCTGTTCTGTTCCATTGGTCTATATCTCTGTTTTGGTACCAGTACCATGCTGTTTTGGTTACTGTAGCCTTGTAGTATAGTTTGAAGTCAGGTAGAGTGATGCCTCCAGCTTTGTTCTTTTGACTTAGGATTGTCTTGGAGATGCGGGCTCTTTTTTGGTTCCATATGAACTTTAAAGCAGTTTTTTCCAATTCTGTGAAGAAACTCATTGGTAGCTTGATGGGGATGGCATTGAATCTATAAATTACCTTGGGCAGTATGGCCATTTTCACGATATTGATTCTTCCTATCCATGAGCATGGTATGTTCTTCCATTTGTTTGTGTCCTCTTTTATTTCACTGAGCAGTGGTTTGTAGTTCTCCTTGAAGAGGTCCTTTACATCCCTTGTAAGTTGGATTCCTAGGTATTTGATTCTCTTTGAAGCAATTGTGAATGGAAGTTCATTCCTGATTTGGCTCTCTGTTTGTCTGTTACTGGTGTATAAGAATGCTTGTGATTTTTGCACATTAATTTTGTATCCTGAGACTTTGCTGAAGTTGCTTATCAACTTAAGGAGATTTTGGGCTGAGACAATGGGGTTTTCTAAATATACAATCATGTCATCTGCAAACAGGGACAATTTGACTTCTTCTTTTCCTAACTGAATACCCTTGATTTCTTTCTCTTGCCTGATTGCCCTAGCCAGAACTTCCAACACTATGTTGAATAGGAGTGGTGAGAGAGGGCATCCCTGTCTTGTGCCAGTTTTCAAAGGGAATTTTTCCAGTTTTTGCCCATTCAGTATGATATTGGCTGTGGGTTTGTCATAAATAGCTCTTATTATTTTGAGGTACTTTCCATCAATACCGAATTTATTGAGCGTTTTTAGCATGAAGGGCTGTTGAATTTTGTCAAAAGCCTTTTCTGCATCAATTGAGATAATCATGTGGTTCTTGTCTTTGGTTCTGTTTATATGCTGGATTATGTTTATTGATTTGCGAATGTTGAACCAGCCTTGCATCCCAGGGATGAAGCCCACTTGATCATGGTGGATAAGCTTTTTGATGTGTTGCTGAATCCGGTTTGGCAGTATTTTATTGAGGATTTTTGCATTGATGTTCATCAGGGATATTGGTCTAAAATTCTCTTTTTTTGTTGTGTCCTTGCCAGGCTTTGGTATCAGGATGATGTTGGCCTCATAAAATGAGTTAGGGAGGATTCCCTCTTTTTCTATGGATTGGAATAGTTTCAGAAGGAATGGTACCAACTCCTCCTTGTACCTCTGGTAGAATTCAGCTGTGAATCCATCTGGTCCTGGACTTTTTTTAGTTGGTAGGCTATTAATTGTTGCCTCAATTTCAGAGCCTGCTATTGGTCTATTCAGGGATTCAACTTCTTCCTGGTTTAGTCTTGGAAGAGTGTAAGTGTCCAGGAAATTATCCATTTCTTCTAGATTTTCCAGTTTATTTGCGTAGAGGTGTTTATAGTATTCTCTGATGGTAGTTTGTATTTCTGTGGGGTCGGTGGTGATATCCCCTTTATCATTTTTAATTACGTCAATTTGATTCTTCTCTCTTTTCTTCTTTATTAGTCTGGCTAGTGGTCTGTCAATTTTGTTGATCTTTTCAAAAAACCAACTCCTGGATTCATTGATTTTTTGGAGGGTTTTTTGTGTCTCTATCTCCTTCAGTTCTGCTCTGATCTTAGTTATTTCTTGCCTTCTGCTAGCTTTTGAATGTGTTTGCTCTTGCTTCTCTAGTTCTTTTAACTGCGATGTTAGAGTGTCAATTTTAGATCTTTCCTGCTTTCTCTTGTGGGCATTTAGTGCTATAAATTTCCCTCTACACACTGCTTTAAATGTGTCCCAGAGATTCTGGTATGTTGTATCTTTGTTCTCATTGGTTTCAAAGAACATCTTTATTTCTGCCTTCATTTCGTTATGTACCCAGTAGTCATTCAGGAGCAGGTTGTTCAGTTTCCATGTAGTTGAGCGGTTTTGATTGAGTTTCTTAGTCCTGAGTTCTAGTTTGATTGCACTGTGGTCTGACAGTTTGTTATAATTTCTGTTCTTGTACATTTGCTGAGGAGTGCTTTACTTCCAATTACGTGGTCAATTTTGGAGTAAGTATGATGTGGTGCTGAGAAGAATGTATATTCTGTTGATTTGGGGTGGAGAGTTCTATAGATGTCTATTAGGTCTGCTTGCTGCAGAGTTGAGTTCAATTCCTGGATATCCTTGTTAACTTTCTGTCTCGTTGATCTGTCTAATGTTGACAGTGGAGTGTTGAAGTCTCCCATTATTATTGTATGGGAGTCTAAGTCTCTTTGTAAGTCTCTAAGGACTTGCTTTATGAATCTGGGTGCTCCTGTATTGGGTGCATATATATTTAGGATAGTTAGCTCTTCCTGTTGAATTGATCCCTTTACCATTATGTAATGGCCTTCTTTGTCTCTTTGATCTTTGATGGTTTAAAGTCTGTTTTATCAGAGACTAGTATTGCAACCCCCGCTTTTTTTTGTTCTCCATTTGCTTGGTAAATCTTCCTCCATCCCTTTATTTTGAGCCTATGTATGTCTCTGCGTGTGAGATGGGTCTCCTGAATACAGCAGACTGATGGTTCTTGACTCTTTATCCAGTTTGCCAGTCTGTGTCTTTTAATTGGAGCATTTAGTCCATTTACATTTAAGGTTAATATTGTTATGTGTGAACTTGATCCTGCCATTATGATATTAACTGGTTATTTTGCTCGTTAGTTGATGCAGTTTCTTCCTAGCCTCAATGGTCTTTACATTTTGGCATGTTTTTGCAATGGCTGGTACCGGTTGTTCCTTTCCATGTTGAGTGCTTCCTTCAGGGTCTCTTGTAAGGCAGGCCTAGTGGTGACAAAATCTCTAAGCATTTGCTTATCTGTAAAGGATTTTATTTCTCCTTCACTTATGAAACTTAGTTTGGCTGGATATGAAATTCTGGGTTTAAAATTCTTTTCTTTAAGAATGTTGAATATTGGCCCCCACTCTCTTCTGGCTTGTAGAGTTTCTGCCGAGAGATCTGCTGTTAGTCTGATGGGCTTCCCTTTGTGGGTAACCCGACCTTTCTCTCTGGCTGCCCTTAAGATTTTTTCCGTCATTTCAACTTCAGTGAATCTGGCAATTATGTGTCTTGGAGTTGCTCTTCTCGAGGAGTATCTTTGTGGCGTTCTCTGTATTTCCTGGATTTGAATGTTGGCCTGCCCTACTAGGTTGGGGAAGTTCTCCTGGATGATATCCTGAAGAGTGTTTTCCAACTTGGTTCCATTTTCCCCCTCACTTTCAGGCACCCCAATCAGACGTAGATTTGGTCTTTTTACATAATCCCATACTTCTTGCAGGCTTTGTTCATTTCTTTTTCTTCTTTTTTCTTTTGGTTTCTCTTCTCGCTTCATTTCATTCATTTGATCCTCAATCGCTGATACTCTTTCTTCCAGTTGATCGAGTCGGTTACTGAAGCTTGTGCATTTGTCACGTATTTCTCGTGTCATGGTTTTCATCTCTTTCATTTCGTTTAGGACCTTCTCTGCATTAATTACTCTAGCCATCAATTCTTCCACTTTTTTTTCAAGATTTTTAGTTTCTTTGCGCTGGGTACGTAATTCCTCCTTCAGCTCTGAGAAATTTGATGGACTGAAGCCTTCTTCTCTCATCTCGTCAAAGTCATTCTCCGTCCAGCTTTGATCCGTTGCTGGCGATGAGCTGCGCTCCTTTGCCGGGGGAGATGCGCTCTTATTTTTTGAATTTCCAGCTTTTCTGCCCTGCTTTTTCCCTATCTTTGTGGTTTTATCTGCCTCTGGTCTTTGATGATGGTGATGTACTGATGGGGTTTTGGTGTAGGTGTCCTTCCTGTTTGATAGTTTTCCTTCTAACAGTCAGGACCCTCAGCTGTAGGTCTGTTGGAGATTGCTTGAGGTCCACTCCAGACCCTGTTTGCCTGGGTATCAGCAGCAGAGGCTGCAGAAGATAGAATATTTCTGAACAGTGAGTGTACCTGTCTGATTCTTGCTTTGGAAGCTTCCTCTCAGGGGTGTACTCCTCCCTGTGAGGTGTGGGGTGTCAGACTGCCCCTAGTGGGGGATGTCTCCCAGTTAGGCTACTCAGGGGTCAGGGACCCACTTGAGCAGGGAGTCTGTCCCTTCTCAGATCTCAGCCTCTGTGTTGGGAGATCCACTGCTCTCTTCAAAGCTGTCAGACAGAGTCGTTTGCGTCTGCAGAGGTGTCTGCTGCGTTTGTTTAGTTTACTGTGCCCTGTCCCCAGAGGTGGAGTCTACAGAGACAGGCAGGTTTCCTTGAGCTGCTGTGAGCTCCACCCAGTTCGAGCTTCCCAGCAGCTTTGTTTACCTACTTAAGCCTCAGCAATGGCGGGCGCCCCTCCCCCAGCCTTGCTGCTGCCTTGCCGGTAGATCACAGACTGCTGCGCTAGCAATGAGGGAGGCTCTGTGGGTGTGGGACCCTCCCGGCCAGGTGTGGGATATGATCTCCTGGTGTGCCTGTTTGCTTAAAGCGCAGTATTGGGGTGGGAGTTACCCGATTTTCCAGGTGTAGTGTGTCTCAGTTCCCCTGGCTAGGAAAAGGGACTCCCTTCCCCCTTGTGCTTCCCAGGTGAGGCAATGCCTCGCCCTGCTTCAGCTCTCGCTGGTCGGGCTGCAGCAGCTGACCAGCACCGATCGTCCGGCACTCCCCAGTGAGATGAACCCAGTACCTCAGTTGAAAATGCAGAAATCACCGGTCTTCTGTGTCGCTCGCGCTGGGAGTTGGAGACTGGAGCTGCTCCTATTTGGCCATCTTGCTCCGCCCCCCAAAACATTTGTCTTTTTTGCTGTAAACACACACACAGAACTTTACAAAATTATTCAGGCCTTTTCCAATGTTCCATTGTTAAGAAGGTAGCTCTTTATAATTTTTACTTGTAGGCATTTTGTCCAATGGTGCATTCGTCCCCCTAGGAAGAAGAACACATGCCTTAACTCACTTTCTGTTGTCATTTATACCAGGTTGTTGGATGTATAAATATCTAGTTTACATGAACTCTGAGTATTCTCTGTGGCCCTAGGTTTATATGTGTGTTAATACATAAGATTCAAAATAAGGAAGATATTTAGTATGTTTCCTGGGAAAAAAAAGAAAGGCCTGGTGTCCCACGGGCTAGCTTCTCAGAGTGAAAGAAAGGGGAAAGGAAAATTAATAACCCTGTCATGAGTCCCAGGGATTATTTTCATATTTTGTGGTAAAAGTGTATAATTTGGTTTACCATCTATAAGTGACCCTTTGTGAAATTCATCACCACCCTTTATTGCTATTAAGTTATCACAAGCTCTTAATAAATACTGGCTCACGCTTGTGATCCCAACACTTTGGGAGGCCGAGGCAGGCAGATGACGGGGTCAAAGGTTGGAGACCAGCCTGACCAACGCGGTGAAATCCCATCTCTACTAAAAATGAAAAAAAAAAAAAAAAACAAATTAACTGGGCATGGTGGTGTGTGCCTGTAATCCCAGCTACTCAGGAGGCTGAGGCAGGGGAATTGCTTGAACCAGGGAGGTGGAGGTTGCAGTGAACTGCAATCACACACTGAACACCAGGCTGGGTGACAGAGCGAGACTCTGTCTCTGAATAAATAAATAAATACTGGTTCCAAGATTAAAAGCACTTAACTAACATTTTTATTATTATGTTGTAGCTTTTTTTAATGTAGGAGTATATGTTCAAAGGAAATATCTATTTTAAACTTAAAAGCTGCTATCTGTGGGTGAATCTTTCTGTGGTACTACAGATAACTGTGTTCCCTCATTGAGGAATGGAGTCACAACAGGTTGGTGTGTGCAGTATGTGTAGCAGACAAGGAAGGCGCATGGGGATGAGTTGTATCAGTTGTGTAAGTTTCAAAATTGAACCACACTGAATTTCTACATAGGTATATGGCAAGAAAGAAAAAGGACAAAAAGGACCAGGCAGAACCAGATATTTATATCTGCGGATTTTGTATTTTCTTAATACTTTCTGGCAATGGCTGTTCCTGTGTCCTCACTGCAAACATTAGCATCTTATTAAATTCTCATTGTCATTTGTGTGTTTAAACAAGCTCATGATCAGTGCTGGTAGGCCTGAGTTACAGGCAAATAAGAACTGTAGAATGACTGTAAAAACTAAGACTAAAGCAAGGGGTAGGCTTGGGCAAAAGAATAAAAGAGACTGAGAAAAAGAATTAACAGCACATAAAGTGAATAAAAAGAAAGCAAAAATTATTAGGGTTTGTATGATACCAGGGAAGTATTCCTGTTCAACAGTTCATGTGCTTAACAGAGTCAATATTAGAAATGTGGGATATCTCTTCCCCACTCAGTACTTTACTATTGAGATTGCAGAACTTGAAGCTAATACATTGCCAAGGGAGAATCTGATATGAAAGAAAATTGCTAATTATTTTCTTTATCTTCATATACCCAATATATGGTAGATAACCAGTAACTTTTGGTTGAATAATGGATACATGCCTACATAAATGTCAAATTGAAGGTGAGCCAGGATATCTAAATTCTTTAGAAACGATTAGAAGCATGGTAATAGCACTTGTTTAAGAAATTAGGCCTGGTTTTAGATACTGTGTCATAAGGACAGATATTATGGTTTAAGCCATGAGAGTAGAGAAGTTTGCTGAAATATTAGTTCAAGGGGAGAATAGAAAACTGAAGATTACTTATTGAAATCCCATTGGTTAAAGGTATTATTTGTGACGCTTCGAATTGCACGTGGCAGAAAATCCAACCTAAACTGGTTTAAGCAGTTGTCATGTATGTGAAAAGCTCCAAACCACTGTTGTCCTGAGGCATGGAAGAGTCTGTTAGATTTCTTTTTTTTTTTTTTTTTTTTAATTATACTTTAAGTTCTAGGGTACATGTGCATAACATGCAGGTTTGTTACATGTGTATACTTGTGCCATGTTGGTGTGCTGCACCCATCAACTCGTCAGCACCCATCAACTTGTCATTTACATCAGGTATAACTCCCAATGCAATCCTTCCTCCCCCCTCCCCATAATAGGCCCCGTTGTGTGATGTTCCCCTTCCCAAGTCCAAGTGATCTCATTGTTCAGTTCCCACCTATGAGTGAGAACATGCGGTGTTTGGTTCTCTGTTCTTGTGATAGTTTGCTGAGAATACTGTGCAGCCATAAAAAAGGATGAGTTTGAGTCTGTTAGATTTCTTCCCTCTGCTTTACGCAGCTTCGTCCCTTAGGCTCCACATGCTGACTGCCAGTAGTTCCAGGGCCTTAATTTTCTTAACCTTAAGACCAGGGAGCAAGAGGAAGGGTCATGTTCCCAAAAGTATTATTATACCTTAGTGGTTTTCATTGAATATTATGCTCATTCTGGAACCAAATCAATCTCCAGAGAATATCAAACATAAAGTCCCATAAAGTGTGGCAAGTTCCACAACCTGCTAGACTGTTTCCGGCAAACCAGTCATTGGATTCTGTTGTCACCGGAACATAGCTATAGCTAGCTTAGTGCCTGCCTTCATTGCAGGGCCTCTATTTCTGAAGCACATTGTGCATCCTCTGGTCCTCCTTAGTGCTCACCTGAGTCTGGCCCACTTTCTTCTTGTTCCAGGCTCCCAAATGTTTGTGTGATCATTGGCTTCCTAATTCTATGCCATTTTCCTGATATTTCTGTCCCTACCTTTATCTTTACTCTCTTGAGAATTCTAGCTATCCCATTCTCTGTCCCCAAGGGAAAAAAAAAAAAAAAAGGGATTTGTGTAATAGTAGGGAAGTGTTTTTCTATATTTGTTTCGTAATAATTCAAGTCTGGAATTTTTTTTTCATTCTCTCCTTGCCCCAGTCAATAAGAACTTGTAATTGTGTAACTTTGGGAGGGTTAAAAAGAGCCTTCCATCAACTCTACTTAAGCTCTCTAAGAGGTTAGGCACTTTGCAAGTGATATGCATAATATAGAATGATATGAATTTTGACATTTCAGTACTAGTTCTTTTAAGACAAATCCTCATAATTTTAGTACAACATCAGTATTTAGTGCAATATCGGTATTTTAAAGTGGTTCCTGCATAATAGAAATACCTAATATGATCCAAATTTTGTATGTATTATGTTATTTCTACAAATATAAGAATTTATCATGCTTACAAATATTCTTTTTTAAATGAAGGCCACTATAGAGTGAGAAAGCAATCTCATTCCTCTCTATGCTTTGTAGACAAAATGTTGTCAAGCCCACTCCTAAAGAGACTTCCAGGAATAAATATCAACCTTTTCTGACTTTTCTTTAGTAGATAATTACCTTTGCTTCCATAAACTTGTTCTTTATGGCTTTCTTAGTTCTTTTGCTTTAATTTTGACCACTCCAAGTGATGGTTTAGGGTGGATTAGAAACAGACACACCTGAAGAGGTACTTAGCAAGTTTCTCACGGTCATAGAAAGAGGTTACAAATAAGGAAGGGGAGAAGGCTAGAAACCACTCTATGCTGTTGGATTTGAACCTGAGGTATCAGTATGAATTCATGGTTTTTAATATATTTACCAGTGGATAGAGAGAGAGAGACAAAGATACGTAGGTATACAGGGGTTGCTATACATACATATACTTCTTAGCTCTGCTGAAAGGACCTAGCAGCAGTGACACCCCAGTAGCAACGAGCATACCTACCACCCAGATTTTGGTTTCTAGATACCATTCTTCAACAAAAGAAACCAGAGCTCCTTGGAGAAATGGCTGGTGTTGGAGATAGGGTGGGAAAAATACAAGATGAGCCTGAAATATTTTGTGGCCTGAAAGTAAAGAAGTTCTCAAAAAATAATGGGCATAGGCCAGGTGCAGTGGCTTTCGCCTGTAATCCCAGCACTTTGAGAAGCCGAGATGTGCAGATCAACCAAGGTCAGGAGTTTGAGACCAGCTTGGCCAACATGGTGAAACCCCATCTCTACTAAAAAGACAAAAATTAGCCAGGCATGGTGGTGGGCGCCTGTAATCCAAGCTGTTCAGGAGGCTGAGGCAGGAGAATCACTGGAATCCAGGAGGCAGAGGTTGCAGTGAGCCAAGATCATGCCACTGCACTCCAGCCTGTGTGACAGAGTGAGACTCTGTCTCAAAAAAAAAAAAAAAAAAAGATGAGCATATACTAAAAGGACACAGGGACCATCTTAAAGGGCTCCCAATGGCCAAAGCTAGTTCAGAGTAAGCAACAATGTAAATAATGATAGTATTGGATTATAACCCATAAAAATGAATATTCATGAGTCCATACTGATATAAATAAATAATTGAATTAGTATATGGGGTAGAAGGGACAGCTCTAGTATACGTGCTACCGAAGTGGGCACTAGAAGGGACAGCTCTAAATAAGGGAAATAGGAAACCACCATTATCACACACCACAAGAAATCATTGCAGGTGAGACTACTGGTGGATGCTAACATCAGTGGGTGAAAGTTTGAAGAAAAAGAGCATATTTGCATAACCTCCAAGTGTCTCTCCCACAAAAATACTTATTTACAAGGGGAAAGTGTTAACTTTACAGTGGCAAAATGTGACAGACACCACTTTAGCCATATGATCAGAGTTAATATTGTAAATAGTAAAATATTAAGTATCACATACATCAATATGATGCACTAAGGGTGTCACTTCTGTGGTATTGCCAAAAATGCATAACCTCATTCTAATCACAAGAAAACATCAGATAAACCCCAACTGACAGACATGTTGCAGAATGACTGTCCTGGGTTATTCCACAGTATCGAGGTCATGAAAGACAAAGAAAACTGGGAGATCTGTCACATATTAAAGAATACTAAGAAGCTTTGATGATTAAATTCATCAGAGATCCTAGGTTGAATCCTGGACCAGAAAGAGGAAAGTAGTGGGGAAAATGGCAAAATTTTAAAAAGATGTGTAGATTATTTAAAAGTATTATATTGATGTGGATTTCCTGATTGCAGTATTTGTACCAAAGTTACTTAGCTAGGTGAAGGGTATACAGGAACGTTATACAGTATGTTTTTTCAGCTTTTGTGTAGGTCCAAAGTTATTCCAAAATAGAAATCTTTTTTTTTTTTTTTTTTTTTTAAGTGAAGGGTCTTGGAGTAGATGATTTCTAGATCTCTTCCATCCAGCCTTGTTATGTTACAGTGGTACAAAATGAAACCGAAGATGTAAGCAGTTTTATTTCCTGTCTACCAATTAAGAAATACGTTGAGGCAGCTGAAAAATAGGATCAGATTCTAAACTGTCGATTCAGTTCAATGGAACATGTCCTGAATAGCTACTGTTGTGCCCAGGACTACACTGAATAAGCTGGTCCTTGCCTCCAGCGTGGTCAGTACTAGAGCTTGAAAATGGTGTGATCGTCTCTTTCAGTCACTCATATTATTCAGGTGTCTCTTCTTTGATGTTTTAAAATAATGGAATTGGAGAGAATGAAATAGAAATTGATAAGTTTTAGAAATTTGTCAAAGGAAATAAGAGCCTTCAAAGAGGACCTTAGATTTTTCAGTCTGGGTGCCTGAAGAGATAATGATAACCATTAAATAAGGTAAGCAAACTAGGTGGCCTTTGGCATTAAACACTGTGTACAAGGATTCAATATGACTATCACAATAAGATTACAAACAGTTAATTAGGTATGTCAGTGTGGGGTTGTACAAAGATATGTGTATTTGAAAATAAAAGATGATGTAATCCTGACATTCTGTTAATGCTCATTTACTAAATAATTGTACTGAATTAAGGCTATACTTTTATGCCTTTATGGCAAATTTCTGGATGATGAATAGATATATTTCATTTAGCAAATATTTACTTTTAGAAGTTTTAGATATTTTAGAAAGGTAATGCTGTTAAGTCAGAAAATTATGGCTTAAGTTATGGACTCTGTTAATAAAGATGGTTTTTTATTTGGGGGTATTTTGGGGCCTGTTTCTATTTCTTTTATTTTCTGGAGTGCTTTTTTTGCTTGTTTATTTGTTTGTTTAGACTGAGTGAAAGCTTTGAATCAGGATAATTGTAAATGAAATGGTAGTTTCAGTTTCACAATTTGATGAAACATTTTAAGCAATGGATTTCCACCATGATTATTTTTAAACAAAAGTCTTATCTCTAACGCTTTTGTGGGTGTGATGCCTTCTGTGGAGGATTAGAGGTTGAATATCTTATTTCTGCAGTGGGAATATACAACTTATATGAAATTTTCAAGTCTCTACAGAATTGAAAAGTCAGTGTGGTTACTGTACTTTGAAACATGTGTATACTATGGGCCTAAGGTGTTTTTTAATCTTTCATCTTTTTTAGGGATCAAATATCATTAGAAAAATAAGCCATGGGCATTACAAACGTGGTCTGGTGAAATTCAATATTCACTATGACAATTTAGAATATGAGCTCCTTGGGAGGAAAGTTAACTCACCACTCTAACTTTGCATCTAAATATCTTAAAATGTGCCATTGGTTTTATGAAAACGTTTTGATCTACACTCCTATTTTAAGTTCAAAAGAAAACCTACATTTTAAAGTGTATTCCTTTTCTGGGTATATTTACTTTGAACTATAGCATATAGTTTTTCTCATAAATCTAACCTGCCACTATCTGTTTTTAAGACTTTGTAAACTTCAAGTGGTTATGATGTGTGAAGTTTGGATTAAACTAAAATTTTTAGAAAACACATGTTATATATTTTGATTGTTTTGAATTTTAACATGGGCCAGTAAAAAACTTGAGTGTCTAGCAAAGTAATATACTGCACTCTGTTACTGTACGAAATCACAGAAAATTACCCTTTCCCATCATGTTAACAATAGACAAATGAAGCAGCTGTTCTTATTCTTAATGTAGTTGCTTGAAAAACTTGCACAACTTAATGAAAATGTCTCTACTCATAAAACTTAAAATGCTCACACATGGAAAAAGTCATAATGTTTTGGCAAATATTACTTTGTTAGGAATGTGAATGAGGTATACCTGCTTTATAACTAGAACTCTGTATAAATGGCATGAAACGGTGGTGGACTGCCAACTGAGCAAGAAGACTCTGACAAAGGACGAATTAATACTCTTCAAAAATACAGACAGTTCTTTCCCAAACATTTTTTTGATAAGGATGAATTATATACTCTTCTCTATTTTTTTTTTTTCAGGCGTAATTCTTGGGTCATCATTTCTACTCACTATAAACGATTTTCTCCTTAAAACAAGTCTCAAAGAAAGAAGCCGCATTCTGATAGGACCATGTTGTGCTACTGCCAATCTGGAAGCTAAATGGTGTAAACACAGCGGCAATCCAGGCCCAGAGCAATCCATACCAAAAATATCCATTGACTTAAGAGGAGGTCTGCTACAGGTCTGTGGGTATTGGCCATATTTTTTTCATAGGTTATTAACTAGCCTCTGTTCAGTTTTTGAACTGTTTCACTAAATTTTAAATGTGTGGTAAGAAAGGGTATTTGTCAGATTGCTACTTGTTAAATTTTCCACAACTTTATTGAGATATAATTCATACACCAGACACTCTACCTGTTTAAAGTATACAATTCAGTGGGTTTTTAAGCATATTCGCAGAGTTGCACAATCATTACCACAGTCAATTTCAGAACATTTTCATTACCACCAACAAAAAAACCCATATCCATTAGCAGCCAGTCGCATTACCCTCTAACCCCCTCATCAGGCCTAGGAAACCACTAATCTACTTTCTGTCTCTATAGATTTACCTATTCTTGACATTTCATATAAATAGAACCATATAACCTGTGATCTTTTGTGACTGACTTCTTTCACTTAGAGTGTTTTCAAGGTTCATCCATGTTTACCAAGTGTCAATATTTTATTCCTTTTTATGGCCAAATAATATTCCATCATATGGATATACCATATTTTATGTATTGATTCATCAGTTGATAGACATTTGGGTTCTTTCCACTTTTGACTGCTATAAATAATGCTGCCATGAACATTTGTGTACAACTTTTTGTGTGGACATATGTTTTCATTTCTCTTAGATATATAACTAGGAGTGGAATTGCTGGGTTGAATTTTTTTTTTTATGTGTAGACTTTTCTTTTTGAGACAGGATCTTGCTCTGTCACCCAGGCTGGAGTACAGTGGTACAATAATAGCTCACTGTAGCCTCAATCTTCCAGGCTCAGGTGATCCTCTTGCATCAACCTCCTGAGTAGGTAGAACTGTGTACCACCACACCCAGCTAATGTTTCATTTTTTGTTTGTTTGTTTGTTTGTTTGTTTGTTTGTTTCAGTAGAGATTAGGTCTCACTATGTTGTCCAGGCTATAGATTTTTTAAATTATTAATACTAAAAGTAGTCAACCTGTTGCAGGCACAGTGTCACTAGCAATATATAAGAACCATTTCCTAATATTAAATATTTTACATGTGATGAGATCTGATTACAACACTTGATAAATTAGTCACATTGCAAGCTCTTAATGCATTTGTATTAACAGCCAAGTGTAGAATATATGAAGATATCCAACTTATTTCTTGATTATTTTGTGTTTGGATAGATTTTAATTTAATCTTTATGTAATTTGATGCCACTTTAAACTTGACATGAATCCAAAAAGCTTGAAAGATTCACAGTGATAGAAAATTAAAACAACTAATTGGTCAATAATAGAGACATTAAATGTGAATTTTCTTTCTTTCTTTCTTTCTTTCTTTCTTTCTTTCTTTCTTTCTTTCTTTCTTTCTTTCTTTTTTTGAGATAGGATCTCATAGGATCTCATTTTGTTGCACATCCTGAAGTGCAGTAGTGTGATAACAGCTCACTGCAGCTTCAGCCTCCTGGGCTCAAGAGATCCTCCCACCTCAGCCTCCCAAGTACCCAGGACCACAAGTATGCACCACTATGCCTGACTATTTTTTTTAAGAGACAGATTCTCACTATGTTGCCCAGGCTGGTCTCAAACTCATGGGCTCAAGTGATCCTCCACCCATGCTGGGATTACAGGCATGAGCCATAGCACCTGGCCAATTTTTTGTTTTTATCTAAAAGTTGTATTGCCTCAAGTTTTCACCAGTTTTCTTTTTAATGTACAGAGCAAGATTTGGGAAGATCCTAATAACTTATTGTTTTGTGTTGCTTTGGAGATTTTCAGCATCTATCAGAAATCTTCATATATTTAGCAATAAGCATGTATTACTTTATCAAGAATATTCATTGTCTTACCTTTTTTCCAAGGCAGCCAAGTAACTTCACATTAAAAACAGCAATGATCTGTTTACATGACCAAGTGCTTAAAAATAAAAAGTAAGAAAATTTTAAACCACAGCATCAATAAAAGCAAAAACAAAGTACAGTGTATTATCTCTGTATTACAGTCATTGTCTCTTGACAATTTAAAGGCTA
Source organism: Macaca nemestrina (assembly GCF_043159975.1). NCBI lineage: Eukaryota > Metazoa > Chordata > Mammalia > Primates > Cercopithecidae > Macaca > Macaca nemestrina. Next base: position 45,720,497 of record NC_092132.1, on the reverse strand, counting down.
GAGCACAACATTCTACTCCCCAGTTTGACTTTTCACCTATCTCTATTTTTCAACATCCAATAAAAATAAGATTGATGAGAACACAAGTACACTTAGTGTTATATCTCTTACTTTCATTTCTGAGATGCCTTAATTCCAGAGAGCAGAACCTAAGCCTAGGGTTTAAAATTTACCCACACGATATAGGGCTATTATTTTCTACTACTATATATTCTTTTGTCTTTTCTGTGTTACCTGGTTCTCTTAGAATTGATAGTTGTATTGCCTTTATTTAGTATTTACAGAGAAATTTAACATTTTTGAAAGTTTTAATCTTCATTGTAACCTACTGGTCATTATATGTCTATAACTTATTATAGACTAATATTACTCACATGCAGAAAAAGAAAACTTAATCTCCATTAGAGGAAACGCTAAGTCCTTTTGTTCTGAAACTCTACTGTAGCTACTGTAGTATAGTTGATTCTCAGGGGCTCTGGAATCCTCTGTGTTGGCACAGTCTTACTAACCACGGAAGTTGGGAGCCTTCTAAGTTCAGGTTCATTGAGAAGGCTCCCTCTCTTTTTCTCTGAAAAATAAAAGTGCAGAGAAAGGAACCCTATTATAAGGATTGCTTATTTAATCTCATGACAAAATGTCAGAGCTATTCCACAAGGTTATTATTATGATTTTATTAACATTTTGGCCTAGAGGATCTTCATTGCCTTCTCTCAGACTATAATAGGGTTCTTTTCCCTCTTAGCTAAATTAATTCATAAACATTACTTCACATCAACATACTTCAACATTTAAATTTTATTGTTATTCACACAATATAAAATATAATTAATTTTTTGTTGTTATATATTTACTCAAGCAGTAGAATTTCATCCTGTAGGTCAGTTACTTTTTAGGAATTACAGTTTATTATAAGTAATTAAATTGAACATAATTACAGTCCTACAGTAATTCAAATATGATTATACCTACTTAGTCTCAAGAAATATTTGTATTTAAAAGCCACTAGAATTTTTTTTTGATTTTAAAGGTCTTCTGGGGTCAAGAACATTTGAATTGTTTAGTTCTTCTACATGAATTACTCAATGGATACCTTAGTGAGGCGGGAAATTTTGAAGTACAAGTTTCTGAACCAGTACCTGAGATGTCATCTCCTGTGGAAAAGAATCAGACATTTAAAAGTGAACAAACTTCAGATGACCTACGGACAGGTCTATTTCAATATGTACAGGATGCTGGTAAGTAGCAGTAGCCTCAGTATGAGAGTGTGTGTGTGCATGTGGGTGCATTTTAAATGCATGTTGACTAAATAATAACAATCAAGATGACTTTTTAAAGTGCATTAAAATTTGCAGTACAAAAATAGTACGTTATCATTCAGTCTCTCTTAGGGGAAGTTCTTGATTTCTTTCTGTTCCAGAATATATATAAAGCCGATCAACTAGCTTCTTTATATCTTTTATTCTCATAAGTTTTTCTTCCTTTACTAAACCATGTTCCCCTTTAAAATCATACAATTAATTATATTTTTATTTGACAGAATATTTGAAATTGCCTGGGGTCTATGAAGTCTTATTTTATAATGAAACTGAAGATTGCCCAGGGATGATGTTATGGAGATACCCAGAACCTAGAGTGCTCACCCTTGTACGAATAACTCCTGTGCCTTTTAACACCACAGAGGATCCAGATATTAGCACAGCAGACCTTGGTGATGTGCTACAGGTATGTAATGACTATTCATTGTAAAATGAAAATATTGTGGGAAAGCGCTGATCATATATTAGGAAAAATGTTTGGAACATACTTACTTCTTACATTAATAGTATCAGAGAGAAATACACATCTGTGTATGTGGTATGTGTGTATCCACACACATATATAATAGGATTTTTTAAAATAAGGGAATAATGTAATCCAAACTCATGATACATGGCAATTTTCAGAGTCCTCAGTTCTACTCTCCATTTTATTGTGAGTAGATTGTAATGGGACAAGGAGGTGTCATTTAGTTCACCGCTCCTTTATCAAGTGCCTGTCATGTGTTCACACACTTCAGAGCTTCTAGAGCTGCCCCATGAAACAAAATATGCCCATGGAAGGCCAGAAATAGATGATTGTAGTTTTCATTTCCATAGCTGAAATGGTCTTGGGGCTTGAGGTAGGCTGATTTTTCTATCAAAGAAAAGGTTTAACCAGTGATCATATTCTCTAAGGTTTTGTGAAAGTGTGTTGCTTGTTAATTCCCTGAGTTTAATATAAATGTCATTGTGGATATCACTATATTACCACTGTACTTACTAATATTCTACTGATAGGAATTTTTCTTAAAATTTGTTTCTTCCTTAATCTTCCGCCTATTACTAGATCACACAACCACCCACTCAAAATCTACAAGTCATTCCTAATTGCGTTCTTTCCCTACCTCCCTGCATCAAAGCCCATCAACAAGTCCTATCAGTTCTGTCTACAAATTCTCTCTGTTTCTGCTGATGCAACTTGAGGTCAAACTGCCATCTTCTGTTCCCTACTCCAGTAGCTTCCTAATTGGCCTCTATGCTTCTGTTCTTGACCACTTGGAATGCATTCTCCAAATAGCAGCTAAACTGATGTTTTTTAAATGTAGGTTATACTATATCACTTCCCTAACTTAAAACCCTGTAGTGGCTTCCTCTAATACTTAGAACAAAATTCAGATCTCTTGCTGTGGCCTGCAAGGACCTATAGTCTGGACTCTGCTCACCTCTCCAACTGGAGTTCATGCCAGTCTCTCCCTTTCTCATGATCCTTCAGCCACTCTGGCCTCCTTTTTCTCCTTGAGCAGACCACCTCTGTCACATTACCACCCTTATTCTTTGTCAGTCAGGTACCAGCTCAAATGTTGTATCCTGACTAGCCCACTACAAGTACTTCATTCTGTATTGCATTACCTTGTTTTACTTTCTTCATAGTTCTTATTGCTAGTCGGAATTATGTGTTTGTTTACTTGTGTGTGATCTTTCTACTGTTAGAAAATAAACTCCCTAGCCGGGCGCGGTGGCTCAAGCCTGTAATCCCAGCACTTTGGGAGGCTGAGACGGGCGGATCACGAGGTCAGGAGATCGAGACCATCCTGGCTAACCCGGTGAAACCCCGTCTCTACTAAAAAATACAAAAAACTAACCGGGCGAGGTGGCGGGCGCCTGTAGTCCCAGCTACTTGGGAGGCTGAGGCAGGAGAATGGTGTAAACTCGGGAGGCGGAGCTTGCAGTGAGCTGAGATCCGGCCACAGCACTCCAGCCTGGGTGACAGAGCCAGACTCCGTCTCAAAAAAAAAAGAAAAGAAAAGAAAGTCCTTATATGCCTTATATGCCTCTGATACATAGGTACACTCACCAAATTTTTGAAGTGACTGCTCTGTTTTAACAAATTACATCTATAACACAAATCAGTTACATATTAATATAAGTAGTATTACAATCTTATTTCTTATTTAATTCTTTTTTTTTTTTTTTTTGAGACGGAGTCTTGCTCTGTCACCCAGGCTGGAGTGCAGTGGAGGGATCTTGGCTCACTGCAAGCTCCACCTCCTGGGTTCACACCATTCTCCTGCCTCAGCCTCCCGAGTAGCTGGGACTACAGACACGTGCCACCACACCCAGATAATTTTTTTTTTTTGTATTTTTAGTAGAGACAGGGTTTCACCATGTTAGCCAGGATGGTCTCAATCTCCTGACCTTGTGATCCACCCGCCTCAGTCTCCCAAAGTGCTGTGATTACAGGTGTGAGCCACCACATCTGGCCTACAATCTTATTTAATTCTTATTTAAATTCTTCATTGTAATATGTTTAGTCAGATGTTCATCTTCTGAATTGGTAACAGTGAAACGTCATCATTTCGTCAAGTGAACTACAGTGCAGAACAATCCAAATTGCCAAGATGTCAGCAGTCTCTATTTTGATTCTTAAGTTCTCCCATCTTTTTTTGCTTATATGCCAAGGCTACTGTCTGGGTCCCTGGGACTGTTTGTTTCCCCTCCTATCAGAGTCTTATTCATGATGATATTCTCTACTGGTATTCTTGGATTCTTTTTGCTAAATGAAACAGCAATGTCTGTGAATTCTGTCTTATTAGACTTGCCTAAATGCAGAATATCTGTAGATTTTCAATCAAAATGAAAATACTCATATATTAAAGTTTTAGCTTCATGTAATGGCTAAAGGTTTATAGTTATAGCTAGATATTAACACATTTATTAATATAAGTCTAATAATTATTGGTGGTATTATGTAAATTATATTAAATAAAGCATCTAAGATAGTACATTTACTAGTGGCAGTTTTCTATCTTCTCACTGCTATTAGGAGAGTATAGTGATTAAGAGGATGAACTGTAGCCAGAATGCCTGGGTTCAAAGTCTTGCTCTGGCATTTGCAAACATCGTCACATTAGACAAGTAACAACTACTCAGGTTGGTTTTTTGTTTTACTTTTTATTCCAACAACAAAATGAGGCTAATAATGATGTGATGATTATAAGAATCAATACAATCAATATTTATAAAACTCATAGAACAGTGCCTGACACATAGCAAATGTTATATAAGTTTTGAATATTACCACTATTACAGATTCAGCAGTCTAATTCAAAAATCTGAAATCCAAAATACTCCAAAATCCAAAACTTTCTGAGTGTTAACATGATGCTCAAAAGAAATGCTTATTGGAGTATTTCAGATTTTGAATTTATGGATTAGAGATCCTCAACTAGTATGTATTTGTAAATATTCCAAAATCTGAAAAAAAAAATCTAAAATTCAAAACACTTCTGGTCCCTAGCATTTTGGATAAGGGATACTCAACCGATGTTATAATGACTGTTGTCCAAATTCCTTTCATCAAGTAGAAGCACAGGCTAGACCAAGGAGGTCTGGAGTATGATGGATAACTCTACAGACCAGCTGAAGTAATCCAGGAGATCAGAGACAGTCCCAGGGACCCAGACAGTAGCCTTGGAATATAAGCAAACCACAGCCTGGCAGGTTTCAGCAAGCAAAGAGTTGGTATCAAAAAGGTCTTGCTATGTTTCATATTTTGTTGGAGAAATGAAGATCCCATATGTGGGCAAAATTCAAAGACAGGGATGCTGGCCTAGGGAGCAAGCCAGGATTGTAGCTACCGGAAGTTAAAAAGGAGGGAGAGCTGGATCCTAGTGGTGAGAAGGAGCATACTCAGAATCTACGGCTTGGATCGAGGAGCAGAGCAAGACTGGCAGTGAGGCTGACTTGATGCCATGCTGCTGAGCTCTCAGTTCAATCCTCATATTCTCCCAACTAGGATCAGAGTTTGTCCCAGAGCTTAGAGTGGGTCTCATCTGTGGAAACAACTCTCGTGAATTGCAGTCTTAGAACCATGCAAAATACTTTGTTTCATTAGAACTTCAGTTGAGGACAGAACATATGTAACATGAATCACAAGTTCAATTTAATACAACAGCTTTCTCCTTGAGGTTCTACAATGCCAGTCCCTGGTCTTGCTCTGGGGGATCCAGAGACAGATAAGACATGATCACCTCATTGAAAGCTCAATCCCTCAGCCTAGCAGGGAAGTTTCTGTGGCTGTGTGGGGTAGAAGAGTCTCTCTAATTTCATCTGTTGTCAGAATCATTCTCCTACCATATGTGATTATTTCTAGTTCTGTACTAGAGGCACAGCTAAAATCCTCAACAGCTGATCCTGAATTTCGGGGAGCTTATGAAAGGAAGGCCCTAATCAACCTGGTGTATATTATAAAATGGGTTTTGAAGTCTCAGTTGCCACTGTCCCCCCACCCCCGCCTTGTTGTAACTAACTCAGTGACCTTGGGCGCACTACTGAACTTTTTGAGCTTCAGTTTCCTAAATTGAACATTGGAGTTGATGTTATCTACCTTTCACAGTTGTTGTGGAGTGTTATATCTAATACACTTTAAATAAATACCTTACACATAGTGAGCTCTTAATAAGTGCTTGTTTCCTCCCCTCCACTTTCTCTTATCACACAAATGCCTGGACCACTAAAAAAAGACTCCTAAATGGAATTCCAGCCTCCAGTATCTCTTCCCTCCAGCATGTCCTTCTAAGTTTTTACAGGAACAGATAGATTGTGTAATTCCCTGAAGAAAACCTTAAGTGGCTCTGTCACTCTGCTAGACTGACCTTGAGAGCCCTGCATAAACTGCCCCCATCCCCCAATTTTGCCTTGCAGTCCCTTAGACATGGTCTGTCCTCTATCAAACTGGCCTATCTGGCATTCCCCAAACCAACCTGTGACATCCTACTTCCTCTTCATTTGAAACCCTCCCATCTCTGCCAGCTGAATTCCTCCCCACACTTCAGAAGAGCTAAAATGCCATGTAGTCAGTGAAGCCTTTCCTAGATGCCATGTTCAAACATGATACAGCCCTCCTCTGAAATCTTGTAGCACTTCATGGTACTACTTTTATGCTATTTTTCAACATATTCCTCACACTTGAACTTACGTGTCCATATCTTGCATCTCTCCTAGATTGTATGTCTCTAAAGGAAGAGGTTGTATCTAATTTGTCATCATGTCCTTTACAGCAGGGGCTCCCAGCTCATGGCCTGTTAAGAACCAGGCCACAAAGCAGAAGGTGAGCACTGGGCAAGCATTCCCACCTGAACTCTGCCTCCCAATCTAATGAGCAGGGCCAAGATTTTCATACGAGCGCAAACCCTATTGTGAACTGCACAAGTGAGGGATCTAGGTTGTGGACTCCTTATGAGAAACTAACCAATGCCTGATCACCTGAAGTGGAACAGTTTTATCCCAGAATCATCCCCCTGCCCCTTGGTCTATGGAAAAATTGTCTTCTATGGAACCGGTCCCTGGTGCCAAAAAGACTGGGGACCACTTCTTTACAGTATCCATCGCAGTAGAGATGTTTAATAAATACATTGACTGGATAAACAAATCCATGGACTTCCATGTTCTATTTCATATCATTCTAAAATATGATATTATATATCACTATTTTATGGAACAAATGAATGTGTTTTGATTTTCTACACCAAACTATATCAGGGTGTGTTGTGTTATTCTTCGGTGGTACCATCTGCTGTACACATAATCTAATGTCATTACATTACTCAGCCTCTTTGTGATATCATTGAATAGTCTGCCAAGCTTACTTGCTCCCTTAAACAGTAGCTAGTTCCTAAATACAGAGATATATTAATCTCCTTAGGTTTAGTCCTCAAAACAGAATTGAGTTTGGATGACTTTTTCCTTCAGGACAATTTAGTTCACTTAAAAATTGACCTTATAGAGTTGACTTACAATACAGAAGCCTCAGATTTGTCTCTTTATATTCCTCATTCCATGATTGTTGATGAGATTTATAAACAAACTCCCCATATCGCTTTATGGAATTTATTTTGTAATTGTAATGAAAAATGTAAACATAAAAACATGTCTATAATAATAAATCAAACTAATCATAGGTTCTGAATAAAAACCTCAAAAACTAATGTTCCTAGAACACAAAAGCTTATTTTATGGTCAGCTTATGATTTTATCATGTGAACTTCTAAAGGTTAGTAGCATATTTAGATCTCAATAAAATTAGCATCTGTTAGGTAAAGTAATGCCACCAGCCTAGGAGTGTTGTGCAGTTTAAATGGGTCTAACTGTAAGAAATTTCTGGCACACTATATGGCACATACTAGGTTTTCCTCTCTCCTAATCCTCCTGTGTACACTGCCTGTTGAGGATTCCATTTTGGAAATGCATATGTTCCCAGATTATAAATATTCAATCCATTTTTTGGTAGTAAAATTGGTAATGGGTATTTTAATTCCTATACAGATCTGTCATGGTTCTTGGCCATTGTCACATGCCAAATGAAGATATCTAAAAGTTTATGTGAACGTATAAATGAAAATAAATATGAAAACAAGAAGAATACCATGATAAGGGAACAGGAGCAAATTCTTAAGAGTGAAAATGCCTTTTTTAATTGAGAAAATGTTAGCCACACCTGGCTAATTTTTGTATTTTTTGTAGAGATGGGGCTTCACCATGTTGGCCAGGCTGATCTTGAACTCCCAACCTCAAGTGATGCACCCGCCTCTGCCTCTCAAAGTGCTGGGATTACAGGCATGAGCCACCAAAAATTCTATTATTTATAAGTTACCCAGTATGAAGTATTTTATTATAGCAGCATAAACTTTCTAAGACACAGAGAGAACCTAATTGCTCCAGTGGGCATTTATGATCACCTGTGTGTTTTACACCCAGCACTGTACTAGGTACTTTACATAATACCTAATTAAATTTAATTTTATTCCATGAGGTAGACATCATTCCCATTTTACAAGTAGGAAAACTGAGGCCAAGAAAAAGTTAACTGGTTATGAATCATGAAATTTATAAGTGAGGGAGCCAAAATTTAATCCCCAGTCTGTCTGAGTTTTAGTCAAGGTTTTATAAACCTGTTTTTTTCACCTATATATAAAAAATTGAGATGATACATTAGGATGACAGTGAGCCACCTCATTGAGAAATGTGGAAAGAAGGAAAATAGAATTATCCTTTTACTTCAAATGCTAAATCATGAAATAATGAGTTAGACAAAGATATGCGAAGTAACTTTGAGTCAATAAAAAGACTCACAAACACACAAGATGGATTGGATGTTGTATTAGTCTGTTTTCACACTGCTGATAAAGACATACCCAAGACTGGCCAATTTACAAAAGAAAGAGGTTTATTGGGCTTACTGTTCCACATGGCTGGGGAGGCCTCACTATCATGGTGGAAGACAAAAAGGAGCAAGTCACATCTTACATGGATGGCAGCAGGCAAAGAGAGAGCATGTGTAGAGAAACTCCTGTTTTCAAAACCATCAGATCTTGTGAGACCCATTCACTATCACAAGAATAGCACAAGAAAGACCCGCCCCCTAATTCATTCATCTGCCACTGGGTCTGTCCCCCTGTGTCTCTCCCACTGGGTCCCTCCCACAACACATGGGAATTATAGGAGCTACAAGATGAGATTTGGTTGGGGACACAAAACCAAACAGTATTCGGTTTTAAGATAGCTAGAGAAAAACTTTTCCTTTAGAAGGATGACTGGTCAGCTCGGGAGCCCAGGAGGGCCACAGAAGTATTTGTTGGAAGAGATCTTCCTGGCAGCAACCAAAGAAATGGTGCCTAAGAGTCTGGTTCACCTGGTAGCTAAATCCCCTTTATGGAAATGAATGTAGCAGCTGTCAAATCTCTGTGTCTAACATTCAAATCATGTTACCACCTAAACAACCTTCTAATAGTTTGGCTCCCAGTGTAGTCTGTCTACATGGAGAAAGTATATCACACACTGGTTGAGCCAACATCAGTATCCAGGCTGCTTGGCAGTTATACATCTCATGGTAACTTAATAACATAACTTGGCATTTGGTTTATATGTCAGTCTCTAGTGAACTTTGTTAGCATGAGTCAGCATTCCTAAGTCTAGTCAGTGCTAGAATACCACTGAAATTTTCTGAGACTTCAGGACCAATGGCTAGATCTTCAATGATGGTGAATCCATCACATTAAATGCCCTCTTCTGGCTACCTGCCCCTCCCAGCAGGTTGGCCTTTCCCTGATGACATCTCTGTTCGATATGTCACAAACCTTTTCAAACAAATGTCTATTCTCACTACCTTAAGAGTTCTGAGGAATGGGGATAATGTGTGTGGAGCATTTAGCATAATGCCTTACATAGTTGAAGATCCAATCAATTATTATGACACATAATAAATGGTAGCTGTTATCATCATTATCTTCTTCCTCCTATCAATTGATCAAAGAATCTGGATTCTAATGTGTTAGACCAAGAAAACCCTGTTTTCTGAGAAGGATGTTTTTGTGTTTATAGTCTGTTAATGTCGTAATAATTGTTAGGGATTCTGGCCCTGTGTGTGATTGATGAATGGAATGCTTTCATTGAGAGCAACTGCTGTGAGAGACTGTCTTCCCCACAGTTATGGTTAGTGGACTCTGGTAGTATGTCGACTATTGTTCTCTAGGTTGCAGGTAGCAGAAACCCCACTGAAGTAAGCTTAAGCTAAAACTGGAGAGGGGTTAATATCAAGATACAGTGGGGAGTCCTGGAAACAATTGCAAATTACAGCCGGGCCTCTGGAAGAACTGGGGCCAGGAAAGGAAGATAGGAGCCCAAGGGAATATTCACTCGCTATCGCTTTTTCTCTGCTTCTTTCCCCATATATGCTTTATTCTTCCCTTTCAACAGACTAGCTTTTTTTCTCCCTTTCTTCTTGGGCCACCCAGTAGTTTCCCCACAGCTTCCAGAGCTCCAAAAGTCACATTTACAAGTCCAGCCTCCATTTCAGATCCACATTCCTAATTGACCAAGTTTGGTATCAGGTGCTGTTGGCCCAGTCAACTTTGGTCATGGGGAGAGCCACATTTTACCAACATGGCTATGAATTGGGTCATTGTGAACTTTACAGAGATCCCCTAGAGGATCTATTTTATGTCACATCTCTCTTACTGCTTTTGCTTTCCACCCTGGCTAGATTGGCCAAACTCATGGTTTGTGCTGACCTCTCACTAACAAAAATTGACTCCATTTTGCTATGGTTTTTCCAGCTTTTCCCTTTGCAAATATCTGGAAAAGCCATTTTGCTCTGCACATCAAAGGCTATCTGCATCTGGAGAAAAGCCTCACACCATTTTTAAATCCCACCACTATCTTCCCCTAGTCTCCTCTCAAAATGTAGGTTAGACAAGGTCCTTGGTCTTACAGACACACATGAGATAATTTCTTATCTCTAGTGTGCTTAAGATCAATACCTTTCTTGACCAGTGCTTGCTTTTTAATGTAATGACTATGTAATACATTGGCAACTTCACAGATTCTATAAATAGTCTTCCAGTTCTAATGAAGTATGAGAGCTTAACATATAAAGTAATTTTCTGTTTTTGAAATTGAGTTTACAATGTAATGTTTAATGTCTGTAGCTTGATGGTGATTTCATTGTGTTGAATTTTCTAATAATATTTTATCTACTACTTGTCCACAGACTGAACTAAAGCTTCATTAAATCTTATAGTTGTGTGGATTTTCTGTCTTAATTACATGGAAAATGTTCTGAGTCAGATAGTAATAGTCAGTATTATCCAATCAAGTGAAACTAGACTTTTGCTGCTTTAAATTTGACTTTACAAGCTTCCTGTAATTTTGAAGCACATGAACCTGTTAGGCAAAGGTTATGATATTAGCACATGAAGGCACTACAAAAAGAGAATCCTTCTGAGAGTTATTTGCAATTGAATATAATTTGCCTCTTCCACACATAGCTTAAAAAAGAATAAAAGGAAGTGTTTTTGGTGTTTCTTTTCAGCTGGGTTGGGCAGTTCACTTATAGCTGCACATATGTTCCCAGAATCCTGAGCCTTTTTATTTTATAAGCACCTCCTGCCCACTGGCAGCTGTACTAATGTGTCCCAGAAGGCTTTGCTCCTATCCATCATCTTTAGGAGGGATGCTCAAAGCCAGATATGAAATTCATTGTTGTTGAAATGCAGAAAGGAAAAAAAAAAGCCTTGGGGGCTTTCGGGAAGTAGGAGGCTGAGCCAGACTCTTAGGAAATAAAGGAAAGGAACAAGTCCTGTGTACCCAGTGGACACAATAGTAAATGTTTTTGAATGATGGGTAACGGTGCTGGATCAACTGCTAAGTGTTTTGCATCCAGAAGCTATTGCCTCCTTTTTTTAGACAAAGAAAAATCTAAAATAGAGTATTCCCTGAATATACTTTTAATCATTCTGTCTTCATAGTGTTATAAAAGTATGAAAAAAAGATCTTGGAATACATTAAAAAGAGCCCTGCCTGATAATTTTGAGGTTAACTCACTAAATACAGATGAAAGGACCTGGGCTAAACGCTGAGAGAGAAACACAAAAGTGGAGAGGGCTCTAGCTCTTCTCTCAAAGTACCTGTAGATTTTTAGGAGGGACAAGTACATAAAACATGACAGGGCAGAACATGTGACATGTCACAAAAAAGCCACAGAGAATCTGCCTTTTTAAACAAAGCTTATGTCTGAATGGAGACATCAAGACAAGGCTTCATGAAGGAGATGGTTACTGAGTTGATCCTTGAAGGATGAAGAGGATTAAAACTGAAAAAAAATGGAGTGAAGGTGTATGTAAAGAAGAACTCAGTGAGCAAAATTTCAGAACTGGGTAGAGAGGGCAGAACATATTTCTGGGAAGTGGCAAATCTGGTTTGACTAGCACAGGTTAGACAAGTATGGGGTTAGCGGAAGAGTGATAGGCTACAGATGTGGCTTCTTAATCTCCATTGATTCCATGGAGGGAAAAGAGAGGGAAATTCATTTATTGAGCACCTAGTATGTACCAAGCACCAAACTTGTCATTTTATATGTAATATCCCTTCTATCTTCCCTCTAACCCTGTATGTACCATTATCTTCACTCTAACCCTCTGTGGTATGTACTGTTTAGAGCTAAGGTAAATCAGGTCCTGAAAAAAATAATTTTCCCAAGATCATAAAGCAAGTTAAGGGAGTAAAACCAGGACTCAAATCTTAGTTTGTATGACTTCATAATTCTTTCTTCTTTGTTGTGCTACCTTGACTACATTTAGAGTGTGGGGTTTACATTTCATTTGATAGGCATTGGAGAATCACTGGCAGTCCAGAGCTTTGGAAACATTGGTAGTCTTGTGGAGGTGGAATGGGGTCAGGAGAGACCAGAATAAGAAGACCTGGTAAGGGTCTTAGAGAGATGAGAGGCTGCAACCTGAAGGGAGTAGTGGGGAAGGAGAAAAAGAAATGAGTGCAAGAGAGGTTGTAGAGTAGAAATCTATGTTCTTGACAACTAATACGGTAATTTAATGAGGAAGTAAGAGAAGTCAAGGTGATTGCAAGATTTAAGCTCAGTGGGATGTATGGCAAAAGCATTTACACAATTTTGGAAATAAAGAGGAGTGCCTGCTATGCTAGGCACTATTCACTTTGTGAGGTGCTTTACACACATTCTGTCTAAGCTGAAATCAACCCTGCAGAGAGAGTGTCGCTATCCCCCTAATACAATGAGGAAGCTGAGGATCTGAAAAGTTAAATGGGGGACCTCCTGTCACTGAGCAGTACATGAATTAACATGAGATTTAACATACAATTTCAGAAAGTTTATAGACCCCTCTGTAAGCCGTGTATGAGTCTCTTGTGAAGAATCACAAGAACATAATAGACGCTGCTGGGGCTTTTCAGCTCTGTCAATTAGGATTAGATTCAGATATGAAAGACAGAAAATGTACAATACCAGTAGCTTAGGTAAAATAGAAGTTTATTTCCTATCACACATGGGAACAGTCTGGAGGTTAGCGATCTAGGACTGCAAATGTCTCTACAAAGTCATGAGGACCCATCTTCCTGCCGTATGCTGTTCTGCCATCCCCAGCGCTTGGTTTTCCTTCATGGTCTAGGATGGCTGTACAGGCTTCAGGCATCTTGTTCCTACTCCAGCCATAGGAAGAGGAAAGGACCAAAACAGAGCATGCCTCTTCCCTTTATGGATATGCCTTGGAACCCACACACTGTACTGCTGTGCTGCCAATATCCCAGAGCCCAGAATTGTGTCACATGGCCACACCAAGTTAAAAGGGAAATGGGCTCATTTGCAGAGGAAGAAGGAAAGAGGAGATAGTGGGAGACAACATCGGCCCTGCTGGCATCACAGCCATAATACCAAGCAACTGTCCACAGTCTCTCCACCCACCAAGTAACCCGTGTCTCGTCTTACCTGATTGTGAGTTTCTTTAGTCTATGGTGCAGTAAGAAAACTCACTTTCTAGTTCATTAACGAAAGGTCTGCCGAGGCAGAATTTGTAGAGAACACTTAAGAAGCAAATAGGATTTTCGAAACAAAAAATAATAATGAATAGTTTGAAATGCTAGCATTCCTTGCCCTTCAACAAAGTAAGAGGTGGGGAAGGAATCTGTCAGTAAGACGTGCTTTTAAAGTAAATGGAAAACATTTGCAAACTGAAAGAATACTGAAGTCATTTTTATCCTGTCACTTTATTTGGTGGTAGAAATTTTATTAGCCTATTCCTCTTTTCCTATTAAATACTCTCACATTTAAAAGGGGGAGGGCAGCATATCTCAAAATGAAGAACTGTGCTCAGCAATCAGTGTGTTTGATGTTCACTGCTCAGTATTAAAAATGTTTGGGGTGTAAAAAATGAAAGAATAGTAAATATGAATTGATGGTCTGTGACCACTTTTTATGACTTGGTCTCTGCCAAATAGCAGTATTTGCCTCCTATGAGATTCACAATAAAAACCATTATCCATTAAGCATAGATCATTTCTTGAGAGCTACATTGTTGAAGAGAACAGCAAACAGAAGAAAAAAGGGAAGTACAGAAAAGCAATGTTGTCCAGCTGTTAAGAGCACAAATTCTGGAGCTAAAGTCTCTGGGTCCAAATCCAAGGTCAGCTGGTGATCTTGGGCAAGTTATGTAAAGTAACTTCTTAGTACTTCAGCTTTCACATCTGCAAATTAGGGATAATCGTAGCTCATGCCTCGTTCAGTTGTTAGGAGGAATAAATGACTGTTGGATGTAAAAAACATGTAGAACGGTGTCTAGCACATAGTTAGTGCTGAATAAATGTTAGCAATTATTATGTTCTGCTAAGGGCTTATCATCTCCAGGTGCTAATTTGTCTCTTTTTCTGCCCTAGATTTTGAATCTTGGAGGCAATCTGAGTTTTGATTGCAAGCTACAATTTCTTTACCTCTTTATCCTTTCCATAAAGATATTAGAAAAAATTTATTTTTGTCAAGCACACATGGCTTCCAATTTTTAAAATTCAATGCCTAGTTAAAAAAATAATGAAACTTTATTACCTTAGATGTTTTCTAGAAACATTTTTAAATGCTACATCAAAGTTAAAGGTCTTGGTTCTCTTATGCTTTTTAGCAGCAACCTTTTTAGCAGCTCTATTGAGATATAATTCACACATCATACAATTCCCTAATTTAAAGAGTATAATTCAGTGATTTTAATATATTCATGGAGTTGTGAAGTCCTCACTAGAATCAATTTTGGAATATTTTTATCACCTCTAAAAGAAACCTAGGACTCTTTAGCATTACCTCCTGGTCTCCCCAACCCCCAGCCCTAAGTAATCACGAATCTACTTTATATCTGCCTATTCTGGACATTTCACATAAGTGGAATCATATAAATATAGTTTTTTTTCTGACTGGCTTCTGTCATTTAGCAGGTTATTTTCACAGTTTATCCATGTTGTATCATGTATCTGTATTTCATTCCTTTTTGTTGCCAAATGATATTGCTTTATATGGATATACCACATTTTGCTTATCCATTCATCAGCTGATGGGCATTTGAGTATTGGTACTTTTTGAATCCGTATTTACTTTACTTAGACTCTGTCGTGTCCAACAAACTTGAGGGGAAGACCGAAAGATGATGATGAGGATTAATCATATTTACAAGGTACTCTTAATGTACATTTTCTCCAAAAGCTTAAAATCTAAGCTTCATGAAACAAATAGATTGGCAATAATTACCTAGCAAAATACAGTAAGCATTATAACTAAAGGCAGGGATGGGAGTTAATATAATAGAAGATGGGTGTGAAAAGTAGACTTAAAGCATGATAGTGGAGGGTCTTTAAAAAGTGCTTGCTGAGACACTTGGGCTTTATTCCATAAATAAACACTTTATTCTGTGAAGGTAGCCATTAGGGCTATTGAGCTGAGCAATGACCATGACCAATTACAGAGGAAAGAATGAATCAGGACATACTATATATTGGAGGCATAGAGAACTGTTTAGAGCACATTGTAATTATTCGCAAGTAATAGGAATAACAGTTGGAATGGGAAGGAGGAAATGAATGTAAGATGGAGACATCTAGAGGCAGAATAAACAGGTTTCAATACCTGGATGTGTATGGTAATGGGAAGGGAAAATTAAAAATGACCCTATTCTATTCTATTCTAGATGACTAGATGGATGGAACACCATTAATGGGGACTGGAAATGTCAGAGAAAAGTGGAGCAGCCAGGAGTATGGAAGAGATAATAGGTTCTACACTGGACAGTTATAATTTAAGGTTTTGGAGGAATAATCATAGTAAATGCCACTAGAAGTTTGGACATGTGGGCTGATAATTCAGAGAAGAGGGAGACTTATTTAAGAAATGGTTTGGGGAATTATCTTCATGGAAGTGAAAACTGAAACCAAGAAAGCAAAATAGAAGTCACACTCAGAGAAAGTAAAGAGTTCAAAGACTAGAGAGATGAGGATAGAACCATGAAAAAACTCACTGTCTCTAGTAAATAAGTAGTAGATGAGAAATTTTAATGGGTTGAACAGTTTCCCCTCCCAAATTCACTTCTACCTGGAACCTCAGAGTGTGACTTTATTTGGAAGTAGGGTTTTTGCAGATGTAATTATGATGAGGTCAGAGTGGATTAGAGTGGGCTGTAATCCAATAAGCAGTATCCTTTATAAGACAAAGGAAATTTGGACAGAGATACAGACACACAGAGGGGAAGACCATGTGCAGAGGGAGGCAGAGATTGGAATGTCGCAACTACAAGCCAAGGAACGCCCAGGATTGCTGGGAACCACCAGAAACTAGAAGGAGGCAAGGAAGAAGTCTTCTCTATTGCCTTCAGAGGGAATATGGCCCTACTGACACGTCAGTTTCAGACTTCTAACCTCCAGAACTGCCAGAAAATGAATCTCTTGTTTTAAGCCAGTAAGTATGTGATAATATTTCACGGAAGCCCTAGGAAACTAATACAGGAATCAACAGAGGAGTGGTCAAAAAGGAAGGCCATGGAGGCAACAGTGTCAGGAAAGCCCAGGCATAGTGAAAATCTCAGGAAGTTTACAGAGCTCAGTGGTATCACGTCTGCAGAAAGAGTATATTATGGACTAGGGGGTGGAAAAAGCTGTGAATTTGACAACTTCCAGATCACCACTGACTTGAAGAGATCAATTTTAGTTGCCAGAGCACCATGTAGAGCTCTTTGAGTAGCCCATCTCCCTCTTGTGTTCTCTGTACTTGGGTCACAGTGGGCTTACTTGTTTGAAATCCTCAATACACTGTTAAATAGCAGTAGAGGCCGTGTCTTTTGCTTTATACCAATGTCTCCCTGTTTAGAGACTGGAACGTAGCAATTGCTCAGTATGTGTGGAAAGGATTGAAGGATGGAGAGAAGAAGTGAGGAACTAGAAAGGTATGAATTTAGTTTACAGTTGATTTTAGGACATGGAGGGGGTTGTTTTTAGGAGGGCTTATAGGTAGAGACTTGAGTGCTAAGATTCTCTCCTTAGAGACAGGAGAAATTAGAGGTAAAAATAACAGTTTAGGCCCGGCGAGGTGGCTCATGCCTGTAATCTCAGCACTTTGGGAGGCTAAGATGGGTGGATCATTTGAGGTCAGGAGTTCGAGACCAGCCTGGTCAACATGGTGAAACCCCGTCTCTGCTAAAAATACAAAAAAGTTAACTGGGTGTGGTGGTACACGCCTGTAGTCCCAGCTACTCGGGAGGCTGAGGCAGGAGAATCGCTTGAACTCAGGAGGCGGAGGTTGCAGTGAGCTGGACCATGCCACTGCTCTCCGGTCTAGGCCACACAGCGAGACTCTGACTCCAAACAAACAAACAAACAAACAACAACAAAAATCAGTTTAAAAGAAGAAAAAAAAATAGTGAGGTGACAAGGTTTGGGCTATATTCATGTGCTATTGTACTGTAGCCCACAAACCTTGAAACAAACTTGGAAAAAAACCCTAAGATTTCAGGACTGAAGGATGTAGTTTTTTACTTATTTTTATATTTTTGCTCCATGTGTTTTCTTATCTAGTGTCAGACATTGTGCTGAGAGCTTTATGTAATAATCTCATTCAGTCCTCATACTACAAAAACTTATTCTTATTTTATAAAAACTGTTACCATTCTTATTTTACAGATGAGAAAACTAAGCCCAGAGAGGTTAAATAATTTTCCCAAGGGCATTCCAATGGTAAATAGCAAAGCTGAGATTCTATCAGGCATTCTGATTATTGAACCTATACTCTTAACTACAGGGATGGATATATACTTGTAGTTTAATGAAAAATTCTGTCCTATTGAATTTGAAGTGTTTCAGGAAAGCCTTTGAAGATGTCCTTCTTAAAATACACTTTCACATATGATCAGTGTTTCTTAAATTTTTCCAGTCTATAGATGGGGTGATAGGGTCCCAAAGCAGCAGCCTCCCCCAACAAGCATAATGTTTTTGAAATCACCTCTTGTTTTCCATCCAAATTCTGTATTTTACTCTACTATGCATTTTTATTAGTTTTACTATTATAAAATAATATTCTAATTTCTATTTCATTACCTATACTATTAATTGAGAGATCCTCTTGCATTTATAAAATTAAACCAAAAGCATGTATCAGACAGTTTTCTCTACCTTGTTGCCACAATATTTTGAAAACCTAGACTTATACAAATAAGTAATTACAGATGACAACCATTTTTTTTCACTGCTTTATCAGCCACATAGTGGTGAATCACTGAGAAGAGATATTCAGAATGCTGCCAAAGCAGCTAAATCACATGCTGGTTTTAGGCTACTATTGGAAGGAATTTGGTAAGTGTGTTTTCTTGTTAACAGTTCTCTTATATCATATATTGTACTGGAATAGTTGCTTATTCAACATATGATGTAGGAGACAGCCTCTTTTAACTATCTCAAGGAAATACCCACCAAAGGGCATTTCTAGTGAAGAGCGATGACTAATGTGGTTGTGCTCTACTTTGGGGAGTCTCACTATATATAAGCTGAACGCCAATTTTCAAAGGACTCGTTATTTTTTTGTTGTTGTTGTTATTATACTTTAAGTTCTAGGGTACATGTGCACAATGTGCAGGTTTGTTACATATGTATACATATGCCATGCTGGTGTGCTGCACCCACTAACTCGTCATTTACATTAGGTAGATCTCCTAATGCTATCCCTCCCTGCCCTCCCCACAATAGGCCCCGGTGTGTGATGTTCCCCTTCCTGTGTCCAAGTGATCTCATTGTTCAATTCCCACCTATGAGTGAGAACATGTGGTGTTTGGTTTTCTGTTCTTGCGATAGTTTGCTGAGAATGATGGTTTCCAGCTGCATCCATGTCGCTACAAAGGACACAAACTCATCCTTTTTTATGACTGCATAGTATTCCATGGTGTATATGTGCCACATTTTCTTAATCCAGTCTGTCACTGATGGACATTCGGGTTGATTCCAAGTCTTTGCTATTGTGAATAGTGCTGCAATAAACATACGTGTGCATGTGTCTTTATAGCAGCATGATTTATAATCCTTTGGGTATATCCCCAGTAATGGGATGGCTGGGTCAAATGGTATTTCTAGTTCTAGATCCTTGAGGAATCGCCATACTGTTTTCCACAATGGTTGAACTAGTTTACAGTCCCACCAACAGTGTAAAAGTGTTCCTATTTCTCCACATCCTCTCCAGCACCTGTTTCCTGATTTTTTAATGATCACCATTCTAACTGGTGTGAGATGGTATCTCACTGTGGTTTTGATTTGCATTTCTCTGATGGCGAGTGATAATGAGCATTTTTTCATGTGTCTGTTAGCTGTATGAATGTCTTCTTTTGAGAAGTGTCTGTTCATATCCTTTGCCCACTTTTTGATGGGGTTGTTTGTTTTTTTCTTGTAAATTTATTTGAGTTCTTTGTAGGTTCTGGATATTAGCCCTTTGTCAGATGAGTAGATTGTAAAAATTTTCTCCCATTCTGTAGATTGCCTGTTCACTCTGATGGTAGTTTCTTTTGCTGTGCAGAAGCTCTTTAGTTTAATTAGATCCCAACAACTAGCTCTCTTAACACAGCTCTCAGACTTAATTTTATTGCAGTGATCTTGAAACACATAAGAGTACATTCACAGTTTTATCTTATATTTGTTGATTGAAAATTATTCAGCGTTGTAGAAATATTTGCTAAGCCAACTTTAAACCGTTTTTCAAAAATAGACGATGATTTCATTAATCTTACATATATTTTAAACCCTTTATCATGACATCTTTTTTGTTTTTAATTCTCTATGAGGAAAAGTCATTTCAACCCAAATTCCAAACACCAACTATCTTTTTCTCTTTAGCTAAATTATAGTATATCTGTATAATATAGCAAGCTTTCAGAGTTCCTTTCTACTTCATTAAAAATTATCTTAAAAGATGGGTACTCAAATTACTAAGTTTTTTCTCTTTCTTAAAACATTCTTTTGAACACATTAAGAAAATTCAGAGCTTAGCCTTGATGTAAGCTACTTCTGTTGATCTTTTATTCAGAATAAAATATGGTCTTGAAGAATCAACGTTTTCACAGTTTATCCTATTGTAGATTTGACTCCTTCTATACATACAACCTTATATTTTTTTCCAGGCAGTATCTTTATCTCTTTAAAGTCTATATACCATGTTGAAA
Organism: Macaca nemestrina; assembly: GCF_043159975.1. Lineage (NCBI taxonomy): Eukaryota > Metazoa > Chordata > Mammalia > Primates > Cercopithecidae > Macaca > Macaca nemestrina. Next base: position 45,699,952 of record NC_092132.1, on the reverse strand, counting down.
ATCTTCACCAGTTATTTTACCATTGAGTATAAAATATACCTTCATAAATACCATCATATTAATACCATCAACATAGACCAATAAAATAAACAACTTACTAATGTTTAGTGCTAGTGCTATCATCTAGTGGTAAGTTAAAGAACCTGTCTATCATACAGTTTTTTCAAGTATGTATTTTGAATACATTAAAATATATCATTTGATAGCATATAATAGGCATGGCACTTTTTTTTTTTTTAGCTTTTAGGCTGCCTCTTTTTTATTTTTTCTGTTTTCCTAAGTTATGTGGATTTAGTTTGATCAAAATTATTTCTCTCATATAAACTCTACCTTCCAAAGTGATTCATAAACTGATCTTGAAGAACTTCAAGTTATTTTTTGGAAGTTTCTTGTTTTATATGTGTCCTATTTTATTCTTCAAACTGAGACTTCTATCATTCAATCAATTTTAGTTGAAAAAAATTTGATGATTTCCCTGAAAAAATTTTTCTATTGTGAAAAATTTCAAATACAATAGTCTCCCTTTATCCATGGTTTCACTTTCTACAGTTTTTTTTTGCCATAGGTGAGTACAGTACAGTAAGATATTTTGAGAGAGAGACCATATTAACGTAACTTTTATTATAGTGTTATATTAATCTTTTACTGAGCATAATTTATAAATTAAATTTTATCATAGGTATGCATGTATAGAAAAGAACATATATAGTGTGTATATACATAGAGAGAGAGTTCAATCCTATCTGCAGTTTCAGGCATCCACTGGGGGTCTTGGAATGTATCCCTCATGGATAAGGGAGGACTACTCTATATAGAAGTAGAGAGATTAGTATAATAAACTCTGAGTCTGACCCATCTTTAGTAATTATCAGTATCCTGTTGTCCTTGTTACATCTATTCTCTACTTTTTGTTGATGTTGTTATTGTTTTTCTGGAATATTTTAAAGGAAGTCTCAGCTGTATCATTTTACCCACATTATCAGAGCCAACAAAAATTAACAATAATTTCTTAATATCATATTATACTCAGTCTATATTTTTCCCCTGTTGTCTCACAAATCTGTGTTTAGATTTGGTTTATTTGAATTAGGATCCCACTGAGGTCCACACATTATATTAGTTGATATGTTTCTTAAGTCTCATTTAATCTATAAGAATCCCCTTTTATCCCCCTTATGCCGTTTACTTATTGAAGAAATTGGATTATTTGGCCTGTAAATTTTCCCACTTTCTGGATTGTGGCCCACCCTGTCTTTATAGTATTGTTTAACATGTTTCTCTGTCCCCCATATTTTCTGTAATCTAGTCACCTTACAGAAGTTTGATTAGATTTGAATTGGATTTTTTGGAAAGAACACTTCTCAGTTGATAGAAGAATATTCCTCCTACTGCATCACAACAAGAGGCAAGAGATGTCTGCTTATTTCACTTTCAGCAATGTTAAAATTGATCAGGTAGTATTAGTCAGGCCCATCATTATAAAGTCCCCCATGAATCTTTTACACATGGTTTTAGCATCCATTGATGTGTACTATGGTTTGTCAGCAATTTCCCCAATCCACAGAATTTAAATTCATTTAAATTCCTCCACTAGGAGGGAGGAGGCATCCTGCATTTGTTGAGCAAGTCCTGTGTGCCAAAAATTCTGCTTAACAGTTTACCTACATTCTGTGCTTTGCTCTTCCCAAATCTTGCACATTCCATACATCACAATAATTTAATAGGAAAGAAAACTGTGAATAGAGAGATTAATCTGTTCAAGATCATGTATCTAGTAAGTGAGCCCAGTTCTGCAGGTTTGGAGGGTTGTTTTTATGAAAAATTAACCTGGAAAATATTAATTCTCATTTATATGTAGAAATGGGTAAAATAGATTAAAAGTAAACACCAAACTGAATGGAATCAACAACATCTATAGCATTTGTTTTATTATCAATAAAGCAATGCTAATATTATACATGCTTAGTACTTCCCTTGCCCCAATTCTGGACCATTGGAGCCCGGCAAATAATTTATTTCAGTGATAAATATCCCTTTAGTAAACCAAAAATGTAAGATGTATGGTAGTTCTTTTTATAGAACACCATGATGTCCACCAAATAACATTTTTATGAAATGAAAAACTGTATCACAAAGCATTTTCTATAAGTCTGTAAGCATCATTTGTTTTCATGGTTTGGAGTTAGTCTTGTTCAGAGCAGCAAGCTGATGTCTATATAACCTCCCAAAGTCCTTTTCAGTCCTGTGATTCTCACACTAATGAATTCAAACAGAAAAGGATTATTGGGCCAGAACTTGGAGTATCTTCAGAGCCAGAATGTAGGAAAAGTTACAAAATACAGATGTCTGTCAGGGATGGGATCCAAAGAGAAAAGCAGGCCAGAAGTTAGAAATAGATATGTTATTCTACAAAAAAAAAAAAAAAAGAAAGTTTTGATTTTGGCTTTTAACCGGAAAATTTTTAAAAATATTCAGATAAAGCTATTAAACTATAATATCCAGTTGAGAGACAGTGAAGTCCTCTCTGTATATAAGGATATGTAGTTGAAAAAAATTCATAATTCTTTACATTCAAGTGAATACAGACCAGCTCTCGGTTCTTCAGACCTGTGCCAGATTATACCTTTTAGAGAATCTGTAATCTTATATTTTTCATTCAGAAGTAAAATCATTCTGATGCCCTTTGGAATTGTCAGTGTTGCATATCAAGAATTATTAATGGAAATAAAAACCTTTAAAATATTGTATAATTATGTGAGATACGGCAAAAATGTTTATACTTTTTAACCCAAAAATAAGTCATTATTTTTTATTGTTTTGTTGTTTATTGTTCTGTTGAGGCAGAAGCCTCTTAAATTAATGCCATTCATTTGAATTGCATACTAAACTTTGGAGAATTTGTTATATTAGGGAGATTTTGTTCTTTCTGAGGTTTTTTGTTTTGTTTTAACTTTTCTAAGAGCATTTTGTTTCAAAAATACTTTTTTTTTCTCTTGGGCAGCAGGGTCAGGAGAAGAGGATTAGAGTAGGAAACAGCTGAGAAGGTTCCTGATTGACTATTCTGTGTGGATGTAAGACCTAGTCTATGGGCACCACTGGTTTTTGGATCTGTGTTGTCGTTTATCCATCCATACTATTTCTTAGTTGTCTATTTTACATTTTTATCTTTGTAATCTTTCACGAATCTCAAGAGAAAAATTTGCTACCTATAATCTGTAATGTATCCCCTAAATAGCTAATTAAGTGTCTGTGGCTTTTATTCTACCCTATAATGTGTTATGAATTTAACTAAATTGTCTAAAAAGCACTCCCCAAACTCATCTTTTCCACATTACATTCTTTGTACCTGATGATCCACATAACAGGACACAGGTTACACCAAATAATAGTGGTCAGCGCAGCCAGAAATTCTATCTGCAAATTCCTGAATCAAAAGCCAGTCTTTCTAGCCCAGGAAATTTGCGTCTCTGTAGATTTTTTAAGAGTTGATTTTGCAAGACTTAGAAAATTATAGATTCTTTGAGAGGCTTCCTTGTTACCTTAGCCACCTGAAACCTAAAAACAACTAAATGAACAGATGTATGGTTTGATATGTTCAGTTGATATGTAAATAGACATATTTTCGAAAATCCTGTGGCTGATCTTATGGTAAATCAGGTGTGTATAATGTTAAGAGTGATTGGTGCTAAACTATTATATGTCATTATTTCAAGCAAATTTGACATGACAGTAGGAAAAAAGAATCATGATCAATATCAAAGACATTCATGTTTCCTTGTAATGGTATATGTCGCATATGTGCTTGACTACTTTTTTTTGCATTCCACTTTGTGGATACAGGGTTGAAGTGGTCATTTAAGAATATGACTGTGTTGAGAAAGTATATACTATAGTTTACTATATAAACATGAGTATAACTCATGTTTATCAGATGTGAACAAATATTTTGAAATTGCAAGTAGTTAGAAAAATTTATTTTTAATTTTATGGGTACATAGTAGATGTATATATTTATGAAGTCCATGAGATATTTTGATATAGTCATACAATGTATAATAATCACAACAGGGTAAATGCAGTATCCATCACCTCAAGCATTTATTTCTTTCTGTTATAAACATTCCAATTAGGCCAGGCACGGTGGCTCACACCTGTAATCCCAGCACTTTGGGAGGCCAAGGTGGGTGGATCACAAGGTCGGGAGATCAAGACCATCCTGGCTAACACAGTGAAACCCCGTCTCTACTAAAAATATTAAAAAATTAGCTGGGCGTGGTGGCGGGCACCTGTAGTCCCAGCTACTCAGGAGGCTGAGGCAGGAGAATGGTGTGAACCCAGGAGGTGGAGCTTGCAGTGAGTCGAGATGTGCCACTGCGCTCCAGCCTGGGCGACTCAATCTCAAAAAAAAAAAAAAAAACACTTCCAATTATATTCTTTTAGTTATTTTTAAATGCACAGTAAATTATTGTTGACTGTAGTCACCCTGTTGTTCTATCAGACACTAGATCTTATTCATTCTAACTATATTTTTGTATCCCTTATGCATACCCACCTCCCTCCCCCTGCCCCACTACTCTTCCTAGCCTCTGGTAACCTTCCTTCTATTCTTTATCTCCATGAGTTCAATCATTTCAATTTTTAGCTCCCACTAATGAGTGAGAGCATGCAGATTTTGTCTTTCTGTGCCTGGCTTATTTCACTTAACATAATGTCCTCCAGTTCCATCTATGTTGTGGTAAATGACAGGATTTCATTCTTTTTTTATGACTGAGTAGTACTCCATTGTGTGTATGTACCACATTTTCTTTATCTGTTCATCTGTTGATGGAACTTGGGTTGCTTCCAAATCTTGGCTATTGTAAATAATGCTGCAATAAACATTAGAGTGCAGATATCTCTTTAAATATATGATTTCCTTTCTTTTTGGTATATTTAGTGGTGGGATTGCTGGATCATATGATAGTTCTATTTGTAGTTTTTTGAGGAACCTCCATACTGTTCTCCATAGTGGTTGTACTAATTTATATTCCCACTGACAGTGTACATGGGTACCCTTTTCCCTACACCCTCACCAGCATTTGTTATTGCCTGTGTTTTGGATAAATCCAAGTAGTTTAATGTGTCATGAACAAAACGTATTATACACATAAGGAAAAAGTAAGTTTCCTGATTTTTAAGTTTATATGCAAATACATGTTAATATCTTATCTATTTTTTAAAAGAGACTTCACAATGGTTTGCAACAATTACATTTTTATTTCCTGTCAGTGGATTTATGTGTGTTTGAAATGGTTTATATTTTGTATGCATTTAGTTTTAATTAAATGGTATATATTTTATATTCATTCATGATGGAAGTATTTCTAAGGTAGAAAAGACCTTAAGTTGAACTCTGAAAATAGCAAACACGTTGTGGATATGTGTGAATTTATGTTACTTTTATATGTTTGTTTCTTGACCCTTCCTCCAGAAAGCCTTCCCCTGATATCCTCTGTCTCCAACCAGGTGGAAAAGTTACCCCACTTTAGAACACTGTATTACTCTTTCCCTGGGCCCGTTTATATTACTTCCTTCCACTTTGCTCTTCTTGAGAACAGAGTTTATATGATATTTATCTTTGATCTCCAGTGCCTAACATAGTACTTAGTGAGTGTTGACTATGACTTCATGAAAGCTTAAAATGAAATAGAAGAAGATTATCTTAATGTACTGAAAATGTAAAGCCCATAGTCTGGGCTTACATACTGTCATCATAATCTGTTGGGTGGACTATTAAAGCCTGTTGAATGAGCAGGCTGAAGACCAGGAGACCTTTGTAGCACTTCTGGAGAGGGTTTTGAACAAAGACATAGAAGCTGAAATGAGTGCTTATTCTACACAGGGCACCACTGAGGACAGGCAGGCAGTTACAGAGGTGCATAAGTTAGAGTTCTCTGTGCACAGATATGCACAGATAACATTAGATAGTGTTATTAAGTGCCATAAGAGTTTAAACCATACATGGGTGTTTTGGGAATTCAGAAATTACTTCTAATTTGGATGATTGGGGAGAGCTTTTTGTTTTGGTTTTTCTTTTTTGTCAGAGGTGTAGTGAGTAGTTTTGAAAGATGGACGAGATGTCAAGAAACTGATGGAGACAAACTGATGACAGCTAAAGGTCTATGTAGTGTGAAGTGGGATATTAGTTTGGGCAGAGAGGTAGGGGCCAGAATTGGGGCCTAATTCCTTAGGAATGTTGATGGAATTTGCACACAATTCCGTTTTGACCACACTGAGATTTATTCCCCTAGGACATTAATCCAGAATACCAGAGGTCAACTAAGATTACTAATTTTCAAAATTACACTGTACAGTCTGCCCCTTACTCAGGAGCTAATTATGCAGGCTTATTTTTTTTTTTTTTAGCTTTTCATGCTTTTTATTCTTTCTCCTTCCTGTTGTCTGCCTATAAATTTTTATTTTCATCAGCACCTCCATCAGAGTCAAAATCATGAGTCTCTTGCCTACTTTTAATCAGCTCTACAGTGTGAAATTACAGACTTATATGAGAAGATGATCTCTTCCACTGATAGTCAAATTAACTCATTTAATTTAATTTGGACTATAAAGACATATTCAAATCTGCCAGAAAAGTATGGAATGAGTACCTTAGTAAAGAAAATGTATATATTTTTAAAACACACTTCAAATCACTTCTAGTAACCCCAGGTGCTTGACTATTTATTACTTGTTTGTAAATTCTGTGAAGTAACAAATCATGTCTGTCTGCTTCGCTGATCGTTGTATTCCTAATTTACACTGCTCGTGGAAACATTTAATAAATATTTGATAAATAGATTAAGTATACTTGATAGGCTAAAGCACATTTTTAAACATATATTTATACGTGTATGTAATATATGTGATACATATAAAATCACTTTCAGTAAAGTATAGACATTGTCAATAATTGTGAAAAGTTAGTGTTTTACCTTATTTGCAAATCTCATGGATAGAAAACGTGAGAATGCCGGATCAGAGATGAAACATAGTTTGTTACCTAGAACAGAGTGTCTGCAGATGTGCTAGTTCCAAACCCTAAGTTTCTGAGGATGACCTGAAGAGGACCAGCTGATGTCTGCACACACAGGGAGTTGTATTATAGTAGAGGACCCTGATTTGGAGGACCTGGATATTTTATAATGGACAGTAAGCCTGTGTGCCCTTTTCTTTATAGGGAGACAACTATCTATCTTCGTTGACTGTTTTTATATATTTATCCTTGAAAAAACAGTCTGGACTGGGTTTATGGCATGTGCCTGTAATCCCAGCTACTCAGGAGACTGAGGGAGGAGGATCGCTTGAGCCCGGGAGTTCAAAGCCAGCCTGGGCAAACATAGCAAGATTCCATGTCTAAAAAAATAAAAATAAATTTTAAATTTTAAAAATAGTAAAGGTAGTCTGGGGAAAAGGCAGGCAATGCCTTTACCTATAAGCTGTGTGGAAATGTGCTAGACCCATGGAGAACTATTCCCTAGTAGACATATACCCTAAAAGGCCTCTGTTAAGGGCATTGCCTTTCATCTAATCAAGGGATCAGCAGCAAACTACAGCCTGTGGGCCAAATCTAGCCCACAACCTGTTTGTATAAATAAAATTTTATTGGAACATAGACACATATGCTCATTTACATATTGCTTATGTACTACAATAGTCAGAGTCAAGTGGTTGTAGAGTCAAGTAGTTGTAACAGAGACCATATGGCAAACAAAGCCTAAAGCATTTATTCTATAGCCCTTTATGGGAAAAGTTTACTGACCCTAGATCTAGCCTAAATATTTGACATATGATGTCTTTGTAAAATATGCTAACTGGACTTTTGTTCTAAAATATTTAAAAATTTTAAGTTATTCTCTAATCCTTATTGACTTCTTCACAATTACTGAGAGTTGCCTATCTGTACTATAGTTTTCACATTATCAAGAGTTATTAAGAACCTATTATCTACCTCTGAATGTAAAACTTTAAAATAAATTTTAAAAGAACCAACTATCAATGATTACTGTATTTTCACCTTTTTAGGTTTAAAATAATCACGTAACGAGTTATCACAGTGTGTTTGGTTTATGAGCATTGCTTATTTGTCAGTTTATATTTTTGAAAACCACCACAATCAAGTAACTGAAATATGGGAGTCAGTATGACAAGGTGAAAGAGCTTCCTGGGCTCTGGAATCTCCAGGAGTCCCGGCTCTGCAAGTAATTATCATTGAGATCCTTGACAGGTTCTTTTAACCTTCTGAGCTTTATTTTCTTGATCTGTAAAATGGATATACTCTTACTAACTTACAGAATTACCATTAAAATTGAATAATGTAAATCTTCACATGTAGTATGCACTTTATATATTAGTTCTCTTCCTAAAATATAAACTTTAAAAAGTAAATCTTATATTTATGTATCTCTTCAGAGTTGGAAAGAACTAAAGTAATCTTATTCTATCTTCCTAAATTTTTATGGGTAAGGAAACTAAGGCTTACATTGGTTAGGTGACTTTAACTCAAGGTGACAAAACTAGTTAAGAGTAAATTTAGATTAGAATTAAGCTCTCCCTGATTCCCAATTATTGTTATTTATAACAAATGATGTACATTTGACTGCGTTTGACACAAATAAGTAAAATATCTGAACAGTTAGAAATGAGACTAAAACATAATATGAGTTTAGAGTTTGTAGTCTCATTAAAAGACACCATAAACTAGTAAAGTTGCCCCTGCTCTGAGTTTTAACTCAGAAGTTCTGAGTGTATTTTTATTATTTCTCTTTAAGGAAAAATATTTTTTTGAAAGATGTCATATTACGCACCTGCATTTGCTTGAAACCTGGTAGCTTGATAAATAGATAAGATAACTGGGTCATATGTTAAGTTTTTTGAAAAACCAACCCAAACATAGATTCTAATAAAAGAATGTTACACATTTCCTTTTAAAGTCTAAAAAGTATTTCTCAGGGCTCTTAAATTACCATATTCTGATACCAGGGGAAAATAAAATCTGGACTTAGAGTCTTGTTTGTACTTAGAGGGTTTTCCGGACAGGAAGGCAGTCTTGATGCAATGCAGTAAGCCACAATACCAGTGGGGCATTACAGGTGAAAAATCTGCAGCTGTACCCCTTCACCACAATGTATTACAACTGTATGCTGGAATATTTCCTGTACAAAAATAGGGTTTGGTTAACTTTGTTTCCCAAGAGTAGATCACATTAAAATGTTATAAAATCATGATTTCCTGCATTTGAATACTTGTGGTTTCTCAACTGGTTCCAATATTATAAGGGTTTTTTTTTTTTTTTTTTGGTATGACTTCTATTAGTTGAAGATGTATAGAAACTTTTCTTTTCCTTCTTCAAAATCAACTAAAAAGCAGATACATATAAAAAGAAATAATATTATAAGCTAAAACTTTTGAGATTGCAAGACATTCGCCTTTTATCGCATTGTTGGTAGATTTTTAAATGAAATAGAAACTCAAAAACCAACTTCCATTACCAGACTACATTTTATTTTTATTTAGTAACTATTGAAAAATATCTCTACTCAATTTGCATTTGTTTTGAGTGAAGAGTATGTGTCTTCTATTGTGAATTATAAATAACTGATTGTGAGAAATACTCTTTATGTTTAAAAGGACAGTTAAGCCCTAACACATTCATAAAGAGAAACCTCCCATTATTGTACAAAGGCAAAGCCAGTTTCTTAGCTTATTAAGATTTTGATGTTCATATTGCTCTCCATTTATCCCTATCTCTAGATAAAGACTGTCTCTTTCAGTCACTGAACATGTCTATTTCATGCCCAGACCTCACTTTCTATTTTTTAACTATCTACTTACTCTCCTTCAGTCATCAATTTAAAACTCTTTCACCTGGTGAAACCCCGTCTCTACTAAAAAATACAAAAAAACTAGCCGGGCGAGGTGGCGGGCGCCTGTAGTCCCAGCTACTCGGGAGGCTGAGGCAGGAGAACGGCGTAAACCCGGGAGGCGGAGCTTGCAGTGAGCTGAGATCCGGCCACTGCACTCCAGCCTGGGTGACAGAGCAAGACTCCGTCTCAAAAAAAAAAAAAAAAAAAAAAAAAAAACTCTTTCACCTATCTACTTGTCTACTAATTTTCTAGTACTTTCCTCTTTGGGGAATATATTTGGTCTTATCACCATCTTAACATTGTATAAGTGCAGTATATACTTTTACCTTGTTAATGACATAAAATAGCTTTCTATAATCGAAATAAGAGTTTCACAACAATTACTCTTTCAAAAGTTACTAATTAGGAGCTTTCAAGGGCAAAAAGCCTCCCCCAATCCCCATGCCCCCACGCCCTGCCACAACACCTAGGGATGTATGTCAAAAATAATTAGAGGCAATTGATTAGTTTTAAAGTTGCTTGAGGCAATGGGAAACAGTTGGGGTAAACAATAGGCTAACCAAAATGTTTGAAAGGAAAAACAGGAATGAGATGTCCATGGGGTTTTGAAAAGCTCCAACATATTCCTGAGAAACTATAAGTACATGCTCATGAATATGACTATGCACCCCCCCATGCATAGTCGTACATGCTGGGGGAAGACCTGAGAAGGTCCTGTACTCTCATCTCTGTCTGTCCTTGAAGCTATGTGCAAGCAGTAAAGTGAAGGCTAAGGAGGAGTTGAAGGTGTGCACCAGAGGCAAAGAGCCCTTCAGCAAAGAATTGGAGGCTTACTCCTTCCAGACCTTTAAGGAAGTCTGTTTAATCATTAACTGACTACTACACTAACCAAGTGGAGACTTCACTAACCAAGTAGAGACTTCACTAACCAAGTGGAGACTTCAGTGGCCACACAATGAAAATTACAAACTTTACAAAACTAGCTCATAGATATTACTAAACAACAACTACAATGTATAGCAAGGATAATAAACCCTGAGGAGGCTGGAGGCAGTGGCTCATGCCTATAATCCCAGCACTTTGGGAGGCTGAGGTGGGCAGATCACCTGAGGTCGGGAGTTCAAGACCAGCCTGGCCAACATGGTGAAACCCCATCTCTACTAAAAACACAAAAATTAGCTGGGTGTAGTGGTGCACACCTGTAATCCCAGCTACTCATGAGCCGGGAGGCAGAGGTTGCAGTGAGCCGAGATCATGCCACTACCCTCCAACCTGGGTGAAAGAGGGAGACTCCATCTCATAAATAAATAAATAAGCAAACCCTGGGGAAGGGAAAGGATCTAATTTTTAAAGTTTCCATTGTTTATTTATAATAATATAGTTAAAAATGTTATTTATTAATATTATAAAATCTTATATCATTAAAAATGCTATTTTCAAGAGAGTAGTATGAGATGGGCAAAGAAATAAGAAAGTATAGCCCACATATGTTAAAAAAGCAATCAACAGAAATTGTCCCTGAGGAAGCCCAGATGTTGGACTTATTAGACAAATACCTTAAATCACCTATTTTAAATATATTCAAAGAACTAAAAAGGCCATGTCTAAAAAGGTTAAGTATAGGAATCATGTCTCACCAAATATAGAATATTAATAATGAGATAGAAATGAGAATGTTTAAAAACAAGTACAAATTCCAGAATTAAAAAGTGTAATAACTGAAGTGAAAAAAGAGGGGCTCAGCAACAAATTTAAGCAGGAAGAAGAATGAATCAGTGATCTTGAAGTTAGGTCATTTTGAGATTATTGAGTCTGAAGAACAGAAAATAAAAAGAATGAAGAAAAATGGACAGAACTTCAGAGATCTGTGACACACCATCAAGTGTACCAAGATATGCATAAGGGAAGTCCCAGAAGGAGAGGAGAGAAAAGGGAAGAAAGAATATTTGAAGAATAATGGGTGAACACTTCCCAAATTTAATGACAAACATTTATCTATACATCTAAGAAACTTAATGAACTCTACGTTAAATAAACTCAAAAATATCCACACCTAGACACAAACTGTCAAAAGACAAAGAATATTGAAAGCAACAAAAGAGAAGCAACTCATCACATACACGGGATACTCTAAGATTAACTGCTGATTTCTCATCAAAAGCCATAGAAACCAGAAGACAGTGAGATGACATATTCAAAGTGCTGAAATAAAAAGACTACTAATGGGGAAAAAAAAACCTGCCAAATGAAGCAACTAAATGACTGGGATAAGTGGCAAAAATCAAAATGTATTCTCTGTTTATTGCTTCCTAAGAACCCACTTTAAAGAAAGTGGAACTGGAAATTGTAAATGACACCTTATGGGGTCTATCTTATTTAATCTAAAAATTATTAAAGAGCATAGGATTTACACCCAAAAAGTTTGCCACTTACTAAATGTGTAATATTGAGCAGGTTACTTAACTTCACTGAGCGATATTTCACTCATTTGTAAAATGGGAATAATATTTTCCTCCCGAAAGTAGTGTGTAAGAAAAATCTGTAAATTTGTATCTTGTAGAGGGCTATTCAAAAGGTAGTTTCTTCTACCACAGCTACCATCACTAACTGCTACTATCAAACCACAGATGATGGTATATATATAGCTGTTCTTCTGCTGTAATTACCCAACTTGGCACCCTGGGAAGTCTAGAAATATGGCGTGAAGAGTGATGAAGACAGTATCCTCTGCTGTAACCAAACTCTAATAACTAAGTCTAGAATGGAAGCTCTGGCTTTGTACTCACTAACCAGCCTTATACCATCAGCTACCCTGTTTTGTCATAGTTGAAGCTGACTGATAGGCTACATCAATTGCTAGATCTCTCCCCTCTACCTACCAACTCTATTAGGCTACATCAGTTGCTAGATCTCCCCTCTCTACTTACCAGCTCTTTATTATGCACATATATACAGCAAAGACACTTCCTTTGTATCTTTTGCCTAGGTTGCTTAGTGGGACTGAGTGGAGAAAGGGGTGATGGCCCAGCTTCAGCAGCCCCTGCGCAAAGAAATCCATGAGGACAGATGGGCAGTCATAACCCTGCTAACAGTCTTGGCAGTACTATTAAGTAATAAAAACAAATTAAGTGCCAAAATATTCTTTGTACCAAAAATATTTTTAAATGGCCAACACACATGCAAATCTTCCCAAATTAGCCATCAAATGGAAACAAATTGTGGAATAACATTTTAAATGCAAAAATACATATGCTCTTACCAACTGGCAGATATACAACCTAAGATATATTCATATGCAAAGACCACATATGCTTAGAGTACAGTTTATTATGTATGGCTGGCTAATTTTTTAGGTCTTGTCAAATAATGGATAGGAAAACAAAATGTAATAAAAAATATATAGTCTTGACAGTCATTTGAAATGTACCATGTGTTACATGTGGAATGTTTTCCAGTGAAACCAATTTACTTGTTCCCACTTCCCATGACTTAGTGCTAGATATTCAGGCTTTCTAAACTATTTTTTTGGCAACCAAACTCTTGGAATAGTCATCTTTCCTTCAAGTTATTCAGTACAGGCATTAATAACAAATCCTTAGTTATAGATATTGTAACTGAAGATCATTCACGTCATCTCTTTCAAACCTAAAAGCACATAATAAAGTTATTTTACATAGATCACACAAAATAGAGCCCAGAGTTATTCCTTGAGAATAATTAATTGCTACCATATGAAGTTATAAGAACAATACGATCACATTAGGTTTTTAGCTTAATTATGTCACCACAAACCTAGAGATTAGTTGGGCAATGTCAACTGCTAACTGAAAGACAAGAGAGGATTAGTGAGTTAAGTTAATGCAAAGTTTGTTAAAAATTGGCATGAATGCAAAATAATTTGAATGGAAATACCAGTATATTAAACAAGATCTTTTTAGAATAAAAGACTGTTAAAGAAGGTAGCATTGTTATTTTTAAGAATACTAATCTGAGAACACATAGCATGTAAGCCAGGCCTCAAGAAATAGTAGTAGGTTACCTTTAGAACCACAGCCATTGTCTGTACTCCTCCTATATCAGATGTCAGTTCCACCACATGCTTCACTTCCTTCTTTTCTAGTTACCACCCAAACTACAAGATGCATTTCTTCCTGTCTAGATACGGTACCTACTCTTACCAACCTCCCTCTTCCTCAGCCTTCCATGCCCTTCCACTTTGCCCTCTGGATCATCTGCTCCTTGATTAGCGAACTCTCCACTAAACCTCCACTTGTTCTTCCAGCATCTCTTCTGTGCCATTACCTTGAATAAAATCTCGCTGTCCCCTGGAACCTAGTTCACCATTGCGACCCTCTGATGTGGAGGCTGTTCATTCTCTCATGTCCTTTTTATCTCAAGGCCAGGAGGGTAAGTGTTCTCCTTGCTCACCAATGCCACTGGCCTTTACTCTTTTACCCTCTTGTCAAGTCCCCTGGCTTCTCATTCTCTCTAATTATATTCTCCGCATCTCTCTTTGTTGTTGCCATCTACTAACTTTTTGGTTGTCCTCTCCCATTCTCACAAGTCCTTACCCCATGGCTGCCAGCCTTTTTCTTCACTGCCATAAATGACCCAGCCAAAACCCTACCTTGATCTCATATCTCTGGGAATCTTTTCCACTCCACTTAACTACTCGTTCCCATGCACAAGCCCTGGATCTTGTCATCATCCACAACTGCTATGACTCCTAAATCATTATTTCAGCATTTCAAGCTCCCTCACAGTCTTTCATAGCTCTCTGCCCTGCTTATTCAACAAACCCCACTACAGTTATTCATTAAACTATTCATTAAACTGTAGTTCTCTGATTTCTTCTTTTCATCAGCTCACCGTTTTCATATCCTCTTTTAACCAGTTTGCGTTCTTAGTTCATCATTTAAAATACCTTCTTACAAATAGGTATCCTAAACTTCATTGCCCTCTGTTTTTCCACTATACCCTCCTGACAAAAGGCTAGTGCTGAATAAACTGTAGCTGTGTATCAGCACAATTAACTCCCTCTTCCAGTCTCCAGAATTGCCAACCCCTTCTTCAGTATTTTTGCTGGGATGGCTCATTGGTACCTGCAACTCAAAATGGCTAAAAATGAACTTCTGATCTCTCCTGCTCTACCCACACATACTACATATCAGTCTTACCCATTCCAGTAAATGACATCAGCATCCATATGGCTGCTCAGGCTAGGAAACTGGGAGTTATTCTTGACACTTCCGTCTCACTTCTCAGCCAATCAATCAGTAAGACTTATTAATTGCCATGTCCCAAGAATCTCCTACATACCACTCTGTTGCCACCAACCATACTCTCAGCTATCAACATTTCTAGCTAGACCTCCTAATTGGTCTTGTTGCATCCATGCTTACCTTTTTTTTTTCTTCTTTTCTTTTTTTTTTTTTTTTGGAGGGGGGAGAAGGAGTCTCACTCTGTCATCCAGGCTGCAGTGCAGTGGCACAATCTCGGCTCACTTCCACCTCTGCTTCCGGGTTCAAGCAATTCTCATGCCTCAGCCTCCCGAGTAGCTGGGATTATAGATGCCCACCACCACACCTGGCTATTTTGTTTTATTTTTAGTAGAGATGGGGTTTCACCATCTTGGCAAGACTAGTCTTGAACTTATGACCTTGTGATCCACTTGCCTTGGTCTCCCGAAGTGCTGGGATTACAGGCATGAGGATTATAGGCCACTGCTCCTGGCCACTTGCCTCTTTTTAATCCATTGTCTATAGTATCCAAAATCTTTGAAAAATATGAATTTGATATCACTTGTTTGCTTTCAACCCTTCAAAGAAAATAAAGTCAAAAATCCTTAATTTGGCCTAAAAACAATACAGGTTGTATTACCCTTGTTTACAAGTGGGAGAACTGAGGCTCAGAGTCATTAAATAGGTTGCCCAAGGTCATAGAGCAGTGATTTAAGTGGTAGGGCCAGGATTTTATCCAAAATGTGACATCAATGACATTTTTTTTTTAGGATGGAGAAATAAGATAATGTAAAGATGATATCTATATGCTTTTAAAAGTAAATTTATGGTTCAATATATATTTGAATAAAATCATCTTTAAAATATTAATTATTGTCAGTGTTGTTTTTAGGTTTTGCTTCAATGTATTAAAGACAAATAGAGTTGGCCTTTTGTATCCATCACTTCTACATCCATGTATTCACCCAACCACCAATCAAAAATATTCAAGGAAAGAAAATTTTGTTTGTACTGCTCATTTACAGACTTATTTTTCTTGTCATTATTTCCTAAACAATACAGTATAACAACTATTTGCGTAGCATTTACATTGTATTAGGTATCATGAGGAATCTGGAGATTATTTAAAGTATACGGGAGGATGTACCTAGGTTATATGCAAATACTGCACCATTTTATATCAGGGACTTGCGCATTCATAGATTTTGGTATCCGTGGGTAGTCCCAGAACCAACCCCCCATGGATACTGAAGGATGATTATATATTCTTATAATGGGAAAAAAGAATAAGTATGTGACTTTTATAAATGTATAAAGGCATACAATTTAAATTTTTAATAGAGGTTTCATTTGGAGTGAATTTATTAATATGCCTTTGTTAACAGAGAAAAAGTAGGGCACATAAAGGAAAATTCTGACACATAACTAACATACTTTGGTATGTATCTCCATAGTAGTTATCTATTGTTTTCTGAATTTTCAGAGTAGCTGAGAATATTCCAGCTGAAGTATGTAACTACAGAGCCAGCTTCACACAAGTTGTGAACTAAATAAAGTTTTTCTTTGGCATTCTTCCACATTTCTTATTTTAGGCTCCCACAAGCCCTTCCCTAAGCCCCACTGTTGGTACAGTCCACATTCGTTGCCCCTAGGCTACCTAATGGCTTCACACAGCGGTTCCCAGCTTGGACTGCCTTATATTATGGACCTACTCCAACCCTCGCCTTGTACTTCAAAACTTACTGTTGCTTTTTCCTTAAGGTCCTACTCTGCCTTCCAGTGTGCCAGCTAATTTTTATAAGCTGTTATATATTAATTTTAATGCAGAATTTCAGGAGACAATGCCAGAAACAAGTATTTTTTGCATATTTTCTGTATAACCTCTCCACCAAAAAGATTATGTTGAACTTTACGTTCCATTGTTTGTATTACCAAAAACAATGGGTATATTAATATGCTTTTTCTTTTGGGGGGGATGATAGGCAGTTTTATATTCTTTGTTGTACTTGTGTTTATGCAACATTTTATAATAAACACATTTTTAAATTTTTTATTTTTAGCATGAGTACATAATCATATATATTTATGGTATGGGACACATGTAAGGTT
Source organism: Macaca nemestrina (assembly GCF_043159975.1). Taxonomy (NCBI): domain Eukaryota; kingdom Metazoa; phylum Chordata; class Mammalia; order Primates; family Cercopithecidae; genus Macaca; species Macaca nemestrina. Next base: position 45,682,701 of record NC_092132.1, on the reverse strand, counting down.
TTGATACAGACATAGAATAAATAAGATCTGATATTTGATAGCACAGCAAGGTGACTATATCATTAAATGATTAATATGCTTTTTCTCAACTCATTTGTTCTTCCCTGTCCACTGAGATTTTGTTGTTTGTTTGCTTGTGTGTGTGTGTGTGTTTTTTCTGTTTTTTTTTTTTTTTTTTTTTTTGAAACAGGGTCTCCATCTGTTGTCCAGGCTGGGTGCCATAGCACAATTATGGCTCACTGCAGCCTCGACCTCCTGGGGTCAAGCGATCCTCCCACCGCAGCCTCCCAAGTAACTGGGACCACAAGAACATGCCATCATGCCCAGCTAATTTTTTTTTTTTTTTCCTGTAGAGACAGGGTCTTACCAAGTTGCCCGAGCTGATTTCAAACTCCTAGGCTCCAACAATCCTCCTGTCTCCACTTCCCAAAGTGCTGGAATTATAGGAATTAGCCACTGCAACTGGCCTCCACTGAGATTTTTATATGTCTCTGTAGGGATTTATACTCCAGTTACCATATCTCTTCCACCCTTGCTTGTTATGAGTGTCAAACCACAGGGCTGACTCACTGGCAGTCCAGAGAGTAGTTAAGCAAAGATGTATAATGATATATTCCTTTATCTCTGAAGTCATAGCATATATGGAGGGCCACACCTTAACAGGTATGTAGCAGAAAATAATATTGAAAAGTGTTCTTGAACATCCAGATTCATAGTTTATTATTTTCTTCCCAGAAGTCCAATCCATTATTAAGAAATCTAATAATCAGAACTCTTACAACTTCCCTGATTCTAGTAACAACATACAAGCTTCCACAGTGTTCTTTGAGCATGAGAGGGGTAAATAATGGCTAACATTTCTTAAGATCTTACTCTGTGGTACTAAATAAAATGCTTTGTCTCATTTAATTTTTATGAAAATTCATGAATGTAGCTATATTCTCATCCCCTTTTTACATATATGGGAACTTGTGTTAGAAAAATTAATTTGGGACTGGCACAGTAGGTCACACCTACTATCCCAGCACTTTGGGAGGCCAAGGTAGGAGGATTGCTTGAGTCCAGGAGTTCGAAACTAGCCTGGGCAACACAGGGAGACCCTGTCTCTACAAAAAAATGCAAAAATTAGTCAGGCATGGTGACACATGCCTGTGGTCCCAGCTACTTGGGAGACTGAAGTGGGAGGATTGCTTGGGCCAGGGAGGTCAAGGCTTCAGTGAGCTGTGATCACGCCACTTCACCCCAGCTTGGGCAACAGAGTGAGACCTTGTCTCAGAAAAGAAAAAGAAAAATTCATTTTCCCAAGAAAAAGTTAATGGAACTAGGATTTGAATCCCAATAGATCTGATCCAAAGTTCATGCTTTCAACTTCTATACCTCTTTGTGGAGAATCTTTCATGTGCCAGAGATGGTTTGAACCACCCAGTATGTGTACATTCATTCATTCATTCATGAATTATTCATTTATTCAGCAACTCTTTTTGAACATTTGCTGTATTCACTTTCCCAGGTGCTGTGAAAATTCAAAGCTTAGCCAAATGGAAATCATTCCCTCAAGGAATGTGTCCACCAGAGAAGATGTCATGTACAGAAATAACTATAACATGAAGTATACAGTGATTAGCACTGTAAAAGACATTTCCATTTTTAAAAATTATTTGTGTTCAGAAAAGGGAAAGGATTTTTCCATTGGGGGAGGTGAAAAGGCTGAGATAGGTAGTGGTCGATTTGGTTATTGATTGATGTGAAGGATTTAAACATGAGACAGTGAGAAAGTAAGGGGTATAGAGGTATTTCAGGCTGAGAGAAAATACAGGAACAATAACCCAGAAAAAAGAAGTTAGAGAAAATTATGTCATGGAAAACAAGAAAAAAGAAAATTTCAAGAAATGGTGGCTAAAAGTGTAATGCCATGGATATGTCACTTAGCACTAACCAGAACGTGTGCTTCTGTTTCATGACATTTGCCCTCTTCTGCATATCCATTTTGTTCTCCCCTCTTCCTTCCAGCATCTCATCATATATGGATGCTCAAGTCACTGTTTAAAGAAAAGAAACTTAAGTATAGGTGGAGGTAATGTTTATTTCAACATTTATTCCTGTTAAAAGATTGAGAATTACTTACTTAGGAAACAAAGGTTAAGGAGCAATCTATTCATTAAAGAAGCTTTTTTGAGATCCCATTATGTTCTCAAAAGTGTGTTAGGTGCTAGGAATATTTTTTAAATAATGTGCCATTTCTGCCCTCAAGGATCTTAGAGTCTACTAAAGGAGACAAACATATAAATAAGTAATTACAAAATATAGTGAGTCCTATGTTAGAGTAGTGTACTAGGTATAGACGTGACACAGAGAGGCAGTGATCAGTTCTGAGGATGGTAATTAGGAAATGCTTCCAAAAAAGGAAACACATCTGAGCCAGTCTTTTATTTTTCAAGACAAATAGAATTAACCCACATGTTCTTATCCTAAACAAAATACTTCAATATTTCCTAAATGTCTTTTCTGTTAATACACAGAGATATTCTTTTTTTTTTTTTTTTTTTTTTTTTTTTTTTTTTGAGATGGAGTCTCCCTCCGTTGCCCAGGCTGGAGTGCAGTGGTGCAATCTTGGCTCATGGCAACCTCCACCTCCTGGGTTTAAGCAATTCTCCTGTCTCAGCCTCCTGAGTAGCTGGGACTACAGGCACCTGCCACCACACTCAGCTAATTTTTGTTATTTTAGTAGAGACGCGGTTCCTCACCTTGTTGATCAGGCTGGTCTCGAACTCCTGACCTCAGGTGATCCACCCCCTTGGCCTCCCAAAGTGCTGGGATTACAGGCGTGAGCCACCACGCCTGGCATAGAGATATTCTTTATTCATTTTAACAGTTGTGTAGAAATACATTCTATAGATCTGCATGTTACATGTAACCAATCTATTGACAGATATTCGACTTGTTTCAACTTTTCTTATTAATAAACACAGTACTGAAGTACATACACACGTGTGTATATACGTATATATTGTATGCACACACTCTCTTGCGTTGGAATCTCTGTAAAACAAATTCTTAGAAGTATACTTCCTAGGGAAAAAAAAAGTTTTGGCTGGGCGTGGTGGCTCATGGTTGTAATCCTAGCACTTTGGGAGGCTGAAGCAGGTGGATCACCTGAGGTCAGGAGTTTGAGACCAGCCTGGCCAACATGGCGAAGCCCTTTCTCTACTAAAAATACAAAAATTAGCCAGGCATGATGGCGCCTGCCTGTAATCCCAGCTACTCAGGAGGCTGAGGTAGAAGAATTGCTTGAACCCAGGGGGCGGAGGTTGCAGTGAGCCGAGATTGTGCCACTTCAATCCAGCCTGGGTGAAAAAGCAAAACTCTGTCTCCAAAAAAAAAAAAGTTGTTTTTTCTCATGCTTGTATGGTACTTAGACCTGTCAGTCTTCTTCAACTGAAAGGTTAGTAAATAAAATATTACATTATTGTTTTAATTTGAATCTCTTTGAGTATTGGTGAAGTTGAGTATCTTTTTATCTTTTTGTGTTTACTGGCTGGTTATATTTTTTCTTCTGTGATCTAATTGCTGTGAGGGTCTGGGATGCAAGCTAGTAAGTTATCTTGTTAGTGTTTCATGGGTGCTGGCAGAAGGAATAAGACTGCTTGGCCAGAAGCAAAGAACTCTATTGCTTGTGGCATGGCAAGCAGCATGAGCATCATGTTTTCATTGGTTCCCCTTGTTCCCAAGTCCCACAGGCATGATGCAGAAGCGCCCCCAGGGGGATGCTCTGCTTGCAGTAGACGTTTGGCACAGTTGAGGAACTTGTAAAATCTGTCTTTTCTCTGTGATTATGTATCATTTTCTCATTGATTTGTAAGAGCTGTCTCCTATCAGAATGAATATTCCTTCACCTGTCATCGAATGTTACCTGTCTTATCCCAGTTGACTGTTTTAATTTTGATTTTGTCATGGGTTTCATGCCATACATACAAAAGTCTACCCTATTATAACATTTTTGAAATATTAGCATGTTTTTTTCTCTTACACTCTTACACTTTCACTTCTTAGCCTTCAGCAATTTTATCATTTTGGAGTTTACTTTTGTGTAAAGAATGCTGTAGGGACCCACTTGGTTTTACCAAGTGACTAGTCAGTTTTTGCAAACTTCATTTTCCATCTTTCTCCTACTTATTTGATGTGGCACCTTCATTACCCTTTTTTTTTTTTTTTTTTGGAGACATAGTCTTGCTCTGTTGCCCAGGCTGGAGTACAGTCACTGGTGTGACCGCTGATCACTTCAACCTCTGCTTCCTGGGTTCAAGTAATTCCCCTGCCTCAGCTTCCCCCAGTAGCTGGGATTACAGGTGCATGCCACCATGCCTGGCCAACTAATTTTTGTATTTTTAGTAGAGACGGGGTTTCACCATGTTGGCCAGGCTGGTCTGAAACTCCTGACTTCAGGTGATCTGCCTGCCTCAGCCTCCCAAAATGCTGGGATTACAGGCACGAGCCACTGTGCCTGGCTGGCACCTTCATTACATAGTAAGATTTTGTCTGTACTTAGCCCTTTCTCTGCTATTGTATTCTTTTAATCTATTTGTATGTTACTACACTAGCCTTATCTTTTAGTTACTATGGGTTTATAATACATTTAACACCTTGCAGAATTTGTTCTCCATTATTACTTTTAAAATTTTGGCTGTTTATATGTATTATTATTGAATTGTTCTTTAAAAATAAACAGGATGAATATATAATAATATGAAAAGAAATCCTAAACTGCTGTCTTTTATAACCTTATTCTCCTCTAAAGGTCTTAATGCTATAACTTTTATAAAGGTTTAATATGAATTTCAACAAATATAAAAGCATAGTTTCTATTTGCAACTTCTAAATTTTTTTTTATTTTAACATAGGTTCCTTGTAGCTTGGAATACTGGGATGAACTCCAGAAGGTTTTTGTTGCATTTAGAGAATTTAGTCTGTCTGAAAGCAAAGTTTGTGAACTGCAGTTGCCGGATGTCAATCTTGTGAATGACCAGAAGAAATTAGTATCTTCAGATCTTTGGAGAATTGTCTTGAACAGCAGTCAAAATGGAGCTGATGACCAAAGGTAATTCAGTGAAAGATGAGATGATAGTATTACGCTGGGAAACTATGGTCAAGTCATCTTTTCCTATCTAGTGACCCCTCACTTAACTGTATCTCAGCTGTCTAGCAGCTGCGTCTGTCTGAACAACAGATGAGAACCACAAAGAAAGACAAAATCTGATGTTTCAAAGTCTGTGTACTCAAAATCCTGTGTTTTTACTCATAATACAGCTCTGTGAGCCCTCACTAAGAACCTGTTCCTTAAATATAAAAAGAAAGGCCGGGCGCGGTGGCTCAAGCCTGTAATCCCAGCACTTTGGGAGGCCGAGACGGGTGGATCATGAGGTCAGGAGATCGAGACCATCCTGGTTAATATGGTGAAACCCCGTCTCTACTGAAAAGTACAAAAAACTAGCCGGGCGAGGTGGCGGGCGCCTGTAGTCCCAGCTACTTGGGAGGCTGAGGCAGGAGAATGGCGTGAACCCGGGAGGCGGAGCTTGCAGTGAGCTGAGATCCGGCCACTGCACTCCAGCCTGGGCGACAGAGCGAGACTCCGTCTCAAAAAATAAAAAAAATAAAAAAAATAAAAAAAAAAAAAATATATATATATATAAAAAGAAAAAAATTCAAAAAAGCAAACTAAACAAAAAGTCTAGTCATCCTGAACCTCAAAATAGGAATACAGTCATATACACACCTCAACAGAAGCTTAATAACATAATAATCAATATGAGTAATGATTATCCTGGGGCATTAAAAGAAATGTTTTAAAAAAATTGAATTGTCTCCTTCTAAAAGGTAAATTTCAGAAATATTTTCATCTTAATTGGTTTTTTAAAACTTTAAAAGACAAGCCTCCCCTGGGCAACAAAGTGCAACTCTCTAAAAAAAAAAATAAAAGAAAAACGACAAGCCCCCAGACACTAAGAAACTTGTGTAGCTAACCAAAATAACTCATACCCAAAGGATTTTACGCAGATAAAGTTTTATCCACCTATAAAGCTTCATTGGCAATAAAGAATCCCTAGAGCTGGCTGGGCAAAGTGGCTCACAGTTGTAATCCCAGCACTTTGAGAGGCCAAGGCGAGTAGACTGCTTGAGTCCATGAGTTTGAGATCAGCCTGGGCAATGTGAAACCCCATCTCTATAAAAAATACAAAACTAGCTGAGCGTGGTGGCACACAACTGTAGTTCCAGCTACTTGGGAAGCTATTGGGGAAAGGATCTCCTGAGCCCCAGAGGGTGAGGCTGCAGTGAGCCATGATCTCACCACTGCACTCCAGCCTGGGTGACAAAGCGAGACCCTGTCACACACACACAAAATCTCTAGACCAGATTATCCTCATTTCAGTTTTTGCCTACTTAACACATCCACTAATTTACAGTAGAGAAAAATAGCTTCAGCAATCTATTCTTCAGTACTTCTAGCTTATGCACACCTGCTAAGCCCCTTTGCTCATGCCCCCATAAAAGACAATAAACAAAGTAAACCACAACCAGTGGAACAGTTTTCTTGGATCAAATACTATCATGTGTACTGTGAGGCTATGCTGTTCATTGCTGTGGATGCCCTACGTGCCACTTCTCCTCATGGGCTGGCTTAGTGTTGTTATCTTATTCCTTTTATGTAATACCTTCTTCTTTCCCTGGAAACAACGTTCTGACAGTAACAGAAAAAAACCAACCACCATTCCAGTACCTTGCAAATCAAGTGTTTTTTCTTTTCTCTGTTACCGTTATTTTTGCCCATATGTGTACATGCTTTTACAAGGTAATAATCATAGCACACCACTTTGTATTCCAGTTTCTACTTTTTATTATAAATTATTGTGAATACTTTTTCTTCGGAAATATTTATTTTTATTAATATATGTTCACTGAAGAACATTTGTAAAATAAAACAATACTACCCATAATCACAAGGAGATAACTTCTGTTAACATTTTGGTTTGTAGCCTCATAGTCTTTTTCATTGATTATTTTGTATGCTTGATAATAATGTGTTTTGTGTTTTATATTTCATATATTCTAGTTCTAGGTCATTTGGGCTCTTTAAAAATATTTACTTTCCTAACAGTTTAGTTAGTATTATAGAATTAGTGAAAATATATTAGAGAAGTAGTGTTTTAATTTTACCTGCATATAGTTCAGCAATAAAAAGAACACCCATCCTGTGATGAATTATTTCATGGATGGAAAGATTGCCTTTTCTAAGTTTAGGTTATCTCATCAGAAACCAGGAAATGTCAGAAAACAGAGCTATGGATAACTAAACTGATTTTTTTTAATCTGAGTTTTATTAATAGTATCAAGTTAGAAATGACTTCTTGATTCTAATTATGAAGTAATGCATTTCCATCATCGAAAGAAGCATTGTAGAGAATGTTAATGCCTCTGAATCTGAAACATTTATAAAAATTACTTTCGTGGTAAGCTTAGCAGTATAGAAATGTGGAGCCTTTAGGAAACAGAAATGTAAGTGGACAATCAAATTCAGGCAATTTTTCACCAAGCATCTGACATTATAATCACAGATCTTTGTCCTCACCAGGGATTTTTCACCTTAGCTGATATTTCACAATCGATCTCACTTTAAATTGTTTGAGATTAATCATTTTTCAGATAGAAATTGATATTAATGAAATTAAATTAGAAGAGTTGGTTTAAAAGTCAACATAATAAAACAATATTAAGGATTATATTTGTTTCATCCAATTTCTAGCAAGAAAACAGTAATGATTTGATAATATGTCAATATTTCATGCAGACAGTTAGCCTCATGCTTTTACAGTTTATTTCATGCTTTTACAGTTAGCGTCAGTATATTCTGTCACATGAGAAATCTAAATCTGGACAAAAACTGGTACTTTTATTATTAGAGATTGTCTTATAAGGGATGGTCTCAGTGGTTTGAGAAGGATTTACATCAGACTATTGGACATTACTGAAAGAAAGGTCACAAAAATATATCCCATGAAGCCTAATTTAAAAAGAGGAGCTTCTTGCCTATAATTGAGATGGAATTTTAATGTTCTTGTGGTAATGGCATCACTCTAAATATGTAAATAGAGGTAGCATTTAATAGAGATAGAAGACCTCTATTCCATCTTTTTTTTTTTTTTTTTTTTTTTTTGAGATGAAGTCTCACTCTGTCACCCAGGCTGGAGTGCAGTGGCGCAATCTCGGCTCACTGCAAGCTCCGCCTCCCAGGTTCACACCATCCTCCTGCCTCAGCCTCCCGAGTAGCTGGGATTACAGGTGCCTGCCACCACGCTTGGCTAATTTTTTTGTATTTTTTTTTAGTACAGATGGGATTTCACTGTGTTAGCCAAGATGGTCTCAATTCCCTGACCTCATGATCCACCTGCCTCAGCCTCCCAAAGTGCTGGGATTACAGGCGTGAGCCACTGCACCCAGCCTATTACACCTTTCAAGGTGGAAGACCTAGGTTTAAGGCCTGGCTCCATCACCAATATGCTATTTGGTGTTGAGAGATTGACTTCTAAACTGAGACTTTAAGGAATGAATAGGCGCTAACCAGTTCAGTGGATGACAGGGAGCCCCCGGTGCAAATGACTGAAGACAAAAAAGAGTCAATAATTGACTGGGCTCAGTGGCTAACATCTATAGTCCCTAGACTTTGGGAGGCTGAGGTAGGAAGATGGCTTGAGCCCAGGAGTTCAAGACCAGACTGGGCAATATTAGTGAGACTTTTGTCTCCACAAAAAAAAATGTGAAAATTAGCCAGGCATAAAAGTGCATGCCTGTAGTCCCAGCTGATCAGGAGGCCAAGGTGGGAGGATTGCTTGAGCCCAGGAGGCAGAGGTTGCAAGGAGCCAAGATCACACCACTGTACTCCAGCCTGGGTGACAACATGAGACCTTGTCTCAAAAAATAAAAAATGAGTCATTAGTTAGGTTTCTATATCTTTAACTAATGGTTTGCTTGATCATATTATGGTTTTTGGGAGGGAGCATTTGAAGTAAATGTTGACCTTTATAGTACTGACCTTTGAAAGCCTTCCCCTTCTATTTGCTGTACACTGGACTAGAGGCAAGGGATGCAGCCTCTGGAGCCCTGGTCATGCTATCCATTTCAGCTGTTTATGTTACTCCCATCACGTATGTATTTGTCCACACCCATTGCCTGTTTCCAAAGCCTAAGTAAACCTCTTATCAGTCAGGTTCTGACAGGAAACAGATGGCTACTCAGACTGGGTGACTGGGGAGAGTTTAATGAACTACAAAAGTGTGGGCTAGGAACCCTGGGAAACTGTCCCAATCTTAGGCCAAAAGAAGCCAAGTGATAGAGCCATTATCAAAACTCTAACTCAGAGTGGGTGTTTGTAGCTATGTTTGATAGAGGAACACAGCTAATGTACAGAGATCTGGCTACAAAGGAACCGGGAAAATACATACCCTTACCTCACTCCCCTTCTGCCTTCTAAGTCACCTTGTGGGTACCTCCCACTGACTGAATCCAAGGACAAGCCAGAGGACAAAGTAGCTTGTTGGTGCAGTCCAGAATGCTCCCTTCTGGAGGCAAAGAAGAAGGTGGGGAGTGGTAGAAGGTGGGTCAAGAGAGCAAACAGAAGACATCCAGCAAGCACACACTCTTATTTGCAATTGGCAACTTCTTACCAGGTGACTAGCCCTGGGAGGAACAAAAGGGAAAAGGAGTCGTGAGCCCTACTCTCTTGGGCCACACTGGCAGGTTCCCTGGGTTTGAAATCAATCAGGTGTCTTCTGATGGATCAGAAGAACTTTTTACTTTATTTATTCCCTCTTACCTTCACCCCTAAAGAGCTAATTCCAGAAATACTTATTTTGGCTGTGGAAAGTCACACAAATTACAGACATTTATCATATAACACAATAGTAACTGCAGATCCCAATATGTATGTCTGGTTAATTCTGTTTAAGTTGTTTGATGATAACGTTAAATTCTTGATCTGTGCCAAGACTTTGGTACTTTCCTGTCCATGTTTCACGGTCATCTTCTCACAATATTAAAGCATGTGAGAGCAGATTGCTTATAAGGAGTTTTTATTCCTACCCCCCAAATACTGACTTATGACAGAAGGCATCTTGGAAAGAGAAATGGCTTAAGGGTGTTTGGCTCTTTCTTCATGTGATAAAAATTAAACCTCTGGTGAGTTGTATGGAGTGCTTCCATCTTTGGATGTGCTTTTATATATATATATATATTTTTTTTTTCTTCCTACTCCCTTAAGATCTCATTAAAGAAATCACTGTCCACTCATATTTTGGAATCTTTGAGACAGTGATCCACAGCCTGTGTGTGTATGAGTGTGTGAGTGTGAAGAACTCCTTTTCATTTTCCAAAACCTTGATTCTTGTATATATAGACAGTGGAGGAATCAGAGAAAGCGCAATGATGGATAAGTCCCTGAATCATTTCTTTTCTCTCTGCTGGTTGAGCTCTCTCCTCCCAAAAAGTGACAGTGGCCTTCTAGATACTGTTTCTCTCCATTTGGCTACTTGGGTCTGCACTTTTAGATGTATCTAGATTTTGGGGTAACTCGTTTAGTGTTATAAGCCATTTATACATAAATCTTGACGTTTGGAACTGCTTTGTCACCTGTTTCTAGTTACACACTGGTATAATCCAGGATTTATCCAGAAAATTTTTTCCTTTACCCTTCCCTAGGGCTAAAGCTGAGTTCTTGTCTTCTCTTCGTTGAATGGAAGGAATACTTACATTTTTCCCCAGGTTTGCTTTTGAGGCCCTTTGCTATTTTCTTTTAGTTGGTGATTGAACTCTGTATACGAAGTCCTCCAGGGAGTTGGCCTTTGCCATGTAGTCCTTCTTGCATACACAGTCCCCAAAGTACTCAGGTGCTGCTCAGGTCTCAGAGTTCTTGGATGATGGTACTTATGAGCTCTCTATGTCGTGTTGTCTACTCTGTGAACCTTGGGAGATTACTTTTCCTTTTTTTTTTTTTTAAGTTAGATTTAAAGGAGTGTTTTACCTGAAGGCTCATTTAAGGTTATTTTTCAAACTACAAATTGGAGCACATTCATGGATTATGAAATAGCTGGTTACAACTGGAATTTTTTAAATAAAATAAAATAGAAAATAGTTTGAAAAAGACAAATATTATACGATTCTACTTATATGAGATCCTAAGAGTAGTCAAATTCATAAAGAGTATAGTGGTGGCTGCCAGGGGCTGTGGGGAGGGAAGGATGGGGAGTGAGGGTATAATGGACATGGAGTTTCAGCTTGGGAAAATCAAAAAGTTCTAGGGATGCATAGTGGTGATGGTTGCACAACAATGTGAATGTACTTAATGTCACTGAACTGTACACTTTAAAATGGTTAAAATGATAAATTTTATGCTATATATGTTAATATATTATCACAATAAAAAATAGTGTGTGTCGTATTTTCAGAAAACCTTTTCCCCTGTTTTATATGTGTATACTGGATTACAATAAAAGTGTGCTTGTTATTTTGAGTTAGGGTTAAGACATTTGAAAAACAACCATTGTAAGGAGTGGAAGAAACACAGTGCAACAGGCACACACGTCCTCCTGCATCCTCTCTCACCCATTCAGCACTCTCCAGGGGTGGACAGAGCAGTGTTCCTGCAGTGTGTAGGGGAGAATTTATGTGAACCAACGTTGAGAGACAGTGCCCCATTGAGATGAATGCCAATATGCTGTTGTGAGATCCCTCTTAGGAAGCTAAAGAGAATCAATTAACATTAACCTATATAGCCAGTATGGTACCTTGTCCTGCCAACAAGAAAAAGAAGAATGGATTTTTTTTCATCATTTTTTTTTAATCGAATGGTAGATATCATGCTAAGTAGTTTATATGCAGTAACTCATGTAATATTTGAAAAAGGTAGGTCTAATTTCTGTACTCATTTTATAAATGAAAAATACTGAGATTTAGCCAAGTGAAATAACTTGTCTAATACTACAATATAAATTATAGCAGTGTATACATTTCATTCTGGGTTCTCCTACCTTGGTTATTCTCTGCTTAATCTCACAATCATGGTGGAAAGCAAGGAGGAGCAAGTCATGTCTTAATCTCTATGCTATATTATACTACATTATAAAATCTTTATTACCATAAAGGGATCCTTACAGAAGTGACATTCAGGGCTGGATCTTTAGGGATTGTGCCTGGGTCCCCACAGTGCCATTAAGATAGGATCAGTCTACATCTAGATGTACTGGATACTCCTTGTTTAAATAATTGATCCCTTCTATAGGTCACTCAGGACAGTTGGTAAGTAATTCTTTGGCTAAAATGAAGGTATAAGTAAAACACATGCCATCCTTCTCACTGTCTAGAATGCTTCCACTGTTCTAAAATAACACTTAAATAACCCTCTGAATAAATTACTGAATCGTGAATTGTGTGTATTACTATTTGAGAGATCTTGCTTCCAGGAGCTATTTTCCAGCATGTTAAAAGTGAAGAGCACCAGATAATTCTGTGAACACTGCCATTGGCCATGAATTTGACCTGTTTTGAAAGTCTTTTGGGAAAAGCGGAAGTATTGAAATACAAATACTATAAGTTGTGAGATTTTTTTACTTTTGTTTTTCTGCTTATTATACATCTGATGTTTGACCTTTTGAGATCTGAATCAGATTAAAGTTCACTGTTGTACCTAATTAGGGAAATTATACAAATGTAGCTACTGCAAATCTCTAGCAGAGTCATCACTCATATTTATGACTATTTAGTCGTATTGTACTTAGATCATTTTAATCCTTAGGTGAAAGGTAAACACATAAATGCTACTTTTATAGTATATAATGGTGATTTAAGTTAAGAATATCAAAAACTATAAATGTGCTAATGTAAAATAGAGTTAAAGTATATTCAAATTACATATACCACATTTTGTGTTTAAGAAGTGTGTGATTTTGTTGACTCCAGTTTTTAAGTAAAAGTTTTAATTTTTGCATACAGATTAACCTAGTAACCATTTTAGTCAGGATTTCAAGATTGAAGGAGTATTGCTGACTAGAGTAGTGCTACTAGCACTAATGCTTACTGGAGTATGATTTTATGATTCAGGAGCTACTGTATATACCTAAAAATATGTCTTACCATTGCTTTGTGCATTTAATTTAGGAAAAGTGAAGAATCAACCAATTTGTTACAAGTAAATATTGTATTAGATACTCATGATGTTTTAGCAAACTTTTGCAATATATTATAATATTTGCCACTCTCAGGAGATAGAAAAATAAATCAAGAGTGTCAAAAACTGTAATTGGCCAGGAAAATGCTTCAGATAAACCCCTCAAACTGTGTACCCATTTTTAAAAACTGGTCCCATAGAACTCTTGCCTGGATTTTTAGTAATATTTTGACTAACATTGTGCCCTATTTCTAAAAACTTACATGAGTAGTATAAGGGAAAGAGTTCAAATGCGTAAAACACATATACAACTAATATATTTTCCTCTTTCTGAATAAATACAAGTTTTAATTTTATCTTGCCAATGAAATCTTTTGTTAACTCTACAAATTCCTAGAAAGTTACTTGGATTACTGTGCCCATTATAGATGTTTTAAGAATATACTTAGCTGCGTTTTTGTGCATAGTCAATAACCTAGTGCTCCAAAGTCTGTTTTCTTTGTCTGCAATGGAGATTTACTAGCATTGCAGTAAATGCTTACACCACATAACTAAACTCTTCGAGGTTAAACAACTCAGTAAACATGTCGCAATGCTCCTAGCTTTCATTTTCACCAGCCTGTTTCACAACCTCTTTCAAAACCCAATGGAAGATTCACACCTCTGAAAATCCCACATGATTCACCCATGCCATTAAGTTCCTCTTGTGTTTCCACTCTGGCAGCACTTCCCACTTGCCTATTCCTGGGGGTTGGTTCTGTTTGGTAATTTTTGTAAATGTCTACGTACTGAGTATCACCAGTTAGACTGTGAGTTCTTTGAAAATCAAGGATTTCTTTCTTTAGTGTTTCCTGTCACAGTTCTTCCTAGGACACTGTAAATCACATTGCTTGTCTTTAGGCTCCTCATGGATTTGGGAGCCAGGCTGTGATAGCTACAGAGCATATTTCAGCATGAAAAGAAGGGAGTGAAAGATAGTGAGTAGTGGGGAAAAGGCAACATCGATTCAGTGATCTACAGTTAACAGGACAACATCAATTCGGTGATCCACAATTAACAGGATTGTTGTTCTCCTCCAACAATCCCAAATTCCCAGGTTTTGTGCTCCTGTTAGTATTAATGCAATCTAGGCAGCATGCTTCCTGTGCACAGCAGCAGCCACCATGTGCAGACATCTTCCCTTCTATGGATACCTTCACTATTCATTTTAATCAGATTTAACTTGTTTTGATCAGATTTAACTCATATAAGCTGGGAGTTGTGGCTCATGCCTGTAACCCCAGCACTTTGGGAGGCCAAGGTGGGTGGATCACTTGGGGTCAGGAGTTCAAGACCAGCCTGATCAACATGGTGAAACCCCATCTCTACTAAAAATACAAAACTTAGCTGGGCGTGGTGGCACGCGCCTGCAATCCCAGCTACTCAGGAGGCTGAGGCAGGAGAATCACTTGAACCTGGGAGGCAGAGGTTGCAGTGAGCCAAGATTGTGCCACTGCACTCCAGCCTGGCCTGGACAACAAAACAAGACTCCGTCTCAAAAAAATAAATAAAGATTTAACTTGTATAAAATAATGTTAAGAGGATGGGCAAGAGAGGACCCATGCATTGTAATTGTCCATGGAACCCTAATTCTTCTAGACAAGGTCATAACTTTTATGGCACCCATTACAGTAGGGAGTGAGTGCTTAATGAAGAATATTGACTGATCCCTATGGGAATATGGGTATGGACAATCTGGAGAAGTAAAACAAAAGTGAAATATTTGGCCAGGTGCGGTGCTCACGCCTGTAATCCCAGCACTTTGGGAGGCCAAGGCAAGCGGATCACGAGGTCAGGAGACCAAGACCATCCTGACTAATACGGTGAAACCCCGTCTCTACTAAAAATACAAAAAATTAGCTGGGAGTGGTGGCAGGTGCCTTTAGTCCCAGCTACTCGGGATGCTGAGGCAGGAGAATGGCGTGAATCCAGGAGGCAGAGCTTGCAGTGAGCCTAGATCGCGCCACTGCACTCCAGCCTGGGCGACAAAGCGAGATTCTGTCTCACAAAAAAAAAAAAAAGTGAAATATTTGTGGTGACACTGAAGTATTGTGTTTTTGAGTGGCAGAGTCACACTCTGAACTGCACTGATCTTAATAACAGAACGAATGGCCCATAAGTTTTGTGAGATGTGAATGGAAGCAAATTGATTTGGAGATAGATCAGCATGAGTTGGCATTTGAGGAATCCTTTGAAAGTTTTCTGTGAAGAATTCATAGAGAATAATCAACATGATTCCAGGCTGGAATGTAGTGCATGACAGCCTTGACCTGCTGTGCTTAAGCAATTCTCCCACCTCAACCACCGAGTAGCTGGGACTGCAGGTGCATACCACCACATCCAGCTAATTTTCTGTAGAGATGAGGTCTCACTGTGTTACCCAGGCTGGTCTCGAACTCCTGAGCTGAAGTGATCCTGCTACCTCGGCCTCCCAAAGTACAAGGATAACAAACATGAGCCACTGCACCCGGCCAAAAACGAACTTAGTTTTTAAAAAAAAAACTAATTTACTTGAGAAAATACTGAAGATTTGATAAAATATTGACTATAGAATTTTCAGTACTAGTTTTAGAAATCCTTATAAAAAGACATTTCACTCATGTAATATTGGGCAATTTTGGTTATTGAACTTCTTTTATCACTTCTTTCCCATAGCTCTGCAAGTGAGTCTGGTTCTCAAAGCGCTTATGATCCACTTGTGACTCCAACAGCCCTGGCTGCCTGTACCAGAGTTGACTCCTGCTTTACCCCATGGTTTGTCCCATCCCTTTGCGTTTCCTTCCAGTTTGCTCACCTGGAATTTCATCTTTGTCATCACCTTGACCAACTAGGCACAGGTACTCTTTTCTTTAGCATCAGAATAACATCCATTTAATACTTACCATTTTCTCTTGAGTGTTTTCAGAACAGAAGTCATCAGTCTTAGATAACGTATCTTCAGGAAGTATAAAGCGAGCAGTGGCAAAGTTATCCTGGGGTTGACTTGGCAACACAGGCATAACCTTTACTTCTGAACCAGCTTATGAACCTATTATATAAATTGTCAATGGTATTGAGCTGACATGTTTTTGAATGCTACCTAATGAGAATTTTTCAAGGAAGTTAGTTTTACTATAATTCCAATTATGATCTTGTATTAGTTCATTTTTCACGCTGCTGATAAAGACATACATGAGACTTCGAAGAAAAAGAGATTTAATGGATTTACAGTTCCACATGGCTGAGGAGACCTCACAATCAGGGTGGAAGGCAAGGAGAGCAGGTCACGTCTTACATGGATGGCAGCAGGCAAAGAGAGCTTGTGCAGGGAAGCTCCAGTTTTTATATAACCATCAGATCTTGTGAGACTTATTCACTGAATATCAGGAGAACAGTGCAGGAAAGACCTCCCCCACTGATTCAGTTGTCTCCCACCGGGTCCTTCTCACAACATGTGGGAATTCAAGATGAGATTTGTGTGGGGACACAACCAAACCATATCAGATCTCTTTGAAAGAAATATGTCTGTTATTGTTCAGCATCCTGAGTCATTACATTAGTAGCAAATAGATTCCAAAAATACTTGGTATTGCCTGATTTCAAAAGCATGAGCACCTTCCACAAAAGATAGGCACAGTCTCAAATTAATTTAAAGGGGTATCATTTTTACAAGTTTAGAAGGAAGTTTAAATTTTCCCACACACCAAAGGTGGCCTTTTATAAGTTTACTAATGTTATTTGAACAATTATTTCTCAATCTTTATGTTCTGTACCAAACCTTTTCTAGGTGATACATGTTGATTCATGTATTAGGTTTTTAACCTACATGTAATAAAGGGAGGAGGAGAAAATCAGATTAAAACCAAACATAGCTGGCTGGGCATGGTGACTCACGCCTGTAATCCCAACACTTTGGGAGGCTGAGGCAGGTGGATCACGACGTCAGGAGATCGAGATCATGTCTCTACTAAAAATACAAAAAAATGAGCCAGGCATGGTGGCAAGTGCCTGTAATCTCAGCTACTAGGGAGGCTGAAGCAGGAGAATCACTTGAACCCGGGAGGCAGAGGTTGCAATGAGCCAAGATCACACCACTGCACTCCAGCCTGGGCGACAGAGCAAGACTCCGTCTCAAAAAAAAAAAAAAAAAAAAAAATAGCTGCTGTTAAGCATCTTGCCGTCTCAGCAAAAATGGAGTTTAACCTGCTTTCTCTAACTCTCTTTGAGTCATAGTTTTGTTTTGGTTTTTGAGATTCAATTGGTAGATACAGAGCAGTTCTATAAAATTCTCTTTAAATGGATACCTGCTTTTCAGTTTATTTATTTGCTTCTGTGATCAATTTTTTGTGAAAGTAACTTCTGGACAATATATATTTAAGAGGCCTACTTGAACAAAACAGTTTTGTTTTCAGATATCAAATGGGAATCCAAAGATTATAATATCTTCAAGAAATAATTTGAATTTATTAAACACCAAAAACTAATTTCAATAATCAAAAAGTGAATAGTTTGAATGTCATTTCACCCTTTATTTTCACAAAGTATTGGCTCATCTTAATTGCTGTCTTTCTTGTTTGTTTTCTCAACAGCTGCACCACAGTACCTACAGCCATTTGTTTCTGATAGAAATATGCCATCTGAACTAGAATACATGATTGTTTCCTTCAGAGAACCACACATGTATCTTCGACAGTGGAATAATGGTTCTGTCTGTCAGGAGATCCAGTTCTCAGCTCAAGCAGACTGTAAACTTCTAGAGTGCAGAAATGTCACTATGCAAAGTGTGGTAAAACCCTTCAGCATCTTCGGGCAGATGGCAGTTTCCAGCGATGTAGTAGAAAAGCTGCTTGACTGCACCGTGATAGTTGATTCTGTATTTGTAAACGTTGGACAGCATGTAGTCCATTCTCTAAACACTGCAATTCAAGCTTGGCAACAGGTATGCACATTCCATAACAGTTTACAGTTTAGTCACATATGATATTTTATTAGGTTCTGTATGCTATCACTTCTGATAATAAGTTAAACACAAACAAAAATGTGAGAGAATGAAGAATTTGATGGGCACCATTATACTTGAGGCCTTCTCTGTTTTGGCAAAGTGATACATGTTATTTTTGAAACACTGGAGAATATGGGTTCTCTACACATGCATTGGAGATCATGCCCACATTTTTGTGACTAATGTACCACATCTGTGTGGAAAGTAACATATTCCCAGAAATTTTTTCCAAGTATTTTGGCTTTAGTTTGCCAAAGCTTCAACTTAGCTATGTATCAAATTGTCTAAGTGTCCATTGCAGAAATAAAGAACCTGTGTGACCCTTTCTGATGATAAGCATTCCATCTTTTCAAACCAACAAACAAACAAAAAGCAGTGAGATGAAATATGTGAGTACAATACAGTCTTAGTTTTTTCCTCTACTCTCATTCTGACTTTTTGATTCACTAAAAAGTACTGGATAATGGATTTTTTTAATCAGTTAGAGAGCCTTGATTATTTTAGTAATTGCTTAACTTTTATTTCTTATCAGAAATAAACCAAACCAAAAAAAGGGATGAAGTATAAGTCTATGATAAGTGGCATATTTAAAATGGGAAACCTGTCCGTGTCTGCTAGCACCAAAGTAACTTCACAGAATATTTGGATGATAATAAGTTCAGCGATTTAAGAACAAATCACTTCTGTTTCCCTTACTGATTTTAGTGTTAGATCGTATTTCCATCAAGTTTGTGTTGCTATTTAAGCTGAGACTTTTCCCCACATTTTGTATATGTTACACACATTTGTGTGAAGCTGGCTCCCCAAGAGAAACGGTCCTTCATCCCCCACTGGGATGGAGCAGCTAAAGGGAAGAGAAGCTTTTGTTCTTTAACTTAAGAATTTGTATGGGAATAAATGTTTTTCTTTATATGCATGAAGACCTATACAAGACCAAGGAATTAATTACCTAACATGGCACTACAATAGCAAAGGGAAAGAAGATAACACATCTGTTTTATATTTTAAAAATCTTTTTTAAGGGCATTCCATGGTTTTCTTGTTGCAAAGGACATGCGTAAAATAAGAGCTAGTGTGATCTAAATCTTTGCAGCTGGTTCAAATAGCCATGTGAAAAAAACCTCTATGGATCCAATTTCTGTTTTTTGGTCATATTTTGAACAATGCATTTAATAAAAAACAAACCTAGAAAATATAAAAGAATCATTGATAGAACATTTAAACCCAGGATATTTTTGTCTTGGTATCAGAGCCATTATAAGGGGACTCATGTGTAGCAACTACTGCAAAATGGCCTTCAGAAATACCAGTTTCCTCCCAGGGTAAAAATACTCTCTTAGACACAGCTATACATATAAATAAAATATGGTACATAAATATTTAAATGTTTTAAACCACATCAGAGTGTGAATGACTGACTGGCTAACATAGTGCCTTGAAGGAATATTCTGAGTTTTTTTAAATGGAATTGTATATTTGATTAAGTAGAGCCATATGTCACGTAGCATATTGCTGACAGGTACATTCTATGAATAGTTGGTTCTGATTTATACAGGGATTTGGCAACGTTAACATGAGCCACAAGAGGATATACTTCTGTAATTGTTGCTGTAATTTTCTTGTTTCCTCTCATGTCAAGGGTACTTGCCACCAAGTTTTAATGTGGTAGGCACCTAACCCTGTGTATTCTAAAGTAAATATGAATGTGCACTGCTTTGAAATTATAGGACATTTGACATTGAAATGGGCTTACAAAGGGTTATTAAGTTCATTGTTTCTAAGATGTTCTGAATGTGGTTTATCCCCTTTCAAAAGGGAAGTTTAGTTTCCCAAACTTGAATTTTATTGTGTGTATACTGCTCACATACAGTATAATTGCTGCCAGTGAAAAATATGAATTTAATAAGCAAGCAAAGTGATTTTAGTTATCCACATACTTTTTATTGGATTCATATTGGAGACAAGTCATTTTTCCCCAGTGTGGATGGACCAGACAGTTGAAGCATGAAACAATTTGGCCTTCCACCTTTAGGTCATGAGTTCAAGATTAACAGAAGCCTTCATCAGTGTCTGATTTCTCTGGCTATAGATTTTCTTTTCTCTTTTATAAATGATGACTGTTTTGTGAAAACAGATTAAGGATCCAAAATGCCACTTGCAATCTGTTTTATATTTCTATGTCACTTTCCCAGATTTGGACAAAATAGTATTAAAAGGGTTTTTTTCTTAAGGTTACACTTATGTGTCTTCTCTAACACCAAAATGGTATCTCTGTTTAATTGCAAATGCTTGTATGACACTCGATGAAACTTAAATGTGGATAAGCCATCTTTTAATTACAATTCCAAGTGAGCATTCTGAGGCTCAACATCTATGATGTGACGTCAAATACATATGAACTTTTTAATATTATAACAGAATTTAAAACATTCCAGGAAATGCTTAAACTTATTACAGTTATAATGAACTCTACAGATGAAGGAGCAGTAGAGAAATAGCTCCCTGAGGACTTTGAATATTCTTTAGAAAAATGTAAACAACCCCCTTGTGTTCTTTAATTTACATTTTTTCCTAAAACCCTCATCATTTATTAAAGGTCAGTTTTTAGAGATGAAGAAAGTAATATGATTTTTTTTCTACTCAAGCCCCATCTGGTAACTTAACCTCTGTGTTACCAGCAGATTGATCCCAATTCATTATGAAAACTGAATTTTAATCTCAGGATGTGTAACTAAGTGGGAGATTGGAATCATATTCCTTTCTTCATGTCTGTACTCGCACTGAAAGGAAAGAAAAATGTTTACAAGTAGAGCAGTTCATGTTGATTATATAATGCTCAATGGAAAAATCTCATCAAAACTAATTACATACTATGATTCCAGTTTGATTAAAGGTTTGTAGATAAATATATAAAAAAGGATTGGATAGGACAGACTAGAATAGTAACAGGCAGGACATTCAGAAGGGAAAAATTACTTGAAGAAAATTCACCAAAATGTTAATAGTAGTTATTGCTGAGTTTAAAATTAAAGATTTTTAAAAATCCATACTTTCTGTATTTCCTAATTTTCCCTCCCCTTATTCTCCCCTCCCCGTCTTCTCCCCTTTATTTTCTAACTTTGTACAGTGAATATATAATTATAGTTTTACAAATTACATCTACTAAAGTTTTTGTTTATTTCCTAAGTATTTATCGGCCAGGCATTATGCTGGATACCAGAGATAAAACCATAAAGAATACAGACGTGGTTGCTGCCCTTCTGCAGCATAAAGTCTAATTATGGAGACAATATTGAACCCATAATGGTACAAATTAACAAGTGCTCTGAAGGTGAAATATAGAATCTTATATAAGCATAAAATAGGAGAACCTAACTTGACCCGGGAGGATCTCAGAAGGCTGCTCTTAAAACCAGCCTTAAAACAGGAATCTGAAAGTTGAATAGAAACAAGTTGGTCAAACAAGAAATGGAGAAAAAGATGTCTAAGCAGAGGGAGGCTCTGAGGCAGGAAGTAGTTTGATGTGTTGGATGAGTTGGAAGGAGGTCAGCATAGTGCTGGAGCAGCTGGAAAAGGCTGGTGGAGCTGGAGTGTCCTGAACAAATGCCGTCAGCAAATGGAGAGTAGCTCAAGATGCAGTTGGAGGCATGGGCAGGGGCTGGGTAAAACAATTCATCTAAAACTCAACAGCAGGCAAGTTTTGAAATCATTGCTACCATTAAAAGCCAGAGTAGAGAGTATTATGGTAGATGACTGATGCTTGTTGTTATGAGTACTTTGGTCTCACTTAGCCAGAAACTCTTTTGGTGGTTAGTGTGACTGTGAAGCAAGGTTCAGTTCAATGGGAACAGATGGATGATGCGAGAGGGCTTAGAAGTCCTCAAGGACCTCTGGAAAAACGAGGTATGTCAGGGCCACTTCACCACCTGCAGCATGGAGCCTGCCCACCTACTTCAGGGGCATTTTGGATGACTAGGAGTAGACTCTGTTTCCCAAGATCAGTCTGTATCCTGATGGGTACAAGTCTGGTCATGGCCCAGGCTGGATTCCAGGTACATTCATCTGTAGTCTCCTTGGCCTCATGCCTCCTCTGTACTTGAATCACAATGCTTCTGAGTTTTATCTCTGTTTACTCCCCTACTTCTCAGTAAAGTGGCAAATGATGGAGTGTGGCATTTTGACATTATTTAGATCCATACGGGAAATAGAGGCCAACTGGAGAAACATGTTATCTCCCATTATCTGCAAATGAATTAGCTACTTATGATTTTTTTCTTATATTCTCAAGTTAATCATTTATTTAGCATTCTTTTAAGTTTACCAAAAGTGTGTTTATTGCTTTTAAGCCATAGTCTAACTAGAGTGATAAAAGAGTAAGCACAGAAATACTTTATTACTTTGCCAGTGTTTTAATGTAGCAACAACCAGTGGAGGCACCATTAAATGAGAAAGGAGTTATCAGCACAGGAACATATTATTAATTTGCTGCGCTTTAGCTGACTAATGAAGGATTTTAGCTGATTGATGACTATTAGCTGAAACAGATACCGAAAAGTGTTTCAACTCACATTATTTCTCATGAAAACTGCAACTTGGCTTACAGTGACTCTGGAGTTGATCTGTTTTGTATGTTCAGCCTCTTAACAATAGAGGGAAAGTTATGGTTTTATTTACATCTCTCCCTGAGCAGATTTACACACACACACACATATCCACCCTCCCCCTTAAGGGATCTGGGGATGTTTTACCTAAATGATTCTTACTTTCTGTAGGGTACAAACTGTGGCTTTGGTAATTGGTCTTGATTGTTGAGTTTAGAAGCCGGGAACATGGTAATTCTAGCCTCCAGTGCTGTTCAAAAACATGCACTACCCAGTACAGCACTCTTTGTAGCATGTTAATTCACTTTAAGAAATGTTAAAAGTTTGAAGGATCTCATTGTTCTTTTACTCTTCAGTGTGTATGATTTATTTTGAGGGAGTATAAATCAAAACACATTCTTGAAACATTTAAAATCTCTTAAAGGTATTTTGTGTGTGTGTGCGCGCTTATCCTGGCAGTATAGAATACTTTGTATACCAGAGCTAATGACAACAGATCTTTTAGGGTTTCTGTGTTGTAACAATCGCCACTGGGCAGACAGCTGCCAAACATCTTGCAATTAATCTGATCCATGTTGGCTTTCGTATCCTTTTTCTTTCAGAACAAATGCCCTGAGGTAGAGGAGTTGGTCTTCAGCCATTTTGTGATCTGTAATGACACACAGGAGACACTGCGGTTTGGCCAGGTGGATACTGATGAAAATATTCTGCTGGCGAGTCTCCACAGTCACCAGTACAGCTGGCGCTCTCACAAATCCCCACAGGTATTTGAGAAACACCCTTACAAACAGCCATTGTTAAGGTTGGGGATTCATTTCTTCTGCACTTGTGTGCTTGTCCAGTTATTTTCCTTTTTAAGTCTCCGAAGGAACCACACAGCGTAGCTACATCTGACGGAAACTCAAGAGTGTTTAGAGATGGGAGCACACGCTTCTCTTGGAATGGAGTGTTTTCCTGTTTAGCCCGGGTGCTTGGGGGGCAACAGGGTGTGGTGATGAAGAGGCTGACTCGAGAGCCAGGTTTGGATCCTAGCTGTGTATAACTTTGCTCTACTTTCTGTTCTTCAGTTTTCTCATATGTGTAATGGGGATAAAAGTAGTACCTATTTCAAAGGGTTATAAGGACTAAGTGAATTCATACATATAAGGCATTAATGTGTAAGCATTATGTGTTGGGTATTATTATTCATTTGTTTCTTCAGATTTTTTTCTGTGTGTGTCCTTGGTAGCAGGCACATGCTAGGCACTGGGAATTCAAAAAGAGGTAAGTCACAGGCCTTGCCCTCTGAGGACAGCTCACAATCTGTGATACAATGACAATGAAAAACTACATCCAAGGCAGCACTGAGAAAAGACACACCAGAGGATGTCTGTTTTCCAAGTAGTGTAATTTCATTTTCCTGTCCCTTTAGATGGGAATAATTAGAGATATGTGCCCTGTAGCGATAATATGAAGATGAATTAAATACAAAGATGTAGTCTTAAGTGAGCAAAATAAATCCTAGGAAGTACTCTCAAGAATAATGTATTTGTTAAACTGGATAATAAGGAAACTACTGCCTGCTTGTGATTAAAAGAAAGTCATTAGATTAGAGAACAAGTTTTCCCATCTGGTCTCTAGACCAGCATCAGACTACATTATACCCTTGGGCTCCAAATGAGGGTAGCTAGATGCTGATTTCTTACTTGTTTTTTCATCAGATTGCCACACTATTGGTATACAATTTGGAAAAGTAGATATAATGCAGTATTTCTTATTTTGTTCACATTAATCTGACAGGACACTGAAATACATGACTTTTTTTCATAAAAATTTTCTCACATGATATGGTATTACACTCATATTTTTAGGGTAAATCACATACCCTTGTTTTCTAATTTTCCTCTTGAGAAATGTCCATGTTAGAAGTATTTAAGTTGTTTCTCACTTGTAACATAAAGGATGTTTTGTTTTAAATTCATCTATTTTTTATTTTTTGCCTATGGATTACAAAAGTGAGAGCATACAGGTATACAGACAAAACCAAACAAAAACACCTATAATTCCAACCACCTAGAGAGAACTCATATTAACACTTGCTGTATAACCTGTTAGATCTTCTAAGTTTCCATTGCCATTGCATTCCCAGCAGTGAATTGTGAGGGACAGGAAAGAAGCCTCTGAGAAGCTACAGTAACATGTAATTGTACACTGTACTTGTAGCCACTTTACTGATGCACACACAGCAAGCTCCAGGCCTTAGCCGGTAGAAAGCAAAGCAGAGGAAGCTTAACTCTCCACAGTCATTTGAAGATGCATAGCTTGCATATCCCTCAGAGATCCTCAGGATTCCCTGGACACTGGAGCCAGGATGGGAAGGTGATCATAAGAGAACAACTGGCTCAGGAGTGTGGGGAGCAGTAGTGTTCATGTTACAGACATATAGTTTCTGGGTGGAGAGGAGGTCAGCAGGAAAGAATGAATAAACAACCACTGTCACCAGCACACCTTTCATTTTCATACTTGTTTGCACTATTTCAAAGGCCTTTTTGTATTTATTACAAGTTTTATTTTCACAGCATTCCTGTGTAGTATTATTTGTTATGCATATTTTATAGATAAGGAGACAAATAGAAATGTTAAGTTAGGTAGTGGTAGAGTTAGGACTGAACTCCTTATCTTTTAATTATCAATACAGTGTCACTTCGACTTTGTCTCACTCCCCTAGGTTTTGGCAGCATGATTTGTCTGTTAGAATAGCCAGGCTGTGAAGTTTGAAAAGAAGGGCTGAGAAATTACTGGAATAGTAGGCCACAACTAAAGCTAAACTAATAGGGGATTCTTAGTCCAAGTATGAACTTTGCAAAGTCTTAACTGTGTTACCAAAAATAATAGGAGCTTTTTAATGACAAACTGTAAACATAAAACAGGTATCTAATAAACTTTGTTCTTTCTTTTAAATTTGTAACTGCATCTTGTGGATGCAACTTTTAAAATAAGCTGCAGTCATTATAATCTTAAGACTAAAACCTAGATGATATTTATA
Source organism: Macaca nemestrina (assembly GCF_043159975.1). Taxonomy (NCBI): domain Eukaryota; kingdom Metazoa; phylum Chordata; class Mammalia; order Primates; family Cercopithecidae; genus Macaca; species Macaca nemestrina. The sequence goes on along the minus strand of NC_092132.1, from coordinate 45,656,848 downwards.
AAAAACAATGTCTTCTTACTATATTTCTATATGCTAATGTAAGTGTTTTAGGACCCTCTGAAGCCAGAAGCCTTAATGGGCCCAGGGGGTCTTCATGGAATTCCTTACATTCACAGTTGCAGATTCTGCTGTGTTCTAATGAGAGTCTACGTGAGGATCAGAAAAACTAACCACTCAGCTTCAAACTGCACCTGGAGCTTGTCATAGATGCACAATTGAGCAAAATATTCCTTTTTCCAGACTCCAAGTCATATCCTGCATCGCCCAGCAAGCTTCGTTTTAGGAACATTTGTGTCTGCATGTTTATGCTGCCTTGGGTGTTAGTCAATTCATAGTCTCAGGGAGGATTTCTAAAGTTCATGGAACTTAACTCCATTAAACAATGTAACTAACATTGCAGAGATCAACAAAGTGGCAGTGACACCTGGAAAGGTTTCAAAGAGGTCAAGATATCTTAAAACCACACAAGAGGTTGCTAACAACAGTTAAGTCCCAGTAGGATGAAAAGAAACATGGACACAACCAATTCTAGAAATCCAAAGCTGACAAACCTTTCAGAATTGAAAGTCATAAAATGCTCCTTATAGTTTCTAACACATACTCTGGGGCAGAATCACTTAACATTCTGGATATCTCACAACAATTTCTTGCCTAAACAAACAAAGGAAGAAGAAAACTATTTCCTAGGGAATAATTGAATATATTCAGCTGCACAGAATCATAGATGCCATCACAAAGGGCTCTTAAATATTCCAATTCAGTAGACTTTAGATCAGGTTGGATGAGAACAATAACCAGCAAGGGACTGCTCTTCAGAAAAGTATGTCACATTACGCTACATTGAATCTAGGGACTAGAGGTGTGAGTGTATAAATGTTTTCCCACAATATAGGCAGTATGTGCAGTTCATAGTCAAGGGAAGCTTTGTTTAATTTAGACAAACAAGCTATAGTGATATCAACTAGTAGGATCAACATAAAACCAACTAGTAGGATTTATGTAGAGGCTGTTTAACTTCCTTTTTTGGTTAATAGAGAGCACTGTTGGTTAAACTGCTTGGAATAGTATTGCCTTTATCTTTTATGTAAGGATTTACACTTGCTTTTAACCTCAAACATGTACAATTTATGGATTATGCATTTTTTTCAGAATTGCAGAATTCTAGTTACCAATGACTTAATTGTGGTAATCAAACCATCAAGCAAGTGGAAATAGGCTCTAGACAGACCTATGGAAAATAATATAACATTTATCCTAAATGAATATAACAGAAGTTTCATAAGCTCATGAAACAGTAAATATTTAAAACTGCAGGTCAGGAATAGTGGTTCATGCCTGTAATCCTAACACTTTGGGAGACTGAGGCAGGAGGATTACTTGAGGCCAGAACTTCTCAAGACCAGGCTGGGCAACATAACAAGACCCAATCTCTACAAAAAATTTAAAAATTATTGGGGTATGGTGGCACATATCTGTAGTCCTAGCTACTTGGGAGGCTGAGGCAGGAAGGAGTATTACTTGAGCCCAGGAGTTCAAGACCAGCCTAGGCAATATAATGAGACCCCATCTTAAATAACAAAGCAAAATGTAACAAGGTAAAATTAATTTCAATGAGCAGCAGAGCATCTTGGAAATATTCATTAAACAGAGTGACACATAGAGACAAAAATATAAATCCTACATTACTTTAAAGCAGAGGTGGCAAACTTTTCCTATAAAGGGCCAGATAGTAAATATTTTAAGTTTTCAGGATTTACAGTTTGTTGCAGCTACTCAACTCTGTGTAAAATCAACCATAGGTGATATATAAATGAATGAGTGTGGCTATGTGCCAATGAAACTGTATTTATGGGCAATAACATTTAAATTTCATATAATTTTCAAACATCACAATTATTACTCTTTTGATTTTTTCCATCCATTTAAAAATGTAAAAACCATTCTCTGCTCATAGGCTATCCAAAAATAGGCTACATGCCAAATTTGGCCTATAAGCCTAAGTTTGCCAACACTTGCTTTAAGATTTCTCAGTTGATCAAATTCAGTAGACTAAAGGTTTGATTTAAAATTGTTTTCATTCTGACCTCACTGGTATTCCTATCATTTGAAAGCTTGGTACAAAGTTTAGAAATTGAGAAATGACAGATAATCGTTTAAATCTAACTTTTATGTAATTAACCTGTACTCACCAAATTACAGTAAAATATTTTTATTATACTCGTTCTGGTCCTAATCAGTGTATAACAGAAAGTTCTCCGGTTTTCTTTTTGTATGTAACAATATTTTAAAATGAGACCTGGTCATTTTTTCATTTGTCTAAAATGGAAAGCAACAGGTTTTGAGTATCTGCCTATCTTTTAGTAATTCCAGCCAGTTGTCAGTTTCATTAACGAGACTGTAATTCTTAGTTACTATGCTTTACAAATCCATTTGTATAATGCATGTATACATATATATTTAGAGAAAGAGCATATTTCTTGTTGCCACAGTAACAATTTAAAAACTTAAAAAGCAGACTTGGGGGACAAAGAAATACTCTGCGTTGCCAAAGCTGATAAATTTTTCAAGTGTTCTCCTATGTGTGCATGCATGTTAAAGTTTGTTTAGAAAAGGCAAATGAATAGACACTATTACACACTGGAGTTGCTAATGGAATTGGTACTTAATTTCTAGAAAGCAGTTGGGTAAGAAACTTCAGGCCGGGCGCGGTGGCTCAAGCCTGTAATCCCAGCACTTTGGGAGGCCGAGACGGGCGGATCACGAGGTCAGGAGATCGAGACCATCCTGGCGAACACGGTGAAACCCCGTCTCTACTAAAAAAATACAAAAAAAAACTAGCCGGGCGAGGTGGCGGGCGCCTGTAGTCCCAGCTACACAGGAGGCTGAGGCAGGAGAATGGCATAAACCCGGGAGGCGGAGCTTGCAGTGAGCTGAGATCCGGCCACTGCGCTCCAGCCCCGGCGACAGAGCGAGACTCCGTCTCAAAAAAAAAAAAAAAAAAAAACTTCAAAGCTATTAAAATTATCGTAGACTTTGACCCAGTAAGTCTCCCAATAGTAATCTACCCTCTGGAGAGAATGCAAATTAAAACAAAGATTTTTATACAAACAAAGTTTATCACAGTTTGTCACAAAATATTTAAAACACCAAAATGTTCACTTTTAAGGAGTTAAGTAAAATCTGGCATAAGACTATCTTATAGATATATTATGGGATCTTTACATTTTTACATGGAATGGGGGAAGTGCTACCTATCATATCATATAAGTCACAAAAGCAGAATATAAAATTCTATATATACAATGTGATCATAACAACACACAAGTAAATGCATTAAAAATACTGGAAAAAGACATGTCAAAATGTTATCACTGGTTGCCTCTGAATGTTGAGTTAAGGTGATATACGTCTATTTTTGTAACATTTTTATGTACTTTTCAACTTCTTAATAAGGACAAAGAAATTAAATTTGAGACATTAAGCACCACACACACCCAAAATTCACATACAGACTAAAAGGAACTCCAAATACTAACCCTTAGGAACACCGGCAAGTGTAATGATATATCAAGAGTGTTATCTTTATTACTTCTTATACAAACTATGGCAATAGTTTTTCTCAGTTGTTCTCTTAGTTAACAGTTTTGCCCTGTTTTAACTCTGACTTATCTTGCAGACTACAGCTGAAGTAATTTTCCTAAATACTTTGTTACACTTTCCTGTCCAGAAACTATCACAGGCTACACCATGATTTATTAAATAATATCCAAATTATCTGGCATCCAAGGCCTAACTCAGTCTTTTCACAGGCCCTCCTGTCGGCCATTATTTCTCTGTAGCTGTTTATTTAGTCTCCCTTACGTTCATTTTTTAATCAGTATATTTTTATGTATTACCTATTGTGTTTAAATATATACATTCTTCCAAAGAACTTACTATCTATTGAGGGACCCAGAAAAGTAAACAAAGTATTATAGACATGACAGTATCTATCAATCTATCAGGATATCATTGCAGTAGTTCAGGACAGAGAGAAATGAGGGGTGACTAATGAAAACACTAGCCGTAGGGAAGAAATGCCAGGGAATCAGGAAGTAAAATCAATTGCATCTGGATATGAACAAAGTCTTAATGGGAACCCAAAGGAAATGTTTCCAAACCCTACATGAGGATGGGAATCTGGCAAGGCTTCCAGACAGAAGGGATATTTGTATTACATGTTAATGCCTTGGAGTTAGCTAGGCCAGTGAAGTGAGGGTGGAGGCAATATTCCAGCTAAAAGGACCAACATGTGTGAAAGCCACAGAGACACGAAACAATATGGCACAGAAGGGGAACTTGACTAATTTGGCTACAGTGTAGAGCACATGTGTGGAGCTGCAAGAGGGGGAAATAGGCTAAGGCCATGAGGGCTCTTGTATGCTGTGCTAAGTTTTAATGCTGTCTTCAGGCCATGATAGCACAAAGGTATGATAATCTACATACCCAGAGAGATCAAAGTTAGCTTTCCACAGAAGCTGAGTTTGAACAGTAAGTATAGGTTGCCCCAGTGGACGATAGTGGAGGAAGTACACCAAGAAGCATCAGGGAGGTTATATAAACAGCAAGTTATGGTCAAGGGATTTCAGGTTTTGTGCAGTGTAGCTCAATCATAAAAATTGCAGAGGAAATATATGCTGGTCCACTGGCTCTTAGAGTGGTAGTGGTGGGGACCCCCTGATTGTAGGGATGGCCAACTTTCATGGTGTAAATACTCCAAAGCTTATTTCAAGCTACCAATGGTTTGACCACCAGTTTGCAAAATCTCTGAATACTTAATTGCTGGTTTTCACAAACAAGATATGAGCCAGCTCCAGCACACCACTGTCTGACGGAGTTATGTTCTCAAGAGCCTGGGAATCCATTTCAAGAAGATACACATCTATGTGATGGGCAGCTCTTGGCTACTGAACGGGTTTAAGTAGAGGAATGCCATGATCACAGATGTATTTCAGAAAAGTTCTAGTGTATTTGAGAAGAGAGTCTAGAGAAGATTGAGAATACAAGCAGAGACTACTATGGGTACTGCTGCATAGTCCAGGAGTGAGAGAGATTATAGTAACAGAGCTAAGACAAAGTAGAAGACATTAAATGATATAAATGCCTAAGAAACTGATACTTCTGTGAATAACAGCCACACATTCTGAACAGAACTTAAAAAACAACAACAACAAAACAAACAACAACCACCAGAAAAACTGCCTGAAGGCTCTGGAGACTAAAACAAAGGCAGATTTTGGAGGGGAGTCAAAATTTTGAGCAAGTAATTTGCAGGATGACTTTCCCATTTTTTTGACTTTGCCTTGAGGCAACTGCAGTCACGGCAGAACAGGGGTGGCCTATCATCTTTCTGGCCCAGGGTACCAGGGGAAATAGCCAAGCATCCGAGGATGCTAGAGAGTGAAGAGAAAACCCTGGAGAGGAGAAAGCCATAAAATGGGAATATAACATTTTTAAATTTGGCCCAACTGTTCAGCTGACTGCTGAACCACACACATGCTTGGGGCAAACTGAATGCAGTTTGTACCCAAGGCTTAAAGAAATAAACTAACCTGAGCTGCTGCTCACCCAAGTATGAGAATTTCCAGTTTGAGTCTAAACAAGTTAGTTACCTGTTAACTACAAACATCAACACTCTTTGGAGCAGTCATAAGAGAATCCAGAGTCTCCACAACAAAACAGGTACAATGTCCATAATGTAACCCAAAATTACTTGACAGATAAGAGTCAGGAAAAAGAAATGTTACTCAGTTTCAAGGGAAAGACAATTCATAGATGTTAATCCAAAGATGACCCATGTTGGCATTATCAGACATGTACTCTAAAGTGTCTGTGTCAAAGGTGAAGGGATTTTACAGATGTAATTAAGGTCCTAAATTAGTTGATTTTTAGTTAATCAAGAGAAAAAAATCTTTGGATGGGCCTAAGATAAAAACCCTAAAAGAGTGATTGGACCCTTTTGTAAGGAGAGAGAGGCATAGAGGCTCCTGCTGGCCTTGGGAAGCAAACTGTCATGTTATGATGGCCTATTAAGAGGGTTCTGGGGCAGGGAGCTGTGGGAAGCCTCCAGAACCAGCACGAGGCAGTAAGAAGTTAAGGCCCTTGTTTTATAGCCACAAGAAAATAAATTCTGCCAACAACTTAAGCAAGCTTGAGTAGAGGCTTCCCAAGTCAAGCCTCCAGATCAGAATGCAGCCAACTGACAGCTCATTTGGAGTCTTATGAACCCTAAACAGATAACGCAGCTAGCTATACGTGGACTCTTGACCAACAGTCACTGTGAGAGAGTAAATGTGTGCTGTTTTAAGCTGCTAAATTAGTACTAATTTGTTACAGAGCAATAGAAACATAATACATGGGCCAAGCATGGTGGCTCACGCCTGTAATCCTAGCACTTTGGGAGGCCATGGCAGGTGGATCTCTTGAGTCCAAGTGTTAAAGAGCAGCCTGGGCAATATGGTAAGATCCTGCCTCTACCAAAAAAAAATTAGCCAGGCATGGTGGTGCACATCTATAGTCCCACCTACTAAGGAGGCTGAAGTGGGAGGATTGCTTGACCCTGGGAGGCAGAGTTGGCAGAGAGCTGAGATCACACCACTGCACTCCAGCCTGGGCAACAGAGCAAGACCCTGCATGAAAAAAGTATATATGTGTGTATATATATATGTGTGTGTGTGTGTGTGTGTGTGTGTGTATGGAGACAGGGTCTTACCCTCTCCCCATATATATACATAAAGTACATGATGGAAGAATAAAGTAAATTTGAAGATATCAGGAACATCATTATGAAACTACTGAAAACCAAAGATAAAAGAGGAAATTTTGAAAGCAGCCAGAGGAAAACACATTACCTACAACACATTAGGAGAACAACAATCAAATTACTATGGACTTCTCTTTAGATACCATGGAGGCTAGAAGACAGTGGAACAGCATCTTTAAATTGCTGAGAGAAGGTTTAACTTGATAGAGGTCTGTTTGGAAGAAATTTGGGAGGTTAAAATAACCAGGATTTGATTATTGATCATGGAAGAGAAGGGTCTGGTTTGACTCTGAGGTTTCAGACTTAGGTGATGTGTTGCCAGTTTTGCTATTGGCCAAGACCAGGGAGCTGAGTAGGAAAATGTTTGAGAGACAGATAATGGGGCAGGGTGTAAGAGCACAACAGAGTAATCCTGAAAACCATTTTGGACACATTGAATTTTAGGCTGCTATAGAGGGCAGGAAGGATGGTATATTAGAAAAAGCACAAATTTGAAGCCATAAATACCTGAGTTTCACTCCTAAGGTTTGATAGCTGCATGAAGAATGGACAGTTTCTTAATTTCTTGGAGCTTCAACTTCCTCTTCTGCATAATTAAGTGACTATTGTAAATATTCCATGAAAAACATTCATAAAGCTCCTAGTAAAGGACTCAGCTTGGCTGGGTACAGTGGTGGCTCACGCCTATAATCCCAAAACTTTGGGAGGCTAAGATAGGAAAGATAGCTTGAGGCCAGGTGTTTGAGACTAGTCTGGGGCAACATAGCAAGACCCTGTCTATACAAAACATTTTTTAAAGTAGAAAGAACTTGGCTCTCTATAACCAAGGGTTCCTTTTTAGTCCTTTGCCCCTAACTAGACATCCAAATGGACATGTAAAGTAGGCAAATTCAATGTAAGAGGCTGGAGCTCAAAAGAATAGTCTGACCTGGAGATACAAATTTGGCCTGTTATTGGTGCCTAGCTAGAAGTGGGAACAAATAAGCATGCCCAAGGAGAGAGTCCTAAGAGAAGAACTATCTGTTGCTGCAGAACAATGTACAATGGTGATATAGGCATACGATAACTACAGTAGACATTTCCATGCATAAAATGAGAAAACAGAAGACACACAGGAGTTTCTGGTCCATAGAAATTCTTAAATTCAATCAGATAAATGTTGGAAGTTTCTTAATTAGTACTCAGTATTACTCCCACTTGGAAGTAGCTCCCTGTTGCTCGTGGCTTTGTGCACTTGGCTCCAGCCTCTGAGTCACGCATTCTTTTCCATGAAAAGTAGCTTTTGTTTGCACCTTGTAGTTTTCCCAGCCTGCTTTCTGCTGGTAGAATTTTGAAGGTTCAGAGTCGTCTTTTCATTTTGTACTATCCTTACCTCTTTCAGTCTAAGTTGGCAGTGTTTCTGCCAATATTATTCTTTAAACAACTTTGTGGGTCTCTTGTTATTCTTACTGAGGTTTACTATAGTAGACAAAATTACCCCCATGTATCTTTTAGATAAGCCCTTCTCTACTTGAAGATTTTTCTGATATTACTGAGGGACATAACCCTTCAGTGTCTTAGAACTCCTTTTGTTTTTGACTAGTTCTCTGAGCTATCAATTTAGGTCTTTCTAAGGTCTTTCAAAAGATTTTACAGGCATATTATTTGCTTCATATTTAGACCCAGCTTTTCTGACCATGTCCTGGATTTGATCTTTGCTGGGAAGCCATTTCTTCATTTTAGCATCATTTGCATCTCATAAGGCTAGGAACTTTCAAAATAGCAAGTCCTGGCTCCTTTTTATCTGACAGTCCTTCCTTAAGCTTATATCTCCCCTTGTGGATTTTAATATTAGCAGCAGGTAGAAGCTAGGAGGCACTTCAACACTGCCTGGAAATCTACTTAGCTAGATCATGTAGTTTATTAGGCAAATTTTCTACTTTCCGTGTTACTGCAGGTGATAGTGTTGAAAAACTTTCTGCCACCACATAGCAAGGATCCCCTTTCCACCCATTTCCAATAACATTTTTCTCACTCTCTAGCTGGCAGTCTCCTCTAGGACCATCACGTTTCTATTAATAATCTCTCTGAAGTATGTAGACATTCACTAACGCTCTTTCCAAGTTCTTCCAGTTTTTACTCACTTTCCAGCTCCAAGCCTCCTCCACATTTTAGACTTCTGTTACAGTAGTATCCCATTTACAGATACTAAATCTCTATTAGTCACCTATTGCTATATAAAAAGTTACCCCAAAACTTGAGTATGTAAAGCAATAAGCACTTCTTATCCCACAGTCTTGTTAAGAATTTGGGGCATGGTCTAACTGAGTGATTCCAGCTCAGTGTTTCTGATAAGGTTGTAATCAAGACAGCAGATGGAGCTGCACTCATCTGAAGGCTCATCTGATCTGGAAGATGCATCTCCAAAATACTTACCTCCATGACTCTTGGTAGGAGACCTCAGCACTTCACTACAGGGATCTCTCCAGAGAGTTACTTGAGTAGTCTCATGACATGGCAGCTGCTGTCTTCCAGATCAAGTGATCCAAGGCAGAAGCCACAATATCTTTTATGGCCTAGCCTCAGAAGCCATTCATTGTCTTATTTGTAATATCCTACACAGATCTGCCCTATTCAGTAGGGGACTACACAAAGGCACAGATAACAAGAGGCAAAGATTACTGGGGCTATCTTGGAGGTGAGCTTGCAAAAGGATCAGTAGCTGAATTTGGGAGTTGGGCTGTGAAATAAAATGTATTGAGAGGAAATAAGAGCTGTGAGGAAAACCAAGATGTCACAGGAAAACCAGGACATAATGGTGTTTTAAAATCCAAAAAGGATATTTAGAGGGATAGAATTATCAGTGTTGTTAAATGTCCTAAGGGAACTGAGTGAGGTAAGAATTGAAAAAAAGAGACTATTGTATTCGGCAATTGGAACATCATTGATGGCTCAAGGAAAGCACTTTCAGTAGAGAGATAGGGATAAAAGCCAGATTACAGTGGGCTGAGAAGTGAATGGGAAGTGATGAAGTGGTGATGATGAGCATGAAGTTTTTGTTTGTTTGTTTTAGTATTAATTATGTGTTAGCTACAGAAAGCCACAGGGTTAAGGAACAATTTTAAATGGAAGAAGAGTTAGGCACACTACTATAGGAGAAGAAAGAAATAAAGAAATTAATGACACAGAAGAGAGAATCACTAATGGCATAAAATCTTAGAAGGGAAGAAAAGGAAAGAATTCAGATCACAAGTGGAAGGACTGATCTTGAAGGAAGAAGTTTATACCAAATATTTATTGCTGTTTAACAAACCATCCCAACACTTAGCGACTTAAAAACCATTTATTAGCTCGTGAGTCTGTTGGTCAGACATCTAGGTGAACTCAAGAGGGTCTTCTGTGGGTCTCACCTGGTCTCACTTAGGAGGCTGAAGTCAGCTGGAAATCAGTGAGGGCTGGGTGGTCTACAATGGCCTCACCCACATATTTAGTGGTCAGCAAGCTGTTTGCCAGGTGTCTTGGTTCTCATCCACGTGATCTCACCAATAAGCTAGCCAAGCTTCTTCACCTGGTAACACTGTCCCAGGAGAATGAGAGCAGAGACTCCAGGGCCTCTTGAACCTGGGCTCAATTCACACAGCCTCACTTCCACTACATTCTGTTTCACAGAGCAAGCCACAAGGTTAAGCCAGATCCAAACAGTAAGGAACTAGATCTTGGTAAGAGTTGCTGCAGAGAATTTGTGGCCATTTGCAATGTACCACAATAGTCTCCTCCTATTCTTGAGATAGGAGGGAGAGAATGAAGATGGGCATGAATATGGTTGAGGTTGTATTGGATGTTTGCTGAGAATGAAAGGGAAGAAAAAGAGGACTTTAATAAGGTATTGTTTCCACAATATTTAATCCTGTATCTTGCTTATAATAGACAGGCGGGAAGTGTTCCTTTATTTTTGTTATTTTTTTGAGACAGAGTTTTGCTCTGTGGCCCAGGCTGGAGTGCAGTGGCACGTCCACAGCTCTCTACAGCCTCTGAGTCCTGGGCTCAAGCGATCCTCCTACCTCTGCTTCCAAAAGTGCTGGGATTACAGGAGTGAACCACCACACCCAGCCAATAAATGTTCATTGAATAAGTTTTGGGATTTCCCAAGAACATAGATTTAAAACCTTAATAAAATTATAAACACTATTATTTGCATAATGTTGGATACTTTTGTATATACTATTAATATACACACAAAGGAGGCACTGAGCTCAAAATACATGCCTCAATATACTGTCAATTCAGTTGGGCTCTTAAGAGTAGCTCCTGGTCGCGCACCCCTCCCCTTTTTCCCATTCCTGCCCCTTTGGCCTCCTTATGGCCTCTAATGAAAAGTCATAAAATAGAAACATGCTACAGAAGAAGATTAGCAATATACTTCAATTGGGCACAACTTTCATGTGTGTCTAACTCTTCACATTTTTGTTTAGCCTTTTGTGCTTATTCTATGAAAATTTTTATTGTTTACCACAAACTAAAAGTATATAGCTTAATCACTAAATATTATATATTTAAAGTAGATGTCATTACAAGTTAAATTTGCCACATAATGTCTTTCTCTAATTGTGGAAATAGTTTCCCAGAAATCTACAGTATCACCCTTATTGTTGTGTAAGGCACAGCTGTCTGCAACTAGCAGTTCCATTTGGGGAGGAAGGATTTTATGCCTTTGCTCCCGAGTGGCAGTAACAAGCTTCTTTTTATTGTTGCTGACATTAAGATAGCTAAAATCAACAGTGAGGTAAACACTTCTTGGGACCATCTGGCAAGGATTTTAATCCAAAATATTCTGTAAACACTGACTCCATTTGAGTACCCAGGAACTACCGTCCAGCCACCATCAACTGCATTTTCATTTCAGTTTTAAGCAGTAATTGAAATAGCAAAAAAAAAAAAAAAAAAAAAAAAAAAAAGTAGTCTGTAGACTCTGTCCCTTCACTTTTTTCTCTTAAAATATTTTTAGTTTCATCAGGGATTCCAGGAAACTTACATTCTCTGAGGGAGATTACAGTGCCTTTTGAAGTCACCAATAGAAGTAAATGGGGTCCTAGCAGTTTTGTTCATTAAGTATTTAATGCATAGAGCATATTTGGAATTTTTTCATTTTCTGTTGGGAGATACATTCTACCTAAATCAGAGGCAGAAGTTTAGGGTTGAGTTTTCCTTTTCCTTTATATTTCAAAGTTTCTTTGTAAAACTAGTTTATAAAATGACCAATTTCAAGATTTTTAAAGTCTTTCACAAGAAATGGCAAAGATAGGATTGTGATAGGGTCCTTTATCCAGTCCCAGGGCTGATTTCTAGAGTTTTCTGCAAGCCTGCATGAAAGAGAATGGGGATATTTCAAGTGCGAAGCGCCCAGAGGAATGGCTGCTGGTGCTGCTAATGGTCTCTCTGTTCCTCCCCTGGCAATAAATCTCAGATATTGAAATATAGCTTTGGAGAAGAATATACTGAAGATTTCTTAAGCTTTTTACAAGACACTCAAAGCCTTTTCACAAGCCAGTGCTCTGCAAATGTAAATTCTTGATGTCTAAACATAAAGGTCCTTTACCAAGTTAATTTTAAATGTGAATTTTAATACAGAATACTTGGAGAAAGGGAATGCAGCTGGACTATTAAAGCATGGTATTTTGCCATTTTTAAGTAATGGGAAATACTGATTAAGAATGTTGTAAAGATTTCAGCATACATAATGTGATTGTCTTTAATCATAACTTGTTACCATGAGTCTGTGTAACAAAAGCATTAACTCAAAGACAATGGCATACCTATTATACTGTGGCACTTATTATTTCCGTGCTTTTAAATTATTTCCAGAATATTGAAGAGCTTATTATTTAAAGGTCAGAATAATGCCCAAGACATGGCCAAGCCCACTGAGTGTCAGATGCATGGAATGTTGGATGACTTCATAGTTATGAAATTATTTCATTTCTCATGATAATTCCTGACTTGCCAAGTTAGTGAATTTTAAGAACTCTGAGAGCAGATTTTAAGATAAATGTGAAATAATCCATACTTCTGGAGTCAGGGACTTCCCTTCAGGCATTAGTTCATATTTGACTTGCTTGACTTACACTTGGGGATAAAATGAGTTAGGACAAGGTCTTAGATACCACATTCCCTTACTGGGAAAGGAAACCAACTTGCACAACTTTGGCTGGCTCATATTTCTTGTTATACAGGCACTAAGAAGCAGCGTTTGCCATGAAATACTTTATTTAACCTTTACAAAAATGTTTTCTTAGTACGGCAAGGCAGCTTAGTTAAAATAAATAACTGTAAAAATTTTGGATTTCTCTTATATCCATCTATTGACTTCTTTTTTTCTAATTAAAAATTAAAGATAATTACAGTTGTCCACATTGCCATGATGACTAAAAAATGAAGATTATGTAAAAATCGCTTGATCTTTTCTTAGGACATGTGCTGGCATGTCTTCTATTTTACATTAAACTAAATTTTACTGAGTAGTGAATGTTACATCTGAGAACAGTTTAAAAGAAAGCTTTTATTCAAACTTTAGGTAGGTTTCTCTATTGTTTGTATTTTGTCAAAATTGATTTGCAAACAAATAAAATCTGATAATTTGACTCACAGAGTATTTATCCAAATCTGAATGACTGACAGACAGCCTCTCCAATTTCTTATCTTGTTGCTCCCATTTCTCAGCTCACCTAAATTATTCATCATCATTTCCTTCTAACATACTCTTAACTCTTCCACTGAAGAATTGGGTCTAACCAAATGCATGGCGACCATTGACTATCATTCTGTTAAGAGTGTGTCTGCATAGCATCACAATCTCCTGGTTGTTGACATAACTTAAGCAATCAAAGTCTGTATTTATTTTACTTATTTTTAAAAAAAGAAAATGTGAATTATTTCAGATTTTATAGACAGTCCATCCTCTTCTGTATATACATATATATCAAAGTTCTTTGAATCTGTGCTTTTCAACCCTTTGTGGTGGTACCAAGGGTAAACAGTCTTAAAGACTGTCACACAATTCTAGACGTAAGGCAGCTATTAATATCACAGCTTATGTTTTTTCAGTCACGTATCATTTAACTATAGGGAAGCCTTTAGAAGAATGAAAACAATAGATATGTAAAATGTTGAAATGACCTCTTTAAAACAAGCCTATTTATCATTTCATACTTTTTAACAGTATTTATATCTGATTTCATGATTGAAATGTCCAAAAAAGTTATGCATAAAATTTAAAAATAAAATATTTTAATGCATGAAACATCTTTCTCATTAAATCTTTTTGCAAAAATGTTTATGCAGTATATTAGTTTTTCCTAAATTAGGTCACTTAGATTTAATTTTTTTTTAGCCCAGAATACCCATTAAGCATCTCAGTGTTTTGTAGAAAATAATTTAAATGAAACGATGATACTATTCTCCCCACTTTTCTTTTATTAGGTTATTTTAAGTATGTAAATTTCAGCCAGAGATTGAACAGAGATTAATTCCTGAATAATAAAAATCCATAAATAAATTCTTGAATTTAGAGTTGTGTTTATAGTTATTTGTGAAAAATAATAAAAAGATTCTATGGCTTGATTATAGGTATGTTGAAACATCAAGCCTTAATGTTTGCTAGAAACGTGTGAAATCTGATACCCTGACTTACCCAGGGAAATTCAAATGACTATTACAAAGTATATGATGAAATGACACAATGCAGTGTTTTAAAGCTATGAAGAATATAGATATAGCATATGAATAGCATTATTTCAAACAGCCAAACAGTGACTTTCTTGTCAGTTACTTTGTTTCATTGTCTTTCATGCATCAATCCCTGGTGTTTATTGATGATTGATGCTCTGAGAGGAAATAGTAGTTACTGACCTAAGAGTTCACTTCCTCTTCACCCTGCCTTCCTATATCTCTCTCTCATCCTCTGTCTCAAGATTTGACCTCCTAAAACAATGACTTTTTTATTCCAGAGTTACTCCTTCTTTCCAAAATCAGTATTCAGTGACTCCATTTGGGTTACGATCAAAACTATTAGAGGAAAGTAAGCTGACAAGTTGATAATAGAAAGTTAATTTTCTAAATTCTGTTAAAATAAATAACCAGGAGTTGTTTTCAAAAATAGTTTGAAGCCATAGCTTGCTGCATTTATGGCTTGTCTTTGTTTCTAATATAATCAATATGTTTGTAGACACAAATTTTGTACAGAAATAACCACTCCATCCCTGGTTGTCACATGACAGGTTAGGTTGTCACCTACTTTTGTTTATCAGAAGTAACATTACTATCATCTTTTGTTCTATTTCAACGTGTCTTTCTTATTTTGGGGAGTAAGCAAAATACATTCTCTGGTCAAACTTTTAACTTCCCCAAGCAGAACCCTCAGAAGCCCTGTGTTTTTCTTACTCTAACAACATTTTGTAGTGTAATTATTCTTATTGAATATCTGTTTATCCTACTATATTGTAAGCATTTTCAGCCCAAGTGAACTGTCTAGTTCTTTTCTATATCTACCATGTGTAGTACAGTTAGTTGGCTTATGGTAAACATTTAATAGCTGTAAATCCTTAAAAATATTCGCCAAATTGAGCCAGATACAGTGGCGCATGTCTGCAATCCCAGTACTTTGGGAGGCTAAGGTGGGCAGATTGCTTGAGCTCAGAAGTTCAAGAGCAGCCTGGGCAACACGGCCAAACACCAGCTCTACAAAAGATACAAAAATTAGTAGGGCATGGTGCGCCTGTAGTCCCAACTACTCAGAAGGCTGAGGTGGGAGGATCACTTGAGCCCATGAGGTTGAGACTACAGTGAGTCATGATTGTGCCACTGCACTCAAGTCTGGGCAATAAAGGGAGACCCAGTCTCAAATAAAAAAACAAGCTGTTGCCCTAGGGTAAAAAGTTCACATAATCGCATTAAATGGCTCCTAAGAATCATGCGAATATGTAACATAGCAATATAGCAAGTCAGACTCTGTACTAGGAATTATGGAGGCTACAGAGATGAACTGAAGATCATGTCACCCTCTTGGCAAAGTGCCAAGCGTGCAAGTTGGGAAAATTTGGCTTTGACTAGGAGGCTGAACTTGAACTTTTAAAATAGAAATGTACAATTTCTTTTTACCTAAAATGTGTCCTCTCTAGGCATACTATTAGACATTTTTTATTTTAATAACATTTTTGTCTGATTGCCAAATAAGACATAGTTGTAATATTAAATTTGGAAATTACCTGAGGAAGCACACAAAACACACATGGAAAAAAGGAAACTTAAAATGCATAATCCCATAACCCTGAACTAACCACTGTTAGCATTATGGCATATTTCTAGCCTTTTTCTTCCTTTGGAATAGGCATACATACTTTTTGTTTATTTGTTTTACAAAAATGGGGGTACTGCACATACCTTTTTGTAATGTGTGTTTTTCAATTAATCTGTTGTTAACTGATAGCATTAACATGTTTTCATGCTATGATTGTTTTTCAGCCACTTGAAAGTACTCTACTGTTAGTATAGTTTTGAACAGAGGCTCTGAATAACTTCAGATCTTGTATCTTTCCCTTCCCAACACTCTGGCCCTGTGTACCTGAAGAAATCCCTCAGCCCCTGTGTACCTCCATTTATTTTTTCATCTGTCTACCTTACAAGATTGTTTTAAGGAATAAGTAATATTAAAAAGCCCTTAGCCCAGTGCTTGACACATAATGTCTAATAAAGGAAAGCTGTTTTTATTTTTACTGTGTTATTTGACCAATTTCCTAATACTGCCAAATTTTTATTATTAAACTAGCACTGGGATAAACATACATCTAGATACATTCTTTACACACATCTGTAATTATTACTTTAGGATAGATTATTTCATAGAATTGATGCATCAATAGGTATTACAAGTCAGATTTTTTGTATATAAGGATTACCTTTCAGCCACAATTTTTATTCCAACCACATTTTTATGAATGTGTCAGGTTTCCCTCTATTGTAAGAGGTTGTTTCATGCTAATTACACAGTATTTGTGGCCTTCAATTAATTCAAATAAGCTTGAGAGAAAACTTACAGCACCCATATTTTGTGGAAGAATAGCCAACACTTACATCACAACAATGCAGCCTCCATTATATCACACCCTGAATGATTTAGAAAGGCTTTCACAGTTGAGCTTACTTTCTCTTTTTCTTTTTCCTACCAAAACAAACTACATCAAAGGGTTCAAAAATAATTCAGTTGTATTTATTTCAACTTACTCTTTTAGGTGGGAAATTATATTCTATAAATGTGAAAGGATATATGGGGCCCTAAGAATTTCAGCATTAAAAGTTTCAGCATTGAATTATGACACCAAGCATTAGTCATTACCTAGAAATTTTTCTACTTGGTTTTTGGCATTATTTCAGATACGCTAAACATCTTGAAATTCAAATTCCTTGAAAAAGCAATAATAAGCAACATATTTCATTCTTATGCTAATTTAGTAGTGTGGAATGTACTATCAGTTCCACTTAGATGCATGTATTCCAAGCAAGTGATTTAATTTTGATTCAGTTGACTTTCCAGATAGTATTTTGGATAGACAAGAATTATTTTAGTATTTCAACTTAATTTTTACCCATGATGCTCACCTATTGTATCATTTTGGGCCTACTTGATATTTTAATATCAGTACTGCAGTATCTGAATTATGACTCTGAGGGATTACATTGATTTGGTGTTTAATCTAATATTATTATCCCTGTAAGACAAATCTCCTTTGTTGAAAGATCATTCAAAATAGGAAACTCTTCTAAATATCTTGATTTAATACTCATTTTGGTTTTGGTTTTGTTTTGACATTCTTGAGTTTATTTGGACAGACCTGGGGTGAGAGGGCCAAACACCTAGAATAAGGTGTTGGGCCTCTTGGTGGTGAAGCTTGGCTTGTGCTGGCGACACAGAATGCCGTGAGGCAGCAGGAATTTGATCTCAGAGTTGTAGAATTGCTCGGCTGCTGGCTGGCAGCACTTGCTGGCCACAGTTTTTTCTGCCTTCATGATCTGTATTGAGTGGGCCCAGGCACAGTACGGAGTGCCCATGTCTTCTTCTGCAGAAAATAGGAGGCAGGGTGTGACCACATTCACCAGGATTTGGGCATTTGGCCAACACCCTATCAAGTATCTGGCACATCCTATTAGGTACAGTAATTGCCTGGGGACTGCAACTGGGGGCTGAATTGGGGACTGAGTGACTGCAGTCCCTGGCCCCAGGAGGCACTCATACTAATTTTGTGATACCATTTTATGAACAGATATCACCACTGACATTTTAAGATACTTACTTTTGGTTATTTTGTATTAATCTTGATTTATTTATTCAACAAATATTTATTGAATGCCTGCTATACACTAGACTCTTGGGATATTATGATGAGTTTAGAAGTTTATAAAATAAACGGGCCAGGTTCAATAGCTCATGCCTGTAATCCTAGCACTTTGGGAGGCCAAGGGGGAAGAATTGATTGAGGCCAGGAGTTCAAGACCAGCCTGGGCAAAATAACGAGACCTCATCTTTACAAAAAATTTAAAAAATTGAAAAAGCCAGGCATGGTGGCATGTACCTATAGTCCTAGCTACTCGGGAGGCTGAGGCAGGAAGATCACTTGAGGGGTCAGGAGTTCAAGGTTGCAATGAGCTATGATCACACCACTGCACTCTAGTCTGGGCAACAGAGTGACTCTGTCTCTAAAATATAAAATGGTGCCTGTTTTTATATATAAATAATATATAAAAATATATTACCAGAATATATATATATATATATATATATATATATATATATATATACACACACACACACACATACATACACACACACACAGTAGTTTATATCACTTGGATTGCATGTTCATTTTTAAGAACTCTTAAAATTTCTACAATGAATACAATGGATTAGGAATTTTTTTGAAGTTGTTTAAATCTCCAGTTTCTTTTTAGAACATTACATATTACTGTAGGGTAAATTACTATAAAATGCAAAAAAAATACACAAATGAGTGTGAAGATAAAATTTTAATTTGTGATACTGAAGTAGAAAAAATCTTGACAATAGTTTTAAAATGAATAGTGAAATATGTAACTTCACAAAAAAGTATTTGATACCTTTATCATTTATGTTTTAAGGTGCAGGTTAACATTTTTTATTTAACCATCCACTTTTTCTTTCTCTTCTTGGTGTACTCTTTTCCGGGATTTTATCTTATTCTTCTTTCCTCCTAAATATATCAATTCAGGAATTCTCCTTTGGACAAAACTGTGGGTGGTCCTCAGAGCTGATCCCCAATTCCCTGATCAGTAATTCTGTTTTAAGTTCTATTTTGTATAGAAAAAAAAAAATGAGTTGAAAACTGTATATGCTTCCATCTGAGGTCTTCAATGGGAAAACTATGAATTTAGTCTGGCTGCCAGCACCAGGGTCTGCTGGAACGAAAGAAAGTGTACCCTCTTGGGACCTTCCATCGAGTGTGGCGACTGTACAACCTGCCTTATTGCTTAGTTTTAGTTGTCATCGAAAACTTCCAACAAGAATACTTCCTGTTTGACTTTTTCCCCCGCAGTGGAAAATATTAGACACTATCTAAGTAGACCAAAGAGACTGAAAATCCTGGATAGATTGAATGATAGCAGGGGAAGTAAGGAAGGAAAATCTTAATAGAAAAGAGGTGAAAGAAAATTTCCAAATTGATGGGTGGAGAGGGGAGGGATATCATTAGTAGATATACATAATGTAAATGATGAGTTAATGGGTGCAGCACACCAACATGGCACATGTATACATATGTAACAAAACTGTACATTGTGCACATGTATCCTAGAACATAAAGTATTAAAAAAAAAAGTCTTGGGCTTTAGGCAGAAGGGATAGTTATTTTCTGTGAAGCCCGTTGCCTTTCTCTCCCCTGTATTTCTAGCCCACATTGCCCCTCATCCAACTCCTGCAGTCTTCCTGCCTCTCCATGTGCTCTCATTCTTTGTCATCACGTTGCTCACTTATAGGGAAGGTATCAGTGACTATCCACTAATTCCTGCATAATGTGCAAATTCCTTAGTTTAGTAAATCAGTGCCAGCCACAATCTAAATCTATGTATTTAACCTTATCCCCCACCCCTTTATCCATGTTCCCTTTTCTGTGGCCAATTGAGATGGTTAACCTTGTCCGGATCATGTGTAGTCTTTGCACATCTCACACTGCCTTTTTGGCGTGGGAAGGAACTGTCATCTTTGCCAGTTGAAATCCTACCCAAACTCTGAGATCCAGCTGCTTCCCAATGTTTTCTTAATCACAGCAACCTGATCCAGACCCTTCCTTATCTGGACTACTTTGTGACTGCTCCTCTCCTTTCCTGACTGCCTCATGTTAGTTTTTTGTTCTTGCCTTATTTTCCCTATATGATCATAATCTCCTTGTGGGGCAAAGAACACATCTCTTCCTCCATATTTCCTCCATAGTGCCTAGCATATTACCTTCCTTACAGTACCTGAGTAATGAAATGTATTGGATGATGATCGAAATCTCATTTGAATCAGGTGGTCTAACACAGATGGCACATTTTTTTGTGCCTGATATTATGCTTCCTTCTGTAGAGAAATAAAATAGGTATGCAAGTCTTCGTTACTAAATGGAGACTTACAGTACCTGTAGCAGTGAAATTTAGTCAGTGGGTCCAGCAAGAACAAAACCTCTCACCTTAGCCAGGCATCTGTGGGTATCTGAGCACTCACTGCCATCCAGTGCTCAAATCCAGTGCCGCAGGTTCCCAGGCAGGGGTGATTACACAATGGGAAGGAGAACTGAAGTACTGCTAGGCCTCCTGAATTTCTTTTTGTTGGTTTCTCTCCTAAGAATGTAGTTCCTTTCCTAATGAATTATATGCATCTAATTGCCAGAGATATTTAGATGTTTTTTAACAGTAGACCAAACATTACAAATGTTCCATTGATGATGCATGTGGGAAGAAGTGTTACAAATGTTTTTCTCCCACTTAATTTTCCTGTATGAACTAAATCCAAACATATCTGAATTTTCATAATTCAAAGAAAATATCTGTGCCAACATTCTGAGAACAAATAGCTGCCAAGCAAAACCTGACAGCATATTCCTTGGTGGCATCCAGTCCTTAAAAGCTGTGTACATAGAGTGAGCAGCTATCTAAAGCTGAGCTCATATGCAAATGTGAACATTCCTCACTTAAAATTACATTGTGTACATTAAAACTTTCTCTAGAGTCTATGAAATGTTCAGGAAAAATATAGCTGAGCTTGATCTTAAGTACCTTGCCTCATTATTTTTTTTTTTTGTCATTTCCAGCTACTAGTCTGTCCAAAGAAAACAACTTTCTTATTTCTTTTAGTTTTGTGTGTACCCTGAGCTTGATTCCCAGTTGCTGCTATAAAAAACTGAAATGGTTCCAAACACTGCTATTTTTCTTTTTTTCTCTGTTACTAATATTTAAACATCAAAGATATTCTGGTACTTTTATGTTGTAGACTGTATATAAGACCATATTTTCCCTAAAGGTATTTGCTATCCAGGGTGTATGTGTGTGTGTGTGTGTGTGTGTACGCACACACGTGTGTTTTCTTAGCTGTTAGCCTTTTTTAGAAGTCACCTAACTGATAGCCTTTTCCTATCACAAGATCACTGGCTGTGTGTGGAGGAAGAACTGGAGTGAGGCCGTATTAACAGCAGGGAGATGAGTTAGGAGATTTTTTAAAATAATGTATTCAGATTTTTTTTTTTTAAAAAGCCCTATCTTAACATCGAAAACGTATGCTGTGATGACCTTGGGAATTTTTTTAATTTAAGCATGTTATCAGGACTCCTCCTAAGGCTGAAACTAAAAAATAACCTGCTTCCACCAAGACATTTAATATTATGGCAATTTCCATGTAAATCCTTAATGTATTTATTATTAGGGCCTTTTATGATAGTGTTACAGGATGTTTTCAAAGTTTTATTCTGTCTACTAATTGGGAGTTTTTCATGAGATTTACCTTTGGTTAGCTCTGTTAAAAAATTATATGTGATGTGAAAGAAAACTTTAAATTGTTTGCATATGATATAAATACATTTTTCTTAAAATATCAGTTTTCGGCCAGGTGCAGTGGCTCACGCCTGTAATCCCAGCACTTTGAGAGGCTGAGGCAGGCAGATCATGAGGTCAAGAGATCGAGACCAGCCTGGCCAACATGGTGAAACCCCACCTCTACTAAAAATACAAAAATTAGCCGGGTGTGGTGGCACGCCTGTAGTCCCAGCTACTCGGGAGGCTGAGGCAGGAGAATCGCTTGAACCCGGGAGGTGGAGGTTGCAGTGAACCGAGATCGCGTCACTGCACTCCAGCCTGGTGACAGAGCAAGACTCAAAAAAAAAAACGTCAGATTTCTTTCCTTGTACTTACAAATCATAGAACATTGTTTTCATTTAAACCTGTTTCCTAAAAAAGTACTAATTATTGTATATATATTTTGGAATACTCATGTAGTTAAACTGATCTTCTCAGCTGCAGTTAGTGGGTAAGAGTAGAAATAGGACATATCTGACCCCAAAATAAATCCAAATATGACCAGACATGGCAATGCTACGTGAATAAATATAAATATGTATCAGGAGACTCAATTGGTAAACGTTACAATAAGTACATAACAAAAAAAATAGAACAAATGCATCATATCTTACATTTAAAATGTTGAAGGTATTTCTAATTTGATATATCTGATCTCATAAGGAGAGTATATTAAATGAATTGCATCTTCAAACTGCTATTTTGTTCTTCATCAAAAGAAAAAAGTAAGGTATGGCAATTTATGGTTAAATAAAAAAAAAAATTTTTAACTTTAATTACTGTCTAGCCATAAGAAGGAATAAACTATCAGCGAATACCAAGGTTCTTTGATCTCACACTTCAACCTTTTTGTCCTCCAGATGAATGAAATGATCTTTTCTCAAATGTTCAGCAGGCCTTTTACCATTTGATAGGACAATTATTTTTAAGAAGGTTTAAAATGTGATCTGAAAAACCACATTGACTCTATGTGGCATATTTGCTATTCTTAGCCTGGTGGAATAAGTTGGAAGTGGATGAATAATGCAGGTTAGAAAGAAAACAGATGCGAAATATTACAAATGGAAAGGTTTTCCAGCAATGAGACTTTCATTTTAGGACTAGGTTTTTGTTGGCACGTTTGGCAATATGACGATTATTGTTTTTCTCTCCAGCTGTTACACATCTGTATTGAAGGTTGGGGCAACTGGCGTTGGTCAGAGCCTTTCAGTGTGGACCATGCCGGGACTTTTATTAGAACAATTCAGTACAGGGGTCGAACTGCTTCTCTCATCATCAAGGTTCAGCAACTCAATGGAGTACAAAAACAGGTAAGTTTATTTGTGTTCCTGACCCAGACACCTCTTCATTATTCAGTGTAATGAAGAAGAAACTTAAATGAAAATAATTAATAATTTTCTAAAAATCACAGTGGTTATACCTAGTTATATCTGCTACTAGCACGCATGTGAGCATTTAATAAATGCTTATCTATGATCCTGACAATGATGATGGCTTCAAACCCTTTGTCCCACTTCTTTTACAAGAGCTGCTAACGAGCAGTAAAATTTACTGATTTTAGTTTCACCTCTTCTCCCTGTCACCACCTACCTTCTGGTGGAGGTGCTAATGAGCTGTGAAATAGCCAAAAGTCCTTTATTGAGAAGGAAAAGCAGCAAAGAGTAGTGGGAACCCTGGATAATCCACCAGCGGATAACCAAGAGTTGGTTCTCACACCTGAGAATGATCTGTAAGGAAGTGCTGTGATACTCTCCCATGACAGAGTGGGCCTGGGTCTCCAGCAAGCTTTTCTTTTCCTAGGAGTTAATATTAACTGCAGTAAAAATTCACTGCAGCCTAACTCTTGGCATATAAAACCTCAGCTCTCAGCACATATTTTTACGTATTTTATAAAACTTCCTTTTGGCTGTTTTTGAAGTTCTAAGACTGCAAAGGGAAAAAAGTATCTGACACTTTCTTTGTGTTCTTGAGATGTGAAAATGTGGTTTCTAAAAGATGTTTTTCAAGCATGGAGCATATGACGAGTAGAAAGAAAAAAAGGAAGTATTAAAATCTGAAAACTGGCTTCACTGCACACATAATAACTGGATTTGTCATTAGAATTTCAACATATACATTTACATCTGGATTGTAACAGTCTATCCAGAGCTTTTGTGGGACATGATAGAAACAGCACTTAGTCCCTGGAAAAGGGGAGCTTCCCCTATGGAGCAGCAGGGGCTATTCTGTTGCTGCATGCCAAGGAGGAAGCAGGAAGCTACTAGCGAGATGAACAGTAGGACCCACACCATATGCATTCTTGGTCTGCACCTAATCAAGGAGCTAGACTTGATGATCTTATTATTGTGGGCCACAGAAATAAAAAGAGAACTCAACTCTAGCAGAGGAGTCTCAGAAAAGAAGCATGGAAGACTCCCCAATTAACCGAGCATTCCTCAGAATATTTATTGATTGCCTAAAGTGGAACAAAGTAAAATGGAAAACACCAAGTATGTGAAACAATCTTTGCTTTTAAATTGCAATTTTATGTAAGCCCAACAATGTATACAACTGACAGTAAGTGTAAAGGGAATTTAGAGGTTTCACTGAGAAGATATGACTTGAGCTGGGCTTTGGAAAATATGTAGAATTTGGATTAAGAGAGAGCATTCCAAGTAGACAGTATAGCATAAACGAAGAGACAAATATGGGACAAATGAGTCTTACTGAAGGATTCCTGTGGGGACCAGCCTACTAGTGTGAGCATTGAGCCAAAGAGAACAAGAAGTGTCACTAACTCCCATCTGCGCTCAGAACACTCTTACATGAATTTGCTCTCAATGAATATCTGCCCAGTAAGTATGTACTAGTTTTCTGATTCTGTCACTCATGGTCTTTCAAGAATGTCTTATCCACCTTCCCATTCAGTAGTATGTCTGAGAAAAGGTCATCCAGCCTCTTTGAATAGTTCAGATGACAAGAGGCTCATTCTCTCACACAGCAGCCCTTTCTGTTGGCTACTACCAGCTAAGTTTTCTTCCTAATTTTGAACCAAAAATCTTTCACCATTCCACCACCTTTCCCTAGAACTATGAGGCATATACAACAAGCACAAAACTTGTTGTGAGGACTCCACAAGTCACCTCTCCCCTACATTATAGCCTTTCAAAAACATAAGGGAAGCTATCGTGTTTCCCCTTGGTTTTCTTCTCTCTAGGCCTTCTCAAATTTGAGAGTGTATCCGAATCCCCTGGAGGGCTTGTTAAAACACAGATTGCTGGCTCCCAACCCCAGAGTTTCAGATTGGGTGTGGCCTGTAATTTGCATTTCTAACAAGTTCCCAGGTGCTGCTGATGCTGCTGGTCCAGGGACCACAATTTGACTACCATAGCTCCAGTCTAAACTTTCCCAGGTGGTTCAGCTCTTTTTAGTGTGGCTGCTAGAACGTTTATCAATTACTGAAATGGCAGGGTCCCTCCATAGAGAAATGGTTTTAATGGTATGTCCTTGTAGTCAAGATCATAGGCAACTTGGCTGTATCCGCTTGCTAGCTGTGTGATCTTCAGCAAGTCATTTAAACTCTTTGTGAATCAATTTCCTCATCTGTAAAATGGGGATAGTAATAGTGCCTTCCTCAGGAAGTTAGTGTGAGGATTAACTGAGTTTGTGTATGTAAAATGCTTACAACATGCCTGCCCTCCTGCCATAGCCCAGTGTACCATACTTAAAATTATTCTAATGAAATGTTATCGGGCATGAGTAACACTAGTTGGACATCTTTGTGTTACAACAGTAGTGACTCATTCTTGTATAGATACTATATATTTTCAAGAAACAATGTTAAATTTCAGGGATAAATTAATATATACAGTGTTCCTGCACAAAATATTACACGTTGCAACAGTATACCTACCAAATGTCATAAAAGTTGGTTATTTGAAAAATACATTTCTAAAAATGTCTGACAGTTTTACCTCTCCCCTGCCCCCTTACTCAGATACACACACCCACAAGCAAAAATGTTAAATGTCTTTTTCAATTGGATTTAATTTTTGCTGTCAGGGTAGTTTAGCGTTCAGATTTGCTCTAGTTAAAGTACATCAGAGACATAGGATTTCCTCAATTGGCAAGGTTAGGAAGGAAGAAGGGAACCAAGCTTCAGAAGAGCTTTGTGGATTCTTGCCTCCCTCACATCTTGGCTTCTTTCCTTCTACCCCCACCTGGGCCTGAAAATTTGCAATAAACTGCAGCTGCCTAATTACCAGGGCCCATTTGGGGAAGTGAGTGTGTGCAGATCCCTGATGGACCTTAACGCCCCCTGGATAATGGAGAATTGGCTAAAGCTCTTTTTTAACATTGATGCTGGGTTATCTGTGCTCTGCATTTTCTTATACCCCTCTCATTTTCCCCAATTGAATGAAAATTGACCACAGAAAATTTTGTGGGAACTTTGTATGTTCTACAACCACTCATGTACACATATTTGCTTCCATATTTCCCATCCTTTTGTTGAAGAAACCTTTACTACTCTAAAATCTCAAATGTACATATGTATGTATGTATAATGGTGTCTTTATACACATACTTTTAATCATGGTTAAGATATCATTTTCCAGTGCATCTGGGGCTCTGGAGTTATTCTTTAATATCACTATTCTTCTTGGCACTGATCTAATAAGAGTTCTGAAACCTGCTAAGTAAAATCATATGTGGAAATCTTCAATACACATCTTTGTGGCTTTGAGGAAGGAGGGAAATTAGTGTGAAACCTGGAAATGTGTATTAAAGAGAAACTGTGCATTTAAAAAAATTAAGTAGCTGTCTTCAACTGATAAATTAATCTTGAAATTCTAACCATAATTTTCAAAATAAAGGCATTGTAAGTTTGCCACTTTGAAGAAAAGCAGATATAGCTCTCCTGAACCTAACCCTGGAACAGCCGTGAAAGCACACTACTCCACTGAGTGACCATTTTTGGATTTTCCTTCATCTAAAGTAGCCTTCCCTCCCTGGCCACTTTTAAGAATTTTCTTTTTATCAAATTTGAAAGCCATTTAACAGGCTTTTTAGTTGAAAATGAGACTATAAAAACCCACCCAGAGGATCTTTGTCTTGGATAAACCAAGTGAGTCCCAGATGGTTGTGGAGATTCTGTGGTTTCTGTGAGAGACAGCAAAATTCTCTTCTAAATCTCCAGGAGTCCAAAGGTTCTGAAGCAAGAGCCATGTGCATATATTGCCAGGCTTGGACACATCAAGAATAACAGAGTTAAATACTGCTTCAGAGTTTTCAAATGTTTTTCAAGTTAGGCAATGCTATGGCATCATAAGACTTACCATGAGTGTCTAGTAACCCCTAGCATATGCTAAAGAAAAGTTTGCTTCCTAATTTAGGATCATAGTTCAGTCGACTTTTATGGTTTGTTATTGTGAAAGCATAGTTTTAAAAGATTATAATGACTAGAGTATCTAAGGGAAATATAACAGTTAAGCACAGCTTGGTTTTACAGATGTGCTCCTTCTAAAGAAAATTCAAATAAGCAGATAGTTGAGAAATAAATGTTTGAGAAAAAGCTAAACCTCACCATTCAAATAATGCAAATTAAAACAATGACATTTAATTTTTGATTCCTCAATCTAGCAGGTTTCTTTTGATTAAATAACAGTTCATCCCAGTGTAGTGGCTCATGCCTGTGATCCCAGCACTTTGGGAGGCTGAGGCAGGAGAATCACTTGAGCCCAGGGGTTCGAGACCAGCCTGGTCAACCTAGCAAGTCCCTATCTCTGCAAAAACTAAAATAAATTAGCCAGGCATGGTGGCATGTGCCTGTAGTCCAACCTACTTAGGAGGCTGAGGCAAGAAGATCCCTTGAGTCCAGGAGTTCAAGGCTGCAGTGAGCTGAAATCTTGCCACTGCATTCCACCCTGGGTGACAGAGCGAGACCCCCACCTAGAAATAGTTATAATAGTTCATTTATAAATAGTTATTCATATTTATTTTTGTAAATAATAGTTCATTAAAATTGATGGTTACAGAGAAGTCTTAATGACATAGGAAAATGTATCAATTAGGATGCTTTCAGTTTGAAGTTACAAAATATGCTTGTTAATCTTCATAGCAAGTTAATGAGGCAGATACTATTCTATTTTATGTTTACTGTTTCACATAACAAGGAGGAAGAAGGCTGGTTCAGTATTGGCTAACTAAGCAACCCAGTGTTGTATTTGCTTCTCTGTCATCCTCTTAGATTTGTCTGCCTGGTCTCAGATGGCAGTAAAAGCTGTATACATCCTCTGATAACAGCTTCTGTGACAGAAAAGAAGGGCTTCCCTTCTCAACCTGTCTCCCTTATTATCAAGGAGTAATATCTTTCCTAGAGCCTTTTACCAGTCTTCCCTTCTCATATTATTGGCCAATCCAGAGTTCCATATTTACCCTAATCAATGGCAAAAGGAGAATGGAATTAACAGGATTGGCTTGTACCAATCATGATACAGCCACTGGGGACCAAGGGAGGTGTCTACCTTCCCTGAGTACTTTGCTGCCTTTTGCTAACTAACCAAATCAAATCAAGTGAGGGTTTTTCATAATAAGAGGAAAGGATAGAACAGCTATTGGGAAGGGAAGAAATGGTGTCTTTATAACATAACTGTTATAAAGAGCAGCCCTTATTTTCTTTTTTATGGTTTCTAACTTTTCTCAATGAGTAGATATTAATTTTATGACAGACAATCAGGGTGACGATCAACAAACTCTGGGCCAGACTTACTGGGTAACACCAAGCAAGTTATTAAATATCTCTGTTAAATTTTCTGTCTGTTAAGATGGGGAGTCATAGTAGCACCTAGTTTGTAAGGCTGCTCTGAGAATGTGTTCTCCAGAAAAACAGCACTAATGAGGGGGTGTATGTGTGCACACCTATGCACGCACACATGTACGTGCCTGGGTGTGTGGAAAAAGAATGATTTATTATAAATTGACTCGTGATTATGAAACATGTGACATAATCTTAGAGAAGTCCCAAGATCTGCAGTCAGCAAGCTGCAGACCCAGGAGAGCCAATGTGTAGCTCCCATCTGAGTGCAAAGGCCAGAGAACCAGGTGAGCCAACAGTGTAAGTTCCAGTCCAAAGTCTGGCAAGTACAAGACCCAAGAAGAGCTGACACTTCATTCCAAGTCTAAAGGCCAGAAAAGACCAGTGCCTTAGCTCAAGCAGTCAGGCAAAATGAATTTCCTCTTAGCCTTTTCCTTCGATTAGGTCTTCATTTGGTTAGATGATGCCCACCCATGTTGGGGAAGATGATCTGCTTTACTCAGTCTACCAATTCAAATGTTCATCTCACTCAGAAACACCCTCACACACACACCTAGAATATTTGACTAAATGTCTGCTCATACCATGACCCAGTCAAGTTGACATACTAAAATTAAACATCATATGCTTAGACTTATACATATACTCTGTGTGTGTGTGTGTGTGTGTGTGTGTGTTATTATAATCTGGAAAAATATTACAAATAGGAAATTCAGTATATGAAAGTCCTATTTTCTCCAGTCATGGTGAATATTCATATTACAGAAGGATTTGCTTTCTGAAAAAAAATTCACCACCATATTAAATTTTGCATTATCTTTTCAATTTCAACCAATTTAAGAAAACATTTGTTGTTTTTTGTAGAGACAGGGTCTTGCTCTGTCACCCAGGATGGAGTACAGTGGTGCAGTTATAATTCACTGCAGCCTTGAACTCCTGGGCTCAAGTGGTATTCCTGCCTCAGCCTTCCAAGTAGCTGTGACTACAGGCATACACCACCATACCTTGCTGATTTTTAAATTTTTTGTTTAGATGGGATCTTGCCATGTTTCCCAGGCTGGTCTCGAACTCCTAACCTTGGCTTCACAAACGACTGGGATAACAGGCATAAGCCATCATACCAGGCCCCTGTTTGTTTGTTTGTTTGTTGTTTGTTTTTGAGACGGAGTTTCACTCTTGTTGCCCAGGCTGGAGTGCAACGCGTGATCTCGGCTCACCACAACCTCTGCCTCCCAGGTTCAAGCAATTCTTCTGCCTCAGCCTCCCGAGTAGCTGGGATTACAGGCATGTGCCACCACGCCCAGCTAATTTTGTATTTTTAGTAGAGACAGGGTTTCTCCATGTTGGTCAGGCTGGTCTCGAACTCTCGACCTCAGGTGGTCCACCTGCCTTGACCTCCCAAAGTGCTGGGATTACAGGTGTGAGCCACCACACCTGGCCAAGGCCCCCATTTCTTAATACCTACTATGAACTATACTCTTACCTGGGTGTAAAGTTGAATAACCCATAGGTTTAGTGGATAATTCTGTGTTTATAAAGATAAAACTTACACAGTTTAGGCTGGGCACAGTAATCCCAGCATTTTGGAAGGCTGGGGTGTGAAGATTACTTGAGCTCAGGAGTTTGAGACCAGCCTAGGCAACACTGTGAAACCCCATCCTACAAAAAAACAGAAATGTTAGCCAGATGGGGTGGTGCATTCCCTGTAGACCCAGCTACTCTGGAGGCTGAGTTGGGAGGATTGTTTGAGCCTGGTAGGTTGAGATTGCAGTGAGCTGTGATCATGCCACTGCACTCCAGCCTGGGTGAAAGAGCAAGATCCTGTCTAAAAAAACGAAATAAATAAACTGAAAAAAAATTTTAAAAATTAGATATTGGCATTAAAGATTATTTGTATTATCTGTTTATACAGAGATTTCTTACTAGATAAGAGTGCAATAAACCCTTGAAAATCAACTTCAAGGAATGGATTGATCACAGTTGCCCTCTCAGTTACCAGAGCTAAATGATTTTCAATTCCCAGTCTTTTCCATTTGTACATCACTTGACAAGATTCACTGCCACCTCCTGGGCAGGCACTTCTCTTAATGGCTTCAGCAAAAGTACTGTCCCCGATTCACCTCTATTCTCCTTCACCCCTTCTTCTCTGGCCCCATTTTCTAGCTCCTCACCCTGAGTCTGCCCCTGGAGTATTGGTCAGTTTCTGGGTTTGAGCTTCTACCCTCTCTTTCAGGTAAACTATCTTCTGTTCATGCATGTTTGCAAGGTTTTCCTTTCACAAATCATTATCTCCACCGCCACATTGTCTCTGGCCAGCACCTGACCAGCATTTCAATTGAGTACTGGACTCCATGGAGGAGTCTGTCCTTTAAATAGCAAACTCAACATGGCCAAAGCAAAATTTCTTCTTGACTTCAAGTTTTTTTTCCTTCTTGTACTGTTTAAGCTAATTACTTCATTTTCTTTCCATTAACATCAACATAGTTTATTTTGTTTGATCGATAACATATTTCCAGTTAATGAAGTCTGAATTGATGAAGACTTATGTACTTACTGTCTTTTAGATTATCATCTGTGGAAGACAGATCATCTGTAGTTACTTGTCTCAAAGCATAGAACTAAAAGTCGTTCAGCATTACATTGGTCAAGATGGACAAGCTGTAGTTCGGGAACATTTTGACTGCCTCACAGCCAAACAGAAACTGCCTTCATATATACTAGAAAACAATGAACTGACAGAGCTGTGTGTGAAGGCCAAAGGAGATGAAGACTGGTCAAGAGATGTGCGTCTGGAATCCAAAGCCCCTGAATACAGCATTGTCATTCAGGTTTGAAAAGAACTTCAATCTAGAGTAGAGCAGCTTTAACATTGAAATTTTCTCAAAATGTTCTTTACTTGTATAGCACTTAATTTATTAAAAAGTGATATATAAAAAAGGGGGGAGAAAGGCTTTGAATAGTACTTCTCAAACTGTTTACTCCCCATCCCATGACAATACATTTGTGTCAGTTCCAGTAGTTCTTACAGCCAAGACTCTGTCCCTCCCAGATGCAAGTGATATCTTGAAAAAGATCCTGCTGCCCCAGGGTTAGGGGTGGGGTGGGACTGGGGGTGGTATCCTCCTCACTTAAGGATTTTTGTGATGGTCTGTTACTTTATCTCTTCCTCAGTCTTTACCATCATCACTTTCATTCCCATAAAGGATAAATTCTCTTTCATTTTGCCAGTCAGTCTTATATCTCTCCTTATGCAATCTCTTTGTCTTTATGGAAAGAGTTGGCCCCGTCGACTCACTGCACATTTGCTTTATGCCATAATGAAGTCTGGTTTTGCTTAGTTTTTTTTAAATAATGGCTTTTTCTCTATAACTTTAAACTCTTTTTAATCTTCCAAACGGATATATCTGTGCCTTATTTTGATTAATTAGTAAACTGCTTAGTACTCAATAGGACCCGTTTCTATTTCATGTGCAGGTGCCATCTTCAAACAGTTCCATTATTTATGTCTGGTGCACAGTTTTGACTTTAGAACCCAACTCTCAAGTGCAACAACGAATGGTGAGTGCTTTCCCAATCCTAAAATATGGTATATGACTCTGACCTTTCCTGTTCTGAAATAAATTAAGGTCAGAGTGACCTAGGGAAGAGATTTATTGCAAGTTTGTTTCAGCATCAAACAGCTGGAATACTGCAACAAAGCAAATATGAAAGTTGTTCTGTCCTTTTATTTTTATAGATTGTGTTCAGCCCTCTTTTTATCATGAAGAGTCATCTTCCAGACCCCATTATCATACATTTGGAGAAAAGGAGTCTGGGATTGAGTGAAACACAAATTATTCCAGGAAAAGGGCAGGAAAAACCACTGCAAAACATAGAACCTGACCTTGTACATCACCTGACATTCCAAGCAAGGTACTAGAAAAATCCTTCCCTGCATTTTCCTAAGAGAAATTAAGTAGAAAAGTAACCTTGCACTGGGGAGGGTAGGAGGTGGGTGGGAAGATGGGGTGGAGGGAGTTTTTTGTATGATTTCTTATCTTATGAGAATGTTATTTTAAAATTGCCCTGCCTAGTGACCTCTTATTCTCATCTGTAGTTTTAGATAAAAATCAGCCTTTCTCATTAAGCATAGATATAATCAAGAGGAATCATCAGAAATTTTAATTTCGATTTCATTGACACATGACTTCTGTAGTGAAAGAAGATGTGAATAGAGATCAACACCCAGGAATTGAGGGGTGGGGGAAGAAAGAGGAAAAGCCAGGGCCCAGATCATCCACACACTGTCCCATAAATGGACTCTATCTACCAAAAAGGTGTTGGTCTGTAATACATGTGTAGTTAGATATTTTTCAATAAATTGTAGACCACTTTAGAAATCTGATATTTATTCTTGGTTTTTCTTTCAATTTCCTAGAGAAGAATATGATCCTTCAGATTGTGCAGTTCCCATCTCAACATCCCTCATTAAGCAAATAGCCACTAAGGTACACCCTAGAGGCACAGTTAATCAGATCCTTGACGAATTCTATGGGCCAGAAAAGTCGCTTCAACCCATATGGCCCTATAATAAGAAGGATTCTGACAGGTAACATTCTTCAGTGATCTTTTTCTACAAAAATTTCTCAATATTAACAAATGATCATTCACAAAAATATTAAATACCATAAGTGGTGTGTGCATGTATGTGTCAGATTCTTACCTTTTATCATCTAGTAGGTGTATTTTGTAGATTTCTTTATTCATGATCTAGATCATAATTGCATGAAAAGTTGCTTTCTCCTGCATGCAAATTTAGAATTGAAAGATTCTGGTATGAGGAGGTATCATGCAGGAACATGGTGTGCTTGGAATCTTTAAACATATTTCACAAATATTAAAGTTATCATATTTCATTGAGTCTCTTGGATGTGGTGTTTGGAACAGGAATGAACAGCTAAGTCAGTGGGATAGCCCAATGCGAGTGAAGCTGTCAATCTGGAAGCCATATGTTAGAACTTTGTTGATAGAACTTCTGCCCTGGGCCCTGCTTATCAATGAGTCCAAATGGGACCTCTGGCTATTTGAAGGAGAGAACATTGTTCTACAGGTTCCTGCTGGCAAAATTATTATTCCTCCTAATTTTCAGGTACTAAACTTTTTTAATTAATATGAATTCTTATCTCTCAACAAGTAGATTTTATTGTAAAGTTGTGTTTATGATCTTCACAGAATGAATCAGTTGTGAAAAATTCTTCTTAGATGCATATGTAAGAGGTATGGAATGGTCTTTGAATATTCAAGGACTTTTCTGATGTCTTTTTTTTTTTTTTTTGAAAACCATCAACACTATTGGTGCTTGAGTTACCATTAAATTCGATAACTTGGATTAGTTACATTCTCATTCCATTGGCATACGATATTTGACAAGTATTCGGGCTGGTCTATCAGTATATATTAAGGAAATATAGCCATCATGTGTGCTTATCCATACCCTAGGTATTCTTTGCTGTTCTTCAGGAAATTCTCTGCAGTCTGCAAGATACTGAGGATTTCAGAGCAACTGTTTTTGTCAGGGCCCCTTTTCCTTTATAAGTGGACTTGGATGTTCATAATTATGGATGTCTACCCAGTTGTTGATTATAACAATATGGAATGATTACTGACACAGAGAGAAACCTAATTGCGAACCAAAATATCACAGGAAGATTTTATATGCTGTCACAAAACCTTCTTCATAAGGCTAGTCTGTTTCAAGAAGACACACAAATCTATAAAAAAAAAAAAAAAATAGAGTAAAAGGAACTCCTAAATACAATGTCTTTCTGATAGAGAACAATTTCAGAATCCTTTTTTGAGCTCCAGGTCATAAACATCTTTATTCAATTGCATTTTTTCTTTTTTTGTAAAATCAGATGATGTTACCTTATGGAATTGGAATGTTGACCTATGTGGACCTAATGTTAGATATTATTTTCTTGTCAAATGAGATGAAACCTTCAGTTTTTAAAGCCTTTGGTATTTACAAGGTAGTCACTGTTTGGGTTTGGTTTTCCCCTCCCTCCCGTAAATATGAATTCCATTGTGAGTACAGAAATAAAAATACATTGGGAGCCAAAATAAAATGTACGTTGCCATTACAAACACACACACACACACACACACACACACAAAAAACCCATGGAG
Organism: Macaca nemestrina; assembly: GCF_043159975.1. Classification (NCBI taxonomy): domain Eukaryota; kingdom Metazoa; phylum Chordata; class Mammalia; order Primates; family Cercopithecidae; genus Macaca; species Macaca nemestrina. Next base: position 45,621,983 of record NC_092132.1, on the reverse strand, counting down.
GGATATTTGGTTGCCTTAGTAGACCTATTATATAATATTTTTAAAACAGCCTGAGGATTGAAGTAAAAAATATCAAAGTTAAGAAAATAATCGAGGCATTATTTTTCCAGGAAGCTTTTCAAATTGGAATATACTGGGCAAATACAAACACTGTGCACAAGTCAGTAGCAATTAAACTGGTCCATAACCTGACATCTCCAAAGTGGAAAGATGGAGGTAATGGCGAAGTTGTGACATTGGATGAAGAAGCATTTGTTGATACTGAAGTAAGACTTGGTGCTTTTCCAGGACATCAGAAGGTAAGATCAAAGTCTGTGTGGCTGGGAGGAAATAGCATGCCATCCCCTTAACCTGTTTAAAATGAATCTGCCTTTTTCTTTTTAATACCTTTTTCATATTACTTGTTCTAAACAATTTGTAATAGTAAAACATTTGATTTCTTAACTTCTTAGACCTCTCTGTTTTACAGTGCTTTTTTTTCTTTACCAGTGATAAAAGCTGTGTCACATAATTTATCCAATAATTGTTCTATTTCAGAATACTCAGCAGTCACTTGATTTATAGTATGTGGGGAGAAAATGAACTTACTCCAAAATATCCATAAATTGTACTTGGCCTCCTTCTTTAGAGCAGAAAGTAGAGTCACTAACATTCTGAGCATAGAGTGAAAGGACAAAGGCTCCTCCTGCAGCAAAGGTTATATTTCTGGAAAGGACATCCTGAGCAAAATTATGTGGATCAATTCTAAATCTCCCCTAGAACCATGGTTATAAGAGGAAGTTATATTCTTGAACAGTGGACTGGTGTCCATGTTTTAGAGATAGATACAAAAAATGTAAGTTATTTAAATATAAATGGTATGTGCTTTTCAGCATAAATCTAAAGTCTATTAAAACCAACTAGCTGAATAATATAACTAATCACATCACTTATGAAAGTACAATATCACAGTGTACCGTGCAGAAGTTTTATGCTATACTTCTAATATCATCATTATTTTAGCTGTCCCAAATTAGAAAAAGAAGGGATACTTCATCAAAGTAGTAGAATTCAGAATGACTTTTTTCAGGGGAGAAGTTAGATTTTTGACAGGTGTCTTTGAAAAGTCTTTTGAGAAAAGTTAGGGTCATTTGGTGACTTTTAAAAAAATAAATTTCCCTGATACAAAGAAATTGGTCTTTCTTCAGCATTCAAGGCTGGTATCCATTTCCTCAGAGTTGTCTGGGCAACACATGTTTATACTCTGACAGCCAAAGTACTGTAACATGGGTGTAAATGGCAAAGAGCTGTAAGCATGAATCACCCAAAGTTGAATAGTTGTAAGTTGAGAACTACCATCAAAACCTGGAAAAAATGTTATAATATTCAGTCAACACCCAATACCTCTAGCACCTAACAAAGTAACCACAGCAAGTGTTGAATAAATGTTTGTGAATCAATGAATGTACTGTTGGAAAACATATTGATGTCTCATTATGCTTTGGTAGTGACTCAGGACCTCTTTATACTCTTTTTAGTCTCAGGACCCCTTTATATTCTTAAAAATTATTGATTACCCCCAAAGACCTTTTGTTTCTGTGGGTTATATCAATATTGACCAGATTAGAAATTAAAACAGAAACTTTTAAAACACAAGAATATACAAAGATATATTCCATTAGCTATCACAGTAATAACATCATATGTTATGTACCTCTGGAAAACTCCACTGTATGTTCATGAGAGAATTCAATTGTAAAAGATTAATAGCATCTTACTATTTTTTTTTTTTTTTTTTTTTTTTTTTTTTTTTGAGACGGAGTCTCGCTCTGTCGCCCAGGCTGGAGTGCAGTGGCCGGATCTCAGCTCGCTGCAAGCTCTGCCTCCCGGGTTTACGCCATTCTCCTGCCTCAGCCTCCCGAGTAGCTGGGACTACAGGCGCCCGCCACCGTGCCCGGCTAGTTTTTTGTATTTTTTAGTAGAGACGGGGTTTCATCGTGTCAGCCAGGATGGTCTCGATCTCCTGACCTCGTGATCCACCCGTCTCGGCCTCTCAAAGTGCTGGGATTACAGGCTTGAGCCACCGTGCCCGGCCTTTACTATTATTATACAAATAGTTTTGACCAGATCCCCTGTGGGTCCCCAGACCACCCTTTGAAAACCAGTGGTCTGATATTATTAACTAGATGGGTATGTTGAAGCAAGAAACATCTTCTCTGAGCATCAGTTCCTTGCATAACATGGTAAGGTAATGAAATGATACATGTAGTGGTTAAGAGCAGCACCACAGAGCCAGACTGCATGGGTTCCAACCCCCTAGTTAGACCCTATTCATCTTTGTGACTTTGGGGAAGTTACTTAACCTCTTTGTGCCTCACTTTCCTCTTCTGTAAAATGGGGTTAATAATAGTAACTCCCCCATGTAGGTACTGTGAGAATTTTTTGAGTTAATATGTATACAGCACTTGAAACTAGTAGAACACAATATTGCAATATATGAAGGTCAATCCTTACTGTCTTCGTTGTCATTACTGAAGTTTTTAGAACTCTCCTTGGTTCATCATAGTCATTAGCGAGGTAGCTGCTGGGAGACCATAAGGAGGAGGAGGAGGAGGGAGGCTGGGTGGAATTCTGCCAAGATGAGTGGCATTTGTTTACATATACCTGCTTTCTAAATAAACACTTTATGATGTTATTGGTCAAACAAGCGGAAAACAAGTCTTTTATCTGTCACTACATAACAGCAGCAAAAGTAACGGGGTTGCTAAAGCACCATGTTGTAGACTGAATACCAACAGGAGCCAGAACATTTCTGAGACTGAAAGGAACACCATTAAATATTCTGGGGAAAAAAAACGGTAAAATTGGTACTGTCCTGGTAGACAATTAGATAAAATAACCTTTTAGGAGTACTCAAGAGATTTTAATATGCCTTACAGTATTGTCAAAATTACTTTTTTCTCAATTATCTTGTAGTTATGTCAGTTCTGCATTTCCTCCACGGTACAGCAAGGTATACAAATTATTCAGATTGAAGACAAGACTACAATAATCAACAATACACCATATCAAATATTTTATAAACCACAGCTATCTGTCTCCAGTCCCCTTTCTGGAAAGGAGGTAAGCAAATCATAACATGATTCTTTTGTCTAAGTTTTGATAAAGAAACAATAAATAAGATCAACTTCTCTTTAACCTACAGCAAATGAAAAGCTAACCCTGAACGTAGGTAAAGAGAAATTCACTTATTTTTGTTGTAATTAAAACCATGAATGTCATGGTCACTGCTTCCAAGGTAATTAATGAGCAGAAATCCTACCAAGAAGGAGGCCCTGACACACTGCTGGATTAGTCCTGCCTGTGCCCCATCTGCACAGAGGCTCCAGCCCAGTCCTCTAGCATGCTCACTAGACTCCTACAAGCAGACACATAGTCCTGAGGACTGGCTCCTGGGTCACATGGAAAAGCACATCTGTCTCACAGGCTGCAGTGCCTGGGGGAGACATGCAGGCAAAAGGCTAGGGCCTAACTGAGCCGTGGATCTGCAAGCAGTGAGCTCTGTGGTTTTGAGGAGAATAAATGTAGAAATGTACTAGCTCATTTATGTTAACATCTTGATGGCAGAATATATGGAAAATAAATTTCAGTTCTTTGTACAGTTAAAATGAATAGTTATATTTTGAGAGGAGAGTTTGTTTTTTCTCTCTCTCCATTGCCTCTTAGATGTTTTCCTTTTTTTTTTTTTAATTATACTTAAAATTAAATTAAATTTAATTTTAATTAAGTTCTGAGATACATGTGTAGAACATGCAGGTTTGTTACATAGGTATACATGTACCATGGTGGTTTGCTGCACCCATCAACCCGACATCTACATTAGGTATTTCTCCCTTCCCTTTCCCCCTGCTCCCTGACAGACCCTGGTGTGTTATGTCCCCCTCCCTGTGCCCATGTGTTCTGATTGTTCAACTCCCACTTATGAGCAAGAACATGCGGTGTTTGGTTTTCTGTTCCTGTGTTAGTTTGCTGAGAATGATGGTTTTCAGCTTCATCCATATCCCTGCAAAGGACATGAACTCATTCTCTTTTATGGATGCATAGTGTTCTGTGCTGTATATGTGCCACATTTTCTTTATCCAGTCTATCACTGATGGGCATTTAGGTTGGTTCCAAGTTTTTGCTATTGTGAATAGTGCTGCAATAAACACACATGTGCATGTGTCTTTATAGTAGAATGATTTATAATCCTTTGGGTATATACCCAGTAATGGGATTGCTGAGTCAAATGGTTTTTCTAGTTCTAGATCCTTGAGGAATTGCCACAGTGTGTTCCAATGGTTGAACTAATTTACACTCCCACCAACAGTGTAAAAGTGTTCCTATTTCTCCACATCCTCTCCAGCATCTGTTGTTTCCTGATTTTTTAATGACTGCCATTCTAACTGATGTGAGATGGTATCTCATTGTGGTTTTGATTTGCATTTCTCTAATGACCAGTGATGATAAGCTTTTATTCATGTTTGTTGACCACGTAAATGTCTTCTTTTGAGAAGTGTCTGTTCATATCCTTTGCCCACTTTCTGATGGGGTTGTTTGTTTTTTTCTTGTAGATTTGTTTATGTTCCTTGTAGATTCTGGATATTAGCACTTTGTCAGATGGATATATTGCAAGAATTTTTCTCCCATTCTGTAGGTTGCCTGTTCACTCTGATGATAGTTTCTTTTGCTGTGCAGACACTCTTTAGTTTAATTAGATCCCATTTGTCAATTTTGGCTTTTGTTGCCATTGCTTTTGGTGTTTTAGTCATGAAGTCTTTGCCCATGCCTATGTCCTGAATGGTATTGCCTAGGTTTTCTTCTAGGGTTTTTATGGTTTTAGGTCTTAGTTTAAATCTTTAATCCATCTTGAGTTAATTTTTGTATAAGGTGTAAGAAAGGGATCCAGTTTCAGTTTTCTGCATATGGCCAGCGAGTTTTCCCAACACCATTTATTAAATAGGGAATCCTTTCCCCCTTGCTTGTTAAAGATCAGATGGTCAAAGATCAAATGGTTGTAGATGTGTGGTGTTATTTCTGAGGCCTCTGTTCTGTTCCATTGTTCTATATATCTGTTTTGGTACCAGTACCATGCTGTTTTGGTTACTGTAGCCTTGCAATATAGTTTGAAGTCAGCGTGATGCTCCCAGCTTTGTTCTTTTTGCTTAGGATTGTCTTGGCAATGCGGGCTCTTTTTTGGTTCCATATGAAGTTTAAAGTAGTTTTTTCTAATTCTGTGATGAAAGTCAGTGGTAGCTTAATGGGTATAGCATTGAATCTATAAATTACTTTGGGCAGTATGGTCATTTTCACAATATTGATTCTTCCTATGCATAAGCATGGAATGTTTTACCATTTGTATGTGTCCTCTTTTATTTTGTTGAGCAGTGGCATGTAGTTCTCCTTGAAGAGGTTCTTCAGATCCCTTGTAAGTTGGATTCCTAGGTATTTTATTCTCTTTGTAGCAATTGTGAATGGGAGTTCACTCATGATTTGGCTCTCTGTTTGTCTGTTAATGGCATATAGGAATGCTTCTGATTTTTGCACATTGATTTTGTATCCTAAGACTTTGCTGAAGTTGCTTATCAGCTTAAGGAGATTTGGGCTGAGACGATGGGATTTTCTAAATATACAATCATGCCATCTGCAAACAGAGACAATTTGACTCCCTCTTTTCCTGTTTGAATACCCTTTATTTCTTTCTCTTTCCTGATTCACCTAACCAGAACTTCCAATACTATGTTGAATAGGAGTGCTGAGAGAGGGGACATCTTTGTCTTGTGATGGTTTTCAAAGGGAACGCTTCCAGCTTTTGCCCATTCAGTATGATACTGGCTGTGGGTTTGTCATGAATAGCTCTTATTATTTTGAGATATGTTCCACCAATACCTAGTTTATTGAGTGTTTTTAGCATGAAGGGTGTTGAATTTTATCAAAGGCCTTTTTTGCATCTATTGAGATAATTGTGGTTTTGGTCATTGGTTCTTTTTATGTGATGGATTACATTTATTGATTTGTGTGTGTTGAACCAGTCTTGCCTTGCAGGGATGAAGCCGACTTGATCTTGGTGGATAAGATTTTTAATGTGCTGCTGGATTCGGTTGGCCAGTATTTTATTGAGGATTTTCGCATCAATGTTCATCAGGGATATTGGCCTGAAATTTTCTTTTTTTGTGGTGTCTCTGCCAGGTTTTGGTATCAGGATGATGCTGGCCTCATGAAATGAGTTAGGTAGGAGTCCCTCTTTTTCTATTGTTTGGAATAGTTTCAGAAGGAATGATACTGCCTCCTCTTTGTACCTCTGGTAGAATTTGACTGTGAATACATAGGGTCCTGGGCATTTTTTTTTGGTAGGCTATTAATTACTGTCTCCATTTCAGAACTTGTTATTGATCTATTCAGGGATTTGACGTCTTCCTGGTTTAGTCTTAGGACAGTGTATGTGCCCATGCATTCATCCATTTCTTCTAGATTTTCTAGTTTATTTGCATTGAGGTGTTTATAGTATTCTCTGATGGTAGTTTGTATTTCCGTGGGATCAGTGGTGATCTCCCCTTTATCGTTTTTTATTTTGTCTATTTGATTCTTCTCTCTTTTCTTTATTAGTCTGGCTAGCAGTCTTATCTATTTTGTTGATCTTTAAAAAAAAAACAGCTCCTGGTTTCATTGATTTTTTTTTTTTAAGGGTTTTTTGTGTCTTTATCTCCTTCAGTTCTACTCTGATCTTAGTTATTTCTTGTCTTCTGCTAGCTTTTGAATTTGTTTGCTCTTGCTTCTCTAGTTCTATTAACTGTGATGTTAGGGTGTCGATTTTAGATCTTTCTCATTTTCTGATGTGGGAATTTAGTGCTATAAATTTCCCTCTTAACAGTGTTTTAGCTGTGTCCCCGAGATTCTGGTACATTGTGTCTTTGTTCTCACTGGTTTCAAAGAACTCATTTATTTCTGCCTTAATTTCATTAGTTACCCAGTAGTCATTCAGGAGCAGGTCCTTCAATTTCCATGTAGTTGTGTGGATTTTAGTGAGTTTCTTAATGCTGAGTTCTAATTTGATTGCACTGTGGTCTGAGAGACTGTTTGTTATGATTTCTGTTCCTTTGCATTTGTTGAGTGTTTCCCTTCCAATTATGTGGTCAATTTTAAAATAAGTGCTAGGTGGTGCTGAGAAGAATGTATATTTTGTTGATTTGAGGTAGAGAGTGCTATAGATGTCTATTAGGTCTACTTGGTCCAGAGCTGAGTTCAAGTCCTGAATGTCCTTGTCAATTTTCTGTCTCATTAATCTGTCTAATATTGACAGTGGGTGTTAAAGTCTCCCACTATTATTATGTGGGAGTCTAAGTCTCTTTGTAGGTCTCTAAGAAGTTGGTTTATGAATCTGGGTGCTCTTGTATTGGGTGCATATATATTTAGGATAGTTAGCTCTACTTACATTGATCCCTTTACCATTATGTAATGCCCTTGTCTTTTTTGATCTTTGTTGGTTTAAAGTCTATTTTATCAGAGAGTAGGATTGCAACCCCTGCTTTTTTTTTTTTTTTTTTTTTTTTTTTTGCTTTCCATTTGCTTGGTAAATATTCCTCCATCCCTTTATTTTGAGCCTATGTGTGTCTTTGCACATGAGATGGGTCTCCTGAATACAGCACACTAATGGGTCTTGACTCTTTATCCAATTTGACTATTTATCCAATTCATTCTCTGTGCCTTTTAATTGGGGCATTTAGCCCATTTACATTTAAAGTTAATATTGTTATGTGTGAATTTGATCCTGTCGTTATGATGCTAGCTGTTTATTTTGCCCATTAGTTGGTGCAGTTTTTTCATAGTGTTGATGTTCTTTACATTTCGGTTTGTTTTTGCAGTGACTTGTACTGGTTTTTCCTTTCCATATTTAGTGCTTCCTTCAGGAGCTCTTGTAAGGCAGGCCTGGTAGTGACAAAATCCCTCAGCATTTGCTCATCTGTAAAGGATTTTATTTCTCCGTCACTTATGAAGCTTAGTTTGGCTGGATATAAAATTCTGGATTGAAATATTTTCTTTGAGAATGTTGAATACTGGCCCCCACTCTCTTCTGGTTTGTAGGGTTTCTGCAGAGAGATCTGCTGTTAGTCTGATGGGCTTCCCTTTGTGGGTAACCTCATCTTTCCGTCTGGCTGCCCTTAACATTTTTTCCTTCATTTCAACCTTGGTGAATCTGACAATAATGTGTCTTGGGGTTGCTCTTCTTGAGCAGTATCTTTGTGGTGTTCTCTGTATTTCCTGAATTTGAATGTCGGCCTGTCTTGCTGGGTTGGGGAATTTCTCCTGGATAATATCCTGAAGTGTGTTTTCCAACTTGGTTCCTTTCTCCCACGTCACTTTCAGGTACACCAATCAAATGTAGGTTTGGTCTTTTCACATAGTCCCATATTTCTTGGAGACTTTGTTTGTTCCTTTCATTCTTTTTTCTCTAATCTTGTCTTCATGCTTTATTTCATTAAGTTGATCTTCAATCTCTGATATCCTTTCTTCCACCTGATCAATTCGGTTGTTGATACTTGTGTATGCTTCTCAAAGTTCTCGTGCTGTGTTTTTCAGCTTCATCGGGTCATTTATGTTCTTCTCTAAATTGGTTATTCTAGTTAGCAATTCGTCTAACCTTTCATCAAGGTTCTTAACTTCCTTGCATTGGGTTAGAGCATGATCCTTTAGCTCGGAGGAGTTTGTTATTACCCACCTTCTGCAGCCTACTTCTGTCACTTTGTCAAACTCATTCTCCATCCAGTTTTGTTCCCATGCTGGTGAGGAGTTGTGATCCTTTGGAGGAGAAGAGGTATTCTGGTTTTTGGAATTTTCAGCCTTTTTGTGCTGGTTTTTCCTCATCTTTATGGATTTATCTACCTTTGGTCTTTGATGCTGGTGACTTTCAGATGGAGTTTTTGCGTGGTTGTCCTTTTTGTTGATGTTGATGCTATTGCTTTCTGTTTGTTGGTTTTCCTTCTAATAATCAGGCCCCTCTTCTGCAGTTCTGCTAGAGTTTGCTGGGGGTCCACCTCAGACCCTGTTTGCCTGGGTATCACCAGCAGAGGCTGCAGAACAGCAAAGATTTCTGCCTGTTCCTTCCTCTGGAAGCTTTATCCCAGAGGGGCACCCACCAGATGCCAGTTGGAGCTCTCCTGTATGAGGTGTCTGTTGACCCCTGCTGGGAGGTGTCTCCGCATCAGGAGGCTCAGGGGTCAGGGACCCACTTGAGGAGGCTGTCTGTCCCTTAACAGAGCTTGATCACTGTGCTGGGAGATTCATTGCTCTCTTCAGAGCTGGCAGGCAGTAATGTTTAAGTCTGCTGAAGCTGCGCCCACATCCGCCCCTTCCCCCAGGTGCTCTGTTCCAGGGAGATGGGAGTTTGATCTATAAGCCCCTGACTAGGGCTGCTGCCTTTCTTTCAGAGATGCCCTGCCCAGTGAGGAGGAATCTAGAGAGGCAGTCTGGCCACAGTGGCTTTGCGGGGCTGTGGTGGGCTCTTCCCAGTCCGAACTTCCTGGAGGCTTTGTTTACACTGTGAGGGGAAACTGCCTACTCAATCCTCAGTAATGGTGGATTCCCCTCCCCCGACCAAGCTCGAGCATCCCAGGTCGACTCCAGACTGCTGTGCTGGCAGTGAGAATTTCAGGCCAGCGGATCTCAGCCTGCTGGGCTCCGTGGAGGTGGGATCCGCTAAGACCACTTGGCTCCATGGCTTCAGCCCCCCTTTCCAGGGGAGTGAATGATTCTGTCTCGCTGGCGTTCCAGGCGCCACTGGTGTACAAAATGAAACTCCTGCAGCTAGCTCGGTATCTGCCCAAACGGCTGCCCAGTTTTGTGCTTGAAACCCAAGGCCCTTGTGGTATAGGCACCGGAGGGAATCTCCTGGTCTGTGGGTTGCAAAGACCCTGGGAAAAACATAGTATCTGGGCTAGATAGCACCGTCCCTCACGGCACAGTCCCTTATGGCTTCCCTTGGCTAGGGGAGGGAGTTCCCTGATCCCTTGTGCTTCCCAGGTGAGGCGACTCCCCAACCTGCTTCTGCTCACCCTCCTTGGGCTGTACCCACTGTCTAACCAGTCCCAGTGAGATGAGCCACATACCTAAGTTGGAAATGCAAAAACCACCCACCTTCTGTGTTGATCTCGCTGGGAGCTGCAGACCGGAGCTGTTCCTATTCAGCCAACTTGCCCAGGAATCAGTTTTTTGTTTGTTTGTTTGTTTGTTTTTGAGATGGAGTCTCACCCTGCCACCCAGGCTGGAGTATAATGGCACGATCTCAGCTCACTTCAACCTCTGCCTCCTGGGTTCAAGCGATTCTCCTGCCTCATCCTCATGAGTAGCTGGGATTACAGGTGTCCACCACCACTCCCTCTAATTTTTGTATTTTTAGTAGAAATGGGGTTTCACCATGTTGGCCAGGCTGGTCTCAAACTCCCGACCTCATGATCCACCTACCTCAGCCTCCCAAATTGCTAGGATTACAGACATAAGCCACTGGCACCCAGCCGTAAGGAGAGGTTTTAAGAGAACTTAAAAACAGAAAATGTTAAGTGGTATGTTACTGTTTTATGCTATTGAAACTGTCTTATAGGAAAGTATTATCTTTCTTTACCTTTGTCTGCCCTTTTACCTCCTACTTTCAGCTCCTAAAAATTATATTAAATTAATCAAATAGGATAAAAGTCTTATACTTTTAAGCTTATAATGCATTGTGCTAAAGTCAGCCCTCTGTCTCCGTAGGTTCCATAGCTATGGATTCCATGAAACATGGAACAAAAATATTCAGGAAGAAATAAACTAACAATACTACTATTTTAAAATACACATTTTAAAATACAATATAACAATTGTTTACATAGCATTTATATGTTATCAAGTATTACAAGTAATACAGAGATTACTTAAATTATACTGAAGGATGGCACGGTTATGTACAAGTACTACGCCATTTTGTATAACGGACTTGAGCATCCATGGTGTTCTCACTGCTTCTAATTTTTTCATTAGGACATTCTCATGGAAACAGGATTCATAATATTCCCATGTCCCCAACCCAGCCTTTTTCTGAAAATACATAGTTATAGATGGTGTCTTAGAAGATGTGCTTTACGGGGCCGGGCGTGGTGGCTCACACCTATAATCCCAGCACTTTGGGAGGCTGACGTGGGTGGATCACTTGAGGTCAGGAGTTTGAGACCCGCCTGGCCAACATAGTGAAACCCCATCTCTACTAAAAATACAAAAATTAGCCGGGCGTGGTGGCGTGTGCCTGTCGTCCCTGCTACTTGGGAGACTGAGGCATGAGAATTGCTTGAACCCGGGAGGCAGAGGCTGCAGTGAGCTGAGATGGTGCCACTGTACTCCAGCCTGCGTGATGGAGTGAGACTGTCTCAAAAAAAAGAAAAGAAAAGAAGATATGCTTTAAAAAGTCTAATTCTGCTGTATTACTGTAGCTAATGTGCTCTCTGCATTTTTTTTTTTTTTAGTATTTTCATGTTCCAGACAGTGCTACTTTTAGCATTTGCCCAGGTGGAGAGCAGCCTGCTATGAAATCCAGCTCCCTTCCTTGCTGGGACTTGATGCCTGCCATTAGTCAGTCAGTGCTGGATGCATCCCTGCTTCAGAAACAGATCATGCTGGGCTTTTCTCCTGCCCCAGGTGCTGACAGCTCACAGTGCTGGAGCCTGCCAGCTATAGTTAGACCAGAGTTTCCCAGACAGAGTGTGGCAGTACCCCTTGGGAATTTCCGGGAAAATGGATTCTGTACCAGGTATTTTATGTTTGTATAAATGTCTTTCTTCTTTGCTTGTCAGTCTAGCTGTTCATCTAGATGCCAAGAGAGAGAGAATGGTTGTAGGGCTCCCCATATGTAATACTAGGCTTTATTTTTAATGACTTCTAGACATTGTATACAGTGAGTCAAGTGTTGTGATCACATATGGCTTGTCCCAGCATACTACTTAAGAGATTTTTCCCCTTATGGAGCTTACGCTGGGGGGAAATGATGGTACTTGTACCACAGAATGTCATTATATGAAAAGATCATATGTATGATCATACAAATAGCATCGTATGAAAAGATCATATCATAATGAAAAAATTACCTGTTGTGAGTTCTTAGCCTCCATAAAATTATAGGAAATAAGGGTTAAAATATGAGCAAGTCAAGTTGGAAAACCTTTTTCTTTTCCCATATTATACTTTACTTCAAAATGGAATTTTTCTCAAAAAGTCATTAAGAGAGATAACTTAGATAAACACAAGTCACAGAAGACTCTGTTCTGTGGTTGTTCCTGCACGCAAGTTGCTCCAATGACCGATTACCAGTTATGCAAATAACCACAGAATCAAGCCAGAGATGTATAATGGTTTGTTCATACTGGACTTCTATTATGTGGTTGTTTTGCATGTAAAATATCCCTTCTGCAGCTCTCAAGAATAACTTATTTATAGTATATATAACAACTGCAAAAGAAAACATATTGTGCCCTTATGAGAAGTACCTTGTTTTCATGATTATGAATTTATAGGCTTTGAGATTTTAGCAATGCTAACTCTTTTAACATTTTAAAAGACAAGAGAGATTTATAATAGTAATATTTTAAATAAGTTATTCATAATGGCAAGGTTCTGTTCTTCACACATCCCTCCTTCTTTCACAGTATTCACAAAATCCTTGATCTTACAAACATTTGTCATCTCTTACACTGTAGAGGAGTGGTTATCCTTACATTCTGGTTGGAGATGTTAAGCATAGTGAGTTTAAGGGTGTTTTTGAAAGTTATATGAACTTATGTCTATAAACAAAACATTTTTAAAAAAACAAAATTTGAAACTAAACTTAATTTGGAAATTAAGCTTAAAATTCTGATAATTACAGTATAATTTAATCTTATCTATAAATACTAAGCTAGATATTGGACAGAAAGTACCATACTTGAGTCCTGGCCCCAGCCTTCTTGGCTATCAAAAAGAAATTATCTGAGGTTGGCTCGCGGAGCTCTTTTAAAATTAGGCTGGGAAAGGAACTTTGCTGTTTATCCAAGAACTGTACTCTGAAAATGAATTTATTTCGTGCTGTCCCATCTCCTCATCTATTTCCTTCCCTCAATTCAACCAATAGCACACATTAGATGGTGGTATTAATGTGCTTCTACCAAATGCTAACGGACCATTCACTTTGACATTTCACACAAATACAATCTTTGGGAAGTACTCACACTGGCAAATAAGATGGATGGCAAATGGAAGCTTTTTAGAGCATTATTGACCCCTTTTAGTCAGCTGAGGGCCACATTTGGCAAATTATCTGATTTCTTTGATTAATTTTGACAATCATTCCATGTAATTTAGGCTTCAGAGTAATTTTTTTTTCCTGCTTCAATGAAATATTCTTTGTGGTAGTCTGTAATCTAAATAGGAAAATTTCTCTCTCTTCATCACAGAAGGCAACCTGTACTCACACAGTTGGTTTTCTAACTCCAAATAATACAGCTTTGCTCCTGCTAATCAAAATGTACATTTTTTAAGGTGTGACGGAAATATGGAAATTGACAGCAAACATTATCAGCCTGCCTACCTTTAGAAAAAAGAGCAAGCACCCAAATTCTCTAGTAGTCCTTTGAAAAGCAGGTCAGCTTTTTTTTTTTTTTTTTTTTTGATACAGGGTCTTGCTCTGTTGCCCAGGCTCGAGTGCAGTGGCACAATCATGGCTCACTGCATCCTCAACCTCCCAGGCTTAAGCCAACCTCCCAGGCTCCAGCCATCCTCCTCCCACCTCAGCCTTCCAAGTAGCTGGGTGTGCACCACCACACCTGGCTAATTTTTGTATTTTGCTGTAGAGATGGGGTTTTGCCCTTTTGCTGAAGCTGGTCTTGAACTCCTGGGCTCAGGCAATCCTCCTGCCTTGGCTCCCAAAGTGCTGGGATTATAGGCGTGAGCCACCATGCACAGACTACCAAGCACTTTTAAGGAAGAAGAAGGTACCCTGCCTGGCTAAGGAGTTTAACACACATATGCATTGGGGGGAAAAAGAACAACAGGAAATATTAGCACAAGGTTAGCTATAGTTCTCTCTGGATGATAGAATTATTTTGTTTGCTTTTAAGTATTTTTTCACATTTTATGAATATTATAAATATGTTACTATTGTCAGAAAAGAAAGCTCCCCTGAGTTATAAAAGAGATATTTTCAAGTTCTGAATGTTGCAAATCTAAATAAACATGTTCCAGGAGAGAAAGCATTCATTTTTTTTCCTAAACATATCTGTCATTTGACTTGATTCTGTTCTAGGGCTATAGTGCTGACATATCAAGAACACCTTGGAGTGACTTACTTAACCCTCTCAGAAGACCCTAGTCCTCGAGTAATTATCCACAACAGATGTCCAGTAACAGTGCTTATAAAGGAAAACATTAAAGGTATGTTTTATAATGTCAAATTTAGATAATACTAAATGTGTATTTTTTTCTGGGGTTTTTTGGTTTAGTAGTTACCTGTGATCCTGTGAAAAAAATATTTAAATAGATGTATTAATCATCTCTTTTTGAGAAGTTTCTTTTGCCACATTATGTTTACTGTCCCCCAAGTCTCTGTCTTTAAGGGCTAATTCTGATATGCCTTTTTTAAAATTTCAGATATTCCGAAGTTTGAGGTTTATTGCAAAAAAATTCCCTCCGAGTGCTCAATTCATCATGAACTGTATCATCAGATTTCCAGTTATCCGGACTGCAAGACCAAAGACTTACTTCCGAGCCTCCTTTTGAGAGTTGAACTGCTAGATGAAGTAACAACTGAGTGGAGTGATGCCATCGACATCAACAGTCAGGGAACACAGGTCAGTGAGCCGTGTGTTCCTGCCAAGACCCAAAGAAAAATGTCCTTTTCTGAGGTTTTGTTGGTTGCCTACTTTTAAACGTAATTTTCTAGATGCTGAACATCTTTTCTTTGTGTGAAAGAGCATGTGAATCCATTTTTACATCCTCATTAAGTTATAAATTCTCAAACTCAAGCATGTATCTGCAAAGTAGACTATAAAACCATTGACTAGAGAGGAGCACTTAGTAAAAGCAGGCCCATCTTGGATCTAATCCAAGGTTGAAATGGAAATCAAATTGTTAGGCTTATTTAGATAGAACATAGTTCAGCTGTACCGATTTTTGCATAGTCATAATACAAATCCTCTTTTGTGTATTACTAGGATAAATATGTGTATTTTAAAATTACTAATTTTTATTACATAAAACCCCACAAATGGAAGTTTTATTACATAAAACCCCACAAATAGAAGTAGGTTTAAAAACCTGAGCAGATAAAATGTCTTAATTGTTTCTGTCTTCGTCTGGATGTTAGTGATACTAATTTTGTTGAAAATAGCATAAGAACTTAGCATTTCCTTTCTTCTGGACTTAAAATTTACTGTTTGTTAGTGTGCAATTTAGTGGCATTAAATATACTTACAGTGTTGTATAACCATCACCACTATTTCTGAAACTTCTTTATCATTTCAAACAGAAACTCTGTACCCAGTAAGCAGTAATTCCCATTCTCCCCTCCTCCAACCCCTGGTAGCTCTCTTCTTCTTTGTCTCTGTCTCCATGAATTTGCCTGCTCTAAGCATCTCAGATAAGTAGAATCATAAAATATGTATCCTTTTGTGTCTGGCTTATTTCACCTAGCATAATGTTCTCAAGGTTCGTTCATGTTTTAGCATGGATCAGAACTTCATTTGTTTTTATGAGTGAATAATATTGTGCCATACTTTTTTGAAAAGTTCTTTCACATTTATTAGTTCATTTGGTCTTCGCAACAAGCTTCTGAGGTAGGCTACTGTAATGGTGACAAACCACATATTAAAGTTATAAATGCATTTGCAGTAATAATAATGGTTATCATTGAATAATCACTTACTCCATACGAGGCATTGTTCTAAGCACTTTACGTTCATTCTCATCTAACCGTGACAACAGCCATACAAGTTAGGGACTATCATCTCCACGGAGGGAGAAGTAGAAACTAAGACCTCCAGAAGTACCTAGGTCTAATTTGCATGTAGTGGAAGAAAAAGGCCTGGAATTTTATCCAGATTCACCGGACAGCAAAGCCAGTGCTCTGAGCACAATGCATGCTGTTTCCTTACATGAAACTCCTTGCCACCCCTCTTTCCCAGTCCTCCTGGCACATTCTTTCTCATCTCAAGATTTCATTAAAGCCCCTGTGAAGTGTATTTGTGAAGTGTGGAATGACTGATCTGCTAAGGGGGAGAAGGAAAAAGGGAGGGGTCTGGGAAGAGCAGTAGCTGTGGAAACTGGTGAAGGACCTGGCTGGAGACAGAGGAAGGGATGGCTGAGTGGCCTGGAGGACCACACTCACCCTGGAGACCTGCATTTGTAGTGGCCACAAACTACTCAGGGGCATGCTTTCTGTCAGCTGTGCTCAGGGGCTGAACAGTGAAAACCCACGGGATCTATACAGCCTCAGAAGATGCTCCCAGTCTCATTAATTTACAAAATAAATATTGCAAGCTTCTCAGGGGTCCCTGAACTCCCCTGTCTGGGTTTAAAGATTTTTGAAATCCTGCTTATATTTGACTTAGGAATTCTTTACGATAGACATTCTTCCTGTCAAACCTTATTTTGGGGATTCCCATTCACTCTAAATTTCCTCCAAACTTTGTAGTCAGGGATACTTCAAAGCTAAGAGGAGGTGCTCTTTCCAACACCCTTATCATTGTGGTCTGAGGACCCAGCAATCTCATGTTCCCATTAATCTTTTAGAAGCTGTGTGCCATATGTCCTGCAGACCATGGTTTACTTCCTACTCTGGAGGAAGATTTGTTTCAGACCCTCACCGACATCTCCTCAGTAATATCCCAGGGCATATAAATCACTGGGGAGCAAAGGGAGCTGTGTCCTCTGATGAAAGGAAGGAGCAGTCCTTCTGGAGGAGGGAGTTTGTCTTCCAGGAACCTTCCTCAGCCCTTGGTCTGTGTATTTCAAAGCTGACCTAACAAGCAAAATCAAAACACCATAAAATGCCCATTATGCTGCAAGGAAGAAAACTCCTTTAACTTTTTTCAGTCAAGCCCTCTGCTTCCGTTGTGTAGATAAGATAGTCTCATGTTGTAGAATTTTGAAATGGATTGCATGAGGAAATAAGCACAGAGGAGTTGTATAATCTCACAGAGTATTCTTTGGACCAAGAGTTATTGAGAAGACCTGTTCACATGTAGGCTGCAGAATACTGATTGTAAAGTTGCTGCGTGCTTTTGGGGGTTGGATCCTTGGCTCACACCTGGTCAGAAGACATCTCATGGTTATTCAACCAGAGACCTGAAGGTGGCACCTGGTGCTCATACGCATGATTTGATAGTTGGTGGTAGGCTGACTTTAGGACAAAAACAGTCTTTAGGTGCTCAATAAATAAAGTCATAAAAGTAAGTTTACACCGATAATTTTAAGTCATAATTTTGATCCTACCAGGAAAATAGTTCAGACTCCTATCATAGTGTATAGGATTTTAATTTCTGATACTCAGAAACTATTTTTGTCAGAATTAGGCAATGTTATTTTGAAAAAGTCAAAACAAGGAACAAAGAAAACATAGTAGTTACCACTTAACTACCAACAACATTAAGAAGCCTGCTTCATTCATTCAGTCAACAAATACTGAGTTCCTAATGTATGCCAGACATTATAACTTGGTACTAGCACCATGTAAAATATACTGAACAAAAATGGAGCACAGCCCCTGCCCTCAAGTTTACATGTGGAGGAGATAGATAATAAATAATCTCATGGGTAGTTGTATTATAAGCACTACGAGGAGCTATGCAGGAAAGGTACAGTTGTGCTATGTGGGTGTACAGCAGACAAGTTTGAGAGGTCAAGGAGGGTGTCTCTGATGGAGAGACCTTGCCTCTGTGTCTTCAAGGTGAACAGGCTCTCCCTAGACAAGAGAGTAGGGAATCTTTCTAGGTAGAAAGAGCAATATGTTTGAAGCTTCAGTGTTCAGAGGGCACGTGGTCCTTTTAGGGAACTAAATGCCAGTGCGGCTGTAGCACCAGATGACAGAGGGTAGGAGAGGGAGCTGGTGAGGCAATGCGAGACCAAACCTGGCAAGGCCCCGTGGGTCCTATCAGGGATTTTGGTTTTTATCTTATGAGTCATGGGAAGTCATTGCATTATGAAAAGTACTTGCTGAGCCATTGAACTGCAAAGAGTGAGTAGTTTGAACCCCAGAAAGTGAATTTAAATGATCCCTTTGCAGGTAAATTCCCTTCTGAAAAGATCCATTAAATTCTCATGATCTTTGACTCTTAACAGACGTTCATAGTCGGGTCATTGTCACTGCTGTTTCTTCGCAAATGGATTGTTTTGTGGGGAGGAGAGAATGATAGTCCTTCATGTTTCTACAGCTCTGTGCCATTTACCAAGTGTTTCACAGGCACAGTCCTCCATTCTTTTATTCATTTGTTCAAAGTTTTGCTGAGGACCTATCAGGTGCCAAGCCCTTTGCCCTAAATAAGGCATAATTCCTGCCTTCAAGGACTTGAGTAACCAATAAATGCAGTAAAGGGAAGATAAAACCTTTGATCACTGCAAAAATTCTAAGATAGGGTGATAATTTTTGTTTATTTACTGATGAGAGATTTGAGGCTTAAAGAGGAATCAGCTAGGTGACTTACAACTAAGCAGGAGCAAGCTGGAGCCTAAATCTGCTCCCATGTGGTCCAGTCCTGTTTTTCCTACACCAGGCTCAGGCCACTTGTCTGTCCTCTGAAGTCTTGCCCTGGCTACAAATACTAGCTGCCTGAAAGTTCATCAAAGCACGGGATAGAAGAGATTTTCTAATCTCCCCATTTACCTAATGCAAGAATCCCTTCTATGACATCTCACCCCAGAAGGCTCCCAGTGTAATAGTCATAACTTATCCAGTGGTGGCTATGAGAAATTTTCTCTTGTATCAATCTGAAAACTATTACTCTGTAGCATCCGTTCATTCATCTTTGTTTTGCCGTCTGGGACATCACAGACTATTTATTTCCCCTCAAATACAGCAACGCTACAATTATTTGAAGGCAGCTCCAACATCTTTCCTAAGTGTTCCCTTATCCAGGCCAAACATTTCTGGTTCCTTGAATCATTCCTTCAGTAAATGCAATTTCCACACCCATCACCACAGTTACCCTATGTGAACACTCTAGGTGTTATGTTCCCTTTTAAAAATCTGGCAGCCGGAATTACACACAGTATTCCAAATGTGGTCTAACCAGCTATTACCTCCCTATGCTTCCATTAATAAAGTAAAAGATTGAGTTAGCTTTTTATTAATGAGTTCAGACTGTTTGTTATACTGAACTTGTGGTCAACCACATCCCCCAGGTCTTTATCATATGACTTGCAATACAGTTGACTTTTTGAACCCAAAGACAGGACTTTACATTTATCCCAAGTAAATTAAGTCTTGTTGATATTGGCCTAGTCCGGCTTGTTGAAATCACTTTTTTAAAAAATTGTGATGCTGTCATCTAACATATTAAGTATCCCTGGTAGCTTTATGTCATCCATAGATGTGGTGAGCGTGCATTCTACATGTTCGTCCAGGTCATTAATAAATATGTTGAACAGGACAAGTTCATGGTCGACATACTGCAGTGAATCACTAGACACTCCCCGAATGCATGGGGTCATTCAGCCAGACTCTACTCTCATCTAGTCCATGTTTCTTAAGTAAGAAAATGCATCTAAAATCACTTTTAAACTATACTGTATAAGATATTATCTACAAGAATATCAGAACATACTTTGTTAAATGCCTTGACGAACCAGGACTCAAATGTGTAATCTCTCCATTTGGTGCAGATCACACAGAGGTAACCTTGAACACTGAAGCTTAAAGCAGCAGGTAGTAATTTTCAGAGTTATCTCTACCCTCCATTAAGGAATTTTTATAAAGAAAAAAAAGTCAATGCAGGTGAATGTCTGATTTATAAAATGTGTAATGCAGGTATTTTGACTTCTTGCTTATTTTGCTCACCTTCCCAGTACTCCAGGGCACAGTCGAACAGCTACCAGCAAGTTGGCACTGACTTCTGAATGTCTGCTAGGTGCCCTGGTCTAGAGTCTTCTATGTGTTTACAGTTTGTTCTGGATGAGTCACAACTGTTTCCAAAGATACTCAGGAGTAGTGATTTCCCTAAGATGTTTTTCAAAAAGTATACAGTGGGAAAAAGTTACATCCAGAATACCTACTGTTTTCTTTTCATCTCTATCTGATCCTTCCTACCTTGATCAACTTAGAAATTCATCTTCCTTTCTTCTCTTGGATATCTAATTCACCTCATACCTTTAGCTACTGCCTATCACCAGTCACTCCCAGAAATTGATTTCCGGCCCCCACATTACTCCCAGTATGCAAATCTGTGTTTTTGCCTTCCCACTAGACATCTCAGCCTGAAAATCCTACAAGCATCTGAAATCAACACATCAGAAACCAAGATGATCATTTTTCTTACCCCAAGCCAGCTTCTTCTGGAGTCTCTGCATCAGTTAATGTCATCCCTGTTTTCCCAGTACAAAAACCATAAATACAATGGATTCAGATAATATTGAATGCCTGTTTTATCTCAAGCTCTCTACAGGTATAGTCATTAGTCCCTGTCACATCCTTTAAAAGTAGATGCTACCCAAAGCTCTGAGAGGTGAACTTGCTCAGGATAAATGGTCCTGGGATTCAAACCCAGGACTGTGTGGTTTCCCAGCCTGCCTTCTGCCTACTGCTTCCCAGTGTCTTCCTTTCTTTCTGATCCTCCACACATCCAGTAGGCCACCAGCTTCTGTCAGAAATACCTCAGAAACGTCTCTGGAATATGCCCCTTCCCTCTGTGACCAGGGTCGTCTCTGGAATCTGCCCCTTCCCTCTGTGACCAGGGTCTGCTTCAGGCCTTTGGTTCATCATCTCTCTCCCAGCTTTTAGCAATAGTACCTTAACAGGTCTCTCCATTGTCAGCCTCTCCACTCTCAAGTCTCTCTCTATAACCACCCCACAAATGATTCCTAAAACACAGACTCCAGCCCAGAGAAGAGAACCCAGTCCACTAGGTTGCTTAAAACAGACCTCCACCTGAGACCAAGCAGGCCCTGTTTCACTCCTGTTCCCCCTCTACAGGCCAGGGTTCAATCGCTTCTTCCCACCTTTCAAAGTCTAAGTCTATAATTCTTCCATAGCATGGTTTCCTACTTAAGATACTCTTTTACAAACTACTTATATAGAGATATCAGTAGTACATTTTAAATTTATTCCTTCCGAAAATGGGGGATGAAATTTTTTGTGAGAAATGACTTTTAACCCAAAGTCAGCTGCACAAATAAAATGCCTAAGTAGCATGTTTTCAGATCAGTTTAGACATATCAACTTGCAGCAAAAGATGAGTGTGATACTATCTTCAACTTAAATGTTCAAAAGTAGGGGGCCAGGTGCAGTGGCTCATGCCTATAATCCCAACACTTCAGGAGACCGAGGCGGGAGGATCACTTGGGCCCAGGAGTTTGAGACCAGCCTGGGCAACATAGCGAGAACCCCTGTCTCTACAGAAAAATTTTTTTTTAAAAATCACCAAGCATGGTGGTGCGCACCTCTATTCCCAACTACTCAGGATGGGAGGATCACTTGAGCCCAGGAGCTGGAGGCTGCAGTGAGCTATGATCACACCACAGCATTCCAGCCTGGTTGACAGAGTGAAACCTGTCTCTGTTTTTAAAAAAAAACACAACAAATATTTTGTCACCTTGTAATTAATTTACTTAGTAAAATTGTTATAATTGTAAAAAATATTTGTTACATATAATCATTCAAATAAAGATAACTGAGTAGATAGAAAAGCGCAAGTTATATTAAAATGCTTCTTGTTTGTAATTGTCATAGAAGATATTGTACTAAGTAGAAACCAGTATCCAGGCCTCAAATGGTTTTCTTAGACCTAACATATGTACGATGGGGCTGAGCACAGAGACTCATGCCTATAATCCCAGGACTTTGGGAGACCAAGACAGGCAGGTTGCTTGAGCCCAGGAGTCTGAGACCAGCATGGGCAACATGGCAAAATTCTGTCGCTACGAAAAATACAAAACTTAGCTGGACATGGTGGCAAACGCCTGTAATCCCAGCTGCTCGGGAGGCTGAGGTGGGAGGATCAACCGAGCCCAGGGAGGCGGAGGTTGCAGTGAGCCATGATCGTGTCACTTCACTCCATCCTGGTAACAGAGTGAGACCCTGTCTCAAAAAATAAATATGATAGTGTCTTGCTTACTAAAGAACTCTAACACAGATTCAAATGGTAAAACAGTGAGTCTCTTAGTATATGTCACCTAGAGCCTTCTACACCACCCCACCTCACCCTGCTAGTGAAGTGAAGAAATAAAAAAGAACCAAATGATGACATTGATCAGGACTGGCTGGGTTATTCTGTGATAACAAACAGCTGGAAAAAAAATCCTCTTGGCCATCAGTCATTTATCATTTTTTTCCCCACACACAGAACAAATCTTCCCCCCAAGGTTGGAAGCAGTCACTCCATCACACTTGAAGTCCAGCACTTCTGAGCGATGCTCAGTCTGGATGTGACACCCTTTGATCTGGAGACCTGTGGACTTACCTGTTCCCCATTTCCCTGCCATTTTATAGGAGAGGGTAACAGTAATAACCCCTCCACTGTGGAAGGGGGAAGAATGACAGACATACAGCAGTCTCTTGCCTATGGCAATTCTGAAAGTTTTCTGGGCACATATTATGGGGTGTATACCCTGGAAGCAAGAAATCAGCTTTCACTGAGTACTGTCTCTAATCTTTTTTTTTTTTTTTTTTTTTTTTTGAAGCGGAGTCTCGCTCTGTTGCCCAGGCTGGAGTGCAGTGGCGTGATCTCGGCTCACTGCAAGCTCCGCCTCCTGGGTTCACGCCATTCTCCTGCCTCAGCGTCCCGAAGTGGGGAGTAGCTGGGACTACAGGCACCCACCACCATGCCCAGCTAATTTTTTTGTCTTTTTTAGTAGAGACGGGGTTTCACTGTGTTAGCCAGGATGGTCTCGATCTCCTGACCTCGTGATCCACCCGCCTCAGCCTCCTAAAGTGCTGAGATTACAGGTGTGAGCCACCACGCCCGGCCCTGTTTCTAATCTTGAAGGAGCTCTTATGATTATCCTTCAGGTTCCTGGCTCCACCCTCTGGGAGATCTTCCTTGGCCACTTGAAGTTTGTATTGCATCTCAAATAATTACAGTCTTTTTTAGTCCAGGTTCGTGAGTGTATAGGGCAGTGGTAATTTCTCAACTTAGTAGACTTCTTACCTATTTGGTTCCAGAAAATTCCCTGTGCCAGGAACCATATCCATGGTCCATAAGACACATTTATTTGCTTACTTGCTTCCTTCCTCTCTGGATTTAAGAGAGCTTCTCCAGGAAAGTTATACCCTTGATCTGCATTTTCTTCCAAGTCAATATAACAGTTAAGAAGTTTCAACAGTGTGTTGCCTATAGTCAGTCTTAAGGCTGAGTGTTAATCTGCCTTTGTGTTCAGAGGCTTTCTAATTTTAGACCTTGCTGTTTGAGGCTTTATCTTAGTCTGTTCAGGCTGCTATATCAAAATATCTCAGACTGGTAGTTTATAAACAACAGAAACATATTGTCACAGTTCTGGAGTCTAGCAAGTCCAACATCAAGGTACTGGCAGATTCGGTATCTGGTGAGCACTCACTTCCTAGTTCATGGATGACCATCTTTTCACTGTAACCTCACATGATGGAAGCGATGAGGGGTTTCTCAGGTTTTTTTTTTTTTTTTTTTTTTTTTTTTTTTTTTTTTTGAGAGGGAATTTCACTCTTGTTGCCCAGGCTGGATAGAGTACAATGGCCCAGTCTCAGCTCACTGCAACCTCCGCCTCCTGGGTTCAAGCAATTCTCCTGCCTCAGCCTCCCGAGTAACTGGGATTACAGGCACCCGCCACCACGCCCAGCTAATTTTTGTATTTTTAGGAGAGATGAAGTTTTACCATGTGTTGGTTAGGCTGATCCTGAACTCCTGCCTCCACCCGCCTCAGCCTCCCAAAGTGCTGAGATTACAGGCATGAGCCACTGTCCCTGGCCTCAGGCTTCTTTAATAAGGATACTAATCGCATTCCAAAGGCCCTGCCTTCTAATATCATCACACTGGGGGACTAGAATTTCAGCGTATGAATTTTGGGGGAACACATTCAGACCATAGTAGGTTTAAAAGTATTTCTAACTTTGCAAGGTTCTAAATTTCTGGAATCTCTCTATTATCTCCCATTTTTATTTGCAACCTGGCCAATTCTTTCCTGAGCTCATCTCTTCATAAAACAAAATGTAGTGTTCCAGACACAGGCAACAGCAGCCAACATAACACCACTGATGTTTGGTTTTCAGACCTCATCTTCTAGAGCTACAGATTTATTAATTTTATGATCTACCTCCCAAGTCATCTCAAGCAACAGTTTTACTGAATATCTTACCACTTCAAAATATATATGCCCATTTTTATAGCTTTCAATATCGATTTCTACTGTCTGACCATTAAGCCAGGGTCTCATATTGTAGGATTTTGTTAGAACACTACTTCTATCACCAATATCTATATTAGTAATATAAGCTCAGTTATGCTGCCTATCATAAGCCTAGAACTTACTTCTTGTTCATGCTAAATGCCTAGTGTGTGTCTTCAGGGGGTTTTGTTCTACATGGTCACTCAGGGACCCAGGTTGATGGAAAGTCCATCATCTCGTATTTACCCCCTTGTAACTAACCACCCCAAAACCTACTGGCTTAAAAGAAGAGTGATTAACAACTTCTTATGATTCTGAGGAAGTGGCCAAGTGACTTTTCTGCAGGATGAGCCTGGGATTAGTCATGCATTTGCATTCACCTGGAGAGTTGGCTGAGGTATGGGTTCAGCTGGGAAGTCTGGGTGTTGCTCTCACCATGTTGTCTGTCCTCCTTATGGAGGCTAGCCCAGGGTGGCAAGTGGGAAAACCCCAGTAAGCAAGCTGTATCAAGATTCTTACTTGCTGATGTCATGTCAGCTGAAGAAAGTCACATAGCCTCGCCCAATGTCAGTATGGGAAGGTACTACACAAGGGCATGGATACTGGGATATACAAATTCATTGTGCAACAGTCTTCCACAGCTATCTAGAGCAGGAGTCAACAAATATTTTTTTAAGGTCTGGATTGTAAATATTTTAGGTTTTGCAGGCCTTATGTTTTCCCAGCTTCTCATTAGGATGGAGAGATATGTAAGTAAATGAGCATGTTCCAATAAAGCCTTATTCACAATAGCAGGCAGTGGACCAGATTTGGCCCACCACTGAGCTGTGAAACATAAAGCCTTTATTTATTCTCTAGAAGGAATACATGTCAATTCTGCCTTCAGCCCATTGGCCAAAACTAGTCACAAGACCATATCTAACTGCAGGGGTGATGGGGAGTATAATCCTGCTCTATTCCCAGAAGGAGAGAAGAGCTAGACATGGGTGGACACTGGAAGTCAATACAGCAGAAGCCACATTGAGAAGATGTATGTTCAGATCATCAGCCTTATCTTTATTGAGTACCCGGCACTGGTTGTAAGAACTGAAGAAAACAGACACAAAACCAGTGCCCTCATGGAGCTTACACAGAGTCCCTGATGGTGAATACACTGAGAGGGAGAAGCATTTTATACACTTCTGCTCTGGAATTGTTAGTTGTCGTCTCATTGTTTGTGTACTTGGCTTTTTCACCAGTTGGGCTGTGAGCAACGCAAGGGTAGGACTACATCTTCTCTGTGCCTGATGCAGTGACTAATTCTTTGTAGGCACTCTTTAAGTGCTTGTCAAGTAATTGATTGTTCAAACCATTAGACCAAGATAAGGATTTACTTTGGATTGTGGGGAACCTGGATATAGATGCCTAATTCCTGTATCACTCAGGTGCCTAACTCTCAAACCCCTAGAGCTGCCATTATACAAAAGGCTACAAGGTGTAAGTTGTTTCTCTAAATGTGAAAAGACAAGGATAGACTCAAGTCTGTGTCTCTTCCACTCATAGCAGTGAGTGAAAGGGACAACAAGCAAAAATTTCCCTCGAGAGTCTAGGTTTTTGGCCAGAAGTAACGTGAAAGTTCAGGTTAATTTGCTTGCCTTCAGAAGGTCCTTGGGGTGTTTAACAGAAACCATCACCTTACCTTAGGTTTATTATTCTAGAAAGTGTAAGTATCCTCATTTCATAATACCTGAAGATCACTTTGAGACAGAGCAGAACAGTAAATATTTCTCTATTCGCACCCCCTCCCTCTCTCCTCTAAGGGGTCCTGAAGTTGTGTGCAGTGACTGAGGAAAAGGAATATGAGATGGGAGCATGGGACTTAAAAAGGTTTCTACTGAGTGGATAATTTCATATCATTCAACCTAGTAAAGAAAAGCAATTGATTTACCTTATGTATCATACCAAGGGATGGGGTTTATAAATAGGAATATTTCTTAAAGAATATCTCTTTTGTTTTAGATTCATGAGCCGAGCCATTTTTAAGCCATTAATTATGTTTTAGTCTCAAATTTTATTGTAAGTTTAATTTTTACCCTGGAACAAATAGGGCAAATTCAGAATACAAGTCTTTTGAAAAAGATATTTTTGCAAAACAGTCCATTTGGGAAATGTGTTCATAGAGAATACAGATAGAAAAACTGGACTCCATTTCTGCTGTCAAGAGGTTTACAATCTAATAATGGGGTCAGGCACATAAACAAGTAACTGTAGTACAGACAATGATATTTTTGGTCAAATAGAAATATGGTTAGAATTGTTTTAGAATGTAGAAGTAGGTGTCAGTCCAGAAGGGAATCGAAAAATTAAAGATGGCTTTATGGAGTAAGCTATCCTTTAAGCTGTATGCACAAAGACATACAGGCTTTTGAAAGGACTTGTATGGGGAAAAGTATATTCTAGGCATAGTGAGTAGTGAGTGGCAGACAAGGGCCTCAGCTGAAGCAGAGGCTGTAGAATGAAAAGGAAGACAGCAGTGGAAGAACCAGGCAGAGCTGGAGGGGCTGGGCTGCAGCAAGGAGCAGAGGCAGAAGGCAGAGAAGACATCCAGGTAACCTACATGCTGAAGATGGTCAGAAATTCTGAATTTCTGAAGTCCATGAGAAAGTCATTGCATGAGAAAGAAGGCCAGCGACCTTGAAGTTGCTTCCAAATGTGACTCTGTGGCTTTCTCCTGTGGTTCTTTGTACACTTTGGTGCTTCTTCATGTGATCAAAATTAGAATATATTCATTGTTGGTCAAGCAAGAGCCTACCTTTGTTCCGTCATCCAGGATTTTTCAGTCTGTCTGCTTTTATTTGCTGCCGTAATAATAACAAAGGGCCCAGACTTGGACTGAATTGATACTGCAAATCATCAGAACCAGCCTTCCCAAGCATAAGGAGGATTTTGCCCCTACCCTCAGGTAATCCTGGCTGTGAACATGATGTTCTTGGAGTTGTTTTTTAAATAGCCTTGTTCTGTTTTCAAATATTTACCCATTTAAGCAACTCACTATTTAATACTGAAGGGGTATTTGTTCTGCTGTCTGGCACCTGGATCCTGAGGTAGAGCTTTTTTCTAGGTCTTAGTCCATCTTTTCATGTTAGAAAAATTAATTTTTTACTCTGAACAAATTAACTTATATCTACCATTCTTGTTACAAGTTATGCAAAAGACCCTGGAGGGATTGTGATATGTTTTTAGGTGAGTTTTGAGGTATGTTTTTGTGTCCCTAGTCCAGAAGGACATCCCCATAGTAGTAAGTTCACACCCAAGAGCCTGAAAGTTGTTTGCACATTGCACTTCAAGTCCCGAGTTTTAGGGTTTTTTTCCACAACGATTCATATGCACACATATAGCGGGCCCCATGTCTGGACTCCAGCCCACACAGAGTTATTTGCCAACTCCAAAGAAGCAGAGAATGAAGACACTCGTGCCCCATCATCCATCATTTTTTTCTATGAACCTTACAGCTGAATATTGAAAAATCTGGTTTTGATCTTTTGGGTATTTTTTTTTTCATTTCAAGTCAACTGAATAGCCCATACACATGGATATAAAGAAATATAACCAGGAATTGTTTGTGGTATTGAATCAGAACTGGAGACATCTGAAGTCAAGCCACTTCAGTAGTGTTTCTTACTTCTTTTTAATCAGATTTTGAATATTCTTTCTGCAGGTTGTGTTCCTGACTGGCTTTGGCTATGTGTATGTGGACACTGTACATCAGTGTGGCACAGTCTTCATCACTGTGGCCCCAGAAGGAAAAGCAGGACCTATTTTAACCAACAGCAATAGGTAGGTTTAATTATTTTCCCTGTAACAACATAGTAAGTGTTCCTGTTATAAAGTTGTAAACTTACTATTTATTTTTGTCATCTCTACATATATATTAAAGCTTTTTGTTAATTATCGCATAATCCATAAAAAATATGGTTATTAGCAATAAATCATACCTTCAATAGGTAGCAATAAACCATCTTTCCTAGATACCACTTCCACTCCTTCTGTGGTAGGTTTAACAAACTGATTTACAAACTATGCATCTTGGAATCATACCACTATTATTAGCATGAAATGCACATTAATACCTCTGTATCTGCATGACAGTGTAGTAATTAATAATAAAACTTAGCAATTAGAGCTACATCAAATATAAATACGCCTCTTAGAGTCATATTTTCCACCCCCACTTTGACCTGAATGTTGCCATCAGGTTTTAAAAACTTGAAATAGACAAAGAGTTAATATTCTTAATTTAAAAGAATTCACATAATTCAATAGGAATAAAGATAGCCTTACAGAAACAAAAATAGAGGCAATAGGCATAAACAGAAAATTCTAAGAAGAGGAAATATAAGTAATCAAAGAAATGCTGATTTATCAAATTAACAATGATGTCGTATCATATCCAGTCCTGGTGAAAGTGTAAATTGGTACTATTTCCTGGAAAGCACTTTAGTAATACATGTTAAGAGCTTTAAAATCCTTTTGGCTTAGAAATTCCACTTTTAAGTGTGTTAAGAGTTAAGGAAGTAGAGAAGTGGGCAAAGATATACACAGAGAGATGCACACAGTGAGAGATACCACACAGTTACAATGGCAAAGTATTCAAAGTAAAAATGCCCATCCATAGGGAAATAGATGTACTATAATTGTACTATAAATGTTACAACTGCAAAAAGTAGATCTCAAAGAATATTAATGGAATAGAAAATGCATATTATATAATCTAAAAACAAGTAGAATATAATATTGAATATATATGATCCTAGTTGTGTGTTATCTGTACATACATACACACATAAGTACATATGTATACATACACGGAAAACATTCCTAGAAATAAGACTGAAAAGAAAACAATCAAAATTGGTAACAGATATGGGGGGGGTTAATGAGTTATTTAATATTTATTATTTGATTTCTGTATTTTGATTTCTTATAATAGCATTTATTTTATGATCAGAAAAAATAATTTAATATTAAAATATAAATACCACCAACTTCCATACATTTGTTTAAATCTTTCTTTTAAAAAGTTCATTGCAACCGGGTGTGGTGGCTCACACCTGTAATCCCAGCACTTTGGGAGGCCGAGGTGGGCAGATCACCTGAGGTCAGGAGTTTGAGATCAGCCTGGCCAACATGGTGAAACCCTGTCTCTACTAAAAGGACAAAAACTAGCCAGCCTTGGTGGTAGGTGCCTGTAATCCCAGCTATTCAAGAGGCTGAGGCAGGAGAATCACTTGAACCCAGGAGGCGGAGGTTGCAGTGAGCCAAGATCACGCCACTGCACTCCAGCCTGGGCAACAGAGCGAAACTCCATCTCGGTTTGGGCGGGGGGGGGTTATTGCTTCTCATATATGGTTAAGAAGTCATTAATTTGGATTCTGCTCATTTGAATTTATAATATTTCAAACAATGTTGGATAGGATGTTTTCTTTGCCCAAAAGTGTTCATAAAAAATTAATAGCATAACAAAATTGGAGATGAACTTTTAACTAGTATAGTACAAAATTTCAGGTTTATTCAACACTTTCAGAAACATTTTATCTAGGGCATAAATGTTAATGACAATAGAAGCAACCTTTCATGAGAAAAGTACAGGTATTTCTTGGAACTTCCTTAATTCATTCAACAAATGTTTTACAAGGGCTTACTGGATGCCTACCACAGGATGAGGATACATCCATAAATAAAAAGGCCCAATCCTTGCCCTGGAGAAGATCACTTTCTCCTCATAGGCATGGAATTGGGCAGGGTGATGGGGGGTGTAGAGAGTAAACATAAAAAGAAAGGAAATGTTATGGTGCAGTAGAAGGTCAGCATTCTACAGGGATGAAAACAGAGCTCAGTAAGAGGCGCTGGGAGTGCCAGGGCCAAGGGACTGGGAGAGTGTAGTTTTAAACAAATTGGTGTTGGTAAGCTGCACTGAGAAGTTGATATTTGGGCGGAGACTGGAAAGCAGTAGGGGGTTAGTAATGTGACTATCTGAAGGAAGAGCTTCCCAGGCAAAGGGCACAGCCAGTTCAAAGGCCTGCAACAACGTGCCTGGCATCGAGGAGGAACAGGGAAGAGGCTGTTGTCGGCCCAGTGGAGGGGATGGAAGTGGAAGTAGCAGTGCATGAGGTCCAGGAGGTAAGAGCTAGAAGGAGGGAGACCTCATTGGGACATTGAAGGGCTTAGCTTTAATTATAAGCGAAATGAGGAACTCATTGGAGCATTTTGAACATAGAAGTGACACACTGTGACTTAAATTTCTAGAAGATCATTGGCCACTTTGTTAAAGTAGACTGTAGACAAACAAGGGCACAAGCAAGCAGGGAGACTAGTTAGGAGATGATTACAGTTGCTCATATTAGAGACACTGATGGCTTAGACTACAGTGGTGTCAGTGGAAGTGTCAGTGGAAGTGTCAGAAACAGTCAGATTCTGGATCTACTTCTAAGGAAAAGTCAATGGGATTTTCCTAATACATTGAATGGCTAAAAATAGAGGCATCAAGGATGACATCCAAATTTTTGGTCTGAGCAACTGGTAGGATATGGTTGCCATTAACTAAGATGAGAGAGACTATCTGCAGGTTTAGGAGGAAAGATCAAGAGATTGGTTATAGACATGATAAGCTGAGATGTCATTTAGACATCTAAATGACTGTGTGAAAGGTAGATACACAAGATTGGAGTTCAGGGGGGAGCTCCAGGCTAAGTGTATACTTTGGAAGTCATCAACATATAGATGGTATTTTAGGTCATGAGACTGGATGAGATCCCCAAGGAAGTCAGTGAAGATGGGGGTGAGAAGAGGACCAAGGGCTGAGCCTTAGGCACTTTAAGAGGTCAGGGAGAGGAGGAGGGATCTCCATAGGTAACTGAGGACGAGTGGTCAGAGAGGTAGAAGAGCTGAGAGAAGACAGGAAAGAAAGTATTTCCAGGAGGAGGGAGTTGTCAGCAATGCCATTATTTGTTAGTATGTCGAGTAAGCAAAAACCTGAAAGTCCATCATTTGATTTAGCCAAATGGAAGTCACTGATGACCTTGACAGGAGTTGTTTTATTAGGCTGGGGATGGGGGCACAAAAGGCTGCTTGGAGCAAGCCTTAGAGAGCAGGGAAGGAGAGGAGTTGGAGACAATGTGTATAGAACACACTTTAGAGTTTCTATATAGAGAGGATCAGAAAAAGGAGTGGTAGCTAAGGGAGAGAGTGGAGTCATGAGGGATTTTTTGAGCTGAGAGATGACAGCATGTTTACAAGCTGCTAGTAATGAAGAAAAAGATGATGGAGGAAAGGGGTGTGAGTTGCTGGAGGGATGTCTTTGAGTAGGTGAGAGCAGAGTGATTTAGTGCACTTTAGAGGGGTTCACCTGAGACAGAAGCAAGGGTAGTTCCACCCCAGAAATGGAGATGGAGAAGAGCTAAGCATGGACTCAGGTATGGTTGGTGGGCAGTTGTGGCAGGAATTCCTGCTAACTTTTCTTCTGCTCACGTGACTTTTTCAATTTAGGGAGTCTCAGTTACTTTTTCTCTCTTTCTGTCTTGTGATCATCATGATAGAGAATTAATACACAAAGACCAGAGGGATTTTGGAGTAAAAATCTGGTGTTGATAAGGGAAACATACGGAAACATGACAAGAGTTTATAATAGTCCCATTGGGAACATTTCCCAATACTGTTGGAGTGTGACGGGCTCCATCCAGAAACAATGTCCTGAAAGTTGAGTTCTTATTTGTTTCTTATGAGAGTCTGATATCCCATCAGGAGGTATTTAATAGGGTACTGTCATTAAAAAAGAAAGAAGAGAGAAAG
The DNA here is from genome assembly GCF_043159975.1 of Macaca nemestrina. Classification (NCBI taxonomy): domain Eukaryota; kingdom Metazoa; phylum Chordata; class Mammalia; order Primates; family Cercopithecidae; genus Macaca; species Macaca nemestrina. The sequence goes on along the minus strand of NC_092132.1, from coordinate 45,589,583 downwards.
AAAAGGTGAGTGGGGGAGACTAATGTTCTTGTCCCTTTCTCTTCTAGAGCCCAGGAGAAGATTGTTACATTCAAAATGTTTATCACTCAGTTGAGTCTGGCAGTGTTTGATGACCTCACCCACCACAAAGCATCACCTGAGCTTCTGAGACTCACACTGGACAATGTTTTTCTCTGCATGGCCCCGGGAGCTGGTCCCCTCCCTGGGGAAGAGCCTGCGGCTGCGCTGTTTGAACTTTACTGTGTGGAGATCTGCTGTGGGGACCTGCAGCTAGACAACCAGCTTTATAACAAATCCAATTTCCACTTTGCTGTCTTAGTCTGCCAGGGAGAAAAAGCAGAACCCATTCAGTGTTCTAAAATGCAGAGTCTCCTCATATCTAACAAAGAGCTGGAAGAATACAAGGAAAACTGTTTTATCAAACTTTGCATCACCTTAAATGAAGGCAAGAGCATCCTCTGTGATATTAACGAGTTCAGCTTTGAATTAAAACCTGCTCGGTTGTATGTGGAAGACACATTTGTATACTACATCAAGACTTTGTTTGACACTTACCTTCCTAGCAGCAGGTTGGCTGGTCACTCCACGCACCTCTCTGGGGGTAAACAGATGTTGCCCGTGCAGGTCACACAGCACGCCAGGGCCTTGGTGAATCCTGTGAAGTTACGGAAACTGGTGATCCAGCCAGTGAATTTGCTCGTCAGCATCCATGCTTCCCTCAAGCTGTACATAGCCTCAGACCACACTCCTCTCTCCTTCTCGGTGTTTGAAAGAGGACCCGTCTTCACCACTGCAAGGCAGCTTGTGCACGCCCTGGCAATGCACTATGCCGCGGGGGCCCTTTTCAGAGCAGGTAAGAACACAAGCTGAGGGTCTGTGATGAGCTAGAGCCTGGGCAGAAATGACACGCTTGGGGGTAGCACCTCATTTCAAGACCTAAAGAAGCAATTGGCAAGAGGTAACACACCTGAGCTTTACAGTCACACACAACTGGATCTAAATATAGAGCCTGCCACTGTTAGCTGTAAGACTTTGGGCAAGTTATTGAACCTTCTTCCTGAGTCTCCATTTCCTCATCGATAAAATGGCTTTGAAGATTTCTGAGAGGATCAGATGAAAGTATGTGAGGTATCCAGCATTTTGCTTGCCATTTAATTAACATTCGAGCAGTAGTAGCTGTTCTGTAACTTAGAATTTTAGTTCAGTTTAGCAAACACTTTTTTTTAGCACCTTGCAGGCACAGAGCCCTTTCTTAGCACCCTAGAGCAACCAGGAAAGCTAGCCCAGGTCTTCAGTCCCTGGGCCTAAAAGAAGTCCAGTTCTTGTTTATTAGTTTTCTTCATTGCTATTCATGAATAGCAGCAGGTGAGAAATTCAGAGGATTTGTGTGCTCGTAAGATGCACATTGAGCCCTCTATCTATCCAGTGCTGTACTGCCTGTCTAGACAGCTGGCAAAGCGAAGGCTGTGAGTGTGTCAGCCTCTCCACAGACCTGAGCTCAAAGAGAAGGAATGGCCCTTCCACTCTCTGGGGCCGGGCAAGTGGCCTATTGCAGGCTGAGGGCTGCTGTTTCTCAGGGACTCTGTGGGAAAGGTAAGGATTCCTTCAGTCTGGCTGGAAAAGTCTGCAGGGGCTGGCTTGAACATGCATGCAAAATTTTGTAGAGGGACTACTGTGTCCTAGAGACTGGTGGGTAGCGGGCGCAGTGGCTCATACCTGTAATCCCAGCACTTTGGGAGGCTGAGGTGGGAGGATCACTTGAGCACGGGAGTTCAAGACCAGCTTGGCCAACTGGTGAAACCTCGTCTCTACAAAAAATTAAAGTTAAAAAATTACCCAGGTGTGGTGTCGTGCACCTGTAGTCCCAGCTACTATGGAGGCTGAGGTGGGAGGATTGCTCGAGCCCAGGACTTTGAGACTACAGTGAGCTATGATCACATCACTGCACTCCAGCCTGGGTGACAGAGCAAGACCTTGTCCCAAAAAATAAAGATTGAGTGGTGGGAACCATGTGGTCTCAGGGAACATTATGGTAATCAGCATCACAGTGTGTGTTCCTGAGCCAAGTTCACTCTAAAGCAGTTTTAGTTTGATAATTGGGCTCCCAGAAACTCAAGCAAAGAACAGCATCCAGAGTTAGCCTTGTCAGCCCTTTCCAATAAAAAACATGGAAATCTTACTTTCTGAAAGTAACAGAGGAGAGACCCTTTGTTCTATCCTCTTTGTAAAGCTGTACTTTGTGAATGCATTCCCATATAAGATTAAGATTGTAGCAGTAAACAACCTGTGTTATTGCCATATTGGTCAGATTACATTTTCTCCATAATGAAATTCATAGACTTACTAGGGTTATCTAGACTCTTTTATAAAAGATAACAACAAGATCAGGGAGAGGGTCCTGCAGACCTGTTGTCTTGATAGCTTGCACAACAATGAAGAAAACATTTCCCTCTTGCTAAAAACTTATTTAAAAATAAGCAGTTCACATTTCAAATTTAACAGATGGGTGTATTTATAAACAATTCCAGAAACTTTCCCTTCAGGCAATCTTTGCTTTTTCACATAAGCAGCAGGCACGTAGGTTACTGAGCTCCAGTCTGAGGCCCGGCAAGGACGAAGGCTCCCATTCAGTCTCTGCACGACGCAGCAGTGCAGTAAGCAGCAGGGAAACTCTACCTGTGGCACCAAGTAATGGGCCGTGCAGCCCGTGTGCTAAAAACGAGCTCTTCGTTTTGGTTTATATTTTTAATGAGCTTTCACAAGAACATTCTATTTGAATTTTATATAATTCACCTAAAAATCCTCTAAGCTGCCATTCCAATCTCACTGTATACCAACATAAGGGATTCTAATATAGAGGGCCAAGTTTTCAGAGCCTGTTGGAAACTCTGTCACTAAAAATCTATGGACAATCTGAAGATCATCTGGAAGAAAGCAGTGATTGCAGGAGTAGGAAATGGGAAGATGCTGGAGGCTCCAGACTCCCAGGTGATCCTTGTCGAGGGAAGGGAGAGAGCTGGCTGCAGGTGGGCAAGTTGCCCACTCACATCTCACTTGGGTCAGAGTGCCCCTGCCTGTCATGGAAAACACCCTTACCTCATTTCTAGGGAAGTTGTAGTATCAACTTAAAGAGATTTTAAAAATAAACAGGCCAGGTGCAGTGGCTCATGCCTGTAATCCCAGCACTTTGGGAGGCTGAGGTGGGTGAATTGCCTGTGCTCAGGAGTTCGAGACCAGCTTGGGCAACACGGTGAAACCCCGTCTCTACTAAAATACAAAAATTTAGCCAGGCATGGGGGCGTGCGCCTGTAGTCCCAGCTACTTGGGAGGCTGAGGCAGGTGAATTGCTTGAACCTGGGTGGTGGAGGTTGCAGTAAGCCAAGATCGCACCACTGCACTCCAACCTGGGCAACAGAGCGAGACTCCATTTCCAAAAACATAAAAAATATTTAAAAAATTAAACAACTAAAAAAGGTAGAGGTAGGAGAGGCAGAATGAAAATAAATAGTAATTGGAAATCAGTAACTGACCCTGTCTGAAGGAATGCATGTGGTCTTTATCCTGAGGCCCCTCTCTAACCCAAAGGTTTAGTTTGATAGGAGCCAGGCAGACTCCCTTCTTCAACACAATTTCCAAATGACCAAGCAAAAGATAGATTTGCTATTGCAGGACAATAAAGGAGTACCTTTGGATCTGTCTGCCCTCTTCTGTCCAGCTCAGATGCCACTGAGATGTAGCTCTGGCCTCCACATAGCCCTTCTATCAGGCAGTGGCTTCAGGCTTCAAGGATTCCAACCCTACCACAGGGGAGAACCTGCCACTGGCAGGAGGAGGAGGCCAAGGCAGATTCCCACTCCCTCTCTGCACCCGTGGCACCAAACTGAACAGGCCTGTCATGGGGGACACTGCTTGGCCATAGCTACTCTCTTTTCTTTTATACATGGACTCGTTGGAGAGATGGGGAATTAAGATGTTTCTAGACCAACCTTCTGCCGTTAGGTACACCCTTACAGCCATTCAGGGCTAAAGGGAATCTGCTGTTTCTTTACCTCCAGAGAAAGCCCTCCATGGAGGAATATTCCACAGCCTCCCCAGCTCCTTTGCCTACTCTTTGCAGCCTGAGCTCACAGAAGGAAGAGGTGGGTGGGCTTCGGAATTAGGAAAACCTGGGTTGGAAACCCAGCCCACAGGTGGATCATCCAGGGGACTATGAGCAGTTGGCTTAGTCTCCAAGCCTCAGTCTCCCCCTTTTCCTGCCTGTGAGGCCATGGAAGCAGTACCACCATGTTGCATGCACCTCTGCCTCCTGTGCCTGGTCCATTCCCTGACCCAGGCAGCAGCTCAGTCACCAGCTAACCTGCACTGATTTGAAGGGAGAGAATACTTTTCTTGCAGTTACTGTGAGAATTAAATGTGTTGAATGCCTGGCATCCATAGGGCCTCTCATTTGTAATCTTTATCTTCCAGAAATTATTCCCTCCTTTGCCCTAAGCCCTAGTGTTATCATCCGAACGTTCCAGAGAAGGGAGGAGGGCTCAAAATTTAAGAACGTCCCTCTCTTCATGGGCTGGGCATGGGATTCTTCGGGACCTTGGCTGTTGTGTCCTCACCTTCCCGATCCCCTCAGATCACTGAGCTGCAGATCTCTGTCACAGGACTGCCCTCCTCTTCAGAGCCTGCTGGTGAAGGAGGGATGGCTCCCACCCAGTCCTGTCCCCACAGCCTTCCCATTGCCAGGCTCTGAGCACCAGGCTGGGGAGGTTGGTGGCTTCCCAGAGAAAGCTGTCTTTTTGGACTCCTCTCTCCTGGCCCTCACTTGCCCCTCCAATTTTTGGGGCCTACATCCCCAAATCCCCACCCCAGGGAGCCAGGGTAAGGGCAGTGCCTGCGGGACTCCACACACAGCCACGTTCCCATGGGGCAGCAATGGCTGTGTGGCAGGCCAGCTTCTGGTCAGCCCAAGCTTCAGGAGGAAACCAGATCCAAAGCTGCCCTCCTGGGACAGGCACAGGTGAACACTCCCCTCTCACTAACCTCATCAGAATGTCCCTGTCACAGAGTTCAAGACCAGCCTGGCCTACATGGTGAATCCCCATCTCTACTAAAAATACAAATAAATAAATAAATAAATAAATAAATAAATAAATAAATAAAGCAAGCCAGGCGTGGTGGCATGTGCCTGTAATCCCAGCTACTTGGGAGGCTGAGGCAGGAGAATCGCTTGAACCCAGGAGTCAGAGGTTGCAGTGAGCCGAGACCACACCACTGCACTCCAGCCTGGGCAAAAGAGTGAGACTCAATCTCAAAAAAAAAAAAAAAAAAAAAGTCCTTGTCGCCAGGGTTTACATAACCGGAGCTGGGACTGAAGGGTCCAAGACATTTGTCTGGCTCTAGCTCTGCTCCAAAGGGAAGCACTCAACTCAGTAGGATTGGGAAAGATTAAAAACAACCCCTCCATTCTTGTCAGAAGTTTGCATCCCCTTTGCAACACACCATTGAGCATCTGGCCACCCCCGACCAGGCATCTCCTCCTATCCTGGTGCCGCCTCTGTCCCGGGGAGGCTTTAGAGAGAACCTCCCGCCTGCAAACACCTGCAGCCCAAGAAGGCGCCCTTCCTCAGGTGGTGGCAGAGTGCGTCCCCAGCACATGGACCCCTGTTAGCAGGAATATGGGAGGCTCGGGCCAGGCAGTTATATTAAAGCCATTTGTGGGGCCATCAGGGGATCACTTTGATTTATAAAGTATGAAAGTTTGCCATTTATGAATTCACAGGGAATGACTTATTTCCCTTATTTTCTTCCAAAGAAATGGATTACTTTCCCAATTCCAGTGTGAAAAAATGAATTGCAGGGGAAATGGGTCACTTTTTCACAAATGTTGAAAGTTCTGCATTTGAGGTTTCAATCACCCCTTCCCTCTGGTCCATTGCAGGCTGGGTAGTTGGGTCTCTGGAGATTATTGGCAGCCCTGCAAGCCTGGTGAGAAGCATCGGGAACGGGGTCGCCGACTTCTTCAGGCTTCCGTACGAGGGGCTGACCCGGGGCCCCGGAGCCTTCGTGAGTGGCGTCTCCAGAGGGACTACATCGTTTGTAAAGCACATCTCCAAAGGTAGCGGTTTCCGTTCCTTGCAATAATGCCTTTACTCCTTCCCTTTTTTTTTTTTTTTTAAAGAATGTGCGTTCAGATTGCCTCTAGCTTTGGCCTGTTAGCTTGCAGTGAGAGTTTGGATTTGTAACAAAGCTCATAATATAATGTCTTATGTTTTGAACAGATCAGTACTTGACTGTGGTGTGTGAAAATGTTTCAGAAACTTCAGAATTTTAAGCCTCCCATTGGGAAAACAAGGATTGGCTCAACTGTTATTCCATGTGATAAACACAGAAATATTAAAGGTGTTCAGGATTTCTGCTAAACATCAGAAACCCTACACTGTGTTGCCTCCATATTTTTTTAAATGTAGATACAGTTGTCATAACTTTCTGAAGGATATGGATACATTCTGACATGGAAGCAGATTTCGGGGTGAAACAGCCAACTTTTCTCTAGCACGCCACGTAAACAGTGCCATCTTGTGGCCCAGACAGGTCATCAGGCACGGAGGCCAAAGTGCTTTCCCACAAGGACAGTGTTTTAATTTTATCTGTGTGTGTTTGCTTGATGTTATTTTGGTCAGCTTCGCAGAGACTTGGGAACTAACAAGGGCCATCTGAGTCCCCTTTTCTTCTCAGTGGGAGGCAAGGAAAACAGGGCAAAGGGCTTCTTCCCGTAAAAGGCATCCGACCATAGGCCATAGGACAGGTTATAGAAGTCTCTGTAAGGCACAAAAGAAGACTTGATCTTGAAATAGGAGAATGCGTGATCCATAGAGGGGGTGAGGGACTATGGGTGGGAGGGCTGGCAAGAGAACAGCCAGAGTCATAAAAACAAATTCCACGGACAATGAAAAGGACACTCCCCCAGGCCTCAAATCATCTGGGAGGCCTGGGGGCTGAGTTGCAGAAATCCACCCCAGGAGTCACTGGCAGACTGCTCACTCTTGACACTGGAATCTCTGTGGTTCTGTTGTTTTTATGTTAAAATAAGACAACCAACACCTGCTAAATTGAACCTCAGCGGTATTTTCAGCCTACTGACTCACTGAATGTTTTTTACACTTGTTCTCTTCTTCTCTTAGCAAAATCTGTTTGGTTTGTTGGCATCCCTATGTGTGTGCACGCACGCAGATATTTTTCTTTTCAGATTACTGGTAAAGATGCAGCTGCAAAAACGACATTGAGCATTTCTTCCTGAAACTGGACCTGCAATAACAGATGAGCTAGTTTGTTAGCGTCCAGATCTGTACATGAAAGTCGCTCAGTTTTGCTCACTGAGACGTGTGCAGACCTGCTAGAGGAATTGTGGCTGTTGCGACCAAATGCTAAAACAGCCTTCCTTAGGAAAACCAGACAGATTCACGGCTCTCACATGATTTACTCCCTTTATTCCCCTCACTGTTTTTTCAGTTAATATCCTGAATATCAAAATTGCACATATTCTCCATGGCACAATAATTACATCCTCAGAATGGCAAATGATAAGGTTTAGTATCTCCCCCTTTGTTATTACTGAAGTTATAGGGAGGGAATAAAATTTATTCCTAAAGTTGAAATATTTCTTTATCATCTTTCTAAAATTTAGCAACGTAACTTTACCCTTTAAAATCAGAGCAGGCAGATTTTAACCTTCAAAATTGGGCCTCAATGAAGGCATCAATACTGTTTTAATCAAACCTTGACAAATTCAATTATAGTGAAGGATAGTTTCATGTGAAACTCTAGGCTGCTCTCTGGCACCTGTGATTCTTCCCCTTTGAAGAGTGTCATCACCCCTGTGGGCAAGTGTTCCTCTTTACCTCATTTTCTTTTAAATTTTATTGTATCTTATTTGAGACAAGATCTCACTCTGCCACCCAGGCTGGAGTGCAGTGGTGCAATTGCAGCTCACTGCAGCCTTGACGTCCTGGGCTCAGGCAATCCTCCCACTTCAGCCTCCTGAGTAGCTGAGACTACAGATGTGCACTGCCACACCCAGCTAATTTTTTAACTTTTCATAGAGACAGGGTTTTGCCATGTTGCCTAGCTGGTCTTAAACTGCTAGGCTCAAGCAATCCTCCTGTCTTGGCCTCCCACAGTGCTGGTATTACAGGCGTGAGCCACCGCCCCAGTTGTTTACCTCTTAAGACTCTTTCTTCAAATTGCCTGAGAGGAAGCCACCATCACTTGCCACTGGGCATGTCCAAGAGGGCCCACAAGTGTTCCCACTGCCTCTGAAACTACTGCCTTGGGGTCCCTCATGTATGTGACAAGGAGGCTAACCCCATGCTCTTATTCCCTCAGGCACCCTCACATCCATCACCAACCTGGCCACAAGCCTGGCCCGGAACATGGACCGGCTCTCACTGGATGAGGAGCACTACAACCGGCAGGAGGAGTGGCGGCGGCAGCTCCCCGAGAGCCTGGGCGAGGGGCTTCGACAGGGCCTGTCCCGGCTGGGCATCAGCCTGCTTGGTAAGGGGCTGTGGGGCCTCCCACCTGTCTGCAGTCCAGCAGACTGAGGTGCAGGGTCTCCCAGGACTGGGCAACCTCGCCTTCTGCCTGGGGATGACTGGGAAATGCTCAGAGAAGGTAAGGCACTTGCTCTGAGTTCCACAGTGCATCCCGCTGAGGGCTCACCTGCACAGCCGCACAGGCAGCACCTGTGTTTGCTTTGTGTATGAAATGTATCTTGGGCCTCACTAAAGTTCTTAAAAGAAATCCTAATTTGATAGGACCTGCTCTAAGCATAGTGGTGTCTGCACGAGGACAGCAGCATCCAGCTGTTTGCTTTCTGAAGAATATGATAGGCAACCCTTCCGAAGCACTGGCTCCCTCACTCCCACACATGCTGAGCCGCTTCTTTTGTTTGAGAAGCACTAGAGCAACATGCAAATGTCATGTAAACTTCAGTGAGGAGCCCACTTTTGTCCTTTTACTTTTTTGAGATCAGCCTGACTCAGAGCAATTACTGTTTGTAAAGCAGCCAGATGGTATAGAGGTGAAGATTGCTATGCATATTTCAAAATATTACAAATGTTTGAAAATAAGTTGCTTTAAAAAAATCTATAAAAAGGAAGCTTCAGAGCTAAAAGCTTGCAGGGCAAGATTATCAAGGATTTTTTTGTTTATTTGTTTGCAAAGGAATTTAAAACTGTTGCTTGGCAATGTGCCTGTCCCGCATCTGAGGGAGTGTGCGCCTCCCAGAGATCAAAGTCACCCAAAGCAGTGCAGAGCAAAGGGTAGAAAAGATGAGTTTGAAAGGACTTGCCCTCTCTCTGATCTTCAGTTCTCTACGGAACTCCTCGATTGGCAACTGCAGCCAGCTGAGGCTCTGGGAGGAAGTGGTAAAATGGTACAAGTTCAGGTTAAGTTGCTAGAAATTATATAGGTAAAAACATTCAGTGGTGTGGGGCACTGTCATATGTGGAAACTGGGAAGCTGGTGACCTGTGATAAACAAGCTGGGTAAAGGAGCAACCTTCTTGCTTAACTCAGTAACCCAAAGGTGATGGTGACTCCTTTGGGGAAGGCGGTGTGGCAGGGGACCCTGCCCTCAGAAGCCCCAGACCTCGGGCTAGGGTGTCCAAGTCCTTTCTTTGTGAACTCAGAGAAGTTCTTCTCTGAACCTGAGTTTTTCTTTTGTATATTGGGCCTGGTGATACTATTGTTAGAAGTAACAGTGGGTAGTTAGTTATATGGCAGCCACCATGCTCATGTTTGGTAAACAGCACCTATCATTATCATAGTATGGTAGCAAATGAATTGTAAGAGTTGCCTGGTTTCCAAGAGTGTCTCCGCAAAAAGAAACATCTGAGCAATGACAGGAATATTTTCCCTTAATCTAATGGATTAAGTGGCTGTAACCAGAGGAAGTGACAATGAGGTTATATTGAGGATCTTAAGGTCATTGTTTTGCAACTCTGGACCTGTTGATGCTATTAATTGGAGGCTTAAGTACCACTACTCTGGGGTTGAGAGCTTCCCTGTCTCCAGCCCAGCCCCTCTGAGAGAGAGAGAGAGAGAGACCAACCCACCCACCCCTGGGCTGGCTGGTGTGTGGCTGTCTCCACCCCAAACCCGACGCCCTTCCTGCCCAAGGGTTCCAGTCTCTTCCCACTCAGAGAAGCCCCAGCCAATGCTCCGTTTTCAGTGTGTAAGATTGTACCTGATGGGAAAAATCAGTTGTGTGAGGAGTCAGGAATCGGCCCCGATGAGGTCATCTTTCTGGGCGTGGGTCCTGTTGACAGGGTAAGTCATAACGCTCTGATCTTTGCTGTAGTCATTGTGTCTTGCATATCCTTATCCATGTGAGGGAATTCATTTTTGGAAACTGCAGTGGGCTCATGGGGTCTTTGTGCATATCTGGTAATTTCCAGAACATTAGGAATTCTTGGGGTAACATAAACCTCCTCTGTAGATGCTGGCTGCATCTCCCAACACTGGCCGGCCCCAGTCCCAGCCCAACCCACCCCCTGAGCAGTGTGTCCATGTCAGGGCTCTGCAGAGTTCACAGTGGGCATCTCAAGCTTGGTTCAAACCAGCTTCCTTTCCTGTAAGACTTCAAGAGCCTTTGTTTCATGTAATCGTTGAGTTATCTCAAAATGTCTGGTCCTAGAACTACCAGGTGTGTGGCAAGAAGAAAGAGGGGAGTACAACAAACTGAATCTCCTCACTTTGGAAAGTTATAGATTGGCCACCATTTAATTCTTCCCCAGAAATGGTGTTTGAAATTGCCATATACAATGCAGTGCCTAATTGAAGTTAGAGCCATTATCACATAATAATTTGAAACCCAGGCCGGGCACATGGCTCACACTTGTAATCCCAGCACTTTGGGAAGCCAAAGCAAGTGGCTTGCTTGAGCCCAGGAGTTTGAGATCAGCCTGGGCAATGTGGCAAAACCCCATCTCTACAAAAATAAAATGAAATACAAAAATTAGCCAGGCATGGTGGCACATGCCTTTGGGCCCAGCTACTCAGGAGGCTGAGGTGGATTGCTTGAGCCCAGGTCAAGGCTGGAGTGAGCTGAGATTGCACCACTGCACTCCAGTCTGGTGGAGAGAGTGAGACCTTGTCTCAAAATAATGACAGTAATAATAATAGTTTTAAACCCATGCCAGTGAAATATTCTAGTTGCTCAGTTTCTTCAAAAAGACACAAAAGTCAAGGACCCAGTTCATAAAAATATATTAAAGGAGAAGTTAGAGTTGGCAAAGCATTTTCAAAGGTGTCATCTTATTTGATCTTCACAACCCTTCACAACTTTGATGAGGTAAAGTGACTTAGCCAGGTCAAACCTCCAGCAAGGACAGGAGCCCGGGCCTTTCCACTATGTCGCCTACCCCTGTGGAGCTCCAGGCCTGGAAACCATCAGGATGTGGGGAGATTGAACAATTTCAAGTTCCAGTATAGGAAAAACACATTTCCCCCAAATGTTTATGGGTTCGGGAGTCCTTCTTGACTCTGCTTCACCCTCATGGGAACCCTATGGAGCATTATGAGGCCCTTGAAAATTAAAGCAAGTCTTTAATTTATGCCCAGCCGCACTGCCCCAGGTCAGCAGGGAAAAGTGTCTGCTGGCTGAGAGATGCCGCCGAGGCTTTTGGATGAGCTCCATGACAGTTTTCCAAAAGCAACGGCTTTTGGAAAAACTCTGTTTAGCCTGCAGTATTGGCATCAGCCTTGCCCACATTTACCAGATCTGTTCCCCAACACCCACACTTTCTACTACACTCTGGAGCCTGCACTGAGAAAGGATATGCAGCTCCGCATCACAACTGCGTTCTGCGTTTCCTCCCAGACCTGATGCCTTCTCATGAACACCAAAGTCAGGATGTCAAGAATTGCTCCTCTGACTCCCACTTTTGGGATGCTTCCTGGTTTGTGACACGCTGCTGGATTCCCCAGAGACCACCTCCTCTCTCTTCATAGGCACTCTTGGCTATGCCATCTGGAATTCCAACAAAACAGGCCTCTGCCAGGTGAATCAGAAAAGTCCCCTCCGAGGGAGTGACTCAAGAGTTGCATATCCCAAGAGACAGCCCTTAAGACCACCATCTGCCATTTACTGACTGGTGTGTATTATAGTCAGTGCAGAATTTAGGAATGACAGGCAAAGTGCTTCCTTCTTGGTTTGCTCATCTGTTCTGGTCAAAAAAGCAGCACTGGGCTGGAATGCACAGTATACTCTATGCATCTCGTTTCTTTCTGGAATGGTGAGCTGTGGCGTGGTATCCCATCTTATGCCTGTCCTTCTGATAGTGTGCCAAAAAAAAATGCCAGAAACAAAATTACACCACATGGTAAAGGCAGCATCAAAATAGATGCATCACAAGGAACTTCCATAGCTCAGTGACCAAGTAGTTTCTGCCCAAGGCTTAGGAGCAAGTCACAGAAAGCGGTGAGGGAAGGCGTGGTGGTCTCCTGCTCCACAATGAAGGCCTTCCTCCTCCTCCACCTTCCAAGGCACAACAGGCAATAGCTCCTGTGTCCTGTGGGGTACAGCACTCACTCAGTCCTGGAAACCCCTCCCAGGCACGCTCTTCTGTCCACTGGCTTCATCAGATCACAGCCAACTCCATGTGGCCACCCACCCCGTGGGCCTAATGCCAGCAGACAAGTCTTGGGATCAGTTTCCACTCTTGAAAGCCTTCAAGCAGAGTTTGAGTCTATGACAGTCCATAATTTACCAGTTGAGGGATTTACTTCAGAGGATATACTTCAGAGGAGAGCCATTCCAGGCTCTGAGAGAGGCTGCCTCTCTCAAAGCAGGGCTGCAGGGACCATGAAATGGCTGCTGGTCTCTTAGCCTCTCTGTTCCCCAGCTTGTGAGCACAGAGGTAGATGAGGCACCTGGTGGCTGGTGAGGAGTTGGTGTGACAGGCCAGCTTTCCCCCTCAAAGATCTGCTGCGGAGCCCGGGGCAGGTGGTTCCACAGCTCCCTCTCTGACTCTCAGAATCTAACACCTTGTCATGGGACTCAGGCTTTCCACTTTTGGGGAGCTGCCCAAATCGTCTTATCTGTCAAAGCCACAGTAACTGGAGCCTTCACTGTGGCCAGAGGAAACGGAAGAGCATAACAGAGGGAGCTTCACTTGATACCTGCGTGCGATGGAGCAGCTGGCTGTCAGCACCCTGTGCGGGTGACTGCGGCTGGCCCAGGCTCCACTCTTTGATTTGATGCTGTTCACTTTGATAATCTGCTGAGGTGACCGGAAGAGAAGACCCAGGGTTCCTCCCTGTCCCTCAGTGTGGCCACTCTGACTTCTGATCTTCCAAATGGAGTGGAGCGTCAATGGCAAATGAGGGGCGCTCCTAGCTGAGCGCCAGGCCTGGCTAGCTGTGATGCTGAAAGAGTGACCCTCACTCTTGATAGCTGGGGTGGCCTGGGCCTGCTGGGAGCAGCTTCCTCTGCTCACTCTTGCCATTTCTGTATAAGGTTTGGCAGCACGACTCTAGGCTGGGAAACAGGCCTGTTGCCTCAGGTCATTCTGAATCTGTCAATGCATAAACTTAAATGTCTTTGTCAAAACCTAGAGGAAAGGAGTCCATGAAAAACATTCCCTTTACAATTGACGTGATGTGCACTAAAATTTCTACATCAGAGCATTTTCATCAATTCTAGCAGTTTTGAGTTGAAAACAGACAATTCTGTCAAGAATTGTAAAGAAATTTTCCCTTCTGAGTTAGGGAGCCCTCCACTCCATCATGAAAAAAAATCAGAATGGTGAGGCTTTTCTGGCTCTCATTGTTGGCCTCTCAAAGCAGGAGTAGCACAGGGGCCGTATCCACAGGACTGCCTGAGGGGCTCCTTTCATCTTAACTGCCTCAGGCTCAGTGCAGGAGATGGACGCCCTGTGCTACAGCTGTGGGAGCAGAGCCCCGAGGGGTTTTGGTCGCTATTCTAAGTGAGGAGTAAGTGGCCAAACCTCAATTCAAGTGAGAGAGAAAGGTTTTTCCAAGATTGGCAAAGAGGAAGAGCCTGTTTTATAAATGGGATAAGCGAATCTCTTGGTGGTTAAGAGCTATGCTGTGACTCACACTCTCTGTACACTTAACAGCTGTGTGACCTTGGGAAAAACTCCTTAACCTCTGTGCCTCAGTGTCCACATTTGGATAAAAACAATGTCTGACTCCTGGGAATATGAGGATCAAATAATCTCATACAAGTAAAGCTCTTAGCACAGTCCCCAGACCTAGTAAGCATTCAAGATAGATAGATTACCTATAATCAAAATAATAATTACTATATCAATAATTACTCTTAAGTATTAATACTACTAAATTATGATTGTTATGATTATTATTAAAAGTGGGGAGTTAGAAAGGGGCTTAACCCCTTCCAGTTTTTCATCTTCCTGAATCGGTGCAAATGTATTGGGCTGAACAGTCTTTCTCTGCTCCTGAGGAATTGTTAGCTCCTCTCTGTAAACTGTGTTGCCTGACTTCAGAGGAAAGATGTGTGGATGACACTGAAAAGACTGACAGGTTTGTTAAATTCTGAATTAAACTTCACAGATCCTGACTGTGTGGACCAAACTCCATCTGAATATTGTACTTTGATGACAATAATAAATGTCTACTGCCCTTGGTGTACTTAGGTAACTGGTAAATAAATGAATAGTAAAGACCTTTACAATGAGGGTGGGGACTCATTTTCAATCCAGATAAAACTGTGTTCCAGATGGAGCCTTTCATTTTCCAAAAATTTTAAGCCTCTGTCCTTACTGAGGGCTTTTGTTATTCCAGGTGCAATTGCTGGTATAGTCGATCAGCCGATGCAGAACTTCCAGAAAACATCTGAGGCACATGCTTCAGCAGGACACAAGGCCAAGGGTGTCATCTCAGGTGTGGGGAAAGGAATCATGGGGGTGTTCACAAAGCCCATCGGAGGAGCTGCTGAGCTGGTGTCACAGACTGGTTACGGTAAGTTGGTGGAAAACCCATCAGGCCAACCCAGACGTTAGTGATTTGCATGATTATACCAAGGGTTCCCTAAGATAGTGTAACCTTTCACATGGTAGAGGAGTAAAAGATAAATAAATAGTGGCTATCTTTCTTACCTCTCTATGCTTATTTACACAGAGTAGAATTTTACTACTACTAATAAAACCGTAGAATCAGGAAACCAGTTACTAGTTTCAGTGTATATGTCACAGAATCTTTTTACAGTACACTTGATAGACCAGTTTAGAGGTTGAGGGCAGAATGGAGAATACCACAGAGAAAAGAATTAACACTTTTTCCTATGAGAAATGTGGAAGGAGTGATAGGTTGTGGGAAGATAACTTTAAGAAGCAGTAGAGTATGAGACAGAGTGTGGATGTGCACATGGATCTTTGGGTTTGGGGTGGCCTTCTCACCCACAGACGCCATCCTGCTCCTCACAGCCAGGCCGGGGCAGAAACAAAGGATCTGCAACTAAAATCCCTTTCGCAAGCAGACAGCTGTGGAGTGCATGGGCGCATGGCACTACCTGCACTTGGATGGGCGTGCCAGGGCCTCTCCCCGTGCAGCAGTGTGCACACGAGTAATCGGTGCCTATGAAAGGAAGCACCTCCTCCCAGGCTTATTTTCTGCATTCGTGGCAGAGCACATTAAAGTGACTTTCCATAAACCTGTGGCTGGAACCATTAACATTTTACCTAAAATTGGTGTCATCATTTTGGTCATGAAGCAGGCTGTCTAGCTAGTATCACAAACCACAGAAGCACCCTCCCGTTTGTCAGACATGTAAGCACACTGTCTGCATCCACATCTGGCCATAAAGCCCACGGGATGTTTCAAGGGAGGCATCCGGCTCCTCAGCAGGCCTGACAAGAGGCAGCCAGATCAGGGCATAAAAACAGCGTCTGAAAGGAAGGGAGTGGAGATGAATGAGTGCCCACACTTCAGGCAGCCATCCGGAAAGCATCCTTTAAGAGACCACACAGACGCCAGCATGTGTTCCTCTTCGCTTTCCCCTCCTCGCCCCCCTCATTTCCCTCTCCTTCTGTGAATGACATTTTCACTCACAGGGAAACTGACAGTAAGATGTGCTATAACCTGTAAGTGGGAAAAGTTAAACTCCCTTATGATACGGACTCCAGTGAGGTAAAGTCAAGTCATACTTCACAAATTCTTTTGGTTTTGAAAATGCCATTGTCCCTCACTGTGTTTCCCAGGGCTGAAGAATGCTCCCTTATGTAAGAAGATCTTACAGCAGAGCTTCACATGGCCTTTTTGGTTTCCATCACTCTTGTAAAACTTTTATTACCGAACTGAAGGTTTTACAAACCACTAACTCTTAGTCTAATGACTGCGTCGTTTATAAACATTTACAAGCCCTCAGAAAGCACACATGCTGTACCATCTTTGGTTCTGGAGAGTCTCTGTAAAGGCCTATGTGGCTGCTGCTGGGTGCCCTCATTTGGTGCTGGCACCAGGAAGAGCATGTCATAAACCAGAGGCCCCAAGCGCACTCATAAATGTACATGGATTCGTGTTTAACAGTTGGATTAAGTCACTTAGCATTTAAACAGTGTATCTAGGCAAAGGGTGTGCCTTTGTATATATCTGTGTTTTTTATTTTTTGACTAGCCTTAGCACAGATACAGAAGTATTAAGGAAGCTAACTAACAATCTAGAGGTTTTTTTTTAGACACAGGGTTTGCTGTCACCCAGGCTGGCATTTGGTCACACAATCATAGCTCACTGCAGCCTCCAACTCCTGGGCTCAAGTGATCCTCCCACCTCAGCCTCCGGAGTAGCTAGGACTACAGGCATGCACCACTATTTATTTTTTGTAGAGATGGGGGTCTCACTTTGTTTCCCAGGCTGGTCTCTAACTCCTTGACTCAAGCAATCCTCCCACCTTGATTTGATCTCCCAAAGTTCTGAGATTACACGCATGAGCCACCATACCAGACCTAGCTAGACTTTTTTAACATATCAATTACAAATGATATCTAAGCTATTGTTCATGACCAGCTACTTTCAGTGTTTTTGCTTCCTCTAATTGCTGGTCTATGCTTGGACTGTGTAACACATTCATATTTTAATTTTCTAATGCAAGATCACCAAGGTTAAGAGCATTGTAATGTTTAAAGATTATCTATACACTTGCTTCCAAAGATGTGACATCACTTTGGATCTGTAACATTTTATGGATGGCTCTGAGCAGATGACATCATTGCAGCATGAAACTGTTTTCCAGAAAACAAGTAGTAAAACTCCCTTGCTTCTCTTACCACAGGTATTTTACATGGAGCTGGACTTTCTCAGCTTCCCAAACAGCGCTATGAGCCAAGTGATCTACATGCTGACCAGGCTCCAAACAGCCATGTCAAATATGTCTGGTAAAATTATTGAGATACTTGCTCAACTTTACATCCATACTGTATGTTAATAGCTCCTGGCTTGCTCTCAAGCTAATGGGCCACACTTCCAGGGAGCCCAGGAGTAGCCATTGTTGGCACTGGCATCTCAGGCAGCACAAGAGCACTGTAGAGGGACAGGAAGGGGCTGCCACTGCCAGGTTTGGGGCTAGCTGCACAACTCCTCTGCTCCATACCTAACCACTCAAGGAAAGTCATACATTGGCAGAGAAGCCCAGTCTTGCTAGAGGGCCTGAGATTCCCTGTGGAATGGCCACTCGAATTAGAGGTGCTATTTCTAATGGAGAGAAAAGGAGCTAAGCAAAACCAAGGGAAATCTTTATTCCCAGGAGGAAGCAGGTTCTGTTAACCAGAATCAGTGTTTGAGAACTGACAATTACATTTCAAGCTAAAATGAGTAATTGGATTGGTGAGGGCCCTTTGCCCTTGGGGAGGCCGCCCCATTGGTAAATAATGAGTGCTGATAAGTGACCATCTTTTCAAAGCTGGCCCCTGGCCTCACTTTTCTCCTTTTAAACAGGAAAATGCTTCAGTCTCTGGGCAGACCAGAAGTCCACATGGCCCTGGACGTGGTTTTGGTGAGGGGCTCAGGCCAGGAGCATGAAGGGTGCTTGCTGCTGACATCAGAAGTGCTCTTCGTGGTGAGTGTCAGCGAGGACACACAGCAGCAGGCTTTCCCCGTCACAGAAATCGACTGTGCACAGGACAGCAAGCAGAACAGCCTACTCACAGTGCAGCTGAAGCAGCCAAGAGTGGCCTGTGATGTGGAGGTACGTTTCAGAAAACAGGGCAAACAAGACTAGCTGCCAGGGAGGTTGGAGTGGCTGCTGGAGACCAAGGAGAGCTGCTACCCAGAGAGGGAGTGTGGAGGCCAGAGGGCCACTGCAAAAGGGCACTGGGAAGCCCCCATCCAGATATGCACATGAGCCCTGTACAGGAGAGCCCAGCAGGCGGCTAGCAGGACTCAAGGTCTGGGGCTAAGTCACCATGTCAGCTGAACAAGGCTGATCTGGCTTGGCCGTCATGGGGCTGGGGTGCTCGATGGACAGGACAATGGAGTTACAAAATGAGTGGGTCGGTACAGGAAGGGCCAGGATTGGGGCAGCAATTCCCAGCAACTGCTCCACAAAGGAGGCCCCCTTGTCTGAAAGCCTGAAGTCAGGTCCTTGGCTGCCTGAGGACCCCAGTTGGCTGCAGGGTGCTGGAGGTCTGTGGGTGCTGGAGAGGACCACTGCAGGAGCAAGGGGCATCATGAAAAAAGACTCTCCACTCCCTCCCCTACCCCCAAACCTGGTGACTTCAAGGGTCAACATTTTGTGAGGTGGTCTCTCTCTCACATCCACTGCTTTGTATTCTGTGGCTGTGTTCTTTCCCACAGGATGGTTTCCCACCCCATAAGTACCACAGAATCCCCCCCTGGGGATGATACTTAAGGCTCTTGGGGCAGCTCCATGGCTGGCTCCTGGCCTGCATAATGTGGAACAGATGCGCAGGCAAGGCATACTGGGTGTCAGGAGTCAGAGCTGAGCCCCGACCAGAAAGACCCCAGCTTCCTGTAGTCCAGCCCAGGGTAAACAGGTGCACCCACTGGAAAACTGCTCTGTGCTCTTCCTCCTTGGGTGATGGCCTGACCCATAAGACCCTAATTATTTACATAAGAAACAGCCATCTTTTTCCACACAGCAAGATGGTAGTGGATCAGTGGCAAACTGGAGTCTGCTGGTCCTAACCTGGGGACTGAGTGGCCCCAGCAAAGCACAGCAAACCTGCCCCCAGTAGGTTCTGCCTGATCCTCCTTTCATTATTCTCTTCCTGCGATGGGGGCATGTATCTCCGTCACACCACTGTTTGGGTAAAATTATCTGAGAAGATGGAAAGCAGCCAACCACAACAACTCTAAGATTTCTCTAGTTTCTTGGATCATGATCATAGTCAGGCTTTAAGCTAGGGTTTGGCACCAGGACTACATTGCTCCTTCAAGTTGATGACTTTCTGGGAATAAACAGAGGTCAGATGTCCAGGCTGACTTTATTAGATCTGCCAAGATCTTCTGATCAGTTGACAATAAAGCAGCGGTGATTTGGCAAGGGATAATATCATTACAATTAAGTCTTTAGTCCTTAATGAGAAACTTCCAAGGCCCTGTGACTATCATTATTCCTTAGCTGCTTGGGAAATATTTCAGATCTTAAACTCTTGAGACTGGAGATTCTTTTGCTGTTGAACTGTCTTCAACTGTGATCCTTCTCTTGTATTTTTGTTTGAGGCAGGTACTGTGGAGAATCATCATAGGCTGGAAGGAAACAGACCTCAGTTTCCCTAGGGGTTGAGATAGTATCTGGAGTCACCACTCCTAAAAGTTGCCAAGATTATTGGGACTGTGGAATGAGGAAGCAGCACTGAAGCTCTGGATACCATTTTCAACACTGATTTTCCATTGCTGTCCAGGGCTGAAAGAGGGTTGGGATTAAGAAATGCCTAAAACAGAGGTGGGAAGACATGACTGAGAGCAGGAGCACTGTGCCTGCACAGCCAAGGCCAGGCACTGGCTGGAAAGTGGATGGGCCAGTGCGCCTTCAGCCTCCACATTCTGCTTTCTCTATTCCACTTTCTGTCTCATTAATATTCCTATTAATGACTTAATGGGAATAACTGCTGCCGTAATCCTGTGTCTGTAACCCCAACCTCTCCTACTCACCCCCAAGAAAACTCAAGCTGCAGAGCATCTTCGAGACTAAACCCTCCCAACTGCTGTAATCCGGAGTATTTTCAACATGAGTGGGTGGGGGAGGGTGGCCAGCAGTGCTGTCTTGTCAGGGAGCTTTCTTGAGCTGTCTTTTAGTGCATCCCAACATAATCCACAGACATAAGGAAGCCTGTCTGCTGTGAACACTTCCAGTGAAGACTAAAAGCAGTATTTTAAGATCTTCTATAAATGACTTTTCTGGTTTTTAGCTTTTGCCTTAGATGCTAGGAAACACAGTTCCTTTGAGTTTTGGAAGGAATTAATTTGTAGATGACATCATGCAGTACATTTAAATATGGCAGGATTGAGATTTTTTTTTTAAACTCAGCATTTGCTTTTCTTGGTTAAATGCAACCAGTTTAGGGGTAATAATTGCTTAATATGCTTGGCACATTATTGAAATCCCTTATGAGAGGCTCAAAATGAGTCAGAAGGTCAATTTATTCCTTGGCTGGGTTCCTTTCACAACACGGGTTTTCCTGTGCTGCTGTTCAGGAGGAGCAATTAAAACTTTTTGTGTATTCAAAGCTTTCCAGCTGAATTCTGGCCCCATCAAATGATATCAGAGCTCTGGCTTTTGCCTGGTGGTGCAGAGCTTTCATCTGTTAGTGAATCTTTGGGGACCGTTTTTCCCCAAGCTTAAAAACACAAGATCCAAACTCTAAGGGACTCCTTACTTATTTCTCTAGCAAGCCCCTTTACTATCTCTGTGCCATCACACAGACTTTCTCCAGCTGTTAAGACACTTTGATAGCATTGTTACTGGACCACACACAGAACTAGGAAGTCTTTACATTATCATTTCTTCCCGAGTAGTCTTGCCAATGTTCAGTAGGCAAAAACCACAGAAAGTTTGGTGGCTACCTGAGATTCACAAATCAGTGGCTTACAACTGCAAACTTCCCACTCCACTTGATCTACACACTAGACAGCTAAAGGACTTCAGGGTGGGAAGAATTTATAGCTTCAGCTGCCTTTGAATGAGTTGATGAGCGCTTTCTCAGAAAATCTCACTGAAGAACCTAGTATATCTCAGTTCTATTTGTGTTCCACTGAAGACGAGCCAGACTTTTATGAACCATAAATGTAGTTTGCATCCTCTTTTTTCCATAAAAATTTCCCCTTCCGCTGCCCAGTTTTTCTATTTTCTCTGGCTTTAAATCCTAGGATTTATAAAAGCAGAAAATGTTACAGTTCAAAAGGTTTTTTAATGCTCTGTCCAAAGCCACTGGTTTGAAAGAGGTGTTCTCCACTTTAAGATGTTCTATCTGAAGAGGTTTGGGGAGCTAGGCAAACAGAGCTTTTATTTCAGTGCTGAGTTTAATGTTGAATAGATTTATGTGGAGGAAAGATTTTTCTCCTTTTTTCTTGGGCTGGTTGCTACAGAGCAATGACAGATGTTTTAATGGTTAGTGAGTAGAATGTTATCAAATAGTCAACTTCAAACATGGGAATTTTACACACCACCAAATGCTTATTCAAAGGAGGCTGTCCTAAGTCTCGTGCACAACTTTTGTTATACTGCTAAAAGTGCATTGTTATCATTGCCGTATCTCAGAGGAAAAAAGGAAACATTTTGGATTAATGGCTTTAATAGATGACCTAAAAGGTATAATGTACAAATATATCAAGGCAAAATAACTAATTCTGTTCTGGAACTCTCATAAGGGTCTGGCAACTGATCTTTATTTTTGGATCCTAGGTAGATGGAGTCCGAGAGAGACTGTCAGAGCAACAGTACAACAGACTTGTGGACTACATCACAAAGACATCTTGTCACCTGGCCCCTAGCTGTTCTTCCATGCCAATACCATGCCCTGTGGTGGCTGCAGAACCTCCCCCCTCCACTGTTAAAACATACCATTACTTGGTTGATCCACATTTTGCTCAGGTCTTCCTTAGTAAATTTACCATGGTGAAAAATAAAGCCCTGAGGAAAGGGTTTCCTTGAGTCCCCTCTGAGGTATTGATTCGTACTTGTGTGATTTAGTTTTTGGGTTTCTTTGAGACAGGGTCTCACTACATTGCCCATGCTGACATCAAATTCTGTGGTTCAAGCAATCCTCCCACCTCAACCCACAAGTAGCTAGGACTGCAGACACATGCCACCATACAGGGCTGCATTTTTTTAAAAAAGCCTAGGCAGCTCTAACATCTGATATGGACACAAGGCCAACAGTTTCCTTATTTAGATCCTTACCTCTAAAAGATACTTCAAAGTGACAAAACCGTGTTCCTTTCCCACTTACAGACAGTGATTAGCAGGTCCCTTACCACATACAGAGGATGCATTTCTTTTTGCTCTACGACACTTGCAAAAATTTCTACTGTAATTTGGATCTATTAACGTTCCATCACAGAATGTGGCCAGGCCTTACAATGGAGAGCCAGAGTTAAAACTTAAAAGTTGCATCTGTTTTTGGGCTGAGTCACCATGTTTGCCTCATGCTCTTTGGTCTGGAAAGGCCTAGGATTCTTTAAATGAAATGCTTAGGACTTTGTGGCTTATTACATTTGTCACTTAACTGCAATGCTGTTCTTTGACTGAAAGCTGCTATGTGTATTTTCTCTGAAAAAGCATTTTACTAAAATTTACAAAACAGTCTGATTACTGTCCAGGTACATTTTAGAAAAAGTGTTTTTCCAGTTTGTGTTTTACTAAGCAAACTTTGAGTAAATCCTTTGTCCTATATTGAATCCAGTCCCAAAGTGTTCAGGTGAGTTTCTCTAGTTCCATAAACAAAACATACATAGTGGGAACTCCCTGGTATGCCGTAGAGCACACAACCCCAATATTAATGCTGATAATTATACCAGTCCATTTCGTTTATTCTGTGGAATTGACTCGATAAAGCATGAAGATATTCCCAGTGTCTGATAATATTTTGCACCTAAGAATGGGTTTGACTCAAGATCTTGGGTTACCAAGATGTCTTCAATGTTCAGTAAATTATCTTTCTTACAGTCCAGTAACTTAGAACATGTTTGCTGATTACATTTAAATTTGGGGCTACAGCTTGTTACCTACAACTTTGAGATGCTAAGATAATGCAATTTTAAATGCCCACGGGTTTTACTTGTTTTGGAGACAGACAGGGTCTCATTCTGTCACCCAGACTAGAGTACAGTGGAACAGTCATGGCTCACTGCAGCTTAAGCTCACTGCCTGGGCTCAAGGGATCTCACTCCAGCCTCCCAAGCGGCTGAGACTGCACCACCACAGGTATACATCACCATACCTGGCTGATTTTTTAAATTTTTTCTAGAGATAAGGTCTCGCTATGTTGCCCAGGCTGGTCTCATACTCCTGAGTTCAAGCATTCCTCCCACCTCCGCCTCCGCCTCCGCCTCCCAAACTGTTGGGATTACAGGTGTGAGCCACCATGCCCAACACCCACTGATCTTCAACTCTCACATGTTGGGCATAAGAAGTCACTATGTAATTGTTACTGGAAAGCAAGATTTAATGAACAATTCTGACTATGAAAAATGGCTCTTTGTTCTGTAAATACTCATTTAGAAAAGTGACAATTGTGAACCTCAAAAGTATTTCTAAAAATGTAAATATGTATTAATCCTTGTATCTTTTATGGTAATTTTGCATATTGATATGAATTATATAAAACTGTTTAAAAGGTATCCTTGAATTACTGACCACCCATACATGTCTATTGTTACCAGGTTTTACAATGCAAATTTTCTCTAATACCTGGGTTTAATACAGCTCACATCACTGAATTTTACAAGAGTTTAAATGGGTTAATATACAGGTTTTGTTATAATAAAGTTACTGATTAAATTAGCTTTGAATAAGTGTCGTTTTTTGAAGTTCTCCAGTATCACTTTGCTCGCAATAAACATGAATTGAAGTCCTAAAAAGACCTCTGAAAAAGTACCATACTTTGCTTGTCATTTAGCCGACATTACTCAATTCTAGTTAAGTAACCTTTTCTGGATTAGATATATATCCAAATTCTATTACATACTGTTAGCTTGTTATTAATAAAGCAATATTGAGTAAGAAACCCTACATTTGAATTACCTATTTCAACTATCTGGTGGTGGCACAGCTACCAAATAGTGACAATGAAGGCCAAGGGATAGATTTTATTAGGATTCTATCTCTTCTTAGAGCCCACAGTACAGTAGTCTTACAGGCTCATGAAGAACACTTTAATCCATGGCCCAAGACCAAGTAACTGCAATGAAACGGACAAACTATCACAGTTAAAGATGTGCTAGAACAATGAAATTTTAAAGAACATGGAAATCAAATTAGCTTCATAAACAGTTAAATCCCAAACCAATTCTGATGCTATTAAGTGCCCTGCATTATCATTAAAAACTAAGAAAGGGCCGGGCGCGGTGGCTCACGCCTGTAATCCCAGCACTTTGGGAGGCCGAGACGGGCGGATCACGAGGTCAGGAGATCGAGACCATCCTGGCTAACACGGTGAAACCCCGTCTCTACTAAAAAAAATACAAAAAACTAGCCGGGCGCGGTGGCGGGCACCTGTAGTCCCAGCTACTCGGGAGGCTGAGGCAGGAGAATGGCGTGAACCCGGGAGGCGGAGCTTGCAGTGAGCTGAGATCCGGCCACTGCACTCCAGCCTGGGCGACAGAGCGAGACTCTGTCTCAAAAAAAAATAAATAAATAAAAAACTAAGAAAGACTTACTGTCCAAAGTATTTGTTAATTGTTTATTTATCAAGAGGAACTATTTCTTAGCCCACATATTCATGTGTCATAGTTCAGGAGTCAGTGACAAACTTCTAGGTAATCCAACCTGAAGAAATTCTGTGAAGAGAAACACAAAGGCTAAGTTAGTGATAAACACTCTCTCAATACTCACCATCTTTGAGGATCAATTGAGGTCTATTCCTACTAGTAGACTTCACACCTTGATCACTCACCCTTAGCCACAGAAAAAGCACAGTTCAGGCTACCTGGACTCCAAGTTTCACTCTCCTTTAAGCTCCTTTAAGCTCCCTGACCACTCTGAATAGCCTCTTTTCCATTTTGGGCATACCACACCTTACTGTCATTGCTTGTGTGCATTGAACAAATTCTGCTTTTTTCCTTCTCCTCAATTCTACGCCCACCACTACCCCCACCCCACCGCCATTGCCCCTTATTTAGCCACATATTGTTTCTGTTCCAAGCCATATTTTTGTTCCTGTCTCCAAATGTTCTCTCATATAGGTTTTTAAACATTGTCTTAAAAATGGTAAAAATCTAACAAATTTAGCCTATTAATATCTTCTGATTATAAAACGCATGCTCCCTGTAAATTTTGAAAATTTCAAAGTTAAAGCAGATATGTTAAGATTATAAACAACTATTAGTATTTTCTTGATCTTTTTTCCTTAATACACATGATACCCAACTTATGATGGTTTGACTTAACAATTTTTTGACTTTCTAATGGATTTTCTGGGGTCTTACACGCATTTTTGACTTATGATATTCTCAACATATAAGGTTTATTGGGATGTAACCCCCATATATATAGTGCAACTGAAATGCTTATTTAGGAATACTGCCAAAATAACAGTTTCACATTCTCTGTGTCACAGCAAACTCATTTACAAGGCATAAACCCAGACTGAAGTGTCAAAAAGAGACTTTACATTGTTCTTTTTTGTTAAATATACACATAAGATTCCAGAGTAGGAATTCTCATCAGGTACTTCATACATGCTATCAAATCAATTTAGATGACTTTTCATCAGCACAGCAGTCCGTCCTTTTCTAGATATAGAACTTTAATTCACACTGTCCATGAGGCATAAGGACCTTGTGAATACAACAGACCAAACCAGACCTATGGAAAGCCAGCTAGTCACTCGTGGACACTCACCTAACAAACTATAGTGTCCCGAATACTTTTTTTTTTTTAAAAAGTGACTTCTAAAAGTGTAACATTCATAATGCCAATCTAGCAATTAATAGTATAACCTATAAAAATGATTTTAAACATAAAAAGTAGTTTCATGTCAGCAAGATAGACTGTGAAGCTCCAGGTCCCCAAACCTCCACAAAAAATAATGAGTAAACATATGGACCAAAAATTTTAAAAAGTTTAGCTTTGTAAGAACTCTAGAAACCAGTTGAGCAGCAACCAAAGGAACCACCTAACCAAGAAAAAGTCACACTCAAAGTAGCAGGAAATGGCATTTTTGCTCACTCTTGCCAAACGCCCTCCTCAGTGCAATACAGTCAGAAGAAAACTACCCTGTCTCTTCCCTTAGGACATAAAGAATGAAACTGGCCTGCAATGTTCTGGTTTGTATGGAGCTGCCCAAGGGACTGCTTTCTGTCTTGCCTGAATCAGAGTGCTAATGGGAACAATGGCATAGTTTGGACAGGAGGTTGGAAAGAGCTGAAAGCAATAATGGGTACCATGGCATGAGTGAGCTGCAGGGGAACACAGACCTACAGAAACCTGTGGGCAAGAGAGCAGAGGCAAAAGAATACAACAGAACAGCTAAGACTCCAAGAGGAAGCTGAAGGCAAACTCAGGAAAACTAAGAAAAACTAAAGGCAGCTGTGTATAGGAGGAAACTAAAACTAATGCATATGCACAGGCCCAGGGAAGATGGCATCCCCAGAAAAAGTTTGAGAGGACACCAAGCCTTTATGGTGTGCTAATCAGTGAAGGCCTTTCCATGCACGGAGCCAGTCTGCACAGGGAGAGGTAGCTGGTTTTGCAAATGCCTGAATTTCACAAAAGATCACAAGGCACATAAAGAAATACAGAAACATGAACGATTGAAAGAAACAAATCTCCACAAACCAACCCTGAAGAAACAGAAGCTGCTGACTTACTCTAAAAAACTTAAGAAAAACTATCTAAAAAATGCTCAATGAGCTAAAGGAGAATGTGGACAACTAAGCAAAATTAGATAAACATTATATAAACAAGTGAGAATATAAACAAAGAGAAAATGATTTCTAAAAACCAAACACACTCTGGAGGTGAAAAATATAGTAACTGAAAGGGGGGAAAAGGGGTAGGAATCACTAGAGGGATTTAACAGCAGACTCAGGCAGAGGAAAGAATCAAGAAACTTGAAGACAGATCATTTGAAGTTATCAAGTCTGAAGAGCAGGCCAGACATGGTGGCTCATGCCTGTAATCCCAAAACTTTGGGAGGCCAAGGTGGTAGGATCACCTGAGCCTAGGAGTTCAAGACTAGCCTAGGCAACATGGTGAGACCCCCATCTCTATAAAATTAAATTTTTAAAAGTCTGGAAGAGAAAAAAAAAAAGTAACTAGCTTAAGACATCTGACTACACCAAGCAGACCAATATAGGTATTATGGGAGTCCCAGAAAAGAAAAAGGGCAGAGAGCTTAAAAAACCACACAAAACACCTGTCAACTGAGAATAATACATCCCACAAAACAGTCCTTCAAAAATGAAGGAGAAATTCCCAGATAAAAAAGTCAAAGGAGTTTTATCATTAGATTTGCCTTACAGAAATGCTAAAGGGAATCCTTCAAGTTGAAACAAAAAGGACACCAGTCAGTAACTCAAAGTCATGTGAAAATATAAAGTTCTCTGGCAAAGAATACAGAAACTTGTATTAAAATTTGGTTTGTGCCAGGTACAGCGGCTCATGCCTGTTGTCCCAGCACTTTGGGAGGTCCAGGCAGGCAAATCACTTGCGGTCAGGAGTTCAAGACCAGTCTGGCCAACACGGTGAAATCCCATCTCTACTAAAAATATAAAAATTAGCTGGGCACAGTGGGGTACATCTGTAATTCAAGCTACTCGGGAGGCTGAGGCATGAGAATTGCTTGAACCCACGAGGTGGCAGTTGCAGTGAGCCGAGATTGCATCACTACATTCCAGCCTGGGTGACAGAGTGAGACTCCATCTCTTTTAAAAAAAAAAAAAAAAAAAAAAAAAAAAAAAAAATATTGGTCTGTAAATTCACTTTTAATTCTTTTATAGGATTTAAGAGACAAAAGCATAAGAACTATAGGTCCATGTTAATGGATACATAATATATAAACACATAATGTGTGATACCAGTAACACAGGAGAAGAGGGTGGGTGGTGTAAAGGAGTTGAGTTTTTATATGCAATTGAAGTTGTTATAAGTTTAAAATAAATCATTATAACTTTAGCATATTTCACGTAATTCCCATGGTAACCACAAAGAAAATACTGAATACAAAAGGAAAGACTGAAACATGTCACTATAAAAGAATGAGGAAAGAAATGAGGGACAAAGAAGCTGTAAGACATACAGAAAACAAAATGGCAATACTGTGTCTTTATCAGTAATAACCTTAAATGTAAATGGATTAAACTCCTCAACCAAAAGACGACGACAGAATGGATTAAAAACCTGGATCCAATTATATGCTGTCTACAAGACTCACTGTAGATATAAGGACACACAAGATGTAAGACTCACTGTAGATGTAAGCTGAAAGTGAAAGGGTGGAAAAAGGTGTACTACACATATAGTAACCAAGAGAACAGGGGTAGCTACACTAAATGGGACAAAATAGACCAAGTCTAAAATGTTACAAGAGACAAACGAGAACATTCTATAATTTAAGAAGATTAATTCTAGATCTAGCAATTATAAATACATATGCACCAAACATCAGAGCTCTAAATATATGAAGCAAACACTGACAGAATTGAAGGGAGAAGCAGACAGCTCTACAATAGCAGTGGAGGACTTCAATACCCCACTTTCAATAACTGACAGAACAACTAGACAGAAGGATTAATAAGAAAACACAGGACTTGAACAACACTATAAATCAACTGGACTTAACAAAACACTCCATCTAACAACAGAATACACATTTTTCCCAAGAGCACATGGAACATTCTCCAAGACAAACCATATTTTAGGTCACAAAATAAGTCTTAAATTTTAAAAGACTGGAAATCATACAAAGTATCTTTTCTGATCACAATGGCATGAAACTAGAAATCAAAAGCCAACGGAAAAGAGGAAAATCCACAAATGTGTTTCAGTTAAACAGACTCTAACAATCAATAAATTAAAAATAAATTACAAGGAAATTTTAAAAGAAAAACTATATCAACCTAAGAACTAGAAAAAGAGGAATTAAACCCAAATGTATCTGAAGTAAATATTAGAGATAAACAAAATAGACTACAATAGAGAAAAATCAAAGCCAACAGTCAGTTCTTTGAAAAGATCAAATCGACAAACCTTTAGTCAGACTAATAAAAAAGAGAACCACCAAATAACAGAGGGAACATTACAACTGATTGTACAGATCTAAAAGGAGTGAGAATGCTATGAACAATTACATGTAAACAAACGAGATGACCTAGAATAAACAGAAATACACAACTCAAAAAAGAAAATTTTGCGGGGGGTGGGGACAGCATCTCCCTCTGATACCTAGGCTGGAGTGCAATGGTGCAATCACTGCTCACTGCAGCCTTGACCTCCCAGGCTCCGGTGATCCTCCCAGGTAGCTGGGACTGCAGGCATGCGCCATCACACACATTATTTTTTGTATTTTTTTTTTGTAGAGACGGGGTTTCACCATGCTGCCCAGGCTGGTTTCAAACTCCTGGGCTCAAGCAATTCACCTGCTTTGGCCTCCCAAAGTGCTGGGATTAGAGGCTTTATAAGCTACCACACCCACCCTAGAAATCCTAACCAAGAGTGGATCAGGAAAAAAGTAATCTGAACATCTATAACTAGTAGGAATTTTTAGTCAGTAGCCAAAAACTTCAACAAAGAAGAGTCCAAGACCACACGGTGAATCCTACCAAACTTTTTTTGAGACAGGGTCTCATATTCTGTTATCCAGGACGGAGTGCAGTGCTGTGATCATAGCTTACTGCAGCCTTAAACTCCCGTGCTCGAGTGAACCTCCTGCCTCAGCCTCCCAAGTAGCTGAGACTACAGGCATGCACCACCACACCCAGCTAATTAAAATATATATATATATATATATATTTATTTTTGTTTGGTAGAGACGGGGTCTTGCCATGTTGCACAGGCTGATCTTTAACTTCTGGGCTATAGTGATCCTCCTTTCTCAGCCTCCCAAAGTGCTGGGATTATAGGCATGAGCCACCATGCCCAGACCTCTATGAAACCAGCACCAATCCTCCTCAAGTTTTTCCAAAAACAGTGAGAAAAAGGGAACATTTCCACATTCATTCTATAAGGCCAGCATTATCCTGATACCAAAGACAAACACACAAGAAAACTATAGGCCAAATCCTTGAACACAGATGCAAAAAATCCTCAACAAACCACTAGCAAACCAGATTTGACAGTGCATTAAAAGAATTATACACCATGATTAAGTGGAATTTATCCCTAGGATGCAAGGATAGTTCAACACATTTTGTGACATACCACACTGACAGAATGAAGGATAAAAAACACATCTCAAAAAAATGCAGAAAAAGTATTTGACAAAATTCAACATCCTTTCATGATCAAAACTATCAACAGAAGGAATGTACTTCAACCCAACCATGGCCAAAAAGGACAAACTAATATAGTGAACACAGAAAACGTGAAAGCTTTTCCTCTAAGACCTAGAACCAGACAAGGACGCCCACTCTTGCCACTTCTATTCAACGTAGTACTGGAAGTCCTAGCCAGAGCAATAAGGCAAGAAGGAATAAGCAGCATCCAAAAAGGAAAGGAATAAGTAAAACTATCTGTTTACAGATCACATAATCTTACCTCCAGCAAACCCTAAAGATTTCTCACACAGAAGTGTCAGAATAAATCAAAATAAATGAATTCTGCTAAGTTGGAGGATACAAAAATCAGCTCTTTCTATACACCAACAAGAAGGAAATAAAGGAATCCCTAAAAAAGGAAATTAAGAAAATAATTCGGCCGGGCGCGGTGGCTCAAGCCTGTAATCCCAGCACTTTGGGAGGCCGAGGCGGGTGGATCACGAGGTCAGGAGATGGAGACTATTCTGGCTAACATGGTGAAACCCCGTCTCTACTAAAAATACAAAAAACTAGCAGGGCGTGGTGGCGGGCGCCTGTAGTCCCAGCTACTTGGGAGGCTGAGGCGGGAGAATGGCGTGAACCCGGGAGGCGGAGCTTGCAGTGAGCCGAGATCCAGCCACTGCACTCCAGCCTGGGAGACACAGCGAGACTCCGTCTCAAAAAAAAAAAAAAAAAAAGAAAATAATTCTATTTATAAGAGCACAAAAATAATACTTAGGAATGTATTTAACCAGGAATATGAAAGACTTAAACACTGACCTAGATGAAACAGATATATACCTGCACACTGCTAAAAAAAAAAACTAGCAAATCTCAATCACGCAATCCCCACAGTAAATACAGAATATACATAAAGAAAATACAGAATATACACAAACGGAAATAAGAAGGAAACTGAAACACGTCACTGTAAAATAAAGGAAAAGTACGGAAAGAAATGTGTGTCCTTGGACACACTGCTTTGATTACAGTAGTCCCCTTTTATCCAGGGTGGTATGTTTCAAGACACCTCCAGTGAATTCCTGAAACTAGGGATGGTACCAAACCCTACATAGCTATGTTTTTTCCTATATACACACACACCTATAATAAAGTTTAACTCATAAATTAGGCATAGTAAGAGATTAGCAACAATAAAAGAAATTAAAGATGCAAAATACTGCTAAAAGAAATTAAAGATACAAAGAAGAAGAAAGACATCCCATGTTCATGGATTGGAATACTTAATAGTATTAAGATGTCCATACTACCAAAAGTAATCTACAGATTTAATGCAATCCCTATCAAAATCCCAATGGCATTTTTTACAGAAATAGAAAAATCCATCCTAAAATTCACACTCTTAAGAAATCCCAAATAGCTAGAACACTCTCGGGGCAGGGGGAAAAAAAGAACAAAGCTGAAGGACTCACACTTACTGATTTTAAAGCATACTACAAAGCTACAGTGTAGCAGTCATCCCTTATTTGTGGTTTAACCTTC
The DNA here is from genome assembly GCF_043159975.1 of Macaca nemestrina. NCBI lineage: Eukaryota > Metazoa > Chordata > Mammalia > Primates > Cercopithecidae > Macaca > Macaca nemestrina. Next base: position 45,557,412 of record NC_092132.1, on the reverse strand, counting down.
TACCACTTCAGTTACCCACGGTCAACTGCGGTTCAAAAACAGGTGAGGACAGTACAAGAAGATATTGAGAAATCACATTCACCTTTTATTACTATACACTATCATTGTTCTATTTTGTTATTGTTGCTAATCTCTTACTATGCCTAATTTATGAGTTAAACGTCATCATAGGTAGGTATGTATAGGAAAAACAACATAATATATATAGGATTTGGTACTATCTGTGGTTTCAAGAATCCACTGGAGGGGTCTTGAAACATATCTTAGATAAAACAGACTAGTGTAATCAAAACAGTGTAGTACTGACCTGAAGACAGACATACAGACTAATGAAATAGCCCAGAAATAAACTCTCACATTTAGAGTCAAATGATTTCACCAAGGTACCAAGACCATTCCATGGAAGAGGACAATCTTAACAAATGATTTTGGGAAAACTGGATACCACATGTAAAAGAATACACTTGGCTCTTTACACCCTAGACAGAAATTCAAGTGAATCAAAGATCTAAAGACAAGAGCTAAAACTACAAAAGTCGTAGAAGAACACATAAAAAAGACTTCATGACACTGGATTTGGCAATGACTTACTGAATATGACACTAAAAGCACATAAAACAAAAGTAAAAATAAATTCGACATCAAAATTTCTGTGTATCAAGGGACACAAGAGTGAAAAGGCAACCTATGAAATGGGAGAAAATATTTACAGATCATATCTAATAAGGGGTTAATATCCAGAATATATACAGAACCACAACTTAACCAGTAAACAAAAAACCAAATTTGAAAATGAGCGGAACTGAATAAACTTCTCCAAAGATAACATACAAATGGCATATAAGCACATGAAAAGATGCTCAACATCACAAATAATCAGGAAAATGCAAATCAAAACAACAATGTGATAACACCTCATAACTATTAGGATGGCTACTATCAAAAATACCAAAATTATGCCAGGCACAGTGACTCACGCCTGTAATCCCAACACTTTGGGAGGCCAAGGTAGATGGATCACCTGAGCCCAGGAATTCAAGCCCAGCCCAGGTAATACAGTGAAACCCTGTCTCTACTACAAATACAGAAGTTAGCCAGGTATGGTGGCACATGCCTACAGTGCCAGCTTCTTGGGAGGCTGAGGCAGGAAGATCCCTTGAGCCTGGGAGGTTGAGGCTGCAGTGAGCCATGATCGCACTACAGCCTGGCTGACAGAAGGAGATCCTGTTAAAAAAAAGTGTTGCGGAGGATGGAAAGAGTGTAAAATGGTGCAGCCACTATGGAAAATGGTATGGCAGTTTCTTAAGAGATTAAAGATCCTATGATTCCAGCAATTCCACTCTTGAATATATCCCAAAAGAACTGAAAGCAAGGCCTTGTAGGAATATTTGTATGCCTAGGTTCACAGTATCACTCGCAACAATCAAAAAGTGGAAGCAACCCAAGCGTCTACTGATGGATGAATGTATAACAATGTGACACAACTAAAATAGATCATTCAGCTTTAAAAAGAAAGGAAACTTTGACACATGCTGTAACATGGATGAACCTTGAGTACATTACACTAAGTGAAATAAGCCAGTCACAAGAAAACAAATACCATATGATTCTACTTACGAGATGCCTGGGGTAGCCAAATTCTTAGAAAGTAACACAGTGGCTGCCAGGGTCTAAGTGGAGGTGTGAATGGGTTGCTTAATGGATATAGTTTCAATTCCATAAGATGAAGAACTCTGGAGACTGGTTGCACAATGTGAATGAACTTAACACTACTAAACTGTACAATTAAAAATGGTTAAGACGGCAAATTTTATCTTACAGATGCTCCTTAACTTACCATCAGGTTACATTCTGATAAAACCATCATAAGTTTAAGATATCTTAAGTTGAAAATGCATTTAATACACCTAACCTACAACATAGCTTAGCCTTCCCTATCTTAAATGTGCTCAGAACACTTATGTTAGCCTACAGTTGCAGAAAATCATCTAACACAAAGCCTAGCTTATAACAAAACACTGAGTATCTCACACAACACTACCAAGTACAGCATCAGTTGTTTACCCTTGTGATTATGTGTCTGACTGGGAGATGTGGTCATTGCTGCTCCCCCACATCACAAAAGTATTGTGCCACTTATTGCTCATGTGGACAAAGATCAAAATCCAAAGTATGGTTTCTACCAAATGTGTATCACTTCCACACCATCGTAAAGTCAAAAAATCTTAAGTCCAAACATTGTAAGTCACGGACAGTCATCTGTATTTGCATTTTACCACAATTAGAAAATTTTTTAAGTAACTTCAAATAACCATATTACCTTTATATTCCAAGATTACTTTACACTCTGAAAGATACCAGCCTTCCTCATCTCCTCAAAATCTTTCATGGCATCATAGTTTCTGTAGAAATCTGCATATGCCTTCTTTCTTTTATCAGCCACACCAACCTAAAAAGCAACCATCCATTAGTTTATTTTTCAGATTACTGGAAATTAGATTTCAGATTATAATATCTAAAGACAAGGTAGCACACATGTTTTTGTTCACCCTTTAATTTAAACCCTACATTTTCTAAGGGGTGGAGGTGGTGACAGATAAAAAGGAAGACAAAGTGTAAGAAATAGCTACATTTGCAAAGAAAAGAATGGGGGAATAAGGTGTCTATTTTGTTTTGTTTGAGGTTTCCGTACACAAAGGGCGGGCAGGGTTCAACAGAGAAAGAACAAATGAAGATCCAAGACAAAATATGGAAAGTTTAAGTGATTTTACTATTATTATTTTTTTAAACATGGGGTCTCCCTCTGCAGAAATACACAAAAATCATGCTACCTGATGGAGTAATGTAGTAAGAATCCTTTACCTGACCAGTTTTACTACTTCACTTCTACTTGAATTACCAATTTCTTCCCAGTAATAAATCAAGAGGCAGAGGCCGGGTGTGGTGGTTCATGCCTATACTCCCAGCACTTTGGGAGGCCGAGGGGGGCGAATCACGAGGTGAGGAGTTGGAGACCAGCCTGGCCAACATGATGAAACTCCATCTCTACTAAAAATACAAAAATTAGCCGGGCATGGTGGCGGGCAGTTGTAATCCCAGCTACTTAGGAGGCAGAGGCAGAACTGCTTGAACCCGGGAGGCCTCGGAGGGTTCAGTGAGCCGAGATCGTGACACTGCACTCTAGCTTGGGTGACAGAGCAAGACTCCGTCTTGAAAAAAATAAAATAAAAAGAGGCAGAAGCACAAGTGCTGGGGGCCATCATTACACATACGGTTAATTTGGACTCTCCCTACTTCATTTAGTCATCCATCTGACAGACAGGAGACAGCCAAGGGTCCTCGAAAAACAGCCTGAAGGCTGAAAGGCCAGACTGTTGGACCCAGATCCCACGACACTGAGGGAGAACTGCACATTTGCCTGCCCTTTCAGGACTGATTCTTTTTGACTAATGGCCACAGGCACACTGGGGGTAAATAGGGTGGAGCCAGGAGAAGTTGCACCTTTTGCAGTGGGAAGGACCCTAGTCTTTTCAGCTCCTGTGTGGTGGCCTGGTATTCAATCTGTGAGGTGGGGGCCTGTTAGCAGGACACCCCCTCACTTTGCCGAGTCTGTTTTATTTGTTCCTTTTCACCCAATAAATTCAGCCCTCCTCACCCTTCAGTGTGTCCATGTGCCTAATTTCTCCTGGTTGTGACACAAGAACCCAAATTTAGCTAAAGTAAGGAGCAAAAACTCTGCATCACATCCATCCCTTCTACAAACGTTTACTTCATGCCCACTATATATGCCAGGCAGCAGGAATCTCAAGCACCAAAAGATTTTTTGTGCTTGTCTCTCCAAAGAGTACCAAAGCATAGGTCCACTTACTGCTTTCTCAGTGTTCCATCTCCTCTTTGCTCTCCCAGATCTCCCTAATTTTTTTTTTTTGAGACAGTCTGGCTCTATCACCCAGCCTGGAGTGCAGTGGTGCGATCTTGGCTCACTGCAACCTCCGCCTCCCCATTTTTTTTTGTTGTTTTTTGTTTTTTGTTTTTTTTGAGACAGAGTCTTGCTCGTTGTCCAGGCTGGAGTGCAATGGTACGAACTCGGCTCACTGTAACCTCCACCTCCTGGGTTCAAGCAATTCTCCTGCCTCAGCCTCCCAAGCAGCTGGGATTACAGGTGCCCGCCACCACGCCCAGCTAATTTTTTTGTATTTTTACTAGAGATGGGGTTTCACCATGCTGGCCAGGCTAGTCTCAAACTCCTGACCTCAGGTGATCCGCCCACCTCTGCCTCCCAAAGTGCTGGGATAACTGGTGTGAGCCACTGCACCTGGCCTCGCCTCCCAATCTTGGCTGACACCTCTGCTTCCCAGGCTCAAGCCAACCTCTCACCTCAACCTCCCGAGTAGCTAAGGCCACAGGCATATCATGTATTTTTGTAATTTTAGAAGAAATGCGGCCGGATGCGGTGGCTCACGCCTGTAATCCCAGCACTTTGGGAGGCCGAGACGGGTGGATCACGAGGTCAGGAGATCGAGACCATCCTGGCTAACACGGTGAAACCCCATCTTTACTAAAAAATACAAAAAAAATTAGCTGGGCATGATGGTGGGCACCTGTAGTCCCAGCTACTCGGGAGGCTGAGGCAGGAGAATGGCATGAACCCAGGAGGCGGAGCTTGCAATGAGCCGAGTTCGTGCCACTGCACTCCAGCCTGGGCAACAGAGCAAGACTCCGTCTCAAAAAAAAGAAAAGAAATGCCCAGCTAATTTTTGTATTTTAGTAGAGACGTAGTTCCTCCATATCACCCAGGCTGGTCTTGAACTCGTGAGCTCAAGCAATCCGCCCACCTCGGCCTCCCAAAGTGCCAGGATTACAGGCATGAGCCACCAGACCCAGTCCCTCTCCCTAACTTGAAAGGCTCAGATTCCACCTCCTCTATCAAATAGCTATGACCCACAATAACTGTGACCCACAATGTCCCCCAAAACCATTCTTTCAGTTATGTTCTATCTTGCAATGTCTTCTAATTTTTTTTTTTTTACCTCCCCAACTTGACTCTAAGTTCTTTAAGAACAGAGATTTAGATACACGCCTTTTGCTTCCTCCAAAGCACTTGGAACTCTACATTACCTAACACTGTACTGAATTTTATACACTGCCTCTTATTCAACAGGTCCTTTTAATAACCTATTTGTGTGTCCAGCACCCAACAATAGAGTGCCACAGTAAACAAGAGACATGGTACCTGCCTTAATGAGGCTCACAGCCCAGTAAAGAATATAAACACTAAACAAAAATTAAGTACAAAGAGTTTAAAAGCAAAGCTCTGAATTCTTTCATGGGGTTTTATGACAAGAATAATAAACATATTATCAAAAGCATTTTTATGGAAAAGTTGTAAATATGCAGCCTTTGATTAAAAATAAAGGGCATAACAAAATCCACATCAGGCAGAGTGTTAAAATGCAATTCTGTGACAATTACTCAAAGTGTCAAACAGAACCATAATCAGCTGACCATTCCTGCACGTTCCACACTCATGGATTCAGCCAACCAAGGACTGAAAACATTTGAGGAAAAAAATAAAAAATGCTACAAAATTAAAAATACAGTATAAACTACTGACATAGCATTTATATTGCATTAGGCATTATAAGTACTCTAGAGATGATTTAAAGTATCGTCAGGGCTCCTGAACCAATCCCCCATGGATAGAGGGGCAGAGCCCCTCTGCATACTAGCTTCTGTAATGGGTTGAATTGTGTTTGACCAAAATTCATGTGTTTAAGTCCTAACTCTCAGTACCTCAGAATCTAAACGTTTTTGGAAATAAGGGCTTTAACAAGATAACTAAGTTAAAATGAGGCCATTTAGGGTGGGCCCTAATCCAATTTGACTGAAATTCTTTTAAGAAATTCAGCAAGCCAGGTGCGGTGGCTCACAACTGTAATCCCAGCAAGGAGGCCAAGGCAGGTGGATCCCTTGAGCCCAGGAGTTCAAGACCAGCCTGGACAACGTGACCAACTCTGAAACCTCATCTCTATAAAAAATATAAAAATTAGCCAGTTGTGGTGGTGTGTACCTGCAGTCCCAGGTACCGGGTGACAGAGTAAGACCCTGTCTCAAAGAAAGAAAGAAAAAGGAAAGAAGGAAAAAAAATGAAAAGAAGGGCAGAAAAAGGAAAGGAAGGAAGGAAAGGAAAAGGAAAAGAAGTTCAGCCACAGATATATGCCCACAGAGGACCCTGTGAAGACAAAGAAGGGAGCCATCTACAAGCCAACAGAGGCCTCAGAAGATTATCAACCCTGCCAACAGATTTCCAGCCTCCTGAACTGCAAGCAAATTTAAGGCACCCAGTCTATGGTTCTTTGTTATGGCAATACAGCAAACTAACAGGTTTCATTTAAAGATGGAGGACAAGCTATAGTTCCTGTCACACTGAAGTGAGTGCAGAAAGGGTTAGAAGGAAACACATTACAAGGGGGATTTCTTTAAAAGATTTTTCAACCAAAAACACATACTTTATGACCTCTGGCACAAAGTAAAAAACATACATACCTTATACAAAGCTGCAACTCCCAGGGATAGCACGAATCCTGTAACCATATGAAATCGCAGACGCCTGGCCAGAAGGCCACGCATCTGAGGTTTTGGCAAAACTTCAGGTGCCATGGTAGTTACTGTCTTTGATACGTATGCCAACCTTAAGAGATTCAGAAAATATGATTAAGTACAGAGTTTATTTAAGCCATAAACTTGAGAATGGCCACCTGGAAGCATTGGAGTTGTCCTGAATATAAACTCCGATTAGCAGCATTGAGAATGGCCACCTGGAAGCATTGGAGTTGTCCTGAATATAAACTCCGATTAGCAGCAAGTACAAATGAAATGTTTTTCTTTTTTGGCAGAAACAGGGTCTAGCTATGTTCCCCAAGCTGGTCTTAAAAACTCCTGCCCTCAAGTGATCACCCTACCTCGTCTTCCCAAAGTGCTGGGATTCCAGCCTACAAGTGGGTTAAGAAAAAATCAGAGGCAATTCCTAAATTGTTCATCAAGAATTTACATTTAAATAACATAAACTATTGACTGACTAAACGCTGTCATTTGTGTCACAAATCCAGGAATAATATTTGGGTTGAGACATGGGTGAGGGACGGGACTGAAGTCCAATACTCAGATCTCTGGGCCCTGCATACCTCATGTAGCTCTCCCTACTGAGCTTTTTTTCCTTTCTCGGGTAAAATAATAAAAGAAAAACTCTGAAGAAAATAACATATCAAAAAAATTCTCATGCACAGTACATTTTACTACCTAGAGAATCACAGCACGACAGTGGATGGATTCCTCTCACAAAGCCTAAGCTGTCTCTTGGCTTAGCCTGTTTCACCTCTCCCTCCCCCGGCCCCCATACACTGAGCGACTACCGTAAATAAAGGCGACTAACTGTGGCACACTAGTAATGGGCGAGCAAAGGCAACAAAAATCTTTCCCAATAAGAAAAATAAGCACTGGCTCCACATTGTAATTAACGATGGCAAACCCACTTATGGAACATTTACTCTTCTAAAAATTTTCTGTCCACTCGTTAAACCTTCGCGACAACCCTGTCAGATCATGAGGCAGGTGTCTTCCACGGTCACACGATATACCATTAAAACTTGGACGAGAACGCGGCAATTGCCATGAGGGCCCAAATTCCCTAACTACTCCTTTGCCCAGCCTCACCCGGGGGCCCAAAGACCCTTGCGTCCCTGCAGGCCTTCAGCTAACGCGGCCGGGGGTAGGATGGGAAGCCGTGGGGCGAGGGAGGTTGCAGGAAGCCCATCCTTTCCTCCTGCGACAGGCACGGTGACCCTCCTCCAGCTTCCCAGCTCTAATTTAAAACGCTGCCACACAGCGAGCGACGCTGCCAGCTGCTTCGCCTACACTGACCCTTGCGCCTCACGACCAGCTGCAGAAGAAACCACTACCTCTTTTCTCACGGGAGAAACACCGGGGCCAAATAGATCAAATGACCTCACCAAGGTCACGATGGCTGGGGAAAACCGCAGCGGGTACCGGCCCCGGGTCGGCTCACTCCGAAGCCCGCTGGGTCCTCTAGGGTCCCGCAGCCCACCCGGCTTCGGTGGGGCCGTCGCAACCCACCCGGTCTCTGTGGTCCACCCGCCGCCCTCCTGAGGCCGCCGCGGAAGCGTGAGGGGGTAGATGCGGAAGAGAGGCCCGAAGCTTCACCACGGCCGAGACACAGAATCACGACTAAATCCGAGGCAGAGAGAAAGCGGGAGGCTGCCGTTGTCACAACCCGAAGTGTCGGGGTGGAGATGCAAAACGGACCACACTTACCTCAATACCAACGTCCTTCCCAACTAAAGGAAAAATGGACGACACTCCAGCCGCGCGCAGGCGCGGAATAACAGTGCACCGAGAGAACCTGGCGACGGTAGCCGAAGGAGTTCAAAAGACCTCTAGCGCGCCCACCGCAGGTGACAGCCGACGTTCACTTTCGTGGTCTGCTTCTTTCCTGTGTGACCTTGCAAAACGGGCTTGACCTCCTCATTTATCGACCTCTTTATCTTCTTAGTAAATTGAAGATATTAGTCGTACTTATACACAGAGTCCCAAACCATGTGCACAAACCGACATTTTAATTATAACCAACCTTATGCGAATAACCGTTTGGCTTGGGTAAAAGGTGAAAAAGCCGACTTCTAGGAGCTCAGAGCCCAGAAGATGAGAAAGATAAACAGATTAATACCGATCCCATGAAGTGGGCACTACCACAGAGACGTGGCCCAGCTACTGCAGAAGCAATTCTCTACCTGGCAAAGCTGAGGACGTCTAGATAGAGGGGCGGTATTTGTGTGGGGTTCTTGAGAAAGTACAAGGGTTTTGAAGGAAGGCAACTGGAAGTTCGTGGAAAGTGGTGTAGAAGGGTGAGGCTCTTGTGCCTTAATGATGCCGAGCTGTTTTTATTGAAATAACCTGAATTATTTCAGTCAACCCATCAAGCCCTGTGGAAGATAACTGGGACACAACAGATGCATGATATTGAGTCAATACACTGAGTACCTACTACGTGCCAGATTCTGCTAAACAAGAGGACAGAGGAGGCTCATTCTGGTCAGGGAGTCTGTCCTCAACCTATTAACAAACACTCTGGAGGTGAAACCTTTCAGCCACGAAGAAAGGTACTAATTGAGACTCAGAAGTAGGTTTGGACTTTACCAACGTTTTTCAGGCCTCTTATCAAGCAAGGGTCTACCCAGCTGAAAATCTCTGCATGGAATTTGTCCAAAGAGTAATTTGTGTCTACTCTCTTTCCTTCCCCACCCCACCATTGGCCCAAAGAAGAAGTGGTGAACTTCAGAGTTCACACGGATTAGTGTATGTGAAACCATCAGGGAAAGCTTCAGACAAGACGTGGAAGAGATGGAAGCAGACCTGAGTTTCAGTCTAATGGAAAGGCTGGAAAACTGGAGAAATTGGAGAGACAACATTGGCTGGGAGAAGATGGCAAAGACAGGCACACTCAGGGCACAGAGCCTGAACTGAGTGAAATACTGAGTGTTTGTTCTGTGCTTCCCTAGCTATCCAGTGAACCACAGTGAATGACTGAGGGTGACTCATGAATAAAACCTGAGTGGTAGGGGTGAAGAGAGACATGTTACATATAGGTTCTGTCCTAGAACCGAACAGACCTGGATTTGAGACCCAGCTCATCAACTTGTAGCTGGCAAATTTCTTAATCTTTCTAAGTCTGCTTTCTCCTCTAAAAATAGTACCCATTTTGTTGGGTTGTGATGTAAATTAAATGGGATAATGTATATGCAGCTTGAGTATCCCTTATCTGAAATGTTTGAGACCAGAAGTGTTTCAGATTTTGGATGTTTTCAGATTTTTTAGTATTTGCAGAATACATGCCAGTTGAGCATCCCAATAGGAAAATCTGAAATCCGAAATGCTCCACTGAGTATTTCCTTGAGCACCACATCAGTGCTCAAAAGTTTTGAATTTTGGAGCATTTTGGATTTCGGATTTTCAGATTAAGGGTGCTCAACCTATACAGTGCTTGACAAACAGGCCTTCTGAATATGCATTCCTCCCTGTGTACTTTTACCTGTCCTGCATTCCTTCCATCTTCCTTTTAGTAGCAGTGCTTAATTGTCTTTCCAGTAATCGATCCTTCATCACTGCTAGCCATGTGATTCTACAATAGTCAAATCTTATTCCAGACTGGGTGTGGTGGCTCACGCCTGTAATCCCAGCACTTTGGGAGGCCAAGGCAGGCAGATTACTTGAGCCCAGGTGTTGGAGACCAACATGGGCGACATAGTGAGACCACCATCTCCATAAAAATGTTAAAACTTAGCCGGGCATAGTGTGGTGTATGCCCATAGTCCCAGCTACTCAGGAGACTGAGGCTGGAGGATCACTTGAGCCCAAGAGTTGCAGGCTGTAGTGAGCTATGACTGCACCATTGCACTCCAGCCAGACAGAGTGAGACCCTGGCTCTAAAAAGAAAAAGAAAAAACATTATTCCAGTTGAGCAGGTGACCCAAGAGTAGCCAAGCAATGTGGCCCATCCCCTTAGCCACAGTAATTTGTTGTGGATGGGCACAGGATTCTGGCCAGGCCAGTGAAACTCAATTCTATGACTTCTGTTGAAACTATTGGGGAAAAGGATCTCTTTTTATAGAGAGAGGAGTTTGCATTGGGTTGGAGTAGGGGTCTTGCAGATCTGTGAGAGTATAAGGCCAGAGGGTACTGTGTGCCTATAATGCACCAAGCACAGCATATGACAAAATGACATAAAAAGCCTCATGAAACTTTCATTCTAGTGAGCTTCGAGGAAAAAAACCAACAAAAAAAATGTATCTGAAGGAGGTAAGTGGAATGGAAACAACAGAGTAGGTATTAAGAAAGTCTGTGTGAAGAGGTATCTTTTTTGTATTGAAAGATTGATGAAACAACCCACGAAAGAAGCCCATGGTTTACACTAAACTAAAAGATGGCTCAGTGTAAAGACTGGGTTTGTTCTGCATAGCCCTAAGGAATAAAGTAGGATGGATGAGTGGAAGATACTGGGAGTTAGATATCAGTTAAGTATTCACCATGGCTAGAAATCGGTTCCTTTCAAGGTCATCCTCAACCAGAGACACATCCACCTGGGGGAGACAAGGATCCCTTAATTGGTAAATTAAGGGATTCACGTGGTAAATCGCTTAATTGGTAAAAACACGACCAACAGTCTTGTTCCCACTATATCTTTCCATTCTGGCCTTGACAATCACCAGGTCAGCATGTTACCTTAAAATGTGTTGATAAGATGCCCTTTTTAAATACAAACTTAGGGGGAACTTGGGTCCAGGGCAGGGAAACAGCTGGTTGCATGGCAATAGTGATGCCATCTTGAAGAAAAACTGCCATGATGACCGATGTTTGACTACTGCATACCAAGGTGTTTCCATGGCATGGATAGACCCTCATAAAGATGTTTATCTAACCTCCCCAGTGGTCACAAGTTTTGGTAGAAAGTCTGAGGCGTGACCAGCTGCACATTTTACCGGAAAAGCTTGCTATATAGAGGATATTTTCTGGACCACAGGTGCGGGCATCTACCATCCCTCAGCCAACAGAGAGATTGTTTCTGTTCCTAAGTCCCTTTTAAATGTTTCTTCCTAAGAAACTGGATTTGTCAGTCTCTTTCTTCAACCTTTGGGGGCAAGTTTGCGTAGACCTGCTCACCACTGTAGCTTGTTAACTGTGAATCCTGCACTTAGGACAAAACACCCTTGACCATGAATCTTTCCCTTGGGCAGATTTATCAGCCTCTTTTTCAGCCTCTCAGCTTCCTCAGATTTTGGGGGGTAGCTTTGCCTAGGCTGTCTACCGCAGCACACCCAGGAACATCCTGGCTCCTCCATCACTATCCTGCAGTGAACATGCTTTTGAGAAAACCTGACCTCTCACCTGTGCTGCAGCCTTTCCTGTTGTGAAAAGTGTATATAACACCTAGAAAGGCAAATTACAATGCCAGGAGCTGAAAGGAATGAAATGGACCCTGAAACAAATTAGGCAGTAGTCACTCGAAAGACTGGAAAACTTTCAATCCTTTCAACCATAAGATGTATCACTGATACGGTATCAATGGGAAGGGCCATAAATAATTTTATGGATTAAGAAAATGTGAGGGGCTCAGAAGTTAAAAGGTAACAACAAAAACAACCTCTATCTGAGGTAAAATAGCAGTATCTGCAATATTTGACAAACCTCAGAGGTAGATCTACTGACTCTTTTACATATAATTTATTTCCATTTTCAAATTTAACAAATAATGAGTGTGTTGAGTCAGAGTTAGATCCTAGAGCTAAGAGACGACAGGCTGGGTGTGGTGGCTTACACCGTAATCCCAGCACTTTGGGGGCCAAGGTGGGAGGATAGCTTGAAGCCAGGAGTTCAAGACCAGCCTGGGCAATATAGTGAGACCCTGTGTCTAAAAAAAAAAACAAATGTTTTTTAATTAGGCTGGTGTGGTGGCTCACACCTGTGGTCCCAACTACTCAGGAGGCTGAGGCAGGAGGATCACTTGATCCCAGGAGTTCAAGACTACAGTGAGTGAGCTACACTGCACTCTCGCCTGGGTGACAAAGCAAGACCCTGTATCTAACAGAGAGATAGAGAAAGAAACAGAGAGAGAGAGAGATTTTTCTCTTTACTATTCATTATTACCAAGAAAATCTAGGATTTCAGAGATGCAGCCCAATAATGTAACTAGATTTCCATTCTGCCTCCCCACTAATTAATAAATAAGAAATCACCAGCCAGATTCAACAGGGAAACATATCTGACCCTGAAAGTAGACAGGAAAAAGGAGGCATATTCTTTCCCCTAGAATTATATTCTAACAATTCAGTTGAGGATATGGACCATCACAAGGCTTGAGTCTGGGGACTTTAGTTGACCTGACTATATCCAATATGTAAATAAGGATCCAAGGGAACTCATAAGGGCTAAGAGTTTCTTATGCTGAGAGGGAATTTACCTCTTGTTTATGTCAATTAGCCCATGTAAAACTGGTTTTGTTATACATTGTTTTGCTTAAAGTCACAGTTTCCAAGAACCTATTGATGACGTTAAGTGAGGACTTACTGTACGTCTCAATTCAGACTAGCCACATTTCAAGTTCTAAGTGTGGTTTCTTTGTGACGTTGTTATTGACTAAGCAAATGCTGTGAGTGATGATCTGCAAATGATCCCCTGCTCTTAGAAACTGACGACATTCAACATAGTTCCAAGCAAGGTGAGGTTTGCTGGCTCTACATGCCTCCAAAAAGGGCAGCCTCTACCAGAGAGATCCTTCATTGTCACTGATGCTGTTTGGCATGGGGCTTGGGAGGTACAGGAAGACCCGGTGTGGTTTACGAAAGCCCCTGGAGGAGTGTTCCAAGCTCTTCAGTGGCAGCAGTGTCCCATGTATAGAGTTCACTGCAGCTTATGACAAACAACAGTGACAGTTCAGAGGAAACCTGACTCCTTTCTCAAAGATGGTCCCACACCTCACCTTAAATAGGAGAGGCATGGTGAAAGTTCCAAATAATCTTTTTTTTTTTTTTTTTTTGAGACAGAGCCTCACTCTATAAAGTCTCACTTTCGTTCAGAGCCAAAGTGCAGTGGCGTGATCTCAGCTCACTGCAAACTCCGCCGCCCAGATTCAAGCGATTCTCCTGCCTCAGCCTCCCAAGTAGCTGGGATTACAGGTGTGTGCCACCATGTCCGGCTAATTTTTGTATTTTGGGTAGAGATGGGGTTTCACCGTGTTGGCCAGGCTGGTCTCGAACTCCTGACCTCAAGTGATCCACCTGCCTCGGCCTCTCAAAGTGCTAGGATTATAGGCATTAGCCACCATGACTGGCCCCAAATAACTTATTAAATCAGCTGTGTGATGAATAAGTATTTCAATGTAAAATCTTATGGAGGCCAGGTGTGGTGACTCATGCCTACAATCCCAACACTCTAGTAGGCCAAGGCGGGAGGATTGCTTGACCCCAGAAATTCAAGATCAGTCTGGGCAACATAGAGACCTTGTACTCTGAGCTAGCTCCAACTTCCAGTGACCCTGAACTGAAACAATTGGGTAAGTAATTACCTTACTTGTTTATTTTTATGTTTTTAATTTATTCTTTTTTTTTTTTTTGAGACAAGAGTCTTGCTATGTTGTCCAGACTTATCTGGAACGCCTGGACTCAAGTGATCTTCCTGCCTCAGGCTCCCAAAGTGTTGGGATTACAGACATGAGCCACTATGCCTGGCCTTGTTTTTATTAATCTTTCTAAGATTTATGTATTTATTACATTTTATATTACATTTATTTCAGTGTTTAATACTAGAAGTGTTTTTGTCCTTATTTAAAAGTTAATGATGTTTTTGTAACCAGAAATATGCCGATGGAATTTACCTCTTGTTTATGTCAATTAGCATGGTAAAACTGGTTTTGTTGTACATTGTTTTGCTTAAAGTCACAGTTTCCAAGAACCTATTGATAACATTAAGTGAGGACTTACTGTATGTCTCAATTCAGACTAGCCACATTTCAAGTTCTAAATAGCCACATGTGACTGTATTGGATAGCACAATTAGAACATTTTAGTCATAAGAAAATGCTCATGAATCATTGCTAAATGAAAAGGCAAGCTGCAAAGCTATGCCACGTGATCTAATTTTGTAACATGTACATACACTTATACATATGTATGTATATATAAGCAGGAAATAATACTGAAAGGGTATATACCAAAAACTTGTAAGTAATTTTTACATTTTATTTTTATGCAATCCAAATTTTATCATGTCTTACTTTTATGGTTAGAAAAAAATTAATAATAAATATGAATTTTTAAAAAGAGAGGTGTATTCGTTTCCTATTGTTGCTGTAACACACTTCCACAAATTTAGTGGCTTAAAACCACACACATTCATTATCTTGCAGTTCGGTAGTTCAAAAGTCTGACACAGGTCTCACTAGATTCAACTTAATGCGTCAGCAGGGTCGCATTCCTTCCAGAGGCTCTAGAAGAGGAAGAATCTGTGCCCTTTTCTAGCTTCAAGGGGCTGCCTGCATTTCTTGGCTTATAATTCCCTTCTTTCATCTTCAAAGCCAGCTCCAATACATCTCTTCCTCTGCCTCTCCTTTTCTCCCTCCCTCTTCCCTGTTCTCCCTTGTGATTATATTGGCCCCACCTGGATAATGGGGGCACAGTCTCCCTATTTTAGTGTCACCTGGTTAGCAAGCTTAATTCCACCTGCAACCTTATTTCCCTTTGCTATGTAACATATCATAATCCAGGGATTAGTACGTAGACATCTTTGAAGGGCTGTTATCCTTCCTACCACAAGAGGTATGATCATGATTAGTACTGTATAACTAATATTTCCATTCTCCTTTCAGATGCACAGTAGGGTTATACTTCCTTGCTCCCTTCAAAGCAGCCACGTGACTTGCTTTGGCCAATGCAGTATGAGTGGAAGTGGCATGAGTCTTTTCCAGGTAGATGCTTTATAAGACAGCATGTGATTTACTACATTCTCTTTGCCCTGCCTATGATAGGATGGAAGTATTGATGGAGATGGCACATATGTCATCACCTATGTCTCACCTGGGTCTGTGAGACACTAGGATGAGCAGAGTCCTTCTACCAACCTGTGCTGGCCACATATGGTGAGGGAGAAATAAGTGGTATGTCACTCCACTGAGCTTCAGGGGTTGTTTGGTCCTACAGACAAACAGCTCATCCTGACTGGTACAGGAGGTTAAAAAAAATACAAGCATATAACTGGCAAGAGATAGTATCTCATTGTGGTTTTGACTTGCATTTCTCTAATGACCAGTGATGATGAGCTTTTTTTCATATTTTTGTTGGCTGCATAAATGTCTTCTTTTGAGAAGTGCCTGTTCATATCCTTTGCCCACTTTTTGATGGGATTGTATTTTTTCTTGTAAATTTGTTTAAGTTCTTTGTAGATTCTGGATATTAGCCCTTTGTCAAATGGGTAGATTGCAAAACTTTTCTCCCATTCTGTAGGTTACCTGTTCACTCTGATGATAGTTTCTTTTGCTGTGCAGAAGCTCTTTAGTTTAATATGATCCCATTTGTCAATTTTGGCTTTTGTAGCCATTGCTTTTGGTGTTTTAGACATGAAGTCTTTGCCCATTCCTATGTCCTGAATGGCATTGCCCAGGTTTTCTTCTAGGATTTTTATGGTTTTAGGTCCTACATTTAAGTCTTTAATCCATCTTGAGTTAATTTTTGTATAAGGTGTAAGGAAGGGGTCCAGTCTCATTTTTCTGCATATGGCTAGTGAGTTTTCCCAACACCATTTATTAAATAGGGAATCCTTTCCCCATTGCTAGATTATCTCAGGGTTGTCAAAGATCAGATGGTTGTAGATGTGTGGTGTTATTTCTGAGGCCTCTGTTCTGTTCCATTGGTCTATATATCTGTTTCGGTACCAGTACCATGCTGTTTTGGTTACTGTAGCCTTGTAGTGTAGTTTGAAGTCAGGTAGCACAATGCCTCCAGCTTTGTTCTTTTTGCTTAGGATTGTCTTGGCTATGCAGGCTCTTTTTTGGTTTCATATGAAGTTTAAAGTAGTTTTTTCCAATTCTGTGAATAAAGTCAGTTGTAGCTTACTGGGGATGGCATTGAATCGATAAATTACTTTGGGCAGGATGGCCATTTTCATGATATTGATTCTTCCTATCCATGAGCATGGAATGTTTTTTCCATTTTTTTGTGTCCTTTCTTATTTCCTCAAGCAGTGGTTGGTAGTTCTCCTTGAAGAGGTCCTTCACATCTCTTGTAAGTTGTATTCCTAGGTATTTTATTCTCTTAGAAGCAATTGTGAATGGGAGTTCACTCATGATTTGGCTCTCTGTCTGTTACTGGTGTATAGAAATGCTTGTGATTTTTGCACATTGATTTTGTATCCTGATACTTTGCTGAAGATGCTTATCAGCCTAAGGAGGTTTTGGGCTGAGATGGTAGGGTTTTCTAAGTATACAATCATGTCATCTGCAAACAGAGACAATTTGACTTCCTCTTTTCCTATTTGAATACTCTTTATTTCTTTCTCTTGCCTGATGGCCCTGGACAGAACTCCCAATACTATGTTGAATAGGAGTAGTGAGAGAGGGCATCCTTGTCTTGTAATCATTAAAAAGTCAGGAAACAACAGATGCTGGAGAGGATGTGGAGAAATAGGAACGCTTTTACACTATTGGTGGGAGTGTAAATTAGTTCAACCATTGTGGAAGACAGTGTGGCGATTCCTCAAGGATCTAGAAGTAGAAATACCATTTGACCAAGCAATCCTATTACTGGGTATATACCTAAAGGATTATAAATCATTCTACCATAAAGACACATGCACACATATGTTTATTGCAGCACTATTCACAATAGCAAAGACTTGGAACCAACCCAAATGCCCATCAATGATAGACTGGATTAAGAAAATGTGGCACATATACACCATGGAATACTATGCAGCCATAAAAAAGGATGAGTTCATGTCCTTTGTAGGGACATGGATGAAGCTGGAAACCATCATTCTCAGCAAACTATCACAAGAACAGAAAACCAAACACTGCATGTTCTCACTCATAAGTGGGAGTTGAGCAATGAGAACACTGGACACAGGGAGGGGAACATCACACACCGGCCCCTGTCATGGGGTGGTGGATTAGGGGAGGGATAGCATTTAGAGAAATACCTAATGTAGGTGAAGAGTTGATGGGTACAGCAAACCACCATGGCACGTGTATGCCTATGTAACAAAACTGCACATTCTACACATGTACCCCAGAACTTAACATATAATAATAATAAAAAAGAAATCTTACGAAAGGCAAAGTGATGGTGGCAATCTCATTGAGCTTTAATCTGAAGTATATAAATTACTGTGATAAATTAAACACAGACAAATTTCCTTAGAAAGCCATAAACACTAGAATTTTCCCAGAAATAAGATATTGAGTTTTTGCTCTCCAATCCCCAAATCAAAATATTACAGTAAAATGTTTGTTTTAATACATGTTTTCTCCTTTGCTGTAAAATAAATAAACGAATAAATGTTTAAAAAATACAAGTATCTGTTTTCGTTAGGGATGCATGTGTGTGAATGCTGAGGCAGATAAACTGAGTGACAGAGACAGTGGGAATGTAAAAAAGTAATGGGGACATTAAGATGGGCCTGGAAATAAGCTATGTTGATCATTACGATGTCTTCTAAATTGAAAACAAAATTGAATGGTGGAGCCCAGCCCTTCAACATTAGGGGCTTCCCTGTGCTCAGCCCTGACTGACCTCTAGAGAAGCTGTGAAGAGACCTTGAGTTTTGAAATAGAATCTGTCTTCTGCTTGAGTCCTGCTTTGCTGCTGACCTAGGGGAACGCTGGATGTTTGGGTCCCTTCGGGAGTTGACTGCCTGAGGCACTAGCTTCCCAAGACTTCTGATGGAGTACTGAATTCTAGGGGACCCTGGGCTGCCCTGAAGCTTGTTCGTGGATTGGGGACAATGTTTTCTATCCTCTCCAAGGGCTGAGTTCCTGCCTCACTTTATTTGTAAGCCCTGTGTGGCCCCTAGTCATTTGTAAAACATGTTCACATATGTTTTCATTTTGTCCTCTCAATAATCCTGTGAGATATGCAGGAATTTCTTTATTTTATTTTATCTTATTTATTTATTTAGAGACAGAGTCTCCCTCTGTCACCCAGGCCCGAGTGCATGGCGCAATCACAGCTCACTGCAACATTGCAGTCCTGGGCTCAAGTGATCCTCCTGCCTCAGCCTCCTGAGTAGCTGGTATGACAGACGCATGCTACCACACCCAGCTCATTAAAAAGTTTTTTTGTTGTTGAGACAGGGTCTTACTATGTTGCCTAGGCTGGTCTCAAACCCCCGGGCTCAAGTGATCCTCCCATTTCAGCCTCCCAAAGTGCAGGGATTAAAGGCACGAAACATCACGTCTGGCCTCGGTTTTTAGATAAACAAACTGAGAGTCATAGTGGTAGAAAAACAGAAACACTGAGACTGGAATCTAGAGTGTGAGAATCCAGAGATTCCCTTCCACAGCAGGGCTGTGGAGAGCACATCCAAGGAAACAAATCCATCTCAGTGGATAACACTCATTAGCCTAGGATAGTTCACTGAGCACCGATGGTGTGCCCTGTGTGGTTGTCCCTAATGGCTGAGAGGATAGTCCCAAGTCACTGAGGACACTTCCTAAATCAGTAGATCATTCCAGAGCCTTCAGTTTCTTTTAGTTGAATTGATAAATTCTCCTAGGTCCTACTTAGAAAATCAAAGAGGTTATTTATTCAGATGATGAGGTCTGTTCTATAACTAAGTACCAGATATTTGTGTTCCTTTGGGCATTTCAGAAGCAGTACTAATTAAAACGATTTTCCCAGAATCGGGCTGACATCAATCACAGAAGCTACACACAGAGATGACCCAGCCTGATAATGGCCTTTGTGAAATGAAGCTGTTAAATGAAAGAGTCACGTTAAACTCAGCTTCATTTTGAATACAGAGACAGCAAAAAATCCAAATTTACTAGATGAGGAAAAAAAAACCAAGAGGAGCTGCAAATACCTATTTTAACTTCTAGGAGGATACAGCAAAGTCAAAAGATATAAATTATCATTCTAAGATAGGACACTTGGTAATGACTTTTAAATTGATTTTTTTTAAAAAAGGATGTCTTAGTAGTTTCTTTGGAATTCCACTTTGAACTTATGTTTATTTTAATTTATGGATGTGGTCACCTAGTCAAATTCAAACATGGATATCTTTAGCTTCCACATGCTCTTCTGAGTAAACAGTAACTGTGTTGACAGCAGGACATAGTCATTAGAATATTGTATGATCACCCTGACACTGCCACATTTAAAATCTGGAGGTGTAGGGCACAGTGGCTCATGCCTGTAATACCAGCATTTTGAGAGACCCAGGCAGGAGGGTCGCTTGAGGCCAAAATTTCAAGACCAGCCTGGGCAACAGAGCGAGACCCTGTCTCTACAAAATAATAAAAAAAAAATGAGCCAGGCATGGTGGCATGTACCTGTAGTCCCAGCTACTCAGAAGGCTGAAATGGGAGGATTGCTCAAGCCCAGGAGGTTGAGGTTAGAGTGATCCATGATCATGCCACTGCACTCCAGCTTCGGTGTCAGATTGAGACACTGCCACTTAAAAAAATAGAAATACACGCTGAAATATTTACCAATCAAATGATACAATGATGATTTGCTTCAAAATAATATGAGAGTGGGGTAGGCAGGTGGGCAGATGGGAGTGGAAGGTGTTAATCATAGGCAAATAAAACCTAGGTCACCAACTTTATCTTTTCTTTTCTTTCTTTTTTTCTTTTTTAAATATAAACAGGGTCTTGCTATGTTGCCCAAGCTGATCTCGGGCTCAGGCTCCTGTCTTGGCCTCCCAAAGTTCTAGGATTGCAGGTGTGAGCCACAACTTTTTTTTTTTTCTATAAAGGGCCAGATAGTAGCTGTGGGCCAGGGTCTCAAACTGTGTTGCCCACCACTCAACTCTGCAATTGTAATGTGAAAGCAGTCACAGACAAAATATAAAGAAATGAGTGTGACTGTGTTCCAATAAAACTTTATTTACAAAAACATTCAGTGGGCTGGATTTGGCCTTTGGGCCATAATTTAATCCCCTCTGGTAAAATAATCATTATTTTAGCTGGATCAGGAGTACATGGGAGTACGTAAGTACTATAAATTTCTGTCCACTTTTGCATATACAGGAAGTTTGATGCTTTCCATTTAAAATGATAGAATGTTTTGAGCACTATTCACAAGCCCCAGACCACGCCTCAGCCTTCTTGGCATTCTTACAAGTGAGTATTCTTCCTATATCCAACTTGGGTCACATAGTAGAGACAGAGTCTCACTATATTGCCCAGGCTGGTCTGGAACTCCTAGGCTCAAGCAATCCTCCTGCCTCAGCCTCCCAAATTAGTGGGATTACAGCCACCACGCCCAGCCTGGTAATTCTACTTTTCATTCCCAAATGCACTTTCTTAATCTGAGTCTTTTTCCATAGCATTGTGTTTTTGTTTTCTGATATATCTTTATAGATCTATATTTATATAGATATCTGAGGACACTAATTATACATTTTTAAAAACTATTTTTTCCTTGAATCAACTATGTTTCCTAGGGAGTAGTTTTTGTTTGCATACATCTGGGTCTTTTTCCTTAATACTCCACACTTCTGTTTATCATGCCCACCTACATTTAAGAATGAGGCAATGTAAAAACTAATTATCAGTTATATGTCATGGCAGGGCTTGCCACCTGACAGGAGTCACTTCAGATGAGCAGATAGGGAGCAGCCATTAGTCTTCGGATCTTAAAAAACAGAATGAGGGGGCTATGCACTGAACTGGGCACTAACTCACACTTTCACTGTCCGGTCTTTCACCAGACACTTTTTTTCATTTCTTTTGTAAATCAATAGGTCAATGAATCTCTCCTCTCTCACTCTCATTCTGTCTCTCTGTCTATATTTAGGAAGAGTGAGGCATTCTCTGCTGAGATATGTTTGAGTTGAATGTTCTGCCTACAGACTTTCCAGTAACTCCTCTGTTTTCAGCCCCATGTTTTGCTATCTCTGCAGGACCTGGAATTTCTGAATCCTGAGCCTCCCCAGGCTTCTGAGGGGCAGCTGTACGGTTTCCTCAGCAATAGTATCCATCATACGTTCTTTAAGTGAGGTTTCCTTCTCCCTGCTTCCCCCACACTTACTCCATTATTCACTTTCAGTCTCCAGAAATTTGTTGAAATCCTTTTATTTTTTATTTTTACTTTTTAAAATATATTTTTTCCCACCCAAACCCTGCAGATGTTGAAATCTCTTAATCAACTGATGCCTTCTATTTATTTTTGTGGATTTATAACTTTAGACTTTACAGTCCTTTTTTGGAGCTGGGAGGGAGAGGAGCTAAACACATGTACTTAATCCACCATATTGAATTACAGTCTGAAAGTGTCGTTTAGAAATCTTACCGTTTCTAGCACTCTTCTTCCTTCCTGCAGATGCAGGCTGCCATCTGGGATCATTTCTCTTAAACCCTGGGAACTTCCTTAGTATTTTCTGCAGTGCAGATCTATTACCAACAGATTCTCTCAGCTTTTGTTTGTCTGAAAAATGTCTATATTTGGACTTCATTTTTCTGGTTTTTAAACTTTTTACTTTGAACTAATTTTAAGCTTACAGAAAAACTGCAATAGCACCAACAACTCCCAAGTACTCGTTTCAGCTGGTAACATTTAATTGTTAACATTTGGCCACATTTGCTTATTCAATCTCTCTGTCTCTTTGTATATGTGGATATACTTAGACCACTACACACACCACATCTTTTTTTTTTTTTTTTTTTTTTTTTTCTGTTTTTGAGACAGGGTCTCACTCTGTCACCCAGGCTGGAGTGCAGTGGCATGATCTTGGATCATAGCAGCCTCGACCTCCTGGGCTCAAACAATCCTCCTACCTTAGCCTCCTAAGTAGCTGGGATCACAGGCATGCACCACCATGCTTGGCTAATTGTTGTATTCTTTGTAGAGATGAGGTTTTGCCATGTTTGCCAGGCTGGTCTCAAACTCCTGAGCTCAAGCAATCTGCCTTCTTCAGCCTCCCAAAGTGTTGGGATGACAGGCATGAACCACCACACCTGGTACATAATTTTTTTTTTTTTTTTTGAGATAGCATCTTGCTCTGTTGTCCAGGCTGGAATGCAATGGCGCAATCTCAGCTCACTGTAACCTTGGCCACCTGGGTTCAAGCAATTCCTCTGCCTCAGCCTCCCGAGTAACTGGGACTACAGGCATGCGCCACCATGCCCAGCTAATTTTTTGTGTGTTTTTAGTAGAGATGGGGTTTCACTGTGTTAGCCAGGGTGGTCTCAATCTCCTGGCCTCGTGATCCGCCTGCCTCGGCCTCCCAAAGTGCTAGGATTACAGGCGTGAGCCACCACACCTGGCCCATAATTTTTTAAAAAAATTCTGTGGCGATGATGTCTCACTATGTTGCCCAGGATGGTTTCAAACTCCTGGCCTCAAGCAATCCTCAAACCTTGGTCTCCCAAAGTGTTGGGATCACAGACATGAGTCACTACACCCAGTCAGACCCACAGATAATTTTTAAATTGTTTAAAAATAGATTGTAGATATAATGACCCCAATTCAGGGAATGCATACTGATACAGTATTATCATCTAATCCACAGGTTCCACTCAAATTTCACTTTGTCTTGATAATGTTCTTCATCCCCTTCCCCAGCTTTATTAAGATGTAATTGAAAAATAAAAATTGTACATATTTACATTGTACAACATGTTTCAACATATCTTTTGTGAAATAATTAAATCAAGCTAATTAGCTCACATACTTTTTTTGAGGTGAGAACATTTAATATCTATGCTTAGCAGTTTTCAAGTACAATACATTATTATTCACTATAGTCACCATGCTGTACAATAGATTTCCAGAATGTATTCCTCTTGTCTAATTCAAACTTTGTGCCCTTTGACCTACATCTTCCCATTCCACCCTTCCCCAGACCCTGGTAATCACTATTCCACTCTTTGTCTATGAGTTCAACTTTTTCAGATTCCACATGTAAGTGAGATCACACGATATTTGTCTTTCTTGTCTGACTCATTTTACTTAGCACAGTGCCCTCTGGGTCAATCTATATTGTCGCAAATGACAAGATTTCTTCTTTTTTAAGGCTGAATAGTACTCCATTGTATATATATGCCACATTTTCTTTATCCATTCATCTGTTGATGGACACAGGTTGATTCCATATCTCGGCTATTGTGAATATGCTGTAATGAACATGGGGGAGTAGATATCTCTCTTGGACATATTAATTTTATTTCCTTTGGATATATACCTGGAGTGGGATTGCTGGATCATGTGGTAGTTCTATTTTTAGTTTTTTGAGGAACTTCCATTGTATTTTTCATAATGGCTGTACTACCCAAGAGTGATCTTTATAAGTCTAGCATCTAATCACACGTCACATCTAGTTATCATATATCTTTAATTTCCTTCAATCTGGATGAATTCCCTTTTTTTTTGTCTTTCATCACCTTGATAGTTTCCAGGAACACATACCAATTACTTTGTAAAATATCATTTAGTTTGGATTTGTCTGATATATCCTCATTATTCAAGATAGGTTATTCTTTTTGTGTGTGTAGTTTTGTTTTGTTTTTGGCAGGAATACCACAGAAATGATTCTGTGTTCTTCTCAGTGCATCATGTCAGCAGACATGTGTACTAGTCTGTTTTCACACAGCTATAAAGAAATACCCAAGACTGGTTATTTATAAAGGAAAGAGGTCTAATTGACTCACAGTTCCACATGGCTGGGGAGGCCTCAGGAAACTTAACAATTGAAGGGGAAGCAAGGAGGTTCTTCACATGGTGGCAGGAGAGAGAAGAGTGGGGAGTAAAGAGGAGAGAGCCCCTTATAAAACCATCAGATCTTGGGAGAGATCACTATCACTAGAACAGCATAGGGGAAATGCTCCCATGATCCAATTACCTCCCTCCAGGTCTCTCCCTAGACACATGAGGAGTATGGGGATTACAATTCAAGATGAGATTTGGGTGGGGACATAGCCAAACCATATCATATGCCAAGCTATATCAGCATGTAACACAGTCAAACCATATCAGCATATAATATCAATTGTCCTCAATACAGGTGATGTTAACTTTTATTATTTGATTAAGATAATACAGGCCCTTGGATAGCCAATACAATCTTAACTAAGAAGAACAAAGTTGGAGGAATTACATTTCCTGATTTCAAAACTTACTACAAAGCTACAGTAATCAAAACAATGTGGTACTGGCATGAAGAAATACATGTAGACCAATGGAATACAATACAGAACCCAGAAATAATCTGTCTATATGAGCAAATGATTTTTAACAAGGGTGCCAAGATCATTCAATGGAAAAAAGAACAGTCTTCTTAACAAAAGGTGTTGGAAAACTGGATATCCACATGCAAAACACTGACATTGGACCCGTACCTTACATACATAAAAATGAACTTAAAATGGATCAGAGACTTAAAGGTAAGAGCTAAACTATAAAATTCTCAGGAAAAAAACACAGAGTAAAAAGCTTCATGATGTTGTATTTGGCAATAATCTTTTAGCTATGACATTAAAGGAACAGGAAGCAACAAAAAAAATTAGAGCAACTGGCCAGATGCAGTGACTCATGCCTGTAATCATAGCACTTTTGGAGGCCAAGGAAGGTGAATCACTTGAGGTCAGAAGTTCGAGACCAGCCTGGTCAACATGGTGAAACCCCATCTCATACAAAAATTAGCTGGGCATGGTGGTGCATATTTATAATCCCAGCTACTCAGGAGGCTGAGGCAGGAGAATCACTTGAACCTGGGAGGCAGAGGTTGCAGTAAGCTGAGATAACACTATAGCACTCCAGCCTTGGTTGCAGAGTAAGACTCTGTCAAAAAAAAAAAAAAAAAAAAGGCAATTGGACTATATCAATAAAGTGAAAGACAACTTGCAGAATGGTAGAAAAAATTTGCAAATCACATATCTGATATTCAGAATTTATAAAGAATTCCCACAACTCAACAACAACAACAGCAGCTCCAATTTGCAAATGAGCAAAGGGGTCTGGCATGGTGGTGCACATCTGTAGTCCCAGCTGAGATGGGAGGATTGCTTGAGCCCAGGAGTTCAAGGCTGCAGTACACTATGATTGTAGTGAAAAGCCTCTCCATCCTGGGCAACATAAGGAGCGAGTACTGGTTTATTTAAAAAAAAAAAAAAAAAAAGAGGAGGAGGAGGAGGAGGAGGAGGAGGAGGAGGAGGAGGAGGAAGAAGAAGAAGAAGAAGAAGAAGAAGAAGAAGAAGAAGAAGAAGAAGAAGAAGAAGAAGAAGAAGAAGAAGAAGAAGAAGAAGAAGAAGAAGCAGAAGAAGCAGAAGAAGCAGAAGAAGAAGAAGAAGAAGAAGAAGAAGAAGAAGAAGAAGAAGAAGAAGAAGAAGAAGAAGAAGAAGAAGAAGAAGAAGAAGAAGAAGCAGCAGCAGCAGCAGCAGCAGCAGCAGAAGCAGCAGCAGCAGCAGCAAACAGGCAAAGAATTTGAATAGACATTTATCCAAGAAGATATACAGACACCAACAAACACAAGAGGTTCAACATCACTAATCATTAGGGAAATGCAAATCAAAACCACAATGAGATGCCACTTCACACCCATTAGGATGACTATTATAAAAAATTAACAAACAAACAACAAAACAGAAAATAAGTGTTAAGGATGTAGAGAAATTTGAACCCTTTGCTCTGCTGGTGGGAATATAAAATGGTGCAGCCACTGTGGAAAATAATATGGCAGTTCCTCAAAAAATTAAACAGAGAATTACATACGATCCTGCAATTCCATATATACCTCAAAGAATTGGAAGCAGAGACTCAGTTACTTCTACACCCATGTTCATAGCAGCCTATTCTCAATAGTCAAAAGATGGAAGCAACCCAAGTTACCATCAATGTATGAATGATAAACAAAATGTGATATACACATATGACAGAATATTATTCAGCCTTTAAAAACAGGAAATTCTACAACATGGATGAAACTGGAGGACATAATGCTAAGTGAAATAAGTCACAAAAACACAAATACAGTATGATTCCACTTATATGAGGTACCTAAAGTAGTCAAACTCATAAAGACAGAAAGTAGAATGGTAGC
The DNA here is from genome assembly GCF_043159975.1 of Macaca nemestrina. Lineage (NCBI taxonomy): Eukaryota > Metazoa > Chordata > Mammalia > Primates > Cercopithecidae > Macaca > Macaca nemestrina. The sequence continues at coordinate 45,530,592 of NC_092132.1, read as the reverse complement.
TGCCAGGGTCTGGGGGAAAGGGAGAATGGGTAGTTGTTGCTTAATGAGTACAGAATATCAGTTTGGGAAGGCAAAAAGGTTTTGGAGAGAGATAGTCGTGATTGTTGCACAATGTTGCACATTGTTGTGAGTGTACTTAATGCCACTGAACATACACTGAAAATGGTCAAAATGGTAAATTTTGGCCGGCGCAGTGGCTCCCGCCTGTATTTCCAGCACTTTGGGAGGCCGAGGTGGGCAGATCACAAGGTCAAAAGATCGAGATCATCCTGGTCAACGTGGTGAAACCCCATCTCTACTAAAAATACAAAAAATATTAGCCGGGCGTGGTGTCAGGTGCCTGTAGTCCCAGCTACTGGGGAGGCTGAGGCAGGAGAACTGCGTGAACCCAGGAGGTGGAGCTTGCAGTGAGTCGAGATCACGCCACTGCACTCCAGCCAGGCAATAGAGAGAGAGACTCCGTCTCAAAATAAATAAATAAATAAATAAATAAATAAATAAATAAATAAATAAATTTTAATTATTTGGATTTTACCACAATTTTTAAAAAGATGGCATGTGCCTTATTTCTCCACTGTAAAGTTAATAAATATCTGTACTTATCAACAATTATTATTTTGTAGTAAGATAATTTGAAATTATATAATTTCAAATAATTCACACCAATAGTTTGAATACCAATCCAACACCACAAGATTTATTCTAGCATCCTCTGTTACCATATTTGTAATTTCTCCAACACTGAAAACCTAGCTCCTCTTATCCTCAATATACTTTTTGGCAATCCCCATATGTAATCAATCTCCTAACTATACAGGCCATCTTCCTAAACCTGTCTCTGCCAAACCTGCCAGCTAAATTCTTGACCCTGGCCCCACTGATTGTGCCAGCCTAATTCTTGGCTCTGACAAAGAGGAAGAGGAAGGTGAAGTGAAGGCCCTCAATTTTGAAGAATATTTTCACTGGATATAGAATTCCAACTAGACAAATTCTTTTCTTCTTTCATCACTTCATTTATTTATTCATTTATTGAGACTGAGTCTCACTCTGTTGCCCAGGCTGGAGTGCAGTGACATGATCTCAGCTCACCTCGACCTCCACCTCCCAGGTTCAAGAGATTCTCATGCCTCAGCCTCCTGAGTAGCTGGAATTACAGGTGTCCACCATGACAACCAGCTGATTTTTGTATTTTTAGTAGAGGTGGCATTTCACCATGTTGGCCAGGCTGGTCTCGAACTCCTGACCTCAGGTAGGAGCCACTGCGCTCAGCCTCATCACTTTAAAGATGTCTTTTCATTCTAGTTTTCATTGTTGCCTATAAAAAATTAGCCATCATTTTTATTGTTAGACCTTAAAATGTACTATGTATTTTTCCTTTGGATGCAGTTAAGATTTTCTCTTTATCTTTGGTTTATAGCACTTTGACTACAATGAGCCTAGGTGTGGTCTTCAAATAATTTATCTGCTTGGGGTTCTCTGAATTTCTTGGACATGTAGGTTGATATCTTTCATAAAATGTGGAAAAATTGAGGGCATTTTATCTTCAAATATTTTTTCTACCCCGTTCTCTCTCCATTATACCTGTTAGATATTTTATTTTATTTTATTTTATTTTTTGAGACTGAGTCTGGCTCTGTCGCCCAGGCTGGAGTGCAGTGGCCGGATCTCAGCTCACTGCAAGCTCCGCCTCCCGGGTTTACGCCATTCTCCTGCCTCAGCCTCTGGAGTAGCTGGGACCACAGGCGCCGGCCATCTCGCCCAGCTAGTTTTTTGTATTTTTTTAGTAGAGACGGGGTTTCACCGTGTTAGCCAGGATGGTCTCGATCTCCTGACCTCGTGATCCGCCCGTCTCAGCCTCCCAAAGTGCTGGGATTACAGGCTTGAGCCACCGCACCCGGCAGATTATTTTATATTATCCCATTGTTCTCTATAACTCTGTCCTGTTTTCCTCCTTTTATTTTCTCTCTGTGCTTTAATTTGGATAATTTCCATTAGCCTTTCTTTAAGTTTCCTCATCCCCTTTTCAGCTGTGTCCATCTGCTGGGAAGCCCATGCCCTGGATTCTTCACGTCAGATTACCATATTTTTCCGTTTTAGAATTTTCATTTAATTCTTTTTAGAGTTTCTCTTTTTCTTTTCTTTTCTTTTCTTTTTTCTGAGATGAAGTCTCACTCTGTTGCCCAGATTGGAGTGCAGTGGCACGATCTCAGCTCACTGCAACCTCTGCCTTATGGGTTCAAGTGATTCTCCTGCCTCAGCCTCCTGAGTAGTTGGGACTACAGGCGCACGCTGCCACGCCTGGCTAATTTGTTTTTTGTATTTGTAGTAGAGATGGGGTTCACCATGTTGCCCAGGCTGATCACAAACTCCTGAGCTCAGGCTATCCCTCCCCTTGGCCTCCCAAAGTGCTGAGATTACAGACGTGAGCCACCACACCCAGTCAAGTTTCTCTTTTTCTGTTGTAATTTCATCCATCTCTTTTGCCATTTCTTCAATCTTTTCCTTTATGTATTGTAATTTATTGTCTCATGGTATCTGGTAGGTCAGAAATCTGCATGTGGTTTAGCTGTCTTAGCTAGATGACTCTGGGTCAAGCTCGCTCATAAGGTTACAGTCAAGCTGCCAGGCAGGGCTTTGGTCTCATATAAGGTTCAACAGGAGAAAGATCTTTTAAATTTTAAAACATTTATGAGTTTAAACTCCTTCTGCGTTAATTCCAAAATCTTGGTCATCTGTAAGTCTCTTCAGTTGACCACCTTTTCTCTTAATAATGGGTCAGTTTTTCCTCTGCTGCTTTACATGTTCAGCAATTTAAAAAATCTTATGCTGGGCATAGAAAAATTCCGGATTTTGTTATCTTCCACTGAAGAGTGCCAAATATTTTTCTGAAAGAAAGTTAAATTACTGGTAGATCACTTTGATTCTGTTGAGGTTTATTTTAGGCCTCTATGGTGAGTCTATTTCCGGTTTTCCTTAGTTCTGGGATTTGGCTCTTACTCATATGGCATGGTCCTTACACCTAGGGCATGGTCTTTTTGGTGTCTCAACATGGTATCTCCACTCTTGAGTGGATCAGAACTCCAATGTCTTCATAGCTTTGTGCAGCTTCTGAAATCTAGGTTTGGTTTTCAGCTCCTTCAGCTGTTTTTTGCTGGTATAGCTTACAGAATCTTGCCAAGCACATATGCAGTTTACCATTTGGCCAAGAGCCCAAAGGAAACTCCTATGTGGATTCCTGGGGCTCCTTCTTTGTCACTCTTTTCTATCTACCTACCCTGTCCTGTAATTTCCAGTAACCTTTGCAGGCCCAAACTCCAATTTATTTATCTATTCCAATTCTCTGAAAGTGGTTTGGAAAATTGCCCCCCAAGGTTGAATGTAAAATTCTCATTTTGAGCTCCTTTTCTCTCAAGGATTATAGTCGTGCACTGTGCCTTATCCCATGCCCAAAAGAAATTGTTTTGTACATTTTGTTTAGTTTAATAGTTGTTTATGGCAGGAGGGAAGGTCTGATGTTAGTTACTTCATGATGTCCAGTACAAGAAGTCCACAAATACTTCTTATGTTTTTATAGACCAATCCTATTCTTATATAGTGGAAAATTAAAGGTAGGCAAACAAACCTACATCATATAATTTCCAGTTTAGTCCTCTACATGATAAGAAACACATGTGGTGCTTATTGTTGTGCTTCCTGTAAGTCTGGTAATTTTTTTTTTTTTGGAGACAGAGTCTCACTCTGTCACCCAGGCTGGAGTGCAGTGGCAGGATCTTGGCTCACTGCAATCTTCGCCTCCCGGGTTCAAGTGATTCTTTTTTTTTTTTTTTCTTTAAAAAAATAACTTTTATATGGCTTCTTCAAACAAGTTAAAAGGTGGCAAAGTATCTGCTACAGTAGTTTGGAGGACTAGAGGACTGATGGGTAAGTAAGGGTTGTTTTGTTGTTAGGTAAGTAGATATTAGGCAGTCCATTTCTAAAATATGCCTGATGAGGCTAGATACCTAAAGCTACCCTTAGCTCCAGAAATGAGTATCTCCCATCTCCATCAAAATCAAATGCTCTCAAGCTCTCTGGTTCTGGCATAGCAGAACCTAGGGAGGTCCAGATTTCCTGGTAGGTCAGCTTCCCATCCACATCCTAGCCAGTCTTGTGGAATAAATCCTGAAGATCTTCAATGCTGGAAACTCCTAGTAGAGAGACAAGTCTTAGTTGGGCAACTTTCTCAACTGGATCTCCAAGAAACTGTGAAAATTTTGGCAATGCTGATGGCTTTGATGTGAAACTCTGTACTTGCTCTTCATCGGCGGTCGCTGGAGGCCTGTTGCTTTCAGGTTTGTTTGTACAAGCACTGATCATCTGGAGTTTCTCTCTTAGCTTGGATACCTGAGAATTTGAACTATCTTCTTTCTTTATGCTTTGGATTTTTACCGTATCTGTTTTGTTGGTGACTTGATCCAAAGACACTCTTTTCAGAGAGGCAGATCTATCACCCATCTGTTTCAAATTCTCACTGTGGGTTTTATTGTCAAGTTCTGATGTGGTTGAAGGTGATGGAATGATCTGGTTGCTTCCAGGAGTCTCCTTCAAGAAGTGCTGATTCATATCACTCTGCAGTAATCCCATCGTTTTCTTGTGTTCACCCACAGTTTTCTGTAGTGCTTCCACAGCAAGATGGACACTGTTTAAAGTATTGCCAATGGAAGCTACGCTCTTCTGAAGTCCCTCTACAGTGGTAGGCAGGCTAATCAAGTCTGCAGCTGACTTAATATTGGCTTTGAGGTGGTTCACTGCAGAAGTCAACAGAGAAATCTGCTTATTCTTTTCTGTGATGTTTATCCAGACTTTGTTCAAACCCATCTCTCCAGATTCAATCTTCTCAAGTTGTTTTTGCTTGCTGAGTAGTTCTTCATTAAGTTTGGGGATTTCTTGGAATGAGCTTTTCTGATTAGACTCCACTGTTCGAAATTTTTCCTTGAGGGTTTCCAGATCCTCCTTGAGAGCAACCTGCATCCACGCCGAGCCAACACAGGCCACAACACAGGCAGCAAGGATGACAAAACCACAGAGCGGATAACAGATCTTGCAGCATCGTAAATAGTTTCCCTTGGCAAAGTGACAGCGACTTCCAACCACACCAAATTCCTCTTCCTCTTTGGAGCTGGACTCAGAGTCTGAGTCAGGAGGCTCAGTGCGAAGCAGATGGTGACTGCTTGGGCCTTTCTTGGGCTTCTTTCTCCGGCTGTCCCCAGCCAAACCAATCAATTCATTGAGCTCTTTGCGCTTTTTCATCTTTTTGTGTGGGGTGAGTGGAGCCCTGACTCCTAAGCTGCCAGGTTCCTACCCAATGCCCAATTCTCTTCCTGCCTTGGAGCTGCCTTCCAGGGTTGGGGATCCTGGGCCAGAGCCCCCTGGTCACTCCCACCTAGGGGTGGGACTGACCAGATCCGCCAGGGACTGGAGATTGGAGCCCAGAGGAAACTGGAACTCAGATGGGTGGGGGAAATCACATAGAAATGGCCAAGAAGCTGGTGACCCCAAAGGATAAGGCCTTGGGCGCAGAGTGTTAGTAGAGGGTGGAAAGGGACTTTTATCTTCCAAAGGGCGAAAAAAAAGCCAACTCAAAAATGAAGGATTCTCAGCCCAGATAAGTAGGCAATACTTCTAAGGGTGCTCCAGGAGCTGAGGAAGGGCACACTTAAAATAGGTGTTTTGGACCTCCGGGGGAGGATTTCCAATGGGGAAGGAAGAGAAACTTGTTCCTGAATGGGAAGAGAGTGGGGAGGTGCAGAGCAAGAACGTGGGAATGCGTCAGTCCCTTCCTGCAGGACAGGTGGCGGCAGGAGGGGGCTCCCAGCAGCTACAATCCCAACACTGCTTGGCCGCAGAGAAAATGCCCGGCCCAGGAAGCCGGATGGGGTGTGTGATGATCACTGTTCTCCGGCCTCCGTCCTGAACATGAAGGAGGCCCGAGGCCGAGGAAGATCCGGAGCCTGGATCGAAGGGTCGGCCTGAGAGAAGCCAGTCCCGCGCCTACTAGACCCCCGACCCGCTGTCTGGGCCTTGGGGACACGGCGGGCTCCAGACCCAGGCCATCGCTCCAGCCCCCCAAGTGATTCTTATGCCTTGACCTCCCGAGTAGCTGGGATTACAGGTGGGAGTCACCAGGCCCAGCAAATATTTTTTTGGATTGGGTCTTCTAATAGAGATGGAGTTTCACCATTTTGGCAAAGCTGGTCTTGAACTTCTGGCCTCAAGTGATCCACCCACCTTGGCCTCCCAAAGTGCTGGGATTGTAGACATGAGCCACCGTGCCTGGCCAAGTTTAGTAATCTTAACATGCACTGAGGATACAGGAAGATGATCTACGAATTCTTGAAGATAAAGGTAAAACACTAAGAATCCATAGAAGTAGTACCTGGGTGCCATTCAATTATTGGAATATGAAGACAATTTAGTAATCCCATTCTCCTTTGACCACTGGCTCTAAGACTAGATCTACTGCAATCTGGAACCTGCTAAGCCCTAATAATCCCTTATGTAGAAGAGGGAGAGTACATACTGAATTAGGGACATTTTACATTTTGTATGAAACTGTAGCTAGTCACAACATAGTTGTAGTTTGTACCTCTTCACTTTTCTGTCCAAGAAGTTGCCTTTCCACTGAGGCAGAGACAATGCTATGTGTTCCCCAAACTCCATTTCATTTTCCTTAGGTATACCAGATTTCTACATTTCCCAGCCTCTTGTGCAACTGCGTTAGGGGAATGTCACTGAATCCTGGACAATAGGATGTGGAATAATATATGCTATTTCCAGGCCTGCCATAAAACGTTCCCTTCCCCCTTCCACCACTGTGCGATTGCCTCAATTTCCTTCCCCTTCAACAGTGACCCAAAGGTCATAGTTTTAGGATGGTGACCTCACAGATAGAAGGAGCCTAGAAATTTAAGTCACTGCTTGAAGGAGAGCCACGGAAGAGAGATGACTGACCCACTAAGACTGTGATAGGAAACAAACATTTTGTGATTTTTTTTTTTTTTTTTTTTTTGAGACGGAGTCTTGCTCTGTCGGCCAGGCTGGAGTGCAATGGTGTGATTTTGGCTCACTGCAACCTCTGCCTCCCAGGTTCAAGTGATTCTCCTGCCTCAGCCTCCAAAGTAGCTTGGATTACAGGCACCCACCACCAAGCCGGGCTAATTTTTGTATTATTTAGTAGAGATGGGGTATGGCCACATTGGCCAGGCTGGTCTTGAACTCCTGACCTTAGGTGATTCACCTGCCTCAGCCTCTCAAAGTGTTGGCATTAGAGGCGTGAGCCACTGTGCCCGGCCTCCTTGTGATTTTAAACCACTTAGATTTCAGGGTTAATTACAGTGGTAGAGCTTGACCTATCTGGACGTAAGTACCAATTATAGCATATAATAAGACTACGACTTTTTTTTTTTTTTTTTTTTTTTGAGACTGAATCTCACTCTGTTGCTAAGCCAGGGTGCAGTGGCACGATCCCGGCTCACTGCAACCTCTGCCTCCTGGGTACAAGTGATTCTCCTGCCTCAGCCTCCTGAGTAGCTGGGACTACAGGCATGCACCACCAAGCCCAGCTAATTTTTGTATTTTTAGTAGAGATGGGGTTTCACCGTGTTGGCCAGGGTGATCTTGATCTCTTGACCTCATGATGTGCCCGCCTTGGCCTCTCAGAGTGCTTGGATTACAGGTGTGAGCCACCACACCCGGCCAATAAGACTATTTTTTAAAAAGTAAAAAAGAAGCTACAAAGTATCCACATTGTTCATCACCCATGAACAACAATACCACGAGGATATGTGTAAGCATATTTGGATGGCAAAGTTCAGATGTGAAACCCATCCTGACACACATGCATGTATGCACACATACACAACATACATTTAAGTTCCCATGCCATTAAAAGGGGTCTTAGAGATCATTCAAAAAATAACTTCCACATTTAAAAGACTGACTTTCTCACTTCGTACTTTGAGAGTTCAAGTGGCTAATCAATTCTTATATGACCAACAATACAAAATTATACCTATAAGCATTGTCTTTTCAAATAACATTTTACTAGAGGATAAAAAAAAGTCTTCAAAGTCAATGTTTCCTTAATTATTAGAGAAATGCAAATTAAAACCACATGCCTGTAGTCCCAGCTACTCAGGAGGCTGCGATGATCCTGGGAGGATTGCTTGAGCCCAGGAGTTTGAGGCTGCAGACAGTTATGATCGCGCCACCACACTCCAGCCTAGATGACAGAGGGAGACACTGTTTCCAAAAAAAAAAGTAAAAAATAAAGAAAAAAACAACAGATATTGGCAAGGATGTGGAGAAAAGGAATGAAGGGAATGCTTATACACTGTTGGTGGGAATGTAAATTAGTTCAACCTTTATGGAAAACAGTATGGAGATTTCTCAAAGAACTAAAAATAGAATTACCATTAGATCCAGCAATTCTACTACTCGGTATGTTCCCAAAGGGAAAAAAAATTATATTAAAAAGATACTTGCACTCATATTTTATCACAGAACTATTCACAATAACAAAAATGTGGAATCAGCCTAAGTGTCCTCAACGAAGGATAGGGTAAAGAAAATGTGGTATCTATGTACCATGGAATACCATAAAAAGAATGAAAACATGTCTTTTGCAGGAATATGAATGGAACTGGAGGCCATTATCCTAAATAAATTAACTCAGAAACAGAAAGTAAAATACCACATGTTATCACTCATAAGTGGGCGCTAAACAAGGAGTACACATGGACATACAGAATGAAATAACAGACACTGGAGACTCTGAAAGGTAGGAAGGTGGGAGCAGGGTGAGGGCTGAAAAATTGCCTATTGGTTACCATATCACTACTTGGGTGATGGGTATACTAAAAGCTTAGACTTCACCGCTATGAAATATATGCATGTAAGAAAGCTGCACTTGTACCCCCTAGATCTATAAAAATAAAAATTTAATTTAAAAACAAAGTCACTTTTTTTTTAGGCCACTTACTAGAGTCCAAAACCAAAGTAAAGCATCACATTTTAGAAAAACCAAATATTTCTAAAGAGATTATTCTATCTATCTGCCACAGAAGTATGAGATCTGCACTTACTACTTAATAGTCTATTGTATTTCTAGGAAATAAGCAATGTTATTATTAATGTCAAATGAGGAGGCTAATTTGCTTAATATGAGACTTGAACTTCAATTCTCCTCTCACACTAAATCTAAGTGCTGTAATTATTCAAATTTGAGTTGGTCTTTGATGGGATTAAAAGGGAATTGATGATGAAAGGCACTGTGCTTTTATGGTTTGTTTTGTTTTTTAGAGATGGGGTCTCACTCTGTTGTTCAGGCTGGTCTCAAAGTCCTAGGCTCAAGCAATCCTCCTGCCTTGGCCTCCCAAAGGGCTGGGATTACACGCATGAGCCACAGGACCCAGCCAGGCATTGTGCTTTAATGATATAAGCTGTAGCAGTATAACAATGGACAAGTTACTAAACCTCTTGGTGCCCCAGTTATTTCATCTATAAAATAATAATTTTCACTGATGGTTCTGGTTGTTGTGAGGAATGCATAGAACAACCTGGTACATAAAAACTGCTTAATAAATGCTAACAATCATCATAATTATCATCAATATAGTAAGGAAATTCAGATGTTATTAGTACTGACCATAACTTTGTCATTCACTTTGTATAAGAATGTGAAAAAGAGTGTAAACAATACATTTTATCATTTTGGGGCTTTCTTCCTACCCCCTTTAGTAAAATAGGAATATTATAAAGGCATACATGTTCAAGTATCTGAAAATTGTGTTAGGTGTTTTTAAAGTAGAAGCCAGGGAATACATTTCTGAATTAGATTTATCTATATTTCAAAAGAAATTTTCAATTAAATGTTAAAAAAATTAGAGCATGTCATCTTGGAAAAGACATAAAATTATGAGGAAAACAGTCTTAAGTAAGTACATACAGGTTTTTCCCCCCATACTTTTAAAAATTGTTGTTTTGGAACTAACTTGTCATTCCTTTGTGTTTGCGTACACACACACATTAGACAGAACACAGGGACTACACTAATACAAACACTGCCAATCAGAGCTCAAGGTAAGTGTACTATAAATTATCTTTTCACTAGCTAATCTTAGATCTTTGGGTTCTTGGGAGTATGGTGGAATCACATTTATCAGAAGGTCTCAAGGGACACATAAAGCTTTCAAATACATGAGGATTTGGATAAGGAGGGAATCTGGCAAATAGGGCTTTGAACTTGGCAGTGCAGATTGCACCATCTACAGCACAAATTGACAAACCATCCTTTCCATCTCTCTTGGTTTATAGCCAGCCAACTAATGTAGCCAAGTCAACACACCAAACAAAAGTGTTATGTTCCAGGCTCAATGAATTTTGAGTTTCAAGAGTGGTTGGTCTTTCTTTTCATTTCATCACTTTGCTAGGGTTAGATAAATCTAAGAGTCAAAAACTTAACTATAATCTCACATTCTAAAAAATGCTCAGCTATTATAAAGCCACCCAACTACTTTTCCAAAGGTTTTAAACCTACTAAACAACGCCTACATGCTGCTCAAAAAATATGGAATTCACATGTAGTTACATTATTACAAGACCGCATACGGGTTAAGTGAGGTTCGAATCAACCAAAAATATATGGTCCCTTCTGGATCTGCTACATATTTGGTAGGCAAATAAATAATTTTAGGTTTATTCCACTCCAACTAAAATATGACAGATGCACCATAGCACTGATTAAAATGTATTGAGAAGTTGGTTCTAGACATAGTTTCTATACGCATAAAGCTGCAAATCTAAGCTTGGCTGCCAGCATAGAGTTTCTAGGCAGGCCAAAGACCTGTGGAACTGAAATTTGTCCCTTAAATTAGTATTGCTTAATATAGTCATAAGGGATTTACAAAACCCATAGAATTGCCCACTTTTTAAAAGCTGGAGTGCTGTTAGCTTAAGTATTACTTTAAAAAATCATAAAATGGCCTGTTTTTACTTTACTGTTTTGCTTGAAAAAATCTAATTGGGAAAAAGTAAATCTCACATTTCTGTTGCATTGAAAGGTTTGAGCTTTGTGATTAACAGTATTGGCAACAGGTAACAGTGTAAACAGCATTTAATCAAAATGCATTTAAGGTTTCACTTAAGATGCATTTTGCCTGTTCAATATGGTACTAGACATGGATGGAAAAACAGCAGATATTTTTCCAAGCAGGAGGCATGATATTGTTAAAATACTCAGCCTCCATCACAGTATTAATTAGTGCGTTTCACCAACCAAGGCTGTAAGACTTGTAAATGAAATTCTAGAAGGGGCATCAAGCTAGAACAGGATATGGAAGCCAAATGGAAAACATGAACCAATAAAATAAAAAAGCTAAACTAGCTAGAAGTCTAAGTCTAGTCTTTGAAGTCAGTTCAAGTCCTGCATGCTTTAATTCTGATGTAATCTTAAAATGGTGGATACAAACAAGAACTCAGAAACAGCTTTTGTAACTTTTGGACCAACTGCACATGAATCAGTTTGTTGATGGCTATAATGATTACACAGTGGTCTTTGCTGAATTATATCTGAATTAAAACTGTCATTTTCTCTTAGGCTAAAATGTAATAATGAGGACTTACCAACAAGAATAGCCATTCTCCAAACACATACACCCACACGCACACTTACAAAAATTTTTACACAGTATGTTACATTTTGTTGATATATCAGACTTTTGTCTTAACAGCAGTAATGCATAAGCTCTTGCACGCTAGCACATTCTTCCTGTATGACAATGTGTTTGTTCCTTGTTTGTTCTGCCATTTGTCTCATTTCACATTCTAGTTAATGACATGATTGCTCTTCTGTGTGCAAGAATTTTTTCTGAGAAGAAATAATTCTCTTGATTTGAAAAAAAATATATTTCTGGCAGGATGGGAACTTCAAACACATATGGTGTAAAAAGACTACTATGCCCATAATAGTCTTAATGGACAAAAAATTCCTTCAATTAAAATCACAATCCATTAAGTGCATTCTCCTTTTCTGCCAACAAGCCTTAAAATGAATAGTACACACAATGAAAATGTACACTGATTTTTTTGTAACAATCCATTTAAAATCCTCAGATGAAATAAGTGTTACCACTATGTTATAAAGTGTTTTTCTTATGAGCCAAATTATTCTTTTAAAGAAATTTAAGCTATTTTCTTCTTTTGATGATAAACGGAAAAGTTCAGTAAATCAGTACTACTTTAACTTAGAAAGATATATAAAAGCTGAAACAGATTTGATTGAAGATACATAATCCCAGTATAACTTGTAATGAGAATTGAATATGTGGGTTAATATTTCTTTGTAAGATGAATATGTAAATAACAAGTAAGGAGATTCAACTAAGAACTATTCGGTTGGCACTATTGGCTTTAATGGCAAAGATCACGATTACTTTTGCACCAACCTAATACAATTATAAGGAATAGAGTATCCCACATCTATAGTACAGGGTGACTCAACGGCAGCAGTACTGTGTTTAAACCCTAGAAAACAGTCCACAGAAGTAAGAAGAAACAGCCATTGCCACGATTTTCTGGTAAATAACTATAAAATTTCAGTCCCATTAAATTATTCAGTGTCCAATAAGTGCTAAGGAAATAAGTAAGACATGTAAACAAAAAATGCAATACTGTTGTTTAGTTCCAAAGCAGATATATATGTACCATGGCAAGACAAAAGAGAAAAAGATCAACTCAGTTGGAGAAGAAAAGGGAAGGGGTCAGGGACAGCTTTACAAAGGAAACAATTTTCAAGTTGGACTTTTGAAAAAATGGGTAGGAGCGCTGCAGGTTAAAGAGGGAAGGAATTCCCTGACAGATGAACCAGTTATGAAACTGCCATAACCCACTTGTGAGCTGTAAGTAATTTATTTTATAATAGTACAGTGATTCCCAAAGTATGGCCTGTAAACCTCTTATTCAGGGGTTCAATGAGATCAAAACTATTTTCTTTTCTTTTCTTCTTCTTTTTTTTTTTTTTTTTTTTTTTGAGTCAGACTTTTGCCATGTGGGCCAAACTGGTCTTGAACTCCTGGGCTCAAGCCCAGACTATTCTCAAGCTCAGCCTATTCCAGCTATTGTCAAACTCTTCCAAAAAACTGAAGATAGGAGAACACTTCCAAACTTTTATGAAGCCGTCATTATCCTGATACCAAAGCCAGACAAAGACACCACAAGAATAGAAAACAATAGGCCATATCCTTAATGAATATAGATGCAAAAATTCTCAACAAAATACTAGCAAATCAGGTTTAATTTAACAGCATATTAAAATAATCCTACACTATGATCAAGTGGGATTTATCCCTGGGATATAAGGATCCACCTGCCTCAGGCTCCCAGCACTGGAATTACAGGCGTGAGCCACCATGCCCAGCCAAAACTATTTTCATAATACTACTAAAATATTACTAACAGGGTCTTGCACTGTCACCCAGGCTGGAGTGTAGTGGCACGATCATAGTTCACTATATCCGTGAACTCCTGGGCTCAAGTGATCCTCCTGCCTCAGCCTTCCAAGTAGTTGGGACTACAACTGTGTGTCACCACACATACTGAACTTTTTATTTTTTGGTGACTGGGTCTTGCTGTGTTGCCCAGGCTGATCTCAGACTCCTGGCCTAAAGCAATCCTCCCACCTTGGACTCTCAAAGTGCTGGAATTACAGGCATGAGCCACTATGGCCATCCCCAGTGCACAAGTCTTTAACTTGCTTGGTTAATTTTGTTCCTAAATATTTTATTATTTTTGATGCTATTTTTTGTTAATGGGATTATTTTCTTAATTTCCTTTGGGGATAGTTGTCAGCATATAGAAGGGTAATTGATTTTTGTGTGTTGATTTTGTATCTTGTAACTTTGTCAAATTCATTTATTAGCTCTAATAGTTTTTGTTTGTTCATTGTTGTTTTGCTGTGTGAAGTGTTCAGGGTTTTCTACATAGAAGATCATGCAAACGTACAACTTCACTTCTTTGTTTCCTTCTTGCATGCCTTTTATTTCTTTTTCTTGCCTAATTGTTATGGCTACATCTTCCAATATTATGTTGAATGGAAGTGGTGAGAATGGGCATCCTTGCCTTTTTCCTGATCTTAGAGGGAAAGCTTTCAGTTTTTCCCTGTGAAGTATAATGTTAGTTGTGGGTTTGTCATATTTGATCTTTATTATGTTGAGGTACCTTCCTTCTGTACCTAGTTTATTGCATATTTTTTACATGAAAGGGTGTCAAATTGTGTCAAGTGTTTTTTCTACATCTATTGAGATGATCATGTGATTTTTAACCTTCATTCTATTAATGTGGTATATCACATTTATGATTTGCAAATGTTGAACTATCCTTATATCCCAGGGATAAATCTCACTTGATCATGGTGTAGGATGATTTTAATATGCTGTCAAATCTGGTTTGCTAGTATTTTTGTTGAGAATTTTTGCATCTATGTTCATTAAGGATATTGGCCTATCATTTTCCATTCTTCTGGTGCCTTTGTCTGGCTTTGGTATCAGGATAATGATGGCCTCATAAAAGAGTTTGGAAGTGTTCCCCCATTTTCAGTTTTTTGGATGAGTCTGACAATAGCTGGAATTAATTCTCATTTAAATACTTGGTAGAATCACCAGTGAAGGCATAAGGTCCCGGGCTTTTTCTGCTATTGTTAGGAGGTTTTGATTACGGATTCAGTCTCCTTGTTATTAGTCTGTTCGGGTTTCCTATTTCTTCATGATTCAGTCTTGTTGGATTGTATGTTTCTAACTTCAGGAGGCCGAGGTGGGTGGATTGCTTGAGCTCAGGAGTTCAAGATCTGCCTGGGCAATATGGCGAAACCCCATCTCTATAAAAATATATATAAATAAAAATTAGCTGGGTATAGTGGCACATGCCTGTAGTCCCAGCTACATGGGAGGCTGAGGTGGGAGGATTGCTTGAGCCTGGGAGGTGGAGGTTGCAGTGAGCGTTGATTGTGCCACTCTAGCCTGGGTAAGACAGCAAGAATCTGTTTCAAAAAAAAGTTAAAAAAAAAAAAAAAAAAGAATGTGTGTTTTTAGGAATTTATCCATTTCTTCTAGGTTGTACAATTTGTTGATGTATAATTATTCATACTAGTACTTATAATCATTTTTATTTCTGTGGCATTAGTTGTAATGTCTCCTAAAATTTATATGGAAAAACAAAAGACCTAGAGTAGTCAAAGGAATCTTGAGAAAAAAGACCAAAGCTGGAAGCATATTTCCTGATTTTGAAATATATTACAAAGCTACAATAATTTAAAAGTATGCTACTGGTATAAAGACAGACATTTGGACCAATGGAACATAATAAAGAGCCCAAAAAGAAATACACGCATATATAGTCAATAGGCCTTTGACAAAGGTGCCAAGAATACACACTGGGAAAAGAACAGTTTATTCAATACATGGTGTTGACAAAAATGGATATCCCAATGTAAAAGAATGAATCAGACCCCTATCTTACACCATACACAAAAATCAATCCAAAATGGACTGAATTAAATTGATTTAAATTTCTTTAAAAAAATAATTAATTTGGCTTCTAAGAATTTTACAGTTTAAGTTTACAGTTTTTAGTTTACAGTTTCAGGTCTTATATTTAAAGATTAAACATAAGAAACTGAAGCCATAAAATTCCTAGAAGAAAACATAGGGGGAATATTTATTGATATTGGTTTTGGCCATTATTTCTTGGATGTGACGCCAAAAGCACAGGCAACAAAGGCAAAAACAGACAAATGAAACTATGTCAAACTAAAACACTTTTACACCACAAAGGAAATAATCAACAGAACAAAAAGTCTAACTATAGAATGGGAGAAAATATTTGCAAGCCATATATCTTATAATGGGCTAACATTGAAAACATATAAGAAATTCCTGCAACTTGGCCAGTTGTGGTGGCTCAGGCCTGTAATTCCAGCACTTTGGGAGGCCGAGGTGGGCAGATCACCAGGTCAGGAGATAGAGACCATCCTGCCAACGTGGTGAAACCCCACCTCTACTAAAAATAAAAATAAAAATTCAAAAATTAGCTGGGCATGGTGGCCCTTGCCTATAATCCCAGCTACTCAGAAGGCTGAGGCACGAGGATCGCTTGAGCCAGGGATTTGGAGGTTGCAGTGAACCCAGATCATGCCACTGCACTCCAGCCTGGAGACAGAGTGAGACTCTGTCTAAAAAAAAAAAAAAAAGAAAGAAAGAAAAGAAAAAAGAAAAAAAGAAACTTCCACAAGTCAAAAGAAAATTTGAACTCAAACTGATTTTAAAATGGGCAAAGGGCTTGAATAGACATTTTTCTAAAGAAGGCATATCAATGGTCAACAGTTATCTTAAAAAGGTGCTCAATATCACTAATCACCAGGGAAATGCAAATAAAAACTATAATGAGATATCATTTAATATCTGTTGAGGATGGCTATTATTAAAAAAACACAAAAGATAATAAGCATTGGTGAGGATGTGGAGAAATTGGAACCCTTGTTCACTACTTGTGGGAATGTAAAATGGTATACATTATGGAAAACAGTATGGAAGTTCCCCAAAAAATTAAAAATGGAACTACCGTATGATCCAGCAATCCTACTTGTGGGCATATATCTAAAATAATTGAAACCAATATGTTGAAGAGATATCTGCATTCCCATGTTCATTGCAGCATTACTCACAATAGCTAAGACATGAAAAAAACTCAAATGTTCATCAACAGATGAGCAGATAAAGAAAAGGAGGCCAGGCTGGGCGCTCTGG
Organism: Macaca nemestrina; assembly: GCF_043159975.1. Classification (NCBI taxonomy): domain Eukaryota; kingdom Metazoa; phylum Chordata; class Mammalia; order Primates; family Cercopithecidae; genus Macaca; species Macaca nemestrina. Next base: position 45,513,757 of record NC_092132.1, on the reverse strand, counting down.
CTCACGCCTGTAATCCCAGCACTTTAGGAGGCTGAGATGGGCGGATCACAAGGTCAGGAGATGGAGACGATCCTGGTTAACATGGTGAAACTCTGTCTCTACTAAAAATACAAAAACAAACAAACAAAAAAATTAGCTGGGTGTGGCAGTGGGTGCCTGTATTCCCAGCTACTTGGGAGGCTGAGGTGGGAGAATGGCATGAACCCGGGAGGCGGAGCTTGCAGTGAGCGGAGATTGTGCCACTGTACTCCAGCCTGGGCGACAGAGGGAGACTCCGTCTCAAAAAAGTAAAAAACAAACAAACAAACAAACAAACAAAACCGAAAAGAAAAGAAAAAAAGGATGCCAGCCACAGTGGCTCATGCCTATGATCCCAGCACTTTGGGAGGCCAAGGCAGGAAGATCATGAGTCCAGGAGTTTGAGACCACCCTGGGCAAGAAAGAGAGACCCCCGTCTCTACAAAAAATACAAAAATTAGCCAGGTGTGGTGGTGCACGCCTGTAGTCCAAGCTATTCAGTCGACTGAGGCAGGGGGACTGCTTGAGCACAGGAGTTTGAGGCTGGGTGAGATATGATTGTGCCATTGCACTCCTGCCTGGGCAACAGAGAGAGACCTTATCTCAATAAAAAAATAAAAAAATTTAAAAATTAAAAAAAAAAAGAAGAAAGAAAGAAAGAGAGAAGAAAGATGTGGCTTATTTAGACAATGGAATATTATTTGGCCTTAAAATAGAAGAAAATCCTGCTATGTGTGACAACATGGATGAACCCAGAGGACATTCTGCTAAGTGAAACAGCCAATCACAAGACAAATACTGCATGATTCTATTTATATGTAGTATCTAAAACAGTCAAGCTTATGGGAGCAGAGACTAGAGTGGTGGTTTCCCGGGGCCAGGGGAAGGGATAAATGGAGAGTTGTTCAATGGGTATAAAGTTTTAGTTATGCAAGATGAGTAAGTTCTAGGGATTTACTGCACAATATAGTACCTCTAGTTAACAGTATTGTGCCCTTAAAAATTTAAGAAGGTAGACCTCATATTATATATATACATAAAAGAAACCAGGATACCTTTAGAGGTGGTGGCTATGTCTATACATTTATTGTGATGATAGTTTTATGGGTATATGCATAGGTCCTAACTCATGAAATTGCATACATTAAATATGTACAGTTTTTTGTTTATGTTATGCCTCAATAAATGTCCTTTTTAAGAAGAGTCCTCATTTGTATAATGATGAGCAATAGATAAAGATTTTTTTAAAAGCAAGGAAAAAAAATGCAAAAAAGACCTCAGATTTGAGGTCTGCCAGTTTCACTTAAGAATGTCCAAAAAAATTAACTTTATTAAATATTGACCCTTGAGGACTTACCTTTTTAATATTCTGTGCGGTGAAATGGAAGTACACAGAAAGTATGTCTGCCACATACCAAAGAACAATGGTTATCTCCAGAAAAAGCACTTGTACAATTGTTTGAGTTGCCATCTGGCCTAGCCATTTGTCTCATGGAACACCATTTTCACTTTAAGGACTTACATATGAATTATAGTTATTCAGAATTGGGTATTTAGCAGACACTTTCTCAAAAATGTACGAAGTGGAACTATCACTTCAAGGAAAACAACAGACAGTATTTTTCCCAGTGATAAAATACAAGCTTATGAGTGAAAATCAGAATTTTGGAAAACATATCTACCATTGTGAATCTGATAGCTTCCCAATACTCAAAGATTTTTCTGATGATATTGGTGGTGATATTAGCTTGTGATTTTTTGATAGTGTATAATGAAACATCAACATTTGGAATACCTGCATAACTCAGTGAACCTTTTATTTTCCCCAAAAGACCAATGATGTTACAAAATCACACATGGATAAAAGATGCATACGAAGAGCAAAACAGATTAACAGATTTTCATATGGCAGAGTATAGAAATTACTAATATGGTTTCAGTTTCCACATTGCAACTAACCTTTAAAAATCTCCTCTTTTTCAAGTGTTGGTATAGTATGAAGAAGAATGTGCATTATTATCTGAGAAGGCTATTAAAATACTCCTCCTTTTTCCAAATACATTTGTGTGAGGTCAGATTTTCTTCATACAGTGTGACCAAAACAAGATGCCATAAGATTGAAAGTAGAAGCAGATCATCTTTCTTGACCAAACATTGAAGTGATTTGCAAAAAGGTATAGCACATACAATTATGTATAGTACATAACACTTGTTAATGATAATAAACAACTATGTTACTGGCTTATGTATTTACTATACTTTTAATCATTATTTTATAGTATACTCCTACTTATATAAATATTTTATAGTTACCTGTGAAACAGCCTCAGGCAGGTCCTTCAGGAGGTATTCCAGAAAAATACATCGTTATAGAAGATGACAGCTCCATGCATATTGCTGTCCCTGAAGACCTTTCAGTAGGACAAGATGTGAAGGTCAACAGCGGTTATACTAATGATCCTGACTCTGTGTAAGATTAGGTAATGTGTGTGTATGACTTGGTTTTTAACAATAACGTTTTAACAGTAATATAGATATATTTTTTCTACATATATATTTTTCTATATATATACACATTATCTATTTTCTATATATATACACATATATATAGAAAAAAGCTTACAGAATAAAGATATAAAGAAGATATTTTGTATAGCTTATGATGTGTTTGTATTTTAAGCTAAGTGTTATTAGAGAAGAGTCAAAAAGTTCTAAAAAAGTTAAAAGTTTATAAGGTAAAAAGTTACAGTAAGGCTTGCTGTAATCCCAGCAACTGGAGAGGTTGAGGTGGGGAGATTGCTTGAGGCCAGGAATTCAAGTCTGCAGTGAGACATGATCACGCCACTGCACTCTAGCCTGGGTGACCAAGTGAGACACCAACTCAAAAAAAAAAAAAAAAAAGAAAGAAAAAATTACAGTAAGCTAAGGATACTTTACTGTTGGAGAAACTTTTTTTTTGTAAATTTAGTATAGCCTAAGTGTACAGTAATATCCTAGGCCTTCACACTCACTCGCCACTCACTGACTCATACCCAGAGCAACTTCCAGTCCTGCAAGCTCCACTCATGTTAAGTGTCCTATATAGGGGTACTGTTTTATATCTTTTATGCCATATCTGTACCTTTTCTATGTTTATATCCACAAATACTTACCACTGTGTTACAACTGCCTACAGTATTCAGTACAGTAACATGTTGTACAGGTTTGTAGCCTGGGGCAATAGGCTATACCATATACCCTAGGCATGTAGTAGCCTATACCATCTAGGTTTATATAAGTACATTTTGTGATATTTGCATAATGACAAAATCACCTAAGGATTCATTCTCAAAATGTATCTCTATTGTTAAGTGACACAAGACTGTATTTGCCTGTCTCCTTTCACTTAGCATAATGTTTTTTGAGGTTCACATATGTTGTATCACGTATCAGGAATTTGTCATTTTTATTGCAGAATGGTATTCTCTTCTATACATGTGCAACATTTTATTTATTCACCAGTTGATTGACATTTGTGTAGTATACACATTTTAACTATTAAGAATAATGCTGTTACAAACATCAACATAAAAATCTTTGTGTTTCATTTTAAAAAATGAAAATATGGTTTCTTTTTTTTGGATAGATTCCTAGGAGCAGAATTGCTAAGTAGTATGGTAAATATATATTTAACTTATAAAAAAACTGTGAACTTTTACAAATGGCTGTTATAGTCCCGCTAGAAATGTATGGGAGTTCCAGTTTCTCCACATCCTTGCCAACATTTGTTATCGTCTTTTTGATTATAGCAATTCTAGTGAGTGTAAGGAGGTATTTCATTGTAGTTTTCATTTGCATTTCCCTAATGACTAATGATGTTGAGTATCTTTCCATGTTCTTATTGGCTATTCCTGTATGTTGTTTAGTAAAACATTTAGTCAAATATTTTGCTCATTTTTAAATTGGATTTTTCTTATTGAATTTTAAAAGTTCTTTATATAGTGTAGATGCAAGTTATTTGGGAGATATATAATTTGGCCATATGTTGTCCAAGTCTGTGGCTTGTCTTTTCATCTACTTAATGAAAACAAATTGTCTTTAAAAGCACAAATTTTTTAAAATTTTATAAAGTATAATTTATCAATGTATTTTTGTTGATATTTTAGTTGATTTGATATCAAGAAAAATTTATTTACCCCAGGGTCACAAAGATTTTTCTCCTGCATTCTTTCAAAATTTTTATCTCTTACATTTAGGAATATGATCTATTCTGGGGAAAATTTTGTGTTTCATGTAAGATAATTTCCTCACTGAATTGCCTTGGTGCCCTTGTTGAAAAATCAGTTGACAATAAACATATGGACTTATCTATAAACTCCTAATTTTTTCACAGTGATCTCTATGTCTGTCCTGATGTCAATACCACACTGTCTTAATTACCAACATATTTTGAAATTGAGAAGTGTAAGTCCTCCAACTTTGTTCTTATAAAAATTATTTTGCCATGTATCCTTTGCTTTTCCTAAGCTAAATTTTAGGATCAGCTTGTCAATTTCTACAAAAACCTAGGGGATTTTGATATGGATTGTGTTGAATCCATTGATGTATTTCAGGAAAACAGACAACAATATTCAGTCTTCCAGTTCCTGATATGAAATGTATTTCCCTTTATTTAGATCTTCTTTAATATTTATCCGCAATGTTTTGCAGTTTGCTGTGTGCAAGTCTTGCACTTCCTTTGTTAAATTTACTCTTAATTCATTTTCATGCTATTGTGAATAGAATTGTATTCAATGTGCCCATTTTAGTTTCTTTATTGCTAGTATATGGAAATACAGTATTGATTTTTTAATACTGATCCAGAATTCTGTGACCTTCTTGAATTTATTTATTAGATCTAGTAGTTTTGGTGGATTTCTTGGCAAGAGGGAATATCCTTGCATTGATCCTAATCTTAGGGTGAAGCTTTTGGTCTTCCATCATTAAGTATAAATGTTAGCTGTGGTTTTTTTGTAGAGGCCTTTTATTAGGTTGAATTATTTCAAGGTTTATTAATAAGCATTAGTTTTTTTTCAAATGCTTCTTTGTCTACTGAAAGGATCATGTGGCTTTTGTCCTTTATTAGTATAGTGGTTTACATTAAATGATTTTTGGATATTAAACCGACCTTGTATCCAATTTGCTTTTAAGGTTCTTGGATGTGACTAGTGTTTTACTTTAATTTGGGAATGTTTTTGGCCATTGTATCTTCAAGTATTTTTATTGCACATTTCTTTCCCTGCCCCCATGCGGTGGTTCCTTTTATGCAACACATTTTATGCTTGATGGTGTCCCTTGGTTCTCTGAAGGTCTGTTCATTTATTTTCATTCTTTTTCCTTTCTGTTATTCAGATTGGGTAATCTCTATTCATCTATCTCCAAGTTCTTTTTGCCAGCCCACATCTGCTGTTGTACTTATGTAATGAATTTTTCATTTCAGTTATTGTATTTTCAAACTCTAGAATTTCAATTTTAAAAAATTTCTTTTTACTGTTATTTATTTAATGAACTCTTGTCACCACATTTTATTTGAGTTAAATATGATTTCCTTTAGTTATTTAAACATATTTATAATAGCTGATTTGAGATCTGTCTATAAGATCTAATATGAGGCCCCCTGAGACAGTTTCTATTGCCTGCTTTTCTTCCTGTGTATGGGTCACACTTTCCTATTTATTTGCATGTCTTGTGTTTATTTTTTGTTTAAAACTGGACATTTTAAGCCAGGTATGGTGGCTTGTACCTGTAATTCCAGCACTTTTGGAGACTGAGGTGAGACGATCACTTGAGCCCCAGAGTTCAAGACCAGCCTGGGCAACACAGGGAGACCCCATCTCTACAAAAATATAAAAAATAAAAATTAGATGGAGGTGGTTGCATATACCTGTGGTCCCAGCTAGTCGGGAGTCTAAGATGGGAAGATTGCTTAAGCCTGGGAGGTCAAGGTTATAGTGAGCTGTGATTGCACTGTTGCACTCCAATCTGGGTGACAGGGCAAGGCTCTATCTCAAAAAACAAACAAACAAACAAACAACAACAAAAAACTGGATATTTAAGATAATATGTGGTAGTATTTCTGGATTCTGATTCACCTCCCATCCTGGGTAGTTATTGTAGTTTTGTTATTTATTTCAGTGACTTGCTTAGACTAATTCTATAGTCTGTCTTCCCTACATTGTATAGCAACTTATGTCTTTGCACAGTTGTTTTATTCATTTTCTTTATGTTTAAGTCTTGTTTCCTAGGGATCACCTCTGGGTTAGCACAGCTTAGTGGTCAGTCAATGATTAGTCAGAATTTACACTTAAACATCCTGAGCTGGAGCTTCTGGGGCGGTTGAACACATGGAGGTGCTGCAAGGCTGGCATATCCAGTGAGGGCATAGAAGCTCCCCGTCCCTTCCCACACTCCTTGCTAGATCCATCTCCTTTAGAATTTAAGAAATGAGAGAATCTAACACGAATGATTCCATCTTGTTTCTAAGCTCATAGGCTAAATTGGTTTTTATATTATTCTAGTGTGAAGACCATGAGAGAAATTTAGCTAAAATTTTGAGGTAAGGAAAACTGACCTCCCTCCTTGTTCAGAGACTGAAGTCACATTCATAAAACAAGGTTAGAATTATGGTAGAGTCCTGAAATTTGCTAAAGAATAAGCATAGTTAAACGATAATCTGCCATGGCTTAGCTTGCTTCTCTACAGTCTGCTTACTGCCCCAGAGTCATATAACTGGAGGTCACAAGATTTGTAACTTCCCCAACTGCTCCTATAGATAACATCACTATTGTGAAACCTAAAGAACTAGTCTTTGAGATATTTTTCAGATTTAGCATTTGGGCAGACCAAGAGATGAGTCCTGAGGGGATATCCCTTCTTGGGAACTGACTCAGCTGTGCAAAGACAGTTTAGACACTCCTCTAATTTCATCCCCAGCTAATCAATTGTTTCAGTTCCCCAGACCTCTGCTAACCAGAGCACTCCTAAAAACCTTAGCCTTTGAATTTTTGGGCAGGCAGATTTGAGAAATTTCTTCTGTTCCCCTTGCTTGGCTGGCCCTATGATTATTAAACTCTTTCTTTGCTGCAACACTTACTGTTCTCAGTGAATTGGGTTCTTTTCAGGCAAGCAGACAAGAATAACTCACTCGGCTGTTACATGAGGAAATGCAAACTAACAAGAAAATGGTGAAATATTCAATCTCTTGGTATTGTTATCTGTAATGACTGAAATGAAAAGAGAGTGAATATATTTGGGTTGATGGAGGACCCATAGCTCACTATTGAACAATCATCTATAGCTTTATGTGATCTAGACACCCAGGAGATTAATCATGAGGGAGAAGCCTGGCTGCTGGATTGTAAAGTATGTCTACCCTTTAGGGAGGAGGACTGCCCAATTCCCCTGTAAATGCTAAGTAGAACACCCTCGTTGAAATAGCTGATATTCTCAAATGAAAGCCATGTGGCACTGGCTTTATAACGACCAGGATATTCACCTGCTGAAAATGCCCATTACTCAAGTCATAGTAAATGCTACAACTAAGGGGCTGCTTTTGCATGGATAGCCTATGTGATCTTACTGCTGCAAAATTGAGCAACAGACTAGGAAGCCTTACTGAATTTGCTGGCTCAGTTTCCCCTCAATGGTCTTACAGATGCTAATTAAAACATTAGATTAATTAACAAAAGAATGAGAAAAGGCAGAAGGGAAAGTCAAAGGAATCTTCTGAACTAACAACGTAGAAATTTTAAAATGGTTTTTAAGAAACAGGTGAATATAGCAAACATTGATGGGTACAAAACAAAGATGAGAAAGAAAGGGGACAGCCAAGAGACCTGTCAGAGTGGAAATCTTTAAGTGGTTGTTACGATATTGGATGAATAAAATGAACATTGATAGGGTTAAAACAAAGGTCTTACAACAACATTATGGAAGGTTGGTCAGGCTAAAGGAATGTCCAGCTGGTTCCCTAACATCAAATCCATTCTATTACCACATATGAAGAAATTTTAAAAGGCAGAGGGCAAAGATGGCAAGGAGAAACTTGACCCCAAATGGCTTAGGGCGATGCTTAAGCAGATAAGTCAATATGAAGACACAAAGGTCAGGGTCTCCTGGCTCAAACCCCTGATGGGGATCCAAAGCCTTTTGCCCGTGAGTGGGAAAATAGGTCAGGGGGTGAAGAAGAGAAGTTTCTGGGACTCCTTGATATGGGAGCCCCACGTATTATGGTACTGAAACCCATTTGTGAAGCCCTAATACAAGCTACAATTGGATTGAGAGGCTGGACAACCAAAATGAGTGATTGAGGCATAAGTCTCTGAACTTATCAAATCACTGAAGTTCGCTGAGCCAGCTTGAGGGTGCACCCGGGAAAACGTGAGTCAGACATATCTGTGGCTCTTTTTTCCAAAGAAGTTCTCAGGACATTTAGTATTTATACATTTTCCTTAAAAATAGTGCCTTGTAAATTTACATTTTAGGTAAGTTAAGGTGAACATTTGAAGAAAAAGAGATACAGGAAGTAGCCCTCTCTGGGAGGGGTAAAGGAATGAGTAATCTCATCTTATTTTTGTTCTGTACCTGGAAAGATAAGCTAGAAGTGAACATTATCAGTGTGGAGTCTGATAAATTAAGTTTAGCCTAAAGTTGCCTCCTTGCATATTTTAAGCTCAGCCTAAAGGTTTCTTCGTACATAGTAAACTGAAACCTTAACTGCATGAGAACACAGACTAACCTACTCTTGTGCCGATCACTGAGTTTTCGCCAATTGATGGTGGCCAACTGTTCAAACCGTGTTCAAATAAGGCAAACGCTGAGCTGTAACCAATCCAGTGGTTTCTGTACCTCACTTCTGTTTTCAGTAGGTCACCTGCCTTTTTCTGTCAATATATTTTCCATCATGTAGCTGCACTGGGGTTTCTCTGAGCCTACTTGGATTCAGGAGGTTGCCTGATTCATGAATCATTCTTTGCACAATTAAATTCTGTTAAATTTAATTTGTCTAAGGTTTTTCTTTTAACAAGTCTTTTGACAGGTTTGGTTTCTGTCTAGCCCTTAGGAAAGAAGGTGGTTAGCAAGAGAAGGGGTAGAATGAGGTTTGTCTGTTAACTCAACTTCCAAGGTTTCTCTGAGGTTCCTTTGGCCAGGAAAAGGTCCATTCAGTCAGTTAGGGGCTTAGAATTATATTTCTCATGATGTAGAATCATAAGGGTTGACAGGCTTCAGGTTCAAGTTTGGATGAAAATTGGAATGTTTAAACAGGTTTTATGTAAGGAAGTTGTCTCCTATACCTGAATGTTATATGAAAATGGGTATTATGTCATACTGGGGAACATTTCCCCTTCCTACTATTGTTAAATCCAAAACCTGCTGAAGTTCCAGTGAAGGCTGTGGTTAGGAATGAAAGGGTTGATGAGCTGAAGGTGAAAGTTTGGAGAAAAACTAGTTTGTCTGAACAGGCTTTATGTGAAGTTATTGCAAGAGTGGATTCCTCAAAGAAAGATGGGCTTGAACTCCTTTTCTCTCTCTGGCGTATGCTCTCTCACCATGTGCCTTCTGCCAACATTATGATGCAGCAAAAAGACCCCTTCAAGATGAGGCCCCTCAGTCTTGGACTTCCCACTCTGCAGAATCATGAGCCAAATAAATCTGTGTTCATTATAAGTGACCCAGTCTGTGGTGTTCCATTATACCAGCACAAAATCAACTAAGACAGAGGATATTGACGTAAATCAGAGCAGAGAATAAAAACAATATGATTATGATGCTTTGAAAAAGAATGAGTGGGCAACAAACACAGAGTAATCACAATTCATCTTCTAGGTAGGAACTGTGAAGACACGATGCTAGATACTGAATCTACTCCATGGGAAAAACTCCCTGTCCCTAGTTCTCTGAGGCCCTTGGCTTTACCTTCAGGGAAAATGCTTATCTATTGTTCTCTAAGCCAAGTTTGAGGTTAGCATTGAAGAGTGGGCCTCTTTGGGGACTGTACAAATTTTATTACCTGCATTTTGGTCATGTAAATTTGGGAGCCCTGTGATTATTTCAGAGATTGAAAAATTACACGTATTTTTATGCCAGGTTTGTGGTGTTGCTGGGAATACAATTCTATCACAATTTTAGTAATCTTCAAGTCTATTTACTACCAGTCAGTTCCATGTCAAAATCTCTTCTGGTCGTAGTTCTTAAGGCTGCGAAGTCTCTTATTTTTCACATTTGTGTTTAGCTCAGTTCTCTCTCTATTATTTAATGGTGGCTATTTTAAGGTAATCTAAAACAATAGGCTAGATTAGGATGGCAACACCTTTACTTTGACCTTTATTACCGGGCTACCATTGTCCAGATGAAAGGTCTTACTGAGAAACTTTTGTAAAAGGCAATGACCAAAGGCTCAGCTTTACAGGGAATAGTTGCAATTGTCTTTCCCAATTTTGAGGCTTCTAATTATTAGATTTTACACCAATTTTAACTGCAAGCCACAGTCAGAGAGTGTGCCTCCCTTGGTTGAGTTGTATTCTCTTCCATTTCTACTTGTAAACTGGTTAATGCTTGACTGATTTATCTTCATCGTATCTTGCTAAAAGCAGAAACGGGCAACCAACACACAAAAACACACCAACATTCTTATTTTTAACCTCTTCCTTTACAAAGCTATGGGCTTACTAGTCTCATGGTCTGCCTTCCAAATTATCACAAGTAACAGTTTCACCAAATATTTTGTCATAGTATTACAAAGGTCACCATCTTCACCTTTTTAAAATTTTTATTTTTAGAGACAGGATCTCACTTTGTCACCCAGGCTAGAGTACAGTGGCACAACCACAGTTCACTGCAGCCTCGACCTCCCAGGCTCAAGCAATCCTCCCACCTCAGCCACCCAAAGTAGCTGGGATTACAGGTGGTGCGCTACCATGCCTGGCTAGTTTTTTTATTATTATTATTTTTTGTAGAGACAGGTTTCACTATGTTGTCCAGGCTAGTCTTGAGTTCCTAGACTCAAGCAATCCTTCTGCCTCAGCCTCCCAAAGTGCTGGGATTAAAGGCATGAGCCATGACACCCAGTCTGGCCACCACCTTTCTAGCTTGCAATTATCTGTTGCCTTGCTGCCCACTGACTGACTGCTTAATCAATGCCACATATTTTAGGTTTTTGTTCTTCTGGTAGTTCCCTACTCCTGCAGGTAATTTTTGCATAGTTAAGGTATAGGATAAGCTGCTGTAACAAAAGGCACACAAATAAAGTGACTCAGACAAGAGAGGGATTTGTTTTTATCTCACATAGCAGTCCAGTGTGCGGCAGCTTTCTTTCATGAGGTCTTCCAGAGACCCAGGCTCCGTAATTCCTTAGATGCTCCATCTACTCCATCTACATATTGAAAGGCTGCCAGCCAGCATCATAATTATGACCCAGCTTACAGAAAGGGACAAGAGAGAAAATGGTTGGCGAGCATTTTCATTTATTTAAAAGTATTGAACGGATATCATACACTTCTCTTCACAACCCCTAAGCCTGAACTTGGTCAGATGACTGTATCTACCTGCGAGGTAGATTGGGAAATGACAGTTAACTCCAGTTAGGTCACCATGGGCACAACAAAAACTTGGGATTCCATTACTAAAAGGAGTAAGAGTAGAAAATATGTTGGGAAACACATTTTCTGTCACTGTTACAATGGTGGTAAGGAGGGAGAGTACCACTTACTATTATCATGTACTGTTGAATTTTTTTTTTTTTCTAGAACAGTAACTATTTTAGGGCCAGGCAATACCCTAAGTATTTGACTCTGTAAAAGGAAATAGTATAGAAGTTGAATTCTTTTTTTTTTTTTTTTGAGACAGAGTCTTGCTCTGTTGCCCAGGCTGGAGTGCAGTGGCACGATCTTGGCTCACTGCAACCTCCGCCTCCTGGTTGAAGCGATTCTCCTGCCTCAGCCTCCTGAGTAGCTGGGACTACAGGCATGAGCCACCACGCCCAGCTAATTTTTGTATTTTTAGTAGAGATGGGGTTTATGTTGGCCAGGATGGTTTCGATCTCCTGACCTCGTGATCCACCTGCCTTGGCCTCCCAAAGTGCTGGGATTATAGGCGTGAGCTACCACATCCAACTGAATTATTCTTCTCAGAAAAATTTGATCTAAGACTCTAATTCAAAATATAAAAATAAGTGCTCATTGAAAAATAGACCAAAACTCTATAGACAGTTATACATTAAAAAGCTTTAATGTTATAAACTCATAGAATCACATAATATTGAGCTAAAAAAGGACCCTGAGTTCTTTATAAAAAAAATAAAATAAACTGTGGCTTAAAGGGGTTAAATAAATGGCCCCAAATCAGAAAGGCAGCAACAGATCCAGGACCAGAATCAAATTTTTCTTTTCTTTTCTCTTTTTTCTTTTCTTTTTTCTTTTCTGAGACAGGGTCTTGCTCGGTCATCCATGCTGGAGTGCAGTGGCATGATCATAGCTCACTGTAACCCTGAACTCTTGGGCTTAAGTGATCCTCCCACCTCAGCCTCCAGAGTAGCTAGGACTTTAGGTACTCAACACTGCTCTTAGCTAATTTTTAAAATTTTTGTAGAGACAGCGTCTCACTATGTTGCCCAGGCTAGTCTCAAACTCCTGGGCTCAAGCTATCCTCCCACCTGGGCCTCCCAAAGTGCTGGGATTACAGGTGTGAGTCACGATGCCTGGTTCAGAACCAAATTCTACTGAATCATTGGATATATAGCATCTATTTTTTGAGGCAGAAATTTCACTGTAATTCTGGAGAGTATGCCAATTTAAGAAGAAAACGCAATTTTTTCCAGATTATGTACTATTAAGTAATTTTCAATTATATGACAAATGATGAACATACACATTTAAGAAGATAACATAAATTGGCCGGGCATGGTGGCTCACATCTGTAATCCCAACACTTTGGGAGGCCGACGTGGGCAGATCATGAGGTCAGAAGATCGAAACCGTCCTGGCTAACATGGTGAAACCCCATCTCTACTAAAAATACAAAAAATTAGCCTGGCATGGTGGCACACACCTGTAATCCCAACACTCGGGAGACTGAGGCAGGAGAGTCACTTGAACCCAAGGGGCAGAGGTTGCAGTGAGCCGAGATGACATCACTGCCCTCCAGCCTGGGGAACAGAGTGAGATTCCATCTCAAAAAAAAAAAAAAGAAAGAAAAAGAAATATAACATAAATTAATATATGGCTTTAATACTAAATTTGCTTATTTTTAAAAATTATATACAAGCTGAATCTGATCCAACTGGCCACATTACTTTTGGATTATTTCACCATTGTATTTATTTCAAAATATACTTATTTCACTGATGTTTGGTTGGTTTAAAAAAACTTCTTAAAACATACTTATTTACTTCAAATAATAATGTAAACACACAAAGTACGAGCTCAATTTACCCTGTTTTGAAGAATATAAGTTGATACAGTATACCTAGTACTTTCTGGGGTTGTCTTGTTGTTGTTGTTGTTGTTGTTTTGACAGGGTTTCCAGGCTGAAGTGCAGTGGCATGATCATGGCTCACTGTAACCTCGACCCCCCAGGCTCAAGCAATCCTCTCACTGCAGCCTCCTGAGTAATGGGGACTACAGGCATGTGCCACCATGCCAGGTAACTTTTTGTATTTTTTCTAGAGAAGATGTTTCACCTTGTTTCCCCAGTTGGTCTCCAACTCCTGGGCTCAAGCAATCCACCTGTCTTAGCTTCCCCAGAGTGCTGAGATTACAGGTGTGGGCCACTGCACCTAGCCTTGTCTGTTTTTAAATCCTAGGAACATTCCAAAAGGGAGCTGTCTTTCTTCAAGAGAATTTATAATATCAAGCAGCACATCATATGCAAAAATATGACACTATTATAATTTATTTGCTTATTTATTTATACACACCCAAATCAGATTTAAGGGCACTTTTAAGATTACCTAAAATATAGTTTATGTTACACTAAGTGTAAATAGAAAACTTATTTTAAGTTTTATTAATTCAACAAACATTGGCTGAGCATCTCTGTTAGGCATTATGTTTTCAAAGATTATGTAAAAGGAAATAAATTATTCAAGTGGCTTTAGTATAGATACTCACTAAAACAAATGAGTCATCACTGATTTAGAAGACACTGTTGGTAGTTTTACGGAGCTAGCAGGTATGATACTTTAAAAAGTATATGATATAGAATTAGAATCTAAAGATTCCATTATCATCAGAGATTTCAAAAAATACAACATAAAAATGTCCAAAAGTCCAAAGCAGTGGTTTTCAACTAAAGACGATGGTAGCAAAATATCTAAATATATTTTGAGTTGCCACAACTGGAGAGGTGCTACTGGCATAATGGGTAAGAGGTCGGGGACGTTGTTAAACATCCTACAATGCACAGCACAGCCCTCCACAATAAATAGTTATCTGGCCAAAAATGTTACTAGTGCTGAGGTTGAGATATGCCAGCCTAAAGTGATTTAATGTGATTCAAGAAGTATTAATTTATTATCTTAGAGACATAACACAGATATGAAAAATGATGTAGATAGGACAAAAGTTTCACACTTCACATAAAATTCCATATTACTATATATGTATAATTATAAAGACTATTAATGGCACTTTTTTATGAATAGCATTATATTGAACTTTCTTAGATGAGCAGTGATTTTTACCTTGCTGGAATTTTATAGTGGAGCTATTTCCTTCATCTTTTTCAACAAATATTTAACATACATCTATTTTAAATGTTCTATATAAGGTGATAGAATGGAAAGCCAAATAACAACTGTATTAGGGTATACACACATAAAATTTAAAAGTTACAATCATTGTGACTAACGCTGTATTACAGAACAGTGAACAAGACAGTGATAGGACAGAAGAGGATAACTTCTGTAGTTATTTGGGGCATCTGTAGTAAGGGAAGAATACCAAAGATAGCTTCCCAGAAGAACAAATGCCTGATCCGAATGTCTCAGAAGATAGTGTGTCCGGAATTGGTTCCTTCCGGTGAGTTCTTGGTCTTGCTGACTTCAAGAATGAAGCCGCGGACCCTCGCAGTGAGTGTTACAGTTCTTAAAGATGGTGTGTCTGGAGTTTGTTCCTTCAGATGTTCAGATGTGTCTGGAGTTTCTTTCTTCTCGTGGGTTTGTGGTCTCGCTGACTTCAGGAGTGAAGTTGCAGACCTTCGCAGTGAGTGTTACAGCTCTTAAAGGTGGCACGTCCAGAGTTGTTTGTTTCTCCTGGTGGGTTCGTGGTCTCGCTGACTTCAGGAATGAAGCCACAGACCCTCGTGGTGAGTGTTACAGCTCATAAAGGGAGTGAGGACCCAAAGAGTGAGCAGCAGTAAGATTTATTGTGAAGCGCGAAAGAACAAAGCTTCCACAGCATGGAAAGGGATCCAAGAGGGTAGCCACTGCTGGCTCAGGTGGCCAGCTTTTATTCCCTTATTTGGCCCCGCCCACATCTTGCTGATTGGTTCATTTTACAGAGAGCTGATTGGTCCATTTTGCAGCATGCTGATTGGTGCATTTACAATCCTTTAGCTAGAAACAGAGCACTGATTGGTGCATTTTTACAGAGTGCTGATTGGTGTGTTTACAATCCTTTAGCTAGACACAGAGCACTGACTGGTGCATTTTTACAGAGTGCTGATTGGTGCGTTTACAATCCTTTAGCTAGACACAGAGTGTTGATTGGTGCATTTACAATCCTTTAGGTAGACACAGAGCACTGATTGGTGCATTTACAATCCTTTAGCTAGACAGAGAGCACTGACTGCTGTGTTTTTACAGAGTGCTGATTGGTGCATATACAATCCTTTAGCTAGACAGAAAAGTTGTCCAAGTCCCCACTCGACCCAGGAAGTCCAGCTGGCTTCACCTCTCAATAGGGGGGCCTTATATGTATATCTTGCTAAATGAAGAACTTCTATTTTACTAATAACAGGTTTACTAATCATCTCAATGATGTATTTAGAGAAGGGAATTTCACAAGGTTTAGAAAGATCACTCAGGATGGTTGTAAAGTGGACAGGCAGGAGAAAGAGATACTAATTAGGACACATATCCAAGGTGATAAGGCTCTGGAATAAGACAGTCATCCAATAATGAAGGGGAAAAAGGAGAAGATGCATTGAAGAAATGTTAAGAAAAACTGGTAGAACTACAGATGATACTTCATGGGCACATTAATACAAGGAAATTGCCTCTGGTGGCATAAACTGGGATGAGCCCATGCTGTGGGATGCTTTTAGGGTAGGCTAAAAAGGAATATGTAAATATTTATGATACAAAATTACCATCAATTTAAAATGTATATATAACACAAAACTTTATTAAATTAACCTTTTTTTTTTTCTTTTTTTTGGAGACAGGGTCTTCCTCTGTCACCCAGGCTGGTGGGCAGTGGCATGATCATAGTTCACTGTAACCTCAAACTCCTGGGCTCAAGTGAGTCTCCTGCCTCAGCCTCCCAAATAGCTGGGACTACACACATGCACCACTACACCCAGCTAATATTTTCATTTTTTTGTAGATATGGGTTCTCACTATGTTGTCCAGGCTGGTCTTAAACTCCTAGCTTCAAGCAATCCTCCTGTCTTAGCCCCCCAAAGCACCTGGATTATAGGCATGAGCCACAATGCCTGGCCTCTTAATTTTATCTTAAGCACAAAACTGACTACAAAATACTTTAAAAATACAGGTATCAAACTTCAGGGCCCAAGTAAAGAATGTGGAGGTCATCATTACCATCCTCACAACAAGAAAAATGCCGAAAAAACTGAAAATCAACAACTCTTCTTGGATCCATCAAAGAATTATGGTAATAGAGCAAACTGCTGCCACTAAAACTGGAGATAGACGGGCAGATACAGACAATTACAGCTTAGTGGGAGCAGGAGCCTGCAGCTGTAGCCACTATCTGGAGGAATACTTGAAACTGTAATTAACAAATTTCTGGAGGCTTAGTGTCGACTAACTTGAGAATTAAAGATTCTGAGGAAGTCCAGTCTTGGGGCGCATCCATACTTTCTTGAGTTTTACCTACAGGAGGCCCATCAGGTTCTCCCGTGAAGACCAGAGAAAAATCCTCATCTGCTCTGGCAGAGGGAGGAATAAAGTCACCATTTTGAAACACACCAAGAGTTTTCTATTCTTAACAAGGCCTGACTCAAGGGAAACTATTTTACTGGAACCTAACAGAAGAGGGTTTTACCAAAGCCCTAACAACCTAGGGGAAGGGAAATAAATACCCAACTTAGTTTCAATAAAACACTGAGAACCTAATCATGGAACTATAAAATGCTTTCCCCTTCTCCCGCCCTACCACCACATCAATAGGTCTGTTGTATAATAACAGAGATTTTAGCTAAGAGAACTTCAAGTCTCAGGCACTGTATCAAAGAGTCTCTATGAAAAGCCCAAAACAACAGGGGAGAGAAAAACAAAGGCATAGAGGAAATTTCAGCCTCTAATGCCACCACTACAGCAAACAGTAAATACAGCCTAACTCCTAGCCAGAAAAACATGAAATTTTACACTTAAGACCTACTGACCTCATATCCATTTATCTAATACATCATGTCTTGCTTCCAAGAAAAAAATTACAAGGCATGCAAAAAGGCAAAAAACAGTCTGAAGAGACAAAGCAAGCATCAGAACCAGACTCAGATAAAGACAGAGTTATTGGAATTATCAGAATAGAAAGTTAAAATAACTATGCTTAACATGCTACAAGCTCTAATTTAAAAATTAGATAACATACAAGAACAGATGGGCAGTGTAAGCACAGAGAGGGAAAGTCTAAGAAAAAAATCAAATAGAAATGAAGAATGCTATTGATGGGGTCGTCAACAGACTACATACAGCTGAGGAAAAAATAACTGCACTTGAAGAGAGATCAATAAAAACTTCCAGAACTGAAATGCAAAGAGAAAATAGAATGAAGAAGACAGAATAGAATATCCAAGAACTGTGGGACAAAAAAGGTGGGGGGGAGGGTAAATATATATAATAGAAATACCAGAAGGAAAAGAAAGAAAGGAAGAGAATAAATATTTGAAGTAATAATGACTAAGGATTTTCCAAAATTAATGATAGACACCAAACCACAGATCCAGGAAGTTTTGAGAACACCAAGTAGGATAATGCCAAAAAAATCTATACCTAGGAATAGCATATTTCTATTTGCAGAAAATCAAAGACAAAGAGAAAACCTTCAAAGAAGCCAGAGGGTAGCAGTGGAAACAATACCTATAGAGGAGCAAAGATAAGAATTACATCTGATTTATCTTCAGAAACCATGCAAGCAAGAGGAGAGTAGAGTGAAATATTTTAAGTGTTGAAAGGAAAAAAAAAAATCCCACTAACCTAGAATTCTGTGTTCTATGAAATTATCATTTAAAAGTAAAGGAGAAATAAAGACTTTTTAAGGCAAACAAAATCAAAGGAATTTGTTTCCAGTAGATCTGCCTTGCAAGGAATGTTAAAAGTAGTTCTTCAGAGAGAAGGAAAATTATATAGGTCAGAAATGCAGACCTATAAAAAGAAAGAAAAAGCATCAGAAAAGGAATAAAGGAAAAAGGTAAAATAATATGTTTTATTTTTTTCATTCTTAACTGATCTAACAGATAACAGTTTGTTCAAAATAGTAATAGCAACAATGTGTTCAGTGAATATAGCTTATGGATAAGAGAAATGAATGACAACATTGCGATAAGGGGGAGGAGGGAGAGATTGGGAACACTCTGTTATAAGGTACTTGCACTACCCTTGAAGCACTATCGTGTCATTTGAAGGTGGACTTTTATTAGTAGTAAATATAAATTGCAAACTCTAGGGCAATGAATAAGAAAAATTTAGAAGGTATAATTGATATGCTAAGAGAGGAGAGAAAATGGAATCATATAAAATGCTCAATTAAAACCAGAGAAGACAGCACAAGAGTAGAAGTCAGAAGAAAAGGAAACTTCATGGCCACTACACTACAGGGTATGTGGCACTGTAGGAGCACAGGAAACTACAGGGTTCCAATGATTATAAAACAAACAAACAAACACTACTGAAAGCCCACTGCTTTAGAAGAAAAAAATGATCTCTGAAGTAGATCTCCTAATAGTTTACCCATTTAAAATATCTAACTCTTCAGATAATCTGGAGTGGCAGTTTCTGCTTTGAAAATGCTTTCTGGGATTATACAAAACTGGAAGTCCAGGGCTTCCAATGTGGTGATCTAGGTCATACCTCAGAGCTCTTGAGTCACAAGGCTCCCAGATGATTCTCCCAGGTCATTTCTTACACACTCTCCTTTTCTTCCAGGAAAAGTATAGGAGGGTATATGTCTGGGTTCTCTTTGCCACAATATAGTTCCAGTTAATAAGGTGGCTTTTACCTTTTGACACTCTTTTCTTGCTGCCATAACAGTTTATTTCGAACAGTGGTTTATGGCACATTGCATCAGAATCACTTCAGGTGTCTGTTAAAGAGTGAGATTCCTGGGTCCAGCCCAAGAACTACTGAATGCGACACTCAGGGAGGGGGCTTGGGAATGCACGTTGCTAGCAAATGTCACAAGTAAGTCTTAAGCACACTATAGTCTGAGAACCACTGCTTTAATATATAGTTCCTGGCAGGGCATGGTGGCTTATGCCTGTAATCCCATCACTTTGGAAAGCCTAGGCAGGCAGATCCCTTGATGTCAGGAGTTTGAGACCAGCCTGGCCGACGTGGCAAAACCCTGTCTCTACTAAAATACAAAAATTAGCCAGGCGTGATGGCACATGCCTGTAGTCCCAGCTACTCGGGAGGCTGAGGCAGGAGAATCGCTTGAACCCAGGGGGCAGAGGTTGCAGTGAGCCAAGATCGTGTTAATGTACTCCAGCCTGGGCAACAGAGTGAGACACCAATTCTACTACTACTACTACTACTACTACTACTACTACTACTACTACTACTACTACTACTACTAACAACATAGTTCCTTTAGAGTTGGGGATGGGGTAGGGAAGGCTCTTCTTTTATGTTTTGGGTCAATTTACCACTTGGAATATTTGTCCCCTAATCACCTGCTGAATACATCTGTTAACCAAATACAGTAAATGCTCAAGGAATATTTGTTGAAAGGTGACTTGAGGAACATAGCATTATACTTCCTTAATGACTGTGATAAGCAAAACATTTTGGTTCTTCAAACCTAGATAGTAGTTGTTTTATTCTAAATAAGTTAAACAATTCTTATAGTCTTGTATGTCATGTGTACAGAATAGCTATAATTTTAAAACTGCAAGAGTAAGACAAGCCAAATTTTCTTTATTTATCCATCTGGATAATTGAGAATCAAACTTTATTTAGATGTTAGGCTTGTTCTGATACAGACCTTCAAAAAAACAAATCACTGGAGCTTCTCATGTCAGCAAAATCTGGTTTAAAGAATTCCTGCAAAGTAAAAATAAATGGATGAAAATATAAACATCTATATAAAAAATATAAATGCAAAACAACAAAAAACTTTCATAGAGTTTCTTGATATGCTTTGGCTGTGTCCCCATCGAAATCTCGTTTTGTAGTTCCCATAATTCCCACATGTCATGGGAGGGACCCAGTGGGAGGTAACTGAATCATGGGGGTGGTTACCCTCAGGCTGTTCTCATGATAGTGAGTGAGTTCACATGAGATCTGATGGTTTTATAAGGGTCTTTCCCCACTTTTGCTTGGCACTTCTGTCTCCTGCTGCCTCTTGAAGAAGGACATGTTTGCTTCCCCTTCAGCCATGATTGTAAGTTTCCTGAGGTTTCCCCAGCCACATGGAACTGTGAGTCAATTAAACCTCTTTCCTTTATAAATTACCCAATCTCAGGTATTTCTTCATAGCAGCATGAGAACGGAATAATACAGCTGTCATAGGGATCAAAAAGTGAGCAGGAGTGTCAGCAAATGTTAGGGGGACTATGAGGCTGGCCTGAGGGGTGGAGAAATGGGCAAAAGAATGTAGAGGCTAGGGTAAACTAGAAGAGAAAAACAATGAGTAGCCTAAGAACATTAAGGCCTACTCATCAAACCTCCCAAGAACCAGAAAACTAAGGATGTTAAGAAACCAAAAAGCTAATCTACAAGGCAAAAGATAAAAGAAACAGGACATTTAACTCGGTTCTTCAAGTATTAGGTCAATGAATTACACGTTGTACTACATTATACTACTAGACTACTTTGTAAGGCTTTCTTAAACTCTAACACTAGTATCCAATCAAAACTGTATAATCACCTCAGAATCTGCATGGGAGAAGGGCCCTCAATTTTTAGTGTTTTTGTTGTTGTTGTTGTTGTTGTTTTGGGTTTTTTTTTTGTTTTTTGTTGTTTTTTTAAATTTTAAGCTCCTTCTAATATTCCCAGCTTAGAAAATCTTGGGAAAACTGAACTACAGCCCATTCTTCCATATATGTTCTTTGCAGAAGAGAACAGACAAGGAGTAAATAAAAGCAATACATGGTTACTCTCCAGAGGCCTTACTTCTTAGGAGACTGTGCCATTCAAAAGGGAGGCAAGGCTTTCCTCCCCATCGATTTATTAGTGGGACATGTTATATGTGTGGTATGCTGTGTGTATGTGCATGCGTGCATGTACATGAATGAGTGTATTAAGAGGACATGTGTGGGACCAACCAACATTCAGACTATGACATACCTTGAGCCTATCAGCAGCAGGATGGAAACACTCACATGAATGCTGTCACTCTGGAAAAGACATGAAGTTTTATGTATATATGTTAGTCTTTCCTCCGTAGCAGAGGAGAGGAATCGAGACAGAGAGAAGCAGGATTCACACACATGGAGAAATTCTCCTGAGTTGGGGGGCAGAACAGGGTGGAGGGGTCGGTCCTCCCCGCTTCCTCCCTGTACATTCTGAATGGCCAGGTGAGAGGCAGAACTCCAACAAAAAGAAAGAACGAACTGAAGATAGACTACACTGGGAACTCACTCTGGCTGCTGTGGGCAGACATATTCTTTTTCAAAGACATAGTTGAAGCACTAGCCTTAAAATTTGTGAGAGGTTGCAAGCCTGCATGAAAATAAAAGAGATAAGAAAAACAGTAAAGTAAATATTGGCAAAGTCTTCTAAAATTAATCTGTGATAAAAGACAAAAAAGTAACCTTGTAGGCAAAAAGCAAAAATTACCCGCAAACAACTTTTTTTCTAGTTCTTCTTGGATCTTAAGAAGAATTCTCTCCTGTTCTAAGGCTTCTATATACTTTGAGTAGCACCAGGTTGGCTAAAAAAACAATTTTCAAAGTTAATTCTGAAATGTTTGCCTTAGGAAATAAACTGAAGGTAAGATGTCTTCTATCAGCCTCTTCATTTAAATTTGTATTAAAGTATAACACACATAAAGAAAAGTGCACATCACAAGTTTATAATGATATGAATTTTCACCAACTGAACGTGCCCAGGTCACCTTTTAACTGGGTACCACAAATTATTATCAACCTACCTTAGTCCATTTTCATACAAATATTTATGATAAAGTAAGTGTATTTTCTTCCATAGCCTTGACAAAATATTTAAATTCCCTGGTTCGAAGGGAGGAGATGGGGTGGGAACGTGAGGGTGGTGATATTCTATTTCTCAGTGAATCAATGTTAACAAAAGCTTTACAGATATCTTGACAGCTATTCAGTCATCTTTATATATTCAATTTGATATTAAATTTAGTGCTTAGGAAAGATCTCTATATATTCCATTTGACGTAAATCAAGTTTTAGGGGGAGAGTAATTTTGCATTTGGATTCATTACAATTCTTCAATGTGCAAAATCTATTTAAAACAAATGCATATACAGTGAGCCCTTCACATCCACAGCTTCTGCATCTTCAGATTCAACCCAATTGCAGATCAAAAATATTTTTTAAAATCAACAAAACATAATACAAATAAAATATATAGTATAACTATATACATAGCATTTACTTATGCTATAGTATAATACTTAGGTAATATGTGTAATCTAGAGGTGATTCAAAGTATATGGGAGGATGTGGATAGGTTATATGCAAATACCATGTTGTTTTATATCAGGGACATGAGCATCTTCAGATTTTGAAATCTGCAGGTAGTCTTGGAACCACCCCACAGTGGATACTGAGGAACAACTGTATAGGGTATCTACATCTACAAAATGTCAGTGTATTATTACTTTACAAATTGCTAAAGTAATTCAACATGTATACTTTAAACAGAAGTCATAATAAGCTACATGTATATTTATAAAATATCTTTGGTTTCTAAAAATTTTTTAGTTTCTTACAAAAACCTTGAATATGACAAGATAGCATCATCATCATCATCATCATCATCATCATCATCATCATCATCCCTTACTCGCTCTCTCTTTTAACAGATAAGGTAAGTGGCTCAAAGGAAATTATGTGATTATATCCAGGTTTCGGGGTTAATACTGACTTGTGATAAAACAAAGATTAGAAGCCTGTTACCTCACGACTGTAATCCTAGCACTTTGGGAGGCTAAGGTGTGAGGATTGCACAAGTCCAGGAGTTTGAGACCAGCCTGGGAAATATGGCAAAACCTTATATCTACAAAAAATACAAAAAAATTAGCCAGGCATGGTAGTGTGCGCCTGTAGTCCCAGTTACCTGGGAGACTGAAGTAAGGATTCCTTGAGCCTAGGAAGTTGAGGTTGCAAAGAGCCCTTACACCTTTTAACCTGCAAAGAGTTACCGTACCACTGCACTCCGGCCTGGGTGACAGAGCAAGACCCTGCCTCAAAAAAAAAAAAAAAAAAAAAAAAAGAAGAAACCTAGTATCTTTAACTGGACATTTCCCTCTTTCACACTGTTTCTAAAATTTAATGCTAGTCATTTGCTAATGAACGGTATTATTTACTAGGTATCATAGGCTTTTAGATATCTCTTTCAGTATACAGTTCCACAAAATTGGCTATTTCTCTTCTCTCAATAATAGCTTCATAGCTGGCCAGTTATCTTAGCTGGGTAACTGAACTTCCTTGACATTCCTAAATGCCAAAAAGATTGTTTCTTGAGTTAGTATTATCCCAAGATACAAATGCTTTCAATACAAGTCATCAAAAATAGACATAAGTTAAACATATGAAATTTCAGGGAAGTAACAGTAATGTACTAGTTATAAATGTAAATGTGAACACAGACACCATAATGTATTGGTTGGTGGCCATGTATGGTTAATTTTATGACTACTTCAAAAAACTAAAAATTTGAGACTAAGCATTTGACATTCTTCTGTCATTTTTTAACCCAAGAATACAACATCCTATATATATTCCATCTTGTTCTCTCTATTACACCGTATCTGTCTTATTTTCTTTTCCAACAAGGTGATCATTTCAACTTCTGCAATTTAAGTCTTCCTCATGTATCTCAAGAAGTTATTTTTCTTTATTAAACTATCTGGGATTGGCTGAAATTTTAACGCTCTCTGAAGGCTCAAAGAAACTCCCTTCAATCTCTCCTACTATTATAATTGTAGGCTTATTTTCAAACAAACACATTTCTAGTACTGTACAATGACTGAGTTGCTGCATTCCACTATCCAGTGCTCTAGAGGGGAAATGAGGTCTGCACCATCTTGCATGCTTACCTGTCGGCCATATGGTTGGAGGCCTAGGAAGGAATCACTGAGTAGAGCAGTTTTGATAGCAGGCACTGAAGTATTTGCATATTGTTTGATTCCATCCTGTAATTATATTAAATTAAATTATTCCCCAAAAAAGATAATGCTATGTTAATATAAAATTATGGTTAAGGAGTTGTAACATCATACAACACAATATTTCATAGTGAGTGCTGCACTTGAGGTTTCATCAAGTCAATATCACTAATGTGACAGTCTCCTGCTTTGATCTTTAATTTTATTTCATACTAATATAAAAATGCTTTAAAATAAATGAGAGAAATGATTAAGTTGAAAGTAAAAATCATTCCCAAATTCTGGAATCCAAGAAAAACCACTATAAACATTTTCATGAACATCCATCCATATTTCTCACTAGGGAAAATGTGTAGATTCACAATTTTAATCTTTATATTTTATTATATAAATTTTATACAAATAGAATCTAACTATATTTGCTCTTTTTAAATCTGCCTTTTCATGTAGAATATGTTGTGAAAATGTGAAAATATAGAACTGGAATGTACACTGGGCCTCTGTATTATTTACCATTGTTTATCTGCTGTAGAACAGTGTCTGCCACATAGTATGCACTCAAATAATTTGCTGAATGATGAAATTAATAAGTTACATCACCATTTTCAGTGGATGAATGATCTTATGCACTAAAAGGTTTGCTGAATGATAAAATGAATATAATCACTTTCAACAGATAATATTCTAGGAAAAGGGTGTTTCATAGATAATTTAATTAGCAACACTCATTAGAAATTTAGGTCATGTTCTTACTCAGAAACAGAAAGTCAAAAACCACATGTTCTCACTTGTAAGTGGGAGCTAAATGATAGGTACACACAGACATACAGAGTAGAGTAACAGACACTGGTGACTCCAAAAGTTGGGAGAGTGGGAGGCAAGTGAAGGATGAAATACAACCTGTTGGGTACAACATACACTATTTGGGTGATGAGTATACTTCAAAGCCTAGACTTTACCACACACAACATACCCATGTAACACAACTGCACTTGTACTCCTAAATCTAGACAAATAAAAAATTAATTAAATTTCTTTAAAAAAAGAAAAAAATAACTTACCCAAATTTAAGAGAAAAACACATTTGAAGTAATTATAACAAAAAAGAACCATGCATAATTGCATTTCATTTAATACAAATCTTTAAGGAAAAAAGCCAACAGAGGAGTAAAGAAGAGATACCACAGAAGCTTCCCCAAAGAGGAAATGCTACTGCTTAACAAAAATGGACAATTTTTCAATATCCCTACTAATCAAAGCCATGAAAATAAGAACAACATTTCACGCCTTTCAAATTAGTCTTTAAAAATAATATGAGAGTTTCAACGTATGAATTTTGAGGAACAAAAATATGTAGTCCATACCAACTACTTTTCATTTCTAGAACTTCATTATCTGAAACAGAAGCTCTGTACCCATTAAATAATAATTCCTCATTGCCTTCTATCCCTAGACCCTGGCAACCTCTATTCTACTTTCTGTTTCTATGAATTTGACTATTTTAGGTACCTCATCTGGCAAGATGGCTGAATAGGAACAGCTCAGGTCTGCAGCTCCCAGCGAGACCAACACAGAAGGAGGGTGATTTCTGCATTTCCTCCTGAGGTACCGGTTCATCTCATTGGGACTGGTTAGACAGTGGGTACAGCCCATGGAGTGTGAGCAGAAGCAGGGTGGGGTGTTGCCTCACCCGGGAAGTGCAAGGGGTTGGGGAACTCCCTCCACTAGCCAAGGTAAGCCATGAGGGACTGTGCCGTAAGGAACGATGCACTCCAGCCCAGATACTATGCTTTTCCCACGGTCTTTGCAACCCGCAGGCCAGGAGATTCCCTTGGATGCCTAGGCCACCAGAGCCCTGGGTTTCAAGCACAAAAGTAGGCAGCCATTTGGGCAGACACCGAGCTAGCTCCAGGTTTTTTTTTTTTTTTGGTATCCCAGTGGAGCCTGGAACCCTAGTGAGACAGAGCCATTCACTCCCCTGGAAAGGGGGCTGAAGCCAGGGAGCCAAGTGGTCTCACTCAGTGGGTCCCATCCCCAAGGACCCCAGCAAGCTAAGATCCTCTGGCTTGAAATTCTCGCTGCCAGCACAGCAGTGTGAAGTCAACCTGGGACCTAATGGAGCTGAAAAACACAGCGCAAGAACTTCATGAAGCATACACAAATATCAATAGCCAGACTGATCAAACAGAAGAATGGATTGAAGATCAACTTCATGATAACTTGTGAAGACAAGATTAGAGAAAAAGAATGAAAAGGAACAAACAAAGCCTCCAAGAAATATGGGACTATGTGAAAAGACCAAATCTACATTTGATTGGTGTACCTGAAAGTGACAGGGAGAATGGAACCAAGCTGGAAAAAACACTTCAGGATATTATCCAGGAGAATTTCCCCAACCTAGCAAGACAGGCCAACATTCAAATTCAGGAAATACAGAGAATGCCACTAAGATACTCCTCGAGAAGAGCAACCCCAAGATACGTAATCATCAGATTCTCCAAGGTTGAAATGAAGGAAAAAATGTTAGGGGCAGCCAGAGACAAAGGTCAGGATACCTAAAAAGGGAAGCCCATCAGACTAACAGTGGATCTCTTGGCAGAAACCCTGTAGGGTAAGCCAGGAGAGAGTGGGGGCCAATATTCAACATCCTTAAAGAAAAGAATTTTCAACTCAGAATTTCACATCCAGCCAAACTAAGCTTCATAAGTGAAGGCGAAATAATCCTTTACAGACAAACAAATGCTGAGGGATTGTGTGACCACCAGGCTTGCCTTACAAGAGCTCCTGAAGGAAGCACTAAATATAGAAAGGAAAAACTGGTAACAGTCACTGCAAAAACACACCAAAATACAAAGACCAATGACACTATGAAGAAACTGTATCAAGTAATGTGAAAAATAATCAGCTAGCATCATGATGACAGGATCAAATTCACATATAACAATATTAACCTTATGTAAATAGGCTAAATGCCCCAATTAAAAGACACGAACTGGCAAATTGGATAAAGAGTCAAGACCCATCAGTGCGCTGTATCCAGGAGACCCATCTCATGTGCATAGGCTCAAAATAAAGGAATGGTGGTATATTTACCAAGAAAATGGAAAGCAAAAAAAAGCAGGGGTAGAAATCCTAGTCTCTGATAAAACAGACTTTAAACCAACAAAGATCAAAAAAGACAAAGAAGGGCATTACATAATGGTAAAGGGATCAATGCAACAAGAAGAGCTAACTATCCTAAATATCCTAAATATATGTGCACCCAATACAGGAGATTCATAAAGCAAGTTCTTAGAGACCTACAAAGAGACTTAGACTCCCACACAATAATAATGGGAGACTTTAATACTCACCTGTCAATATTAGACAGATCAATGAGACAGAAAATTAACAAGGATATTCAGGATTGAACTCAGCTCTGGACCAAGTGGACCTAATAGACATCTACAGAACTCTCCACCCCAAATCAACAGAATATACATTCTTCTCAGCATCACGTAACACTTATTCTAAAATCAACAACATAATTGGAAGTAAAATACTCCTCAGCGAATGCAAAATAACAGAAATCATAACAAACAGTCTCTCAGACCACAGTGCAATCAAACTAGAACTCAGGATTAAGAAACTCACTTAAAACTGCACAACTACATGGAAACTGAACAACCTGCTCCTGAATGACTATTGGGTAAATAACAAAATTAAGGCAGAAATAAATAAGTTCTTTGAAACCAATTAGAACAAAGACACAATGTACCAGAATCTCGGGGACACAGCTAAAACAGTGTTAAGAGGGAAGTTTATAGCACTAAATTCCCACATCAGAAAACGGGAAAGATCTAAAATCGACACCCTAACATCACAATTAAAAGAACTAGAGAAGAAAGAACAAACAAATTCAAAAGCTAGCGGAAAATAAGAAATAACAAAGATCAGAGCAAAACTAAAAGAGATACAGAAACCAAAAACCCTTCAAAAAAATCACTGAATCCAGGAGTTGGTTTTTTGAAAAGATTAACAAAATAGACCACTACCCAGACTAATAAAGAAGAAAAGACAGAAGAATCAAATAGACACAATAAAAAAAATGATAAAGGGGATATCACCACAGATCCCACAGAAATACAAACTACTATCAGAGAATACTATAAATATCTCTATGCAAATAAACTAGAAAATCTAGAAGAAATGGATATATTCACGGACACATACACCCTCCCAAGACTAAACCAGGAAGAAGTTGAATCCCTCAATAGACCAATAACAAGTTCTGAAATTGAGGCGTAATTAGTCACCTACCAACTAAAAAAAGCCTAGGACCAGATGAATTCACAGCCAAATTCTACCAGAGGTACAAAGAGGAACTGGTACCATTCCTTCTGAAACTATTCCAAGCAATAGAAAAAGAGGGACCCTCCCTAACTCATTTTATGAGGCCAGCGTCATCCTGATACCAAAACCTGGCAGATACACAACAAAAAAGAAAATTTTAGGCCAATATCCCTGATGAACATCAATGCAAAAATCCTCAATAAAACATTTGCAAGCTGAATCCAGCAGTACATCAAAAAGCTTATCCACCACAATCAAGTTGGCTTCATCCCTGGGATGCAAGGCTGGTTCAACATATGCAAATCAATAAACGTAATCCATCACATAAACAGACCCAATAACAAAAACCACATGATTATCTCAATAGATGCAGAAAAGGCCTTTGATAAAATTCAACACCCCTTCATGCTAAAAACACTCAATAAACTAGGTATTGATGGAACATATCTCAAAATAATATGGTCAATTTATGAAAAACCCATAGCCAATATCATACTGAATGGGCAAAAGCTGAAAGGATTCCCTTTGAAAACCAGCACAAAACAAGGATGCCCTCTTTCACCATTCCTATTCAACATAGTACTGAAAGTTCTGGTCAGGGCAATCAGGTAAGAGAAAGAAATAAAGGGTATTCAAATAGGAAGAGAGGAAGTCAAATTGTCTCTGTTTGCAGATGACATGATTTTATATTTAGAAAACCCCATCGTCTCAGCCCAAAAATTCCTTAAGCTGATAAGCAACTTCAGCAAAGTCTCAGAATACAAAATCAATGTGCAAAAACTCACAAGCATTCCTCCACGACAATAATAGACAGAGAGCCAAATCATGAGTGAACTCCCATTCACAATTGCTACAAAGAAAATAAAATACCTAGAAATCCAACTTACAAGGGATCTGAAGAACCTCTTTAAGGAGAACTACAAACCAATGCTCAAGGAAATAAGAGAGGACACAAACGAATGGAAAAACATTTCAGGCTTATGAATAGGAAGAACCAATATCGTGGGATGGGAAGAATCAATATCACGAAAATGGCCATACTGCCCAAAGTAATTTATAGATTCAACACTATTCCCATCAAGCTACCATTGACTTTCTTCACAGAGCTAGAAAAAACTACTTTAAAGTTCATATGGAACCAAAAGAGAGCCCATAGAGCCAAGACAATCCTCAGCAAAAAGAACAAAGATGGAGGCATCACACTACCTGACTTCAAACTATACCACATGACTACAGTAACAAAAACAGCATGGTACTCGTACAAAAACAGATATATAGACCAATGGAACAAAACAGAGGCCTCAGAAATAACACCACACATCTATAAACATCTGATCTTTGACAAATCTGACAAAAACAAGCAATAGGGAAAGGATTCCCTATTTAATAAATGGTGTTGGGAAAACTGACTAGCCATGTGCAGAAAACTGAAACTGGACCCCTTTCTTAAACCTTATACAAAAATTAACTCAAGATGGATTAAAGAGTTAAACATAAAACCAAAAACCATTAAAAACCCTAGAAGAAAACCTAGGCAATACCACTCAGGACATAGGCATGGGCAAAGACTTCATGACTAAAACACCAAAAGCAACTGCAACAAAAGCCAAAATAGACAAGTGGGATCTAATTAAACTAAATAGCTTCTGCACAGCAAAAGAAACTATTATCAGAGGGAACAGGCAACCTACAGATTGGGAGAAAATATATGCAATCTATCCATCTGACAGAGGTCTAATATCCAGAATCTACAAGGAACTTAAACAAATTTACAGGGAAAAAACAAACAATCCCATCAAAAAGTGGGCAAAGGATATGAACAGACACTTCTAAAAATAAGACATTTACGTGACCAACAAACATATGAAAAATAGTTAATCATTACTGGTCATTAGAGAAATAAAAATCAAAACCACAATGAGATACCATCTAACACCAATTAGAATGGCGATCGTTAAAAAGTCAGGAAATAGGCCAGGCATGGTGGCTCACACCTGTAATCCCAGCACTCTGGGAGGCCAAAGAGGGTGGATCACGAGGTCAGGAGATCAAGATCATCCTGGCTAACATGGTGAAACCCTGTCTCTACTAAAAATACAAAGAATTAGATGGGTGTGGTGGCAGGCGCCTGTAGTCCCAGCTACTCAGGAGGCTGAGGCAGGAGAATGGTGTGAACTTGAGAGGTGGAGCTTGCAGTGAGCGGAGACTGTGCCACTGCACTCCAGCCTGGTTGACTAGCAAGACTCCATCTCAAAAAAAAAAAAAAAAAAAAAAAAAAAGTCAGGAAACAACAGATGCTGGAGAGGATGTAGAGAAACAGGAACACTTTTACACTGTTGGTGGAAGTGTAAATTAGTTCAACCATTGTGGAAGACAGTATGGCGATTCCTCAAGGATCTAGAACCAGAAATACCATTTGACCCAGCAATCCCATTACTGGCTATATACCCAAAGGATTATAAATCATTCTACTATAAAGACACATGCACATGTATGTTTATTGCAGCACTATTCACAATAGCAAAGACTTGGAACCAACCCAAATGCCCATCAATGACAGACTGGATTAAGAAAATGTGGCACATATACACCATGGAATACTATGCAGCCATAAAAAAGGATGAGTTCATGTCCTTTGTAGGGACATGGAAGAAGCTGGAAACCATCATTCTCAGCAAACTAACACAGGAACAGAAAACCAAACACCACATGTTCTCACTCATAAGTGGGAGTTGAACAATGAGAACACATGGACACAGAGAGGGGAACATCACACACCAGGGCCTGTCAGGGGTGGGGGCAAGGGGAGAGAGAGCATTAGGACAAATACCTAATGCATGTGGGGCTTAAAACCTAGATGACATGGCCAGGCACGGTGGCTCATGCCTTAATCCCAGCACTTTGGGAGACCAAGGCGGGTGAATCACTAGGTCAGGAGGTCGAGACCAGCCTGGCCAACATGGTGAAACCCCATTTCTACTAAAAATTGAAAAAATTAGCTGGGCATACTGGCGGGCGCCTGTAATCCCAGCTACTTGGGAGACTGAGGCAGAAGAATAGCTTGAACCTGGGAGGCAGAGGTTGGAGTGAGCCGAGATCACACCACTGCACTCCAGCCCAGGCGACAGAGTGAGACTCCATCTCAAAAAAAAAAACCAATAAAACAAAAAAACAAAAACACAAAAACCAAAAAAACCCAGATGATGGGTTGATGGGTGCAGCAAACTACCATGGCACATATATACCTATGTAACAAACCTGCACATTATGTACATGTATCCCAGAAATTAAAGTATAATAAAAAAATGCATATTAACAAAAGTGTAGCAAAATCTGTATTTTCTGCCAATTTAGATTGCAGATCATTTTAAATTGGCATACACTTTTTAATAGAATAATTTGTATCTTGTCTGATCTTTGAAGCTGAGCAGAATGGAACCTGGTTACTACTCGCATGAGAGAGTAATTTGTAAATGTATTGAATGCCTTAAAATGGTTATACCCTTTCAGCAGTAATTACACATTGAAATGTATAGTTTCATGAAGTAACCCAAAACTTTGGTGGTGGGCTGGGGTTGGGGAGGAGTGATTTTACCCAACAAGATCAATATTACAACAGCATAAGAAACACTGAGATAGAAATGTTTAGATTTAAACATTTGGTTAAATAACCCATGGCCATAACCCTTCCATGGAACATTATCTAGTCATAAAATGCTGTGTTCACAAAAAATGTTTAATGTAGAAAATGGTTATGATACAACAGTAATGAGAAAAAAAAGATTAAAACTGCATATAACGAATGGATATAAGACCGGGTGCAGTTGCTCATGTCTGTAATCCCAGCACTTTGCGAGGCCGAGGTGGGTGGGTCACTTGAGGTCAGGAGTTCGAGACCAGCCTGGCCAACATGGCGAAACCCCATCTCTACTAAAAATACAAAAATTAGCCAGGTGTGGCGCTGGGTGCCTGTCATCTCAGCTACTTGGGAGTCTGAGGCAGAAGAATTGCTTGAACCTGAGAGGCAGAAGTTGCAGTGAGCTGAGATCATGCCACTGCACTCCAGCTTGAATGACAGAGCAAGACTCTATCTAAAAAAAAAAAAAAAAAGGAAGGATATAATTATGTAAAACAAAAATAAAACCCTATGCATTAAAAAAAAGTCCCAAAGGCCAGGTGCCGTGGTTCACGCCTATAATTCCAGTACTTTGGGAGGCCAAGGTGGGCAGATTACTTGAGGTCAAGAGTTTGAGACCAGCCTAGCTAACATGGTGAAACTCCGCCTCTACAAAAAATAACAAAAATTAGCCGGGTGTGGTGGCATGCACCTGTAATCCCAGCTACTTAGGAGGCTGAGGCAGGAGAATCGCTTGATCACGGGAGGTGGAAGTTGCAGTGAGCTGAGATTATGCCATGGCACTGGATGATAGAGTGAGATTCCGTCTCAAAAAAAAAAAAAAAAAGCCCCAAAGAAAAGACATTAAAATGTAGTCACTATGCATAGATGGTATTAATAAAATAATAATATATTGGCATTTGATTAGGAACTTGTAATATTAAGATTATTCTATATTGTTGAACCAGCATCTGATAAATCTGTTTGCAGTGGTGACAGAATTTTAAAAGTACCTATTTTTTCTTATTACTAATAACCCTTAATTAACCTGGTAATGTTATCAACAACACAGTTCACTCTTGCTTTAATAATGGAAACCCTGTATTTTATTTCTCAATTTCCTGTGTAGCTGGCTAGGGTTATATTATATTCTGTAAAGGACAAGATATTTTGCCAGTGTGGCACAAATTTGAGAAGACCCAAGGCCTAGCATTTCATAGGATGAACCTGTCCATGACTTTTTATATCCAGATGATAGTGTATATTACCATTAAAATAATTAGATGACCAAAAAAAAGGGTCATTTTCAACTTTTACTATTATAAGTGATGCTGTGTATATACATCTTTGTGCATGTTTATGATTCTCTTATTTATTTATTTATTTATTTATTTTTAAATTATTTGTAGAGATGAGGTCTTGCTATGTTGCCCAGGCTGGTCTCCAACCCCTGGGCTCAAGCGATCCTCCTGCCCTGGCTTGCCAAAGTGCTGGGATTACAGGTGTGAGCTACCGCACCCAGTTGATTCTCTCCTTTAGAATAAATTTCTGGAAGCGTATTTGCTGATTAAAAAGAATGAACATCACAGGGCGCCGTGGCTCACACCTGTAATCCAAGCACTTTGGGAGGCTGAGGTGGACAGATCACTGGAAGTCAAGAGTTGGCAACCAGCCTGGCCAACATGGTGAAACCCTGTCTACTAAAAATACAAAAATTAGCCTGGCATAGTGGCGTGTGCCTATAGTCCCAGCTACTAAGGAGGCTGAGGCATAAGAATCACTTGAACCTGGGAAGCAGAGGTTGCAATGAGCTGAGATTGCACCACTGCACTCCAGCCTGGGTGACACAGCGAGACTCCATTGCAAGAAATAAAATAAAATAAAAAGAATAAACGTACTTTTTATGGCAGAGTGAGCAGACTAATACAATATGATACCATTTATGTAAGTTAAAATACATAAAAAATAGTATTCTGTGTTGTTTATGAATGCATCCATATGCATGAAACACTGTTTTTAAAAAGAGCTGGACAAATATATCCTAGGTATAGGGAGGGTTATAGAACTCAGGGCTGAGGTTACTAGATCTTACTCTATTTGCAATGTTTTATTTCTAATGGGAAAAAGAAAAATAAGGCAAAATGTTAAAAGTGTTTATTCTGGCCTACACAAATAAATGTGAGTGTTCATTATATTATTTTTGTGTCTTTTGGTGTCCTTTACATTTATTTTTAAAAATAAAATAGGCATAAGCTTATAAATAAGATGAAACATGTTATTTGGGAGCAATTACCCCTTCTTAATTAAAACGGATAAATATAAAGAGAGAAAGAGAACAATGAATGAATGAATGAATGAATGGATAGATAGTAGACAAATAGGGAGGCTGGCCAATTTGTGACTCATTTACACATTTCACAATGTATCATTCTGTAATTTTTTTTTTTTTTTTAGACGGAATCTTGCTCTGTCACCCAGGCTGGAGTGCAGGGGCATAATCTTGGCTCACTGCAACCTCTGCCTCCTGAGTACAAGCAATTCTCCTGCCTCAGCCTCCCAAGTAGCTGAGAATACAGGCGCATGCTGCCACGCCCAGCTAATTTTTTTTTTTTTTTTTTTTTTTTAAGTAGAGATGGGGTTTCACTGTGTTGCCCAGGCTGGTTGTGAACTCCTGAGCTCAGGTAATCCGCCCGCCTTGGCCTCCCAAAGTGCTGGGATTACAAGCGTGAGGCACCATGCCCAGCCCATTCTGTAATTTTAATATTGAAAATGCTGCCCCTGCCAGTACATAATATTTGTTCATTCATTTCCTGATTTATTCAATAAACAATTATTAATAATTAAGCATGTGCTGGACACTAGTGTAAGGGCTTATAAAACATGGATGAATAAGGCAGATACTATCATTGAGGATCTTAGTCCGATGAAGGTGACAGACGTAAAAACTTAATCACAGGACTATATAAAGCATGTTCTACAAGCGGGAGGAATGTTATTGCAGTGGATGCAAGTTGCTTGTGTTGCCACAGAAAGTCAAGGAAGCCTTCACTTAGAAGAGATGACATTTGAAATGAATTTAGAGGAATTCCAAAAGTCCGAAGCTTCTGACTGAAGGCTTAAAATCCACTAATATCTGTATTCCATAACTTCTCTCTATATATCCCCAGACAAAATTATTCTATAATTCACACATATCACATACCTTTTAAAAGTCTGATAAAACCCAAAATGAGTCTTGTCTCACCTTTCCAGATTTTTCGTCTTCTAGGACTGCCAATTTTTTTTTCTGCTTATTATATTCTTGTCTTCTTTCTAAAACACTCATAATATTTTCATCTGTTAAATTCTTCCTAAACTCACAGAACTGAGGCCAGAATTTAAACAGAACCCCAAAAATTGTCATCTGTATAAAAAAAGTCTCAGATTACAATTTTATACAAATGTACCAATTTAAACTCTATTCACCATAATAACAGATTAACTATTCTATCTTTAATATATACCATGTTTGCTCCAACTTATTGTCTCCAGACATCTTGGTATAGTTTTGCTCAGCACATGCTTATTATCAATGGTTTTTATTACCAATGAGAAGTCTTTCTTAAAAAAAAAAAAAACATACACTAAATACACTTAAAATTCACTTTATTCTTTATGTTTCCCTAACCAATTGATTGTATTAATAAAGAATCCATTAGGTCTTTTAAAATAAGAAATTTATGTTTTCTTTTAAAACATATACTAGTTGATCTGCCATACACTCTGCTGTTTTATGCAAGTATTCCAAATATCCAGTTCATCAAGGGAACTCCCCCCTCCCTCTTTTCTTTCTTTTAGAGAAAGGAAATACCATTTTGCCTCTGGAAAAGCTCTTAAACAAAGCTGCAGATCTAAGGATAAATCTTGAGTAACTTTTAAATGATATAATCTCTTACTTTTATGTGAGAGCAAGAAAAGTAACATTTAAAAAGCAGAACGGTATCCTGGACAAATGCTTTCTATAAGGACACTTTAAGTGATTAATTGTGATATTTATAGAGATAAGAATAGTTGCTCTAATTCTCATGCCAAGTTTTTCCATTAGTTCCAGAGGTATACATTACTTCAAGAAGGTAGGACTTGCCACATAAGATCAAGTTCAACATCTTATTGCTAGGAATGGCCTTTACCTAATGCCCTGGAAAAAAATGAACCATCCCATTAGGCTCCAAGCCAACTCATAGGGGAAAAGAAGAATCTTTAAAAAGTAAATGCTGCAGTGATCAAGAGACCTGAAATGGCATATTTCATTACTCCTCTTTTCCATACATGAATGTTATTAGTAATACTAAAATTATTCACTCCTTTTAAAATACAATTTTGTTATTGAATTCTGTAGCCTCTTGGGAGTGTAAATGTAAAATCTAGAGATACTTTATTTGATGAAACGCAGGCTTTTAAGACACTTTCATTTACATTTACCTGCCATACACTTAATTAAGTAATCCCCTGTTCCAATGTTAAGGGATCATGGCAGTTTTTATTATGAACTGAAGCTTAAATACTCCTCCTCCTCTATTAATCATACTTCTCAGTTATCTTTCCAAAACCTGAGTCACTCCCAGTTCTTGAATATATATATTTCCATTTTGAAGGCTTTCTAGTAAAAGTCACCCAATTAGGACATAAAACCACTCTATTGTTAAAAGTTGCAATTGAGATTGTAGGTTAATATATATTGTTAATTAAAATTACCCTGTACCTTTGTAATCTTAAAAGATAACCAAATTGTGGATAAGAAAATGTTTTAATAAACATAGAGCTACTTTACTCACTGCCAGTAAATAAATAATGGCTTTAGTATGAGCAAAAGGGGCCAGCGAAAATTTGACTGGGTGATGCAAACTTTCAGGTTATTGATAGTGGGAGTGAGGGATAGACAGAGGCTGCACTGATACCAATGCTAAAACTGTCAGCAGTTTTAAATTTACTATTCAGCCCTTCTGCTCAACTTTGCTCTCATTTCCAATTTGATCTTACTCCTTTCTGTCATGATATATTTCTTCTCACATCATTCATTTATGTATCCTAAAAATGTCTCCTCTATGCCTGGCATTTGAAGTGCAAAGATAAATAAGAACCATTCCCTGCCCTCAAAGAGGTTACAATCTAATGGGAAAGTCGACATGGGAATAATCACTTTCAATTGAGTGTGATAAGTGCTGCGACAGGGGTAAAAACAAGGGAGAGAAGATGATACTGCAAAAAACTCAGAAGAGAAAGCAGTAAGGGCCACTTATGAAACTATAATTATTTCAATTAGACTAGGGCAGAGACGGCAGGGAGTGGTAAAAGATGTAGCTACAGAGATATCTAGGAGTATGGACTTCATTCTGAGGGCAGTGGAAAGTATCTGAAATATTTTTTAAATTATTATTTGTAGAGATAGGATCTCACTATATTGCCTAGGCTGGTCTTGAACTCCGGGCCTCAAGCAATCCTCCTGCCTTGGCCTCCCAAAGTGCTGGGATTACTTACAGGTGTGAGCCAGTGTGCTTGGCCGGAATTGAAATATTTTAAGCAGAGAAGTGACATGATCAGATATACATTAAAAAAGGATTGCTCTGTCTACCCTTAGTTGGATGGTTTGGTGAGAATCCAGAGGCAGGGAGTTTCTGTAATACATTATGAGTCATGTTGCAGATCTAAAATGAGGTAGGTGAGTGGAGGTGTGGATAGAATGACAGATAACGAGGAGACAACTAGGAAAGTTTTAGGAATGGATTAGATATGGAGGTAAGGAAATGAAGAAGAGGGAAGACATGGAGATGGCCAACCAGATCTGTGGCTTGTATCCTGGGGTAGACGGCAATGCCATTCTCTAAACTTCCTTGGGAAAAGAGGAATAACAACAGATTCAGTGGGATGAGGCCCCTAAATAAAGATTATTTATTTTCAGATGCTCTAACGTCCATATTTAAGATATATCTAGTAGGACTCCCTTTTAGAAAATCAGGTAGAAGTCATAGGCTAGAGGACTCCAATAAAATTCTTTGGTTACAATCCTTGAAGAGTATACCAGAACTGACTGGTATTGGCAGCTCCAGACATTTACCATCAGACTCAAGGCCTTTGATATCAATGGATAAGTCCTGGCCTGGTTACTAGGAAACCCAGGCTAGGCTAAGCTATCTCTAAGATCTTTTCATTAACAGATGTTACCATTCTGACACCATGTTTTCACCATTTCTCTATAGCACGTCCTCAATCATTCCTCTATATTTCTGCCTATTTTAATGCGTAATTTGGATTGTGAGTTCACTTTTGGTTCCTTAGAGGACTTAGAACACAGCTGGCTCACAAATGAATGTAAGAATAATCGCCTTTTACCATGCTCAAGGGCAATAATACCCTAAATCTCTGTTTCATATCACTTCATTCATGACATGGCCTTCCCTATTACCCCATTATAATTTATTTTTCTTAATCATTTTTTAGGAACAACATCACTAAAAGGCTTTTTAAAATGCAAATAAATTATGTTCACCAAGTCACTGTTTTCTATTATTTATCTTAAAAAGAAGTAACTTGAGCAGGTTAACAGGCACAATTTTCCTTTCATGAGTTTGTATACTTTATGTTGGTAGAGTACTTAAATCTCCTCTCACTTATTTTATGAGCTATGTGAATATTCTAATCTTTAAAAATACACAAATCTTGGGACACACCTATTTTACACATTTTTGTGGTAGCAGATATTTTAAAAGGAAATATGTTGAAAAAGAAAGGAGGAATTAGCTGGAGTTTAACAAGTTAAAAACAAAAATGGTAACCGTGGAAAGCCAAAAGGTAATATTTAATTTCATTTACTGTATATGATCATGAAAAAAATTGCATTTAAGTTACTAGCTTTTTATATTTCAGTCACATATGCAAAGATTATTTAAATTAAATAGAATAAGTCCCAGTATTGGGATGACTGGAACCTTGTCAAATATGAATAATGTACAAGCTTTAAAAGGATATCTATCTTTTCAGTTTTTATTTACTTTTTTTTTTTTTTTTTTTAAGAGACGGGGTTTTGCTATGTTGCCTAGGCTGGCAACTCCTGAGCTCAAACAATCTGCCTGCCTCAGCCTCCCAAAGTGCTGGGATTACAGGCATGAGCCACCATGCCTGGCCCAAAAGGATATCTATCTTTAAAAGGATTATCAATCTATTTTAAAATATGCTTAGCCACATGCCCTGATCTCTTACCTGTGCCTCTCTAAATACATATGGTCCTAACTCCTTCCGGTGTTCAATAATCTTTTGGGCTTGCTCTACTGGAATGTCAATTTGTAAAGCTGGTGGAATACTGGAATTAATAAAGCAGTTGATAATAGTCGTAATTTTCTTCTGGATGACAGACTCATCACAATGAGAATGGCATAAGTCCTGAACAGAAGAAGGAAAGATAGAATGGTATATAATTAATGAACTACCAGAACACTTAATAGAACTGTATCAATATGTGTTTCAATTAATATATACATTTCAACTTTAGGTCAAGAAGGCAGTGATATATTTCAAGGCTGTCTTTAAAAAAGTATAGATTTTCTTTCTCTTGGATTTGAGGAACCTAAGACTTTGATACATGTACATGACATAAATACAGATTTCATATAATCCTGATCACTTGTTCCTCTAGGCAAAGGAATGACATTAGTATCTACTTTGACTCATTTAACCACCATATAATGAGGGCCTGTTATACACCAGACACTGAGCTGAGCCCCTACCCTTTTAAGGTTCAATCTCCACTGGAGAAGTGTGAAAACACGTTACTCCAATTCTGGATAGTTAATACATTTTATGATAGAGGTATACATAGTATCCTAGGAGAACATTGAGAATAGGCACCTAACTCCACCTACAGGTGGATATAAAAGCTTTCCTGTCCAGTCTTGCTTCTACACCAAGGTGATTTAGGCTCAAAAAGGGTAATGGGCATGCTGGTTGTCAACAGGTGTGCCATTTTATGTCTTTTATTATCCATGCTGTGTAGTTACCCTATCGTATTATTCTCTTTATAGATAACCTAAAATTAATGATCATACATTAAAATGTGCCATTTAAAAAATTGTCAACATTTATTTTAGACACAGGGGGTACATGTGCAAGTTAGTTACATGGGAATATTGCATGATGCTGAGGTTTGGGGTACAGATCCTGTCATTTAGGTAGTGAACATAGTACCCAACAGGTAGGTTTTCAACCCATCCTCCCCTCACTACCCCTTCTAGTAGTCAGCAGTGTCTATTATTCCCATATTTATGTCCATGTGTGCCCAATGTTTAGCTCACACTTATAAGTGAGAACATGTGGTTTTTGGTTTTCTTTTCCTGCATTAATTCTCTTAGGCTAATGGCCTCCAGCTCCACCCACACTGCTGCAAAGGATATGATTTCATTTTTTCATGGCTATGTAGTATTCCATGGTGTATATGTACCACATGTTCTTTATCCAGTCTACTACTGATGGGCACCTGGGTTGATTGCATGTCTTTGCTACTGTGAATAGTGCAGTGATGAACATATGTGTACATTTATCTTTTTGGCAGAATTATTTATTCTTCTTGGGGTATACATACAGTAATGGGATGGCTGGGTCAAATGGTAGCTGTGTTTCAATTTCTTTGAGAAATCTCCAGACTGCTTTTCACATGGCTGGACTAATTTACATTCCCACAAATAGTGTGTAAGTGCCCCCTTTTCTCTGCAGCCTCACCAAGCAGCTGTTGTTTTCTGACTGTTTAATAATAGCCATTCTGATTGGTGTGAGATGGTATCTCTCTGTGGTTTTGACTTGCATTTCTCTGATGATTAGTGATGCTGAGCATTTCTTCATATGTTTCTTGATTGGTCATTTATATACCTTTTGAGAAGTATATGTTCATGTCCTTTGCCCAAAATGAGCTAGTTTTAAAGTCACAGGTGTAGGACTATCATTTTTTTTAAAATAAAGAGGTAATTTCGCTTGAATTATGGCATTTCTCTGTCAAAGACATTGTTTTCCAAATCATCAGAAAGCAAACAAATTGGAAACTTCTCACTTTAGGCCCAGAAATGAACTAACATTTATTAAGTACCCAGAATATGTTGGGCATTGTAATAGCTCTCCCATGGATATTATGAAAGAAATAAAAATTCTGATGTCTTTCATGTAAAACTTTATATATAATTTGGTGTAAGTGTGAAAAAAACTTAATATGTTACATTGTGACAATTAGCACTTCATACTCAATTAAGCATCACCTTAGAATAAAGCCTATTTAGGTCAGGTATGGTAGCTTATGCCTGTAATCCCAACAATTTGGGAGGCCGAGGCGAGCAGATGGCTTGAGCCCAGGAGTTCCAGACCATCCTGGGCAACATGGTGAAACTCTATCTCTACAAAAATATACAAAATATTAGCTGGGTGTGGTGGTGCATGCCTGTAGTCCCAGCTACTGGGGAGGCTGAGGTGGGAGGATTACCTGAGCCCAGGGAGGTCAACACTGCAGTGGGCCATGATCACACCACTGCACTCCAGCCTGGGCAACAGAGTAAGACGGTGTCTCAAAAAAAAGAAAAAAAAAGAAAAAGCCTATTTTATATTATTCAATTAGCCTCCTAACTATGGAATATAAGGCTCATGAAATAAAACAAATTTGTGAAGCTATACAATTATAATTTTGAGCAAAAAGACAGCATTTGGACATAATTATAACTGATTTTTTTTCTAATTGTTCTGCCCTGTTGTGCCATTAGCTTAGTTAACTCTCACCTATTATTAAGGTCTCAGTTTAAGCATACTTTCCTCTAGTAAGCTTTCTGTGACTTTCAGTCCAGGAGAGACGTCCATCTCAGGTACTCCCATAGCATACTGTGTTTCTTCCCTTGTGGCACTAATCACACTCTTATAATTGTCTTGTCTAACACTCATTTGTCCTTCCTCTGACACTGTAAGCTCTAACAGGGTAGACTATTTTGATCACAGTTGTATCCTCAGGATTTGGCCTGGCCCTTGGTAGGTGCTTAATAAATATTTGTTGGATAAATAAATCCTTCCAGTCTTTTCTTTATAGACACAAACACACACATACGCATACACTTTAGATGAAACCATACTGATTTTTAGTAGCTAGTTTTTAAAAAAGATCAATGAGCAGAACATCTTTTCCCATCATTGATTATTCTCCTAGAACATTTTTAATGGCTAGAGAATGTTCTACTATATAGATATATCATAATTTAGTAACCAATGTCCTTGTTGTACAACTGGTTCTTTCCAACTTTTCACAATCCAGAGCAATGTTTGACTAAGATTGCTCCAGCCATCTCTTTGTATATTACCACAATCAATACTGAGAAGCAGCACAGCTTAGTGGTTAAGGGCATGGGCTTTAGCAATAGAATGACCTGATTCAAAGTCTAGCTCTACCAGTTAATTAGCTGTGTGATGTTGGGAATTTCTTAGCCTTTCTGTGCATTAGTTTCATCTGTGAAGTGATGAGAATGACATCCTTGACCTCATGGGATTCTTGTGAAGAATAAATTCATTATTACATGAAAAGCATTAAGACAATATCTGGCACATAGTAAACACTTAATAAGAGTAAGCCTTATAAGAATTAGCTCGGTTAGACTTTATCAAGTGGAATAAATGCCTTCCAGCTGGCAAACTCCCTCACGGCCCAATGCAAGTATCATCACTCTTGCTGAGACTTCACTGTCCTATTGTCCCCCCACCCCATCATTCTCTCCTCTGTGCTAAAACTATACCTAGTCAGAACATGGATAAGAGTCAACATTATTTCCTAATATTTGTTCTCATGGATGTTTTCCTGCCTGAAAAAGGGCAGTGTGTTGTATTCACCTTTTTATGCCTACAATCTAGCATAATGCCTGGCACATTCGATACTTAGTAAATGTTTGTTATATAAACAACTTTACTCCTATAGCTTGCTTTTTAATAGCTACCTAGTATTGTAAGTCTCTCATGCTATATTGTAGAAAAGACATTAAAATGGAGACCAAAATTTAAATGGAGGCCTTAAAGGAGAAAGTCATAAAACTAAGGGTTCACGGTGTATAAGTCTATAGTTGGTTTTTTAAAATACCTATTTTACAAAGTGTATCTCATTACCTCTTGTCCTAGCAGGGTTAGGCTTGTTCATATTTATATTAGGTTAAAGATAGTTCTGCCCACCCATAAGAAAAAATTACCTATTGAGGAAAACACACTCTACCTCCTTTCTAATTCCCAAAAAAGTTATTTTAATATTGCTCATGTGAAAGGCTGTGAAAAAGCTTCTCTCAAACATTTTTTTTTTACCAGCCTGGGCAACACAGGCAGACCCCATCTCTACAAAAAAATTAAAAATTAGCCAGGCATGGTGGTGCATGCCTGTACTCCCAACTACTTGGGGGGCTGAGGTGGGAAGATCACTTGAGCCCAGGAGGTCAAGGCTGCAGTGAGCTGTCATTGTGTTACTGTACTCCAGTCTGGGCAATAAAGTGAGACCCTGTCTCAAAAATGTTGTTTTTTAATGTTACAGTCTCAGCTGAGAATAGTACAAAAACTGTTGATAACGGAAAAGGGTAGAAAACAGTTTTACTGTATGTTGGAAAAACTTAGAAATAAATTTTATTGAGCAACTACTAACTATATGTTAAGCAACTGTATTAGTGTCACATAGTACATAGTTATAGGCCATTTGAAAGCATTATACTCCTAAATTGTTAATTTTTATTCCCCACGTTTACAATGGGATGGAATAGACTGCTTGCAAGGAAATGAGCCTGCTACCTCTGAGAGCATTTAAGTAAAGACTAAAATACCGTTCAGTATTTCTAGACATTTCTTTATTCAAGTCTAGACAACATAACAGGGAAAGTTCCTTCCTCCTCTTCAGTGTGAAGATTCTGTATGATTACACTCAACACTTAACCCTGAAAATAAACTGCCTTTGTACCTAACCATTTCTCTTTTACTTATTTTGTTAAGAATTTGGCTGTTCTTTTTCATCTCTAATTCTTTCTAATTCCTTTCTCTTCTCTATTGGTTTATTTATCCATAATCCAGTGTCTTTGATTACTATTACTGTAAATATGCCTGGGAGGGA
This sequence comes from Macaca nemestrina, assembly GCF_043159975.1. Classification (NCBI taxonomy): domain Eukaryota; kingdom Metazoa; phylum Chordata; class Mammalia; order Primates; family Cercopithecidae; genus Macaca; species Macaca nemestrina. Next base: position 45,468,945 of record NC_092132.1, on the reverse strand, counting down.
TTCTTACAAAGAGATCTTAGTTGTATGGATACACCAAATATAGATACTGTTAGGAAAAAATATGTACAGTACATTTAGAGATGATTGATGTGTAGAAATATAGTTAAAACTCTCTTCAGGAAGGTTCTCATTAAATCATATGTACGTTAATATCTGAAAAAAACCTAATACAGGTTGAGCATCCCTTACTTAAAATGCTTGGGACCAGAAGTGTTTTAGATTTTGGATTCATTTTTGGTTTTGGAATATCTGTATTATACCTACTGGTTGAGCATTCCAAATCTAAAAATAAAAAATCTGAAATACTCCAAGGAGCATTTACTTTAAGTATCATGTTGGCACTCAAAAAGTTTCAGATTTTGGAGCATTTCAGGTTTCAGATTTTCAGACTTGGAATGCCCAACCTGTATTATCATTCCAGGGCTCACTCTTATTCTTCACTGTATAATAATAAATGTATCTAGAGATTGGACAATAAACATCTCAATATTTATATACTGGTAGGAAGAAGATGGCAAAATTGGGATATCTTATACAAATCTTGTGCATAAAGTTAGTTGAAAATCTGACATTTTAATGCATTTCCTCCTCAAAACAGGTGGTTTTCTCCAGCTCCCAATACAATACCTTATATTTTTGTACTTCTTGCCAAAAGAGTAAACCATTTTCCAATAAATCTCCTTTTAGAGCCACAAAACGTTGAAATTGTCTTGAAGTAACTGGATTCAATAATGCTTTGCGAAAAGCAATGATTTCACAAGATGAAGAGATCCACTTACTCTCCACAGGCTGTCCAAAACAGAGAATATAGGAAATTGGCTCATTAATTAGGCTAACAATTACCAACTTCTATCTCCTGTAATTTTGCCTGTCGAAATGTGTAGCATGGCTACAATAGAATTTCACAACATTTTCCCCTGTTCCTTTCTCTTTTGTCTCCTTTATATTTTTATGGCTTCATTTTTAGGAGGTAGAGTGAAAAAGAAATGACTAGATGATTTAGACCATATGACTACATTGTTTAAAAATGTTAACAGTTATTACAGCTTGAGATTATGGTGAAAACCTACTTTTTAGTACATTGTATGAGTTCTGTGCTTAAACAGAACAAAGTAATCATAATGTTATGATTATATGTTATTACATTATTTATTTTATTATTACATATGTTATATATTAATATATAATTCTCTTGCTTTTTAAAAAGTAAAGGTAGTTAACATTTAATATATTTTCATTTTTTAAGAAAAAATTATCAATTGATTCTATAAGTTAAATAATTTACTATAGCACTTCACTACAATTTTATCCTGAAAATATTATATTTTTAGATGAGACATCTTTTTATTATGTTAATGATTAAAAATAATAACAAATAATGATTATTAATAAATTATTTTATTAAAATTCCTTTGACTGTTTACTTTACATAACATAAAAGCTAGAAGCACCCATGGCATTTTAGTAACACCTAAAGGTATTTTTATCAACATTTATTATACATCTTTACAATTTGGAAATATAAAATATCTACTTTTTTTATTTTGCCCATTTAAAATCACATATTCAACCCCATTTAGCCTTTCAGATTGAAAACATAAGAAATTGATTTTATCAAATTCACTAAATAGATTTTAATATTTAAGTTCCCCAAGGCTTATTTTTAGCTTACAACCATGCAAGGAAGTATCATTCCAAAGACAACAATTCAGATGGATTTAGCAACACATAAAATAAATTCCTTGAAACAAATAATATGTGACTATCAATTTAAGTGTTTAGAGAGTTACATTTTTTAAAAGTGCCATGGTAACACAAAGGAAGGAGTAACTAATTCTGCCTGGAGGAGTAAAACCTTTATAGAGAAGGGCCTTGAGGATGACATCTGAGTTGAAAACTGAAAAGTGAAGCAACTCCAGGCAGTCTAGATGAATGGTGGTGCCATTAACCCAGATAAAGTGAATAGAAGTGAATAGATGTCACTATTTTAGTGAGGCACATGTCATGTTCTCTGGACAAAAAGTTAAGACCCCCACCATATGGCCCATATTAAAATTATAGCCCTACAAATAGGAACAGCTATGTATTAGACTGGGATGTTTATTTAAAATCCACTCAGCAAATAATATTTTAAGATCTGCTTAAGATAGTAAAACTTAGAAATTTAACTAAAACCTGTAATTTAAACAAAATAATAACATACATGTAATAAACAATTATATAAAAATAATTCCATTCCATGTAATATTTCAATCAAAATTATAGCAAAAAACAAACATTAAAAAAGTGTATTTCTTTTCAAGAGGAAAATACACAAAAGAGCATACTAACAGATACATACATTCCTCTAATATTCAAATAAACATCTATTTTTGTTAGTTAGCAGAGGGTCACCTAGGTCTAGTTGGACATTTTATTAGGACCTGCAGAAGGATAAGTACACATAAACTTGCAAGTTCAAAAGGAAGACTATGTTTATTATGCATGTTACAAAGCAAAATAGGCCATTTCTAGCCAGGTATTATATTGTAGTGGTTTTAAGTCATCAAAATGATAGTTATCTTAATTCTTTTAAAGCTAAAATTCTATCTTTTTGCTTTTAATATTTTTATTTCTATTTCAATTTGATTTGATTTTTTATGTGTGCTCCTGCTCGGCAAAGTGCCCTTGTGAGGATGCCTGAGAGCAGTGTACAGTTATGATTAAAATGCAGCTCTAAATAGAAGGGATAATGTACCTGGCGTGATGGCTCATGCCTGTAATCCTAGCAGTTTGGGAGGCCAAGATGGGCAGATTGCCTGAGCTCAGGAGTTCAAAACCAGCCTGGGCAACATGATAAAACCCCGTCTACATTACAAATGCAAAAAATAAGCTGGGTGTAGTGGTGTGTGCCTGTAATCCCAACTACTGGGGAGGCTGAGGCATGAAACTTGCTTGAACTTGGGAGGCAGAGGTTGCAGTGAGCTGAGATTGTGCCACTTCATTCCAACCTGGGCGACAGAGCAAGACTCTGTCGATCAATAGATAGATAGATAGATAGATAGATAGATAGATAGATAGATAGATAGATAGATAGACAGACAGATAAATTAAAGTCATAATGTAAGACAATTTAACCTGCTGATTCTGCTGCATGCTGCTCATTTTTTTGTGTAATTCACTCTCAATCATAAACTATCATATGTTGGAATGCACAGCTTGTCTCAGTAAATCCATGACACACAGAATAAAGAAAAATACATATTTAAGGCAATCACACACTTCTAAGGTTGAACAGGTCAAGGATCTCTTTAAGAATAGAGCTCCTTATTCAGGAGGTGAACACAGGAGGATCACTCAAGCCCAGGAGTTAGATGTGATAACGAGCTATGATCATACTATTGCACTCTGGCCTGGGCAACACAGCAAGACCCGAATAATAATAATAATAAGTTTTTTAAAAAGAACAGAGTTCTGAATTCCAAGGGTCAATGGGAAGCCTCTAGCAGGGGACTCTGGCCTTGTGAAGGAACCCTGTTTCCCTTTCATCCCCCCACCTTTTCACCCAATAAAACCCAGCTTTATTCACCCTTTAAACCGTCTCCCAGCCTAAATTTTCCTGGCCGAGGGACAGACAAGAACCCAGTCTTTAGCTGAACGAAGGAAAAGTCCTGCAACATTCTTGGCATACAACCTGGGGGCTCTTGAAGAGATGTATCAGAATTCCATAATGCATCTGGTTCTTGGGCAAGTCACTGAAACGTGGGTCAGATGTTGAAAGCTGCTGTACTACGATGTGAAAATTAAGCCCACCACAGCTCAACAAGGCCTATTGCCTCTAGACTCCACCTCTGTGGGCAGGGCATAACTGAACAAAAGGCAGGAGACAACTTCTGCAGACCTAAACGTTTGAAGAGAGCAGTGGTTCTCCCAGCACAGCATTTGAGCTCTGAGAATGGACAGATTGTCTCCTCAAGTGGGTCCCTGACCCCCATGTAGCCTAACTGGGAGGTGTCTACATGGTAGGGGCTGACAAACACCTCATATAGGCGGCTGCCCCTCTGGGACGAAGCTTCCAGAGGAAGGATCAGGCAGCAATATTTGCTGTTCTGCAATATTTGCTCTTCTGCAGCCTCTGCTGGTGATACCCAGGCAAACAGAGTCTGGAGTGGAACTCCAACAAACTACAACAGACCTGCAGCTGAGGGACCTGACTATTAGAAGGAAAACTAACAAGCAGAAAGGAGCAGCATTAACATCAACAAAAAGGACATCCACACCAAAACCCCATCTGTAGGTCACCATCATCAGAGACCAAAGGTAGATAAAACCACAAAGATAGGGAGAAACCAGAGCGGAAAAGCTGAAAATTCTAAAAATCAGAGCATCTCTTCTCCTCCAAAGGATTACAGCTCCTCACCAGCAACAGAACAAACCAGGATGGAGAATGACTTCGACAAGCTGACAGAAGTAGGCTTCAGAAGGTCAGTAATAAAAAACTTCTCTGAGCTAAAGGAGGATGTTGGAACCCATCACAAGGAAGGTAAAAACCTTGAAAAAAGATTAGACGAATGGCCAACAAGAATAAACAGTGTAGAGAAGACTTTAAATGACCTGATGGAGCTGAAAATCATGGCACAAGAACTTTGTGATGCATGCACAAGCTTCAAGAGCAAATTCAATCAAGTGGAAGAAAGGGTATCTGTGATTGAAGATCAAATTAATGAAATAAAGTGAGAAGACAAGATTAGAGAAAAAAGAGTAAAAAGAAATGAACAAAGCCTCCAAGAAATATGGGACTATGTGAAAAGAGCAAATCTACATTTGATTGGTGTACCTGAAAGTGATGGGGAGAATGGAACCAAGTTGGAAAACACTCTTCAGAATATTATCCAGGAGAACTCCCCCAACCTAGAAAGGCAGGCCAACATTCACATTCAGGAAATACAGAGAACACCACAAAGATACTCCTCGAGAAGAGCAACCCCAAGACATAATTATCAGATTTGGCAAGATTGAAATGAAGGAAAAAAAGTGTTAAGGGCAGCCAGAGAAAAAGGTCAAGTTACCCACAAAGGGAAGCCCATCAGACTAACAGCGGATCTCTCGGAAGAAACCCTACAAGCCAGAAGAGAGTGGGGGCCAATATTCAACATTCTTAAAGAAAAGAATTTTGAACCCAGAATTTCATATCCAGCCAAACTAAGCTTCATAAGTCAAGGAGAAATAAACTCCTTTACAGACAAGCAAATGCTGAGAGATTTTGTCACCACCAGGCCTGCCTTACAAGAGCTCCTGAAGGAAGTACTAAACATGGAAAGGAACAACCGGTACTAGCCACCATGAAAACATGCCAAATAGTAAAGACCACTGATGCTATGAAGAAACTGCATCAATTAATGGGCAAAATAACCAGCAAACATCATAATGACAGCATCAAATTCACACATAACAATATTAACCTTAAATGTAAATGGGCTAAATGCCCCAATTAAAAGACACAAACTGGCAAATTGGATAAAGAGTCAAGATCCATCAGTGTGCTGTATTCAGGAGACCCATCTCATGTGCAAAGATGCACAAAGGCTCAAAATAAAGAAATGGAGGAAGATCTATCAAGCAAATGGAAAGCAAAAAAAGGAGGGGTTGCAATCCTAGTCTCTGATAAAACAGACTTTAAACCAACAAAGATCAAAAGAGACAAGGCCATTACATAATGGTAAAGGGATCAATTCAACAAGAAGAGTTAACTATCCTAAATATATATGCACCCAACACAGGAGCACCCAGATTCATAAAGTAAGTCCTTAGAGACCTACAAAGAGACTTAGACTCCCACACAATAATAATGGGAGACTTGAACACCCCACTATCAATATTAGAGAGATCAATGAGACAGAAGGTTAGCAAGGATATCCAGGACCGGAACTCAGCTCTGTAACAAGCAGACCTAATAGACATCTACAGAACTCTTCACCCCAAATCAACGGAATATACATTATTCTCAGCACCACATCACACTTATTCTAAAACTAACCACCTAATTGGAAGTAAAGCACTCCTCAACAAATGTAGAAGAACAGAAATCACAACAAACTGTCTCTCAGACCACAATGCAATCAAACTAGAACTCAGGATTAAGAAACTCACTCAAAACCACACAACTACATGGAAACTGAACAACTTGCTCCTGAATGACTACTGGGTAAATAATGAAATGAAGGCAGAAATAAAGATGTTCTTTGAGAGACTTACAAAGAGACTTAGACTCCCATACAATAATAATGGGAGACTTCAACACTCCACTGTCAACATTAGACAGATCAACGAGACAGAAAGTTAACAAGGATATCCAGGAATTGGACTCATCTCTGCAGCAAGCAGACCTAATAGACATCTATAGAACTCTCCACCCCAAATCAACAGAATATACATTCTTCTCAGCACCACATCACACTTACTCCAAAATTGACCATGTAATTGGAAGTAAAGCACTCCTCAGCAAATGTACAAGAACAGAAATTATAACAAACTGTCTGTCAGACCACAGTGCAATCAAACTAGAACTCAGGATTAAGAAACTCAATCAAAACCGCTCAACTACATGGAAACTGAACAACCTGCTCCTGAATGACTACTGGGTACATAACGAAATGAAGGCAGAAATAAAGATGTTCTTTGAAACCAATGAGAACAAAGATACAACATACCAGAATCTCTGGGACACATTTAAAGCAGTGTGTAGAGGGAAATTTATAGCACTAAATGCCCACAAGAGAAAGCAGGAAAGATCTAAAATTGACACTCTAACATCGCAATTAAAAGAACTAGAGAAGCAAGAGCAAACACATTCAAAAGCTAGCAGAAGACAAGAAATAACTAAGATCACAGCAGAACTGAAGGAGATAGAGACACAAAAAACCCTCCAAAAATTCAATGAATCCAGGAGTTGGTTTTTTGAAAAGATCAACAAAATTGACAGACCACTAGCAAGACTAATAAAGAAGAAAAGAGAGAAGAATCAAATCGACGCAATTAAAAATGATAAAGGGGATCTCACCACCGACCCCACAGAAATACAAACTACCATCAGAGAATACTATAAACACCTCTACACAAATAAACTGGAAAATCTAGAAGAAATGGATAATTTCCTGGACACTTACACTCTTCCAAGACTAAACGAGGAAGAAGTTGAATCCCTGAATAGACCAATAGCAGGCTCTGAAATTGAGGCAATAATTAATAGCCTACCAACCAAAAAAAGTCCAGGACCAGATGGATTCACAGCTGAATTCTACCAGAGCTACAAGGAGGAGTTGGTACCATTCCTTCTGAAACTATTCCAATCAATAGAAAAAGAGGGAATCCTCCCTAACTCATTTTATGAGGCCAACATCATCCTGATACCAAAGCCTGGCAGAGACACAACAAAAAAAAGAGAATTTTAGACCAATATCCCTGATGAACATCGATGCAAAAATCCTCAATAAAATACGGCAAACCGGATTCAGCAACACATCAAAAAGCTTATCCACCATGATCAAGTGGGCTTCATCCCTGGGATGCAAGGCTGGTTCAACATTCGCAAATCAATAAACATAATCCAGCATATAAACAGAACCAAAGACAAGAACCACATGATTATCTCAATAGATGCAGAAAAGGCTTTTGACAAAATTCAACAGCCCTTCATGCTAAAAACGCTCAATAAATTCGGTATTGATGGAACGTACCTCAAAATAATAAGAGCTATTTATGACAAACCCACAGCCAATATCATACTGAATGGGCAAAAACTGGAAAAATTCCCTTTGAAAACTGGCACAAGACAGGGATGCCCTCTCTCACCACTCCTATTCAACATAGTGTTGGAAGTTCTGGCTAGGGCAATTAGGCAAGAGAAAGAAATCAAGGGTATTCAGTTAGGAAAAGAAGAAGTCAAACTGTCCCTGTTTGCAGATGACATGATTGTATATTTAGAAAACCCCATTGTCTCAGCCCAAAATCTCCTTAAGTTGATAAGCAACTTCAGCAAAGTCTCAGGATACAAAATTAATGTGCAAAAATCACAAGCATTCTTATACACCAGTAACAGACAAACAGAGAGCCAAATCAGGAATGAACTTCCATTCACAATTGCTTCAAAGAGAATCAAATACCTAGGAATCCAACTTACAAGAGATGTAAAGGACCTCTTCAAGGAGAACTACAAACCACTGCTCAGTGAAATAAAAGAGGACACAAACAAATGGAAGAACATACCATGCTCATGGATAGGAAGAATCAATATCGTGAAAATGGCCATACTGCCCAAGGTAATTTATAGATTCAATGCCATCCCCATCAAGCTACCAATGAGTTTCTTCACAGAATTGGAAAAAACTGCTTTAAAGTTCATATGGAACCAAAAAAGAGCCCGCATCTCCAAGACAATCCTAAGTCAAAAGAACAAAGCTGGAGGCATCACGCTACCTGACTTCAAACTATACTACAAGGCTACAGTAACCAAAACAACATGGTACTGGTACCAAAACAGAGATCTAGACCAATGGAACAGAACAGAGTCCTCAGAAATAATACCACACATCTACAGCCATCTGATCTTTGACAAACCTGAGAGAAACAAGAAATGGGGAAAGGATTCCCTATTTAATAAATGGTGCTGGGAAAATTGGCTAGCCATAAGTAGAAAGCTGAAACTGGATCCGTTCCTTACTCCTTATACGAAAATTAATTCAAGATGGATTAGAGACTTAAATGTTAGACCTAATACCATAAAAATCCTAGAGGAAAACCTAGGTAGTACCATTCAGGACATAGGCATGGGCAAAGACTTCATGTCTAAAACACCAAAAGCAACGGCAGCAAAAGCCAAAATTGACACATGGGATCTCATTAAACTAAAGAGCTTCTGCACAGCAAAAGAAACTACCATCAGAGTGAACAGGCAGCCTACAGAATGGGAGAACATTTTTGCAATCTACTCATCTGACAAAGGGCTAATATCCAGAACCTACAAAGATCTCAAACAAATTTACAAGAAAAAAACAAACAACCCCATCAAAAAGTGGGCAAAGGATATGAATAGACATTTCTCAAAAGAAGACATTCATACAGCCAACAGACACATGAAAAAATGCTCATCATCACTGGCCATCAGAGAAATGCAAATCAAAACCACAATGAGATACCATCTCACACCAGTTAGAATGGCGATCATTAAAAAGTCAGGAAACAACAGGTGCTGGAGAGGATGTGGAGAAATAGGAACACTTTTACACTGTTGGTGGGATTGTAAACTAGTTCAACCATTATGGAAAACAGTATGGTGATTCCTCAAGGATCTAGAACTAGATGTACCATATGACCCAGCCATCCCATTACTGGGTATATACCCAAAGGATTATAAATTATGCTGCTATAAAGACACATGCACACGTATGTTTATTGCTGCACTATTCACAATAGCAAAGACTTGGAATCAACCCAAATGTCCATCAGTGACAGACTGGATTAAGAAAATGTGGCACATATACACCATGGAATACTATGCAGCCATAAAAAAGGATGATTTTGTTTCCTTTGTAGGGACATGGATGCAGCTGGAAACCATCGTTCTTAGCAAACTATCACAAGAACAGAAAACCAAACACCACATGTTCTCACTCATAGGTGGGAACTGAACAATGAGATCACTTGGACTCAGGAAGGGGAACATCACACACTGGGGCCTATCATGGGGAGGGAGGAGGGGGGAGGGATTGCATTGGGAGTTATACCTGATGTAATTGACGAGTTGATGGGTGCAGCACACCAACATTGCACAAGTATACATATGTAACAAACCTGCACGTTATGCACATGTACCCTACAACTTAAAGCATAATAATAATAAAAAAATTAAAAAAAAAAAAAAAAAAAGATGTTCTTTGAAACCAATGAGAATAAAGACACAATGTACCAGAATCTCTGGGACACATTTAAAGCAGTATGTAGAGGGAAATTTATAGTACTAAATGCCCACAAGAGAAACCAGGAAAGATATAAAACTGACACCTAACATCACAATTAAAAGAACTAGAGAAGCATGAGCAAACAAATTCAAAAGGTACCAGAAGGCAAGAAACAACTAAGATCAGAGCAGAACTGAAAGAGATAGAGACAAAAAAAACGCTTCAAAAAAATCAGTGAATCCAGGAGCTAGTTTTTTGAAAAGATCAACAAAATTGATAGACTGCTAACCAGACTAATAAAGAAAAGAGAGAAGAATCAAACAGATGCAATAAAAATGATAAAGGGGATATCACCACCGATCCAACAGAAATACAAACCACCACGAGAGAATACTATAAACACCTCTATGCAAATGAACTAGGAAATCTAGAAGAAATGGATAAATTCCTGGACACATACACTCTCTCAAGACTAAACCAGGAAGAAGTTAAATCCCTGAACAGACCAATAACAGGCTCTGAAATTGAGGCAATAATTAATAGCTTACCAACCAAAAAAAGTCCAGGACCAGATGGATTCACAGCCGAATTCTACCAGAGGTACAAAGAGGAGTTGTACCATTCCTTCTGAAACTATTCCAATCAACAGAAAAAGAGGGAATCCTCCCTAACCCATTTTATGAGGCCAACATCATCCTGATACCAAAGCCTGGCAGAAACACAACAAAAAAAAGAGAATTTTTTGTTCATCAATATCCCTGATGAACATCAATGCGAAAATCCTCAATAAATTACTGGCAAATCAAATTCAGTAGCACATCAAAACTTATCCACCACGAACAAGTCTGCTTCATACATGGGATGCAAGACTGGTTCAACATATGCAAATCAATAAACATAATCCATCACATAAACAGAACCAATGACAAAAAACAGATGATTATCTCAATAGATGCAGAAAAGGCCTTCAACAAAATCCAACAGCCTTTCATGCTAAAAACTCTTAGTAAACTAGGTATTGATGGAATGTATCTCAAAATAATAAGAGCTATTTATGACAAACCCACAGCTAATATCATACTGAATGGGCAAAAACTGGAAGCATTCCCTTTGAAAACCGGCACATTTGATTGTGTATTTAGAAAACCCCATCATCTCAGCCCAAAATCTCCTTAAGCTGATAAGCAACATCAGCAAAGTCTAAGGATACAAAATCAATGTGCAAAAATCACAAGTATTCCTATACAATATTAACAGACAAAAAGAGTACCAAATCATGAGTGAATTCCCATTCACAATCGCTACACAGAGAATAAAATACCTAGGAATCCAACTTACAAGAGATCTGAAGGACCTCTTAAAGCAGAACTAGAAACCACTGCTAAACGAAATAAAAGAGGACACAAACAAATGGAAGAACATTCCATGCTCATGGATAGGAAGAATCAATATCGTGAAAATGGCCATACTGTGCAAAGTAATCTGTAGATTCAATGCCACCCCCATCAAGCTACCAATGACTTTCTTCACAGAATTAGAAAAAAACTACTTTAAACTTCATATGGAACCAAAAAAGAGCCCACATTGCCAAGACAATCCTAAGCCAAAAGAACAAAGTTGGAGGCATCACACTACCTGACTTCAAACTATACTACAAGGCTACAGTAACCAAAACAGCATGGTACTGGTACCAAAAAAGATATATAGACCAATGGAACAGAACAGAGGCCTCAGAAATAACACCACACATCTACAATCATCTGATCTTTGACAAACCTGACAAAAACAAGAAATGAGGAACGGATTCCCTATTTAATAAATGGTGCTGGGAAAACTGGCTAGCCATAAGTAAAAAGCTGAAACTGAATCCCTTCCTTATACCTTATACAAAAATTAATTCAAGATGGATTCAAGACTTAAATGTTAGATCTAAAACCATATAAATGCTAGAAGAAAACATATGCAATACCATTCAGGACACAGGCATGGGCAAGGACTTGATGACTAAAACACCAAAAGCAATGGTAATGAAAGTCAAAATAGACAAATGGGATCTAATTAAACTAAAGAGCTTCTGCATGGCAAAAGAAACTACCATCAGAGTGAATAGGTAACCTACAGAATGGGAGAAAATTTTTGCAATCTGCCCATCTGACAAAGGGCTAATATCCAGAATCTACGAAGAGCTCAAACAAATTTACGAGAAAAAAAAAAATCAAAAAGTGGACAAAGGATATGAATAGACACTTTTCAAAAGAAGACATTTATGCAGGCAACAGACACATGAAAAAAATGCTCATCATCACTGGTCATCAGAGAAATGCAAATCAAAACCATAATGAGATACCATCTCACACCAGTTAGAATGGCAATCATTACAAAGTCAGGAAACAACAGATGCTGGAGAGGATGTGGAGAAACAGGAACACTTTTACACTGTTGGTGAGAGTGTAAATTGGCTAGACCACTGTGGAAGACAGTGTGGTGATTCCTCAAGGATCTAGAACTAGAAATACCATTTCACCCAGCCATCCCATTATTGGGTATATACCCAAAGGATTATAAATCATGCTGCTATAAAGACACATGCACATGTATGTTTATTGTGGCACCCTGCACAATAGCAAAGACTTGGAACCAACCCAAATGTTCATCAATGATAGACTGGATTAAGAAAATGTGGCACATATACACCATGGAATACCATGCAGCCATTAAAAAAGGATAAGTTCATGTCCTTTGCAGGGACACGAATGAAGCTGGAAACCATCATTCTCAACAAACTATCACAAGGACAGAAAACCAAACACTGCATGTTCTCACTCATAGGTAGGAATTGAACAATGCAATCACTTTGACACAGAGAGGGGAACATCACACACTGGGGCCTGTTGGGGAGTGGCAGGCTGGGGGAGGAGTAGCATTAGGAGAAATAACTAATGTAAATGATGAGTTGATGGGTGCAGCAAACCAACATGGTACAACAAACCTGCACATTGTGCACATGTACCCTAGAACTTAAAGTATATATATAAAAAAAAGAACAGAGTTCTGATAGAGTCACATTTTCCTCCAAATTCCATTCACCTATTAAAAACAGTATCAGTGCTCAGTTGTCAGTTTAGGAAACAGTGTGTCTTCAGTGAGAATTTTTGAACAAGAAGGGGAAAGAAAAACAATACTTTGACAGAGCAAAACTTACAAGAGGAAAAATATAAGAAACATTACTTGCCTTCCAGACCCCGATTTTCTTTTCAGGCTTCTGTAGTAAGAGCTCTTCTGCTATGTCTTCCATCTGTACCTGAAAGCAAAACCAATTATTTTATCCCAGTTATTCAGACTAAAGGTTTGAAATCATTTACTAATTAAGTAGCTTAAAAAATGAGATAAAGGTTAACTTGGATAAGAGATAGTGAAGTTTAGGAGAAAGAGGATAAAACTTAAAAATGGAAGCCCTGTGGTCAGATACCAAATTTTTCTGAGCACTGTATTCTCATCTGTAAAACAGAGATAATAATAGCCGATTGTTATTGCCCCAAATGATGATAGTTTCACTTGAGCTCACATGGGAACTGAAGCTGGAAAGACAGTTATAACTTCTCAGACTTTTTAGCTATTTTCTAGCCATATACTTTTCACAACTAATTTTAAAAGAGTACTAAAAGTTACTCGACACAGAAATATAGTAGATATTTCTTGGGGTTATTGTCTATTCATATTATTTCCCCTTTCTTGGAAACCACTCATAACAAATCTGTGCTGTTGACTCTATCTCCCTGTCCATAGCAGATAGATCCAGAAGCGGATCTAGAGAGATAAGGACTAGAATCACTGGGGCTAAGTCTTTTTGATAGACAGAGCCAGGTGGAAAGATCTGAGAATTATTGCTGGGTTCCCATGGCTGTTCTGGCCTACATCTTTTCTAAAGCTTGGGCGTCAACTCTTAAGTGTGTGAGATGTCCCAGCACCATTTTAGAATAAATCGTCACCCCTCCTTTTTGTCTTTGGTTCAAGGTTGCCAAAATCAGTTTATTTTTCTGGCCACCCAAAGAATGCTAAGTCAAGAAATTACTATGCATTACAATAAAATTACAGCGATAAACATAATGAGGAAATGCGGTAAATAATATTAGCAAGCCAGATGTCCTTTTACTTGGCTTTGGATAGAGAACTGGAGTTAACCTGAAGAAAGAGAATGAGGAGATTTGAGTTTTCCCAAAGCTTATTTCCAGAAACATTTTGCCTAGTCAATCCTTCCTCTTCATACTATAAATTCTGTCTTCCCAACTGTACTGTGTTTTCCGTAAGTTGCTCAGCTCAAATGACTAAGGGTATTTCCAAATAAGTAGGCCACAAAGTGTTTGAGAAACTGAATATAGAAGGAAGCTTTTCAGGTTCTTCCTGATTAGTATTAATGGCACGTGGCTTTGCATACTAAAGTCCAAAATTACGTGTTTTCTGACCTCTGTGTTATTTTTATAAAGATCAGGTTTGCCTGAAACCTAAAAACAAGGTATGCTAATGACATTTTAAATTATCAAAGAAATACTTCTTATAAAATAAAAATAAGACAAAGCAAAGACAAACCCACTTTACAAAATAAAAAGTAAAAATCTGCACTCCCCAAACCCATTCCCAGGAGGCATAGATATTTTTCTATCATAAGCATAAACAGATGGATGGATGGATGGATAGATATGCATAGACAGAGATGTAAGTAAATGTAATGGGATTATCTTCTATATATTGTTCTGCATCCTCCTTGTTTTGTTCAATAAATGACATTTTTCATATAGTACATGTGGAAATCTCATATTTCATTTTGTAAGGAAATCTGCATATTTTTCCATAGTACAGAATTATCATAACTCATCTAATTCTTCCCCCATTTGATATTACAATGAATATCCTTGTATAACCTTGTCCATTTGTGTGAGGACTTAATAATATTAAAAATAACAACTATATTAATAGGTAAGAGTTGAGTGTTTGCCATGTGCCAGGCACCATTCTAAGACAGACACTAAGCACATGTTAATTTCACTTCATTTTTCAGAACAACCTTACTAAGTAATTACTATGACCAACTCGATTTTTCAAATGAGGAAACAATTTATGAAAGTTAAAGGTGGTACAACTAACATGTGGCAGTGTTGAGATTAAAACTTGGCAGTCAGAGCTGGGCACTGTGGTGCTTGCCTACAGTCCCAGCAATTCAGAGGCTGAGGCAGGAAGACTGATTGAGCCCCAGTGGTTCAAAGCTGTAGTACACCATGATTGTGCCTGTGAATAGCCACTGCACTCTAGTTTGGACACTGAGGACAACAGGGTGACCCCTGGCTCTCAAACAAAAAACCAAAAACTTGGGAAGTTTGACTCCATGCTTCTTTTTAAAAATGTATTATTATTATTATTATTATTATTATTATTATTATTATTATTATTTTAGAGACAGGGTTTCACTCTGTCACCCAGGCTGGAGTGCACTGATGTGATCATAGCTCACTGTAGCCTTGATCTCCTAGACTCAAGCAATCCTCCTGCTTCAGTCTTCCAAGTAGCTGGGACTACAGGTGCATGCCACCACACGTGGCTGACTCCATACTTCAAACCACTCTCAACAGAAGTACAATGACTAAGGCCTGGCATAGCATCTCACACCTGTAATCCCAGCACTTTGGGAGGCCAAGGCAGGAGGACTGCTCGAGCCTAGGAGTTTGAGACCAGCCTGGCACATAGAAAGACTCCATCTCTTCCAAAAAAAAAAAATGTTTTTTAATTAGCTAGGCATGGTAATGCATGCCTGTAGTCTCAGCTACTTGGAAGACTGAGGTGGGAGTATTGCTTGAGCACAGGAGTTCAAGGCTGCAGTGAGCTAGGATCACACTGCTGCACTTCAGACTGGGTGACAGAGAGAACCCATTCCTTAAAAAAAAAAAAAAATACAATGGCTGGGTCACCAGGTATGCACATTTGAAGTTTTGAGAGGTACTGACAACTGCTTTCAAAAGATTATACTAATTTATATACCTTTATCTTTTGACGTGCTGCAAACTGTTCACTTGCAAGAAACAATGGCAGCCATACATTTTCTAGCCTATTTTGGACATGCTTCTGGATTTCAACTAGAACAGGTGCATCAAGCTGCTCATGAAGAATCTTCCCCCAGCCACCACTTAAATGCATTACCTAAGAAAATTAAAATGGAAACAGAAACTATTGTGCTTTTTAAAAGAAACACTAATAATCATTAATTCATTCATTCACTACAAAACCATTTGCTGCATCCTGAGGAGTGCCAATTTTCATTTTCGGTATAACATCTCCTGGCTATACTGAGCAGTAATTCCCCTAAAATCAGACAGACAATTGTGGTGTATGTGGTGGTTGTTTTAGATGTATGATTTGTGCTTACTTATGATATATCAAAAAGAACACAGAAGTGAGATTTTTATCCTGTGTGACCACAGCAATGGCATTTTTTTCTCTCCATGGACTCAGTATCTCCAACTGAAAAATGAGGACATTAGTCTATTAGTTTTCTAATATCCTATGAATCTGTGATTCTAGTCAAATTGATCCATTTAAGAATTTTCTTCTGTGGATGAGGAAAATGTGTTAGTTAAAAGACAACCTTGACTCAGATATTATAAATATGTATATTACCAACAAATATTGGGTTGGAGATAGGATGATGGCAGCTGTAGTGCACTATACACCTAGAACAGTGCAGCTGTAGTGATAGCAATGTAGGGCTTTTCCAACAACCTCTAAGCAGAAAACAGAGGCAACAGGAAGAAGAAAAAGGTCATGTTTTATAGACAATAAGTACCATTTGTAAAACACAATTTCTTTGTGATCTAAATTTTCCTTCTGCTTAACTATTGGCTTCAACAAGCTACTAATGGCTTTTTCCTGCCATAACTCATTCTGGTTTCTCCCTGTTTCTGTGTACATACCACTCAAAATTTCTGGATGGCTCAGTGGAACAACTGCCCTTTTCTTAGTTCTCCTTTGAGCAATAATATTAATATAATACCCTACTAATACTATTGTTTTATATAAAAACAAAAAGGAAATCCTCTTCTTAGTCCTCCTTCAATAATATCAACTAAATAATATCAACACTAATATTGTTTCTGCATAAAAACAAAAAAGAAAAGGAAAAAAAAAGACTACCTTGCTAATTAAAGAGCAAATTGGCTGCACAACTGAAATCTGGACTAGCACGATCTTTGTAAAACAATGTGATGCAGACATCCTTAAGTACAAAATACATTTTAAAAGTAATGACAAAGACAAAGAAGGATCATTGGGAAAACTCCTCTGTAGTAAACACATCCATTTGCTATGATAGCAATGGGTGACTTTCACTGACTTGGATTCTCAGCATGTTGTGTGTACTATGGAGGATTCACACAGTAGCATGAGATACCATGAAACCTCACGCAATGGAGCGCAAGCCAAGTAGAAAACAAATGCTTTCCATGTGTTTATTTCATACTTGTGCTTATTGAGACACCCAACCACTTTTGCTAATGTGTCCCAGATTTGTATCTCAAGGAACTAAGGACAAAGCATTTTTGTCAAAGTTGCTTAATCCTAGAATTCCTGCTCCTTCTCACTCCCAAAGACTTCTGCTAATTTCTCCTGTACTCCAAAGATCTAGCTTTTAAATTTGGTATATCTTACTAGTGAAACTCTGAGTTTTTCTTTAATTTACTGAATTTAGCATTAATCTGAAATTTTTATTTTAGTAATATATACCATTAGAATATGTATTCTTATAAACTACCAAACAAAAAATTCATAAGCTATACATTACATCTTTAGGCATGAATGTAATACTAACAAACTTCAAACTATATAAATTATAATAATTGTTTATATTTCAAAAGTATAAAAATTGAGTCATATTTCATGAGCAGTGTTACATAAACACAAACCTACTGCTGAATCCCAATTATATATATACATATATTTTGAGACACATTCTCACTCACTCTGTTGTCCAGTCTGGAGTGCAGGGGCACAATCTCCACTCACTGCAACCTCTGCCTCCTAGGTTTAAGGGATTCTCCTGTCTTAGCCTCCTGAGTAGCTGGGATTACAGGTGTGTGCCACCACACCCGGCTAAGTTTTGTATTTTTGGTAGAGACAGGGTTTCACCATGTTGGTCAGGCTGGTCTCGAACTCCTGACCTCAAACAATCTACCTGTCTTGGCCTCCCAAAGTGCTGGGATTACAGGCGTAAGCCACCGCACCCAGCCCAATCTTATATTGTTGCTGTCAATCTAATGACACTGTAGTTATTTAGTTATTAATAAATTGTGATTAAGGCCATAGGACTTTGGTCCAACAAAATGCTCAAACTGTCCTGGTCAATAAAAATAGTTTCTGGGAAAAATACAATCATAAGGAGGATTTTCTTTTTTTTTTCTTTTATAACATTTGTTCAAGGTTCCATGGTAAAGAGGATTTTCAAAGATCGATTATATTTGGAATAATATCAGTTCAGAGAAGAACAGAAAAGTGGTACAGATTTGGCTTAATGGTTGATAACAGCTGTTTTCCTACATGTTGACAGGTGCAGGGAGCTTGTCCATCTTCTTCACCACTTTATCTTGAGCACCTAGAAGAGTCTGGCATAGTGAAGGCACTCAAATTTATTGAATGAGTCAATGAGTAGGTGAATAAAAGTTATTTTATTCTATAAACTATTTTTTAGAGTAACATATTTTTATACTATATAATATTTGAGTATTAAAGACATTTAATGTATAGATGCTCATAAATACCTAAATAAATATCAAAGGTCTCTAACACATTAGTCATAAGCAAAAGAAAACAAAATAAGAGACTTTCAGGTTGTTGGCAAAAATAGAAATAAAATACCGGTTTTCAAACATCAGTTTAAAAAATAGGTTTGCATGTTGATACCTGGTTCTGCTGATACAGAGAAGCTGGACTGTTGGGTCCAAAGAAATATTTTTTATTAAGGTATTTGTTTTTAATGTATATAGATTTTGCCTCCCTTTGATTTCGATCTCTGTAAGTTATTCTCCGGAGCTGCTCAATGTCTGTCCAGCACATAAGATCCATGCTAAAATGAAAACAAAAACAATGTATAGGTCTTCATATTTATTTCTCTAAATTCCAGCAAACACCCGATTGTTGTTTTGACAGAACTTAGACAGTGGCTGTCTTGACTAGTTGCATTAGATCATGGAAATAATGAACCCAATATTCTATCTCTGATTCCTTTCTAGGCTAGTTAGCTTGACTCTATTATACTCCTAATCCTGGCTAAATATATGAATGATAACAAAGGAATATTAGGATCAGAAAAAAAAATCTATCACCATTATTGGTGGGATCTCAGAGTTCTTTCATTAATTTCATCAATTTCAAAAATAAGAAAATTTCCACATATGTCATGTCATTTGACAAAAGGTCAGATTTAGAATAATCCTCATCTTAATGGGTACCAAAAAATAGAAAGCATAAATAAGGGCCAGGCACAGTGGCTCACGCCTGTAATCCCAGCACTTTTGGAGGCCGAGGTGGGTGGCAGGCAGATCACTTTAATTCAGGAGTTTGAGACCAGCCTGACCAACATGGCAAAATCCCATCTCTACTAAAAATACAAAAATTAGCTGGACGTGGTGGCACATGCCTGTAATCCCAGCTACTGCAGAGGCTGAGGCATGCGAAACACTTGAACCCGGGAGACGGAGGCTGCAGTGAGCTGGGATCATGCCACTTCAGCCTCGGTGACAGAGTTAGACCCTGTCTCAAAAAAGAAAAAAAAAAAAAAAAAGAATGAATAAGACCTACTATTTGATAGCACAATAGGATGACTATAGTCAATAATAACTTAATTGTACAATTTAAAATAACTTAAAGTATAACTAGATTGTTTGTAACTCAAAGGATAAATGCTTGAGGGAATGGACACCCCATTCTCCATGATGTGCTTATTTCACACTGCATGCCTGTATCAGAACATCTCATGTACCCCATAAATATATACACGTACTACGTAGCCACAAAAATTTAAAAAATTAACAGATGAAAAACAAAAAGATAGAAAAATCCTCATTACAATGAAGGGAAACCATATACAGTGAAATTTGGCTCTCAGATCTAATCAGTTTCTGTTAACTAGGGAGAATATTAAAAAGAAAAAATATATTCAATACTTCAGTTTATATTAGATAAATATGTTATAAGGTTCCAAGATTCTGGGTAAAACTACAATGTTTCATTTATATATCAGTTAATAAAAATTATAAAATATTATAATTTCAATATCTCAATGAAATATAAAAAGGACATTTTCCAGAAATAGTAATTAAAATACCAGTCTAGAGAAATGTAAAACAAATAAACAGTAGAAAAGAGAAAAAATAAAGCACATTGGTATTTTAACTTAGCCAATGCTAAAAGTATCAACATTATGTAACCACTTAGAAGAACTATGTGGAGGTTGCTACAATCAAAATGTACTCCATCTTTAAAAAGTTACCTATACAGATTTCAGATGATCATGTTTGTCAGTTTTTATTGCCATGGGTAAAATCTGTTATAGCACCAAATCACTTTTATAATATGTTGAATCAAAACTACTTAGCTTAGAAAAATGTTTTCAGTGAGAAATATATGGTTATGTCCCTTACCTTGAAGAATGAGTCTCAAGAAACTGACGGAAATGTTCAAACTCCAGTTTGTTATTAAGCAGATCACTAAACTTAAAATGTTTGTATTCTGCAGGAACATTATCCCAATATTCTGTTCGTTTAGAGACATTAGAGAGTGATAAAATGCCACTTCCAATTTCACAAGTGGTATCCTGGTGAAACAGTACTTTTCAGAAAAAAAATCTTAAACACAACAAATTGTTTACAATTTTAAGTAGAGAAACTGAAAGAAAAATTAACCATTCGGCCAAGGCCATTTAACAATTCAATGGCAGAAGTGGGTAAAGACTAGAATCTTGTAAAGAATCTGGTTCAGATTCTAACAATCTGGATAAAGAATCTGGTTCAGATTCTAATGTATCAAATTCTGTTCTGTTTATTTTCATTCCATTCCCTTCTTTTCATAAATATTTAGTGAATATTTACTACACAAAGCACTTGCTTGTAAATTAACCTTAATATATTTTTCTAAGTACAGAAGTAACATGCCTTTTGTAATAAGAAAATAAAAATCATACATAATACTACCATTCAAAGATAACCACCATTAACATTTTTTAATACAGCCTTCCAGTCTTACTTATGTATATACATGTAGTTTATAAAAAATGAAGAAAAGTATAACAATAAAAATTAAAAATAAAAATTAAAAATTAAAAGTGAAGATTAGATACTATGATGGTTCCATAGTTCAGCAGATTGAATTCATGAAGAGATTTACAATGTCTGATGTAGTTTTAAAATATAAAGATAGGATTATGTACCTATTTATAGTTTTGTGACCTGGTTCTTTTTCTTAACAATGTTGATCATAAACATAAGACATTCTTTTATAACATAATATTTAAAAGTTATAGAGTAATACAAGTTACTTATCTAATAATACATCCTTCAAATATAATACTAAAATATAAATATAATCACCATATAGAAGTTAATTTTTAGATAATTTTATGACATCTGATGTTTTGTGAACAGTTTATAAGAACGAAAGGGCAAAGGGGAAAAGAGGCTTATTCTTTGAAAGGCCCTTCCTTATACAATTCCTTACATAACTAATTCATCTCCCTATTTGTTTTTATAAAGGATCCATGAGATAAGCCACCAATGTTTTAAAAATTAATTTTCCTTATGTAGAAGGAGTGTGGATAGTGTTATAAAGTTTAGTTCATAGAGTTTACAATACAACCTTATATCATGCTACCTTTATGGATTTTTATGTATCCTTTGCAAGATAGTATTAGTGTATCAAATAGATAACTTCTGGATAAGAATAAAAATTTCAGATAGGCACAAAGAAGAAAGTTTTAAAAAAATCACCTGCAACCTTACCACTCAGAGTTATCTTTAATATTTTGGTGAGTGTCTTTTCAGATATTTCTTTTTATACATATGGATACATGCAGAAACACATATATAATTTTACATAAACAGGATCATACCATACCAGTGTTTCTGTTACAAAAATTTTAATATATCTTAAACATTTTCCAGGTCAATTAACTATCATTTTTATGTAGATGCATAAATTTAATTTTATGGCTTTAAGGATTTATTATGTTTACTTAGCCAATCCAAAAGATGCAACTTTATGAATCAAAGTAACACTTTAATACCCTAGTCAATCCTATGATCTTTTTACCATCTTCCTAAATTCCTTCCCATATTTTTTCTTTATTGATTTCCCTATTGCTGTCACACAACAGTTTCTTTTCTGTTTAGAAAACTTAATTTAACTCCTTTGTAACCTGACAACAAATAGAAAGAGCAGCTGCCATATAGAAAATAACTGATAACATTCAAAGGAATATAACACAGTTGAAGGCTCCAATGTCTAGTCTTAGCCAAGGCAAACGAGTGGCCTGGTTCCCTGTCAAATACCTCATCTGCTTTGTTTTTCTGGCTCCCTTGTCAAATATGTCAATAAGAGGTAACACCTGTCAAATGCAGCATGCTAGGCAAAGGAACAGCAGAAAAATGAAACTGCCTATCCCCTACTCTATAATACATGATCTCCTCACTCTACAGTCTACCCCTGCCCAATACATAAAGTGGTAACCCTCTCCAGGATAAAAAGTTTCTTTTTGTAAGTGGAAGGTTGCCTTACCCCAGCTTTCTTGGAAAGTGTCTCTTTATGCAAAGCCTGTAGCTTTCTGAAGTATGTGGAGTCTAACTGTCGAGTTTCTTCCACCAGCTCCACCTAAAATAAATAAATAAAGCTTGTGACATCAAGAGAATGTATAATTTGCTAGTAACAGTGGGCTGAAAAACAAATACAGTTGGCAATAAAGCAAATTATTTTCAAAGCAAAAGCAGAAAGATAACATAGTTTAAAAGATTAGCTATAGCAGGGTCACACTTCAAAAGGATGCAATACAAAATGCATACATTTCTATGTAATGATATAGTGCCACCAAAGATCATTCCTGCTTTCTGGAGGAATGTAAACTTACAAACAATGCAAATATATTGGTCACATTTCCAACTTTTATTCAATATAACATGATAATAGTCATGACAGCAGATGCCACTAGCTTTAGGAACCAAATAATTCACAGAAACAAGAAACGACCAGACTCCATGTTGTCATTAGTATGTGAGCAAAGGCTTTAAGTAGTAAAGCTGTAGTAAGAGGGGAGACCATCAATCATCAAATAAAACCTCATAGCAGCTTGTCTTCAGAGTTTGTAACGTACTGTTTCACATAGTCAGAAGAACAAGATCATTTTCTATTTCTCTACTGCAGGGGAAAACCAGCTTGACTGAAGAGCTGCCTGAGAACTTTCTGTATTTAATAGCTAGCTTTGGTAGTCTGCTGCGTTATTCTTTTTGGGAAAGAGTCTACAGAATACAGTCAGCTGGGCTTTTAGATAAGTCCTCATACTTCTAGAAGGAAGTTTCTAGAATTAAGAGAGATTTATTTTTCCTCCTACTAAAAACAGTACAATTTCTTTCATCCATTTTATAAGAATCACGACTAATGCTGAAACTTTTCGATTTAGGGAAGTTAGTTATAATTCCAAACCTTTTTTTTTGAAACCATTGCATCCTCTATGGCATACAGTATATTTAAAATAATGACTGGAAAGAATTGTTTTAAACTTCATCTGATATCCAAATTTTCCTACTGTAATAAATGCATTTTTGTAATACAAAGGATGCTATGCTAATTTTTCAGGACAAAGAGAAATCTAATTATTTTGGTCATTGAACTTAGTAAACCATAACAGTTGTTTCAGTCACGATCCAATAAGGTAACTCTATCCAAGGTGCTTTGGTATTAATTTTGTATGACAATCTAAGAAGTTGTTGAGGAGATATGAACAAAGAATAACAATGCAAAGGCAGCAGAGTTCCACCTGAAATGACCTCAGGTACACAGTACATGCATTAACTTAATATAAAAAGTATAGATAGATGGTTTTAATTTGTGATTCAAAATAAATATTTAAATAAATGGCCTCCACCCATTAATAAAATAGTGAAAATACTCAAGCATTGAGGCTTAAAACGACCTCTTTCAGGATGACAAAAGACGTGTTGAAACTTGTATCCAGTCAAGCAGTCTGACCTGATGAACACTGGGGGTACTTTAAAATAGAAGTACCAAAGTCAGAGGATCTACTTTCCACAATACATATGAAACGTTTATGTTTTCCATGCATGTGATAGTAACTGAAACTCATCTAGCATAAAATGAAATAGGTGTTTCTGTTCATCAAAATTAAGGCTACTGCTGAAAAGTAGCAAGAAAGGCATATTTACTTATTCACAGGAAACCAAAACTCAGATTTCTCTATTCTGACATACTTGTACGGAGAGCAAAAAATGACATAAAGTCTTTCATTAGGCAACAATAAGAAAACTGGCAAAAAAACAAAACAAAACAAACAAACAAACAAAAAAACAAGTGATGCCACTGCACTCCAGCCTGGGCAACAGAGCGAGACTCCATCTCAAAAAAATAAAAAAAATTAAAAAATCAAGTGGGTAAATACTTTCCCTGCCCAAATTTTGAGGCTACCCAAATCTTAGCTCTAAATCTTAGGGCCACATGAGACCTTTACCAGTTTTTCTCTTGTGAGTTAACAATGCTGCTTATCGTTGGCAGTAAATCTAACGGTTTTTTTAGTTTTAGTTTTAGTTTTTATTTATTTATTTTTTTTAGACCAAGTTTTGCTCTTGGCGTCCAGGCTAGAGTGCAATGATGTGATCTTGGCTCACTGCATCCTCCGCCTCCCAGGTTCAAGCAATTCTCCTGCCTCAGACTCCCACGTAGCTGGGATTACAGGCACCCGCCACCACACCCAGCTAATTTTTGTATTTTTAGTAGAGACAGGTTTTCACCACGTTGGCTAGGCTGGTCTTGAACTCCTGACCTCAGGTGATCCACCCGCCTTCGCCTCCCAAAGTGCTGGGATTACAGGTGTGAGTATTGTAGTAAACCTGAATGGTTTCACACTCAATTTATCAGTGGCACAGTACCTTTTTATAAGCAATTTGGTCCGATTTTACCATCTTTGTCCATGGTTCAAGAAGGAGGAGAAGGATATATTCCTCTGCTGTGTCAAAAAGGTCTTCAAATGGTGGCTGTATTTTCATATAAATTTCTTTTTTCTTTTCCTGTTGGAGTCCAATGTCAAGAGTGGCAGAAGGAGCAACGTATGTGGCAAAAAGATACTGAAGGAGAAGAGGGAAGAAGGGAAAGGATGTTGAGAGAAGCCACAATGGTTAGCAGATACCTCAGCATAGGCATTTTTTAAAAACTAAGAGAAGGCAAATAAGCCAACGTGATATTTTTCTTGAAAATATGGGTAGAACTACTTAACACGAAGCAATGCATCTATTTGAAAGACTTTGTTTTTCCTTTTGTTTTCCAATTTCTTCATCAGTAATTAGTCAATTTTTCTCAGATTACAAAAATCTGAGGAAGCACTAAGTATTATTACGATAAATTTGAGTTTATGTGCCTCTTTTCTTCCTTTATGTTCACAACATTTCTAACACATTTGTGTTACTTTCCAAAGTGGCTTGAAATACTTTTTTTTGGAAACAGGAGGCAAGAACACACTAGGACTGAAAAGCTGGCTATTAGTCTTTTGGAGAAACAACAGACTACCTGTCCTACCAAACTGAGCTGCAGAGTTCTTAAGACTGTTGCTAATTATCCCTTTCTGCCATTAAGTCTTTCCATCTGGTATCCAATGCTGTGGAACACAAAAGCATAAGAGTGAATGGAGGCCAGGTGCAGTGGCTCACGCCTGTAATCCCAGCACTTTGGGAGGCCGAGGCGAGTGAATCACTTGAGGTCAGGAGGTCAAGGCCAGCCTGGCCAATATGGTGAACCGCCCCCTCCACCCCCCGTCGCTACTAAAAATACAAGAAGTAGCCAGGTGTGGTGGTGCACACCTGTAATCACAGTTACTCAGGAGGCTGAGGCAGTAGTAATTGCTTGAACCCGGGTGGCAAAGATTGCAGTGAGCCAAGATCAAGATCATGCCACTGCACTCCAGCCTGCGTGACAAAGTGAAACTCCATCTCAAAAAAAAAAAGTGAATGGAAAGATATACATAGAACCTCCAGCAAACCTGCCACAAATATCTGTTCCATTCTCTAATTGTCCTGTCTCTCAATAATAGTTACATATATCTGAGAAGCAATTTAATAACATTGTGTTTAAAAAATGTTTGCACACTGGACATTTTAAATCAAGTTTTACTAACAATCTCTAGTTAATTTGTACTTTATGTCAATTTTATTTCACAATACTTAGAATTTGAACCTGATAATATCTAGACCAACTCGGAACAGACAGATACAGATATGAGTTTGTACCAAACAGCAATAGTCTTATTTAAAATAATCTTTTAAAAGAGGTAAAGGGTCCATGTTAACAACACAAGCATTTACTGAGTACTCCATCTACTGCATCTTAGACACTTGGCTAGGTGCTATGTATGCAAAGATTAATGAACAAGAGTCAATGCCTATTCTGAAGAAGCCAATTTGGTGGTGACATGGAGATGAATATCAATGGTTATAACAGGATGAAAAGTGCTATAAGAGAGGTATGTATTATAAATAAGATCTTCAATGATCTTTTAAGCTCGTCTCCCATTAATCATCTTTAAAATTTTACATTCAAATACAAATTTTCTATAATTTCCCTAAGTCTTGCTGTTTTGCCATTTCATACCATTACACATATTGTTCCTTCCATCTTGGATGGCTACACTACCCCACATACCTTGTCTGCTTGATAAACTAATTTAGAGTTTAAAACCAAACATGAGGCCGGGCACAGTGACTCACACCTGTAATCCCAGCACTTTGGGAGGCCGAGGCAGGCAGATCACGAGGTCAAGAGATCGAGACCATCCTGGCCAACATGATGAAACTCCATCTCTACCAAAAATACAAAAATTAGCTGGGCATGGTGGTGCGCATCTGTAGTCCCAGCTACTCAGGAGGCTGAGGCAAGAAAATCGTTTGAACCCAGGAGGTGGAGGTTGCAATGAACCAAGATCATGTCCCTGCACTCCAGCCTGACGACAGAGTGAGACTTCGTCTAAAAAAATTAAAAACCAACGTTGATTTCTCCTCCTCTAGGAAGTTTCACTCACATTCTCCCCCAATAATCACACTTTCTGCTGCTATGCCTATCACTCTATAATGCAGTTATGTATTTATGTGTCTTCTCTTCCAGACTGAGATCCTTGAAGGCAAAGACTGTAGCTTATTCACTGGTGTATCTCCAGTTCCTAGAACTGTTCTTGGCAGACAGTAGATGCCATAAACATTTATTAAAATTTCCAAATCCCTAGAAAAGACTCATTTATGTATTGGACTAGGGAAGGAAATAATTCTAGAAACTCTTCAGAGAGAAGATAATTCTTTTTTTTTTTTTTTTTAAGAGATGGGGTCTTGCTATGTTGCTCAGGCTGATCTCAAACTCCTGGGCTCAAGCAATCTGCCCACCTTGACATCCCAAAGTGCTGGAATTAACAGGTGTGAACCACCATGCCTGCCCTCCAGAAGATAATTGTTAAGCTAAATCTCTAAAGATAAGTTGGAGTCAATAATCAGACAATAGAGGAGGGTTGATGAAAGATGGCCCAAGCAGAAGCAAAACACAGGTCAATGCATGGAGGCCTATGGGAGCTTTAAAACCTATGGAGAGATTTTAGGTTTCAAGTAGATAACACTGGCTAAAGGAAAGAGGTGAATAAGAGAAGATACTTTAAAGGGAGGCAGAAACCAGAGCATGAATATGATCTCTTATCCTTTGTTAAGGAATTTGAATTTTTACCTAAAGATATAATGGGGAATCTTGTAAGGATTTTAACTGAGCAGTGACACTATTGGATACGATAGTTTGAGTAAGATCAATATTTGAAGCAGTTTGGAAGTTATTTCAATAGATAGACAAGAAATTACATGCCACCTTCACCTCTTGCTTGCTTTTTTGCAATAGTCTCTTAACTAGTTTTCCCAGACTACTCTTTGCTTTCTCACAGTCTATTCTTACCACAGCAGACAGAAAAATCCTTTTGTGCAGCACTCCTCTGCTCAAACTCTCTAGTAGCTTCCCATCTCACACATAATAAAAGTCAAAATTCTTATAATTACCTATAAATGGAGTTTTTGGAAGTCTTGCAATGATTAGGAGACAAGGATTATAGTTCAGGACCTGTCAGTGGGGAAGTCCCTGTAAACATCCTAAGCTCTCAAAACACCCTGAGAGCAGGAATGGACTAGATATTGACTCCAGTCTCAAGTTTTTAATGTGCCAAAAGAAAATAACTGCCAACCTATAATTCTATGTCTAGCAAAAACACCTTTCCAAAATAAAAACAAAATAGATGTTATAAATCAACAGACAAAAACAGAAACTTCATCACCAGAAGACCTGTCCTAAATTAAATATTAAATGGAGACTCTAGAGGTGAAATATTAAATGGAGGCTCTAGACAAAAGCAGGATGGACTAGAAAACAATGGAAAGTACAAATATATGGGTAAATATCAATAAATATTTATTGCAAAATAAAATAATAATAATGAATAAAGTCAGAAGAAATAGTAAAAGAGCCTGAGAAACAGAAGTCAGAGAGATAAGAGGTAAACCAAGTCAGAGTAATGCTGCAGAAGCCAAATGAAGAGTTAGCTTAAAGATAGGAGACAGCAATAAATGGTGTTAAGAATATAAATTATACATACACACACACACACACACACACACACACATATATATATATAGACATTAAAGCAACAAAAGAATCAAAGGTGCTGGTTAAAGTGCAATTGAAATGATCTACTGTGAGGTCCATGACACGTAGGAAAGCAAACAAGGTCAAAATCAGGGTAGTGATACAGTAATTTGCAGGGAGAGTATCAAAGAACCAGTGATTAAGATAAGGGAGAAGGGCATGTGGAGTAGTTAAAAGAGAATACTAAAGTTCAGAATATAATAGGCATTCAATAGATATTTGCTGAGTATATAAATGGGAGATGAGTGGCTTTAAGTGAAACAGTGATTTGAAAGGGAAATTTCACAGGTCAAGAATTTAAAGCTGGCAGGGTGTGGTAGCTGATTCTCATAATCTCAGCACTTTGGGAGGCCAAGGTGGGAGAAACATTTGAGGCCAGGAGTTCGAGATTACAGTGAAATATGATGGTGCCATCATACTCCAGACTGGGTGACAAGAGTGAGGAGAGAGACAGAGAGAGAGAGACAGTGAGAGAGAGAGAAAGAAAGGAAAGAAACAGAGAGAGAGAGAGTTTTCTAAAGTAAACTAATAAAAATAATGTCTTAGGTAAATTATGAAACTAAAGATTAAAATTATCAAATTAACAACATTTAAAAATGTAGGATTTGCTCCAATAATTCCAAATTCACTTCAAAGAAAAGAAAATTTAACAGCCTAAATTACTTACACTAAAAATCAGTAGTCAGGCTAAATTAGGGCAGAAATACTTTTTTTAAATATTTTTTTTCTTTTACAGTTCAAAACTATAGTGTAAAAAGATCTGATGTGCTACATATCAAATTCTCCTATGTTGAGCATTCTGGTTAGTACAAGAAAAGTTCTCATATAGAAATCAGGATAACGCCTTTGATTTTTTTTTTTTTTTTTTTTTTGAGACGGAGTCTCGCTTTATCACCCAGGCTGGAGTGCAGTGGTGTGATCTCGGCTCACTGCAAGCTCTGCCTCTTGGGTTCATGCCATTCTCCTGCCTCAGCCTCCCAAGTAGCTGGGACTATAGGTGCCCACCAACATGCTTGGCTAATTTTTTCTATTTTTAGTAGAGATGGGGTTTCACCATGTTAGCCAGGATGGTCTCTATCTCCTGACCTTGTGATCTGTCTACCTTGGCCTCCCAAAGTGCTGGGATTACAGGCGTGAGCCATCGCACCTGACCTGATTTCTTTTTTTAAATGAGAACAGAGAAGAGGGTAAAAGTAGGAAAGAAGTTGAAATGGTGGCTAGGACAACAATGACAGCTGTTAGGATGGTCAGCCTCTGGTGGACGCCTAAATCTACTTCCCTTCTCTTTTACTCTGTCTTGCCTTTACTCTTTCTGTTTTATCTTTAAGATTTAGTGCTAACCTCAATTCCAAGAGATCATCTATGTGTGATTTAGATAGTCTAGTACTGTATCTATACTATGGTGGACACTTCTTGATGCCCTGTTGAAGCCAAGTTTCTGTATATGATTGTATCCAACTGCCTTGGGCTTTTACCTTCTTAAAGTTTGCTTTATGATTTTCTTCAAGGTAAGTTTGTCTTTATTTTACCACTTACCATATTAATAGAACAACTTTCTCTCTCTGACCATAATTTTCATCTATTTGTATCTCTCACCAAGCTTTTCTTCACCTTCAGCACAATCTAAATAAATATGTCCTCTAAGTAAATCATGCACCAGCTGCTTTTACTTTCTTAGACAATTGGGACTGAGAACTGTCCATTATTTCAACTATACTCTTACCAACATCCCTATTTCCTCCCCACTCTACCCTCAAGTTCCTAATAAAAACATCATGACTGACTCCATTATAAATAAAATTCAAAAAAACTTAGCTGCAATCAAAAAGTTTGTTACATTTTTGCTTATTTCTAATCAATGCCATTTCCCATTTTAAAACTGCCATCCTATTTAATGCTCCCAACTGTACTCTCACACTTCTTCACTTTCAGTAGACTTTATCTTCCACGTAACTGGGAAAAACCACTGGTATAAATGCCCTCAACTTTCCTCTCAAGAGCTCTCTTCTAAATCTTTTTATTTCTCTGATGTCTCAAAGGAAGACGTCTTTCCAATCCTAAGGCATTCAGGTGCACTCGACCATGTTCCTCCAGAGCCTGCAACACCAGCTATTTCCTTAGTGCCTTGTTTCTTTAATCTACCTCTCCATTGATTCCATTTGCTTCTTTATGCTACAAAGTTGTTGAAATCTAGTGCCTTTCTCATTCTAAAATGTTTTTCCTGACTCTGTTTTACTCCCTACTTCTTACCCTACTTCTTTCTTCCCTTTCTCTACAAGTCTCCATAGTCACTCCTCAATCTATGGAAGTCTGGCTTCCATGCCAATGACAGTGATCTCAAAGATCACTAAAAACCACCTAATCGCCAATTCAATAGCTTCTTTCCTTAATCTTCATTCAACCTGATCCCTTATGCAGCTTTAATACTGCATAATATAATTATCTCCTCTCTCCTTTACTCTCTTTCCTCTGACTTCGCCAACCCTTTCTCTTGATTCTCTCCCTGCCAATTTCTGCTGCTTCTCAGGCTCTTTGCTGATTCCTTTTCCTCCATTCCTCCCTTAAAAGATGACACTTACTCAAGTTCCATGCTCAATTACACCTTCTCAGTTCATGCCCCTACAGTTTCTCACAGGAGGCAAGCACTCCCTCACAGGAGTTTTGTACTCTGCACTCTATCGCTTCTATGCTCTCTACCCTCATCTTCTTTTCGCCTTTCACTGAGCTTCTATTCATCCTAAAGACTCAGCTTCCATGGCTCCTGAAGTCTGGCTTAAGAATCCTTCCTGTGTGTTCCCATGGACCCTGTACTTTTATGTTTTTCCCACTGGACCCTACACTCTACAAAGAGACTGTGTCTACTTTGTTTATTACTGTATCCCTAGCATCTGGCATAATGTGAAATTTAGAATAAGTAGATGAATGAAAGACTTCACCTAGCTCCAAAAATTTAACAGTCAATCAATGTGGAAGAACTCCATATACTAATGCTAATAGCTTTACACTAGATTTCTTTCCTGAACTCAAAACCTTTGCTTTTAGCAGCCTACTTGTTATAGCCACATGAATATCTTCCAGACCCTCAAGGACTCAATAATATAGCAAACTATCCCTTCCTAACTTCTAAAGCCTCTCCCTTCCTCCTGTGTTTCCAGGTTTCTTTTCTTTTTTTTTCTTTTCTTTTCTTTCTTCTTGAGATGGAATCTTCCTCTGTCACCCAGGCTGGAGTGCAGTGGTGTGATCTCAGCTCACTGCAACCTCTGCCTGCCAGGTTCAAGTGATTCTTGTGTGTCAGCCTCCTGAGGAGCTGGGACTACAGGCACGCACCACCACCCAGGCTAATTTTTGTATTTTCAGTAGAGACAGGGTTTCACCATGTTGGCCAGGCTAGTCTTGAACTCCTGATCTCAAGTAATCTGGCTGCCTTGGCCTCCCAAAGTTCTGGGATTACAAGCGTGAGCCACCATGCCTAGCCTCCAGTTTTCATTAATAATACCCATTTATAGTACAATTTTTGACTCTTCCCTGCGCTCCCCTTTTTTATTCTCAAATGCAAATCCTATGACTTTAATCTCTCCAATGAAACAAGGAGAAACTAACAAAAACAAATATAAAAATATCAGGAGGAAATAAGTAGCATCACTTCCATCTCAAGAAACATCATAAAACTCAGTTTTCTTACCAAGCAAGGCCAGACCTTTCCCAGGTTACTGTCTGCTACCTTTCTTCCTGACCTCACACTCATATTTCGCCCTAGCCATAGGGGTTCATGCATATTATTTAGCTACATAGTCTGCAGCCTCTAGGATCTATATCACTGGGACAGTCATGTGTCCCTACTCTAGTCTAAGCCTACTGTCTTTGCATAATTATTAACAGTTTAATTCTCAAAAGCATCTGGGTTTAGATGATAAATTATATGGTTCCTCCATATTTAATTGTCATCAGTTAAATTCTGAAGTTTCTCTAAAACAAGACTCCTAGAAACACTTGACACATATTTAAAGCTGAAAATAAAGCAAAGAAAAGCAGAAGATGTTCCATGATAAGAAACAGACATTTGTCTAATTCTCAACCATATTAATTGAATAGCTATTCTCAAATGCCAAAATCTCAAACCAGAAATATGTAATTTAGAACTTGGGTTGACACTTCACAGACTTTCCTGTTAAAAATAACCAAACTAGAGAGGGGAGGGGAAGAAAAAAGAAATGAACTAAATGATTGCACTTGAATGTAGGTATTAATTTGCCCTCCCACTTTTTATTTTTTTGCTTCCTCACGTTTATTGAATTATTGTCACCCAAACAATTTCTCTTTGTTCAAGAGTATCAACCCCCCATCTGACAACCAGCATAATCCTTAAAAATAATACGCTCTCCTGCTGGGCGAGGTGGCTCACGCCTGTAATCCCAGCACTGTGGGAGGCCGAGGCAGGCAGATCACGAGGTCAGGAGATTAAGACCATCCCACCTAACACAGTGAAACCCTGCCTCTACTAAAAATACAAAAAAGTAGCTGGGCGTGGTGGTGGGCACCTATAGTCCCAGCTACTCGGGAGGCGGAGGCAGGAGAATGGCATGAACCCAGGAGGCAGAGCTTGCAGTGAGCCAAGATCGGGCCACTGCATTCCAGCCTGGATGACAGAGCTAGACTTGGTCTCAAAAAAAAAAGAAAAAAAGAAAAAGAAAGAAAGAAAGAAAGAAAGAAAGAAAGAAAGAAAGAAAGAAAGAAAGAAAGAAAGAAAGGAAGGAAGGAAGGAAGGAAGGAAGGAAGGAAGGAAGGAAGGAAGGAAGGAAGGAAGGAAGGAAGGAAGGAAGGAAGGAAGGAGGAAGGAGGAAGGAGGAAGGAGGAAGGAGGAAGGAGGAAGGAGGAAGGAGGAAGGAGGAAGGAGGAAGGAGGAAGGAGGAAGGAGGAAGGAGGAAGGAGAAAGGAGAAAGGAGAAAGGAGAAAGGAGAAAGAAGAAAGAAGAAAGAAGAAGAAGAAGAAGAAGAAGAAGAAGAAGAAGAAGAAGAAGAAGAAGGACACTCTCCCTACATCCCTGATTCCTTACCAGTCTTTTTTTTTTTTTTTTTTAAACAGGGGCTTGCTCTGTCACCTACGCTGAAGGGCAGTGGCCTGATCTCCGCTCACTGCAACCTCTGCCTCCTGGGCTCAAGCAATCCTTTTGTCAACGTTCATCACCATGCTCCACTAATTTTTTTAAAATGTTTTGTAGAGACAAGGTCTCATTATATTGCCCAGGCTGGTCTCAAACTCCTAGGCTCAAGTGATCCTTCCCTCTTGGCCTCCCAAAGTACTGGGATTACAAGCATGAGCCACTATGCCCAGTCCTTTATTGAAAAATCACAGAACTGGAAGCATTAAAAAGGGGCTTGTGAGGTCATCCAATCCATGGCATCCCAAGCCTACACTACACACATTTATTGCCTTTTGTTGAAGCTGTCTCCGCTGTTCCTCACCTCTCCAGGATGGTAGAGACACATGCGGTTAAACGAGTAAGGATGAGAAAAGTGAATTCGGTTTGTCAATTCTTTATTAGCCCAAACAGTAAAATTATTGTACATTTAAACTGAATTATGGTACTAAAATCTGAATATGTCTTTCTAATAATCCAAGGCAATCTATAAGTGGATAACTTATAGATTGTTATAATCTATAAGTTATAGATTATAGATAACTAACTTATAGATTGTTATAATCTATAAGTGGGTAACTGAGTATATATATATTTAGTAAATAAAAGATATTGTAATTGTATATCTAAAACAAAAGTTTAAAAAGCTAAACAACACACTTAAAATCTTTATAAAGATGATAAAATCATTTTAAGTTGATATAAATTGACTTTAAGATGAAACATAAAGATTATGCTTTTTGATATGTAAATCATATAGCCTGATTATGGGTTAGAAACATTGTTTAAATATCCAAATCATTTGCTTTTTTTACTGGCCACCCAGTTCTTCCTTTCTAGCCACAGAGTAAATAACAACGCAGCTCATGTTAGAGAAGAAACTGCTCCCTTCATATTCCAGTCAGCTACTCTGATTCACATTCAAGCAGAGATTCACTCACACACAGCTGTGGCCAACAGGAGTCCAATTTAAACATTAACCTATGATGCTTTAACAACCCAGCAGGAAAGTTTTTGAGAAGGGATACAAGCACTGCCTGTCTGTGATCAAAGTGCCTGGCACTGCACACAACATGACTCTAAGCCTCATCTCTCCTGGAGACACTCAAAGGTTATGTAATCAGGAAATGCACAATGCACTGCTTGCCCTGCACCTCTCTACACCTGTGCCTGTGACTCACTTTCTTGGCATCTGTATCAAAAAAAAAAAGAAAAAATAGTAATGCCTGCCCCTAAAAAATCTTTTACAGTCTTGAAATTCTGGGAGTTTTCTTGCCTAACTGAACTGTCAGTATTACCCGAGAGTTAACAAGACTAGCAAGAAAAAAAGATGTAGCATGGATACCATGAGACAGAGGAGCTGAACTGGAAAGCAGAAAAAAAAATGGAGAAAAAAATTAGGATAAATGAAGACACACACACACACACACACACACACAAAATAGCAGGGGAAGAAAAACCGTATTTTGATTAATGTTTTGCTTTCTAAATGGTGTTAAAATGAAGAACAATGTTTAATTTATTTTTAATACATATTAGTTTGCTGACATTACTGGGGGAAGAAGTGAACAAATATTCCTGTTTGCCTCTTCAAGGAAATCTCAGCTGCTTCATTAATTAGAGACAATATCCTCTATATAATACCTGCATTGTACTATTAATACATATGAGATAGCTCAAACGATTTTAAACATGACATTTCCCATTGCAATTTATATTTTTCCAACACTATGATATTTTTCATGCAAGATTTCCACACCACTTAATAGTTTTCAAAATCATTTTGAAATTATGTGTTAATAAGCATATTCTTGGATAGAAGTGAATCCCAATCTTCTTTCAAATGTATCAAAATGCATGCCAGGCTTACTTTTCCCACATTAATGTTTTCTTATTGAATGATAAGGTCTAGATAAACATACCTGAGAAATGAAAATTGTGTGTTTATTGAACTTATTCTTGTTTTTAACAATGTCAAAAGCAAAAAAATAAAAAAAAGGAAATATTTTCCACAATTGTCTGTACTATTTGGATTTCTCTTTGTATCAAAGGCTAAATGATGACAGCTATGGGATTAGATTCCAACTAGCATACTGTAGAAGCACCCAGCAAAGTATTCTCACTGTGCCAAAGGTGAGCACAGGCTTTGGGAAGACATCTTTTCCATAAATAGGGGCCATTTGATGAGCTACAGCTTGACACTTATCTGCGTTCCAATGAAAACAAGAACAATTTCTCTGCAGCCTTAAAAGGCAAAGTCAGAAATAATACCAAATGTTGTAACACATGTGTTGATTTGTTATGTTACATTTCAGCTGTTAGTTATGTTAATGGAACAGTTTCACATACTTCATTTTGATGTATTTATTTTAATGATCATGTGTATGTATCTTGCTACGATTGCCTGGTAACACTGATTACATGATGTTCTGCTGTCACCACCAGGCCAGGACTGGAAGTAAGAAACGTAAAACTTTGGAACTGTATGACTTAAAATGAGTCCCTCAGTACATGAAGAATAAAATGTATTCAAAACCTATATATTGTGAGATCTTAATACTAGTTGACAGCACATCTCGTAAAGCATATTACCAGATTAACTAAAATTGGTGACATTTTAAAAGTAGACTTCCAATATAGTATTCCAGAGATTAGGAGAAAACGTTCATGCTTCAGCATTTTGTATCACTAACAAGTTCATTTTTTTAGACCCATTACTTGACTACAAAAGTAAAGGAGGGAATTCTAATCATGTAATTAGTAAGGCAGCAGAAGGCATTTTAATATATATCTTTCACATTCTTCTAGTAATTTTCCAAGATGCTCACCAAGACAGTATACAAACTATAAAGCCAAAGTCATCTGCTGTCGCAAAAAATGTTCTTTCTTTCTTTTACTTTTTTTTTTTTTTTAAGACGGAGTTTCACTCTTGTTGCCCAGGCTGGAGTGCAATGGTGCAATCTTGGCTCACCGCAACCTCCGCCTCCGATGTTCAAGCGATTCTCCTGCCTCAGCCTCCTGAGTAGCTGGAATTACAGGCACCTGCCACCATGTCCAGCTAATTTTGTATTTTTAGTAGCAACGAAGTTTCTCCATGTTGGTCAGGCTGGTCTCTAACTCCTGACCTCA
The DNA here is from genome assembly GCF_043159975.1 of Macaca nemestrina. Lineage (NCBI taxonomy): Eukaryota > Metazoa > Chordata > Mammalia > Primates > Cercopithecidae > Macaca > Macaca nemestrina. The sequence goes on along the minus strand of NC_092132.1, from coordinate 45,431,775 downwards.
GGTGATCTGCCCGCCTCGGCCTCCCAAAGGCTGGGATTACAGGCATGAGCCACCGCTCCCAGCCGCAATTTTCTTCTACTTACCATCAGGTAGCACTAGGGTTCTGCCTGATGGACTGACAGCGTAGTATCAGCAAAGACTTAGCCAGCCCCTGGGAAAAAGAGATATTCCACAAAAGCCAAGGCACTATTTCATACACTCTAAAGACAAAAGAAGAAAAAGCCTTTGGCTACTGAAATATACAAAGCTTTTTTATAAGCTCCTTCATGAAGTTCACAGTAAACTGCAGGACCTGGTGATTCTGGAGGAGAGATGATGTGCCTTCTTTGGTAAGTGTGAGTGGTTCATAAGTAGTCTCCAAAAGGTGGAAGAAACTTTTTAAAGGTGAAGAGTCAGGGTCTCCAGCTGTAACATTAGAGAAAAAATGGAGAGGATTCACAGTGATGCTTTTCTTGTTATTACTTCTCTTCCTCCCTTATAAGCAATGGTCTACTGGAGCCAGCTTGTACCAGCTCACAAGAGCCGATTCATAAATATTCAGGAATTTTGTGAGTCAGTTGTTAAACTCTGTCATTACCAAAAATTAAATCACATAAACTTACAATTAAAGAAATTATGATTCAGTCCAGTCCAGAGGCCTCAGGAAAAAAAGAAGTTATATTAAAAACAAAAATAACGACTACTCAAAACTCATTATTTCCTGTTGATTTTACTGTTTTGCCATTAATATTACCCATGGTCTTGAGGTGTATCTGTATGGGGGAAATACTATATGATGGGGTGCTACTGCACATCTCTTCCCAACTCTGCATTCAGTGACGTCATGTTGGCAGCTTGAAATCATCCATGGTGAGAGTATTTATACCCAGAGATCAGCAAATGCTACAAATCGGAGCTGCTTTTTCCCCTAGAGATCTGGTTGTTGAACATTTGTCATCATAGCACTGATTATAAGGCAAATATACTTCTCTTCCTATCATGATCATTAAAGAAAGAGAAATAAAGTAGGAAAAAACAAATGACACCAGCTACTTCAAATATTTACTGGCAGCAAAGCTACATACCAGTATATACCAAGTCATACCAGATTATGCCAATTTATAACACAGTTTACTTACATACTCTGTTTAACAGACATCCATTTAAAAAATATATACAGTAAAGGCCCTGTTAATAGTTAAGAGTAAAGCTGAACCAGAAGAGGAGGGTCAACAGCTTTTCTTTAAAATTGTTTGTTTACATTCTGAGTAGTCCTTATTTAGAAAAGGTCAAAACTAAGTTTCAAGTATTACATTTATCTTCAGCCTGATAAATTAATCAGTTTAGTGGGCCTGATGAGAAAGTATTAGCTTGGCCTGATGAGAAAGTACAAAGAACATATTTGAAGAAGAAACATTAAAGCATTATGAGAAATAGAAATGGTACTAATGGATCTTGATTCAGTGTCTGGACCCCAAAGAAACCAAAATCACTTCACAGATCATCTTAAACACAACAGAACAGATGTCCACTAAACTGTAACAACAACAAAAAAACCATATTGCTGTAAGTGATGGCAAATAGCAAAGTAACATGGGATCTGCTCAACTGGGCTCAATAACTCTATGCTTGGAGTTCATATAAAGCAATGAGATGAACTGTACTCCTGGAAGCTAAGGGTGAAAAATGAAAAAAAGAGTCCCCAGAGGTGTTTATAAAAGAAATATAAATGCCGTGATACAGGATACTTTCAGAAATCACAAAACATTTACTTCAGCAAAAACAGAAGTCTGTTTTCATAACGATTCACAGCTCGAGCAGGCATAGGACATTATTATCTGAGTTCATATGAGGCAGAAAAAGAAAATAACAAGCAAGTTCAAGCAATCCAATCTTTTTTTCTGCAAAAGAGGAAAAAATGATGATTTCTAATGGCCTCTCACATCCCACTAGGAGCTCAAAAACATTACTGAGGAGCTATGCCGAGAGGGAATAAATTACAGATGGAGCTTTCCACAGATGGATTTTCATGTGAAGGACCTTGGATTTTTCAACTAGGACTCTTAAAGATGGGATCTAAGGATTGCAACATCTTGATACCAAGAGGCAAACTACTTCAACACAAGATGGACTCGTACAAAAAAAGATAATGATGACAAACTAGAATTTTTGTCAATTGCTTAGACCCTACTAAAAAGAATTCAAAGCAAATGAGAACCTAAGAAAATGCCAATAGGATAAAAAAGTAAAACAATTTGAATCATTTGGGACAGAATAAAAAATCAGAAGGGGAAAATAGAACGTGTTAAGAAAAGATGAGAACAAACCAGGAACAAAAAAAGCTAGGCTTTTAAGATAGATTTGGGTCATTGCTTAAGACATTTTAAGCAAAATCAATTGAGTGCATGATGAAATAAAATAAACAAGCACACAGAAAAAAAAAGTTATTACTATATAGTTTAAGGCAACCTAAGGAACAAATAAAGGTTTTATTTTATAAATTTTTGGATTTGTATTTTAAAAAACCTTTCACTGACAAAAGCAAGATATACATTTAAACTAATGGAATTATTTAACTTCTATTAATAAATAATTTCTTGGAAATCAGTGAACCAAAAAAATTCTTTATTTATTTATTTATTTTGAAATAGGGTCTCACTATGTCACCCAGGTTGGAGTGCAGTGGCACAGTCTCAGTTGACTGCAACCTCTACCTCCCAGGCTCAAGCCTAGCCTCCCGAGTAGCTGGGACTACAGGTGCACACCACCACACCAGGCTAATTTTTGTATTTTTTTGTAGAGATAGGGTTTTGCTATGCTGCCCAGGCTGGTCTCAAACTCCTGGGCTCAAGTGATCTACCTGCCTCGGCCTCCCAAAATGCTGAGATAAATAATTCAATTTAAAAAACATGATTATATTAAAATTCCTGGCTTGAGAAAAAAAAAAAAAAAAAAAAACCTGTTTCACCAGTATAATAATCTATGCTAACAAAGCACACAAGACTGATACATGAAACCAGAGTATCAAGTGATTGCTTTACAATGCAAAATGAGAAAATCAACCATCATTAAGATTGTAGGTCTATGTTTACCAGCACACAACCTTGGAAAACAAGTTTACATGGTCAGAATAAGTGAAGGTAACTGTATGAGCCCTGTGAATATTCCCTCCTTCAGGATCTATCAAGCTGACTAGATGCAAGGAGCAGACAGCTCAGGACAGCTCTTCAAGAGCATGTCAAGGTCTGCCTCTGAGACACTACACCTTCCGGGATGCCACTGCCAATGTCTCTTCATGAGTGAGACGTTCTTTCTTTTTCTTTTTTAAGAGCTAGGGTCTCACTCTGTCACCCATGCCGGACTGCAGCTGGAGTCCACTGGTACAATATAGCTCACTGTAGCCTCCAATTCCTGGGCTCAAGTGATCTTCCTGTTTCAGCCTCCCAACTAGCTGGGACTACAAGCATGGACCACCATACCTGGCTAATTAAAAATTTTTTTTTGTAGAAATGGGGTCTCACTACGTTGTTCATGCTGATCTTGAACTCCTGGGGTCAAGTGATCTTCCCACCTCAGCCTCCCAAATGCTGGGATTACAGGTGTGAGCCACTGTTCCTGACTTGGAAAATTCTTTCTTTACATGTGCTGGCATCTTCATTACAAATCTTGCAGGCCTGTGAAGCCCTTCTGTCTCTAGACGGCTGCTCATATCTGTTCTGATTTATTACACATTCATTTCCTAGTTTAAATTGCAAAAAGCAACCATATTTTTAGGTTCCTTGGGTGAAGTGGGAGGGGACAGGGAGATTGCATTGCTGCTCCAATGCAATTTTTTAAGAGCTCCCATTTTTGTTGTTGTTTTTTGTATTTTTCCAAGAAAGAGTCGCTCTGTTGCCCAGGCTGGAGTGCAGTGGCGCGATCTTGGCTCACTGCAACCTCCACCTCCCGGGTTCAAGCACTTCTCCTGCCTCAGCCCACCGAGTAGCTGGGATTACAGGTGCGTGCCACCACATCCGGCTAGTTTTTGTATTTTTAGTAGAGATAGGTTTCACTATGTTGGCCAAGCTGGTGTCGAACTCCTGACCTCGGATCTGCCCACCTTGGCCTTCCAAAGTGCTGGGATTACAGGCGTGAGCCACCACACCCAGCCAAGAGCTCCTTATTAAGAGTAAACTGGAAAGACAGAATGTTGATAATTGCTGAAGCTGAGTGAAGGTATATGGGGGCTCATTAAACTGTTTTCACATAAAATTTTTCTTAAAGAAATAAAAATGCTCGGCTGGCTGTCATTTCCAAATAATCAATGACTATCTTTAATTAGGTTTATAATATGTTGTTAAGAATATAAACATGCCAATGAGTTCATGAATTTTTCAATACCTATCACAGCACCTTTTATATGGCACCTTCAATCCTGAGCATACAAGCTAAACAGAGCAGAATGTCTTCATGGACCTACAGTTTTGTGGAGAAAAAAATATTAAAGGTGATATTTGACATTTAATGTTCATAAAGATAGTTGAAGATATTAAAGTGAAAGATTAAACAAGGTGATAAACAGATACTCTTTCTTCTAGAGATAATAATAAGAAAGCAATGGCTTAGAAGTTAAGAGTACAGGGTCTGGAGTCAGAATAGTTGGTACTAATTCCAAGTTCACCAATTGCTAAATGGATGGCATTAGGAAAGCATTCAACTTCCCTAAGTCTCAGTTTCCAAAGCTATAAAATAAAGATACCAATCTACCCCTTAGGATTGTCTAGAATTAAATAAAATTATCCATATAAAGTTATTACCACAGAACCTAACAGAAACATTAAAGAAATGTCAGGTATAATAGATATCGGTGGTTCAGAGAAGTTCGGGTGTTCGCTTTTCTGGAAACAAGAGGATTAAAAGAGGATCTAAAAATAAATAAATAAATAAGGATCTTTAGAGATCGTTTTTTGGTCTATAAACCTATGGTATTCAAAAATCTTAAGACTCTATGGGTAACTGGTGTAAACATCAGGAAGTGGGGGATGAGTGGGTAGCTACAAGCCAGAAAGCTGGCTGCTGTGCTTGTTCTTCCTGAATCCACTTCACTAGCAAACATGACAAAATGCGATGCAACACGAGAACCCTGCTGATTCTGTGCTCAGTGATTCACAGTGTTCAGGAATCCAAGCCTGACCGCTAATTGGGACACCATCTCTCTGGTAACAAAAACAAATAATGTAACAAAGCCTGAATAGTAATTGCCCAGTACTCCAGAAACAATTGTGAAGACACCAAAATTTACCATAAAGCTATAAAGAGGTACATGATTTTCCACATTGAATCACCAGCCAACCTCACCCCTCACCTATGCCCATTCATCTTTTAGAAAACAGAGCTTGATTCTTAATGCTGCTGCTGAGTAGAGAAATAATGAGCTCTGTTGGTGCACCTGAAAATACACCATCGGCCTAGAGAAGGAGAACTTAGCTCGTGACACTTTAATGAAAATGTCAGGACCACCCTGAAGTATTTAGGTCCTGTAAATGCCAAGTAAAGAGAGGAGCTAAACAATTAAGGTAATGGATGAGAGTGAGCAAAGGGAAAATAAAGCTGATTATCAGAGAAAAATCTTCAACACTGCCCCTCTTATGCCATAAAGTTTTTCCAAAGGAATTTGTGATTACACCCAAGGTTTTGGGTGTTACCTCAGACTTCACTGGAAAACACTGTAAGAACAATGCAAATTTTATGGGGGAGGAGCTACATGGTCTTATCTGTTTTTTTCTCTCTCAATCTTTCTAGGGTTCTCTGGAAAAGTAGGCAAAAGAAAGCACATTCTTGACCCTTGATAGAAAGAATGCTTGGGGGGCTGCCCCTGTGCTTTGTTCACCAAGGTGTTCTCAGCACCAATCACAGCATAGGGTATAGCAGGTGTTTGGTAAATGTTTGCGGAAATAGCAATAACATGTTTAGGCTAGGAAAAATATGTGCTCCTAATTGCTGGTCTAACTGCTATTCAGTTTATATTGATTTACTAGTTTGTACACTATAAAAGCAGGAGCAAAGGGGACAAATACATAGACATACTCAGAGAACCTTAAGGCAGGGCTACAATGCACAACCTTGTATGAACATCATTTGGATCCACAGTGTGTCTCAAATCACCTAATAGGAGACTGAAATGACCTGGGGCCAGAGAGGATAATGACAGCAATAAATAATTACTAAATAATTTAATGAATTCTGCATTACAATTACATCACAACTTATGGGCTTTCTAAAAACATCAATGCACAACACAGATCTGGTAACATTCACTGACTCAGCTTTTGTGTTTTCTTTTTCTCTTGTGAAATTTTGCAAACACAAGAGTAAACGGGCAACAGTACTATAAACCCTGGGTAAATAGTAGAAGTCTTATTGGGCAAGGGACCCATCAAGTGACTTCTTCATAGAAATAGAAGGAGAAACAACAGGAGTCTCTCACTAGAGCATTACAGCAGGGTATTTTCAAGCTGTCATATCATTGGGTGGAGATGTCAGCAGCAGGACTTGCAAATGTTAAAGTTTCATTTGGCTATGGCTGAAGATACCAGAAAGATGTAAAACTGATTCTGAAGTTAATCTGAATAAAATAGGACAGTGTCCTATGAAGCATAAGACTAAAGGACAGCAGCTTTTGGCTCAAAAATGAGAAAAAAGGAAACAGTTCCCTTATTTGAAAAAGGTATTTGAAAAGAAGCTGATGACTTAAAAAGAAAACAAAACAATAACCAACTGTTTTCTGCCAGCAAAGAGAGAAATAATTTCATTATCAGTTAAGACGCTATTACCTGGTTGGGCATGGTGGCTCATGACTGTAATCCCAACACTTCGGGAGGCTGAGGTGGGAGGACTGCTTGAGTGCAAGAATTCAAGACAAGCCTGGGCAACATGTGAGACCCTGTCTCTACAAAACATTAGCTGGGGCTGGTGATGTGTCTGTAGTATCAGCTACTAGGGGAATCATAGGGGGCACCGAGGTAGTAGAATTGCTTTGAGCCTAGGAGGTTGAGGATGCAGTGAGCCGTGATCGTGAGCCACTGCTCTCCAGCTTAGGTGACAGAGAAGCATGACCTTGTCTCAAAAAAAAAAAAAAAAAAAAAAAAAAAAAGAGAGAAACATTATTATCTGTTTTAAATATGACTGAAGTGCTTCAGTAATTATCTCCTTCCCCCACTAGAGAGTGAAGCTTCTAAGTCAAGAACTTTGTCCTAATCATCTTTCTATCCACAGAACATTACTTGGCACATAGCAGGTTTCTCAGTGAATGTTCATTAATAAGTAACTGAATATTATAAAGGAGATTCTTAAAAGGTTGTGATTCAATGTAGTATATTTTATTTCATTTTATGTATTTATTTATTTTGAGACAGAGTCTCATTCTGTTGCCCAGGCTGGAGTGCAGTGGCATGATCTCAGCTCACTGCAACCTCTGTCTCCTGGTTCAAGTGATTCTCCTGTCTCAGCCTCCCGAGTAACTGGGAATACAGGCATGCACCACCACATCTGGCTAATTTTTGTAGTTTTAGTAGAGATGGGGTTTCACCATGTTGGCCAGGCTGGTCTCGATCTCCTGACCTCAGTTGATCCACCTACCTCGGCCTCCCAAAGTATTGGGATTATAGGCATGAGCCATCACGCCTGGCCTAATGTACTATATTTTAATTTAAGTTATATTGTGGAACTGTATATCCACTCTAGTTTCTTCAAATTCCCATTTTCCTTCCTCATTATCTAGGTAATTGATAGAACCTTAAATATTGACCCTAATAATACTGTTTATTCCATTTAGTGCTCTGTTCTACCTGTATATGATCTTGTAAAATATATATTAAAAATAAATTTTATAAATATATATATAGTCTTTTTTTCACTCCACATTTTACCTTGTGTATAACCCTTCATAGGCCTTGGTAGATGTGAGGGGTCTTAGTGTCACTTTTCGCCTCTAAGGGCCCAGGGCCTTGTCTGTGCCTTGTGGCTCTTATAACCCACACTCTTGGTTTATCCATGACAGTCCCATTGTCAGCTCATGCTTTTCACTCTGGTTCTCAGTACACTTCTTAACCATGGTCCCTGGTGATATCCCTTACTATCTCGGCCATGCACTTAAAAGCACATTTGTTATATTTTAGCCGGCATTTCCAGGTATTTTTTAGACGAAGAGTTTTCAGGTAATCTAGGCTGCAAAGATACCAGAAAAGGAAATCTCTGCAAGAAGCAGTCACATGTTCCCTTATTTAATGCCCATAGTAAGTACCAGAAAAGCAAGCTTCTTCACACCTACTAAACCTAGGAGACAAAAAGGAAAAAAAAAAAAAAAGCCTTGCTTCTATTGGCCTAGGCTTTTTATAAAAGAAAGAAAACAACATATCTCCTGAGAATTCGCTATCGTGAGTTTACTATTATGTGGGCTTCATGTTCAAGTTTATACTTGGCTAATTTCTCATCTTGGAAATGATTACAAAATGTGCCTACCAGAAAGAGCATAGATTAAAAAAACCCACTAAAGAGCTCATAATTCAAAATTACAAAACACATCAGAAAAGAATCCACCATGTCAGCAGAACTAATAAATAGCAGAATTAGTTCTTCCAAGAACTACAAATTACAGAATTATTGAATACTATAGCAACCAGGCTCTAGGGTGGCCCCCATGAAAACAGTATCTCCTGGTATTCATACCTTTTCATAACCCTCTACCACCAAGTAAGGGCATAACATGTGGCTGCTTCTAATCAAGAGAATATAGCAATGGTGATTATTTGTATGTGATTACATGTATATGGTTACATTACATAAGATAGCAATGCCTGTCTTGCTAAGAAACTCTCCCCTTTGCTGGTTTAGAGAAGCAAACTGCCACATTGTGGGCTGCCATATGGAGAGGGCCATATGACACAGAACTAAGGGTGGCCTCTAGCTGACTGCCAACAAAAATCTGAGGCCATCAGTCTAACGATGTGTTACCCTGATGTCCAATCCAATTCTGATGCTAGAAACTGAATATTGCTAACAACCATGTGAACACTGAAGCAGATCCTTCCCCAGTCGAGCCCCAGATGAGATACTAGCCCTGGCTGAGACCTTACAGAGAACCCAACAAAGCTGTGCCCAGAATCCTGACCTACATAAACTATGAGATAATAATGTGTATTGCTTTAAGTCACAAATTTTGTGATAATACTGTTATGACAGAAGCTACAAACTATAACACATGTTTAAAATGATTAAAGACATCAAAAAAGAAACCATGGTGGCTCACGCCTGTAATCCCAGCATTTTGGGAGGCCAAGGCACACGGATCAAATGAGGTCAGGAGTTCAAGACCAGCCTGACCAACATGGTGAAACCCCATCTCTACCAAAAATACAAAAAATTTGCCAGGCATTGTGGTGCATGCCTGTAATCCCAGCTATTTGGGAGGCTGAAGCAGGAGAATCGTTTGAACTGGGGAGGCAGAGGTTGCAGTGAACCAAGATCATGCCATTGGACTCCAGCCTGGGCAACATGGCGAAACTCCGTCTCAAAAAAAAAAAAGAAAGAAAGAAAGAAAGAAAAGAAAAGGAAAAAAAAAGAAACCATGGCATGTGTACACCTATGTAGAAAACCTATATGCTCTGCACATGTATCCTGGGACTTAAAGCAAAATAAAAATGTTTTTAAAAGAAATTTTAAAATGAGGAAAAAGACCAAAAAACCCCAGGAAATTTTGTAAGACACAAATATAATGTTTAATAATACAAAAACATAATCTTAAAATGACTTAACTCAATGGGTAAGTTAAAGAGCAGAATGAAATCTGAAGAATATATGAACTGAAAAACAGTACAAAGAAAATTGATCTATTTCAATCTAAAACATACAACACAGATATTCAAAGGTGGAAAAACCTGAAACAGAGGTTAAGAGTGACATGAAATATATAGTCATGTGCTGCATAAAATTGTTTCAATCAATGGTGGACCACATATACAATGGTGGTCCCATAACATAATGGAGCTGGAAAATCCCTATTACCTAGTAACATTGTAGCGCATGTATTACTCACATGTTTGTGGTGATGCTGGTGTAAACAAACCTACTGCACTGCCAGTTGTATAAAGGTATAGCACATAAAATTATGTATAGTATAATACTTGATAATGATAATAAATGATCATATTACTGGTTTATGTATTTACTACACTATATTTTTTATCTTTTTTTTAGAATGTACTCCTACTTATTAAAAAAGTTAACTGTAAAACAGGCTCAGGCAGGTGCTTCAGGAGGAATCCCAGAAGAAGGCATTGTTATCATAGGAGATGACAGCTCCATGCATGTTACTGCCCCTGAAAATCTTCCAGTGGTAAACACACTGAGGTGAAATACAGAATGCCAAAGTCAAAGAAAAGACTGTAAAAGTAAATATGAGAAAAAAATCCTCCTACAAAGGAGCAACAGCATACTCTTCAATGATAGCAATGGAAGGCAGAAAACAATAAAACAGGATTTTCAAAGTGGTAAGAGGAAACTGTCAAACTAGAATTCTATATTCAGCTAAATCATCAATAAGAGAATAAAATAAACATTTTCAAATAAATGGGTCTACCACTAGTAAGCCCTAATGGAAAAACAACTAAAGGATATTCTTCAGGAATTAAACTGAAAGGAAGGATTATGACACAAAAAGCAAAAGCAAGCAAGGAATTTGTGAATAAACGGACACAAACATTGACAGTATTAAAAAAGTAATGATGACTACTAGGAGGGTAAAAGCCAAAATTAACAAAAATAATGTACAAAAATTACATGGAAAATGGGCAAGGTATGGTAGAATTAAATGTTCTAAGATCCTTGATTTATTTGAGAGGAGGATGAAGATAACGATTAATTTTAGACTTCATGGATTTCAGTATACATGTCAAAACTGTAAGGGTAAAAAGAGAAATATAATATGTAACTTCCAAACCAGTAGAGGGAAACAAAATGTAAAACATTATCACTATCCATATTTTACAGAACATGAAACCAAGACCTATTAAAACTAACTGACCTCACAAAGTTTACCCAGCTAGTAACTAGGAGAATGTAAATAATTCATGTCTTTCAATGCCACATTCTGTGATGTTTTTTGCCTTCTATGTCATATAGCCTCTGATCTAGATGATATATTAAAATAACAGTGTGTTACCCTGATGTCCAATCCAATAAGACAAAAATCTGACACTGCTGCAAGAATTTCCTTATATTAAATAGCACTTTGTGGTAAAAGTGCTGTGGATTTACCTAGCAATTCTCTTATTTCTCATTTCCATTTCATTCTTACCTAAGCTCTTCATTCACTAATTCCTACATTTTCCATATAATACTTCTTGTAGACTCTTTCTTCCCCCTTCTTATTTCTTTTTTTTTTTCTTTACCTTGTCAAATATATATTTTTGGATTATACTTTAAGTTTTAGGGTACATGTGCACAACGTGCAGGTTTGTTACAAATGTATACATGTGCCATGTTGGTGTGCTGCACCCATTAACTCGTCATTTACATTAGGTATATCTCCTAATACTATCCCTCCCCCCTACCCCCACCCCACGACCGGCCCTGGTGTGATGTTCCCCTTCCTGTGTCGAAGTGTTCTCATTGTTCAATTCCCACCTATGAGTGAGAACATGCAGTGTTTGGTTTTCTGTCCTTGTGATAGTTTGCTGAGAATGATGGTTTCCAGCTTCATCCATGTCCCTACAAAGGACATGAACTCTTCCCTTTTTACGGCTGCATAGTGTTCTATGGTGTATATGTACCACATATTCTTAATCCAGTCTATCATTGATGGACATTTGGGTTGCTTCTAAGTCTTTGCTATTGTGAATAGTGCTGCAATAAGCATACGTGTACATGTGTCTTTATAGCAGCATGATTTATAATCCTTTGGGTATATACCCAATAATGGGATGGCTGGGTGAAATGGTATTTCTAGTTCTAGATCCTTGACAAATTGCCACATTGGCTTCCACAGTGGTTGAACTAGTTTACAGTTCCACCAACAGTGTAAAAGTGTTCCTATTTCTCCACATCCTCTCCAGCACCTGTTGTTTCCTGACTTTTTAATGATCGCCATTCTAACTGGTGTGAGATGGTATCTCATTGTGGTTTTGATTTGCATTTCTCTGATGACTAGTGATGATGAGCATTTTTTCATGTGTCTGTTGCCTGCGTAGATGTCTTCTTTTGAGAAGTGTCTGTTCATATCCTTTGCCCACTTTTTGATGGGGTTGTTTTTTTCTTGTAAATTTGTTTGAGTTCTTCGTAGGTTCTGGATATTAGCCCTTTGTCAGATGAGTAGATTGTAAAAATTTTCTCCCATTCTGTAGGTTGTCTGTTCACTCTGATGGTAGTTTCTTTTGCTGTGCAGGAGCTCTTTAGTTTAATTAGGTCCGACTTGTCAATTTTGGCTTTTGTTGCCATTGCTTTTGGTTTTTTTAGACATGAAGCCCTTGTCCATGCTATGTCCTGAATGGTACTGCCTTTCTTCTAGAGTTTTTATGGTTTTAGGTCTAACACTGAAGTTTTTAATCCATCTTGAATTAATTTTTGTATAAGGTGTAAGGAAGGGATCCAGTTTCAGCTTTCTACATATGGCTAGCCAGTTTTCCCAGCACCATTTATTAAATAGGGAATCCTTCCCCATTTCTTGTTTTTGTCAGGTTTGTCAAAGATCAGATGGTTGTAGATGTGTGGTGTTATTTCTGAGGCCTCTGTTCTGTTCCATCGTTCTATATATCTGTTTTGGTACCAGTACCATGCTGTTTTGGTTACTGTAGCCTTGCAATATAGTTTGAAGTCAGCATGATGCTCCCAGCTTTGTTCTTTTTGCTTAGGATTGTCTTGGCAATGCGGGCTCTTTTTTGGTTCCATATGAAGTTTAAAGTAGTTTTTTCTAATTCTGTGATGAAAGTCAGTGGTAGCTTAATGGGTATAGCATTGAATCTATAAATTACTTTGGGCAGTATGGTCATTTTCACAATATTGATTCTTCCTATGCATAAGCATGGAATGTTTTTCCATTTGTATGTGTCCTCTTTTATTTTGTTGAGCAGTGGCATGTAGTTCTCCTTGAAGAGGTTCTTCAGATCCCTTGTAAGTTGGATTCCTAGGTATTTTATTCTCTTTGTAGCAATCGTGAATGGGAGTTCACTCATGATTTGGCTCTCTGTTTGTCTGTTAATGGCGTATAGGAATGCTTCTGATTTTTGCACATTGATTTTGTATCCTGAGACTTTGCTGAAGTTGCTTATCAGCTTAAGGAGATTTGGGCTGAGACGATGGGGTTTTCTAAATATACAATCATGCCATCTGCAAACAGAGACAATTTGACTTCCTCGTTTCCTAATTGAATACCCTTTATTTCTTTCTCCTGCCTGATTGCCCTTGCCAGAATGTCCAACACTATGTTGAATAGGAGTGGTGAGAGAGGGCATCCCTGTCTTGTGCCAGTTTTCAAAGGGAATCCAGTTTTTGCCCATTCAGTATGATATTGGCTATGGGTTTGTCATAAACAGTTCTTATTATTTTGAGATACGTCCCATGATACCAAATTTATTGAGAGTTTTTATGTGGGCAACCAGACCGTTTTCTCTGGCTGCCCTTAACATTTTTTTTTTCATTTCTACTTTGGTGAATCTGACAATTATGTGTCTTGGTCACTCTTCTCGAGGAGGATCTTTGAGCTGCTCTCTGTATTTCCAGAATTTGAATGTTGGCCTGTCTTGCCAGGTTGGAGAAGTTCTCCTGGATAATATCCTGCAGAGTGTTTTCCAACTTGGTTCCATTCTCCCTGTTACTTTCAGGTACACCAGTCACACGTAGATTTGGTCTTTTCACATAGTCCCATATTTCTTGGAGGCTTAGTTCGTTTCTTTTTACTCTTTTTTTCTCTAAACTTCTCTTCTCACTTCATTTCATTCATTTGATCTTCAATCACTGATACCCTTTCTTCTGGTTGATCAAATTGGTTACTGAAGCTTGTGCATTCATCACGTAGTTCTTGTGCCATGGTTTTCAGCTCCATCAGGTCCTTTAAGGACTTCTCTACATTGGTTATTCTAGTTAGCCATTTGTCTAATCTTTTTTCAAGGTTTTTAGCTTCTTTGCGATGGGTTCGAACATCATCCTTTAGCTTGGAGAAGTTTGATTGTCTGAAGCCTTCTTCTCTCAACTTGTCAAAGTCATTCTCCGTTGAGTTTTGTTTCATTGCTGGCAAGGAGTTGTGTTCCTGTGGAGAGGGAGAGGCATTCTGCTTTCTAGAATTTTCAGCTTTTCTGCTCTGTTTTTTCCCCATCTCTGTGGTTTTATCTACCTTTGGTCTTTGATGTTGGTGACGTACAGATGGGGTTTTGGTGTGGATGTCCTTCCTGTTTGTTAGTTTTCCTTCTAACAGTCAGGACCCTCAGCTGCAGGTCTGTTGGAGTTTCCTGGAGGTCCACTCCAGACCCCGTTTGCCTAGGCATCAGCAGCGGAGGCTGCAGAAGAGTGAATATTGCTGAACAGCAAATATTGCTGTCTGATCATTCCTCTGGAAGCTTCGTTTCAGAGGGGTACCCGGCCGTGTGAGGTGTCAGTCTGCCCCTACTGGGAGGTGCCTCCCAGTTAGGCTACTCGGGGGTCAGGGACCCACTTGAAGAGGCAGTCTGTCCATTCGCAGATCTCAAATTCCATGCTGGGAGAACCACTACTCTCTTCAAAGCTGTCAGACAGAGACATTTAAATCTGCAGGGGTTTCTGCTGCCTTTTGTTTGGCTATGCCCTGCCCCCAGAGGTGGAGTCTACAGAGGCAGGCAGGCAGGCCTCCTTGAGCTGAGGTGGGCTCCACCCAGTTTGAACTTCTCAGCCGCTTTGTTTACCTACTTAAGCCTCAGCAATGGCGGGAGCCCCTCCCACAGCCTCATTGCCACCTTGCCGTTAGATCTCAGACAGCTGTGCCAGCAATGAGTAAGGCTCATTGGGCGTGGGACCCTCCAAGCCAGGCGTGGGATATAATATCCTGGTGTGCTGTTTGCTAACACCCTTGGAAAAGCACAGTATTAGGGTGGGAGAGAACCGATTTTCCAGGTGCTGTCTGTCACGGCTTCCCTTGGCTAGGAAAGGGAATTTCCTGTCCCCTTGCGCTTCTGGGTGAGGCTTCGGCTCTTGCTCGGTGGGCTGTACCCACTGTCCTGCACCCACTGCCCGACATGCCCAAGTGAGATGAACCTGGTCCCTCAGTTGGAAATGCAGAAATCACCCGTCTTCTGCGTCGCTCACGCTGGGAGCTGTAGACTGGAGCTGTTCCTACTCGGCCATCTTGGAACTGCCCCCCTACATTTCTTATTTTTAAAATTTGGTGTGTGTGTGTGTATGTGTGTGTGAGTGTGTGTATACTTGAACATGTTTAAATTTTTGTTTCATACGTTTACTTATTTTTATTTAAATATCATTATGCATGCTATGGAGAGTGATAGATTCTAAATGCATAATTTTTGTTAGGATATAGCTTATTTGAAAGATTTCACAAGTTACAAAAGACAGTAGTCCCCAGGTCTGTTTCATTCTCTAGTAGTGCCCTCTCACTGAAGCAAGTATGTAATGTCAAAAAAAACTGCAGAACTCTTGGCAGAAACACTACAAGCCAGAAGAGAGTGGGGGCTAATATTCAACATTCTTAAAGAAAAGAATTTTCAACCCAGAATTTCATATCCAGCCAAACTAAGCTTCATAAGTGAAGGAGAAATAAATTCCTTTACAGACAAGCAAATGCTAAGAGATTTTGTTACCACCCGGCCTGCCTGACAAGAGACCCTGAAGGAAGCACTAAACATGGAAAGAAACAACCAGTACCAGTCACTGCAAAAACATGCCAAATTGTAAAGACCATCGATGCTAGGAAGAAACTGCATCAACTAATGAGCAAAATAACCAGCTAACATCATAATGACAGGATCAAATTCACACATAACAATAATAACCTTAAATGTAAATGGGCTAAATGCCCCAATTAAAAGACATAGACTGGCAAATTGGATAAAGAGTCAAGATCCATCAGTGTGCTGTATTCAGGAGACCCATCTCACATGCAGAGACACATATAGTCTCAAAATAAAGGGATGGAGGAAGATCTATCAAGCAAATGGAAAGCAAAAAAGGCAGGGGTATCCTAGTCTCTGATAAAACAGACTTTAAACCAACAAAGATCAAAAGAGACAAAGAAGGCCATTACATAATAGTAAAAGGATCAATTCAACAAGAAGAGCTAACTATCCTAAATATATATGCACCCAATACAGGAGCACCCAGATTCATAAAGCAAGTCCTTAGAGACCTACAAAGAAACTCAGACTCCCACACAATAATAATGGGAGACTTTAACACCCCACTGTCAACATTAGACAGATCAGCGACAGAGAAGGTTAACAAAGATATCCAGGACTTGAACTCAGCTCTGCACCAAGCGGACCTAATAGACATCTACAGAACTCTCCACCCCAAATCAATAGAATATACATTCTTCTCAGCACCACATCGCACTTATTCTAAAACTGACCACCTAATTGGAACTCAAATGCTCCTCAGCAAATACAAAAGAACAGAAATTACAATAAACTGTCTCTCAGACCACAGTGCAATCAAATTAGAACTTAGGATTAAGAAACTCACTCAAAACCACACAACTGCATGGAAACTGAGCAACCTGCTCCTGAGTGACTACTGGGTAAATAACAAAATGAAGGCAGAAATAAAGATGTTCTTTCAAACCAATGAGAACAAAGACACAACATACCAGAATCTCAGGGACACATTTAAAACAGTGTGTAGAGGGAAATTTATAGCACTAAATGCCCACAAGAGAAAGCAGCAAAGATCTAAAATTGACACCCTAACATCACAATTAAAAGAACTAGAGAAGCAAGAGCAAACAAATTCACAAGCTAGCAGAAGACAAGAAATAACTAAGATCACAGCAGAACTGAAGGAGATAGAGACACAAAAACCCTTCAAAAAAATCAATGAATCCAGGAGCTGGTTTTTTGAAAAGATCAACAAAATTGATAGACTGCTAGCAAGACTAATAAAGAAGAAAAGACAGATCAAATAGATGCAATAAAAAATAATAAAGGGGATATCACCGCTGATCCCACAGAAATACAAACTACCATGAGAGAATACTATAAACACCTCTACACAAATAAACTAGAAAATCTAGAAGACATGGATAAATTCCTGGACACATACACACTCCCAAGACTAAACCAGGAAGAGTTGAATCTCTGAATAGACCAATAACAGGCTCTGAAATTGAGGCAGTAATTAATAGCCTACAAACCAAAAAAAGAGTCCAGGACGAGGCAGATTCACAGTCAAATTCTACCAGAGGTACAAGGAGGAGCTGGCACCATTCCTTCTGAAACTATTCCAAACAATATAAAAAGAGGGAATCCTTCCCTAACTCATTTCATGAGGCCAGCATCATCCTGATACCAAATCCTGGCAGAGATACAACAAAAAAAAAGAGAATTTTAGACCAATATCCCTGATGAACATCGATGCGAAAATCCTCAATAAAATACTGGCAAATCAAATCCAGTAGTACATCAAAAAGTTTATCCACCACGAACGAGTCTGCTTCATCCATGGGATGCAAGACTGGTTCAACATATGCAAATCAATAAGTGTAATCCATCACATAAACAGAACCAATGACAAAAACCAGATGATTACCTCAATAGATTCAGAAAAGGCCTTTGACAAAATTCAACAGCCCTTCATGCTAAAAACTCTAAAAAAACTAGGTATTGATGGAATGTATCTCAAAATAATAAGAGCTATTTATGACAAACCCACAGCCAATATTATACTGTATGGGCAAAAACTGGAAGCTTTCCCTTTGAAAACGAGTACGAGACAAGTATGCCCCCTCTCACCACTCCTACTCAACATAGTGTTGGAAGTTCTGGCAAGGGCAGTAGGCAAGAGAAAGAAATAAAGGGTATTCAATTAGGAAAAGAGGAAGTAAAATTGTCCCTGTTTGCAGATGATATGATTGTATATTTAGAAAACCCCATCGTCTCAGCCCCAAATCTCCTTAAGCTGATAAGCAACTTCAGCAAAGTCTCAGGATACAAAATCAATGTGCAATAATCACAAGCATTCCTATACCCCAACAACGGACAGAGAGCCAAATCATGAGTGAATTCCCATTCACAATTGCTACAAAGAGAATAAAATACCTAGGAATCTAACTTACAAGGGATGTGAAGGACCTCTGCAAGGAGAACTACAAACCACTGCTCAATGAAATAAAAGAGGACCCAAACAAATGGAAGAACATTCTATGCTCATGGATAGGAAGAATCAATATCATGAAAATGCCCATACTGTCCAATGCCAACCTCATCAAGCTACCAATGACTTTCTTCACAGAATTGGAAAAAACTACTTTAAAGTTAATATGGAACCAAAAGAGAGCCCACTTTGCCAAGACAATCCTAAACCAAAAGAACAAAACTGGAGGCATCACGCTACCTGACTTCAAACTATAGAACAAGTCTACAGTAACCAAAAACAGCATGATACTGGTACCAAAACAGAGATCTAGACCAATGGAACAGAACAGAGGTCTCAGAAATAACACCACACATCTACAACCATCTGATCTTTGACAAACCTGACAAAAACAAAAAATGGGGAAAGGATTCCCTATTTAATAAATGGTGCTGGGAAAACTGGCGAGCCATATAGAAAGCTGAAACTGGATCCCCTCCTTACACCTCATACAAAAATTAATTCAAGATGGATTAAAGACTTAAATGTTAGACGTAAAACCATAAAAACCCTAGAAGAAAACATATGCAATACCATTCAGGACATAAGCATGGGGAAGGACTTCATGACTAAAACACCAAAAGCAATGGTAACAAAAGCCAAAATAGACAAGTGGGATTTAATTAAACTGAAGAGCTTCTGCACAGCAAAAGAAACTACCACCAGAGTGAACAGGCAACCTACAGAATGGGAGAAAATATTTGCAATCTACCCATCTGACAAAGGACTAATATGCAGAATCCACAAAGAGCTCAAACAAATTTACAAGAAAAGAAAACCCCATCAAAAAGTGGGCAAAGGATATGAACAGACACTTCTCAAAAGAAGACATCTACGCAGGCAACAGACACATGAAAAAATGCTCATCATCACTAGTCATCAGAGAAATGCAAATCAAAACCACAATGAGATACCATCTCACACCAGTTAGAATGGCGATCATTAAAAAGTCAGGAAACAACAGGTGCTGGAGAGGATGTGGAGAAATAGGAACACTTTTACACTGTTGGTAGGAGTGTAAATTAGTTATACCATTGTGGAGGACAGTGTGGCGATTCCTCAAGGATCTAGAACCAGACATACCATTGACCCAGTGATCCCATTACTGGGTATATACCCAGTGGATTTTAAATCATGCTGCTATAAAGACACATGCACACGTATGTTTATTGCGGCACTATTCCCAATAGCAAAGACTTGGAACCAACCCAAATGTCCATCAATGATAGACTGGATTAAGAAAATGTGGCACATATACACCATGGAACACTATGCAGCCATAAAAAAGGATGAGTTCATGCCCTTTGTAGGGACATGGATGAAGCTGGAAACCATCATTCTCAGCAAACTATCACAAGGACAGAAAACCAAATACCGCATGTTCTCAGTCACAGGTGGGAATTGAACAATGAGAACACCTGGACACAGGGCAGGGAACATCACACGCTGGGGCCTGTCAGGGGGTGGGGGCCTGGGGGAGGGATAGCATTAGGATAAATACCTAATGTAAATGATGAATTGATGGGTGCAGCAAACCAACATGACACACATAGACCTATGGAACAAACCTACACATTGTGCACATGTACCCTAGAACTTAAAATATAATAAAAATTTTTTTAAAGAAAAAATAAAATTGAAATAAAAGAAAAATCTCCAAATTAAAAAATAAAACAACTGTAGAACTGTCTATAGGAACAATCTAGTCTCCAAATCTTAGCAGTGGTATATTGTTCCTTGGCAAGCTGTTGCTAGGGTCAAAGATATCTCTACACTATGGTGGTGATTCCCTTTATCCTTGCCAACACCATTTAAATTGGTTTCCAACTGTGTACTAGTCTATTTTGAAGCCATGTGGTAAAATATTCAGGGTGTACCCAAGACACTACTTCAAACTCTTGGACTCTTTAGTCATGCTAATCACTGTTACTGATATGCCCTTCCCCATCTAGCCTGAATAAAGATATTTCTGTAATATTTCATGGGGCAATAAAATGTCAGGGTTTATGTATAGAAAATCATGTAAGTCTCTTGAAATCCAATCTCGGTCTCCTAGCATACAACTTGGCAGATATTTGAAAACAATATAAAATCAAGTTCATAGAAACTTTACCTATTTATTTTGAGTCAGGGTTTTGTTCTGCCCCCCAGACTGGAGTGTGATGGTGTAATCATAGCTTACTGCAGCCTCGAACTCCTGGGCTCAAGCGATCCTCCCACCTCAGCCTCTCCAGTACCTACGACTACAGGTGCACATCACTATGCCTGGCTACTTTTTAAATTTTTTATAGATATGCGGTCTGACTTTGTTGTCCAAGCTGGCCTTGAACTCCTGGGCTCAAGCAATCCTCCTGCCTCAGCCTGCCCAAGTACTGGGATTACAGGCATGAGCCATCACACCAGGCCCATAGCAATTTTAACACAGTCTAGTTTATTGTATTCTGCCATTGGCATTATCAATCCAAACATCTGAACTGTAAATTTACCCCTGAAGAGAATCATGTATCTATTATAAAGAAACAAATAGCATTTCATACCATAAAATGAATCTCTAGGATTATAGTACTACAGGCAGTTCTTGTATCTGAAGTCACAGAAACCTGGGATAATTAAAACCTAAATCAATTTAGACAATTGCTTCTCTAACCAGAAAAATAAAGTTGGGCACGATGGTGCAGGCCTATAACCCCAGCACTTAGGCTGAGGCAGCAGGATCCCTTGAACCCAAGAGTTCAAGGCTGCAGTGAGCTCTGATCCCTCCACTACACTCCAGCCTGGGTGTCAAGGCAAGATCCTGTCTCTAAAAATGTAAATAAATAAAAAAAGTAAGACAAAGTAAAATAACTACAGATGCAAAGAGCAAGTATGTAAAAACAAAACAAAACAAAACAAAAAATCCATAGATTTGCTTCTTTTATCTTTCTTCATTCCTAAAAGCAAATGTCTCCATTGTTTTCCTCTCACTCTGCTTTAATTATCCAAAAGAGAACCTAGGAAAAGATAAAAACCTTATAGACCTTGAAAATCCCAAAACAGAATCATCCACCTTCAAGTAACCAAAACTGTGTGGTTTTACAATCATTTATTACTAATAATTAACAAGTAAACCAAGCTCAAATTGAATTTTCTCTTTTACAAGGTCATGGAAATATGAAAATTATTAAGGAAAAAACTCACTTAATTGGGCAGCTGATGATTTTTGGAGGAATACTCTTTGTAGTAGTGAAAACATAAAAAAGTAATGCATTGTACTTGAACAGACAGGGGCAATAGGTTAGGAGGAGGAGGATAAATAGAGAATTACAGGCAAAGGATTAACAAACAGAACAGTCAACTGTGTGGTCTCAGAAATGGTGCTAGTAAATTAGATATAATTTCATGATTTCATGGAGACAGATATGGGCTATGTAGGAGCTGAAGTCCTTATTCTCACAGTAAAAAGCACAAAACTTTGTCAGATGATTTACAAAGTATAGTTACTAATGCCAGAGTCAGGGTGGGGGATGTAACTATGAACATTCAGCGGTACACTATGATACATCAAATAAGATGATAAGATAATAAATAAAATGATGAAGCTAGTTTCCTTAGCATTGTTCAGGGGGAGGTCCTCTGGAAGGCAGTTATTCTGGATTGTAAGAATCACTTAAGCGGTGAACAGATATAGAAGTGATTAGCACTTTTCTAGGCTTGGAGAGCCGTCTCCAAAAAAGAACAGAAGAGCCTGAAAATAAAAAACTGCGAAAATAAGTCAGCTTGAGTCACAATTCTGTTCCCTTTCCTTCTTCCCCACAAAAGAGGCTATTTTCTCTGTCTCCTTTTACAGAGAATCCTCTGTTCTTCCCCGTCTATTTTTTTTTTCTTTCCTCCTCTATTTGGCTTCAGGGTGGTCTTGAAACATTCTTTCCTCTACTCCCTGAGTGTCTGTCTCCTACGCCATGCAGAACTGAAGCCTGAACAACTACATGGGGCTTGCACTGCATACTCAGTCAACATCTTTTCCTGCTCATACCAAGTCAACAGCCTAGTATGTCCAACAGCTGATATCTGCAGGAAGCTCAGAGAGCAACGTTGGTCAGTGTTTCTGCTCCCAATCACTTCAATGATTCATTACATGTCCATTCTCAGGGTTTTCTTTTAAATCACTCACAACCAAACCAAAAAGGTATAAATTAGAAAAAAAAAAAAAAAAGAGACGTTCTTTGTCAGAAGAACAAGTAGTTGGCAAGAGAAAATAAAGCAAACCAAATAAAAGAGAGAAAACTGAAAACTCACAAATCATATTATAAAATAATATTCTGCTGACATTTAAATAAAGTAATCCCATGGCAACAATTTAATTGCTGCCTTTTTGCCTGCGATCCCAGATATCTCTTGTTTGGGACTGGACACAATATTCATTTCTCTGTGTACTTAGTGCTTCACATCGAACCAGTATTATTTACTACGTACTTGTGCTTGCTTGCATACTTTAAAAGGCTGAAGTGTTTCCTGGTAGAAAAGCTGATGATAAGCCTGCAGGTCAAACCAAAAGTACACGCTGTTCTTCCACAACTACAGATGGAAAAAGTACATAAATTATTACCACCTAATTATTAAAACTCTTACAAAGCTCTAATTTCAAATATAAGTAACTGTTTAGCTCCTTGCTGTTACCATAAATCAGGTTCCATTTAAGATGGTTTTAATCTTCTATCACAAACTGGCAACACACAAAATATTTACTGATATTGTTGCTGGAAGATTATATTTTTGTATGTATGCCTCTCACATAATTAGTCATTAAAATAGTAAATATTCTAGTTAGCAGTTAAGGAGTAACCACGTATTTTGATATATATGGGCAATGTATATTACCGAAGAACCAAACATTACTCTAGTAAATGAACCAGTTAAATACTTTTTTTTTTCTTTTGAAACAGGGTCTCACTCTCTCACCCAGACTGGAGTGCAGGGATGTGATCTCGGCTCACCGCAACAACCACCTCCAGGCTCAAGAGATTCTCCCACCTCAGCCTCCCGAGTAGCTGGGATTACAGGCATGCATTACCACGCCCAGCTAATTTTTGTATTTTAGTAGAGATGGGGTTTCACCGTGTTGGCCAGGCTGGTCTCGAACTCTTGACCTAAAATGATCCATCTGCCTCGGCCTCCCAAAGTGCTGGGATTACAAGCATGAGCCACCGCACCTGGCCAATACTTTTCATCTTCACAAAAGTAAGACTGATTTTTTTTTTAATTTTGAAAAATCAACTGGAAATAATTTTGCCACCATTCATTATAATTTGTAATTGTAGGATGAACAAAATAATTATAATTGAGATGCTTAAATATTTACTAAATATTAAATGTGAATTTTCTTATCACAGATGAGAATTTTAACATCAAATATAATTATGTGAGCACTTATTTCGATGTCTCTTATTTTTAAATGAAGTAAAATTATAAAATTAAATTTTAAATAATTCTTTTATACCTTGTTTCCTGAATGCTCGCAGAATTTAGTAAAGAAGAATCCAGCTCTGTTTTCTACATACAAAGATTGCAACAAATTTTCCATGTCAAATCCTCCCAAGGCACCAACATCTGACACGGTTTTAACCTACATAACAAAACAGAAGTCTATTATCCACCCAAAAACACAGTAATTTTTTTATGGCATTACACAACAGGATTTCATAAACTCTACCATGCTGTCATTTTCCCACTGGACTATTTTATTTTTGTACCATATATGTAATTAATGCAGTATGTTTGCATTTGAGAGTCATATAACATTCATTTGTGGAGCCCAACTATAGTCACAGAATATATTCTATTATAAACCAATCTGATTTTAAACTTAATGTTGAAACAACTTCCCAGCTTCAATTATTTTCATGTTTCAGGCAAAGTAAGACCATTTTAGGAGTATTCCAAATCCTGCTGGTGGCCTCTTTCATACATATTGAATGTTATTTTAGCCTTGAAGTGCTGCTATTATAGCTACAGAGGGTTATGATGAGAACTATCTCTAAGGCCTCTTGGTGCAGCTCATTAACTATCCTTAGGGGGTCCCTCTTGGACAGTCTCACCCTGTGTAGGTCATGGCCTGCACAGTGTAAATGGCAGTATAAGTTCTCATAAAATTTTCCTGTTTATAGGCTTCTCTGCCAACAGCACTGGCAACCCTCATACAATTTTTGAAACACAGAAAGTTGGCTATTTCTCCAAGCACAGGAGTGACTTTAGAATATGAAAGGGCATCTACTATTCAGTTTAACTCTTTGCTATTTGTTTTACAGAACTCATAGACTACTTCTTTGTAATAAGACAATAATGGTACAAAAAATTTAGGGTTTAAGTAAGGTTCTCACTCTTTTTTTGTCCTACTGCCTCTCCATTTCTCCACCTCTCTATCTGCCTGCTAAACAAATTCTGAAGTGAGAATTTAATGTTTTACTATGTTTAACTATCAGCATTCCAAACTAAAAAAAAAAAAAAAATCATTATTTTAGTAGGAAAAAAAAACTAATTAAAAGAAATGGGGTACCATTAGCATAGAATAAAATAAATAGTTATGCAAAATTATAGCTAAGTGTTCAGACTGTATTAGGACTGCCAAGGTTTCTACCTAAAGTATAATTCTTAGGGAATGTGAAGTTTTCCTCTAGAACTAGTGCATTAAATCCACATTATCAGGGTAGCTGTACTGTGGAAACACCCTGCCCTTTAAAAATTCTAGGCTTCGGCCAGATGTGGTGGCTCATGCCTGTAATCCCAGCATTTTGGGAGGGCGAGGCGAGCAGATTGCCTGAGGTCAGGAGTTTGAGACCAGTTTGGGCAACATGGTGAAACCCCATCTCTACTGAAAATACAAAAAAAAATTAGCAGGGTGTGGTGCCATGCGCCTATAGTCCTAGCTACTTGGGAAGCTGAGGCAGGGAATTGTTTGAATCAGGGAGGTGGAGATTGTAGTGAGCCAAGACCATGCCACAGCACTACAGCCTGGGCAACAGAGCAAGACTCTGTCTCAAAAAAAAAATTATAGGCTTCTAAAACGTAATATCAAATACTATTTTTCTTTCAAGTGTCATCATACCAAAACCAGAACACCATTGTCGTTGAAAACAGTTATCAATGCAGTATATAGAACCATGGTACTACAAAAGGAAAACACAGAGGAAATATTTGTGTAAAAATCCTATGGCAAGGAAAAAAATCAAATGTATTGCTTAGTAAAGATAAAATATTATGATAAATCAATACAAATTCTCTAAAATCAGGAGATATTGATCAGTTAAATGAACAATCAGGTTTATTCAGTCCTCAAAATATGAGGACTCATATTTTATGAGTCCTCAAAATATTTATGAGTCCTCAAAATACTCACCTTAGGTTCTTCTGTATAAGCGTATTTTCTATCCAGCTGGGGCTTGAGACATTCGGAAATGTCAGTAAAAGATGTTAAGTGAATGACGTTGCTGCTTTCTGATACGTGCTTTGACCTAAATTATAAGGATGAGAACTAAAATTATAAGAATGAGAACTAACTGATCAACAAACAAATTCTGAGCACTTTTGGTATACATAGCACCAAATCTTAAGAGTACTTCTGAGCAATGTGACTCAGGAATAAAAGGATAAACATCGTTCTAGCCCTGAAGTGGTGGTTCAGAGAATGAGTCATAGTTATATAGGAAGACAATTCTCAAAATAACTACTGGTTAGATGAATTCAAGAGGGTTTATTATAGATGCCAAATGACTGGGATGGATAATAAATATTTTGAGAGGGCAAGAATGAGAAATTCCTTCAACCTATATTAGTAATTTAAAAATAAAATATTTATTTGTGTTTTAATAAAATTCAAAAAAATTTTAATGTGTTTTAGAGGGGCTCTTTAGATAGGAAAATAGTGAGCAATAAATGAAGGTGGGTATGGAAATCCTTGTTTAAAAGGCAGCAAAGATAATTTGCTTAGGGCAAGAAGACACTAACACTAAAAAGTGAACATTATATACTACATACCAAACACTGTGCTAGATATAATTCATATTATAATATTTAATCCTCACAGAGGTGAGATTCATAGGGAATTATATAGATTAGTTTGGGGTGAAATAATGGAAGACTTTGGAGTTAGACTAATGACTTTGGACATTATCTTTTTCTATTTTTTTATCCAGCTCCCTCTCCCACATCCACGCTGTAATTATTCTAAAGCCTTATTTTCTTGCTCCATAAAACATGCCTATTCTACCTTGCCAATATACCTCTACTCCACTCCATCAGCAGATTACCTTGCAGTTTCTTCTCACACAAAACGTATGTACAACATGCTTCAGTTTCCATTTCCTCATGTAGCAGAATGGCATGCTTCTATATACAGTACCACTGAGATTCTGAAAAAGCTAAACATTAACTTTCTAAGACTCCCTTGCAGCGAGACATAGCCATGAGACACAGTTGTGACTAATGAGATACAAAATGAAATGTGCTAGGGAGCTTCTGAGAAGCTTGCTTTCCTGACAAGAGGGAGAGGGTTAATGGAAATTGCCCTTCCTCCTCCACTCTGACTTGAAAGCCTGATATTAGGACCCGCAATACTGCTGACCATGAGAGAAAGGCCAAGAGCATCACAAGGATTCAGGCCCTAATCTTTCTGATCTATTGTACCAACACTGACAGTTGCCTATCATGGGATTTCTTGTTATGTGAGAAAAATTAGGTCAATTCATCTAAGCCATTGTTAGTTAGGTTTCTGGTATTGGCAGCTGAAAGCATTCTTGATATGAACAACAAACATATCCACCTGTACCCATCCTTACTTCTTTCCATGTTGTCTCAGGAAGAAGCGCCCCACCTCCTGACCATGGTTAATCTCATTCCCTTGGCTCTTGAACCTGTCCCTCTATTCTCCTTTGAATATGGAGACCTTCATTTTTTCTCATATATCATCAGCTTCTTCATTTCCTCTGGATTATGCATATCAACAGTCTCAAGTCTTCACTTTAAAAATACTCTTTCTGATGAGAACAAAAACCTTTAGCTAGACTAACCAAGAAAAACTTTTAGCAGCTGGGCACAGTGGCTCACGCCTGTAATCCCAACACTTCGGAGCCCGAGGTGGAAGGATCACTTGAGGTCAGAAGTTCGAGACCAGCCTGGTCAACATGGTGAAACCCCGTCTCTACTAAAAATACAAAAATGAGCCGGAGGTGGGGGCGGGCACCTGTAATCCCAGCTACTCAGGAGGCTGAGGCAGGAGAATCACTTGAACTCATGAGGTGGAGGTTACAGTGAGCCAAGGTTGTGCCACTGTACTCCAGGCTAGGCAGAGTGAGACTCTGTCTCAAAAAAAAAAAAAACACGAAAAACAAACAAACAAACAAAAATATTTAGCTAGACTAACCAAGAAAAAGAGAGGACTCAAATTACTTAAATCACGAATAAAAGAGGATACCTCAATACCAACCTTACAGAAATTTCCTAAAGAGACACAAATTACCAAAAATTACTCAAAAAGAAAGAAAACCTGAATAGACCTATAGCAAGTAGAGATTAAATCAATAATTTGATATCACCCCACACAAATAAAAGGGCTGGGTCCAAAAGCCTTCACTGGTGAACTCTATCAAGTACTTAAAGAAGAACCAATATGCAGTTCTTCCCAAATTCTTACAAAATTAGAAGAGGGAGGGGACACTTCCCAACTCATTCTGCTCATTCTGGTTTTTTGTTTGTTTGGGGTTTTTTTTGTTTGTTTGTTTCGTTTTTTTTTTTGTTTGAGAGCCTCACTCTGTCGCCCAGGCTGGAGTGCAGTGGCACAATCTGGGCTCACCGCAACCTCTGCCTCCTGGGTTAAATGTATTCTGCATCAGCCTCCCGAGTAGCTGGGATTACAGGGTGCAAGCCACCATGCCTGGCTAATTTTTGTATATTTAGTAGAGACGGGGTTTTACCATGTTGGCCAGGCCGGTCTCAAACTCCTAACCTCAAGTGATCCACCCACTTTGGCCTCCCAAAGTGCTGGAATTACAGGCATGAGCCACCATTCCCAGCCTAAAATTCTTCCTTCCCTTGGCTTCTATGACACCACTCTTTCCTTATTTGTACATCTCCCATCTCTCAGATTACCCCCCCCCCTTTTTTTTTCCCAGATTACCCTTTCTTGGTCTTCTCTTCAAGTTCCTTATTCTCTGCCTTTACTATAAACCTTGATAACTTAGGTCTCATTATATACTGCTCTTTCTCTCTCTCATGATCATCTCATCCATGCCCACAGCTTCAACTATCCACTAAAGTGTAATGCTTCCTCAATTTTCTACTTGTAATTGATCTGTCTCCTGGGCTCCAAACCTATATTTCAACTGTTTTGAATATGTATATCCCAATGTATATCCTAATGTAGTTTTACATTTTTTATTTAGATAAAATTCACATTGTCAACACACAAAAAATTCGGATGTAGAGAAACTGAAACCCAATATAGTTTCATCTCATCCCTGGAGTACTGGCTGGGCTTGGTGGCTCATGCCTGTAATCCCAGCATTTTGGGAGGTAGGAGGATTGCTTGAGGCCAGACCAGCCTGGGCAACATTGTGAGAACCCAGCTCTATGAAAAAAAAATCAGTCAGGCATGGTGGCACACACCTGTAGTCCTAGCTACTTGCGAGGCTGAGGTGGGAGGATGACTTGAGCCCAGGAGTTCAACACCATAGCACTCTGGTCTGGGCAAGAGAGTAAGACAACTCAAAAAAACAAAACAAAACAAAAGAATACCTTAGGCTCTATATTCCTTCATTCAACAAATATTAATTGAACACATACTATGTGCTTGATACTGTACTATACACTGGAGCATTCACCTAGGAAGCATGCCAAATTAAAATCATCTGCCTCCTCCAGTCCTGCTTTTCCTCCTTCTGAGAATAACAAATTCACAGAAAATAAAGTAGAAGTAGTTCTTAAACATATTTAAAAATGTTCAACTTCAGTCAAAATAAGAAATACTGTTTTTAAAATATATCTGTTTAGCAAGGATAATGCACACTAAGTTGGGAAAGGAATGGTTAAAAAAAGGCACTCATATATGCTGAAGGAAGTATAAGTTGTTATAACTCCAATGATATTTTATATTATCTAGCAAAATTTAAAAAGCACATGAGCTTTGACTCAAAAATTCTTTTAGGAAATTATCATATATATGAAATATTATATATATATTCAACAAATATTAATTGTTGAATTAATGTTGAATAATTCAACTTTTCTCTCAACTCATGCCTGTATGTCTTTTCACTTGTTTCATCACCTGAAAAATGAAGGCAATGCTTTCCTTATGGGGACATATATATATATATATTAAATAGAGCAATGTATAAGAATATCCACTATAACACTGTTTGTAACAGAAAAAAATAGAAACAATGTCATGTCCATCAATAGAGTACAAATGCAAAGTATGGTATAAAATGAAAGAAGCAGACATAGGAGGAGGCAAGTTGACAAGAATAAGAATCAAAGTAGATTACGGTATATCTATTGCTATAGCACAATCACTGCTATGGAAAAAAATCTAAGTTATTTTAATGAAAATTTAAAATGAAAAAACAAGGCACTAAACAAGTGTATAGCATGCCACTATTTTTGTACTATGTTTATATTTCTAATTTTTAAGAATAAGACAATTTCAGTAAATTACACACACAAAACCCTCCAGTTGTTCTTGAGTTCATAGAGAATAATCTCGATTATTTAATATGACAGATAAGAAATTTCACATTCTGAACCTCACTTATCTTTTCAGCTCATCTCCTACTTTTTCACTGTAATACTCGATACTCTAGCCATAACAATGTATAGTTTTCAAAATTCAGCTTTTCTGTCAACTCCTGCCTATATGTCTTTTAACTTGTTTTATCACTTGAAAAATGATGATAATGGCTTCTTCATGGGGATGCAGTAAGAATTAACAGATACATGTGCCTTCAGAACACTGTTGCAATTTTTTGAAAAAAGAATTAATTTATACAATGCAAGCAAAGTTTCAATGCCACAAAAGCTCATTAACTGCTACTTTTGGAAATGGCAGAGAAGGTGATTTGGATCAACCTCAGGTAGAAGGCAACTAGATAAGCTGAAAAAACTTACAAAAATAAATCTGCTTAAAGGCATCTGAGTGCTAACAATGTAGTCAAGAATAACTGAGCCAAAACCCAGAGAATTCACAGAGGTGATTTCGGCATTTGAGGCTGCTTTTTCCTGAGGGTTTGCTTATGAGAGTCAAAGACACTGGTAAACCCTTCATCCCTCTTTTTTTTTTTTTTTTTTTTTTTTTTTTAGATGGAATCTCAATCTGTCACCCAGGCTGGAGTGCAGTGCAGTGGCACGATCTGGGCTCACTGCAACCGCTGCCTCCCGGGTTCAAGTGATTCTCATCCCTCAGCCTTCCAAGTAGCTGATACTACGGGCACATGCTACTACACTCGGCTAATTTTTTAAATGTTTTGTAGATATGATTTTACTATATTACCTAGGCTGGTCTCAAGCTCCTAGGCTCAAGCAATCTACTTGCCTTGGCCTCCAAAATGCTGGGATTACAGCCCTGAGCCACCATGTCCGGTCAGTAACAATGACAATATTCTTGAGAGTCTTATAAGTTCTCAAATTTGAGAACTATAGAATTATTGAATAGAGCCAAAAAAGAATTAGAGGACAATCTTCTCAGAGAAGTCTTGAAAAGCTGGAGATCAGAGGCATCGATCTCCTTGAGAATTACTAACATCTGGAACTCTACTCCTAATTTAGAGTACTCATGCAAAGTATAAGCCTCTAATACGTATCACTGAAAATTAAGAACCCATGTAAAAATATCAAAGTACTAGTTTTTAATTTTTGTTTAGTTTTTAAATTCTCTAAAAATCTTAGTATTGCAGAAAAGCACTTGATACAAAAAGTTGCACCTACCCTTTCTCAATCACAGGATCCTTAGAAGAATCTGGATACAAAAGTGCACTCTTCCAGGGCTTTTGAGTTGCTGATTTTACTCCAGGTGATTTATTTGAAGACTTGGGAGGTTGTGATAAGCTGAATTCTTCTTTCTAAAAGATGGTAACATAATGAGCAAAATGAAAATAAGAGAGAGAAAAAAGCACAGCTCACACCTATACCTCAAATTTATTCTGATCACTAGAGTACTTTTTCTTTCACTCTGCCTCCTACAATGCTTCCCATTAGAATAGAAATTTTTTCCTTCTCCAACTCCTACTTTTGCAAGCAGCAAAGTGGAATCACACAGCAATTTAGACTATAAAAAAGGAAGAGCCAAAGGCTTATATCCTTACTTCCACCATTGTGAAAGAAGACTCTTTCCTGGAGAAAGAACGTTGTAAAAACTATTCTTTTTTCTATAATTGAATAGGTATTAGAGCTAGATGTATGTATGTGTGGCGAGGGCTTGGGGGGTGGTGGTGTCAGCGGTCACAGGGCAGGCAAATGAAACAAAGATACCCTTGGTCCACATAAGAAGGGCTCTATATCTTAACAGTACTATTTCCTTCCATTTTGGGGCATTTTTTTTCATGGTTATTTTTCCCATTCTTAAAGAGTTATTTATGGTAAAAGTTAACAATTTAAATCCAGAATATGAGATGCATGGATTAAAAAAATTATAAACAACTAAATGTCCAAATGGAGAATGGGATATACATAAATGTAGCATTCTATAATACTTAAAAGCAGTAGTTACAAAAATGATGACACACATGGATAAATCCTTATGATAAAACAGATAATCAGAAAACAAAAGTCTAAGTACAGTAAAACAACAAATTCACAGAAGAAGCCTAAAAGAAAATAAGTTAGTAGTTGTCTGGAAGTAGGTGAGATCAGAAGTGATTTGTCTCTTCTCCAGTTTCCAAATTTACAGTAGTTTTATTATTTTTTATAATTTCAAAAACAAACATACAAAACTTTTCTAATATGTCAACTTCCATTAGAATATTATATACATTGCAAGAAAGCAAGGAATATACTTATAATATTTTATTATCCAGAACAAACAATAAAGCCTTATATATACTCTATGTAATAACTACTAATAATTTTTAAGAATTCTATAAAGAAAATTAATAACAAGTATATTCTATATATAACTTCCCATATATAAGGGCTTACATCTGTTTTAGTAATTCAGAACACAGCATGACATTAAACAACACTCTGTAAATGAGAGTTACCACAGGAGGCTGAGCTTATTATTTAAAGTAGATAATACAAAAGTAGCCAAATTTATAGAAACAGAAAGTAGAGTGGTGGTTACCAGGGTCTGTGGGGATGGGAAAAAGGAGAGTTGGTCTTTAATGGGCAGAGTCATATTTACAGGATGAAAAAGTTCTAGAGATCTGTTTCACAACATTGTGAACATAACTAACACTACTGAACCCATACATATAAAAAAATGGTTAAGATGACAAATTTTATGTTTTTTACCACAATAATTTTTTAAGGCTTCTTAATAAATAAGGCTTCTAGAGATCTGTTTCACAACATTGTGAATATAACTAACACTACTGAACCCATACATATAAAAAATGATTAAGATGACAAATTTTATATTACGTTTTCTTTTTTTTTTTTGAGATGGAGTCTTGCTCTGTCGCCCAGGCTGGGGTGCAGTGGCCGGATCTCAGCTCACTGCAAGCTCCGCCTCCCGGGTTTATGCCATTCTCCTGCCTCAGCCTCCTGAGTAGCTGGGACTACAGGCGCCCGCCACCTCGCCCAGCTAGTTTTTTTGTATTTTTTAGTAGAGACGGGGTTTCACCGTGTTAGCCAGGATGGTCTCGATCTCCTGACCTCGTGATCCGCCCGTCTCAGCCTCCCAAAGTGCTGGGATTACAGGCTTGAGCCACCGCGCCCAGCCATATTATGTTTTCTACCACAATAATTTTTTAAGGCTTCTTAAAATAAAAAAACTAACATATCATATAGACAAAGGCCTATATTAGACTTTTTGAGCTTGCTGGCTTTGGTGAAAGCTAGAAGTAGCCAGAAAGTAACTGATGGGGATGGGTGGGGAAACAAAAACAAAACAAAAAAAACCTAAGAAAGGGTCACAGTGGATTGTAGCGTAGGGCGGTATAAAGGAACTGCTCTACAGCATGAGTGTGATGGTGGGTACACAATGTATACTTTTGTCCAAATTTACAGAACTATACACTAAAAAGGTTGAATTTTGCTGTATGTAAGTTATACCTTAGTTTCTGTAATGGAAAAATAAAATGGAATTGAGGTCTATTCCTTAGAGTATTTTCTGCCAAGGAGAGAGAGAGTGAGATCAGAATAAGTTGTTCAACTAGAAAACATCAATGACAGCATACGGTAATAATTTTCAGGAAGTCAAACGAAGACAACAGATGAGAAGTCACGTTTATACCACTTTTTCACACAAGTTAATCTCTGCCCACTCCTTTGGCATTGTTCTCTTCTCTTATTCGAGTTCCTTTCATTAACCACGTCACTTATTTTTTCTTCCCCCTTTCTTTTCAGCTTGATAATGTTGTTTCTACAAATGTTCATATGTTATCAGATGATGTGCTTCCTGTACTACAGCTCCAGGATGAGGAGACATTTGTGCACTAAAGTGACATTAACTTAAAATGTGGTCCCCAGAGCAGCAGCAAGAGCATCACCAGGGAGAGAGCTTGTTAGAAATGCAAATGAGGCCGGGCGGGGTGGCTCAAGCCTGTAATTCCAGCACTTTGGGAGGCCGAGGTGGGTATATCACCTGGGTCAGGAGTTTGAGACCAGCCTGGCGACATGGTGAAATCCCATCTCTACTAAAAATACAAAAAAAAATTAGCCGGACGTGGTGGGGGATGCCTGTAATACCAGCTGCTTGGGAGGCTGAGGCAGGAGAATTGCTTGAACCTGGGAGGCAGAGGTTGCGGTGAGCCAAGACCATACCATTGCACTCCAGCCTGGGCAACAAAAACGAAACTCCATCTCCAAAAAAAAGGAAGAAAAAAAGAAAAGCAAATGAATCCTTGGGTTCCACCCCAGGACTACTGGATTTTGATCTCTGAGTGAAGCCTAGGAATCTCTATTTTAACAAGTTCTTCAACTGACTTTTCTGCTAAAGCTTGAGAACTACCAGTTGATAGTAGTGCTTCACATATGAATCATCTGAGAATCTTAATAAATTGCAGCTTCTAAAATGTGGCTCTAATGTTCAGGAAGGGTTGAGAACTTCAGTTGTAAGCCAATCCCCTGATTTTACAAAGTAAAATTCTGACCCATTCCAGATCAATTAAATCAGAATCTCTGAAGGTGAGACCCAGGCACTGGTATGTCTGAACAGTTCTTCAGGTGATTCTAATGTTTCCAGAGTTAAACCACAGACAGGGTTAAGGTCCCTCCAGCTCTAAAACACTACTTGTAGAAGTAAAACTTTAAAAACTGCATGATATATCTTCCTGCATTTTAAAATAAGATATCCTGAATATAAAGCAATCTTTCCAAGAGGTTGTATGTGACTATATGGCCAATAACAGTTAACATGTGACACCTTTAAGGGCTACTATGACTAATAAGGCTCTTTACTTCTGAAACACAGGTAGAATCTACAGTTACTACATCTCTATGCCAAAATGTAGGGTTATTTATTTCTTCTCTACAAAGTAAGTTAACTTTTCTTCTCTTTTTAAAGTTTTCCCTTTTATGTTTTGTACTGTTTTCCCCATTTGAAAAAATGCTCACGACTTACAATTCAGCTATTGCTACTTCTCACTCATTCATTTAAGTTATACTTACTCAGCAACTATTATGTGCCAGGCACTGTTCTAGGCACTGGTGAAATGCACTTAAAGAAAAGTTCTTTACATTCTAGTAGGAGGTAAAAGACAATAAAGAGATAAATCACATTGTAATAAATATAGTAAAGCAAAATAAAGGAGGGCAAAGGGTATAGATAGTGATGGAGGGTATGTGAGCTATTCTACATAAGTGCGCTTATATAGAAATAATAAGCCTCAAGAATAGCCTCTCTGATTAAGTGGCACTTGAGCAGACACCTAAAGGAAGTGAGGGGAAAAGCCATGTGCATATCTGGAGGAAGAGTGCTCTAAGCAAGCACAAAGCCCTGGAGATTTTTCTGTGGTGCCTTCAAAGAAGAACAAGGACACCAATGTGGTTGGAATGAAGTAAGTTAGAGTGGTAGGAAATGAAGTCAGAGGGTTAGCAGGAGCTTATACAACTGTGTAAAGACTTTGGATTTTATTCAGAGTGAAAAAGAAGACCACTGGAGAATTTTGAGAACATGAGTGGCATGATTTTATATATATATATACACACACACACACACATATATACACACACACACACATATATATGTGTATATATATGTGTGTATACACACACACACACACATATATATACACACATACACACATATATATGTGTGTATACCAGCTGCTTGGGAGGCTGGTGTGTGTATGTGTGTGTATATATGTGTGTGTGTGTGTGTGTGTATATATATATTTTTTTTTTTTTTTTTAGTTTGAGACGGAGTCTCGCTCTGTTGCCCAGGCTGGAGAGCAGTGGCGTGATCTCAGCTCACTGCAAGCTCCGCCTCCTGGGTTCATGCCATTCTCCTGCCTCAGCCTCCTGAGTAGCTGGGACTGCAGACACCTGCCACCATGCCCGGCTAATTTTTTGTATTTTTAGTAGAGATGGGGTTTCACCATGTTAGCCAGGATGGTCTGGATCTCCTGGCCTCGTGATCCGCCTGCCTCAACCTCCCAATGTGCTGGTATTACAGGCATGAGCCACCGTGCCCGGCCATGATTATATATTTTTAAAGGCTCACTTTGGCTGCTTGGTAAAGAACAGACTGTAGGTTTTCTTATTTCCTAAATGTTGCAGCTTGTACATTAGCAACAATCACAACAAAGCTTATAATGAAAATTATCAGTGCACAAACACTCAAGCATACATATTTTACTACAAACTTAGTAGAGATCAAGGCATGAATGTACACCCTACCTGGATCTCAGGTATCTGTGGAATGCAAGATTTGGGTCTTAATGGCAAGAGGGTTGCCATTTGTGGAAAAGGGTCAATATCCTTCCTTGGTTTTGCTTGACGGAGGTGCCAGAATTTCAGTTCAGCACTAGCGTATTTTGTTGAGGGTGAATGAGTAACACAGAATCTTGGTGCCCTGTTTGTTGGAAAAATAAATGTAAGATTGAACTAAACAATAAGCCTCAAAAATGAAAAGCCTACAAAATACATAATAGCTGTGCTCACAATTAACAGTCTCGCCATACTCCTTTTCTAATAACTTCTACTTCTTTCTCTACTGCCTAGCCTTGAAAAAATACTTTTCTATGATATGTCAGCTGCCTGCAATTCCATTCACTCACACAAAAAGGCAACATACATTGGGAAAAACATCATAAGTAAAATTATGTTCAAATTATTAGCTGCTTGATAAGAAAACTAAAAATATAAAAATTCGCTGGGCATGGTGGCGGGTGCCTATAACCCCAGCTACTCGGAAGGGTGAGGCAGGAGAATTGCTTGAACCCAGAAGGCGGAGGTTGTGGTGAGCCAAGATTGTGCCATTGCACTCCAGCCTGGGCAACAAGAGCGAAACTCCAAAAAAAGAAAGAAAGAAAGGAAGGAAGGGAAGGAGGGAGGGAGGGAAGGAGGGAAAGAAATCTGTCTATCCATAAAGGAATTTTTAAAACAACTTACAGTTTCTAGTAAAATAAATAAGAAATGTACTTGGGATAATTTTTAAGCACTTTGGCATTTATCTATAATAAAAAAAAAATGGTAGAATAAAATTAACATTTAAAACATATAAACTTTTTTTTTTTTTTTTTTTTTGACCGAGTCTTGCTCTGTCGCCCAGGCTGGAACGCAGTGGTGCGATCTCAGCTCACTGCAACCTCTGCCTTCCGGGTTCAAGCGATTCTGCTGTCTCAGCCTCCCGAGTAGCTGGGACTACAGACACTTGCCACCACGCCTGGCTAATTTTTGTATTTTTAGTAGAGACAGGGTTTCACCGTGTTAGCCAGGATGGTCTTCATCTGCAGACCTCGTGATCTGCCCACCTTGGCCTCCCAAAGTTCTGGGATTACAGGCGTGAGCCACCGTGCCTGGCCTATAAACATTTTTATAATGCTTAAGTATGCTACTAAAGTAGGTTATAACGCATATTATTTATTTTCAAGCTTTAAATTTGAAGGTAAGAATTAACTTTACAATAATTTATATAAATCAAAGACCAACATTACTGCCAGAAACTTAGAGAAAATAGTGTTAAGGCCACTCTTAATTGGATAGATATCATGGTATTCAGTATGTGGGCTAACACTTTATTGGATATAGGGTTAACTCCAGCTGTAAGAGCCTGCTGGTAATTGCTTCTTGGACCAGGTCTTCCCCTTAACGCCACAGCCCAAAGACTAATTCTTATTCCATATTTCAAGGCCTGGTAGAAAATTACTTCCCTTTAAAATAGGAAGAATAACTATGCATGATGACTCATACCTGTAATCACAGTATTTGGGGAAGCCACGGTGGGAGGATTGCTTGAGGCCAGGGGTTCAAGACCAGCCTGGGCAACATGCCAAGCTTGTCTCTACAGAAAAAAATTTTAAATTAGCTGAGCATGGTGGCATGTTCCTGTAAGTCCTATCTACTTGGGAAGCTGAGGTGAGAGGATCACTTGAGCTCAGGAGTTCTAGGCTGCAGTGAGCCATGACCATGCCACTGCACTCCTGTCTGACTGACAAAGTGAAACCCTGTCTCTAAAAAAATTTCAAAAATTTTAAAAATAAAGTAAAATAGGAAGAAGATGGATATCTCTCCCAATATGAACACAGATTGGGAGTGAAAGAGAATCCAAAGTCCATAATTAGTTTAGGATCAGAAGGCACTCTGTATAGATCTCTGTGGTCATTCTACGCTATATTTCGGAACCTTTACTTGCAGATTTGGAAATATTCAGAATTACATATTTGCATGTCAACCAGTAAGGGGGCATATCTGTAGACTTTTATCAAATAAATCATACATGGGATGGCTGGCAGAACTCCTCATGGCCCATGGTGATGGTGGTTGTGGGGTAAGGCTCCTCCACCTTTGGAAAGGGGAGGGAACAGTGGGAAGCACTACAAGTTATGCTTTGAGTGTCAGCTCAGCCACAGTACAATAGTACACCAGGTAGATTTCTAAGGTGCTTGACTCTAGTCCCTGACTCCTGGATGGCAACTCTGGACCCACCTAGGGCCTGCAAGAACTTGCCACCCTGAAGGGAAGGACATAAGCCTGGCTGGCTTTGCCACCTGCTAATTGTAGAACCCAGGGCTTTGAGCAAACATACACAGTAGCCAGGGAGTGGTTACAGCAGGGTTTGGGCAAGACCCAGTGCTATGTGAGCTTCAGATCTGACCCAGCACAGTCACAGTGGTGGTAGCCACACTCCACTCCCAGCTTTAGGTAGCTCAGAACAGAGAGAGAGACTCTGTTTGGGAGAAAGTAAGGGAAGAGAACAAGAGTCTCCACTTGGGGTCCAGAGGATTCTCCCGGATATTGTCCGAGACCATCCAGGAGGTACCTCTATGAGTTTGCAAGAACAACAGCATTACTAAGCTTAGTGTGCCCCCTAAAGCAGATGTAGCTTATATCACAATACCCAAGTCCTTTCAAATATCTGGAAAGCCTTCCCAAGAAGGATGGGTACAAACAAGCCCAGGTAGTGAAGACTACAATATCTACCTGATATGGTTTGGCTCTGTGTCCCTACCCAAATCTCACCTTGAATTATAATAATTCCCACATATCATTGGAGGGATCTGATGGGAGGTAACTGAATCATGGGGCAGGTCTTTCCTGTGTGTTCTCCTGATAGTGAGTAAGTCTCACAAGATCTGATGGTTTTATAAATGGGAGTTCCCCTGCACAAATTCTTTTGCCTGCTGCCAAGTAAGATATCCCTTTGCTCTTCCTTTGTTTTCTACCATGATTGTGAGGCCTCCCCAGCCATGTGGAACTGTGAGTCCATTAAACCTCTTTGCTTTATATATTACCCAGTCTCAGGTATGTCTTTATTAGCAGCATGAGAATGAACTAATACAGTAAATTGGTACCAGTAGAGTGGGGTGCTGCTGCAAAGATACTGAAAATGTGGAAGCAACTTTGGAACTGTGTAACAGGCAGAGGTTGGAACAGTTTGGAGGGCTCAGAAGAAGACAGGAAGATGTAGCAAAGTTTGGAACTTCCTAGAGACTTGTTGACTGGCATTGACCAAAATGGTGATAGTGACACGGACAATAAAGTCCAGGTTGAGGTGGTCTCAGACGGAGATGAGGAATTTGTTGGGAAATGGAGCAAAGGTGACTCTTGCTACGTTTTAGCAAAGAGACTGGTGGCATTTTGCCCCTGCCCCAGAGACCTGTGGAACTTTGAACTTGAGAGAGATGATTTAGGGTATCCAGGGGGAAAAATTTCTAAGCAGCAAAGCATTCAAGGGGAAGCACAGCATAGAAGTTTGGAAAATTTGCAGCCTGACGATGCAATAGAAAAGAAAACCCATTTTCTGGGGAGAAATTCAAGCTGGCTGCAGAAATTTGCATAAGTAATGATAAGCCAAATGTTAATAGGCAAGACAATGGGGAAAATGTCTCCAGGGCATGTCAGATACCTTCACGGCAGCCCCTCCCATCATAGGCCTGGAGGCCTAGGGGGAAAAAAATGTTTCTGTGGGCTGGGACCCCAGGCCCCCTGCTATGTGCAGCCTAGAGACTTCATGCCCTGTGTTTCAGCTGCTCCAGCGTGGCTAAAAGGGGTCAAGGCACAGCTTGGGCCATGGCTTCAGAGGGTGCAAGTCCCTCTGAAGCCTTGGCAGCTTCCAAATGGTGTTGAACCTGCAGGTGCCCAGAGGTCAAGAATTGAGGTTTGGGAAACTCTGCCTAGATTTCAGAGTATGTATGGAAATGGCTGGATGTCCAGACAGAATTTTGCTGTAGGGGCGGGGCCCTCATGGAGAACCTCTGCTAGAGCAGTGTGGAAGGGAAATGTGGTGTTGGATCCCTCACACAGAGTTCCCACTGGGGCACTGCCTAGTGGAGCTGTGAGAAGAAGGCCACCATCCTCCAGATCCCAGAATGGTAGATCCACCAGCAGCTTGCACCGTGTGCCTGGAAAAGAT
Source organism: Macaca nemestrina (assembly GCF_043159975.1). Lineage (NCBI taxonomy): Eukaryota > Metazoa > Chordata > Mammalia > Primates > Cercopithecidae > Macaca > Macaca nemestrina. Next base: position 45,391,235 of record NC_092132.1, on the reverse strand, counting down.
GCAGATGCTCAATGCCAGACCATGAAGGCAGCAGGAGGGAGGCTGTACACTGCAAAGCCACAGGGGCAGAGCTGCCCAAGACCATGGGAACCCACCTCTTGCATCAGCATGACCTGAACATGAGACATAGAATCAAAGAAGATCATCTCAGAGCTTTAAGATTTGGCTGTCCTGCTGGATTTTGGACTTGCATGGGGCCTGCAGCCCTTTCGTTTTGGCCAATTTCTCCCATTTAGAATGGGTGTATTTACACCAATCCTGTACTCCCATTGTATCTAGGAAGTAACTGACTTGCTTTTGATTTTACAGGCTCATAGGCAGAAAGGACTTGCCTTATCGCAGATGAGACTTTGGACTGTGGACTTTTGAGTTAATGCCAAAATGAGTTAAGACTTTGGGGAATGTTAGGAAGGCATGATTGTGTTTTGAAATGTGAAAGGAACATTAGATTTGGGATGGGCCAGGGGCAGAATTACATGATTTGGCTTTGTTTCCCCACCCAAATCTCACCTTGAATTGTAATAATTCCTATGTGTCATGGGAGGAACCCAGTGGGAGGTAATGGAATCGTGGGGGTGGGTCTTTCCCATGCTGGTCTTGTGGTAGTGAATAAGTCTCATGATATCTGATTTTTATAAATAGGAGTTCCCCTGCACAAGCTCTCTTGCCTGCAGCCATGTAAGACACCTCTTTGCTCTTCCTTTGTCTTCCGCCATGATTGTGAGGCCTCCCCAGTCATGTGGATCTGTGAGTCCAATAAACCTCTTTCCTTTACATATTACTGAGTCTCATGTCTTTATTAGTAACAAGAGAATAGACTAACTCTTCAATGCCCAGACACTGAAGAACATCTGCTAGCTCAACATCATCCAGGAAAAAACAACCTCACCAAATGAATGAAATAAGGCAACAGGGACCAATTCTGGAAAAACAGAGATATGTGACCTTTCAGACAGAGAATTCAAAATAGCTGTGTTAAGAAAATTCAAAGAAATTCAAGATAACACAGAGAAGAAATTCAAGATTCTATCAGATAAATTTAACAAAGAGATTAAAATTGTTAAACAGAATCAAGCAGCAATTCTGGATCTGAAAAATGCAATTGGGATTCTGAATAATGCATCAGAGTCTTAACAGTATAATTGATTAAGAAGAAATAATCAGTGAGCTTGAAGACAGGTTATTTGAAAATACATAGTCAGAGGAGACAAAAAAAAAAAGCAACAATAAAGCATGCCTTAACAGTCTCAAAAGGGCAAATCTAAGAGTTATTGGCCTTAAAGAGGAGGTAGAAAAGAGAGGGGTAGAAAGTTTATTCAAAGGGATAATAACAGAGAACTTCTCAAATCTAGAGAAAGATATCAATATCCAAATATAAGAAGGTTATAGAACACCAAGCAGATTTAACCCAAAGATGACTACCTCAAAGCATTTAATACTCAAACTCCCAAAGGTCAAAGATAAAGAAAGGAACCCAAAAGCAGCAAGAAAAATAAACAATATACAATGGAGTTCTAATACATCCAGCAGCTGACTTTTCAACAGAAACGTTATAGGTCAGGAGAGAGTGGCATGACATATTAAAAGTAACGGCAAAAACCGCAATAGCATTTGCACCAACCTAATATTTAAAGTGCTGAAGGAAAATCCTTTTACCCTAGCATAGTATATCCAACAAAAATATCCTGCAAATATGAAGGAGAAATAAAGACTTTCCCAGACAAACAAAAGCTGAGGAATTTCATCAACACAAGACCTGTCCTACAAGAAATGCTAAAGAGAGCATTTCAATCAGAAAGAAAAGAACGTTAATGAGCAATAAGTAATCACCTGAAGGTATAAAACACACAGGTAATAGTAAATAAACAGAAAAACACAGAATATTATAACACTGTAACAGTGATGTATAAACTACTTTTATCCTAAGTAGAAAGAATAAACAATGAACCAATCAAAATTAAGAACTACAACAACTTTTCAAGACAGTACAATAAGATATAAACAGAAACAACAAAACATTTAAAAGTAGGGGGACAAAGTTAAAGCATAGAATTTTTATTAGTTTTCTTTTTGCTTGTATGTTTATGCAATGTTAAGTTCTTATCAGGTTAAAATAATGGGTTATAAGATAGTATTTGCCAGCCTCATGGTAATCTCAAACCAAAAAACATACAATGGATACACAAGAAATAAAAAGCAAGAAACTAAATCATATCAACAGAGAAAATCACATTCACTAAAGGGAGACAGAAAGGAAGGAAAGAAAGAATAGAACACCACAAAACAACCAGAAAACAACAAAATGGCAGAAGTCCTTACTTATCAATAATGACATTGATGTAAATGAGCTAAACTCTCCAATCAAAAGACACAGTGGCTGAATGGATGAAAAAACGAGGCCCACTGATATGGTGCCTACAAGAAACACACTTCACCTACAAAGACACATACAAACTAAAAAAGGGATGGAAAAACATGTTCCATGTCAATGGAAACAAACAAACAAAAAAAGCAGGAGTAGCTATATTTATATCAGACAAAACAGATTTCAAGACAAAAATTATAAGAAGAGACAAAGAAGATCACTATATAATGATAAAGGGGTCAATTCAGTAAGAGGATATAACAATTTTAAATATATATGTACCAAATACTGTAGCACTCTGATATAAAAAGGAAATATTATTAGAACGAGAAAGAGAGATAGGCTCCAATGCAGTAATAGCTGGAGACTTCAACCCCCCACTTTCGGCATTGGACAGATCTTCCAGAGAGAAAAATAACAAAGAAATTGTATCAAAGTCAATGTCCTCATTGTGATATTGTACTATAGTTATGCAAGATGTTACCATTGGGGGAAAATATATGAAAGATACACAGTATCTGTTTGTATTATTTCTTTTTTATTTTTCTTTATTTTAAAAAATGGTTTTAATAAAAATAGAGGTGGGGTCTTACTATGTTGCCCAGGCTAGTCTCAAATTCCTGGCCTTAAGCAATCCTCCTGCCTCAGTCTCCCAAAGTGCTGAGATTACAGGCACGAGCCATCATGCTCAGCCTTCTTTGACTGTAAGTCTACAGTTATCTTAAAATAAAAAGTCTAGTGCAGATAAGTGACACAATCAGATCGATTACAGTCACATGGAACAATTCATTGATCTTCAAATGGTATATATTTTTTTCCACTATGCCCATTCTATTTCCCTTGCTTCAAGTCCCTCAAGTTCCCAAGTAAAACATTACCTCCCCTCTATATCCTGTGCATTTATCACACTTTCTTTTGTTATACTAATATCACATGTATATTCTTCCCATCATACTATGACCACAAGGATTTGATCATGTTTCACCCTTGTATTCTTAGCATAGCACTTAGCCTATAGTAATACTCAAAAAAAGCTTATTAAGATGATAATAGCAACTCTAGCTACATGTATACACACACACACACACACACACACCAATTTTATGAAATACCAATCACAAAAATGTCAAGTGTAGAAGAATGTGTTCCAAGCTGACAGCCAAATCAGGAACATACCCCTATTCACAACAGCCACAAAAAGCATACCTGGGAATATAGCAATATAGCTAGGAATACCTAGGAATATAACTAAGTAGGGAGGTGAAAATTTTCTACAAGGAGAACTACAAAACATTACTCAAAGAAATCAGAGGTGACACAAACAAATGGAAAAACATTCCATACTCATGAATAAGAAGAATCAATATAATTAAAATGGCTATACTGCCCAAAGCAATTTATAGATTCAATGCTATTCTTATTAGACTACCATTGAGATTCTTCACAGAACTAGACAAAACTACTTTAAAATTCATATGGAACCAAAAAGAGCCTAAATAGCCAAGGCAATCCTAAGCAAAAAGAGCAAAGCTGGAGCCATCACACTACCCAACTTCAAACTATACTACAGGTCTATGGTAATCACAATAGCATGGTACTGGTACAATAACAGACACATAGACCAATGGAACAATAGAGAATGCAGAAATAAGACCACACACCTACAACTATCTGATCTTTGAAAAATCTGACAAAAAACAAGCAACGGGGAAAGAATTCCCTATTCAATAAATGGAGCTAGGATAACTGGCTGGCCACATGCAGAAGACTGAAACTGGACCCCTTCCTTATGCCATACACAAAAATTAACTCTAGATGGATTAAAGACTTAAATGTAAAACTCAAAACAATAAAAACCATGGAAGACAACGAAGGTAATACCATTCAGGAAATAGGCACAGGCAAAGATATCATGACAAAGATGCCAAAAGCAATTGCAACCAAAGCAAAAATTGACAAATGGGATTTATCTAAACTAAAGAGCTTCTGCACAGCAAAGGAAACTATCAACAGAGTGAACAGACAACCTATGAAATGGGAGAAAATTTTTGCAAACTATGCATCAAATGAAGATCTAATATCCAGCATTTATAAGGAACTTAAACAAATTCACAAGAAAAAAAAACATTAAAAAGTAGGTAAAGGACATGAACACTTTCAAAAGAAGTCATACATGTGGCCAACAATCATATGAAAAGAAGTTCAACACCACTGGTCATTAGAGAAATGCAAATCAAAACCACATTGAGATACCATCTCAAGCCAGTCAGAATGGCTATTAGTAAAAAGTAAAAAAAAAATAACAGAGGCTGGTGAGGTTGTGGAGACAAAGGAAGGCTTATACACTGTTGGTGGGAGTGTAAATTAATTCAACCACTGTGGAAGATAGTGTGGCAATTCCTCAAAGACCTGACAATAGAAATACCATTTGATACAGCAATCCCATTACTTGGTATATACCCAAAGGAATATAAATCATGCTGTTATACAGACACATGCACGTGTATGTTCATTGCAGCACTATTCACAATAGCGAAGATATGGAATCCTAAATGCCCATCAGTGATAGACGGATAAAGAAAATGTGGTACATATATACCATGGAATACTATGCAGCCATAAGAAAGAACAAGTTCACGTCCTTTGCAGGGATATGGATGAAACTGGAGGCCATTCTCCTCAGCTAACTAACACAGGAACAGATAACCAAATACATCACATCCCCACTTATAAGTAGGAACTAAATGATGAGAACACATGGATACACAGAGGGGAACAACACACACTGAGGCCTATCAGAGGGTGGAGGATAGAAAGGAGGGAGAGGATCGAGAAAAATAACTAAGGGATATAAGGCTTAACACCTGGGTGATGAAATAATCCATACAACAAACCCCTAATGACACAAGTTTACCTATGTAACAAACCTGCACATGTAGCCCTGTACTTAAAATAGAAGTTAAAAGTAAATAAATAAATAAAATGTAAATTCTGCTGGGAAAAAAAAGAATATGATCACCGAAGTTAAAAGGCAACTTAAATACTGTTTCACCTTATTATGGATTTAAAGTCATCCAAACATCCAAATTATCTAAAGGACAAGTAACTTAAAGAAGGCCAAAGATATAATAGTCTTGTCATTTTAGGTTTCCATAAGTCATATATCCGTAAGACACTGGCCTAAGAAAAGTGAAAGTAAGTAACTGATTCATGTTTTCTTACCAATACAGAAGTAAAGGTTTTAAAACTTCCGGCTGAATATTTCTTAAATGCTCTTCATTCCACTGTGATCCATCTAACAGTTTAAATTTTGATAAGATTTCTGCAGAAAGGTAGTAATCTCCATTGCTCACTAGATAGCATTTTTTCATCTTCTCAAGATGTCTGAAAGAAAACACATTTCCACATATACACACACACTGGTAGAATATTCAACTACCAAAATGTTTTCACTTCTGAAATGTTTCAGACAAGTAATGAACTATCTCAAAACCAACACTGAGTGTCAGAGGTACCAGAATTTTTGTGGAGGTAAAGATACTTCTCACAGTTACGGAAATGGGAAGGGTATTTGTGACAAGCTGAATAAATGACCTTGCAAAGATGTCTACGTTCTAATCTCTAGAACTTGTGACTAAGTTACCTTACATGTCAAAGGAAACTCTGCAGATGTGCTTAAGTTAAAGACTTTAAAGAGATCTCCTGTATTATCTAGATGGTCCCATTGTAATCACAAGGATCGTTCTAAGAGAGAGACAAGAAGGTCAGCACCACAGAGAAAAATGTGAGGATAGAGCAGAGGTCAGAGAGAAGATGCTGTGCTGCTAGCTTGGAAGATGGAGAAAAAGTCCATGAACCAAGGCCTTCATTAGATGGAAAAAATAAGGAATTTGTTTACCCCTAGAACCTTCTGACTTCCAGAACTGTCTGAGAATAAATAAAACTCTGTTGCTTTAAGTCACTAAGTCTGTGGTGATTTGTTACAGCAACAGTGGGAACTACAGTGTTGATCCTGAAAAACCTATGTAGGCTACTTGCATGTAACTACCCTGACATGTCTTCAAAACTGGTAATGATCAATCAGGTCATGCTTCATAATCAACCATTTAGTGACCTCTGCTCTTATAGCTATATACAACAATGAGCTTTGTGATCTGAATGTCATTAAAATAAGTGGAATAACCCAGTGACTAGTATATACTCAGTCAAACCTTAAAGGAAATTGCAATCTACTATAGTTGGTCTGCTTCAGAGCAGATCAGGAGACTAAAGACAAGTTAAAGACTTTCCTAAAACAGGGTTCTCTTTTCTTCAACTTACAGTAATCTAAAACATATAGAGCTGACCAAACAAAGACCTGAGCCCCATCAGACCTCCAAGAAGTTCTCTAGCAGAGAGACTCATCCAGATACCCAGCTACCTGGCATCCAACCAAGGATTATGGAATTTGTTAACCAAGCAGGCTACTAGGGAGAGTAGGTGTCTATTTTATGCTAGTGTGGTTATATAACTGATAAATTATTTTATTCTATAAAAATTATACATCCTTTTAATGTTATAAAAATGAAAATAGAATAATTAATTTGAAAGTAGTTCTAGAATGTATGGGCAGAAACATTATGCAAACCCAAATAACTGTTATCATTAGTATCTGAAAACTATGAAATCAGAAAACTAGTGTGATCAATATTACTATTATAATAAAATAAGTTTTATTATCATTCATTCCTCCAAGAGTAAAAAATTACATTTTTAAAAATTTACTTTGGGCTTTCTCCCTGTGCTAAATAACCCAAATTAATATTCATAATTTGTTTTTAAAACTATTGAAAAATAAAAAAATAGAATTACCTTTGATGCCTTCCATGGTCCTTAAGAACTTTTAACCTCTCAATATCCATCCATAGCCACCAATATCTCTCTCCCAATGTACCTTTTATAAATTTCTTAAATCTTTCAAACTCCTTTCTATTGCCAATGTCATAAGTCCTATGAGAAATACACCAGTCGGCCCTGCTCTCTGGTCCAGCGCTCTCACTCTTTGAACTTAAACTTGTTTGTTCTATCTCTTCTGACCTCTCCTTTGTAGTTTGAACTAATTCACTTAAAAAATTCTTGCCACGAATAGACTCAAAACAATCATCAAATGACACTTTTGTTATATTGTTGAAGTTTATATAGTCTGGGGTTTCTCCAACTGGCTTTCCAACAATTTGCTGAATTGCTCCTCTCAAAATAAAGTATACATAGGAGCTTAAAAATTCTTCACATGTTGAGAAATGCATTGTCAGGCTTTCACCAACATCCTGTTTCTTTTCAAGGTATACTCTCAGAAGAGCTTGAGAAGGAGTGTCTTGTAGAGATACAGACACCTCTTCTTCTTCTTCTCCTTCTTCTTCTTCAAATTCAGAAATCAATTTGGTGGTTTTAAATGGGTCCTTTTTTGTCCTAGGGTGAACTCCATCATCAAAGATAAAATTCTCTGTATTAAGTCATAAAAGGCTATTAGATTAGATATGAATACAAACCTTTCTTATTATTAAATAGATGCTATAGAGCCAGAACGTCAAATGGGTTTATCATAGGTAGTGACTGCACGGACCAGTGTCTTAAGAAGGATTCTGGGCCAGTCACGGTGGCTCATGCCTGTCATCCCAGCACTTTGAGAGGCCGAGGTGGGCGGATCACTTGAGGTAAGGAGTTCCAGACCAACCTGGCCAACATGGTGAAACCCCGTCTCTACTAAAAATACAAAAATTACCCAGGCATGGTGGCGTAGTAATCCCAGCTACTCAGGAGGCTGAGGCACAAGAATCGCTTGAACCCAGGAGATAGAGGTTGCAGTGAGCTGGGAGCACACCACTGCACTCCAGCCTGGGCGACAGAGCAAGACTCTGTCTCAAAAAAAAAAAAAAAAAAAGAAAAAGAAAAAGAAAAAAAAAGAAAGAACAGAAAAGAAACAAAAACGAAAAAAAGGAAGGATTCTGAGGTTACGTTTGGAACCAGTAGAAAAAAAACTGCCACTGGGAATTAACCTTGTCTTCCCTGGATTTGGAAGAAAAGAATGGTGGCAGATGGACTAAATATCTGACATCCCTAACACACAGAAGATACTTGAAAATACATTATGTACTTTTAAAATGTAATATTCCAGACTGATATATAAATGTCAATACATAAGCACCAAATCTATTAAGGAATTAGAATATGTATACTAAATGATTATATGTGCTTTGATATTTCATGCTGTATGATAAAAGAAAATTCACTACCATAGATTGAGACCATATACGAACAGACCAGAACGGGAGACAATAATAGCAAGTTTTAAAATTCACCATTTCATTAAAAGATTCAATTACTATCAAACTTACAGTTTATCATTAAAGTTACAAAATGGCACGAGATACTTATGAAGGTTTACAAAAGGATTATTTGTATGCTTTTTCTAAAGATATAGTATTCAGCTCCTATTTTCTCTTTCAAAAATCAGTGACATGTCTGATGTTAGTGCTTTACTTCACATAGTAAATCTACCCCTTGAATTGCCACAGATCAGCTAACTGTTGTCATCCATGCCCCATTCTCAATGACCATTTTCTCAATTACCACAGTTCAAATCTCAATGAACTGGAAACATTTCATTACAATTTTTGTTGCTAATAAATTCCCCAATATTGAGAAATTAGACTTTGTGAGAGGATGCTGGACGTACACTCAATCCCATGGAACTGAAGGGAGGATGTTGCAGAGAGCGAAGCAGGCATTCCAGCTCACCATCTCCTGCCATCCTTCTCTTCCTGTATACTATTTTTATCTCCAATTATCTACTTCAATATTTTGGGAAAACAACAAGAAGCCTATGAATCCAACTATTTTCAATTGGGGAGATTATTTTCTTCTTTACCTAGACTCAGGTTCAATTCTAGGGAATCCAGATTTAACTTCCCCAGAGTCTGCGTATAGTTCTTAAAGAGATTAGTTAGGAACTGTAAGTGAATTCCTAAGTTCTTCTCCTGAGTCATCACACCTAAGTTTTTTTCTCTAACAATATCACAGTTAATAACTCCCATTTCTGGAAGATTCCTTTTATTTTTATGAAAAGTCAGTATAGCCACAAAGCTCCCCAAAGTAGAAATTTATATACTTTTTAAGGTGAAAAATAATCTGAACTTAAAAACAGAAGGGAAACTCAATTCCCATCAATAACTATTTTATTTTTAGGAAGAGAAAATTGTTGTACCCACTTTATTGCAAAGACTTAACAAGAATTTGTAAACTATGATAAGAAATAATGACATTAATTGACTGCATATTAGGTACCAAGCACCAGGCCAGGCATTTCCTATACATTTAGTATATATCATTATTCTAATCTTACAGACAAGAAAAGGCAAGGCTCCAAGAAGTGGAAAAACTCATCAAACATCACACAGCGAATAAATATCAGAGTTGCATTCTAAACCCATCTCCTTTTCACTCTACAAAGTTGTCTCTCAAAAAACATAGGAAGTGCAGTGAGGCAAAGGGTATGTGGATAATTTTTTCTCCCCAACCACTAACTACTGTACTGTAAAATTAGAACAAACAAACAAAAACTTAAAGAGAAGTTCTAAAGTCATTCTTGTCCTTTACTGCTTACCAGAAACAGATGAAATAGCTGGTGATTTAAGTTTGTTGTAGGGTACACAACAGGGTAATGAAAAGGTTGATACTGTTTGCTGACTTTGTTTTGCTAATGCAAACCAATCTTTTGTTTGAGCATAGGAAGCCTAGGAAGAAGGGAGCATATTAGTTTAACATATGATTAGCAGTATTGCTCTGATCACAAACCTGGAAAAATCATTATAATAATATTCAACTTGCACAGTACAATATGTAAAGTGAAAATTATCTCATGAAGGAAAATAAAATTATACTCAAAAAATTCATTAGCTAAGAGGAAACTGAAGGAAATTTCAATCCAGATTTTTTTTTTTTTTTGTATTTGATAACCAAAGGAAAATATGTGTCCAATACTTATAAATTCTCCACTCTCACTCTCAGGCTACTGTTGACCAAAGGCATGAAACCCTACTTCCTGGATTCACTACAAATTCATGCCATCTGACTTCAACTTGGCAGTCACCAGACCCATCAATCCTTTTGCTAGCTGCTCCCCTTTACAACTTTCCCAATTACTTCAGGTACCCTATTCTGTCTCACCTGGCTCAGTATTTTTAACAACTGCTCCCCCAGTATGACAGAGACACTATTCTTAGTGCCACTGGACCCTCTCCAAACTCAGCTGCCCCTTTGCATTAGACTCAGTTTTCACAACTTTGCTTAGATTGAATGCTTTTTGCACACTGATTCCTAACTCCATCTGTCCCTAACTGCAGCATTCCATTTTTCCTTTCCTTTGTATACCCCTGAACTAGCCAATTCAATTCTGAAGTTGATCCTTAGCTTCTAGAACCCCAGCCCTAAGAAGCTCCTATCCGAGCCTTCTTGGAAAGATTCCTCTGCCTGCCTCTCTCTGTAATGTCTTCTTTTATTTTTACTAGAGAATCCAAGTTGTTCAACAAGAGCAGAGAAGGGAGTGTTCAACATTCCTCTCATTTCTCATTTATCCAACTGAATCAGCTGGTTGGTCAGCACTTAGCCTAAGAAACACTTGGAGAATAGGTACCTCAAATGGAAGAAAAATTACTCCCTATCTATTATGCAGAATTAACATGGCAAGTCAAGCCACATAAGAAGACCAAAGCAAGACAGAGAAATGAGAGGTGGCAGCTATGCAGTCACCATCCCTCTTATAGGTGAGGTTTCCCAGGTGCATAAAAGCTTTCAAAGACTAACTCACTTTTGTTCCCCTTTTCCTTTAAAATCAAGTTATTTATTAGTAATTATATGTTCATCTAACATATAATTATATGTTTACCTAACATATAATTATCGAGTGACTATTTATCCTAAGCAATAGCCTAAGCAGGAGGCCAAAGTAATTAAGAAACGTTCAAGGAATTGAGAGAGACCAACATACAAGGTCCTTGCTATTTCAACCGCAAAAAAAGAATGAGGGAGTAGAACACAGGAGAGAAAGAAGTCATCAGTCAGACTTCAACATCTTTAACATAATTATTCCACTTTATATATTTTTTTGGGGGGGAAGTGGAGACAGAGTCTCATTCTGTCACCCAGGCTGGAGTTCAATGGTGCAATCTTAGCTCACTGCAACCTCTGCCTCCCGAGTTCAAGCAATTCTCCGGCCTCAGCCTCCCGAGTAGCTGTGATTACAGGCACCCACCACCATGCCTGGCTGATTTTTGTATTTTTAGTAGAGACGAGGTTTCACCATGTTGGTCAGGCTGGTCTGGAACTCCTGACCCCATGATCCGCCCACCTCAGCCTCCCAAAGTGTTGGGATTACAGGCGTGAGCCACTGCACCCGGCCTATACTTTTAAGAGATGGGTCAATTGTTTTTTAGATGGTATAACTTAAGGCTCAAAGAAATATTACCAATTATCATGAAGATTAATCCCTATGTATAGTCATGACATAAATAATGTAAACATCCAAGAACTTTGAATCTGCAAAATTCAGAGGCTATTGAAAAATGGTAATACATAGTTAAAGTGGCTGTGTGGTGGCTCATGCCTATAATCCTAGCACTTTGGAAGGCTAAGGTTGGAGGACTGCTTGAATCCAGGAGTTCAAGACCAATCTGGGCAACATAGACCCTGTCTCTACAAATAATTTTTTAAAAATTAGCCAGGAATGGTGATGCACTCTCGTGGTCCCAGCTGGGAGGCTGAGGTGGGAGAATTGCTTGAGCCAGGGAGATTGAAGCTGCAATGAGCCATGATTGCATCATTCCACTCCAGCCTGGGCAACACAGTGAGATCGTGTCTCCAAAAAAAAAAAAAAAAATTGTGTGTATATATATATAGTGTTAAAGTTTACTCAAGTGAATACAAATGAGTTTTTTCATCTCAGAAAATACCAAAAGTAAACTAGTTTGGATTTTAACTCCCTTATATTTAATTAAATTCACATATAGCAAATCAGAACTTATTCCCCTAGATTGATTCTTCCCTTTACATGTTTATTGACCTTGAGTACATATTTTTTAGGACATTTCCAACATTTCTATAGTATATAAATTAAGGGAAAAAATATTGCCAGGCATAGTGGCTCACGCCTGTAATACCAACTCTTTGGTAGGCTGAGGTGGATGAATTGCTGGAGCTTAGCAGTTCAAGACCAGCCTGGGCAACATGGCAAAACCCTGTCTCTACAAAAAATACACAAAAATTAGCAGGGCGTGGTGGCATATGCCTGTAGTCCCAGCTACTTGTGGGTGCTGAGGGAGGAGGATCCCTTGAACCTTGGGAAGTCAAGGCTGCAGTGAGCTGAGACTGTACCACTGCACTCCAGCATGGGTGATAAAGCGAGACCCTGTCTCAAAAAAAAAAAAAAAAAAAAAAAGGAAAGAAAGAAAAAAATACTTAAAATCAGTATAAGAGAGAAGAAAAATGTGCCTTAAATACACCACAAAGCATTATTCAGTGGAAATAATGGAACTGGCATAACTGTAAATGTTTTTGACAAATACTGCTGATAGAAATGCTGAACTACAAAATTAATAGGAGATACACAAGAAAAAAAAAGTTCAAGTAAATTTAGCCTATCTATTCCAACACAGAAGGCAAAGAGGCTTCCTCCTGTATGATAATTTTGATCAATTGAAAGTGCCTTATTTGCAAGTAAGCCTTAAGGTTTAAAAAAAAAAAAAAAATGGAAGTGCCTACCCAGAATACTGTGTTGTAAAGAATCCGGAGCCAAATCCTAGCTCAGCAGAAAAATTTCCACAATTGATTAACAAAGTCTGTCATAGGGAGTAGCAGCACAAGGGCTACATATTTGCCATTCCTAATTTTGTATAGAACTGTGTATTAGAAGTATAGTTCCAGATACAAGATCTAATAATTAGAGGCCAAAGATCAAACAACAGTTCTTACTACATTATGACTCTCCAAAAGGATATTTGATTCTAGGTTAAATCTCTTCAAATGCTCTCATATACCCTCACATTTCTCTAATCATGGATGACAAATTTATTTGATAACAACCTTACAGTAACACATTTTACTACTAAGGAATAACCTAGAGAAAAGGAAGGAAAAGACTCAATTTATCTTTTTGTACAAAAGTAACAGAATCCAAATCATAGCAATTTTGGAATGAACAATGAAACCATGGATACAATTCACGTTACCCTTGCTTCCCAGGTGACACTGCATGTTCTTCAACCTTGCCTTTGTCTCTTTAGACACATGAGGATAATATTTCTAACTACATTTCAAATTAAAGACAGCAGAGCAAATTAGTTAGCATAAATCTATAAGAATTATTGCTAAATCTGCTTTACATGTATTTGAAATCATTTTTTCTGTTCAGGTAATACAAATGCCTTAAAATAAGAAGTTACAGCCAGGTGTGGTAGCTTACGCCTGTAATCCCAGCACTTTGGGAGGTAGAGGTGAGTGGATTCCTTAAGTCCAAGAGTTCAAGACCAGCCTGAGCTACATGGTAAAACCCCATCTCTACAAAAAATGCAAAAAAAAAGTTAGCCGGGTGTGGTGGTGCATGCCTGTAGTCCCAGCTACTCAGGAGGCTGAGGTGGGAGGATCACCTGAGCCCGGGAGGTGGAAGCTGCAGTGAGCTGTGATCATGCCACTGCACTCCAGCCTGGGTGACAGAGTGAGATCCTGTCTCAAAAAAATATATGTATAAAATAAAAAATAAAATCAGAAGTTTTAATGAAGCGCTAAGTCATGAAAAAATACTCATACTTTTACCTCACCAAGTGATACATAGAACTTTTTCATAATTACAAGATTATCTTCTTCAGTGGCAGGAGGTGGTAGACTGGGTGGTTTTTTCACGATCCAGGGAGAAAAATTTGATTCTACTGTGAAATTCATGCCGGACTTGCTCCATCTTACTTGTGAGACCAATTTGGCTAACCTGCATTTTAGGAATCATACAAATTTGAAACAAGTTTCAAATATAGCAGAATTCAGGGAAAAACCTAAAATTTTATTTTATGTATTCAAGCCAATCTCCTCTCCTCACTTAATGATGATTTTCTTTGGCTCTGTTAAAATTAATAGCTTATTCATAAAACCACTAATTAGTTAAGAAGTATTCATTTTAATTGATTTTTATTTAAAAATGGTTGTTCAGAGGTCAAATTTTAGGTTCTTACATGTTAAAAGTCAGGGAACATAAAGGAAAACTTGGTTCTGGACTATAGCATTCTATGTTTTTCATGTCACACTAGTTTTCATTGTTAAACACCCTGCACCTAAATACCGTTATCATCAATAGATAATTTTTAAATTATGACTGGTTGGAGAGGTTCACGCCTGTAATCTCAGGTTTTGGGAGGCCAGGGCAGGAGGCTCTCGACGCCAGGAGTTCGAGACCAGCCTGGGCAATACAGCAAGACCCTGACTCTACAAAGAATTTAAAAGATTTGCCACACATGGTGGCACACAGCTATAGTGCTAGCTAATTGGGAGGCTAATGTATATGTATTTAAAAATACATATATTGATGGGACTATAATACCTGTATTCAAAGTAGCAATCACTTTCCAGAAATGCTGGAAGTCTTTCTTTTTTGATCCACTTAATACCTTCTTCACGACTGAGACACTACGAGAAGAAAAAGAGCAAGGAAAAGAAGGTCAAAGAAAATCACTTTTAGGATGATTAACGCTTAATCATGAGAGCAATAATGACCTCCAGCTGTCAGCAGGAGCCCTACCCGTAGGTCTTCTATTTCCACTAGAGAGATCAATAAACCTGAGCCACAAATGTGAGGCACTTCTTGCCTCTGGTACGTTTTTAATTCTCTTAACAATTCTATATCAACTATATAATGCCTCAATTTTTACAGATTAACAAATCGAATCCAGAGAAGTAAAGTAACTTGTTGAAGGAGGGAGAATGAGGGGGAAAAAAAAGCCAATGAATCTCAGTATTTTCAGTCATAAAATGGGTTAAAAATAATCACAAACAGAAAAAGAACCACCAAGAAAACTTGGTAAGGCCACCAAGGTCACTGCAGGCCCCTTGTTCATCAAGTTTAAAAAAATGTTTTAACTGTTTAACATCTCCAGGCACTCTCTTACAGATAAAAAAGTTAATAATGATAGTAGAGTGTTACAAATGCCACAGTGTAGGCTTCTGTGGGAGCCCACAGAGACATTTAACTCAGAAGAGATTTCCCACAGAACATGCACTTCACTCTTTGACCCGAAGCAAGGCTAGCTAGGTTGAGCAGGGAAGCAAAAGAGGAGACAAACCACAAGTGTAGCGGTATTAGGTCACAGGATGAGATTTAAGGGATGGAGACAGAAAGGTTGGAGAAGTAGGCAGGGTCATGACTGCAAATAGCGTTTTAAATAACATTAAAGAGTACAGATTTTATCTTGAGGTTATGAGAGCAATACAGAATTACTGAATTACTGAAGAGTTACTGTTGTTCATCCTAAAATACTTACTGTTGATTCTACTTTTTCTTGTATTCACTTTTCCCAGAATTCTAAATAATATCAGTACCTTGGACACAAAACATATGTTACTAATAAATAAAACAATCTCAGTGAGGTAAATATGTTTGCATTTATGTGGCTTCCATGGACAATCTAAGGTGATAGTTTTGCTGTGATATTGCATAAGAGTTAACACATAGACCATTACTAACTCTAGTGAGGAAATTGAATGTCCATACAGTAGTGTTGCTGACATCTAATGTGCTGATGCTCATGAGGGTGATGTGTGCTCATCATTGCTGATATGTGCAGAAGTCTTTAGGCATTCAGGATTGGAACATCAAATAGTTTTCTTCTATTCAGCAAAAAAAAACCATATTCATTTGCCTTCACCAAACACTATCTTCTGCATAATGAAAGAATAGAAGAAAACCATGGAAATAGCCAGCACCTAATCAGCAGCACCTTGTTGACAGTCTCACTGCTTATCAGTGAGATCTGAAGGACATTTGGATCTTAGAAAGACTCTGCATAGGCTACACACTGACAACCATGCAGGACTTCTGAACTCCCATTAGCGCTACATTCAATGTATCACAGAAAGATACCAAACTACATATAAAGATCCACATGAATCCTTAAAGAATTCTATAAGGTTGTCAAAGTAGTCAGTTCATTCAAAACCAATTTGCTGAATATTCAGCTAGTAAACAGTTTACCTATAATTCATCCTCTTTTGAGTGTTTTTGTACCTATTTGACCTAAAAATAAAATGAATAAAAAAGTTTAAAAAGAATAAAATAAAAAATTGAAGAAAAGTCTTTAGCCAAGCTGAAAACAAAACTCTTCGTGGTTTTAAAAAGTAACTAAATATAAAGACAAAAAACATACAAGACAATCCTGATCAACCATAAAATAACTTAATAAATACGTATAAGAAACACAAAAAGAATCTATCTAAGGTTAAATTATTTAAACCTTAAAAGAAATTTCTGTAAGTTGGTTAAGAAACAGAAAGGGATGACCAGAATGTTAAGGGAAGATGACTTTAGGTAAATCAGTACAGAACTATTTCCGAATAGCCATACGCAAGCTGTTTAAAGTGCCTACAGAATTGGATTAATAAAAAATTATATTTAGATGTACAAGGCAAACACATAAAGCATGGCTATCAATCAGTAGATCTTATTGGTTAGATTTATTGAGGTATAAATTACATACAGTGAAATCCACCCTTTTTAATACAGTTCTGCAAGTTTTGACAAATGCATATAATCATGTAACCAGGACTACAATCAAGATACAGAAAAGTTCCAACACTCTCCAAATTTCCTAATGCCACTTTGTAGTCAGCAACTCCATCCAACCCTAGGCTCTGACAACCACTGATCTGTTCCACAGTTTTGCCTTTTCCAGAATGTCATATAAATAGAATCAATAGAGTATGTACTTTTGATTCTAGTATCTTTCATTCAGCATAAAGCATTTAAGATGTATCTATGTTCTTTCATGTATAAATCATTCTCTTTTGGTGCTAAGTAATATTCCACTGTATGTATATACTACAGTGTCTTTATCCATTCACCAGTTAAAGGAATCTGGAAAACTTCCAGCTTTTGTGATCATGAATAAAGCTAACTGTAGACATTTACATGCAGGTTTTTGTGTGAGTATAACTTTTCATTTCTTTTGGGTAATACTCAGGGGTAGGATAGATAGGCAGTGATATGGTATGGATATTTGCCTCCTCCAAATCTTGTACTGAATGTGATCCCCAATGCTGGAGGTAGGGCCTCATGGGAGAGATGTCATGGTCATGGGAGCGAATCCCTCATGAATGTCTTGGTGTCCTCCCCATGGTAATAAGTGAGTTCTCACTTTGTTAGTTCACATGAGACCTGGTTGTTTAAAGAGCCTGATACCTCCTCACTCTCTCCCTTGCTACCTCTCTTGCCATGTGATATGCCTCGTCCCTCTTTGTCTTCCACCATAAGTGGGAGCTTCCTGAGGCCCTCACCAGAAGCAGATGCTAGTGCCATGCTTCTTATACAGTCTGCAGAACCATGAGCCAAATAAACCTCTTTCTTTATAAATTGCCCAATTTTGAGTATTCCTTTATAGCAACACAAATGGACTATAGGTGGTATGGTATATGTTTAACTTGGAAAGACGTGCCAAAATGTTTTCCAAAATGGAATTCTCACCAATGAGAATGGACTTTTGAGTTGCTTCCACTTTTTGGCTATTATGAATGATGCTGCTATGAACATTTGTATGTAAGTTTTTGTGTGAACATATGTATTCAATACTCGAGTATATACCTAGAAGTGGCATTTCTGGGTAATTTGATAACTCTTGGGCTAAGCTCTAAAGAACTGCCTAATATTTTCCAAAGTAGCTGTACCGTCTTACAATTGCACCAGCAGTGTATGAAGGTTCTAATCACTTCAAATCCTCACAAACGTTTGTTATTATTTGCCTTTTTTAAAATCATAGCCATACTGTTGGGTGCGAAGTAGTGTCCCATTGTGATTTTGATTCCATTTCCCTTATGACTAATGATGTTGAAAATCTTTTCATGTGCTTATTGTTTATCTTATTTGGAGAAATGTCTATTCTAAACCCTTTGCACATTTTTAAATTGGGTTATTTGTCTTTTTATTTTTGAGTTCTAAGAGTTATTTTTATAGTTTAGATACACATCTTTATAAAATATATGATTTGCAAATATTTGCTCTCATTCTGTGGGTTGTCTTTTTACTTTCTTGGTAGTGTCCTTTAGAGCATGAAAGTTTTGATTTATCTTTTTTTCCTTGTGCATTTGGTGTCATATCTAACAAAACCAATGCATAATCCAAGGTTATGAAGATTTACACCTGTATTATCTTCTTAAATAGAATTATCTTTTTGCATTGTTGGATTTAATTTGCTTATTTTTGAGGATTTTTGTGGTCTGTGTTCATGAGTGATGTTAAGTTGTAAGTTTTTCTTTTCCTTCAAATTCCTTCATTTAGATTTGGCATCAGTGTAATGCCCACCTCATAAAATGAATTAAAAATTGATTTCTTTTGTTTTTTGTATAAGTTTTTATAAATTTAAGGTTACTTCACTTCTAAGTGTTTGATAGAATTAAACAGTGAAGCCATCTGAGCCTGGAGTTGTCTTTGTGGAAAGACTTTAAACTGTGAATCCAACTTCTGTAATAGATGTAGGACTACTCAGATTATCTATATCTCCTTCAGTGACCATTGATAATTTGTGCCTTTTAAGAAATATGTGGGCCGGATGCAGTGGTTCATGCCTGTAATCCCAGCACTTTGGGAGGCCAAGGTAGGTGGATCACTTGAGGCCAGGAGTTCGAGAGCAGCCTGGCCAACATAGTGAAACCCCATCTCTACTAAAAATAGAAAAATTATCTGTACATAGTGGCATATGCCTATAATCCCAGCTACCTGGAAGGCTGAGGCAGGAGAATCGCTTGAACCTGGGAGGTGGAGATTGCCGTGAGCTGAGATCATCCCACTGCACTCTAGCCTGGGCATCAGAATGAGACCCTGTCTCAAAAAAAAAAAAAAAAAAAAAAAAAAAAAAAGCCTATTTCATTTAAATGTCATGAGCTTATAGACATAAAATTGTTTGCAAATTCTCTTTTTTTTTTAAACTGTCTGTAAAATTTGTAATGACATCCCATCCCCTCTTTCATTTCTGATATTGGGCATGTATATCTTCTCTCTCTTTCGCTTCAGCATTCTGGCTAAAAGTTTACCAATTTTGTTGATTTTTTCAAAAAACAAGGCTTTATTTTCATTGATTTTTCTCTCTTGTTTTTCTGTTTTCAATTTCATTGATTCTGTTCTTTATTTCTCTACTTTTGGTTTAATTTTAACTTAATTTTTCTAGTTTCTCATAGTGAAAAGTAGATCGTAGATTTATTTAGTCTTCTCTATTATAAGCACTTAATGGTACAAATTTCCCTGTAAAGACTAATTTAGTTGCATCCCACAAATTTTGATATGTTATGCTTTAGTTTTTATTCAATTCAACATAATTTTTAATTCCCCTTGGGACTTAGTCTTTGACCTATGAATTATTTAGGAGTATGTTATGCAATTAAGTATTTAAGAATTTTGTTACCCATTTATAGTTTAATTCTGAAGTGGTCTGAGAACACAGTTGGCAAGATTTCAAATCTTTTAAGTTTGCTGAAATTTATTTTATGGCCCAAAATATGGTCTATTTTGGTAAATATTCCCAGTGCACTAGAGAAAAAAATGTTGTGGGATAAACATCCACTGTTGTGGGACAAAGTGCTCTGTAAAGATCAATTAGATTTACTTGGTTGTTAGTGTTTTTCAGAACTTCCATTTCCTTACTGATCTTCTATCTTTTCTATCAGTTATTGAGAGCAGTGCTTTAGTCTCCAATTATAACTATAAATTTATCTATTTCTCCTTTCAGTTCTATCAGCTCTTGCATCATGTATTCTGAACCTCTGTTGTTAGGTGCATACATATTGTGAGTTGTTAAGCTTTCTTGGTGAATTGACCCTCCCCCTTTTATCATTATGTAATGTTCCTCTTTATCCATGGTAAGATTCCTTGTTCTAAGGGCTGCTTTGCCAGATATCAATATAGTCACTCCAGCTTTCCTTTAATTCATAATTGTATGGTATACCTTTTACTATCCTTTTCACTTCTAAACTATTTATGTGTTATTTTTAAGGTTAGTTTCTTGTAGACAGCAAATAATCACAATTTTTAAAAAATCATCCCTGACTCTGGCTTTTACTTGGGGTGCTTAGGCCATTAAATTTCATGTAATTATTGGTGTATATTATTATTATCATTATTTTTAGAGATGAGGCCTCACTCTGTCACACAGGCTGGAGTGCAGTGGCACCATCATAGCTTACTGCAGCCTCAAACTCCTGGGCTCAAGTGATCCTCCTGCCTCAGCCTCCCAAGGCTCTGGAATCAAAGGAATGACACATCATGACAATTCAATATGATTAATTATATTATTAGTCATATACATTAATTATATGATTAAAGTGATATTAATTATTGATGTGGTTTGTTTAAAATCACTACTACCATTTTCCTAGTTGTTTTATTCTTTATGTGTCTATATTCTCTGTCTGTTTTTTCCTCATTTTCTGTCTGCTTTTCATTTAGTACTTTTTAATTCCTTCGATCTCCACTACTGTTTTTATTTATTTTTAGTATATTTTTGAGACAGGGTCTCACTTGGTTGTCTAAACTGGAATGCAGTGGTGTGATCACAGCTTACTGCAGCCTTAACCTCCCAGGCTTAGGTGATCCTCCTACCTCAGCCTCCCGGGTAGCTGGGACTACAGGTACATGCCACCATGCCTGGCTAATTTTTTATTTTTTGTAGAGATAGGGTTTCGCCATGTTACCCAGGCTGGTCTCTAACTGCTGAGCTCAGGCAATCCACCTGCGTTGGCTTCCCAAAGTGCTGGGATTATAGGTGTGAGCCATTGCAGCTGGCCTGTTTTCATTACTCATGCCTCTTTTTAAAAACTTCCAAATTGCTGCCCTAGTTTTATAATAGACATGCTTAATTAATCAGTCTACCTTCAAATATATCAAATAAGATCATCTAAATCTTTCCGAGAAACTTGTGTCAAAGCACATAACTCAAGAAGCTCCTAAATAGCTTTTAACAATAAATAAATAGGTCATAAAGACCTCCATACAATTAAAATTTTCTATTCACTGAAGGAAGTGAATAAAACAATAAATATTGTCCCACCTAGTAAAAAATTTTTAAACTAACTTTTGATGAAAGTTAAAGATAGAAATTATTTCAATTCAGTAACAGAAGAATTGAAGAACTTTCAGGCTAGAGTAAATCTATGTCTTAAATGTTAGACATACTTCAGCCTAGTTATACTAGACATTTTGAATCACTGTGAAATAGTATTGTTAAACATTCATTATTATTTTCATTTCATCCATGCAAGAAACCTAAGTAGTAGGTAGTAAAGGCCTCATCTGACAGATGATGAAAATCAGACTCATCAAAGTGACTTGTACACAGAGTCAGTAAGCAGAGGAGCCAATATTAGAACGCAGGTTTTCTGACCTCATGCTAAGGAGACACAATCTAGAAGCTGAAAATGAAATTTCAGGCCAGGGAGGTCAGAGCCACACAGTACAACTTGAGGGTCAGAAGTCTCAATTCCCAACTGCTTGACAGGATTGGTTCAAAACCCAAATGAAATACATTGCCTATATATCCACATTTTCCACCATGCATCAAAATTATAAAGGATACTTATATTTATATGACTCAAAACTAACCTAATATTCAAATATTCAAGGTAAATTACATGAATCTTCTCAAATTGATAAGTGAGCATCAACAAAACTGCTAAACTGGCCATTAGATTTGAAAAGTGCTTAACAAATACTATGTGTACGTACAACACAGGTTAATAAATGTAGCTACACTTCAAAAAGGGAAGCCTAAGGAAACTCATGTTGATTTCACCAAATGCTTTATCCATCTAACAAGATAAAACAGTATACTTTCTTACCATAATATTGTAGTTGACATTAATGGTCTCATTTTCATCGGAGGCATTCATTTGAACAGGTTTAACCTCATTCTTTCCTTTCCTTACAACATCAAAAATGGGATTTCGAGGTTGCTGGTTTTGTAGAATTTTTTTCAGTTGTTTTTCCAGAAGTTGTGGAGCATCATTAACTACTTCAAAGACTCCATAATCTGCATTAAATCTAATTGCCTCCGAAAAGGTCTGCAATATAAATTTGTGGAAATTAAAACATTTTTTAAACCTGAAAACTCAGTCTCTAAGAAGACTTGTGGTTTACATACATGCATGCATACCTCAGAGTTTTGTGTTTTTAATCATTCCCTCTTCCTTTTTAGGACCTAGGAAATCCCTTGGGTAGAGGTCAGGGAACCCACTGAACTCTTCCTTGCCAATGTACTTATGCCACAAGTAACTGTCAGGGTATGCTATGGCAGAAATTCCCTTTGTATGAACATCTTACCACTGTGATTATTTGAAACTGGACAGAAATATATACCTGGCTTTACAAAGCTATGTTATTCTCTTAGAAGGGGGTGGATCACTAGGGAGGAATGAGTAAAGGAAGAAATAATGCTCCCACTGTCTTTCATCCTTAGGAGCCATGAAGGCTAACAATCTCCCTTGTCCAAAAGGACAAATTTAAGTATAATATGCTCTTCAGTTAAGACTATTTCAACACCATCCTTCGCACTGTGACAAAAAAGAGAGAAGAAAATAACATTTCTGAGGTTTTTATCGGTAATTCTAAATGCTGCCAACTTTTATTTAAAGCCAGTCAGTTGATATACAATAGTCAGGAATCCTGAGTTTGAATGCCAGTTTGCCAATAAGTAGCTCTGTGACTCTAGGTAAATCACTGAACATCTTTGAGGCCTCCACTTCCGTAAGAAGTAATTGGTGAATTGGCCATGTCTTTTCCCATTTGTCCTCCAAATCTTGAATCAGGTCCCTTTTTCAGAATATTTGTTTATTTTAGGGTACCTTCAGTGAACTGACTATTCATGTAGATTAACTTATACATGCTTAGGCGAGTGGTAGAAGACATCAAACTCTTCCCCTTGGATCAGTAAGTGTTCTAAGTAGAACATTAATTCAAATTTTACTATGGGATTGCTAGATATACTATAGTCATAATTTAATAAGTGGTAGAATTTCATAGTAAAATTGGAACTAGAAGCATGTGTATATATATATTTAAATTTTAATGTCAGATAATATCACATCTCTAAGGTCTGACTGTCTCCCCTTCTGAGGAATTAAAGTACATGGATGATACAGTTCAAGACGAATATCAGTCCACAGTCTCAAAAGCCTTAGGACTAAGAGTTTCTCCCAAAATGATAAGTATTGCTCAATGAGTAAGAATTAGCCATAAATTACATATAAAGTCTCTTCAATAGATATATTTCATTAGTTGCCCACTGCATCTGTCTTTCAAACATGGGACTCAAACAGGCACCATTTACCTAAATGACATAAATAGTATCCCTAAACTATGCTATCACTAAACTAAAGAGAAAAAAGAGTCTGCTGATATCACAGATCAGATTTATCTGGTTGGAGAAAGGAAATTAATTAAACTTGGTAGAGAATGACATCAAATATTAATGTGGGTAGGAGAAATTAAGCTGTATAAAGTGAAAGACCATCTGGAAAACATTTCTTCTAGTTCTGAGTATACATGGAACAAGAGAACAAGCTTGACTTCTATTGTTTCCCTTTTTTTTTTTTTTTTTTTTTTTGCCTCCTACCCTCTGACCTGGTATAGCCAGAGGAACACAAAGCTGTGATAATCTAAAGCAAAGAATGTTAATTAGTTAGTTCAATGGATAAATAAAACATTTCCTACTAACAAAGTAAAAAGTGCTCAAGTAAAAAAATTAGGAGGGACTGTTGATACCCTAAGACCCTAGTATCAATCTTACTTAGTAGTAGTGAGTAGTTAAGGTATAGTTGGCAGACATAATGAAGATGATAAGGACTATTTACTGAATGTCTATCAGATGCTAGGCATGTGATGGACACTTTATTTTTTTTTCTTTCCAACTTTTATTTTAGGTTTAAGGGGTACATATGCAGGTTTGTTACATGGGTAAATTGCATGTTGCAGGGGTTTGGTGTACAGATAATTTTGTCACCCAGGTAATCAGCATAACACTCAATAGCTAGTTTTTCAATCTTCACCCTTCTTCCATTCTCCATCCTCAAGTAGGCCCCTACAATAGTAGGTCTATTGCTTCCTTCTTTGTGTCCATGCATGCTCAATGTTTAGCTCCCACATATAAGTGAGAACATGTGGTATTTGGCTTTCTGTTCCTGCATTAATTCCCTTAGGTTAAAGGTCATGATGGACACTTTAAAAGCACTCTCTCAAATACTTCCACATTCCTGACATAGCTCTTCACAAAAAACTGATGGTAGGGACGGCTAAGTGATGGTCCATGGACTCAGAGCTATAAAGTGCTAGACGATCAGGGTTATGGAAACAAGTCTCTCTGGTCCCAAAGACAAAACATTTCCTCTTCTTTAATACACATAAAGTTTCTTTATTACATATAAAGTTTATTCACATATGACAAAACTAGTGTGTACTGACCACTTCTCTACGCCAAGGACTCTGCTAAGTAATAATCCAATGAAGTTACGGTAGCTTGGATTCAAACAAAGCGTTTTGATTCCAAAGCCTATACTCTTATTTACTCTGGTTCTACTAGTAAAGGCACAGAAGCATAAAGCAACATGGTGTATGTGGGTAACTCTACGCAGCCGGATTAGAACAAGAATAGCCGTAGCTGGAATAGTTTAAGGAACAGAGAAGAAAGACTTGAAGTAGATAACGTAGTATAACCACATCACGAAAGGCTTTGCATGCCATTTCAAGAAGTATGGGCTTTATCTTAACCCTCTAGGAAACAAGGAGACATATGAACATCCTAAGTAGGAAAGTAACATAGTTACTTCTAATTTGTGTTTTAGAAAGGTTCTGCAGCGGTTTGGAGGATATAATGGTTGCTTTCCAGCTCATGAGCTGGTGCGGTGGGCTGCTCACATTCCACAAGCAGAACCATCACCACACTCTGGGGAGACTGGCTGTTATCGCAGAGCTACTGCTATCACATCACAAACAGGTTTTGTGTAAAAATTACTAACTCTCTGGATGGGACACTGTCTCCGTCACACGCAGGGGCTAGGGGAGGATTTAAAGCAGGTAGTTAACAATTACTTTTGAGTTTTTTTGAGACTGAGTCTCGCTTTGTCTTCAGGCTGCAGTGCAGTGGCGCTGTCTCAGCTCAGTGGCACGATCTCGGCTCACTGCAACCTCTGCCTCGTGGGTTCAAGCGATTCTCTTGCCTCAACCTCCCGAGTAGCTGGGACTACAGGCACACACCACCATGCCCAGCTAATTTTTGTAGTTTTACTAGAGATGGGGTTTCACCATGTTGGCCCCGATGGTCTCAATCTCAGTCTTGACCTTGTGATCCACCCATCTTGGCCTCTCAAAGTGCTGGGATTATAGGCGTGAACCACTGTGCCTAGCCAACAATTACTTTTATATTTAACATAAAATGCACAACTGCAGCTGAGAAAGGCTAAATGAACCCTTCGTGGCTTTACAGCAAGTCCCCTAATGAGCTTACAACAGAACTCCTGAGTTATGACTACGCAACTGCTTTAAACCTAGAACTGACCACATAATTTCTCTTTTTTTTTTTTAGACAGTCTTGCTCTGTCGCCAGGCTAGAGGAGTGCAGTGGCACTGAGAGGTGACAACGTGTTAGCAGCCCTCACTCTCAGTGCCTCCTCGGCCTCGGTGTCCACTCTGGCAGCACTTGAGGAGCCCTTCAGCCCACCAAGGCACCATGGGAACCCCTCTCTGGGCTGGTTGAGGTTGGAGCTGCCTCCCTCTGCTTGTCGGGAGGTGTGGAGGGAGACGCGTGGGCGGGAACCAGGGCTGTGCGAGGTGCTTGGGGGATCTGGCGGGTGCGGGCTCCGCGGTCCCTGCACACAGAGTGGCCAGCAGGCACCGCAGGCTCAGGGCAGTGAGGGGCTTAGCATCTGGGCCAGCAGCTGCGGAGGTTGCACCGGGTCCCCCAGCAGTGCCAGCCCCCCAGCACTGCACTCAAATTCTCCCCGGGCCCTAGTTGCCTCCCCACGGGGCCCTAGCTGCCTCCCCGCGGGGCAAGCTCAGACCTGCAGCCTGCCATGTCTGAGCTCCCCCCTGCAGTGGGCTCCCGTGCAGCCTGAGCCTCCCCCAGGGGCGCCACCCCCTGCTCTGTGGCGCCCAGTCCCATCACAGCCCAAAGGCTGAGGAGTGCAGGTGCCGCTGGGGACTGGCGGGCAGCTCTGCCTGCAGCCCCCCTGCAGGATCCACTGGGTGAAGCCAGCTGGGCTCCTGAACGGGATGGGGACTTGGAGAACTTTTATATCTAGCTGCAGGATTGTATGTGCACCAATCAGCACTCTGTGTCTAGCTCAGGGTTTGTAAATACACCAATCAGCACTCTATGTCTAGCTCAGGGTTTGTGAATATACTAACTGGTACTCTGTCTCTAGCTAACCTAGTGGAGACTTGGAGAACTAGCACTCTGTGACTCTGTGTCTAGCTCAAGGATTGTTATGTGCACACATCAGCACTCTGTATCTAGCTCAAGATTTGTAAATACACCAATTAGCACTCTGTGTCTAGCTCAGGGTTTGTGAATACACCAATTGGTACTCTGCATCTAGCCAACCTAGTGGGGACTTGGAGAACTTTTTCATCTAGCACTCTGTGTCTAGCTCAAGGATTGTAAATACACCAATCAACACTCTGTGTCTAGCTCAGGGTTTCTGAATACACCAATTGGTACTCTGTATCTACCTAATCTAGTGGAGACTTGGAGGACTAGCACTCTGTGACTCTGTGTCTAGCTCAAGGATTGTAAATGCACCAATCAGCACTCTGTGTCTAGCTCAAGGTTTGTAAACACACCAATTGGTACTCTGCATCTAGCTCACTCTATCTAGCTAACTAGCACTCTGTGACTCTGTCTAGCTCAAGGATTATAAACACACCAATCAACACTCTGTCAAAATGGACCAATTAGCTCTCTGTAAAACAGACCAATCAGCTCTCTGTAAAATGGACCAATCAGCAGGATGTGGGTGGGGTCAGATAAGGGAATAAAAGCAGGCTGCCTGAGCCAGCCAGCGGCAACCTGCTGGGGTGGCCTTCCACAACGTGGAGGCTTTGTTCTTTCGCTCTTTGCAACAAATCTTGCTGCTGCTCACTCTTTGGGTCCACGCTGCCTTTATGAGCTGTGTGACACTCACCACAAAGGTCTGCAGCTTCACTCCTGAAGCCAGTGAGACCGTGAACCCACCAGGAAGAACGAACAACTCCAGACATGCTGCCTTTAAGAGCTGTAACACTCACCACAAAGGTCTGCAGCTTCACTCCTGACAGCAAGACCACAAACCCATCAGAAGGAAGAAGTTCCAGACACATCTGAACGTCTGAAAGAACAAACTCCGGACACACCATCTTTAAGAACTGTAACATTCACCGCGAGGGTCCGCAGCTTCATTCTTGAAGTCAGTGAGGCCAAGAACCCACCAATTCCAGACACAGCACGATCTCGGCTCACTGCAACCTCTGCCTCCTGAGTTCAAGTGATTCTCCTGCCTCAGCCTCCCAAGTAGCTGGGTGCCACGACACCCAACTAATTTTTCTATTTTTTAGTAGAGACAGGGGTTTCACCATGTTGGCCAGGATGGTCTTGATCTCTTGACCTCATCATCCGCCCACCTTGGCCTCCCAAAGTGCTAGGATTACAGGCGTGAGCCGCCGCACCCGGCCATGTAATTTTAGTTAAGACTTATTGTGGATGCTGTGGACTGGCTCACTCAGGATCCACTCCAACCTCCTGAAATGCAAAACCTGGAAAAGTAAAAACCTTATTTCTCAGACTCCCTACAGCTACAATTTCATGTGTGATTGAGGTTGTGCTACTCATATGCACTTACAAAATTACTTGAATTCTGAATGGAGTTCATAGGGAAAAAGGCGGTGTATTCATTCTGAGGAAGAAAGTGTATGTAAGTACATGAAAGTGAGGAGAGGAACTGGTCAAAAAAAAGTACTTTATAGAAACAGCACAGTAAAAACAACAAATGGAAAACTGGAATTATGTTTATAATAAATGACATGCAATGTTTCTATTTATTATTAAAAAAGAAATGTGAATTTATATGTAAAAATGTTTATACTTTTTAAACTTAAGAATTTCTTTCTGGCCGGGCGCGGTGGCTCAAGCCTGTAATCCCAGCACTTTGGGAGGCCGAGATGGGCGGATCACGAGGTCAGGAGATCGAGACCATCCTGGCTAACCCGGTGAAACCCCGTCTCTACTAAAAAATACAAAAAAAAACTAGCCGGGCGAGGTGGCGGGCGCCTGTAGTCCCAGCTACTCGGGAGGCTGAGGCAGGAGAATGGCGTAAACCTGGGAGGCGGAGCTTGCAGTGAGCTGAGATCCGGCCATTGCACTCCAGCCTGGGTGACAGAGCGAGACTCCACCTCAAAAAAAAAAAAAAAAAAAAAAAAGAATTTCTTTCTGTGGAATTAACTATAATGGAACAGAGATCTTGCTGGGATAAAAAAGTATTTTTGCATTTGAAAAGCCATGCATTAGCTTAGATCTTGGAAGGTCCTTAAAAGTACTATGATTCTAAGATGATAAAAGTGGCAAACAACTGTTTCAAAGCTTCTCTCAGTAATTCATTTTACCAATAGCAAAATGTTTGAATTACCAAGTGTCAATTATTGTCCTAAACATAGAGGATACAAACATGAATAGAACATTATTTCTGCCCTTGAAGGAACAAGTACATGATCTTTCATTTTTGTCTATGATGAAGAGTCAACAAAATGCCGAAATAAATTAAAACTTGTGTAAATGCAAATGGCAAGGGGAAATATGTCTCCAGTGACAAGGGTAGTAACTAGAATATTATGTCTGGTCTGGTTATCATACTCTTAAAAGAGATTTGGCTAAACTAGAAACTATCCAGAGAAAGATAAGCAGAATGATTAAAAATGGAAGAAATGTTGGGCAAATCACTTTGCCTTTCTGAGGCATATCAGTAAAAAGAAGTCGTAACTAGATAAACCCAAGGTGCTTTCCATGTTTGATACTCCATCGGTCCATGATGGACATTCCAGGGAAAAAGTCTATATCTTCTGCTCTTTAGTAAGATCACCTAGCTCCATTATTCCTTTGTTAGCTCATTCATTTATTCGATAAGTATTTAATTATTATCATAATATCCTATTTAATATATTGAGTGAACCAATATAGGGCATCCTCCACGAAGCCCCAAATGAAATGGAAAAGACATAGATCCTGCCTCAGAACACACATAATCCAGGAGAGGAAGACAGAAAGTAAATATAAATGGCAATAAAGACCCATCCTATGAGGGGAAAGGCTATGAAAGTCAGCACATAAGGTGAAATCATATTTAGTCAAGATAATCCCTTGAAATCTTGAAAACATCCATAAGTTGTCTTCAACAATGTTCTCAAAAAGTTCATGAGTCAGTTGTTCCTCTGGATTGAAATGGGTCACTGATTCTTCAGTTAGGGACTGGATGAAGGGATGGACTTGTGTTTAAAGCTCACGTTGTACACAAAATATGTATGTTTAACACTAGAATCACCCTTAGCATGATGACATAACAACATACTGTAAGAGGCAGGAAGGATGACACTCACTGATGGAATGGCAGTTTCTCATCTTCCATCTCTCACACTCTCCAGAGCACATACACACAGATTGGTACAAAAGAGAAAACCACTGTCACTCTTTAAATCACTCTTTTTTTTTTTTTGAGGCAGAGTCTCGCTCTGCCACCCAGGCTGGAGTGCAGAGGCCAGATCTCAGCTCACTGCAAGCTCCGCCTCCCGGGTTTACGCCATTCTCCTGCCTCAGTCTCCCGAGTAGCTGGGACTACAGGCGCCCGCCACCGCGCCTGGCTAGTTTTTTGTATTTTTTAGTAGAGACGGGGTTTCACCGTGTTAGCCAGGATGGTCTCGATCTCCTGACCTCATGATCTGCCCGTCTCAGCCTCCCAAAGTGCTGGGATTACAGGCTTGAGCCACCACGCCTGGCTAAATCACTCTTTATGTCACTCTTTAAACCTCACTCTTTCTGCAGAACATGAATAGTTCAATTCAAATAAGAATGGATGCATATTGCAACTCCAGTTTAACACAGAACAAGCACAATAGAAGAACGTACAAAGTAATGGGATGGCACAGAAGGACTCATTAACTATTAATATATTCTGGAAATTAAGGAAGATGTAGAGGGAAAGTGGGCTGCTAGAGTTGAATTTTGAAGAATGAAGAGGCAATGTCAGGTATACAAGGGAGAAGAGGGGAATTCAGCAAAAGTAACAGCCAATGCATCAAGATAAAGGAGCATGACACCTACCATGTACCCACAAAAATTAAAAATAAAAATAAGATACAAGAGCACAAAATAATAGGTTACATTTGGTGAACTGCAAGCAGTGAGACATATTCAACTTTAATATTTTAAAGGAGAATAGCAGAGATAAGACTGGAGAGAAAGGGTGAGTTCGTTGAGGACCTACTATCATATGCTGTAACTCTCAACTTACACTGTTGAACAAATGGTTCTCACAGGGTGGTTCCTAGATCAGCAATATCACCATCACCTGATATCCTGTTAGAAATGCAAATTCCCTCCTAAGCAAATTAACACAGGAACAGAAAACCAAACACCACATGTTTTCACTTATAAGTGGGAGCTAAACATCAAGTGTTCATGGACATAAATGGCAACAATAGACACTGGGGACGACTACATGGGAGAGGGAAGGATGGAGATAACAGCTGAAAAACTACTGGGTACTATGCTCAGTACCTAGGTGAAGGGATCATTCATATCTTAAGCCTCAGCATCACGCAATATACCCAGGTAACAAACTTGCACGTGCACACCCCCAAATCTAAAATAAAAGTTGAAAAGAAAAAAGAAAGATAAGCAACTTATCGGTCCCCTCCTTATAACAAAATCTCTGGGGAAGGAGCTCAGCATTCTCAGTTTTAACAAGCCCTCTGATCATTCTAACGCATGCACATGTTTAAGAATCACTGCTTTACAACAAGGAGGAGCCACTGAAGAGTTTTTAGCTGAGGAGAGGCAGAATTCAGATGAAGACAAACTGCAAAGCCACAATCTGTTGGTTACGTCGTGCTGACTGTCATGGGTATTCACATATGAGGTGGTGCCAGCCATTTGTGTTTGATACCCAGGAGAAAGAGCCCTGGTCTTTCATTAGTACCCAAATTCCTGTTGTTGGCTTAAAAAGAAGCTCTCTTAAACATCAAGTCCTTCGTTTTAACTATTTCTAAGCTTACCAATAAAACTCCTATAGTTTAGTAAGTAATAATACAAGACACATAGGGTGTGGGAGACAGAAATGAATGATGTAGAAAGTCTTTTCTCCAAAAAGCTAAGTTGGCTGATTTAGAGAATGCTCAACTTTGAATCATATGACAGGAAAAACCTTCAGTTTGAGCCTCAAACCCAATCCTCCACAAGCTGTTACAGACTGCTCTTGTCCTTACTTAATTTTCTTATTTCAAGGATATCATTTTCCAAATATTCCAAAATGAATTGACCTGAAGGTGGTGAAAGCTAACTTTGTAGTACTAGTCATCCATGTGTGAAAAATATTTTCACAGAAAAAGCAAGTGCATGAAAATATTTTTACCAGAGTAAATTGCTGGTTCCACATTTCTTTGGAAAGGGGAGAGAAAAAAAACCTGTGAAGAATTAGTGATTAAACTGCCAGCCTAGCACCAGTGAAACTTACCGGGTGCCAAATTATTTAGCTGAACAGTATTTAAATTAAAAACTAATGACTAGGTTAATTTAATACATGTTCATCTCTGCTCCAACTCTATCTTTACTAATTGAGCTCCAAAGCTATATTTTAAACATGGATCCCTAGTCAGTGAATGGAAAACATCTGACTACTTGAATGCAACAAGTCAGTTACCAATAACAACTTCTTTTAATCTAAGCTTTATTGTCACTTTAGATGCTAAACCATAAACTGTTTACTAGACATGTTCACCAATGGGATGCAAGGAATAATGTGCCACATAAAATATATAGAAAATATCCTTAGTTAATAAATGAGTCAGGTAATTTGAGTGCTGTATATTTGAGCT
Source organism: Macaca nemestrina (assembly GCF_043159975.1). Lineage (NCBI taxonomy): Eukaryota > Metazoa > Chordata > Mammalia > Primates > Cercopithecidae > Macaca > Macaca nemestrina. Next base: position 45,358,494 of record NC_092132.1, on the reverse strand, counting down.
GCAAGTCTTATCAAAACACCCAGAGGTATAAACAGTGAAGTAAGCAGTTTCCTAGAGCCTTATCAACACCTGTAAAAATCAATTTCTGAGTATTTAGATTTTGGCAAGAGAAGACCCAAACCCTTCATCCCCCTTCATCCTATGCATTCTCCCAAAATATACTCTCTCTCTCTCCCCACTGGTCCCCCACAACAGTCCATCTAGCATGTAACTCCTTTATTAAGCTGCAAGAAATTATAATTGTTTACAGATTTTAAAAAGTGTGGAGAATCAGTCCAAAAAAAGAAGTTATGGTAAAATTCCAACAGCACATAGCTAAGCATGGTCTGGCAAACATATGACATACCTATCCTTGTGAGGAGGGTATAGAACAGGCCACCCCTTCAGCTTCTGCAAACTATAAATGTCACAAACATTTGAAACCACCCACAGAGGACCAACCTAAATCTATGTGGGCTCATCTACTCAATCCCACAACAGTCACTAAGCATAAAACACACAAAACAAAGCCAAAAGAAAAAAAAACGTTTTCGCACTATAGCACAGAAGAAAACTTAATAAGCAAACACTTGTCCATAAAGAGTTGACAGCAAAAACCTCCCAGACACCAAATGAAAACAATATCTGAATGTGAACTTGGCACAAGAACAAACAGAATGAAGTTATGAAAGCTAGAATTTGGAAAGTGCCATAATCATTTATAATAGCAGCAACTGTCCTGGATTCCCCTCATCAAAAAATAACACAGAGGCAGGCTACCAGCCACCAGTTTCTGGATCTTACAATGTGTCCCAAGAGTATAATGGTGTAATGGAAAGAAATAGTGTAGGGGCCAGAATGCCCGATTTCTAGGCCCATTTCTACCACAATTCGGTATGGGACCATGGGCATGTCATTACAAATAGGGAAAAAGTCTCAGAAGTCATCTCAGAGATGACCTAAGGGCCCTAAATCTGTATCTACACTCTAGGGCTTAGGCTATTGTTTTTGGTGGGGGCTGAGGGTGGGGGTGGGTGAGGAAAGGAGGCAGGAGAAAAGATTAGAAGGTTTACTTGTTTATATTAAGGATCTCACACGGAAAATGTTGAAATAAAAACAGAATCATAATCAAGAAGCTTTGGGAGATACAGAAAAGACCTGTCCTTGCCCCCAGGAAATTTACAGTGTAGCTTCTGAGATAAAATAAACAGAGAAGAAGGAAATTTTCTCTGGTCAAGAAAGTCCAATCTCCCACCATAGATATATATACATATACAGAGATACATGAGATACACACACACACACACATACACGATATTCTCATAAAATGATTTTGTAACCTCTACTTGAATACCTCCAAGTTTACTCCTTCAAAAGTCAGCCCATTTAATTGTTAGAAAACGAATTCTAAAGTTCCTTCTTATGGTAAGTGAAAATCAAATCAATTTATCTCATAAATGCTGGCCCTGGTTCTGCACTCTAGTTTCACAGAATACATTAACCCTTCTTCCTCAATCAAATCGTAAAATATTTTAAAAGGACTACTCCTTTTCACCCTTGTCACCCATTCCCAAGCCAGGTTAAACACCAAACTTCTTTCAACCCTTCATTTGACATGGTTTCCAGAGTGATCATTGGCTCAGTCTCCCTGAGTCTGGTTTGGCAGAGCAACTCTTAACATATGGCACCAAAAATGGAACACAACAGTCTAAGCGCAGTCTGACAATACAACCCTATTCAAAGAAACATTTATTGAGTTCTGTGATCCAGACTAATATTTTGTTTGAGCTTGACTACACTTCTATTAATGACCCCTAAAACCACATTAACTTTGTTTGTTTTGGTCCATTTCATACTATCGGGATAAAAACAAGACCAGATTCTCTCACTCAAATCATTAGTTTACTCCTCTGCTGCCAGTTCTATAGACATCATAGCATGATGGAACAATCAAAAGTTTTTGAGCCATCTGAACCTGTGTGGACCATTATTTACTAGATGAGTGACCTAATACTGGAACTTGCAACTTTTCATCCAAGTCTCTTATAAAAATCGTTTTAAAAAGGCAAAGCCAATGACAGATTTGTTTGGCACATAAGATTATCCTCTAGATTGACCATCCACCAATCCCATTAAAGAGTGATTGCCTATTATGCTATAGGAATGGAGGATGAGATAGTCTAATTAGTGAAGGAAAAGAAAAGTGAAGCACTAAACCTGTGCTAGGCACTTAATATACATTACCTCGCTTGATAATAATTTTGTAAGATAGTCATATTGTCTTCACAGAGAAAGAAATCGAGGAATTAAGTAAGCTTAATTCACAGAGAAAGAAATCGAGGAATGAAGTAAGCAAGGTTTCTAAGATCACACCGGTAAGAGTGGAAAAGTTGGAATCAAACACAGTTCTCTCACTCCTAATACCAACAATTACATGGTGAGATTTGAGCACGGGAAGAATAAGTGTGGTCAAGACAGATTGGTGGGCTAGGGGAGGCAGGAAAGAGTATGCAGGATGGCACAAGTAATGTGAAGCGAGATACAAAGCTAGAAAGTTAAGCTGAAGCCAAATTACAAAAGGTCTTGAATTGTACACTAGCAAATTTGGAATTCAATCTGTAGGTTATTAAAAATCAACACCTGCTGATTATGGTTAGTGAACCAGTTCAAATATTTGAAAACTAATTTCACAGATAATTATAAAGTCTTTGGAGACAAAGCACTATAAGTGGAGCATGTGTTGAGGTTGTTATTTTAGATAGGGTTGTTAGGGAAGGTTTTGTAAACAGAAGGGATTTAAGTTAGGGAGAAAGTGATACAGGTATCTAAGAGAAGAGCATGCCAGGTAGAAAGATCCTGAGTATATGTGGCATATTCATGTTTGAGAAGCATAAAAAAAGTCAGTCAGGTTGGAAAGTAAGTAGGGAAAGTAAGGAGAAAATAAAGATCAAGAGATAGCAAGAGCCAGATCATATAGGATTCTGGATTTTATTCTTAGTGTAATGAGAAGTCCCTAGACAGGGTTTTGAACAGAGCAGGAAGTAACATGATTCAATTTATTATTTTTTATAATACTTTATTGAAATAATAATATATTAATTTATGGTTCCCTAAATACCAGTCTATAACTATCCAAAAAAAGAAAGATTAGTTTGGTATACTTACTCTCAGTAAACTCATACTGGCTTCTAATTCTTAGCTAAGTGCTCATAAACCAAACATTACTAATCTGTTCTAGAATTTTGCCAGACACTTGGTTTGAGAATACATCATTCCTTCTCCTCTCTGTCCCCAGATTCTTTTTGAAAACCCGTGACAACATTTTCTCTTCTCTTGTCTTGTAATGTGAAGAACGGTAATTAATAAGTAGACTGTGTGATCCTGAATGTAGATGCAAAAGGAACTCAAAAAAAAAAAAAGGAAGGGGAAGTAAAAACAGGATTTAGAGAAATGGAAAACAGGAAAAAGGCAGCCCAGGTGAGTGCTTGGGACACACGAAGGTGTCAAACTTCTGGTCTTGCTCAGGAGGGATAAAAACATTACTACATGGAATTCAATCAAAATCACACTGTCATGTCACCTAAAGTCTAAAAGGAAACACAAAAATGGCAATGTGTGAGGGGGCGGAACAAGATGGCCGAATAGGAACAGCTCCAGTCTCCAACTCCCAGCGCGAGCGACACAGAAGACCGGTGATTTCTGCATTTTCAACTGAGGTACTGGATTCATCTCACTGGGGAGTGCCGGACGATCGGTGCTGGTCAGCTGCTGCAGCCCGACCAGCGAGAGCTGAAGCAGGGCGAGGCATCACCTCACCTGGGAAGCGCAAGGGGGAAGGGAGTCCCTTTTCCTAGCCAGGGGAACTGAGACACACAACACCTGGAAAATCGGGTAACTCCCACCCCAATACTGCGCTTTAAGCAAACAGGCACACCAGGAGATCATATCCCACACCTGGCCGGGAGGGTCCCACACCCACAGAGCCTCCCTCATTGCTAGCACAGCAGTCTGTGATCTGCCGGCAAGGCAGCAGCGAGGCTCGGGGAGGGGTGCCTGCCATTGCTGAGGCTTAAGTAGGTAAACAAAGCCGCTGGGAAGCTCGAACTGGGTGGAGCTCACAGCAGCTCAAGGAAACCTGCCTGTCTCTGTAGACTCCACCTCTGGGGACAGGGCACAGTAAACAATAACAAACTCAGCCGAAACCTCTGCAGACGCAAACGACTCTGTCTGACAGCTTTGAAGAGAGCAGTGGATCTCCCAACACAGAGGTTGAGATCTGAGAAGGGACAGACTCCCTGCTCAAGTGGGTCCCTGACCCCTGAGTAGCCTAACTGGGAGACATACCCCACCAGGGGCAGTCTGACACCCTACACCTCACAGGGTGGAGTACACCCCTGAGAGGAAGCTTCCAAAGCAAGAATCAGACAGGTACACTCGCTGTTCAGAAATATTATATCTTCTGCAGCCTCTGCTGCTGATACCCAGGCAAACAGGGTCTGGAGTGGACCTCAAGCAATCTCCAACAGACCTACAGCTGAGGGTCCTGACTGTTAGAAGGAAAACTTTCAAACAGGAAGGACACCTACACCAAAACCCCATCAGTACATCACCATCATCAAAGACCAGAGGCAGATAAAACCACAAAGATGGGGAAAAAGCAGGGCAGAAAAGCTGGAAATTCAAAAAAATAAGAGCGCATCTCCCCCGGCAAAGGAGCGCAGCTCATCGCCAGCAACGGATCAAAGCTGGACGGAGAATGACTTTGACAAGATGAGAGAAGAAGGCTTCAGTCCATCAAATTTCTCAGAGCTGAAGGAGGAATTACGTACCCAGCGCAAAGAAACTAAAAATCTTGAAAAAAAAGTGGAAGAATTGATGGCTAAAGTAATTAATGCAGAGAAGGTCCTAAACAAAATGAAAGAGATGAAAACCATGACACGAGAAATACGTGACAAATGCACAAGCTTCAGTAACCAACTCAATCAACTGGAAGAAAGAGTATACGCGATTGAGGATCAAATGAATGAAATGAAGCGAGAAGAGAAACCAAAAGAAAAAAGAAGAAAAAGAAATGAACAAAGCCTGCAAGAAGTATGGGATTATGTAAAAAGACCAAATCTACGTCTGATTGGGGTGCCTGAAAGTGAGGGGGAAAATGGAACCAAGTTGGAAAACACTCTTCAGGATATCATCCAGGAGAACTTCCCCAACCTAGTAGGGCAGGCCAACATTCAAATCCAGGAAATACAGAGAACGCCACAAAGATACTCCTCGAGAAGAGCAACTCCAAGACACATAATTGCCAGATTCACCAAAGTTGAAATGAAGGAAAAAATCTTAAGGGCAGCCAGAGAGAAAGGTCGAGTTACCCACAAAGGGAAGCCCATCAGACTAACAGCAGATCTCTTGGCAGAAACTCTCCAAGCTAGAAGAGAGTGGGGGCCAATATTCAACATTCTTAAAGAAAAGAATTTTAAACCCAGAATTTCATATCCAGCCAAACTAAGTTTCATAAGTGAAGAAGAAATAAAATCCTTTACAGATAAGCAAATGCTTAGAGATTTTGTCACCACTAGGCCTGCCTTACAAGAGACCCTGAAGGAAGCACTAAACATGGAAAGGAACAACCGGTACCAGCCATTGCAAAAACATGCCAACATGTAAAGACCATCGAGGCTAGGAAGAAACTGCATCAACTAACGAGCAAAATAAACAGTTAATATCATAATGGCAGGATCAAGTTCACACATAACAATCTTAACCTTAAATGTAAATGGGCTAAATGCTCCAATTAAAAGACACAGACTGGCAAACTGGATAAAGAGTCAAGACCCATCAGTCTGCTGTATTCAGGAGACCCATCTCACACGCAGAGACATACACAGGCTCAAAATAAAGGGATGGAGGAAGATTTACCAAGCAAATGGAGAACAAAAAAAAGCGGGGGTTGCAATACTAGTCTCTGATAAAACAGACTTTAAACCATCAAAGATCAAAAGAGACAAAGAAGGCCATTACATAATGGTAAAGGGATCAATTCAACAGGAAGAGCTAACTATACTAAATATATATGCACCCAATACAGGAGCACCCAGATTCATAAAGCAAGTCCTTAGAGACTTACAAAGAGACTTAGACTCCCATACAATAATAATGGGAGACTTCAACACTCCACTGTCAACATTAGACAGATCAACGAGACAGAAAGTTAACAAGGATATCCAGGAATTGGACTCATCTCTGCAGCAAGCAGACCTAATAGACATCTATAGAACTCTCCACCCCAAATCAACAGAATATACATTCTTCTCAGCACCACATCGTACTTACTCTAAAATTGACCACGTAATTGGAAGTAAAACACTCCTCAGCAAATGTACAAGAACAGAAATTATAACAAACTGTCTGTCAGACCACAGTGCAATCAAACTAGAACTCAGGACTACGAAACTCAATCAAAACCGCTCAACTACATGGAAACTGAACAACCTGCTCCTGAATGACTACTGGGTACATAACGAAATGAAGGCAGAAATGAAGATGTTCTTTGAAACCAATGAGAACAAAGATACAACATACCAGAATCTCTGGGACACATTTAAAGCAGTGTGTAGAGGGAAATTTATAGCACTAAATGCCCACAAGAGAAAGCAGGAAAGATCTAAAATTGACACTCTAACATCGCAATTGAAAGAACTAGAGAAGCTAGAGCAAACACATTCGAAAGCTAGCAGAAGGCAAGAAATAACTAAGATCAGAGCAGAACTGAAGGAGAGAGAGACACAAAAAACCCTCCAAAAAATCAATGAATCCAGGAGTTGGTTTTTTTGAAAAGATCAACAAAATTGACAGACCACTAGCAAGACTAATAAAGAAGAAAAGAGAGAAGAATCAAATCGACGCAATTAAAAATGATAAAGGGGATATCACCACCGACCCCACAGAAATACAAACTACCATCAGAGAATACTATAAACACCTCTATGCAAATAAACTGGAAAATCTAGAAGAAATGGATAATTTCCTGGACACTTACACTCTCCCAAGACTAAACGAGGAAGAAGTTGAATCCCTGAATAGACCAATAGCAGGTCTGAAATTGAGGCAATAATTAATAGCCTACCAACCAAAAAAAGTCCAGGACCAGATGGATTCACAGCTGAATTCTACCAGAGCTACAAGGAGGAGTTGGTACCATTCCTTCTGAAACTATTCCAATCAATAGAAAAAGAGGGAATCCTCCCTAACTCATTTTATGAGGCCAACATCATCCTGATACCAAAGCCTGGCAGAGACACAACAAAAAAAGAGAATTTTAGACCAATATCCCTGATGAACATCGATGCAAAAATCCTCAATAAAATACTGGCAAACCGGATTCAGCAACACATCAAAAAGCTTATCCACCATGATCAAGTGGGCTTCATCCCTGGGATGCAAGGCTGGTTCAACATTCGCAAATCAATAAACATAATCCAGCATATAAACAGAACCAAAGACAAGAACCACATGATTATCTCAATAGATGCAGAAAAGGCTTTTGACAAAATTCAACAGCCCTTCATGCTAAAAACGCTCAATAAATTCGGTATTGATGGAACGTACCTCAAAATAATAAGAGCTATTTATGACAAACCCACAGCCAATATCATACTGAATGGGCAAAAACTGGAAAAATTCCTTTTGAAAACTGGCACAAGACAGGGATGCCCTCTCTCACCACTCCTATTCAACATAGTGTTGGAAGTTCTGGCTAGGGCAATTAGGCAAGAGAAAGAAATCAAGGGTATTCAGTTAGGAAAAGAAGAAGTCAAATTGTCCCTGTTTGCAGATGACATGATTGTATATTTAGAAAACCCCATTGTCTCAGCCCAAAATCTCCTTAAGCTGATAAGCAACTTCAGCAAAGTCTCAGGATACAAAATTAATGTGCAAAAATCACAAGCATTCTTATACACCAGTAACAGACAAACAGAGAGCCAAATCAGGAATGAACTTCCATTCACAATTGCTTCAAAGAGAATCAAATACCTAGGAATCCAACTTACAAGGGATGTAAAGGACCTCTTCAAGGAGAACTACAAACCACTGCTCAGTGAAATAAAAGAGGACACAAACAAATGGAAGAACATACCATGCTCATGGATAGGAAGAATCAATATCGTGAAAATGGCCATACTGCCCAAGGTAATTTATAGATTCAATGCCATCCCCATCAAGCGACCAATGTGTTTCTTCACAGAACTGGAAAAAACTGCTTTAAAGTTCATATGGAACCAAAAAAGAGCCCGCATCTCCAAGACAATCCTAAGTCAAAAGAACAAAGCTGGAGGCATCACGCTACCTGACTTCAAACTATACTACAAGGCTACAGTAACCAAAACAGCATGGTACTGGTACCAAAACAGAGATATAGACCAATGGAACAGAACAGAGTCCTCAGAAATAATACCACACATCTACAGCCATCTGATCTTTGACAAACCTGACAAAAACAAGAAATGGGGAAAGGATTCCCTATTTAATAAATGGTGCTGGGAAAATTGGCTAGCCATAAGTAGAAAGCTGAAACTGGATCCGTTCCTTACTCCTTATACGAAAATTAATTCAAGATGGATTAGAGACTTAAATGTTAGACCTAATACCATAAAAATCCTAGAGGAAAACCTAGGTAGTACCATTCAGGACATAGGCATGGGCAAAGACTTCATGTCTAAAACACCAAAAGCAACGGCAGCAAAAGCCAAAATTGACACATGGGATCTCATTAAACTAAAGAGCTTCTGCACAGCAAAAGAAACTACCATCAGAGTGAACAGGCAACCTACAGAATGGGAGAAAATTTTTGCAATCTACTCATCTGACAAAGGGCTAATATCCAGAACCTACAAAGAACTCAAACAAATTTACAAGAAAAAAATAAACAACCCCATCGAAAAGTGGGCAAAGGATATGAACAGACATTTCTCAAAAGAAGACATTCATACAGCCAACAGACACATGAAAAAATGCTCATCACTGGCCATCAGAGAAATGCAAATCAAAACCACAATGAGATACCATCTCACACCAGTTAGAATGGCGATCATTAAAAAGTCAGGAAACAACAGGTGTTGGAGAGGATGTGGAGAAATAGGAACACTTTTACACTGTTGGTGGGATTGTAAACTAGTTCAACCATTATGGAAAACAGTATGGCGATTCCTCAAGGATCTAGAACTAGATGTACCATATGACCCAGCCATCCCATTACTGGGGATATACCCAAAGGATTATAAATTATGCTGCTATAAAGACACATGCACACGTATGTTTATTGCTGCACTATTCACAATAGCAAAGACTTGGAATCAACCCAAATGTCCATCAGTGACAGATTGGATTAAGAAAATGTGGCACATATACACCATGGAATACTATGCAGCCATAAAAAAGGATGAGTTTGTGTCCTTTGTAGGGACACGGATGCAGCTGGAAACCATCATTCTTAGCAAACTATCACAAGAACAGAAAACCAAACACCGCATGTTCTCACTCATAGGTGGGAACTGAACAGTGAGATCACTTGGACTCAGGAAGGGGAACATCACACACCGGGGCCTATCATGGGGAGGGGGGAGGGGGGAGGGATTGCATTGGGAGTTATACCTGATGTAAATGACGAGTTGATGGGTGCAGCACAGCAACATGGCACAAGTATACATATGTAACAAACCTGCACGTTATGCACATGTACCCTACAACTTAAAGTATAATAATAATAAATAAATTAAAATAAATAAATAAATAAATTTTTTTAAAAAATGGCAATGTGTATTCTGACTGGGTGTCAGGATTATCACATTTTTGGTAAACTGTCTGTACTATTGTTATGTCATTTCTATAATTTAAAATAGATTTTTTGAAAAAGAAAATTAAGAGAATTTCTTTTCCAAAACAAGTCAATGTAATCACAAATCCCAAGACCCTGAAATGCAAATATTAAGAAATTGACATTAGATCTATATAGAGACTTTTCTATTTAAAATTTCACAAAAATGTACTTGTTTTGGAGAGAGAATGGAGATTGCAGAGCCCACAGGAAAGACTACACAATCTGGAAAAGCAAAGTTCTGGCAATTTTGTGATGCTGCTGGGTTTTATATCATATACAACTGGATAACAAAAGTTAAAGAGTCAGACCAAACAAGAACTCTTTGAGTATCCTGTGGTGTCGCTCAGGCTTGTTCTTGGAAAGGGAGCAGGGGCTTTGGTGTGTCAATCTAACTTCTATAATGGGTCCAGAGACTTAGGTATGCCCAATAGAGTACAAAATTATTTTAGAAAAAAAAAAAATACAAAACAAACGTGCACGCATGCATAGATACATACATATATATAAAACTAATCTACACAAGAAAGTACTGAATAGTAATTTCCCTTCAAAAGGTATTTCCAGTGTTCAGGCTTTAAGAGACTTCACATTTATGGTACACTCCCTTTAAAATTACTTGTGATTTTTTTTTTATGTTTCAATTTTTTTCTGGAAAACAGTTTTCATAACCCAATAGCAGAAACCTTTTCTTATATGTTATTTAACCAGCATTCCTTATTAACTTTATTTCCATTCAAGATAGGTCTTTTTATGACCCCTCATTTCACTTTTCCCCAATTCCTTGCTGCGGTTTGAATGTGTCCCCCAAATTTTACGTGTTGAAAACTTAATTCCCAATGCAACAGTGTTGGAAGGTGGAGCCTAAAAAGAAGTGATTAGGTCAAGAGGGCTCTGCTCTCCTGAATGGATTAATGTTATTATCTTGAGAGTGGGTTGGTTATCAAGAGAGTGTTATAAAATTTGTTTAAAGTTTGTTATAAAAGTGAGGTCAGTGCCCCTCTTTCTCCCTCATTCTCTTAATCTCTGTTTGCCCTTCCACCATGGCATGATGTGGGAGGAAGGCCCTCACCAGATGCAGCCCCTTGATCTTGGACTTTTCAACTTCCAGAACTGTCAGCCAAATAAATTTCCACTCCTTATACATTACCCAATCTTAGTTATTCTGTTATAGCAGCATAGACTATATGGACTAGGACATCCCTTAATACTCACAATATATGTTACTGCTGTCTATGACTGAAACTATTAATTGGCATCCATCTATGTTACACCAACGACAGTGTGCCAAGTCCTATTTACTACTGATATAAAACTCTAGTTGCCTTAAATACAAATTCCACTTTAAGATCTATCCAAGAGGATGAAAATAATTGCTTGAAAGCAAGAAATTAGTTCCCTGACTTTTTTGATATTTTGTCCTTATCACCTCTGTCAAAAGTCTAACATGTTAGCTGGGCGTCATGGCACATGCCTGCAGTTCCAGCTACTTGGGAGGCGGGAGGATCGCTTGAGTTTAGGAAGTCAAGGCTGCAGTGAGCCATGATCATACCACTGTACTCCAGTGTGGGTGACACAGTGACACACAGTCTCAAAATAAATAAATAAATAAAGAAAAACCTAACATGGTGCCAAATACAGCTGAACCAGAGTTTGTACAGAATGCCTTATAATGGTTAGAAAAACTCCAGCTTTCTTCAATAAGAATAATTTCTAAATATGATTCAAATCCAAATGATTATATAAAAAGATAAAACCTTTACCTAAATGCTTTAATATTTTTTAAAAAGCATTATCCCTGATAAATTGGTCTCACAAGATAATTCAGTGATTAAAATATTTTGCTTTGATAATATGTATTCGATAGATCATAATAATAAACTCACTGGAAGGCTTAGAAATTCATTAAAGTAGTCTACAAGGAAATCATCTGTTGCCAGAGAATCTTCCTGCAAAAAAAAAACATAAAAACACAGTATTATAATTATACAACGTTTTAAATCATACCTATATTATTCTCTAATTCTGCTATGAATTTATCATCACGTAGATCTTCAAATCTCTTTTAGTCAGTAAACAGTGAACCCTCACTATAAACTGGACACAGTTTATAGTGTTTTATAGTTTCCTTCCAATCTCTGAAAGGAAAAAATAAGAAAACAGAAGGGAGCATATTCTTAAAACACTTTGCTACTATACTTAGTTGGAAAACAGAACACATAAAAAATATAGCACAGCACTTAAATGAAAATCAACAAATACAAAATAATACCACCACATGGTAAGTTTCACACAGACTTATTTAAATATATATATATTTCATAAAAATAAAGGCAGAGTCAACAAGAAGCAGTGTTTGGAGCCCAAATGAAATTGAGCATGTAAATTTCTTAAATTGCCCAATGGAAGTGATAAAAGAAGTGAAGAAAATGTTGTACTGCCCCGCCACCCCAGAATGAGATACATTTTTTAATCTGGATCTTGCTTCACTTTTGCATGAGGAAACTTTGACAATGCATGTGTTCTAAGAATAAAGATTGCGTACATTTTTTCCATAACTATCTCATTCACCAACATAGCCACTTTTCAAATTGGCAAAATTGAAAAGCCACTGCCAAGAACAAAATCTCTCTTCCAAATCCTAAGACACCTTATTTTATTAGTAATTGTTTCCATTATGTCAAAAGCACATCATGGCATAACTGTTGTATGGTACATGTGTTTATTTTGTTATTCATAATTATATTTCAATTTTGCAAATCTAACATGAAAGTTGACAATATGACACAATGCTATTATTTCCATATGGCTGATTACTTTCTTTTTATACTGGCCAATGTTTTAAAATGTACTGAAGTATATAGTGCTATAAGGAAGACACTATAGCATATTGCACCTATTTTGGGAAGTAGATTTTCAGGGTAATTTCTTTAAGTAATTGCAGCATCAGAAGAGAGTTATAAACAATCACTTATAGAATTTATATCAAGAAACTTACTAGAAACCTCAAAACAAAAGATTTAGTTTTCTAAAAATTTCAACTGATTAAAATAACAACAAACTAAGGATTTAATAAATTTTCTACCTTAGTAGTAGTACCTTAGTAGCACGTGCTCAAAGAAAGTCCTGATTGGCAAAGTCTAACAAAGCAGAACAAGGCAGATATCCTTTTGGGGGAAACTACAAGGTATTTAATAACCTATCAGACTTTACCTTCCAAAGTTACTTTAATAATTCCAACTGTATTTAGTGGACTATCTAGTTTTTGCTAACTCTTATGAGAAAACATCTGAATTCTGGGTAGAAGGCATTGTGCTACAATAAGGGTGGCCAAATTTGGCAGTACTGGATCACATGATCAGAAATCCACAGATGTGAACAGTGTATATCTTAAATAACATACAGTAGTGCAATACAATCCCTTGTTAGTTTTTCTAAAGTATACATTTCATTTTTAATTTTTAGTCATAATACAGAATATGTATTTCATAGCACCAGGTGGACCTAAGTATTGCCTAGAATTGCCACACTGCCTGAAATTTCTAATTTCCAGATTCATATATTCATTTCCAGATGTCCTGCACTTCTAAAAGATTCTAATTCAATGAACTATCTGAGAGGAGATACTCGTTTTGTTTTTGTTTTAAGACAAGGTCTTGCCCTGTCACCCAGGCTGGAGTGCAGAGGCGTGATCTCAGCTCACTGCAACCTCCGCCTCCTGGGTTCAAGTGATTATCATGCCTCTGCCTCCTATCTGGGACTACAGGCACCCACCACCATGCCCGGCTAATTTCTGTATTTTTTGTAGAGACAAGGTTTCACCATGTTGCCCAGGCTGGTCTCGAAGTCCTGGCCTCAAGTGATCTGCCCGCCTCGGCCTCCTAAAGTGCTGGGATTACAAGCATGAGCCACCATGCCCAGCCCTGTTTTTTGTTTTTTTCCTTAACCTATTTCAGATAGATAACTTTGAATGAATAATTAGAAAATGAAATAGAAGATACATACGGCAATCCCAATTTTTTTGTTATTAAATTCAACAGATATAAATATACTCTGTCAAACTGCCATAAAGGTTTTCAAAGTTTACTCTAGATTCCTGAGCTCAGCTCATCTCACCAGGGACTGGTAAGAGTTCTCAGGTGGCAGCAGTAGCACTGCTCTAACCCCTTGGTGACTTGACATTTCCTAGGCATTCAGTCATATCCTTTGGTTTGCACTTACAGAAAACTATGAAAACCTCAGGTATTATCAAATACATCAAAATCAATATTTCTTTTCTAAAATTGTGCCTTAATTTCTATCAATATCAAACCTCAGCAGTTGCGTTGATATTGGGTAGTTACACAATGGGAAATAAGCGCTGCCTCCAAGTACGATCTGCTCACCCACATGTGGCACTTGAGTGGAAAGGCTTGTCCTTCTCTTAGTAAATAAAAGAACCTATTTTCCCACTGTAGTTTCTAGTTCAATGTGTTCAAAATATCTTGTCACATCAGTAAGCAGTCTTGTAAACCCATGTGTATCTGATAAGCCCTTTACACCACAAACCCTTTAATTAAAAAAAAAAAAAAAAAAAAATTAAGGCCTTGAGCTGAAGAAGTAACTCAGTTACTCTCAGAGTTTCCACAATCCCATTACTTGGCTATATTAAAATGCTCTAAGTCTCTATGCTTAGGTTTAACATCTTCCAAATAATCAATAAACTGGTGATGGTTAATGGTATAATCAAGAAGAAAACTGAGTTAGAATCATTTCCTCCATTACATCATTCCATAAACCTGACTGCAAAATTTGCAACACAGATTCTCTGTTGAATGAAGGTAGGAACACTTCTTCAGAATTGAATGTACTCTTGAAACCCGTTTTTTTTTTTTTATGTATTACAGGTGTGCCATCTGTGAAAATGAAGTCAGCTTTTCCATTTTTAGTCCAAACTTCTCAAATGTCTTACTGAAAGAGGGTTAACAAAATAGTTTATGTGTGCTTGCTAATTATGGTAGGTAAAATGTTTTGCTTAAAGTTATTTTGCTGCAACTTCAAATCAGATTAACTACAATTTTTTTTTTTTTTTTTTTTGAGACAGGGTCTTGCTCTGTCACTTAGGTGCTTAACTAATTTAAAAAACTTTTTTTTTTTTTTTGTAGAGACAGGGTCTCACTATATTGCCTATGCTGGTCTTGAACTCCTGGGCTCAAGCAATCCTCCCACCTAGACCTCCCAAAGTGCTGGGATTACAAGCATGAGCCACCACACCCAGTCCAATTTCTTTACAACTCTAAAAGATGCAAGATATACAAAGACATTATAAGCAAGGAAGAGGAAATAAGAAGACAAAAAACCCACAGTCCAAGAAAGAATATGATACATGCCATAAGAGAATTACAATATAAACTGTTTCTTCCAAAGGAAGGAAAGATGTTATCTGGTAAGAAGAATCAGAATAGACTCAAGTGGGAAAAATGGCCTTTGAAATGCATTTCAAATAACTTCAAATTCCGTATTTAGAAATATAAATATGAGGGGTAATAATGCTGAGTACACAGAGAAACACATGAGCAAAGGAGAGAGGCCAGAAAGCAAGACAGCATAGTAGGTGTCTCTGGGGAATGGGGGCAAGAATCAACTGAGAAGGAGCTTGAAGAACTTTCTAGGACATGAAAATGTTCTACATATGCATTGGAGTTTGGATTACACAGGTGTATACATTTGTCAAAATTCACCAAATTATTCTTTAAATGTTTGCATTTCAGTGTATAAATTTTGCATCAACAAAAGAATCATAAACTAATATTGAATACTATTAATAGTTCATGATACTCATGAAGTATTTAGAGGTGAAGTTTATCAATGTCTGTAACTTACTTTAAAATGCATAAAAAATAAGATGGACTGATAGATGGATGATGAGATAGGCCAGCTATGTGAAAAAACAAATGTAACAAAAATTGTGAAATCTTAGTGGTAGGTATATCGGTGTTCACTATACAATTCTTTTAATCCTTACATGTTTAAATTTTTTCCTAGTAAATGTTTGGAGGGGGGCCTTATTACAAGGAAATAAGATCAAGTTTCTCTGCACATTATGGACAGGCTTCTTAGCCTTCTGTGTATTAAATAACAGATTCTCAAATCAGCATCATTGCCTCTAGAATAAATTCCTGGTTATCTGACCATCTTCTGACTACTACTCTGCAATCCTATCTACCAAGGGACTGACCTCTGGTTCACCATCCTATCCATCATATGCCAAACCTCATCTTTCCTATTCTTTCTTATCCGTACCACCCTATGGGTCAGTCTTCCTAGCCACACCTCATTTAATACAAGGGATCCATTTGTTCCCCCAGTCTCCAATCCTTTTCTACCACAAAAAGGGCTTATGGTGAATGCAATTTGGCTCCTGCCCACTGTCCAGCCTTATCTCATACTACACGCTGTAGTCATAGCAATTTTTTTATAGTTCCGCACCTTGGCACATGGTGATTATTCTGCCCAGAAAAATTTTCCCTCTTATTCATGTACCCATCTTTTTTCTTCTCCAGAAGTCTGCAGTAGTGGTCATCTGTATTTCCCCTATAAAAACCTTTATCACTTCATACTGTAATTGTTTACATGTCTCATCCTGGATTGTGAACTTCTGGAGGAAAAGGGCTGCTTCCTATTTATTCTTTTAATTTTTTCAATGCCTTTAGATAGTAAACGTTTACAACATTTTTTACTGAATAATTGAAAGATTACACTGAGGACACAAAGCCTAAAGAGAAAAGACTAATAACTTAAAAAAAAAAACTCTAACAAATAATACTAATTAAAAGAAGAGATACTGTCAAAAGAGAAAGAGTCAGAAAAAGAGAATACAAGGTGAGACAAGCTCCACAGCACATCTTGTTGAAAGTATAGCTTGCCTAGATCAAGGCATTTTTGACATTTGAAAACCAAAAGCCCATGTATCAGATCCCCACTGGTTTGCAAAATTATATTTTCTATAAATGAAGTCTATGAAAGAGGAAGATATTAAAAAGGTTCATGCAATGAGGAGCAAAAGTATGGACTCTGCTTTTATCCTCCAAAGGTTATCATCACAGATTACATCAGTATCTATCCAGAAGTACTTTTCCATCGGGCTTCTGTCCTGTCCTCTCCTGCCCTCCCCTCCTCTCTCTTCCCCTCCCCTCCCTTTACCTCCCTTCTTTTCTCTTCTCCCCTTCCCTTTCCTTCTCTCTGTCTCTCTCTCTCAACAAGTACACAAAAGACTTGAGAAGGTGAAGGAAGCTCTGGACGCCCCAACCCCTTACCCCCGCCACTTTTATTTTATTTTATTTTATTTTATTGAGATGGAATCTTACTCTGTCACCAGGCTGGAGTGCAGTGGCACAATCTCGGCTCACTGCAACCTCCGCCTCCCAGGTTCAAGAGATTCTCCTGCCTCAGCCTCCTGAGTAGCTGGGAGTATAGGCACGTGCCACCACGCCCAGCTAATTTTTGTATTTTTAGTAGAGACAGGGTTTCACCATGTTGGCCAGGATAGTCTGAATCTCCTGACCTCATGATCCACCCACCTCAGCCTCCCAAAGTGCTGGGATTACAGGTGTGAGCCACCGCGCCTGGCCTGGACTCGCTTTTATCCAGTCATATCTCGAATTATACCTACTAGGCTTAAGACAATTCATTAGGCACAAATACCCTAAGGTTTTCTCCTTGTACAAAGATCTTTACAACTCACTGCAAAGATCGCGCCACTGCCCTCCAGCCTGGGCGCCAGAGCAAGACTCTGTCTCAAAAAAAAAAAAAAAAAAAAAAAAAGATCTTTACAACTCAATATATTCATTTAAAGCAGAGAGTATCTCACACCCTTGGTCACCTTTTCTCCCATTCTATACGGTTAAAAAGAGGATGTGGCAAACTTCTCTAAATTCCGATGTACTTTCAATTCAAACCTCACACTTAACACTTAACTGCTTATCCTTTTACTGTTTCATATTAAAGGCCATCTCTCTGATCAGAAGGTATGCTACTTTGGGGATTAATAATAATGTTTATACCCAGTAGTGTCTAATATGGCCATACCTTGAAAAAGTTGCTTAAAGTTATTTACTAACTTAACAATGGGACTGCTAATAGTTTCTGTAGTTCCAAAAAAGCATCAGAGAATTTGATTCCTACCCAGAGTAAAGGATTCCATAGAGATGAAAGAATTCCAAATAGCCTAACACTTTACAAAGGACCTCTGGGACCTGTCTTAGTTTCCTAAAGACTTGTTCACAACACTTCTGGCCACTAGCTCTGCAACCTCTTAAAGAAACAAGAACAGGAGAAAGTAGGGGTGGTACTTAGGTCTAGCCCTGCCTTCCAGTGTTTCCATATAAAGCTGCCTAGTGTGTCAGCCCCAGTAGGCTCTCACTGTTCATTTAACCCAATTATGTATAATTTAACATATTTTATTTGGAAAAAAAAAACACCAAGTGGTCATTAATTGCCAAGTAATTAGTCATGTTTATGAGGACTGGAATTATGGACCTTTTTTCTATACAGTTGTCCCTTGGTATCCACTGGAGATTGGTTCCAGGACCCCCCACAGATACTGAAATCTGGGGATACTCAAGTCCCTCATATAAAATGGCATAGTATTTGCATATAACCTACACCCATCCTCCCATGTACTTTAAATCATCTCTAGATTTCTTACAATACCTAATACAATGTAAATGTTATGTAAATGGTTGTTGTCCTATATTTTTAAAGTTTGTATTTTTTTCTGAAATTTTTTTTTTTTTTTGAGACAGAGTCTCACTCTGTCACCAAGGCTGGAGTGCAATGGTGTGATCTGGGCTCACTGCAACCTCCACCTCCCAGGTTCAAGCGATTCTCCTGCTTCAGCCTCCCAAGTGGCTGGGACTACAGGCATATGCCATCACATCCAGCTAATTTTTGTATTTTTGGTAGAGACGCAGTTTCACCACATTGGCCAGGCTGGTCTCGAACTCCTGACCTCAGGTGATCCACCTGCAACGGCCTCCCAAAGTGCTGGGGTTACAGGTGTGAGCCACTGCACCTGGCCTTTTTCTGAATATTTTCAATCCAAGTTTGGTTGAATCCACAAATGTGGAATCCATGGATATGGAGAGCCAACTATGTTACTGTATGTTAAAATAATGAGAATGTCCTCATGCTTGAGAAATACCCTATGTTTATTATAATTTCATTCAACCTGTAAAAATAACAAAATAGAAATTTGAACAGACTAAAAATTAGCTAAAAATGAATACCATTTTTAACAAGTAAAATACAAGTAAATACTGCTTAAAGCTAAAGTTTATCTTAATTTGATGGTAAGATTACAAGGTATTCTCTTTTTTAACTTTTCCTTTTTTAAACAGCTTTCAATCTGCTTTTAGAGTTAATAAAACTGTGGGTTTTCTAAATCAGAAAACCTTCAACAAAATAGATCATTACACTACAATGTTTTTACTCCATAAAGAATTTTCTTTCCTGGATTCAATTTTTTGATGGAAGACTTGATAAAGACTTTTTTTGAAGCCTGGCACACTTACTTGCATAGTGACAAACAAACTACTTTTAAGGTACAAGAAAAAGATATTATTTTGAATATAAAAGTCAGGTACTTAAATATTTACTATTAATGCACTCTATTTTAATGATAAAAAAATTTAAGAGTCACTCTCACTTTAAACTTTCTGAATGTGTACCTTACACCTTACTTTAGCTGTAAGTTTAAAGTGAGAGTGACTCCTAAATTTTTATTTTTATTTTATTTTATTTTTTTGAGATGGAGTCTCGCTCTGTTGCCCAGGCTGGAGTGTGGTGGTGTGATCTTGGCTCACTGAAACCTCTGCCTTCTGGGTTCAAGCAATTCTCCTGCCTCAGCCTCCCGAGTAGCTGAGACTACAGGCACTCCTGGCTAATTTTTTTTTTTTTTTTTTTTTTTGTATTTTTAGTAGAGACAAGGATTCACTGTGCTAACCAGGATGGTCTCAATCTCCTGACTTTGTGATCCGCCCCACCTTGACCTCCCAAAGTGCTGGGATTATAGGCATAAGCCACTGTGCCCAGCCCTAAATTTTAATGTGTAAATTTTGTAATTCACTCTCACTTTAAACTTTCTCAATGTGTACCTTATACCTAGGTAAAAAATTAAAAATATATACAAGGTATGTGTCCCTGACAAACAAATACTTTATTCTAAATGAGTTATTCTATCCTTTGAGGATGAAGACACCATGTTAAGTTTCAAATATTATTTTGCGGGTGTCCACAACAGCATTGTACTTTTAGATCCACTGAGAAAATACAATATGAAAAAAAAGTTGGTATGAACACAGGAGCACAAAACCAAAAAAACAAAAAACAGAAAACTACTTAAATAAAATAATATTTTTCTCAATCACAAGCAGTTGTAATCATAAGGCATTAATCATAAGGTATTGCGGCTTCCCAAACATCAGGGACCCAGGCCCCTCTGATCTTATGTCTCTGCCATCCTCAAGATGCCAGGTCCACCTCATGATCTAAGATGACTGCTTTAGCTCCAGCATCACAACTTTATTCCAGCCAGCAGAAAAGAAGAAAAAGGGTTCATTCTTTCCTTCTACACTTATGTAAGTATTAAAGTTAGAATAGCCCAGCTTCTAAATGTGGCTCAACTAATTACTAGCTGTGTGACCTAAGGGTCCGTTATTTGATCTTTATAAACATCAGCTCTCCAGAGAAGTAGGACACAACACTTCTGCTTACATCGTATTGGCCAGAATTTGGTTCCATAAACACATTTGGCTGTAAGGGAAACTAGAAAACGTAGTCTTAACCTGGGATAGCAATGGTTCTAATATCTACTATGGAAAAGGAGAGAATGGAGTTTGGGGAACTACAGGTCCCTGACACATTTTTCCTAAGAATATGTAATTTATTAATGAGAACAATACTTTCACACTTTG
The DNA here is from genome assembly GCF_043159975.1 of Macaca nemestrina. Taxonomy (NCBI): domain Eukaryota; kingdom Metazoa; phylum Chordata; class Mammalia; order Primates; family Cercopithecidae; genus Macaca; species Macaca nemestrina. Next base: position 45,337,692 of record NC_092132.1, on the reverse strand, counting down.
GAAAAACAGGTAAATACATGTGCAAGACATGTTAATTATTTAATCTATAGACAATACTTGGTTGAGCATGTGAATTTGAGAATCTGGTTATAAACTGCTCTCAGCTAAAAGCTGCTCAGAGCTCACAGGCAGTCTGGATGATGTTAGTTGGAAAGGCTTAATGGAGGAGATTAGCTGGGCCTTGAAGAATGTGCAAGATTGTGAAATAGATGGGGAAGGGCAACTGAGACAAAATTTGACAGCAAAGGCAAGGAGAAAAGTGGGGTATAGTTTGGCTGGGGCAGGAGGCATGTGGATGTAGTTTATAAACGAAACCAAAAACAGTAAGAATGTTGTCTTTATCACAGAGCAAAGCATTGGGAGATAAGGTTAAAGAAGGCTGAAAAGTTATAGAAAAGGTTTTGAAGGCTTAAAGCAAAGCATTTGACATTTTGGCTTTACCAGTTACGAGATATGCGGCCTCAGGCCCATTTAGTTAACCACTGTGAACTTCGACCTCCTCTTCTGTGAAATGTGGGCAGTAATAACCACCTAATAGTGTTGTTAGTAGCTAGTATGTGGTTAGCACCTAATAGGGTTGTTAGTAGCTAGTATGTGGTCAGCATTCAATAAATACTAGCTATTAATAAAAGCTCTGAGCAAGCTAGTAACATGGTAATGTTTTAAAAAATTAATAGCAATCTGATAGCCAGGGTAAGAGTGACAGGAAAGGGAAAAATCTAAAGGCAGACAGAGCAAAGGAATAGGGAGTAATCTAATACAAGTGATGCTCAGGAGCTTGAATTTTACGCTTTAGACAAAGAAAAATTGGAGTTGGCAGAAGGAATATTGGAGGCAATGACATCAGTTAGGATTACTACCAAAGTCCAGGCCCAGGGTGGGGGCCTGAAATGAGACAGTAGTTGTGTGGATGGAGAAAAAGATATGGCTACGAAAAGAGCTTGGTAAATGATTGCAGGCAGGGGATGAAGAAAAGGGAAGCAAGGCTTTGAGTGACTGGCCAGTGGCACCACAAACCAAAATAAGAAGTGGAGGAAAAACAGCATGGGGTCGGGGGGCCTGAGGAGGGTTCAGTTTAGACTGTTGACACAGACATTCAGATGATGAAGAGTCCCAATAACCCACTGGATATATAGAGCTGGCATTAAAAGTGGTGTCTGGACTGGAGTTGTGGAGATGTGGAAGTCCCACGAAACAGGGGTACTGAAGCTATAGGAGGAGAAGAGGAGCTCACCCAGAGAAAGCCCAGAGAACAGAATCCTGAAGGTCAGTACTTTCATGAGAAAAGAAAAAGAGAAGCCAGAAAGGGGGAATAATAATGAAAGATAAGAGAACTCGGAGACAGTGAAATTAAGCCAAGAGAAAGGGAACGCCTAGAGTCTTCAAGCTATCATGAGTTCAAGGATGGGGCCAACATCTAAAATGGTTAGGTGAACTGCTCAAACGGTAAGTGGCGTGTTGTTGAGTGTTCTTCAGCAGTATGGGAAAAAATTTGCTGGCTTCAGAAATGCTCACCTCCTGCTGCAACTAAGAGTAGTTCAGGAAGGCCTGGAGCAACTTAAAGAAATTTCCCATTAAAAGCAGAGTGGCTGGGCCTGGCATGGTGGCTCGGGTCTGTAATCCTAGCACTTCAGGAGGCCAAGGTGGGTGGATCGCTTGAGCCCAGGAATTTGAGACTGGCCTGGGCAACATGGTGAAACTCTGTCTCTACAAAAAATATAAAAATTAGCCAGGTGTGCTGGCATGTGCCTATAGTGCCAGCAACTCAGATGGCTGAGCCAGGAAGATCACCTGAGCCCAGGGAGGTCAGGGCTGCAGGGAGCTGTGATGGGGCCACTACACTCCAGCCTGGGTGACAGAGGGAGACCCTGTCTCAAAATATGTGTGTGTGTGTGTGTGTGTGTGTGTGTGTGTGTATAATGTATTTTTTTTCTTAAAGCAGAGCTCTGCCAACATGGCCAGAAGATGGGAGGAATTTCTGACTTGCTCTGTGTACCTCTACCTTCAGTGGCTCTGTGTGTGTGTGTGTCTGTCTCTCCCAGCAATGGACCAGAGCTCTGGAAAGGTGAATGTGAAAGCCACCAGCACACACAGCCTTAGCCCTTTCTTCTCTGTTAGGCCCTGCTATACGGTGAACTTCTTGAGACTTAACCTCAGCATCTAGGACCACATTATGACTATACAATCACTCATGTTTGTTGATTGAAAGCCAAAAGCAAATAAGATAATTAGCCAACATAAGTGCTGGAAGACATAAATAAATAATGGAAGTGCTTAGAGCTCTTGGAATCAGACTCAGACCTTGGTAGGAATTAGGTTCTGACACCTCATGTTTGTCTGTGTAACCTCAGGCAAGTTCCATAACCACTGTATACAATGGGAATTACAATGGAACCCACCCTAAATGTAGCACTCACCTAAATGACAATATATAGGATATATTTAGCAAAGTACTTTTATTATTTAACCTCTCTATAAGTCTGAGCTGAGAGTATTTAGTACATTTGTAAAGGAATGATAAATTGACCACTCTTTATCCATCAATGCCATTTACTTTTGTTTACTCCAACCAGGAACTGCACAGCCACATCACAATAGAGCCATGGAGATAAAACTTTCCTCTCATGGAGTCATTAAAGAGTTTAGAGAAATTAAATGAGGCCATCTATGTGAAAGAACTTTAACGATGAACAACATCCACCATACAAATTAACTGGCCCCTTCTTAAAAATGTGCCAGATAGAGAATTCAAAAAAATCTTGTACACAGTTATTACAATTGTTTCTAAACCAAAACTCTGGCAAAAAGGAGGAAAGAAAACACACAGCTTTCTTCTATGATCTAATATTTGCTATATTTTTAAAGGCCAAAAAAAAAAAAATAGCCCCTTGAAATCGTACTTACAAATTCTTCTTCTGTAATAGCTGGTGGCTCTGAAACAAGACAAAATATTACATTATCTCCCTCAAAACTGATTTCCTTTGAGTAAATGAAATCATGGGAGACAGCACCTAGCCCTATGTTATACACGGGCACGCTCAGTACATCTCTGGCCCTCTCTTCATTCTCTGTACATGGCTTGCATTTTAAGTTGGAATTCAAGGTGGAAGTGGGAAGGAAAGGCCTCTGGAATCCTGCCTGGTCACTAATTCACCGTGACCCAGCAGTTACCCTTCTTTATAGATGGAACCCTCTATTATTCTACGTACAATATGTAGAATTAAGCGAGATAATGAGGTGCCAGCGTAAACCGGCGAGGACGTGAAATTCGTCATGAAATCCAACAGGAGGGCAGTGAAGCCCTTTTTTCTCATGTCTGGGAGCGGGGGTACCTCTAGGAGGGCAGGAGGTAAAGTCCAGAGGCTGGCGCGTGGTGCGGCCCGGACGCCGCAGGCTGGTCCTCCGTCCCTGTGGGGCCGCCACCTACCCGCTGTGAGCCTCTTCACGGGCATGCCGTCGCCTCTGCCCGCTCCTGGAGCCCGCGCGGGCCGTCAGGGCCCCAGCGCGCTGGCCCAGCGCGGGTCAGGGCCGGAGCGACGCGGCGGCGGCGCGCGGGCGCCGGAACTACGCCGGCTCGTGTGGCCCGCAACGCGCCTGGGTTGCTATGGAGCTTAGACAATGCGGCCGCCTTGGGAGGCCGAGGCCGCCCTGTCAGGCGCCTTTCAGGGTTACCAAGCCGCGATGGGAAGGACCCAGCCGCCTCCTGCCCTCCCTTCCTCTTCCTTCTGTGCAGGGGCCAGCGCCGCGGAGGACTGGGGACGGACGCGCGTGCAGATCCGCGGCGCAGTCACCCGGGAGGGGCGCCCTGGAGAAGCCTGTGGCCCTCCAGACCCGACTGGCCGCTAATTCGTTACTGTGGAACCGCGGCTCAGGCCTGTTCTTCCTCCACTACAGCCAAACAGCACCGGCTAGAGAAACGCGGTGCTCCACGGGAGGGAGAGGCCGCGGGCACGCGGGGCGCGAGGCCGCCAGAGCGGCTGGTCCCGGGAAGCGGAGGAAGCAGGGAAGACTCGGGCCTCGAGTTTTCATCATTCCTCAGGAGGCCCACAACACACAGCTCTTGATCTCCATCACAGTTGTATGAAATGCTTGTGTAAAAAGTTAAATAATTCGCGGCCTATAGGAACCGCGAACTTCCCCAACACGTGTGTGCCAGTTAGGACTGCTGCATTTTGAAGAGAGCTAGGCTTAAAAATTACCTGAGGAGGCCTCATGTTCACCTAACGTGGTACCTTCGTCTGTTAGGTTACGCAAGACTCAAGCCAGAAACCTGGGAGCTTTTCCCTAAAACTTATTCCCGCCCCCCAACCCTCTTATTCAGTAAAGCACTAGGTTCTCCTTATTCTGCCTTAGTGTTTCTGAAATCTGGAGTCTCCTCTCCGCTCCTGCTAGTAAGAAGATCCTTAGTACAGGCTCCATCTGAACTGCTGTAAAAACTTCCTAACTGCTTTTTTCAGTCTTTGCTTCTAGTGGAGTTCAGTTTAAGCCCGTTCTCCATGATGAATGCAAAATCATCCATCTGAATGCAAATCTGACCTGCTTAAAACCTTCGGTGGCTTCACAATTGCCTCCTACATTGCAGGAATACTCCAAGGCTGGCAGGGGCCCCACAGGTATATGAATGCTTAAGAAAAGAAGGAATAAGACAATGGGTGCTTGTATTGCAAGGAACCGTAACTCCCATCTAGTTATATTCATTGCCTTTTCCCTATTACATAGGAAAAGACAAAAATAAACACTATATTGGCCAGACAAAATTAGAGGACGAAATGAAGTGACGGGATACTGGCAGAAGATAAGGGAGAGGTGGGGGTGGGGGAACGAATCACAAAGGGCTTTGTGGGCCCTTGGTAAGGACTCCAGATTTCATTCTGAGTGAAATGCAAACCATAGCAGAGTTTGAACAGAGAAATGACATGACTTTATTTCTATTTGAAAGAATCACTCTGGGTGTTGTCTAGAGAATATATTAATATTAGCATGACTCGAAGCGGGCAAGAGCTAATGGTAGCTCAGTCCGGGTGGTTCAGCACAAACAGTACAGGTTTGAGATAGATTCTGCAGACATTTTAACAGTAGAGCCAAGAGGATTTCCTGACAAGTTGGACATGGGAGCGAAACAAAGTAGTTGAGAATGACTCCAGAATTTGGTCTGAACAGCCAGAAAAGTTTAGTTGCCATCAACAGAGTTGGAGAAAGCTGTGAGTGGACCACATTGAGAGAGAGTTTAAGAAGTCTATTACCCTAAACCAAATTGAAAAACATACTTCAGGATACCATCCAGGAGAATGTCACCAACCTAGCAAGACAGGCCAACATTCAAATTCAAGAAATGCAGAGAACCCCAGAAAGATACTCCATAAAAAGATCAACCCCAAGATGCATAATCATCAGATTCTCCAAGGTCAAAATGTTAGAAAAAATGTTCAGGGCAGCCAGAGAAAAAGACCAGGTCACCTACAAAGGGAAACCCCTCAGACTATCAGTGGACGTCTCAGTGGAAACTTTACAAGTTAGAAGAAATTGGGGGCCAGTATTCGGCATTCTCAACCGAATTTCCAACCCAGAATTTCATATCCAGCCAAAATAAGCTTCATAAGTGGAGAAGTAATAAGATCCTCTTCAGACAAGCAAATGCTGAGGGAATTTGTCACCACCAAACCTGCCTTGCAAGAGCTCCTGAAGGAAGCACTAAATATGGAAAGGAAAAACCATTACCAGCCAGTAAAAAAAACAAACAAAAAAACACTGAATGAAGTACACAGACCAGTGACACTATGAAGCAACCACATAAACAAATCTGCAAAATATCCAGCTACCTTTATGAAGACAGGATCAAGTCCACACATAACAATACTAACCTTAAATGTAAATGGCTAAATGCCCCAATTAAATGACACAGAATGGCAAGCTGGATAAACCACCAAGACCAAGACAGCTGGCAAGATGGCCGAATAGGAACAGCTGTGGTCTGCAGCTCGCAGCAAGATGGACACTAAAGGAGGGTGATGTCTGCATTTCCAACTGAGGTACGCAGTTCATCTCATTGGGACTGATTGGACAGTGGGTACAGCCCACAGAGGGGAAGCCGAAGCAGGGTGGGGCGTCACCTCACCCAGGAAGTGCAAGGTGTCGGGGAATTTCTCCCCCACCCAAGGGAAGCCGTGAGGGACTGAGCCTGAGGAACTAGAGCACAGATACTGCTCTTGTCCCATGGTGTTTGTGACCCACAAACCAGGAGATTCCCTCTGGTGCCTACCCCACCAGGGCCCTGGGTTTCAAGCACAAAACTGGGTGGCCATTTGAGAAGACACCAAACTAGCTGTAGGAGTTCTTTTTTTCCGTACCCCAGTGGCACCTGGAACACCAGTGAGACAGAACCGTACACTCCCCTGGAAAGGGGTGCTGAAGCCAGGGAGCCAAGTGGCCTGGCTTGGGGGTCCCACCTTCCCAGAACCCAGCAAACTAAGATCCACTGGCTTGAAATTCTCGCTGCCAGCACGGCAGTAGTCTGAGATCGACCTGGGACACTCAAGCTTGGTGGGGGGAGGGGTGTCCACCATTGCTGAGGTTTGAGTAGGCGGTTTTACACTCCCAGTGTAAACAAAGCTACTGGGAAGTTAGAAGTGGGTGGATCCCACTGCACCTCAGCAAGGCTGCTGTGGCCAGACTGCCAGATTTCCCTTCTCTGGGCAGGACATCTCTGAAAAAAATGCAGCAGCCCCAGTCAGGGACTTACAGATAAAACCCCCATCTCCCTGGGACAGAGCACCTGGAGAAAGGGGTGGCTCGGGGCACAGCTTCAGCAAACTTAAATTTCCCTGCCTGACAGCTCTGAAGAGAGCAACAGACCTCCCAGCACAGCATTCTAGCTCAGCTAAGGGTCAGACTGCCTCCTCAAGTGGGTCCCTGACCCCCGTGTATCCTGACTGGGAGACACGTCCCAGTAGGGGCCGACAGACACCTCATACAGGAGAGCTCTGGCTGGCATCTGGCAGGCACCCCTCTGGGACTAAGCTTCCAGAGGAAAGGTCAGGCAGCAATCTTTGCTCTTCTGCAGCCTCTGCTGGTGATACCCAGGCAAACAGGGTGAGGAGTGGACCTCCAGAAAACTCCAGCAGACCTGCAGTAGAGGGGCCTGTCAGAAGGAAAACCAACAGAAAGAAATAGCATGTCCACTCAAAGACCTCATCTGAAGGTCACCAACATCAAAGACCAAAGGTAGATAAATCCACAAAGATGGGGAGAAACCAGTGCAAAAAAAGCTGAAAATTTCAAAAACTAGAACGTCTCTTCTTCTGTAAAGGATCACAACTCCTTGCCAGCAAGGGAACAAAACTGGATAGAGAATGAGTTTGACAAATTGACAAAAATAGGCTTCAGAAGGTGGGTAATAACAAACTCCTCCAAACTAAGGGAGCATGTTCTAACCTAATGCAAGGAAGCTAAGAACCTTGAAAAAAGGTTAGACAAATTGCTAACTAGAGTAACCAGTGTAGAGAAGAACATAAATGACCTGATGTAGCTGTATAACACAGCATGAGAACTTTGTGAAGCATACACGTTTCAATAGCTGAATCAATCAAGCAGAAGAAAGGATATCAGCTATTGAAGATAAACTTAATGAAATAAAGAGAGAAAACAAGATTAGAGAAAACAGAGTGAAAAGGAACGAACAAAGCCTCCAAGAAATATGGTACTATGTGAAAAGATCAAATCCACGTTTGACTGGTGTACCTGAAAGTGACGAGGAGAATTGAACCAAGTTCAATTCGCAAACCAAGTTCAGGATATTATCCAGGAGAACTTCCCCAACCTAGCAAGACAGGCCAACATTCAAATTCAGGAAATACAGAAAACACCACAAAGATACTCCTAGAGAAGAGCAACTCCAAGACACATAATCGTCAGATTTGCCAAGGTTGAAATGAAGGAAAAAAGGGCAGAGAGAAGGGTGGGGTTACCCACAAACGGAAGCCCATCGGGCTAACGGCAGATCTCTCTATAAGCCAGAAGAGAGAAGGGGTCAATATTCAACCTGCCTAAAGAAAAGAATTTTCAACACAGAATTTCATATCCAGCCAAACTAAGCTTCATAAGTGAAGGAGAAATAAAATCATTTACAGACAAGCAAATGCTGAGAGATTTTGTCACCACCAGGCCTGCCTTACAAGAGAAGGAAGCAATGAACATGGAAAGGAACAACCGGTACCAGCCACTGCAAAAACATGCCAAATTGTAAATAACATTGACACCATGAAGAAACTGCATCAACTAATGGGCAAAGCAAGCAGCTAACATCATAATGACAGGATCAAATTCACACATAACGATATTAAAGTTAAATGTAAATGGGCTAAATGCCCCAGTTAAAAGACACAGACTGGCAAATTGGATAGAGTCAAGACCCATCAGTGTGCTGTATTCAGGAGACCCATCTCACATACAAAGACACATAAAGGCTCAAAGGGATAGAGGAATATTTACCAAGCAAATGAAAAAAAAAAAAAAAAGCAGGAGTTGTAATCCTAATCTCAGCTAGAACAGATTTTAAACCAACAAAGATCAAAAGAGACAAAGAAAGGCATTACATAATGGTAAAGGGATCAATGCAGCAAAAAGAGCTAACTATCCTAAATATATATGCACCCAATACAGGAGCATCCAGATTCATAAAGCAAGTTCTTAGAGACCCACAAAGAGACTTAGACTCCCACACAATAATAGTGGGAGACTTTAACACGACATATCAACGTGACAGAAAATTAACAAGGATATTCAGGACTTGAACTCAGTTCTGGACCAAGCAGACCTAATAGACATCTACAGCACTCTCCACCCCAAATCAACAGAATATACATTTGTCTCAGCATCTCATCGCACTTATTCTAAAATTGACCACATAATTGGAAGTAAAACACTCCTGAGCAAATGTAGAGAACAGAAATCATAACAAACAGTCTCTCCGATCACAGTACAATCAAACTAGAACTTAGGACTAAAAAACTCACTCAAAACCGTGCAACTACATGGAAACTGAATGACCTGCTCCTAAATGACTACTAGATAAATAACAAAATGAAGGCAGAAATAAAGATGTTCTTTGAAACCAATGAGAACGAAAACACAACGTACCAGAATCTCTGGGACATATTTAAAGCAGTGTGGAGAGGGAAATTTATAGCACTAAATGCCCACAAGAGAAACCAGGAAAGATCTAAAATTGACACCCTAAAATCAAAATGAAAAGAACTAGAGAAGCAACAGCAAAGAAATTCAAAATCTAGCAGAAGACAAGAAATAACTAAGATCACAGCAGAACTGAAGGAGATAGAGACACTAAAAACCCTTCAAAAAATCAATGAATCCAGGAGCTGGTTTTTTGAAAAGATCAACAAAGTAGATAGACCACTAGCAAGACTAATAAAGAAGAAAAGAGAGAGGAATCAAATAGATGCAATAAAAAATGATAAAGGGGATATCACCACCGACTCCACTTAAATACAAACCACCACTAGAGAATACTATAAACACCTCTACACAAATAAACTAGAAAATCTAGAAGAAATGGATAAATTTCTGGACACATACACCCTCCCAAGTCTAAACCATGAAGAAGCCAAATCCCTGAATAGACCAATAACAAGTTCTGAAATTGAGGCAGTAATTAACAGCCTACAAACCAAAAAAAGTCCAGGACCAGACAGATTCACAGCCTAATTCTACCAGAGGTACAAAGAGGAGCTGATACCATTCCTTCTGAAACTATTCCAAACAATAGAAAAAGAGGGAATCCTCCATAACTCATTTTATGAGTCCAGCATCATCCTGATATCACAACCTGGCAGAGACACAATAAAAAAAAGAAAATTTCAGGTCAATATCCCTGATGAACGTCGATGCCAAAATGCTTAATAAAACATTGCCAAACCAAATCCAGCAGCACATGAAAAAGCTTATCTACTACGATCAAGCTGGCTTCATACCTGGGATGCAAGACTGGTTCAACATACACAAATCAATAAACATAATCCATCATATAAACAGAAACAATCACAAAAACCACATGATTATCTCAATAGATGCAGAAAAGGCCTTCAACAAAATTCAACACCCTTTCATGCTAAAAACTCTCAATAAACTGGGTATCAATGGAACATATCTCAAAATAATAGGAGTTATTTATGACAAACCCAATATCATACTAAATGGGCAAAAACTGGAAGCATTCCCTTTGAAAACCAGCACAAGACAAGGATGCCCTCTCTCACCACTCCTATTCAACATAGTATTGGAAGTTCTGGCCAGGGCCATCAGGCAAGAGAAAGAAATAAAGGATATTCAAATAGGAAGCAAGGAAGTCAAATTGTCTCTATTTGCAGATGACATGATTGTATATTTAGAAAACCCCATAGTCAAAACGCAAAATCTCCTTAAGCTGATAAGCAACTTCAGCAAAGTCTCAGAATACAAAATCAATGTGCAAAAATCACAAGCATTCTTATACACCAATAACAAACAGAGAGCCAAATCATGAGTGAACTCCCATTCACAATTGCAACAAAGAGAATAAAATACCTAGGAACACAACTTGCAAGAGATGTGAAGAATCTCTTCAAGGAGAACTACCAACCACTGCTCGAGGAAATAAGAGAGGACCCAAACAAATGGAAAAACATTCTATGCTCATGGATAGGAAGAATCACATGGATAGGCCAATCGTGAAAATGGCCATATTGCCCAAAGTAATTTATAGATTCAATGCTATACACATCAAGCTACCACTGACTTTCTTCACAGAATTGGAAAAAACTAATTTCAAGTTCATATGGAATCAAAAAAGGGCCTGCATAGCCAAGACAATCTTGGGCAAGAAGAACAAAGCTGAAGGTATCACGCTGCTTGACTTCACACTATACTACAAGGCTACAGTAATGAAAACAGCATGGTACTGGTACCAAAACAGATAGACCAATGGAACAGAATAGAGGCCTCAGAAATAACACCACACATCTACAACCATCTGATCTTTGACAAACCTGACACAAACAAGGAACAGGGAAAAGAATTCCCTATTTAATAAATGTTGTTGGGAAAACTGGCTAGCCATATGCAGAAAACTGAAACTGGACCCCTTCCTTGCACCTTATACAAAAATCAACTCAAGACTGATCAAAGACTTAAATGTGCTAAGACCTAGGGCCATAAAAATCCTAGAAGAAAACCTGGGCAATACCATTCAGGACATAGGCATGGGCAAAGACTTCACGTCTAAAACACCAAAAGCAACGGCAACAAAAGCCAAAACAGACAAATGGGATCTAATTAAACTAAAGAGCTTCTGCACAGCAAAAGAAACTATCATCAGAGTGGAGAAATAGGAATGCTTTTACACTGTTGGTGGGAGTGTAAATTAGTTCAACCATTGTGGAGGACAGTGTGGCAATTCCTCAAGAATCTAGAACTAGAAATACCATTTGACCTAGCGATTCCATTACGGGGTATATACCCAAAGGATTATAAATCATTTTACTATAAAGGCACATACACACATTTTTATCGCAGCACTATTCACAATAGCAAAGAATTGGAACCAACCCAAATGTCCATCAATAATAGACTGGATAAAGAAAATGTGGCACATATACACCATGGAATACTATGCAGCCATAAAAAAGCATGAGTTCATGAGTTCACATCCTTTGCAGGGACATGGATGAAGCTGGAAACCATCATTCTCAGCAAACTGTCACAAGAACAAACAACCAAACACCACATGTTCTCACTCATAAGTGAGAGTTGAACAATGAGAACACATGGACATAGGGAGGGGAAGATCACACACTGGGGCCTGTCAGGGAGTAGGGGGCTAGAGGAGGGATAACATTAGGAGAAATACATAATGTAGGTGGCAGGTTGATGGGTGCAGCAAACCACCGTGGCACATGTATACCTATGTAACAAAACTGCACTTTCTGCACACGTACCCCAGAACTTAAAGTAAAAAAAAAAAAAAAAAAAAAAAAGATATTTTTAAAATAATAAATAAATAAAGAGATAACACACACAAACAAAAAAAGAACCAAGAACCATCAATATGATGTCTTCAAGAGACCCATGGTACATGCAAAAACACACATAGGCTCAAATTAAGGGGTGGAGTAAAATTTACCAAACAAATGGAAAACAGAAAATAGCAGGGGTTGCAATTCTAGTTTCTTACAATAAGGACTTTAAACCAACAAAGATTAAAAAAAGACAAAGAAGGGCTTTACATAACGGTAAAGGGTTCAATTAAACAAGAAGACCTAACTATCTGTGATGGTTAGTACTGAGTGTCAACTTGATTGAAGGATACAAAGTATTGATCCTGGGTGTATCTGTGAGAGTGTTGCCAAAAGAGATTAACATTTGAGTCAGTGGGCTGAGGAAGGCAGATCCACCCTTAATCTGGTGGGCACAATCTTATCAGCTGCCAGTGAAAATAAAGCAGGCAGAAAAATGTGAAAAGGAGAGACTGGCCTAGCCTCCCAACCATCTTTCTGCCATGCTGGATGCTACCTGCCCTCAAACATTGGACTCCAAGTTCTTCAGTTTTGGGACTCAGACTGGCTCTCTTTGCTCCTCAGGTTGCAGACAGCCTATTGTGAGACCTTGTGGTTGTGTGATTGTGTAAGTTAATACGTAATAAACTCCCCTTTACATACATACATATATATATGTGTGTGTGTGTGTATATCCTAATAAGCTCCACTTCTATATATATATAAAATATATATATTATATATATATAATTAGGATATATAGAGATCCCTATACACCATAGTGATATATATACACACACACACCCCTATATATAGATACACATATAAATACATATATATCCTATTAGTTCTGTCCCTCTAGAGACCTGTAATACACTATCCTAAATATATATGCACCCAATACAGGAGCACCCAGATTCATAAAGCAAGTTCTTAGAGACCTTCAATGAAACTTAAACTCCCATACAATAATAGTGGGAGACCTTAACACCCTACCGACAATATTAGACAGATCATTGAGATAGAAAATTAACAACGATATTCAGGACCTGAACTTAGATCTGGATCAAGTGGACCTGATAGACATCTACAGATCTCTCCACCACAAAACAACAGAATATACATTCTTCCCATTGCCACACAGTACTTACTCTGAATTTGACCACATAATCAGATGTAAAATAGTCCTCAGCAAATGCAAAATAACTGCAATTCTAACAGTCTTTCAGACCACTGGACAATCAAATTAGAACTCAAGATTAAGAGATTTACTCAAAACCACACAACTACATGGGAATTGAACAACCTGCTTCTGAATGACTCTTGGGTAAATAATGAAATTAAGGCAGATATCAAAAAGTTCTTTGAAACTAATGAGAACAAATTTACAACATGCCAGAATCTCTGGGACACAGTTAAAGCAGTGTTAAAAGGGAAATATATAGCACTAAACGCTCACATCAAAAAGATAGAAAGATCTCAGGTTAACAATCTAATATCACAATTGAAAGAACAAGAGAACCAAGACCAAACAAACCCCAAAGCTAGCAGAAGACAAGAAATAACCAAGATTAGAGCTGAACTGAAGGAGATAGAGACATGAAAAACCCTTCAAAAGAGTATCGAATCCAGAAGCTGGGTGTTTTTTTTGTTTTTTTTTTGTTTTTGTTTTTGTTTTTTTAAAGTAATAGACCACTAGCTAGACTAATACAGAAGACAGACGATTCAAATAAACACAATCAGAAATGTTAAGGGGGATATCACCACTGATTCCACAGAAATACAAACCACCATCAGATAAGACTACAAACACCTCTATGCACATAAACTATAAAATCTAAAGGAAATAGATAACTTCCTAGACACGTACACCCTCCCAAGACTGAACCAGGAATAAATCAAATCTGTGAATAGACCAGTAATGAGTTCTGAAATTGAGGCAGTAATAAACAGCCTAACAACAACAACAACAATAAAAGTGCTTAGGACCAAACAGATTCACAGCTGAATTCTACCCAGAGATACCAAGAATAGCTGGTACCATTTCTACTGAAACTATTCCAAACAGTTGAAAAGGAGGGACTCCTCCATAACTCATTCTATGAGACCAGCATCATCCTGATACCAAAACCCGGCACAGACACAACAAAAAAAAAGAAAACTTCAGGCCAATATCCTTGATGAACATCAATGCAAAAATCCTCAATAAAATACTGGCAAACCAAATCCAGCAGTACATCAAAAAGCTTATCCACCATGATCAAGTAGGGTTAATTCCTGGGATGCAAGGTTGGTTCAACATACACAAATCAATAAATGTGATTCATCACATAAACAGAACTAAAGAAAAAAACCACATGATTATCTCAACCGATGTAAAAAAGGCCTTCGATAAACTTCAACATCCCTTCATGTTAAAAACTCTCAATAAACTAGGTATTGAAGGAACATGCCTCAAAATAATAAGAGCCATACATGACAAACTCACAGCAAATATCATACTGAATGGGCAGAAGCTAGAAGCATCCCCCTTGAAAGTCAACACCAGGATGCCCTCTCTTGCCACTCCTATTCAACACAGTATTGGAAGTTCTGGCCAGGGCAGTCAGGCAAGAGACAGAAATAAAAGGTATTCAAATAGGAAGAGAGGAAGTCAAGCTATCTTTGTTTGCAGATGACATGATCCTCTATCTAGAAAACCCCATCATCTCAGTCCAAAGGCTTCTTAAGCTGATAACCAACTTCAGCAAACTCTCAGGATATAAAATCAATGTGCAAAAATCACTGGCATTTTTATACACCAACAACAGGCAAGCAGAGAGCCAAATCATGAATGAACTGCCATTCACAATTGCCACAGAAAGAATAAAATACCTAGGAATACAACTAACAAGGGAAATGAAGGACCTCTTCAAGGAGGACTACAAACCACTGCTCAAATAAATCAGAAATGACACAAACAAATGGAAAAACATTCCATGCTCATGGAAAGGAAGAATCAATATCGTGAAAATGGCCATACTGCCCAAAGCAATTTATACATTCAGTGCTATTCCCATTAAACTACCATCAACATTCTTCACAGAATTAGAAAGACTATTTTAAAGTTCATATAAAACCAAAAGGGATCCCAAATAGCCAAAACAATCCTAAGCAAAAAGAACAAAGCTGGAGGCATCACGCTACCTGACATCAAACTATACTACAGGGCTACAGTAGCCAAAACAGCATGGTACTGGTACAAGAACAGACACATAGACCAACTGAACAGAATAGAAGCCCAGAAATAAGATCACACATCTACAACCATCTGATCTGCAACAAACCTGACAAAAACAAGAAATGGAGAAAGGATTCCCTATTTAATAAATGGTGCTGGGATAGCTGGCTAGCCATATGCAGAAAATTGAAACTGGACCCCTTCCTTACACTGTACACAAAAATTAACTCAAGATGGATTAAAGATTTAAATGTAAAATCCAAAACTTGGCCAGGCGAGGTGGCTCACGCCTGAAATCCCAGCACTTCGGGAGGCCAATGCGAGTGGATCACATGAGGTCAGGAGTTCGTGACCAGCCTGGCCAACATGGTGAAACACTGTCTCTACTAAAAATACAAAAATTAGCTGGGAGTGGTGGCACACACCTGTAGCCCCAGCTACTCAGGAGGCTGGGGCAGGAGAATCACTTGAACCTGGGAGGCAGAGGTTGCAGCAAGCTGAGATCGTGCCACTGCACTCCAGCCTGGGCAACAGAGTGAGACTCTAGCAAGACAAAACTATAAAAACCCTGGTAGACAACCTAGGCAATACCATTCAGGACATAGGCACGGGCAAAGATTTCATGACTAAAACACCAAAAGCAATTGTAACAAAAGCAAAAATTGACAAATGGGATCTCAGTAAACTAAAGAGCTTCTGCACAGTAAAGGAAACTATCATCATAGTGAACAGACAACCTACAGAATGGGAGAAAATTTCTGCAATCTATTCATCTGACAAAGGTCTAATATCCAGCATCTGCAAGGTACTTAAATAAATTTACAAGAAAAAAAAAAAGCCATCAAAAAGTAGGCAAAGGACATGAACAGACACTTCTCAAAAGAAGATATACACGCAGCCAACAAACATGAAGAAAAGTTCAACATCGCTGATTATTAGAGAAATGCAAATCAAAACCACAAGGAGATACCATCTCACACCAGTCAGAATGGTGATTATTAAAAAGAAGTAACAATAAACGTTGACAAGATTGTGGAGAAAAAGGAACATTTTTACACTGTTGGTGGGAGTGTAAATTAGCTTAACTATTGTGGAAGACAGTGTGGCAATTCCTCAAAGACCTAGATGCAGAAATACCATTTGACCCAACAAACGCATTACTGGGTATATACCCAAAGGATTATAAGTCATTCTATTATAAAGATACGTGCATGCATATGTTCACTGCAACACTCTTCACAATAGCAAAGACATGGAACCAACCTAAATGCCCATCAATGATAGACTGGACAAAGAAAATGTGGTACATATATACCATGAAATATTATGCAGCTATAAAAAGGAATGAGATCATGCCCTTTGCAGGGATATGGATGGAGCTGGAAGCCATTATCCTCAGCAAACTAACACAGGAACAGAAAACTAAACACTGCATGTTTTCACTTGTAAGTGGGATCTGATTGATAACACATGGACACGTGGGGGGAAACAACACACACTGGGGCCTGTTGGAGGGTAGAAGATGGGAAGAGAGAGCACATCAGGAAGAACAGCTAATAGATGCTGGGCTTAATACCTAGGTGATAGGATGATCTGTATAGCAAACCATCATGGCCTACATTTATCTATATAACAAATCTGCACATCCTGCACATGTACCCCAAAACTTAAAAAGTTTGAAAAAAATTAAAAAGTCTATTAGTCATCCAAATGAAGATTTTCAGTTTGCATTTGACATAGGAACTCAGAATTTGGGAGACAGCAATTTGAGAGTTAGCATGTAAGTGGGCTTTTCAGGCTTTGCTTGTGCTATTTCCACCGCCAGAGAAACTCTCCCGGCCTTTCTTTACCAGGCTAAATTTTCTCATTCTTCAAAACTCAGCTTGGGTCTCATCTCCTTCAGTATACCTTCCCATGAATTATTTTCATTTGTCTCTCCTCTTGCTCTTGAATACTTGGTGCAAACCCACATCTCAAAAATGTATTAAAATCACTGGTATGAAGAGGTACACCCTTTTCCCCTAGTGCCACCCACCAGACAGTAAATTCCTGGGGACTGAGGGAGCTATATTTTATTTTAACCTCCTCCCAGCCCCCACCACATCCCCTGCTGAGTGCCTACCACTCACTAGATCTTTGTTGAAATGAACTTCTGGAGTTGCTCTCCATTGAGATCATTCTGCATGGTGCTTTGCTCACAGGCAGGATTTGTTCATCCCTTTTTAGATAGCCCATGCTGATGGGAAGTCAATTTGTTTTAACATTAATAGTAGCTAACACTTATTACATATTTGCTATGGTTTCCTAACAATAGCCCAAAGAGATTGATATTAGTCTCAATTTACAGTTTAGAAAACTTAGAAAGGTGAGATAATTTGCTCAAAGATACATAGTTTGAAAGTGCTGAAGCCAAAAGTCTGATTCCAAAGCCCTTGCTCTTTACCACTATGTTATGTGACCTTTCTCTCTAAAAACAATCTCACGAGATTAAAGAATGGCGTGAGAACCACAAAGACAGGAATTTGAAACTAAATACCTAGGTTATAAACTGTTATAATGTTTTGCTAATTTCTTTGGTAACAACTTCATTGAGATATAATTGACATATCACAGTTCACCCATTTAAAGTACACACCTCGGCTGGGCACGGTGGCTCATGCCTGTAATCCCAACACTTTGGGAGGCTGAGGCAGGCAGATCGCCTGAGGTCGGGAGTTCAAGACCAGTCTGGGCAACATGGTGAAACCCCATCTCTACTGAAAAAAAAAAAAAAAAAATTAGCCAGGTATGGTGGCACACACCTGTAAAACCCAGGCATGAGAATCGCTTGAACTATTTATTTTAGCACATTATATTCTGTTTTTGCCCCCAAGTGATAAACCCTAGCCAGTTTTTCTTTTTTCTTCTTGTTCTTCTTCTTTTTTTTTTTTCTTGAGATGGAGTCTCACTGTGTCATCCAAGCTGGAATGTAGTGGTGCAATCTCGGTTCACTGCAACCTTCACCTGAGTTCAAGCAATTCTCCTGTCTCAGCCTCCCAAGTAGCTGGGACTACAGGCACACACCACCACGCCCAGCTATGTTTTGTATTTTTTCTTAGCAGAGACAGGGTTTCACCATGTTAGCCAGGCTGGTCTTGAACTCCTGAGCTCAAGTGATCCACCTGCCTTGGCCTCCCAAATTGCTGGGATTACTGGCATGAGCCACTGCACCCAGTCCCTAGCCAGTTTTTCTAAAACTGTAGAAATGCCATTTTACTCTATCATTGTTGAAACCAAGATAGTTAAAATCAAAGTCTTTAATGGCAAATAGAAATGTAAGCATAAATGGACTTAAGCCTCTCTGTTTTTCTCTTCTAACTCTGGACATATAATCAGCAAATTTGAAGGGTTTGTTTGGGATGTTCTTACATAGATACTTTTTGTACACCTGCAATTCAGCTTAGGGAATCCTAGAGAGCATCTCAGACAATCACCCTGCAGAACAGCTAAAACTATGATATGAGAAACCAGTATAATTGCGGGACAAAAGTGATATCATATTAAGCTGCTATAGACAGAGAAAAAGACCATAGGTTTTCTTTTTCTTTTTTTTTTTTTTTAATTTTTGATTCTACTTTAAGTTCCAGGGTACATGTGCACAAAGTGCAGGTTTGTTACCTAGGTATACATGTGCCATGCTGGTGTGCTGCACCCATTAACTCATCATTTACATTAGGTGTATCTCCTAATGCTATCCCTCCCTCCTCCCCCTATCCAACGACAGGCCCAGTGTGTGATGTTCCCCACACTATGTCCAAGTGTTCTCATTGTTCAATTACCACCTATGAGTGAAAACATGCGTGTTTGGTTTTCTGTTCTTGGGATAGTTTGCTGAGAATGATGGTTTCCAGCAGCATCCATGTACCTACAAAGGACATGAACTCATCCTTTTTTATGGCTGCATAGTATTCCATGGTGTATATTTGCCACATTTTCTTAATCCATTCTATCATTGATGGACATTTGGGTTGGTTCCAAGTCTTCACTATTATGAATAGTGCCTCAATAAACATATGTGTGCATGTGTCTTTATAGCAGCATGATTTATAATCCTATGGGTATACACCCAGTAATGGGATGACTGGGTGAAATGGTATTTCTATTTCTAGATCCTTGAGGAATTGTCACACTGTTTTCCACAATGGTTGAACTAGTTTGCAGTCCTACCAACAGTGTAAAAGTGTTCCTATTTCTCCACATCCTCTCCAGCACCTGTTGTTTCCTGACTTTTTAATGATCATCATTCTAACTGGTGTGAGATGGTATCTTATTGTGGTTTTGATTTGCATTTCTCTGATGGTGAGTGATGATGAGCATTTTTTTCATGTGTCTGTTGGCTGTATAAATGTCTTCTTTTGAGAAGTGTCTGTTCATATCCTTTGCCCACTTTTTGATGGGGTTGTTTTTTTCTTGTAAATTTGTTTGACTTCTTTGTAGGTTTTGGATATTAGCCCTTTGTCAGATGAGTAGATTGCAAAAATTTTCTCCCATTCTGTAGGTCGTCTGTTCACTCTGATGGTAGTTTCTTTTGCTGTGCAGAAACTCTTTAGTTTAATTAGATCCCATTTGTCAATTTTGGCTTTTGTTGCCATTGCTTTTGGTGTATTAGACATGAAGTCCTTCCCCATGCCTATGTCCTGAATGGTACTGCCTAGGTTTCTTCTAGGGTTTTTATGGTTTTAGGTCTAACATTTAAGTCTCTAATCCATCTTGAATTAATTTTCATATAAGGAGTAAAGAAGGGATCCAGTTTCAGCTTTCTACATATGGCTATCTAATTTTCCCAGCACCATTTATTAAATAGGGAATCCTTTCCCCATTTCTTGTTTTTGTCAGGTTTGTCAAAGATCAGATGGTTGTAGGTGTGTGGTATTATTTATGAGGGCTATGTTCTGTTCCATTGGTCTATATCTCTGTTTTTGTACCAGTACCATGCTGTTTTGGTTACTGTAGCCTTGTAGTATAGTTTGATGTCAGGTAGCGTGATGCCTCCAGCTTTGTTCTTTTTGCTTAGGATTGTCTTGGCAATGTGGGCTCTTTCTTGGTTCCATATGAAGTTTAAAGTAGTTTTTTCCAATTCTGTGAAGAAAGTCATTGGTAGCTTAATGGGGATGACATTGAATTTATAAATTACCTTGGGCAGTATGGTCATTTTCACGATATTGATTCTTTCTATCCACGGGCATGGAATGTTCTTCCATTTGTTTATGTCCTCTTTTATTTCATTGAGCAGTTGTTTGTAGTTCTCCTTGAAGAGGTCCTTCACATCCCTTGTAAGTTGAATTCCTAGGTATTTTTTTCTCTTTGAAGCAATTGTGAATGGGAGTTCACTCATGATTTGGCTGTCTGTTATTGGTGTATATGAATGCTTGTGATTTTTGCACATTGATTTTGTATCCTGAGACTTTGCTGAAGTTACTTATCAGCTTAAGGAGATTTTGGGCTGAGATGATGGGGTTTTCTAAGTATGCAATCATGTCATCTGCAAACAGGGACAATTTGACTTCCTCTCTTCCTAATTGAATACCCTTTATTTCTTTCTCTTGCCTGATTGCCCTGGCCAGAACTTCCAACACTATGTTGAATAGGAGTGGTGAGAGAGGGCATCCCTGTCTTGTGCCAGTTTTCAAAGGGAATGCTTCCAGTTTTTGCCTATTCAGTATGATATTGGCTGTGGATTTGTCATAAATAACTTTTATTATTTTGAGATATGTTCCATTAATACCGAATTTATTGAGAGATTTTAACATGAAGGGCTGTTGAATTTTGTCAAAGGCCTTTTCTGCATCTATTGAGATAATCATGTGGTTTTCATCTTTGGTTCTGTTTATACGCTGGATTACGTTTATTGATTTGCATATGTTGAACCAGCCTTGCATCCCAGGGATGAAGCCCACTTGATCATGGTGGATAAGCTTTTTGATGTGCTGCTGTATTTGGTTTGCCAGTAGTTTATTGAGGATTTTCGCATTGATGTTCATCAGGGATATTGGTCTAAAATTCTCTTTTTTTGTTGTGTCTCTGCTAGGCTTTGGTATCAGAATGATGCTGGCCTCATAAAATGAGTTAGGGAGGATGCCCTCTTTTTCTATTGATTGGAATAGTTTCAGAAGGAATGGTACCAGCTCCTCCTTGTAGCTCTGGTAGAATTCAGCTGTGAATCCATCTGGTCCTGGACTTCTTTTTGTTGGTAGGCTATTAATTGTTGCCTCAATTTCAGAGCCTGTTATTGGTCTATTCAGGGATTCAACTTCTTCCTGGTTTAGTCTTGGGAGAGTGTATGTGTCCAGGAATTTATTCATTTCTTCTCGGTTTTCTAGTTTATTTGCATGGAGGTGTTTATAGTATTCTCTGATGGTAGTTTGTATTTTGGTGGGGTCAGTGGTGATATCCCCATTATCATTTTTTATTGTGTCTATTTGATTCTTCTTTCTTTTATTCTTTATTAGTCTTGCTAGCAGTCTATCAATTTTGTTGATCTTTTCAAAAAACCAGCTCCTGGATTCTTTGATTTTTTTGAAGGGTTTTTTGCGTCTCTATCTCCTTCAGTTCTGCCTTACTAGTTATGTGTTGCCTTCTGCTAGCTTTTGAATGTGTTTGCTCTTGCTTTTCTAGTTCTTTTAATTGTGATGTGAGGGTGTCAATTTTAGATCTTTCCTGCTTTCTCTTGTGGGCATTTAGTTCTATAAATTTCCCTCTACACACTGCTTTAAATGTGTCCCAGAGATTCTGGTATGTTGTATCTTTGTTCTCATTGGTTTCAAAGAACATCTTTATTTCTGCCTTCATTTCGTTATTTACCCACTAGTCATTCAGGAGCAGGTTGTTCAGTTTCCATGTAGTTGGGCAGTTTTGAGTGAGTTTCTTAATCCTGAATTCTAGTTGGATTGCACTGTGGCCTGAGAGACAGTTTGTTATAATTTCTGTTCTTTTACATTTGCTGAGGAGTGCTTTACTTCCAACTATGTGATCAATTTTGGAATAAGTGTGACGTGGTGTTGAGAAGAATGTATATTCTGTTGATTTGGGGTGGAGAGTTCTGTAGATGTCTATTAGGTCTGCTCGGTGCAGAGCTGAGTTCAATTCCTGGATATCCTTGTTAATTTTCTGTCTCATTGATCTGGCTAATGTTGACAGTGGGGTGTTAAAGTCTCCTATTATTATTGTGTGGGAGTATAAGTCTCTTTGTAAGTCTCTGAGGATTTGCTTTATGAATCTGGGTGCTCCTGTATTGGGTGCATATATATTTAGAATAGTTAGCTCTTCTTGTTGAATTGATCCCTTTACCATTATGTAATGAACTTCTTTGTCTCTTTTGATCTTGTGGTTTAAAGTCTGTTTTATCAGAGACTAGGATTGCAACCCCTGCCTTTTTTGTTTTCCATTTGCTTGGTAGATCTTCCTCCATCCCTTTATTTTGAGACGATGTGTGTCTCCACACGTGAGATGGGTCTACTGAATACAGCACACTGATGGGTCTTGACTCTTTATCCAATTTGCCAGTCTGTGTCTTTTAATTCGAGCAGTTAGCCCATTTACATTTAAGGTTAATATTGTTATGTGTGAATTTGATCCTGTCATTATGATGTTAGCTGGTTATTTTGCTCGTTAGTTGATGCAGTTTCTTCCTAGCATCGATGGTCTTTACAATTTGGCATGTTTTTGCACTGACTGGTACCGGTTGTTCCTTTCCATGTTTAGTACTTCCTTCAGGAGTTCTTGTAGGGCAGGCCTGGTGGTGACAAAATCTCTCAGTATTTGCTTGTCTGTAAAGGATTTTATTTCTCTTTCACTTATGAAACTAAGTTTGGCTGGATATGAAATTCTGGGTTGAAAATGCTTTTCTTTACGAATGTTGAATATTGGCCCCCACTCTCTTCTGGCTTGTAGAGTTTCTGCCGAGCGGTCCGCTGTTAGTCTGATGGGCTTCCCTTTCTGGGTAACCCAACCTTTCTCTCTGGCTGCCCTTAACATTTTTTCCTTCATTTCAACTTTGGTGAATCTGACAATTATGTGTCTTGGAGTTGCTCTTCTCGAGGAGTATCTTTGTGGCATTCTCTGTATTTCCTGAATTTGAATGTTGGCCTGCGTTGCTAGGTTGGGGAAGTTCTCCTGGATAATATCCTGCGGTGTTTTCCAACTTGGTTCCATTCTCCCCGTCACTTTCAGGTATACCAATCAGATGTAGATTTGGTCTTTTCACATAGTCCCACATTTCTTGGCGACTTTGTTCTTTTCTTTTTTCTTTAAACTTATCTTCTCACTTCATTTCATTAATTTGATCTTCAATCACTGATACCCTTTCTTCCAGTTGATCGAATCAGTTACTGAAGATTGTTCATTTGTCACGTAGTTCTCGTGCCACGGTTTTCAGCTCCATCAGGTCATTTAAGGACTTCCTTACATTGGGTATTCTAGTTAGCCATTCGTCTAATCTTTTTTCAAGGTTTTTTGCTTCTTTGAGATGGGTTCGAACTTCCTCCTTTAGCTTGGAGAAGTTTGATCGTCTGAAGCCTTCTTCTCTCAACTCATCAAAGTCATTCTCTGTCCAGCTTTGTTCCGTTACTGGCGAGGAGCTGCATTCCTTTGGAGGGGGACACTCTGATTTTTAGAATTTTCAGCTTTTCTGCTGTTTTTTCCCCATCTTTGTGGTTTTATCTACCTTTAGTCCTTGATGATGGTGATGTACAGATGGGATTTTGGTGTGGATGTCCTTTCTGTTTGTTAGTTTTCCTTCTAACACTCAGGACCTTCAGTTGCAGGTCTGTTGGGGTTTCCTGGAGGTCCACTCCAGACCCTGTTTGCCTGGGTATCAGCAGCGAAGGCTGTAGAAGAGTGAATATTGCTGAACAGCAAATGTTGCTGCCTGATTATTCCTCTGGAAGCTTTGTCTCAGAGGGGTACCCAGCCATGTGAGGTGTCAGTCTGCTCCTACTGGGGGGTGCCTCCCAGTTAGGCTACTTGGGGGTCAGGGACCCACTTGAGCAGACAGTCTGTCTGTTCTCAGATCTCAAACTCCATGCTGGGAGAACCACTACTCTCTTCAACGCTGTCAGACAGGGACATTTAAATCTGCAGAGGTTTCTGCTGCCTTCTGTTTGGCTATGTCCTGTTCCCAGAGGTGGAGTCTACAGAGGCAGGCAGACCTCCTTGAGCTGCGGTGGGCTCCATCCAGTTCGAGCTTCCCAGCAGCTTTGTTTACCTACTCAAGCCTCAGCAATGGTGAACGCCCCTCCTCCAGCCTTGCTGCCACCTTGCAGTTAGATCTCAGACTGCTGTGCTAGCATTAAGGGAGGCTTCGTGGGCATGGGACCCTCCAAGTCAGGCACAGGATATAATCTCCTGGTGTGCCGTTTGCTAAGACCCTTGGAAAAGTGCAGTATTAGGGTGGGAGTGACCCAATTTTCCAGGTGCTGTGTGTCAGTTTCCCTTGGCTAGGAAAGGGAATTCCCTTACCCCTTGCACCTCTCGGGTGAGGTGATGCCTTGCCCTGCTTCAGCTCTCGCTCGGTGGGCTGCACCCACTGTCCTGCACCCACTTGCCGACACACCCCGTGAGATGAACCCAGAACCTCAGTTGGAAATGCAGAAATCACCCATCTTCTATGTCACTCACACTGAGAGATGTAGCCTGAAGCTGTTCCTATTCGACCATATTGGCGATTTCGACCATAGGTTTTCTAATATGAGCCTCAAACCAAAAACCAAAAGGGCTGACTGTCTAAAGTACAAGGATTAATTTGCTTTAGGGCACTTTATGTAGCTTATTTACGGTGACAAACTGCATGGATTTATTTAATGATTCTCCCAAGTACTATTGGAGAGACTGGCTAGTATATGTATGTGTAAATATCTCCTTGACAATCAGGAGCATATTTCAGGCATCCTACCTATTGTTTAATGATTTTAAAGTATTAATCCTTCTTTGAGTTTGGTGTGGTAGGCTCCAACTTAAGCCTTGTTCTTAACTTTTCTGAGTGTGAACAGGAATAGCACCAAGAGACAAAATTCATATTATCATTGTGATTTTAATTTTTGATGGAAATTGGATATTCTATATGGCTGAGAGTCTGAATATACAAATGGACAGTGGCCATGCCATGTATGACAAAACTCTGGCAGCAGTCAGCCTTGGAAGCCAAATCACAACTTTTGCAGCAATAGGCTCAGAATGGCATGGACTTGGTTGGTAACTGCCAGCCTCCCTAATTTTACCCTCTCTTGCCACTCAGGACCAACAACAAAACAAAGCCCAGTATGTTCCCTAAATCAAGCACATAGGATGCCCACTAGATTCTAGTTAACTCATTTTCAGCTTCCTATATTAACAGCCTCCAATGGGAGTATGCCTAAAATCTTCTCTTTTTTTCACTATAAAGATTTCCCACTACTTTGCCTATATCTGAGTCTCTGCAAAATACAAGTGATGGAGGCTGACTCCCTGGCTGTAGCAAGCTCTGAATAAATAGCCTGTGTTCTTATTGGGGCTGTCTTCATGTATTTCCACATAGCTAAGGCATACTTTAAATTTGTATACACAAAAGAATCTGAATGACAGGACAGGGCATTAGAGTGTTTTTCCTAGGAACTGGATGGCAACTCCACATGGAATGATATGTGGTACCACCCCCACATTCCAATCTCTAAAGTAACTTCATGTGGTAAGAAGATTTAGAAACAGAGGTTATAAATTTTATATATTGCTTATTTCCATTTTTTAAATAATCATTGGTTATTTTTACTTTTGTTAAATTATGTATCTTATCTACACCGGATAACAACTACCCACATCATTATCACATTTATCTGGAAAACAAATTTTTTCCCCTATTTCCTAACTTAACAGTTCATAATTTTTTTCAAAAAGGAACATAATTAGTTTAATATATTCATTAGGCAATTTCTTAACTTATCCAAGATAACTACCATCTGGACCTGCTGGTTTAGATTTATTCTAATTGTCAATATATTCCATTACATTACTTTGTTTCTTGCACACACTGATGAGATAATTCAATTTTTAACCCTTCCCTAGTCAAAGTTTGAAAACTCTTAATATTGCTTTAGGACGTTATAATTTTTACTAGTAGAGAATAATTTATTTTTCTCTTCTCCTCCTTTGTTTCTTCTTCCTCCCACCTCTTTTTGTTAAATGGATTTTAGCTCTAAGGAGTTTTTTTTTTAACTGTGTTGGTCTCTCCTGTAACCCCAGCACCTAGAACAAAGCCTGACATAATGCAGTAAATGCTCAATAAATATTTGTTAAATGATTGGACCATATTTAATGAAGAAATAAAGATTATGTTATTACAACTTATAAAAGAATATTAGATTGGTCAAAATAAATGATCTCAACTTTTAATCCCCCAATCAGGTATCAGTGGTCAGAAAAAAAGAAGTCCAATAACTTCAATTTCCAATCTCCTTACCCAAGGCCAAAACAACAGCAAGTGATTCTCTAGTAAATCAGGGGTTAGCAGCACCAAAGTTGGGCTGATGCAGGAGAGGGGTACTATTCAGGGCAGTATGAGCAGGCAGAAAGCCAAGGTGAAATATTTGGAATCAAACAGCCACCATTTTTTTCACCCCAGTTCTAAATTTATTAATGTGGAATGAACATATCTTTAAGCTCCTCTAAGCCTTAGTTTCCTTCTCTGGAAAAGAAATTGCAGATAATAACAGTGCCACCTCATAGGGTTGCTCTTAACATAAGGAGATAATGTCTGTAAGACATATAGTTTACTGCCTGGCCAAACTGAAAATTAGCCACCAATGATAAAGATATATAAAATATATGCATACTGATAGCAAGGGGAAAGAAGGGAAAAAAGATATATATTTTTAACTGGTGTCACTGTTTCAGGATTCTACAGCCCTTTTAGTCAACATTTACTGTGTCTCTATCTGATTATAGTACCTGTAGCAGACACTAGAGCACTGGAGGGAGGTAAGCACAGCCCTTGCCCTTGGGATATTTACACACCTCATAAAACAATTCAAGAGTACTTATAAAGTAACTGGAAAATGAGTGCAAATTATACTCTGTATCAGTACATGAGAGGGAGGTAGCAGTTTATATATTTCTCACAGCACAGGAGAAAAAATGAGATCTTTTACATCAGCAGCCTTCACATCTCTTTTTTTTTTTTTTTTTTGAAACAGAGTCTCACTCTGTTGCCCAGGCTGGAGTGCAGTGACACCATCTTGTCTCACTGCAACCTCTGCCTCCTGGGTTCAAGCAATTTGGCTGCCTCAGCCTCCCGAGTAGCTGGGATTACAGGCATGTGCCACCATGCCCAGCTTTTTTGTATTTTCAGTAGAGACGGGGTTTCACCATGTTGCACAGGCTGGTCTCGAACTCCTGACCTCAAGTGATCCACCCACCTTGGCCTCCCAAAGTGCTGGGATTACAGGCATGAGTCACCGTGCCTGGCCTACATATCCTCATTTTTAACAACAATAGGGAAGAACTGTTTGATTTAGGCGCTCCCTCTTTGCCCCATAGCACTGTGTGTATACCTAACTTAGACTGGGAACAGAAGAGATGGTAGGGAAGGCTTTTGCCAAACTGAACATCTGTTCAGTGCTGAGACACTAAACGAAGTAAGGACTGGGGACACAGACACAGGTCAAAGGAAATCACTGTCTAATAAGGAAAACATAAAAGATCTGATAAATGCTGTGATAACACAGTATAGAGGGGCTCCAGCTGTATTGAGGAGAAAGATACAACCGGCCTGGGGGTAGTGGGGAGGTGATCAGTTGAATGACCCCTGAGTAGTCTTCAAAGGCAAGTTTGAGTGAGACACATCGGGTAGGGAGAAAACAACAATCCAAGAGGGAAAACAGCATTGGCAAAGGCAAGGAGGAATACAAAAATGGAATGCTGTCCAAACTCCAAGTAGTTGGAGGGTTAGAGCAAAGGTAGTGTGAAGAGGGTGGTGTCTCTATTTTAGCTCTCTCAAAAACAACTGTATTTCAAGTTCCCCATGATACCAGCTGAAAATGTAAAGAAAAATGAGATTTGGATGAAATTTATCATATCATATGACAACCAGTCATCATTATTTCAGCAATTCAATTAACACTTGCTGCACATTTTGTCATGCACAAGATACCATGCTAAAGGAGGTAGAGAGAGAAAACAGTTTGGCCCTTCAGGAACTTGCTAATGGTAGAAGACAAGTAAAGAATTTAACACAAACAAAACATGCCAGAAATACCATCAGAAAAGTATAAATACACACCAGATCCAACGAAGGCAAATATCTCATCTTGTTGGAAAGATCAGAAAATGATTCATGGAAATAAACTAAGGATTAGCAGGATTTTAATGTGATTTAATATGGCAAGGAGGAAGGAAGTAGAGAAATCACATGGGAAGTTTAGAAAACAACAAGGAGTCTAGTTTGGCTAGAACAAAGTGTACAGAGTAGAATGATGGGGGAGATTGCTAGAAAGTTAGGACCATTAGGAGATTCTAAATTCTGCTACATTTTTAGTAGGAAGCAACATGACTGGGGCCATATTTTGGTACAAATAACCAGGCAGTGTACGTTTGGGAGAGACTCAAATGGGGAGAATTTGAATCTCCCCAAATTCAAATTCTCATGTTTGAAACATGAGAAGAAAGAAAGAAACGTGTTAGGAGGCATTTACAGTAATCTAGGCAGGATGAGATTAGGACCTAAACTGAACACTACCTTTCTTCAGGAATGAGAATGCCAGAGGGAAACCATTGGTAGCATGCCACCACCATTCATAACAGCACTCACCTGCCAGGTTTCCACTGCTCCTTCTACTCCTCTGGCTCCACAGTCCATGCTGAGGGAGCCAGGAGTGTAGAGCTGTTGGGCAAGTAAACACAGATGGCCAAAGCACAAACCAGGGCCCGCCAATAGGTGTTCTGGGGAAACCAACAAGGTGTTCCAGGAAAACAGTACATTCTCGCAAGCCAACTAAAATATTTTAATTACCAACTCTAAGTAGTAACTATTACCAAAATTTATTCTATATACACTTTAAAAATTAACTCAAGGAACATTTCCCCTATTTGGCAATGTCACAGCACATCAACCTCAAATATATAAAAGCTACATTTACTTTTTTGAAGAAAAGCCAAAATCATCATAAATGAGTCTTTGGTGCCCCCTTGTGAAATGTTCAATGTAATCCTTGAAATACTCTCCATACAGAAATAATGGGTATTTCAATTTTTAAAAACGCTTAAAGCATTTTCTATTTATGATACACTATTTTTTAATGGAAATAATTGAAAATAAAGCCATAATAAATAACTTAGTACAAACCAGGAACATAACAGATAAATTTTTTTTAAGTTCAGTACATTTTTGTGTCACACATTTATGATAATTTTGCTTTGTGTCGTAAACTAAGCAAAGGTAGTGAAAAAACTTAGCTTTACACAGTGCTAAGTATCAAAATATTTTCTCAAGAGCAATTCAATCCTTAAATTATTGCTAGGAAATCCATAATAAGACTTAAGTCTTTCAATAGCTAGGATAAATGTAAATCTATATTTGTGTCCATCGAAATGCTAGTATAAAATTATCAGATAGCTCTTAAAGGGTTGTTTCTCTTTACATTATTTGCCACAAGTTTCTGGCAATTTTTTCTAAACTATGGTGTCAGAGAATACCAGCCCTTCCTGAAACTAAGTAGAAGTCAAATAGGACGAATAATCTTACCCATCAGTTAGCAAGATTGTCAAGGCAACAGACCACAGGGAGAAAAGATTGAGAGGTTATTACCCCAAATCAATAAAAGGTAAAACATTTATTGGCTTTCCTCTTAATTCTCATTCTTTTCTTCTATCCTTATTAAGAAGTGAAACAAACCACAAAAATAAAGTGCTAAATTTAATCCTTCCTCTTGTTTTGGTACCTCCTTGGGAACCCACAGTACATCCATCAATAAATGTTTGGTGAATTTTTCTTATTGCTTTCCCTCATTAATAATAAAAAACTGGTAAGAATGTAGCAATAACTGGAATGCTGTCATACTTACTCTTGTTTTCATGCCCTGTGCCTTTAAATTATAAAGACTTTGGAACTGGAGCAGTTCTCTCTTTTGAGCTGAGTTCTTGGATAACAGTATGCTCATTTCACTCATTTAAATTTTCAAGTAATGAAGTTGTTTAAGCTACCCATGAGCTAAGGAACTACTTTATTCAAGCAAAATTATTCTCATTTAGAATTGTTTTTTCCCTGGGTAGAACAACTTATTTTTAAAAATGGGAAAAATTTTTTCCATTTATGACACTGTAATTACACGTGTACTGAGTTTATCAATAGCTCTACAAAGAGTTTTGTTTTGTACTAATGGCAGACTGCTTGTTAGAATACTCACCCCAATTTTCTGTGTGATTTTTTTTTTTTTGAGACAGAGTCTTGCTCTGTCTCCTAGGCTGGAGTGCAGTGCTATGATCATGGCTCACTGCAGCCTTGGCCTTCTGGGCTCAAGTGATCCTCCCACCTCAGCTTCCTGAGTAGCTGGGACTACAGGCATGCACCACCATGCCCAGCTAGTATTTTTTAAATTTTTGTAAAGACAGGGTCTCACTATGCTCCCCAGGCTGGTCTCATACTCTTGGGCTCAAGCAATCCTTCTGCCTCAGTCTCCCAAAATGCTGAGATTACAGGTGTAAGCCACCATGCTCGGCCTAAGCCAGACATTTTTTTGCAAGCTGTTTAGAAGATGATTTTATAGTTTCATTTGGCATGATGATGATATCAAGGTTATATGTTCTATCCCCACAAATGCTATTTCATTTTATTCTATTCACATGCAGCCAAATGTGTAGTAACACAAATTGGTGTAAGAGTTTCCAGAGTGAGTTCACAATACATCAAGCCTTTTAACTTTTCATTTATAAAGGAAATAGGCTCAGATGCAATAAGTAACTTGCATAAGGGAACAACTAGTAAGTAGTTCAGGAGACCAACCCAAGCTTTTTTACTTCTAGCCTAAGGTTCCTTCCATTATACCATAAATGGTTCTAAGAAAGATCAGCTAAAAGAATGAGTAGACCAAATATATTCATGACTATATGTTTACATGGAATTTAAGAAATCATTTAGATCCCACTTTTTGTATATTAAAGCATTAATCACTGAAAATCAAACATTAATTAATAAATTATTAGGATAAAATTGTTTAGTTACTATTTTATAGTGGTTTACTTGGATGAAAGTACCAATAGCACCAACTCGTTCAATAACTATTTACCAAGCACCTTTTACTTGGCTGGCTACTACGCTAGGTGCTAGGGATGCAATG
The DNA here is from genome assembly GCF_043159975.1 of Macaca nemestrina. Lineage (NCBI taxonomy): Eukaryota > Metazoa > Chordata > Mammalia > Primates > Cercopithecidae > Macaca > Macaca nemestrina. Next base: position 45,306,091 of record NC_092132.1, on the reverse strand, counting down.
GTATTTACATCAAACATAAGATAGTCTAGGACTTCACAGAGCTTACAGGGAAATAAAGTTAACAACTGATTTAAATAAAGTGAACTAAGTGCCACGACAGAGGGTGTACAAGCTGCTATGGAAGTACACAGTTGGGATAACTGGTCCAAGTCAGTTATGACAATACACAATAACGATAGTGTCACTTTTTTCTGGGTAGCTGGATCCTCTGTTCTATAAAGTTGTACACAATACTGTATGACTTTCTTCTAGTTAACCTATCTCTTGACCCCATCACAAATATAAAATCCACCAAAAAGAAACGCCTTTTGAATTCCTACTTTGATCCTTTTTCTTCAGAGTTTTATTACAAAATCACTACAATATGGGTATTCAGTCTTTATACTATTTCATTCACATATACTTGATTGTAATATTTAAACCCCAAATAAAATCAGAAATATAAAAAACATCAACTTCCATTGTTTCACAGTACTTATAGTAAAGAGAACCACTTACTGTTAATTTCTAAAATTAAATGTGATAAAATCTTTTTCACCACCAAAGTGAAATAAAAGATTACATTCTAATGGGCTGGTGCATTAGTCCGTTTTCATGCTGCTGATAAAGACATACCCACGACTGGGAAGAAAAAGAGGTTTAATTGGACTTACAGTTCCACATGGCTGAGGAGGCCTCAGAATCATGGTGGGAGGCAAAAGGCACTTCTTACATAGAGGTGAAACAGAAAATGAGGAAGAAGCAGAAGTGGAAACCCCTGATAAACCCATTAGATCTCCTGAGACTTATTCACTGTCCTGAGAATAGCACAGGAAAGACCTGCTCTCATGACTCAATTACCTTCTCCTGGGTCCCTCCCACAATATGTGGGAATTCAAGTTGAGATTTGGGTGGACACATCACCAAACCATATCATTCTGCCCCTGGTCCCTCCAAATCTCATGTCCTCACATTTCAAAATCAATTACACCTTCCCAAAAGTGCCCCGAAGTCTTAACTCATTTCAACATTAACTCAAAAGTCCAGCCCAAAGTCTCATGTGAGATTAAGGCAAGTCCCTTCTGCCTATGAGCCTGTAATACAAAAGAAAGCTAGTGACTTCCTAGATACAATGGGGGTACAGGTATTGGGGAAATACAGCTGTTCCGAATGGGAAAAGTTATCCAAAACAAAGAGGTTACAGGGCCCATGGAAGTCCGAAAACCAGTAGGGCAGCCAAATTTTAAAGCTCCAAAATGATCTCCTTTGATTCCAGGTCTCACATCCAGGTCAGGCTGATGTAAAAGGTAGGTTTCCATGGTCTTGGGCAGCTCTGCCCCTGTGGCTTTGCAGGGTATAGCCTCCCTCCTGGCTGCTTTCATGGTCTGGCGTTGAATGTCTGCAGCTTTTCCAGGCACATGGTGCAAGCTGTCGGTGGATCTACCATTCTGGGGTCTGAAGGATGGTGGCCCTCTTCTCACAACTCTCACAACTCCACTAGGCAGTGCCCCAGTAGGGACTCTGTGTGGGGGCTCCAATCCCACATTTCCCTTCTGCACTGCACTAGCAGAGGTTCTCCATGAGGGCCCCACCCCTGCAGCAAACTTTTGCCTGGGCATCCAGGCATCTCCATACATCTTCTGAAATCTAGGCAGAGGTTCCCAAACCTCAGTTCTTGACTTCTGTGCACTCACAGGCTCAACACCACGTGGAAGCTGCCAAGGCTTGAAGCCACAGCCCAAGCTGTACACTGGCCCCTTTCAGCCATGGCTGGAGTGGCTGGGACACAGGGCACCAAGTCCTTAGGCTGCACACAGTATGGGGACCATGGGCCAGGCCCATGAAACCACTTTTTCCTTGTAGGCCTCTGGGCTTGTGATGGGAGGGGCTGCTGTAAAGGTCTCTGACATGGCCTGGAGACATTTTCCCCATGGTCTTGGGGATTAACATTTGGCTCCTTGCTACTTATGCAAATTTCTGCAGCTGGCTTGAATTTCTCCCCAGAAAATGGGTTTTTCTTTTCTATTGCATAGTCAGGCTGCAAATTTTCCCAACTTTTATGTTCTGTTTCCCTTATAAAACTGAGTTCCTTTAATGACACCCAAGTTACCTATTGAATGCTTTGCTGCTTAGGAATTTCTTCTGCCAGATACCCTAAATCATCTTTCTCAAGTTTAAAGTTCCACAAATCTCTAGGGCAGGGGCAAAATGGCACGAGTCTCTTTGCTAAAACATAACAAGAGTCACCTTTACTCCAGTTTCCCAACCAGTTCCTCATCTCCATCTGAGACCACCTCAGCCTGGACTTTATTGTCCAGACTGCTGTAAGCATTGGGGCAAAGCCATTCAACAAGTCTCTAGGAAGTTCCAAAATTTCCCACAATTTCCTGTCTTCTGAGCCCTCCAAAGTGTCCCAACCTTTGCCTGTTACCCTGTTCCAAAATCGCTTCCACATTTTCGGGTATCTTTTCAGCAACACCCCACTTTACCGGTACCAATTTACTGTATTAGTCTGTTTTCACACTGCTGATAAAGACATACCCGAGACTGGGAAGAAAAAGAGATTTCATTGGACATACAGTTCCACATGGCTGGGGAGGCCTCAGAATCATGGTGGGAGGCAAAAGGCACTTCTTACATGGTGGTGGAAGAGAAAATGAGGAAGAAGCAAAAGTGGAAACCCCTGTTAAACTCATCAGATCTCCTGAGACTTATTCGCTATCCCAAGACTAGCACGGGAAAGACCTGTCACCGTGATTCAATTACCTCCTCCTGAGTCCCTCATGCAACACGTGGGAATTCTGAGAGATACAATTCAAGCTGAGATTTGGGTGGGGACACTGCCAAACCATATCAGCTGGGTAACCACAAAATGACAAAGGTGATCAAACCAAGAGGTCAGTATGACTGCAATATATAAAAGACAATAACAAAGTGTGTCATGATGGACTAGAAATAGGATTCTAGATTCCTTCATTGTACTACTGACATTTTTCACATGTTAAGTAAAAGAAATGTTTCTATTTCCTTTTGCATTATTCTGTAATAAAATAATAAAAATTCATAAGATATTAGGAAATGTGAGTATTTAAAATGACCCATTAAATTGAATAAATATTGCTTTTCATTTTTTAAAAATATGTCAAGGAACTGGATCTGTGATTTTTAAGATCTAAAAAGTCACTGAAGGAATATCATTTAGGCCAGGCAGAAATCAAGAGTATAAAATAGCAATACTGTTCATATGACAAATGAAGATATGGTTTGATCTGAGCCACAGAAAGAGAGGGCTTAGGTCAGGCGCAGTGGCTCACACTTGTAATCCCAGCATTTTGGGAGGCCAATGCGGGCAGATCACTTGAGGTCAGGAGTTTGTGACCAGACTGCCCAACATGGTGAAACCCCATCTCTACTAAAAATACAAAAATTAGCCAGGCATGGTGGCAGGCACCTGTAATCCTAGCTACTCAGGAGTCTGAGGCAGGAGAATTGCTTGAACCCAGGAGGCGGAGGTTGCAGTGAGCTGAGATCATATCACTGCACTCCAGCCTGGGTGACACAGTGAGGCTCCATCTCAAAAAAAAAGAAAGAGAGGGCTTAAATAAATTAAATAATTAAATTAATTAAAGAATCAACTTCATAAATTAAGAGAATCAAGACTGAAATAAATTTCCTAAAAACAAAGAAACTTCTCTTATAGAGAAAAAAGTTAAGACTAAGTGAAGAACATTAATTAGTAAGTTGATCCTGATGTGAAAGATGTCTCAGAAAATTTATGAATAAATATAATTTACATAAATATAATTTAGCCTCCAAAAACCCTTTGTGGAATTAGAAAGGATATAGATGAAAATTTAATATTTAGCAGCTAATCTAAATTTTATAGCAAGTTAAGTAACAAGTTAAAATTTCAGGCAGATTTCCCCCACATATGCCTATATCTAACTCATACTTCAAACTGCTTTGTTAAAAAAACACGTAAGAGCTACATTTAAGTCTATGCATAGATTGTGAACACAGATATGTATATATATCAGTTACCCATACACAAACATAAAAATTATGAAACTATCTTCAAATTTTCCCCTGGTATTAGTAATTTGTTCAACAGTAGAACTTATCTGTTTCTTAGCCCAGCGCGGTAGCTCATGCCTGTCCTCCCAGCACTTTGGGAGGCCGACGCGGGTGGATCACTTGTGGTCAAGAGTTCAAGACCAGTCTGGTCAACATGGTGAAATCCCATCTCCACTAAAAACACAAAAATTAGACGGGCATGATGGTGCGCGCCTATAATCCCAGCTACTCTGGAGGCTGAGGCAGGAGAATCACTTGAATCTGGGAGGCGGAGTGTGCAGTGAGCCGAGATCCCATGAGATCATGCCACTGCACTCCAGCCTGAGAAGACAGAGCTAGACCATGCCTCAAAACAAAATAAAACAAAAACTTATCTCTTTCTTGCTGTTCTATAAACAGAACATGCAAACTCAAATCATTTTTGGAAATGATTTATAAATCATTTAAGTACTTTTTAAAGTACTTTATAAATAACTTAGTAAACCTTCTTACTTAAATCTGTCTTTTCCAACCAGCCCAAATTTGTCAGAATATCCAGATTAGATTAAATAAATGAAATCTGTGCCTATAGTTCTAGAATTTTTTAAAGTTCTTATTTGAAATGTGTTACTTATAAGGGTATATTAACTAAGACTCCCATTATGAATAACTACATACTTCTAATAAGTTACTCTTTATGTCTTCCTAGTTATTAATATTCAGTAAATTTTACTTAACCAGAGACTGAAATTATAGAATAAATTCGATAGAACTTCTGAAAATATTTTATTTATATTTCATTTCAATCAAGTACTCATTTTCCAAATCTATAAGGCCATCTGTCTCGAGTTCAAAATCTTTAATACTATTTGAAAAACTATTTTTAAAAAAATTATTGAAGAACATTTCAACACAGAGTGATGAAATGCACAAATTTAAAATGTTATATAAAACAATAAAATACATACATATAACAACAATGAAAATTCTTTATTTAAAACACCAAGTTATTAAAATGGGTAAAATGACATAGTAAAATAAAGTTTTTTCAAAACGAACTTTAAAGAAAACATACAATGCCATGGATTATAATATATACAAAATAGGAAATAAATCATCACCTGTCATTAATGGGAAGATTTGCATGTATTCAAAATATTCATAATTTTAAGTCAGATAAATAGAACACTGCATGGGGGAGTGCTTCTATATTTAGTCTCTTCAGAGGCGTTTTAAATTCCGCTTACTCTGGGCACTTCCTGGGAGAGCATCTTTTCTATTTCTTGGCTTTGCTGCTCCTCTACTACATTCTTCAGACCCATGATAAGCACACAAACATAACACACAAAAGTCAAAACCACAGGCTGTGCGGCTACACAGTCCCCTTTTCTTATATGGCTGGTATTTAGCAGGGGACTGGCACCTTGGGCAAGGTTTTAATGCTTCATCAATAAAAAGTGTTTTGGCAACCTGCAGTGAAAGCACACACACTAAATCTTCTGGTTTCATATAGAGGAGCACTTTATTTCAAACTCTGTAAATATTTCTAATACCTTATTATATAATAAATACTCACCTTAACATATTCTTCCTGTTTACTACTTAAGTGAGTAACAGAAGAGCTTGCTAGAGGTGTCAAAACTTCTCCCCAGGGAGATAATGTTGACCCTTGCTCTCTCTGAGAACCAGGTATCCTAGCCTGTGCCTGCACAGATCTTAAAGCTGAGCGATTTAAAAGCTGGAGCCGAGTGGCAGCATCCTCAACATTTAATACAGCCCCCTGTGGTAAAGGACAAGAGGCATCAATATTGCAATACCAAAACAGTTCCAGGATAGCTTTCTGTTGCACACGGATTTACAAGCTTTGAAGAGTTTTTTTTTTTTTTTTTTTTTTGCCATCAGAATTCTCTCCCTAGGCCATTCCTTTTTAGAAAAAAAAAAAAAAAGGACCTTTTCTCACCTAACATATAAAAGTTAAATAAATATAAAAAGAAAAAATTTTAAATTAAATTCTACATCTAAGTTTGTATGTCTGGTTACTTTTCCATTTTTTAAAGTTTGGTTCAGCAAACCTTTCCTGTAAAGGACCAGATAATATATAGTCTAGACTTTGTGGGCCATGTAGTTCCAGCTACTCAACTCTGCGGTTGTAGAAAAAGCAGCTGTAGGCAAGAAGTAAACAAAAGAGTGGAGAAAACCATCAAATAACTTTCTTGTATAATTTTTTTTGTTTTGGTTAATAATACATTGGAATAGTTCAAGTAGGAAGCAACCAGTCTATGTTGGAATAGGACAGCAAAGGGCCCCAGGAAGGATGTCTCTGAGGAAAAGAAGGAACAGGTAGAATACCTGATTTGTTTGGACTTACACAGAGGAGACTTTCAGTTCTGGTGGATAATGGGAGATGAATCAGGGATCTGTATAGAGAAACACTAAGCAAAAATAAATAAATAAAAGAGAGAGACAGAAAACTAGGCAATTATTAACTCTGGAGGGAAAAAGTTACACAAGAACGAAAGTGTAATCATAGTGTACGACATACTAAAGCTGTGAAAAAAGTTATAATAATCTCAATACAATCTTTATAATATCAGCACCTAATTCTGATTCATTCCCAAATGGTGGTGTAACTATAGTCATAAGATAGGAAAAGAGAGAAAGGAATTCAGAGAGAGAGAGGGGTTATGTTGGTAGTGGTAGTAGTAGTGAGAGGTTAGAGAACCTAATCCTTCTATAGAAAATAGTAAAGAAATGACAAGGAAATAAAATCATTTAGAAGTATGGAGCTAAATACTAGAAGAAAGTGTTGAAAATGATTGTCTTAGTGGAACAAGAATCAAGAGTATGAAGGCATAATGGTATATTTTGTTACGATAGTCCAATTTGACTTTTTAAACCATGTATTACTTTGAAAAAGATTTTAAAAAGCAAGTCAAAATAAGAAAAAGAGCATAAGAAAGGAGGAAAACTATAGTTCTTTAAGAAACTGAGTTTTTAAAAAAGTGATTGCAGAGTATGAGGATAGAATTTTTTCTTTTTCTTTTTCTTTTTTTTTTTTTTTTTTTGAGACAAAGTTTAACTCTGCCACCCAGGCTGGAGTGCAGTGGCATGATCTCAGCTCACTGCAACCTCCACCTCCCAGGTTCAAGCGATCCTCCTGCCTCAGCCTCCCAAGTAGCTGGGATTACAAGCCTGCACCACCACACCCAGCTAATTTTTGTATTTTTAGTAGAGACAGGGGTTCCACCATGTTGGTCAGGCTGGTCTCGAACTCCTGATGTCAAGTGATCCACCAACCTCGGCTTCCCAAAGTGCTGAGATTATAGGCATGAGCCACTGTGCCTGGCCAAATATGAGAATATTTCTCTTTTTTTTTTTTTTTTTTGAGAATTGAATATTTCATTATCTGGAGTTACATGGAGGGTTGCCAGCACAACCATATGCTTCTTCCTTAGAGGAGTTAAGGAGTATATGGAGCCAAATGTTTAAATATTAATAAGTGCATGCTTAAACAACTGTTTTTTAAGTCTGTCCTTAGTATACAGGGCAGCATTCAAAAAAGAGATGTTAAGAAGGCAATTAATATCTTCCCTATTATAAACTCCCAGAGCCAGTAGCTACAAAAGTAGCCAGGAGCTCTGAAAGGGTGAAAAGGTAAAGCTTTTCTTCAAAATAAAAAAGAAAGTCAAAGTTTTAGTTAATAGCAGTCCCTAATAGTTCGCTGTAATGAAAAACCTGCCAATCTATATGTAGATGTTCATATTTGTTTATGCCATGCTTCATTCCAATTATTATATTTAGTCAAATTAGAAATTTACTTATAGTATGTTATTAAATATTTTTCACTAGAACAGGAATGAATTATTGAACTCTCAGAATTTTTTTTGGCCTAAAGTTAAATCTATAATCAAACATGGGTGCTAGAGTCATCAGATACCTATTACACAAAACAGCATGACTGACAGGAATCCATCAGCTTCTGTAGGACTTTTCTTGTAATTTTAAAGCCAGAATTCAAATCCTCAAGGGATTGCAAGTTTATGATGCTTCACAGGTACTAATTTGCTTTGCTCACTTACCTCCAGGCTTGTACATAGGTTGTTTTCTCTGCTAAAACCCTCTTCTCTGTGTTCACCTGGCTAACTGCTAACTCATCATTCAGGTATCAGTAGAGACGTACTTCTCCTGATTCCCAAGTATCAGTCAAAAACTCCTTTAAATAACTCTGGGCTTCCTTTAACATACCTGGATTGTAGTCACCTATTTGGGTGTGTGCTCCAAGAGAGCAGGAACCATATCAGAAATGTTCACCATTGTAATCTGAGTACTGGTACAGTCACTAGCATGTAATGTCCACTCGAAAGACTGGATTAAAAATGCTATAAGCATATCTCATTATGATTAGGATCCAGCATATAATTGGTATTCAAATGTTGCTAAGAGCACATACACGTAAGCAGCAACAAAGCCCAAAAAGATGTTCTTGATGCTATGTTGTTTATTCCATTTACAGACTGGGTGAAAATTGAGTTTGGGAAAGCTAAAGAATTTATGAGTAAATGTTTGTTAAATGGAAAAGATTAAAAGATAGCAGGAAAACCAAATTAGGTTGTCTAGCAACAGGAGATTATTATGTATTTATACAAATCCATTTTAGAGAAGTATTATATACATTACCTCGGAATCTGTTTTCAGTTGTGTGATATAAAATTTTCTCCTCCGATTTGCATTTTTATCTTGAACAACAATTTCACGCCAATTTCTGCTTACTTTCCAAACACTATAACAAAAAGATCCATCCTTATATTGCATACATTCTATAGGATTAACATTTTGTTGTGTATGCTAACTAATGAGAAAAATTTGTCTTCAAGATTTCGGGCAGTAAATCTAAACCTAAAAATTTAGATTAAAAATATGACTTAGTCAACACTGTTATTTCATACTGATTCATCATATAAAAGAATTCCTATTAAAATGTAAAATATATGCCAGCATTATATAGATAGATTACTCTTTTATAAATGGTAATATAAAGCCAGTATGAATCCACTGGGAGACTGATTAAGAGGATTTAACTTCAAATGTAACATTAAAAATTTGGAACAAGAGATACAGGAAATGATTGTCATCTATAACACAAGAGGTTTCATCAATTTCTCCTATTCCTGTGTTTATCTCTGTCATTTTGATTACATAAACACAAGCACAATTAATCCGTCACTGGCATTACTAAGTGCCAACTATAAATACTATTATGGGTCGTACCAGAGTTCCTACTTCATTAACCAAAGTTTATGAGAATGAAGCAGCTAAAAACACAATTTTTGTCCAGTGATTGCTGATTTATCAATAACTTTGATAATATTATTATTAAAAAGTAACACTTTGACTGTTAATCTGGTCTTTTTTTTTTTGTTATTCTAACAAATCAAAAGGAGTAAGGTCAGAAAAGATTGAAATAAAAAAGTCACTTCTTACAGAGGGTCCCAGTTGTCAAAACTACTATTCTTCCAGCTACCATGGCCACTTCAATTGCCATTGACTCTCTCTAAGCTGATATATGTGCCCTATATCAGAGGGAAGGAAAGGAACAGACATAAAGTCACCCAATAATGGGGAAGAAACGAACTACATAATTGGGTATTTGCCACAGATACTGCAACTGATCATCAACTCACAAGTTACCAGGAAGAACAGTACTGCCAACATAGTTACATACTTTGTAGTACCAATACTGTACTTTTGGAGAGATGGGAAGGAGAGACAATTGTTGAAATATGACTGAAAATCAACTGCTCACATAAGCAAGCACCCAAAAGTGTCACCCAATTTTAATTTTAATTGATGCAAATACTCCAGCATATAAAAATAGCATTCCTGGCCGGTCACAGTTGCTCACACCTGTGACCCCAGCACTTTGGGAGGCCAAGGCAGGAGGATTGCTAGAGCCCAGGAGTTTGAGACTAGCCTGGGCAATGTGGTAAGACCCCATCCATACCAAAAATATTTTTTAAATCCTGTATCTCAGCCATCTCCTTAATTTTTTAAAAAGTTTATCATTTGAACATTTTTAAAAGGCATACAACATGGGTGCACTAATCTGTTTATTATCCTACTTAAGATATATCAAATACATTCTTGATCAAATCTATTTCAGAAAGCCTTAAACCTTAATAAAAGTTTATGAAAAATACTAGATTAGAAATCAGAGAGCTCATTATAGACCTAGATCTATTTCTATCTCCTTGAGTGGCTGTCAGAAGCTTACTTCTCTGGGGCTTATTTCCTCCTCTGCGAAACATGTGATTGAACTAGATACCTTAGAAGACTTCCAGCTAAGAAATCCTACAGTTCTCTACAATAAACATACAATTAATGTGTGGAGGAAAGATAAAGAAGGGCTTTGATAGAAGTAGTGGCCATAAAAACAACAAGGACAGAACAAGCAGTGGCTCACACCTGTAATCCCAGCACTTTGGGAGGCCGAGGTGGGAGGATCACTTGAGCTCAGGAGTTCCAGACCAGCCTGGGTAACACAGTGAGACCCCATCTCTACAAAAACTAAAAACAAAACAAAACAAAAAAACCAAGGACCCTATAAAAAACTCTTGACATATACCTGTCAAGAAAGAGGTTCGCTAACTTCCTGCATGTTCCTCCATAACCATCACTTTGCAGAAATTCTGTTCCACATGACTTCTCTCCTTCATTGCCATGGCATTCCCATGGGTCTTGTCTTCTGATTGTCCTGTAACTCCCCCAAATTGGCATGAACAGAGGCTCATTTTAGTCTTTGTAACCCTAGTTCCCACCCTCAATATTCTGAAATGTCTTTCTCTTTATTATGCAGCAGCATTCAATCTACTGCAACATCTGTGAAAACAAATTCTTCAGTTTCTAATTTCTTGAAATTCCCCAAAGTAATTAACTTTCACTGCTGTGTTAACAATAAAAATGAAGTAATCCATATTACCCTGATCTCTGGAAAGATCAAAACCTAAAATGAAAGCTAGCCACTGTTTTTAAATTCTAGAACTTAAATAATTAAGTGGTATTCTTTGTACACTGTCATTTCTCAGTCACCACAGTGCATTACAATATTTCTGACAAAGTGTCATAACTTTAATACTACTTGCAATCTGACAATATGATCTGAACTATTAAATCATTAAACAACTTACATGGAATAGAGCTTGCCATCTTGAAAATTTTAAATTCAACATTTAGCAACTCTCTTTCCAAGTGACAGTGATAAGAACTTTATTCAGAAAAAAAGACAATATTATTGCTACTTAAGCAGGCTTTTAAACAGAAGGATTGGCCGGGCGCGGTGGCTTATGCCTGTAATCCCAGCACTTTGGGAGTCCAAGGCAGGTGGATCACAAGGTCAGGAGATCGAGATCATCCTGGCTAACATGGTGAAATCCCATCCCTCCTAAAAATACAAAAAATTAGCCGGGCATGGTGGCGGGCACCTGTAGTCCCAGCTGCTCGGGAGGCTGAGGCAGGAGAATGGCGTGAACCCGGGAGGCGGAGCTTGCAGTGAGCCGAGATCACACCACTGCACTCGAGCCTGGGCGACAGAGCAAGACTCCATCTCAAAAAACAAAAAACAAAAAACAAAAAACAAAAAAACAGAAGGATCTGTACTAGTTAGCTTTGCTGGGAAGTTCACTTAAACTACCTTTGATATAAGATAACAAAAGATAGAGATAATAAACAAAATAAAGGATAACCACTCAAGTCACAGAAAAACTTTCCAACTTAAAAAAAGGTAAGTTTTATTTCATAAATAACTCTTACTTCTTACCTGCATAGGCTCTCTGCAGTCAAGGAATCTAAAACCATAGCAAGAATATGCTTTAAATTTCTGTATTTTAATTCTGTTAAGATGTCCAGTTTTTCTATACCCATTTTCTTGCCAATCAGTCCTGCAAGTATACACTGTAGCACAGCTATTTTCTCCCCATTCCCTTGCTCTAAGAATTCATGTCCACTATTTTCCTGTAATCTTTTTCTTTTGCTTTTCATGAACAGCTCATGCACCAATTGCAAGGCTGGGGTCTTTGATAAATTCTTTAAGCTAAAGGTCAAATCCCCACTCTCATCACTGCTCAGCTGACCCTCTGAGATGGCAGAAGCAGCTGCTGCTCTTTTTTCAGAGTCAGGGTGGACAATCTGCTTTTCCTCTTCTGTCTCTGACTGCGAACTTTGCTCCCGAAGGGTGGACAGTCTTCTCGACCTTCCAAGATGTCTTATCTTTCTTATGGTGTCCCCCACTTTGGGAGTCCCCTTATGTTTCTGAAGTAGTTCTTGAAAAGAACCCTCCTGGTCAGAGAGGGAATCTTCTGATTTCTCCAAGCTAAGTGAGTTAAAACCACTGTCTTCAGGCGTTGAAATATTGCCTCTCACTTCAGGTGAAGGAGAAAGTATTTGACTTGCATTAAATCTAATGTTTGCCACAAGATTACTTATCGGAGTCACAAATATGTCCTCATCTGTTCCACAAGTTGTTCCACTAACAGAGGAGCCCAGGAGCTCTGGACATGCATTCTCATCATTAATGCATAAACTGCTATCACTAAAGTCATGCGTGATAGAGTCTTTAAAATCATTGCCCTGAATTGGAGATATACATTCAACTTCAAATAGGCTACAATCATCTTTGGAATCATCAATTGTGGAAGTCTTTTGCTGAGAAAAATTAAGCCTCAATTTTTGACTGCATGAAGTCACTTCTTCTGTTTTTAAAGTGCTAGTAACTAAAGGGCTAAAATTATTTGCCCTGGAAAAACCTGAAGCACTGCTTGGAATATTTTTTTCTAAGTTGAGAACTTGGCTTATACTACTTTCTAGAGCACTATTTTGTGATTCAAAGTCCCCCTTTAGAAGAGAGAAAGATACATGCAACCTTCTGCGAGGTAAACATTTTTTCCCACTAATTTTAGGTGTTTCACAAAGTTCTGGGGTTTTATCATTTTCCTTCCTAGGCAAGATAAATTTCTTTTTTTGAGTGGGAGACTCTAAAGAATGTGTTAAGCCCAGGCCTGAAGTTTCAGGGTGCTCATGGAGTAATGTTGGGCCTTTTACTTTCTTTCCAAGATATTCTTTATCTGTATTATCAAAGCTACAAGATTTTAACTCATTGTAGCCACTATCTTGAAATGAAGATGTGGAACAAAAATCTCTGAAGGTGGAGTACTTGGAGTTGACAATTGGAGGAGAGTCCACCCCATTTCCTGCTTCAGTGCCAGCTTGACCTGAGTGTTTTTGAGACATCTTCAAAATCTCTGTTTCTGCAAAGTGACAACAAAGTTATTCTGCCTTTGAAATGAGAATCCAGGCAGCTTATACCAAAATACATTATTTGTTATGAGTACAGATAATAATGGAAAATTGTAAGACAATTTTTGAAAAGTTACTTTAAAAAAAAATTCTACTCCATAAAAAACTGTTGTATATCCTACTTAAAATGAGTTGTTGACATCAAAAAGCCAAAATGTTCAGTTTATAAATATTCAAAGATCACTTGATTAACTATAGGCTAAGCACCATGTACACATATTTTATTGAACTACCCTAAAGAGAAAAAACCTAGAAGCATTATTTTGATATTATTACCTTATGATTTTCACAGAACTAAACAATTTCCATTTTAATATTCCAGCTTATTTGTGCCAGCCTATATTAGTCTAGTCAGAAAACACTATATGCTACTTTTTAAACATCTTTGGGAAATGTGTCAAATAATGAGTGCTGCCACTACATCCACCTGCAATCAGGCTGAACAACTCGAGTAATGTTCAAACATGTAACACAGACCTATTGTAGAAATCTAGTCCCCATAACCATTCACAAGGTGTGAATTCCCAGACTTAAGCCTTTACAAAGACTCTGGCTCATCAATAAACTACTAATACATTCTTCTTGAGCTAACCATAATGCACCACTGCACCACAGACAGGGCCATTTCAAACTTGGCATGTTGTACTTATTCATATCTCACTTTCTAAATATTTTGTGATGCAAGGTCCAGTTTCAGCCTTGAATTCACAGTTAACAGGCAACTATTTATGGGAAAACCACCATTTAAAATATTCTTGAAGTTGCAAATAAAGAATGCAACTCAATTACTTAAAGAACAGTTACTCAGTAGTTACATGAGCAAGGAATGACACTAAGAAATATTTTACTCTTTAACCTTTTCAACAGTATCATCATATTCCTTCTTTTTAGAAACCTGAAATAAATCTTAAAGAAAGCTAACAAATTTGTTTTGATAAAAATAGTGTTAAGAAAAAAAATTTATTATAGTTTTCGATATTTTTTCAGATGATTCAAAGGACACGAAGAAGACTGTCATTCCTTCAAAGTTTTCTCCAGGACAAATGCACAATTTTTCTCCATTAAAAGATCCTGGGAAGATCTATTTAGTTGGCTGTAATGTGACAGTAATTTATTTATGCTTAAATTTAATCAAATATATGAGTGAATGATCTTTGTTACAAAAGCAAATTGCTACTCTAAACACAAATTATTTCTTTATGGTTTGATGATCATTAAAAGATTATTTTTACTAAACAAAGTCTAAGTATTTTTTAACCTTTTAAGTCTATACTCATTTTTGATAAATGTCATATATGTCCCCTTCTGATCTACATCCTCTCAGATCACTGCTAACTTCTGCATATGGTCACAAGCCAAGATTTATCAAACTGCTTTTTATAATTTTGTTCTATTTTTAAACAATTTTGTTTTACAAATAATAAACTAGAATGCATATTCAAATTACACCTCCACCCATGAACTGTTTTCTCCCTCTCTGAAAGTAATTCTGCTAAATAACACTTTTCACTCAATTTGGATCACAGTCCTTTTGTTTTTATTTTTATATTTTCTATTTATTTATTTATTTATTTATTGAGATGGGAGTCTCTTGTTGCCCAGGCTGGAGTACAATGGCGCGATTTCGCCTCACTGCAGCCTCTGCCTCCCGGGTTCAACCAATTCTCCTGCCTCAGCCTCCCCACTGGCTGGGATTACAGGTGCCCACCACCACGCCCGGCTAATTTGTGTATTTTTAGTAGAGACGGGCTTTCGCCATGTTGGCCAGGTTGGTCTCGCACTCTTGACGTCAGGTGATCCACCCACCTTGGCCTCCCAAAGTACTGGGATTACAGGCTTGAGCCACCGCACCCGGCCGGTCACGGTCCTTTTAGAAGGTTATGGCAATTGTACTGCTACTTCACCACTAGGTGTCTCACAATGCTAGAATTTGGGAAACTCAAGAGGCAAACTGTTAAAAACAAAGTGGGGAATGCAGATATCATCTCTTCCCCTAAAATGTTATCCAAAAATCTAATCTGGCCGGTCGCTCACGCCTGTAATCCCAGAACTTTAGGAGGCCGCGGCGGGAGAAATGCTTGAGTCCAGGAGTTTGAGACCAGCCTGGGTAACATAGTGAGACTCCATCTCTTCAAACAAACAAAAACACAATTTGTTTCTGTTCGTCTACACACTTAAAGTTGCCTCCAAAGTCCTTTCTCTGCTATCATTTTCATCTTTCTACTACCCCAAGACGTTGGTCTCAAACGTGGTTCTTCCCAACTGAATTTTAAAATTATTCATGTAAAATCATGGACTGTGTGTTGTATTTTACGGACTCAACAGTTCACGGATAAATTCAATCAAGCCTCTTCCATATTCATTTCAAAAAACTAGGCTTCTGATAAAAGGCTGAGAAAATTTATCCCTAAAGAGTTCTTCAAGAAAAAAAGAAAGAAAAAAGCAGCGGCCGGACGCGGTGGCTCACGCCTGTAATTCCAGCACTCTAGGAGCCGGAGGCAGGCGGATCACGAGGTCAGGAGATCCAGACCATCCTGGCTAACATGGTGAAACCCCGTCTCTACTAAAAATACAAAAAACTAGCCGGGCGAGGTGGCGGGCGCCTGTAGTCCCAGCTGCTCGGGAGGCTGAGGCAGGAGAATGGCGTGAACCCGGGAGGCGGAGCTTGCAGTGAGCTGAGATCCGGCCACTGCACTCCAGCCTGGGCAACAGACAGAATCCGTCTTAAAAATAAATAAATAAAAAAAAATAAAAGCACCTATCAAATCAGAGAATGAAATACTTACATTAAACCCAAATGTCCTTCATTTGTTAAAGTGGAAACTCTTACCATCAGTAAATCTTGAGCTCTTAGATGACAAAGTTACGTAGCTTCCAAACAAGAAATTCTCTCATCTTTGTCTTTAAAATTCATGCCAAAATAATGCCACTCAAACAGGAAAACTTTCGTTTGCACAATTAATTGAAAGGTGCGGCAGCACCATGACTGCTCAAAGTCGAAGGGTACACAGTGTGCACGCCGCAGGGATTATTCCTAACATTTGAGAAGGTCTAAATCATTTTGAATTTCTCTCAGCCCTCCAGAAAATAGTTATCGTAATATCCTTGTTTTCTCCAGCTGCACTTAGACATGAGTAAACTCCCCAAATTCGGGTTCCTGAAAAGGCAGTGTGTGCTGCAGCCTGGCACTGACTCCCCCGAGGAGCTATGGCGGGCGGGTGGGTAACGGTCTCAGCAGGGCGTCAAAGATCCGCTAGGCCCAGAAAGCCAAGGGCGGCAGCGGATGGGCTGGCGTCACCAGGAGCGGAGGAGTGAGGACTGCCGCGCGCTTCCGTAGGCCTACCACCTGGAAGACACAGAGGGGCGCGGGGCCGGGGCCGCCGGGAGACCCGCTAACGGGCACTCGCCTGGGGTCCCCCCGCCGCCCGCCTGGAGGCCGCGGGGTCCGGCGAAGCGCCGAAGCGGACAGGTGGGAGGGGAGCCGGGCAGCCGCCGCTGGATGCGCCGGGGAGGAGCCCCGGCCTCGCCCCCTGGGATGCAGACTATGGCAACCCCCACGCCAGCTTCGCTTGGGGCCGCCGCCTTTCACTCCTCGGGTTTGAACGGCCCGCCCGGAGTAACCGCTACACGCAGCCCCGCCCCGCGTCGCCCCGCCCCTTCCTCCGGCTCCGCAGCGCCCCCGCCCGGCCGCCCGCAGGCCTCGGTCCTCGCCTGAGCGGAAGGCGCGCCCCCTCTCTTGCTCACCCCTGCACCCGCCCTAAGGCGAGTCAGAAAGGCTCTGCCTCTCCCCATTCCCACATTGGGAAGCATTACCGTATTTAGGAAGGCTAACGTGGCCTACAGTGGGATGCCATTAGAAATCATGTATGAGAATGTTCGCCTGGAAATGTTTCTCCAAACTGTCAAATGTAAAAAGCAAGTTACAAACTGACCCCTTTTAGGTTAAAAATATGGATATACACGGGATGAGGTCTGAAAGGTATGAATAACTTGGATACGGTACCTTTGTACAGGATTATGCTTGCTTTTTAGTTGTGTCTTTTTATCTGTGTTTTCTTCTCGTGTTTCAACAATGAATATATACATATTTTGTGATAAAAAAGCTAAGCCGGGCCTGGTGGCTCACGTCTGTAATCCCAGCACTTTGAGAGGCACACATGAGAGGATCACTTGAACCAAGGAATTCGAGACCAGCCTGGGAAACATAGTGAGACCCCCGTCTCAAAAAAAAAAAGATTTAAAAAAAATCTATTAATAAAAACCAGACTGAAATGTGTTCGTTATTTACAAACATCCCTTTTTGGGCATCATGAACTCCCAAGTACCCTCGATGCCAAATAAATTTTTTAAACCCTAATTTTTTCATTCAATAAATATTTACTGGGCATCTATTATATGCCAGGGACACTCCTGCTGCTCTTGGCTGCTTCTTCCTAGTCTCCTTTTTCTGGCTTCTTTTCTTGGCCTACTCCCTAAATGAGAGGTCCTACCTCAGCATTTTTATTAGTTTATCATCCCATGCTTATGTAATTCTTATTCAGAACTTCAACCATCACTTTCAAGCCAGTAACAGGCACTGCCACCACTCTTCTCTGACTGGACATTTCTCCATCTGGATGTTCCTTAGTCATCCAAAATCAAACTAATATTATTATTATTATTATGAGACAGGGTCTTGCTCTGTCACCCAGGCTGGAGTGCAGTGGCGCGATCTTGGCTCACTGCAACCTCCACCTCCCAGGTTCAAACGATTCTCCTGCCTCAGCCTCCCGAGCAGCTGGGATTACAGGCGCCCACCACCAAGCCTAGCTAATTTTTGTATTTTTAGTAGAGACAGAGTTTTGCCAGGTTGGCCAGTCTGGTCTCGAACTCCTGACCTCAGTTGATCCACCGCCTCAGCCTCCAAAAGTGCTGAGATTACAGGCGTGAGCCACTGTGCCCGTCCACTAACGGTTAATTTCCAACTATGTGCCAATTACTGGGCTAGGTACTGGGAATACAAAGCTGACACAGCCACAGTTACTGCTGTTGAGGAGCTCATTGGTATAGAGCAAGTGCTGCAACAGAGGAACAGTAGCAGCACAAAGAAGAACCAGCTAACCCTACTGGAGAACAGAGTGCATGAGATAGATTTTGATTTTCAAGTGGCAATTTAAAAGGCAGACAACAGGAAATTCCTAACTTAAAATGTGCAAGGGCAGGAAAATTTCAAACTCAAAACAAAATGTGCAAGAGCAATTAGGCACATGGAGAAACTGCAAATAATTTGTTATATGCAGAAACTAAGAGTTGTTGGAGGAAAGGATTAGAGAAAATTCCTGAGAAGTGAAGAAGCTAAGTCTTGGAAAGTTCTGGATGCACGTTAAGAGTTTGAAGAGCATTTTTAGAAAGTCCACTCCGGTGGCAGAATGGAGGACAGAATGAAGAGAGGCAAGGGTGGCTGCCAGGAGACCAGTAGGAAGCTACTGCATTTCTCCAGAAGGCAGTAGGGGTGGAGCAGAACCAAGATGTGACATATTCAGTTGGCAGAATCAACTGCATGGGGCAAGGAGTGAGGGAATGAAGAGTATAGGCTTGAGAGAAAATAAGATGCATTTAGTGTGAGGTTAAGTTTGAGGTACTTGTAGGACTGTAAAGAATTAATGAATTACACATTCTTCAAGACAGCACCTCTCTGAAGCCTACCCTCACACTCACTGGTAGAGTGAATAGTACCCTCTCTAGCTCTTCAAACAAATCTCTACTACAGCCATTTTACCCTTTCCTGCCCCACATTTGCAATTCTGCAGAATTCTACTGAATTTTCTCTGTGTAGTTTATTATCTTCTAAAATCCCATATTATCTACTCATTTTTGTTTAATGTCTGCTCCCCATCTCCACCCCAATGTAAACAGGGCAGGGAATTTTGCCTATGGTTAAATAAAATCCACATAACTCCAAAACCATTTAAACTTTGCCCTTTTCTTTTTTCTCCAGTTAATTAATTTTTCTTGAGATATTTTATTATGACTGAGGATTAAAACACCATATCATATCTCCTTTATATTGTTCAAGGAAGAATCACTGTCACCTCTCCCCACCTTTAAAAACAGACAAAAGGGCACCTAGTTACATGTAGTTTGCCTGAGCTTTACTTACATACTCCGGATTTAAGCCACTGAGCTGTAATTTCATATTCTTTGCTCACCACAGTTTTTGCCTTTTTGCTTCCTTTTTTTTTTTTTTTTTTTTTTTGACAGAGTCTCGCGTTGTCACCCAAACTGGAGTGCAGTGGGACAATCTCAGCTCACTGCAACCTCCGCCTCCCAGGTTCAAGCGATTCTTGCAACTCAGCCTTCCGAGTAGCTGAGATTACACGTGTATGCCACCATGTCTGGCTAATTTTTTGTATTTTTAGTAGGGACAGGGTTTCACCATGTTGGCCAGGCTGGTTTTGAACTCCTGACCTGAAGCAATGTGCCCACCTTGGCTTCCCAAAGTGCTGAGATTACAGGCATGAGCCACCGTGCCCAGCCCTTTGCTTTTCTTTCTTGCATTGGGTGTCACACTATCATTGACTTTAGAACTCTAAAAGCCGTCTGCTTACCACAAAATCTGATGCTTCTTTTTGGGACCATCCAATAAAACGTAATGGGAGATTTCCCAAATTACCATGATATTCAAGCTCTCTGGACATATTTAAGTGAATATAATCAAGGAAAAAGGAAACACAGAGATTCAGGGAAAAAAAAAACAGCAACTTGCATCTCCATAACCTTCTGAATAAAGAGTTAAAAAGCACTCTTGTCCAGGATGGCAAGACAACTACCCCCATTAGAACAAAGCAATACAATGACGTCTGGCATGTAGTACATGCTCAGAAAAAGTTAGTTAATGCTATCATTGATAATAGGGTAGCTTACACTGACCATACTCCCAAGTGATCCTAAAACTACCAGTCTCTGCTGATAGGAAAGAGCATGTTGGATTGGGAACTAGCACCAACATAAATTCTTGTTGAAATTCTGAATCTTCTTGCTATGACTTGTCATTACCTTGCCCTTTTGTAGGGCCCCAGGACCCATTTGTATTCTACCTATGTTGATCCATTTTGATCTCCATAATTGTTCTGCACCAGAATTATCTTGATATTTCAACTGGAGAGTTAGAATACAAGATAGCTTGTAAATATGAAAGTATGACTTTTGGGAACACTCTGTCATCTCTCTTAGGTTAACAATGGTTCCATCTAATAGTTCTTAAAGGGAAGCCTATTGTGCCTCTTCTGTTAGATCACCTCTTTGGTTAAGAGGAAAGGTACTTTGTGACAGTACTAATGGTTAAAATATTTATGCTCTGTAAGCCTGTCTGTGAAGAAAGAAGCCAGGAACTACTTGTTCCCCTGAAAGGTTTTTAAATGGCATCTTCCTGGGAAAGATCAACTTAAATCCCTCAAGCTGGTCTGGGGAGATGCAACAGAAGGAGTTTTAACTTCTGGAAGTGAAAGCTGAAGCTCAAAGCTCTCAGATTTCTGGATGGAGAGCCCGAAAGGAGTATAACCTGCTTAATAAAATATCAGACATATTGCGTGTTGGGGGAAAGAGTGCCTACTTCTTTCATTAACTTTAAAATAGTTATTAACAAGTTGTTTTTTAATTTTTTTAGCTTCATTTTCTTCACCCTACTAAGTAAAATATCTTCTGCAAAAAAGGGGAACCAACGTAAACGTTCTGAACCCAACTGATCCATCATATTGAAATTTTGGTATGTGAAAGAACACACCTCCACTGAGCAGAGTGTTTTGTTGTTCTATGGTGGAATACATAGAACGGAGGGAGGGAGAGTAGACAACAAAAGCTACCAAAATCTCTCAGATTTAAGTGGGAGTTGTTCATGTAGCTACCATCACGCTAGCCTTTGCTTTAAAACAAGTAAACGGATTCGGCAAAGGATGTAACAGTAGTGTGTCCAGAATTGGTCGGTTCTTGGTCTCGCTGACTTTCAGAATGAAGCCTTGGACCCGGGCAGTGAGTGTTACAGTTCTTAAAGACAGCGTGTCTCGAGTTGTTCGTTCCTTCCAGTCGTTGGTTCCTTCATGATCTCACTGGCCTCAGGAGTGAAGCTGCAGACCTTTGTGGTGTTACAGTTCACAAAGGTGGCCCATCTGGAGTTGTTTGTTCCTCCTGTCTGGAGTTACTCATCCCTTCTGGTGGGTTTGTGGTCTCACTGGCTTCAGGAGTGAAGCTGCAGACCTTTGCAGTGAGTGTTACAGCTCATAAAGGCAGCTGGGACCCAGTGAGCAGCATTAACGTTTATTGCCAAGAGCAAAAGAACAAAGCTTCTCCACCATGCTAAGGGTCCCCAACCCTGTTGCCTCTGCTGGCTCCGCCGGCCTTTTATTCCCTTATCTGGCCCCACCCACATCCCGCTGATTGGTCCATTTTAGAGTGCTGATTGGTGCATTTACAAACCTTTAGCTAGACACAGAACACTGATTGATGCGTTTACAGTCCTTTAGCTAGACAGAAAAGTTCTCAAAGTCCCCACCGGATTAGCTAGACATAGAGCGCTGATTGGTGCATTTACAAACCTTTAGCTAGACACAGAGTGCTGATTGGTGTGTTTACAATCCTTTAGCCATACAGAAAAGTTCTCCAAGTCCCCACTCGTCCCAGAAGCCCAGGCGGCTTCACTTCTCACTGGCACTGGCCGCGGGACTTTGCAGCACCTAGTCCCGGGCACTCCGGCAGCCTAGAGGGGGCACTTCCCCAGATCAAGCCCAACAGGCGCCGGCAGGCCGCGCCCGCCCGGAAACTGTGCCGGACCGCGAGCGCCCCGCGCAGCCCCGGCTCCCGCCCGCGCCTCTCCCTCACCTCCCAGCGAGCAGACGGAGCCGGCTCCGGCCTCGGCCAGCCCCAGAGAGGGGCCCCCACAGCGCAGCCGCGTGCTGAAGGGCACTTCCAGCGTGGCCAGAGCGAACGCAGAGGCCAAGGAGGCGCGGAGAGCGAGCGAGGTCTGCTGGCACGTTGTCACCTCTCAGTAGCCTATAAGAGAAAGGGCCAGAAAGCAAAAACAAAATCAAGAGAAGGATAAGCGGCAGCTGCCCCACTGCCACACTACAGGTATCCATTTTTAAAACCAATGTGGAAAAGTGTTTTCCACGTGAAAATCATTGGTGTAGTCGATTCTATTACGTTCGTCCGAATAACGGCTAGCCTAGTACTTCATGAAAAGTGTCATCTCGGTTTTTCTCCTAACCCTCTACGCTTCTGGAAAAGTGTTACTTTGTACCACTACATTAGTCAGAAATACACACCGCCTTGTACTTGCATAACTGTTACAATGCTGTGCTTTCCTGCAAAATTAAAATAGCTGGGGAACAAACAGGCACTTACACCCGTAAAATCTAACAGAAAGCCCCTGCTTTACCGCCTTTGCGCAATCCGGACTCTCGGGCCACCCCTGGGGCGGAAGAGGCGGGGAGAAAGAAAGAGAGAGAGAGAGAGAGAGACTCCACTGTGCGTCATGTACCAGCGCCGGAAGTTGGTCTTGACGCCTAGACGAGAGGGTTGTATTTGGAAACGCGGAGTGGGAAGTTTTTCGGTGCTGTGTAGGTAGCGAATTGGCGGATTGGGGTTTGTGGTGGATATCTGGGCCAAAACTGGAAAGACACCTGGAGTAAAAAGGTCCGGTATGGGGGTAGAGTTGAGAGTGCCTGGGGATACAGTCCATGCTATCGTTCTTTTCCCTGTTTTCTTTTAGTTTAGATGTTTAGCCAATAGGAGTTATTTCATTGTTCTTTCCTTCGGTTAGCCTGTTCCCCTGTTGAGGGATATAATTTTTTTTGGGCTAACTTCTACTAGAGTTTGGGAAAAATAGAACTTGTGTTAAACGAAGACGCGAGCTTTACAGTCAGATCTGTATCCCTTTGACTTTTAGTAGCTGAGTGATCCTGCGGAAATTAACGTGTCTAAATATCGGTCGCTTCATCTATAAAATAAGAGTGATGTCTCCGAGCATTGTTACGAAGATTATAATGGCCTATCATGTATGGAGTAGTTATTATGTCCAGTTTCGGGTAAACGCTCAATACTTGTGTGTATGCATTTCGTGCTTGAGACCAAGGATTTGGGGAAAGGAGCAGATTAGGAATTGGGATCTTTTTAGCTTTTCCTGAGAAAAATGGGCCCAGATGGACTTGTGAGAAGCCCTTTTGAGATATTCAGTATTTGAGTCTGTGATTTCAGGGGCTAACAATGGACACCCAGAAGGACGTTCAACCTCCAAAGCAGCAACCAATGATATATATCTGTGGAGGTAAGAGTAACACTTACATAAAGTAAGAATATTTTATTTAAGTTTTTTTGAAATTGTTACATTTATTCTTTGCTTAAATGAGTTACTGGTCTTCAAAGTTATAAAGTAGAACACTTTAGCAACCATAAAAAAAAAACCTCCTTGAGGTCAGTAGACCTGGGTTCGTCCTTGGTCTTCCGTTTACTAACAGAAAAAAACAAAACTCATTGAGATTTCATTCTCTCTCCTGGAAATATGCATGGCCTACAACCCTTTTCTTTCCTAACTAATACATTTAATAATAGCAGCACATCCTTGAGATTGAGTATATTTTAGTGTTTTGAATTGCCTTAGGTGAAAAATGTAGTTAAGATAATTTGTCTGTAATATTTTCCTTTTAGGCATTGAGTAAATTTTTTTTTTTTTTTTTAATTCTAGAATGTCACACAGAAAATGAAATAAAATCTAGGGATCCAATCAGATGCAGAGAATGTGGATACAGAATAATGTACAAGAAAAGGACTAAAAGATGTATCCTTTTAACTGTGCTTTCTAAATATAAGGTAGGAGGAAATGAATAATGCTGGGGTTGATAAAGATGAATGATAGGGATACATTCTGAGAATTGTGTCCTTAAGCAATTTCATCATTCCTACAGAAACCTAGACCGTATATCCTACTATACATACACATCTAGTCTATATGGTATAGCTTATTGCTGCTAGGCTACACACATGTACAGCGTGTTATTGTACTGAATACTATAGATAGTTGTAATACAATGTTTTTGTATATCTGAGCATAGAAAAGGTACAGCAAAAATGTAGCATCAGCTTATGCGACCACTGTTTATATGTGATCCATCTTTGACCAAAACGTCATTATGGATGCATGACTACATTTGTATAAGTATTCATTCTTGAGCTTGATTTTATGGACAAGCTAAAGTTCACAAGAAGAAATACAAATATTGCATATACTACCTAATGGAAAAAGTTGAGCATACAAATTGTTCAACCATTGAGAGTAGGCCCAGCATGGTGGCTCACACCTGTAATCCTAGCACTTTGGGAGGCTACAGAAGTTCAAGACCAGCCTGGGCAACATAGTGTGATCCTATGTGGAAAAAGAAAATACTGAGTAAATTGTTATGCTATAACTAACACATTTTTTTTTAAATCGACAGATTATCACCTTTAACATTGCTTTAGTGTTTTTTTTTTTTTTGAGACGGAGTCTCACTCTGTCGCCCAGGCTTGGAGTACAGTGGTGTGATCTCGGCTCACTGCAAGCTCTGCCTCCCGGGTTCACGCCATTCTTCTGCCTCAGCCTCCCGAGTTGCTGGGACTACAGGTGCCCGCCACCATGCCTGGCTGATTTTTTGTATTTTTTAGTAAAGACGGGGTTTCACCGTGTTAGCCATGATGGTCTCCATCTCCAGACCTCATGATCTGCCCGCCTCAGCCTCCCAAAGTGCTGGGATTACAGGCGTGAGCCACCGGGCCTGGCCTGCTTTAGTGTTTTTCGATACATTTTATGGAAAAGGTGGTGATAAAAATTGAAAGTGTTTTTAGTTTATTTAAAAACCAGTTATCATAGTAAATAGTGAATTCCATTCTTTTTTGTATTTTAAGTTAAATAACCAGCTTATTGCAAAGAGAAAGTGACTGAAATCTTCAATTTTAATAATGTTTAAGTACCATTTTTGTCCTTAACTAAAATTAATACAGTGGTTGTTTTTGATGCTCGATGAAACCTGGGAATTCAGAGGAGTGTCTTCACTTATACTTGGATTTGCTGTCTTAACGTTTCTGATTGTTGTATTTCGATTTTGCATACAGTAGTTCTCTCTTATCTTTGGGGGATACATTCCAAGGCCCCCAGTGAACTCCTGAAACCTCAGATAGTACCAAACCTTTATACACTGTTTTTTCTATATATACTATGATATATGTGTGAGAGAGATATATATATGATAAAGTATAATGTATAAATTAAGCATAGCAAGAGATTAATAACAATATAATAGGACAATGCTAACATACTGTAATAAAAGTTATGTGAATGTGGTTGGTCTCTCTTGCTCTCAAAATATCTTCTTTTACAGTACTCACCTATTTTAGAATGTGGCTGACTACAGGTAACTGAAACCACAGAAAGGGAAACTTTGGATGAGGGGGGCACTACTGTACTTAGGAATACAACTATATATACATATGATTTTATTTTTAAGACCATATTGTATTTGGGTATCTACTAATATTCTGTATAAAGCAATTTTTTGTTCCATTACATTACTTTTTGTTTTATTGTATATGTAATCTGACATACAATAAAGGGTAAAGTTGCTTCCCCAAACCATACTTTTAATCAAAATCTAGAATCATCTGCAGTCCTTGTTAAAAATGCAGGTTTCTAGAACCCTCTGAAGTTCTGATTAAATAAATTTATTGGAAACCACTGTCCGTGTCACTGTGTCATTTGATATGGAGTATACCATTTTGCTTGTTGTCAATACGCATACATCATCTTGAGTTCAGTTTTTCATTTATTACTAGGTATAGGCCTTTCTGTATTTTCATATAATGTTTGACTCTCTTTTAAATCTCAGAATCATGAAGGGAAACTTTGTTTTCTGTAAGGCAAAATCAACCCCAAGCAAAGTGAATAAGCAGGCTATTAAGCCAAGTGTAGTTTCCCAGGTGTAATCACGCATTAAGGTCAACAGTTCTACTTTTAGGATATAAAAAGAACAGGCAGTGACTCGGGAGGCTGAGATGGGAGGATCACTTGAGCCCAAGAGTTTGAGGCTACAGTGAGCCATAATCGTGCTGCTGCACTCCAGCCTGATGGACAGAGCAACACCCTGAGTCAAGGGCTGGGGAGGGGAGCATTGGTTTACACTGAATTATTGGATAAATGTTTAAGTCTTTAACCTGATCTTTGGGATGTAGAATTAATGGTCACACCTACATGCTATTCTGTTCAAGGATTCCATGGTTGTGGAATGTCATGTTGGCCAGCCTGATGTGCATTTTAAAGATTAGATGTATTCCAACTTTATTAATAGCTATGTCTGTCTTTGACATTCAAAATATTGTCCATGATATTTTGTAAAAAAAAAAAAAAAAAAAAAAACCTGTATTTTTACTACCATCTTCATATATTAAATTCTATAAATTTATTACATGCTATATGAAATACTGCCATGCTCAGATTTTTTTTTTTTTTTTTTTTTAAGACAGTGTCTCCCTCTGTTGTCCAGACTGGAGTGCAGTGGCATGATCATAGCTTACTACAGCCTCCATCTCCCAGGCTTACATAATCCTCTCACTTCAGCTTCCTGAATAGCCAGCAAGCACGTACCACCATGCTGGCTGATTCTTTTGATTTTTAGTAGAGATGAGGTCTCACTACATTGCCCAGGCTGGTAATGAAATTGAGGTTTCATAATTTTATAATTCTAATATATTACTTCCTGAACTTTTTAGATATGGGAGTCCCAATACATGTTATTTCTTTATGACAGTTCCCTAAGCAGATAAACCCCAACTTATGGGATAATACACTTCTCTTAACTCTTCTAATTTTAGACTAAGTCCTTTGCATATCAGTAGTTTAATTAAATATTGTCAATCTGGTTAACTGGACAGAAGAACTTAATGCAAAAAGTATTTCAGACTGCTTTCGGTCAGCCACTTACCTTTTTGTGCTCCCTTCATCTATTAACTAGAAGAAATTTTACCTCTTACCTACCTAGACAGTTTCAAGGAAAAAACTGATATACAATTGCTTTAAAAATATTCTTTTGAATAGTGCTCTGTCAATATGAAAATTAGTAAGCTTGAGCTTGATGTTAGCACATCACTTGGTACCCTATAAACTGCTTGCTGACTGGACACACTGAAAAGCACATCTTTGTCCATGGGAAAAGTACTGAATGGAAATTTGTTCAAATTCAGCCCTGCCCCTCAATGACTGGCCAATTCACTTTATTTCTTTTAACTTCAGCTTTATTATCAAACTGAAAGAATTATGATTATAAATAATCTTAGGGAGTATAGAGATAAAGTGCTTTAAGATAGCTATCTTAAGAAATTGGAGTTACGAAAAATTCAAAAATGAAATCAGAAATGAAGCCAGGAGTGGTGGTTCACACTTTTTTTTTTTTTTTTTTTGAGACAGAGTCTCGCTCTGTCACCCAGGCTGGAGTGCAGTGGCCGGATCTCAGCTCACTGCAAGCTCCGCCTCCCGGGTTCACGCCATTCTCCTGCCTCCACCTCCCGAGTAACTGGGACTACAGGCGCCCGCCACCTCGCCCGGCTAGTTTTTTGTATTTTTTTTGGTAGAGACGGGGTTTCACCGTGTTAGTCAGGCTGGTCTCAATCTCCTGACCTCGTGATCCGCCCATCTCGGCCTTCCTAAGTGCTGGAATTACAGGCGTGAGCCACCGCGCCCGGCCAGTGGTTCACACTTGTAATCCTAGCACTTTGGGAGGCCAAGGCGGGAAGATCGCTTGAGCTCAGGAGTTCAAGACCAGTCTGGCCAACATGGTGAAACCCTGTCTATACTAAAAATACAGAAATTACCTGAGTGTGGTGGTACATGCCTGTAATTCCAGCTAATTGGGAGGCTGAGGCATGAAAATCGCTTGAACCCAGGAAGTGGAGGTTGCAGTGAGTCAAGATTGCACCACTGCACTCCAGCTTGGGCGACAAGTTGCCTCATCATACATAATACACACATGTCCTCACCCTTCCTTAGAATAAGTTCTGTGTAATAAGTTTAGGTGGAGTGGTTATTTGAACAAAGTGGACTGAAGAATGAGAAAGAACATTATTGAAACAGGGAAAACACTCCATGTAAAAGCCCTGGGGTGGAAAGTGAGCTTAATCTTGTTCCCACTTCAGAATGAGGCCCATGTGACTCCAACTTCATGACAGGAGGGATAATGGAAGGAGATGAAGTTCCAGAGATGGGCAGAGGCCAGCTCACTTAGGGTGTTGTGATGTGAAGCCATTGGGACAGTAAGCAGGAGGGTGACCTGGTCTGATGTGAAGAATCACTAGGCTGTTGTGTGAGAATAGACTATATAGGACAGGTGGCAACAAAGAAACAACAGACCATCTGTAATAGTTAAAAGTTAGTGGTAATGGTGGTTGGGCCAGGGCTGTAGTTGTGGAGGTGGTGAGAAGTATCTGGCTGTGGGTTACATTTTGAGATTGAGCCAATGGGACTTACTGATGGATTGGTTAGTAATTAAGAGCTTAGTAAACAATATGGGCTTTGGTGTAAGGCTTTGGGTCCAAACACCTGCGCCACCCCTTGTTACTTGGCTAAGTGACCTTACCAGGCCTCGCCTTATCTCCTTGTTTCTTGGATGATACCTTCTTTTATCTCTATGAAGACTAAAGTGATCTTTTTTTAAAAATTTTAAAATTTATTTTATAGAGCAAGCCTCTCACTATATTGCACAGGCTGGTCTGAACTCCTGGGCTCAAGCAATCTGCCTGCCTTGGCCTCCCAAAGTGCTGGAATTACAGGCATAAGCCACCATGTCCTGCCAAGCATTAGAATTTTTGCCACTAACAGTGCTTGGTAGCAGACTGCAGATCTCTAATTTAAGTGCAAAAGGGAAAGAGAAATAAATTTACAGAACTGCCAGGCACTGTAAATGAAATTTGATCTTCATGATCTATTTTAACTATTTGAAATTATAAAACTGAAGTAAATTTCCTGACAAGTAACCTCTATTGTTTTACTCATCTGAGTTGTATTAGTATTTTGTCTTATTCACCTTTTCATCCCCGTGCTGAGTATGGTGCCTGACTCATAACCAGCACTCAGAAAATGTGGAATGCATGAAAAGGAAGAGGGAATCTTGTCTTTCATTTACTCTTTTGTTTAAAGAGGAAGAAGTAAGTAAATCTTGGTTGCAGTGCACTCTAAAATTTTAATTACATTTTTATAGTTAAATAGGAGTAATCAATTTACTTAGCAGGGAATATAGCAGTCCAGGATAACAGACCACTAACAGCATTTAAAAATATATTTTATTTATGGGCCAGGTGTGGTGGCTTACGCCTGTAATCCTAGCACTTTGGGAGGCCAAGGCTGGCAGATCACTTGAGGTCAGGAGTTCAAGACCAGCCTGGCCAACATGGTGAACTCCATCTCTACTAAAAATGCAAAAAAATTAGCCGGGCGTGGTGGCGGGCACCTGTAATCCTAGCTACTTGGGGGGCTGAGGCATGAGAATCGCTTGAACCCGGGAGGCAGAGGTTGCAGTGAGCCAAGATCACGACACTGCACTCCAGCCTGGGCAACAGAGCGAGACTCTGTCTCCAAAAAATTAAATACATGAATACAATAAAAAAATTTAAAAATTATTTATATATAAATAAAATATTTATATATTTTATATATATTCATATATATATTGTAGAGGCAGGCTCTCACTGTGTTGCCCCGGCTGGTCTCGAACTCCTGGCCTCAAGCCATCCTCCTGCCTCGGCCTCCCAAAGTGCTAGGATTACAGGCCTGAGCCCTCTGGGCCCAGCCGATTCCAGCGTTTTAACTCTCTACAACAAATTGAAACTCAAACGAGAGTAAGGGGACATCTCACACCAAGTCTTATGCCCAAATGGCCCTCTGCCAGTGAAGGCGGGGAAGGTGAACATGGGGCCGGTGGGCAGATCTGCCGGACAGCAGGTCGGGGCGTGGCAGAGGCCTAGTCCCCGCCCCGGCCGTCAGCCTGTCGCCTTTGGCTCGGGCCGGGCGACCAGCCCCTCCCTTAGCACCTGTAGCGCAGCTAGAGTCGGTGCGGCGGCCGCGACCTCTCCGAGGCGGCGCGCTGAAAACCAGGTGAGTGCCTGTGTGTACCTGCCGGCCGGGAATAGAAGACCTGTCGCATCTCAGTCCTTACTTCCCGGAGCAGGGGTGAGAGGTCGAGGCGGGGAGGCGAAGGGGCGGTGGGCCGCGAGGGAAGGGGAGCCATGGGGTGGACGTCCTTCAGGGCCGGGGAACACACGGGGCTTTCCAGGCCGCGGGGGACGGTGGCGGGTGTCGGGGCGCGGTGGCAACGCTGGAGTTCCCGGGTCCACTATCGCAGTCAGCCCTGGTGACCCAAGCCAGGGACTGGGGAGCCAACTGAGACCGTTGCGGCTGGGCCGTGGGGCTCCCCGCTCCCGGCGGGTCCTGGCGCCGCTGTACATAGAAACCGTTGCCACGGCGGCAGGATGCCGTTTCTTTTCGGTCCCCGACTGCAGGGGGCGCTCGGCCCTGTGGATGCAGGAAAGAGGGTGCCTCGGTGGGAGAGACCCAGCTTTTCGCGTTAGCACGCCCCAGCAGTTTGAACTGGAGGTATTACTAAGCTGTAAATCCAGCTAGGACCGAAGGTTTTCCCAATCAGAGACAGACTTTGCAAACAGAGGTGGAAGAGTTCTAAAGTATTGTATAACTTGGTTTTTGGAACTTGAGATGGATATTCAGTAGTCTTGAGGTGTATCCTACAGAAAGAAAAGGAAAAAAAATGGTAATTTTCAAAAAGGATTCTCAGAGAGACTTGGTCCAAAGGTAGTGAATTCTCTCACTTAATTGTTCAGTTATAGATCCAACTCCTTGTTGTACTCTTTCTCCCCTTCTCACTACTGCACTTGATTAGTCTTTAAAAAAAAAATTCTCAGAAATGTTAAAACGGTGTTCAGAATGAAATTCATTTGATTAGGTAAGAGATGGCTCTATCATTTCATGTGTTTTTAATCA
Organism: Macaca nemestrina; assembly: GCF_043159975.1. Classification (NCBI taxonomy): domain Eukaryota; kingdom Metazoa; phylum Chordata; class Mammalia; order Primates; family Cercopithecidae; genus Macaca; species Macaca nemestrina. The sequence goes on along the minus strand of NC_092132.1, from coordinate 45,274,671 downwards.
CATTTTATTGAAATAATAAAATCTCAGGGGTTGCAAAATACCTTCAATTCAAGGTAATCTATTTTAATCCCATTAGATGCTTACATCTCTCCCACCATAGATCCCCCATTCTTTGGAAAAATCCTCCTAAGGCAACCCATTCTGTTCTGGGCAGCATTAATAATTTACAAGTTCTTCATCTTGCTTTCCTGTAACTTCTACCCTTAAGGTTATCCTTGTCATGGGAGCCATTCATCAATAGGCCCTGCAAGTATGAGGTGAAAGCCACATCTGATTTATCAGCTAGGTCTCATCCTGAAGACTAAGAACTGTCGTCTATATCTTATACCTAAGTCAAAGCCGGCAGGAATTTGGAGAAGTGGACAGTGTCATCCTTTTCTGCAGAGGTCTGATATATAAACAGACTCCCAGAGGGTTGAAAGAAATATTTCTATGAATTAGACCCGTTGCTACTTCTTGTTTTTAAAATTATTGCCCAAGTACAGTGGGTTTTTTAAAAACCTTTGACAGTGACCCACAATAAGAAATATAGTTTACTTGATAACCTCGTGCATTTATATAAACACATAATTTCCATTTATGTAGACATGAAGTAAAAGTTTTTATAAAGCAATATTTACTTTAATATTATATGTCAGGTAGTCCATTTTTTATTGTATTCCATCTCATTATAAAACAATGTTAATTGCAACTCACTAAATTTATTTATGGGTTGCTACCTGCCGTTTGAAAATCACTGGTACAGTGGTTAAGTATGTAGGCTCTGTAGTTAGCCTACTGAGACTCTTATCCTTAGTTCACTTGTCGACTTGCTCATTTATAAAATAGGAATAATTATTAATATCCTTTATGAGAGAGGTTTTGAAGATTAGGTGAGGTCATCTATGGCACATGGTAATTTAGCTCCATAAATGTTAACTGTTATTACTAACATCACTTAAAATAAAATCTACCCGATACAGTAATTGAGGGATTAAATGAAGTAATATATGTAAAGTACTGAGAATGGTGCCTAGCATACATTAATAACTATATATTTGTTGCTATTATTATTATCATTATCATTAGCAGCAGTATCTTTAAAGTGAACTTCTCTAAGGCCTCCTTATTCCCAATTCAATTAAATTTAGTGAATGTTTCTGAAGGGGTATAGGCACTACTTATTATGTTAGCCCTGCAGCTATGAGGATAAATAAAGTAAGCTCTTTCACAATCTAGAAGGGAAGGCAAATAAACATAATTCAAATATGTGCGCTGAGAGAGGTAAGTACAGAGCCCGGCACGGTGGCTCACGCCTGTGATCCCAGCACTTTGGGAGGCCAAGGCAGGCAGATCACTTGAGGTCAAGAATTCAAGACCACCTATCTCTACTAAAAATACAAAAATTAGTTGGGCGTGGTGGCCCACACCTGTAATGCCAGCTACTCGAGAGGCTGAAGCAGGAGAATCGCTTGAACCCAGGAGGAGGAGGTGGCAGTAAGCCGGGATTGTGTCACTGCACTCCAGCCTGGGTAACAGAGCAAGACTCTATCTCAAAAAAAAAAAAAAAAAAAAAAAAAGAGAGAGAGAGAGGTATGTACAGAGTGCCCTTAGTGCCCTTAGAACATAGTTCATTGTGTGGCGGGGAGAAGAAGGAGGCAGGGGGTGGGAAAAAGGATTGTGTTAAGGCAAGTTACAGAAAGGAGGTTATTATTTATGTTTGTAGTGAATCACAAAGAATGGGATGTTAACAGACAGCTAAACTAACAGAAGGTCATTCAAAATTAACATTAAAAAAATCTTAAAAAGCAGTTTTGGCACCACAACCTCCTCTGTCATTGTATTCCAGCTTCGCTTAAGTAAAGATTAAGTGAGGTAATCCATGTATGGCCCATAGTAATTTAACTCCATAAATGTAAACTGTTGTTATCAGGGACAGAGAATTCAAAATTAGTAGACTTCCTCCATGGAAAAAACCCTCTACCTTCTTTTTCTACAGAAGTACCTAGAAGGGCTGGGTGTGATGGCTGACACCTGTAATCCCAGCACTTTGGGAGGCCAAGGCAGGAGGATCACTTGAGCCCAGGAGTTCGAGACCAGCCTGGGGAACATGGTGAAACCCCATCTCTACAAAAAAACTAAGAGAAATTAGCTGGGAGTGGTGGCACGTGCCTGTAGTCCCAGCTACTCAGGAGTCTGAGGTGGAAGGATCACCGAGTCCAGAAGGTCAGGCTGCAGTGGCCCACGATTGCACCACTGCATTTCAGCCTGGGTGACAGAGTGACACCATCTCAAAAACAAAAACAAACAAAACACTCCACCTCCTTTTATACAGAAGTACCTATGTGGCAGGCCAGGTCTCACTAACACAGGCCTCCATAACAACGGTTTCAGTACTGACTGAGGGGTTAAGTTAAATATTAGAAGCCAGTGCCCTTAGACAAAGGCTGGGATGTAACAAAAGCTCACCAAGAGTTTTGCCTAGGCCTTCCCTGGGCCTTAAAGCATGACAAAATAGCAAAGGAATTTTTAACAGGACCCATTTAGGATTAAACAAGTTTTATTGTGGGTCTGAAGAAACTCCCCAGACCTCCACAAATAAGTTTATGGGGGGTCTGAAGGAACTCCCCAAACCTCCGTAATTTAGCAGGAGACAAGATAAGGGTAATCGCCCCAGCACCTGGACCCATTTAAATTAAGTAAATTTACTGAGACCCCAGAGGAAGGTCTTCAGGACTCAGACCTTAGTTATACATTAAAAGAAGTTAATCACTTATGTCTTTAGATGAATGCACACTTACACATGGACATATAGCTTAGAAGGTATATAAGCTCTGGAAAACTTTGTAATTTTGAGTTGGTCTGGCGATAATTTCCAGGCCTTCTCCCTGTAACCAGTTGCAGAAATAAATACTCTCTTCCTCCTCAATTCATCTGCGTCTCATTATTGGGCCACAAAAACTAGCAGGCCAACCTTCAGTTTGGTCCAGGAACACCTAGGTGGGACAGGTACAATGGCTCATGCTGGTAATGCCAGCACTTTGGGAGCCTGAAGCAGGAGGATTGCTTGAGGCCAGAAGTTAGAGACCAGCCTGGGCAACATAGGGAGACCCTGTCTCCACAAAAAAATTTAAAAACTTCAAAAAATACAAACAAGTACCTACATGGTTACTACTATCCAAATTGAGTATTATTTATACATTAGATTAATAACTTTTAAATATTGTATTTCAGCTATGACCACCAAAGATTATCCATCATTGTGGGGCTTTGGAACAACAAAAACATTTAAAATTCCCATTGAACATCTGGATTTCAAATACATTGAAAAATGTTCAGATGTTAAACATCTGGAAAAAATTCTTTGCGTGCTCAGGTAAGCATTTAAAATCATTTCATGTTTTAGTATGACCGTTTTAATTATCCTGTTGTTGCCTTCTAAAGGTAAAAGCTACGTTAGAAATTGTAGGGTCCAGCCCCACAGGGTCAGTGGGTTTTTCTCCCCGTGTGCGGAGACGAGAGATTGTAGAAATAAAGACACAAGACAAAGAGATAAAAGAAAAGGCAGCTGGGCCCCGGGGACCACTACCACCAAGACGCAGAGACCAGTAGTGGCCCCGAATGCCAGGCTGCACTGATATTTATTAGATACAAGACAAAGGGGCAGGGTAAGGAGTGTGAGCCATCTCCAATGATAGGTAAGGTCACGTGGGTCACATGTCCACTGGACAGGGGGCCTTTCCCTGCCTGGCAGCCGAGACAGAGAGAAAGGGAGGGGAGAGAGAGAGACAGCTTACGTCTTTATTTCTGCTATCAGAGACTTTTAGTACTTTCACTAATTTGCTACTGCTATCTAAAAGGCAGAGCCAGGTGTACAGGATGGAACATGAAGGCGGACTAGGAGCGTGACCACTGAAGCACAGCATCACAGGGAGATGGTTAGGCCTCCGGATAACTGATGTCAGGCCCTCCACAAGAGGTGCCCTCCACAAGAGGTGGAGGAGTAGAGTCTTCTCTATAAACTCCCCTGGGGAAAGGGAGACTCCCTTTCCCGGTCTGCTAAGTATCGGGTGTTCTTCCTTGACACTGACGCTACCGCTAAACCCCAGTCCGCTTGGCAACAGGCATCTTCCCAGACGCTGGCATTACCGCTAGAGCAAGGAGCCCTCTGGCGGCCCTGCCAGGGCATAACAGAAGGCTCGCACTCTTGTCTTCTGGTCACTTCTCACTATGTCCCCTCAGCTCCAATCTCTGTATGGCCTGGTTTTTCCTAGGTTATGATTGTAAAATGAGGAGTATTATAATATTGGAATAAAGAGTAATTGCTACAAACTAATGATTAATGATATTCATATATAATCATATCTATGATCTATATCTAGTATAACTATTTTTATTTTATATATTTTATTACACTGGAACAGCTCGTGCCGTCAGTCTCTTGCCTCAGCACCTGGGTGGCTTGCCGCCCACAAGAAATACTGAAGAAAATTCTCAAATATTGAGATTGTTGTTTTTGCCCATGCATGGTAGGTCCCAAAATAGTGGTTTTGATCCTATGGTTAGTTTGGAGAGTTTCACCTAGGTCTACTGCCAGCATGAGACTTAGGCTAATTAGTATCCAGGAGGGCATTTTTCTTGGCTTCTCTACATTTTCTAGGAGAAGGTAAAGTAGTTGTGAAAGCAGCCATTAGGGTGGGGTGTGATGGCTCATGCCTGCAACACTAGCATTTTGGGAGGCCGAAGCAGGTGGATCATTTGAGCTCAGGAGTTCAAGACCAGCCTGAGCAACAGGGTAAAATCCTGTCTCTACAAAAAATACAAAAATTATCTCGACCTGTAATCCCAGCTACTCAGAAGGCTGAGGTGGGAGGATTGCTTTGGCCTTGGAGGCTATAGTGATCCCTGGTTGTGCCACTGCACTCCAGCCTGGGTGACAGTCTCAAAAAATTAAAAAAAAAAAAAAAAGCTATTAGGAGATAAGCTTATCTCACCAACCTAGGCTGGTGGCACTTTCCCACTTCATATCACCTGACAACAAAGGAGGGTGACCCACCACACGCTGATCACATGGAGGGTGGCGGGGAGGCCTGAAGGTAATACCAGAAGGCAGGGAATCAGGACCTTTTCAGGGTAGAGCCCCATCCTAGTGACTGTCCCACTGAATATACATCAAATGTGATTGTTAAAAATGCATATTTGAGGACCCTATTCCCAGCAATTCTGCTTCAAAAAATCTGGGGTAGGGCCAGGGAACATATGATTTACCAGTGGAGCTGGCTGATTGATATGCAGGTGTTCTGTCCTGAGGAGTACCAACCTGTGACACCTCTTTTGGATTTCTTTTCTTTTATCCTTCCTTCCTTCCTTCCTTCCTTCCTTCCTTCCTTCCTTCCTTCCTTCCTTCCTTCCTTCCTCCCTCTCTCTTTCTCTCTCTCTCTCTCTCTTTCTTTCTTTCTTTCTTCTTTTTTTTTTTGTGTGTGTTTTTTTTTAAGACTGGATCTCACTATGTTGTCGAGGCTGATGTCAAACTCCTGGACTTGAGCAATCCTCCTGCTTTGGCCTCCCAAAGTGCCGGGGCCTCTTTGGATCTCTTGAGCTATTTTCATTTAGAGACCAGAGTTCTATTGCAGAAGACACTTGTGGAGCATGAGCTACTTTCCAGGAATCTAGAATTCCTTTTGCTCTGTGGTGGTTCTTTATTTCCTCTATCCCTATTCCTTATCGCTGGGTTCTTTCCTTTTTCTCTTTCATCACCTTTAGCTTCCTGTCTTCCCTGTTGGTCCCCAGCCAGACACTGATGGAAAGTGAAAAATCAGTAATATCAATTGTTTTCCCTTTTTTAGCAGAATATTATCATGTATACTTGGTCAAGGACGGATAAATAAAAATGAAAAGTTTATTGGATGAAACAGTTGGAAAGCTACAGTTATAATAATGTTGGTTCCAAGAAATTCTATGAATAGCCTAATTCAGTGATAATATATTGAACTTGGAATTGTTTTTTAAAATTTAATTTGGAAATGAAATTTTTTTTTTTTTTTTTTTTTTTTTTTTTTGAGACGGAGTCTCGCTCTGTCGCCCAGGCTGGAGTGCAGTGGCCCGATCTCGGTTCACTGCAAGCTCTGCCTCCCGGGTTCCAGCCATTCTCCCGGCTCAGCCTCCCGAGTAGCTGGGACTACAGGCGCCCACAACCTCGCCCGGCTAATTTTTTGTATTTTTAGTAGAGACGGGGTTTCACCGTGGTCTCGATCTCCTGACCTTGTGATCCGCCCGCCTCGGCCTCCCAAAGTGGGAAATGAAATTTATTTATATTTTTCTAGAAATGTAAGAATGAACAGACCTACAAAAGAATGGGAAAAGACTGATTTTCCTTAAAATAAAAGGAACAGATGTCTCCATTTAACTCTCTAAGGAAAGAATTCTGTTCCTTGAGTGGTTGAATTTCAGGGTGTTTTGTTTAAGCTGTTTATCTGCCATTTTCTTCCTACCTCTTTGAAAAAAAAAATTTAACTATGAACAGAAAATCTTTGTTGAAAAGGAAGTCCAAATTATCTTTCTGCCAGTCTCTAATACTGACTTTATGAGTTTAATATCATGTACAAAATGAACATATGAACATACATATGTTGAAGAGAAAATATCATTCCATTTTTGCTAAAGTTTTGTTTCTTTGGTTGATATTAAACTGAAATTTATATGATACATGAGATTTGAAACTTAAAAAAAGTAAATGACAATTTTTTTTTTTTTTTTTTTTTTTTGGGACAGAGTCTCTCCCTGTCACCCAGACTGGAGTACAGTGGCGTGATCTTGGCTCACTGCAACCTCTGCCTTCTGGGTCAAGCGATTCTCCTGCCTCAGCCTCCCACGTAGCTAGGATTACAGGCGCTCGCTGCCTTGCCTGGCTAATTTTTGTACTTTTAGTAGAGAGTCCGTTTCGCCATGTTGGCCAGGCTGTTCTCGAACTCCTGACCTCGAGTGATCCGCCTGCCTCGGCCTCCCAAAGTGCTGGGAATACAGGCCTGAGCTACAGCGCCCAGCCTGATGAAAATTTAATATAGTTAACTATTCATTGATATGTTTATTGACTTCATCATAAGCTATATATTTAATTAAAAATCAAACTATGAGTCTGCAAACCAGATGCTATCAAACAAATTGCCATCCATGATCCATAATTCTTTTTATATTTTTAACTCAGACAAATATGTAAGATTCAGTAAATTTTAATGTTTCAAATGTTTTCCAAAAAATTATCAGAAATGCCCAGTTATAAAATAGTTGGATAATCCATTTACCCCAAATGAACTACCTGTTTGTGTGTGAGGTAGCAATGTTCTGTGACACTATTACGCTTAATTCATATGCATTCCCTCTTCACATGAAGAGTACAGACAACAAAAAGGGACAGATGAGTCTTATTATTCATTGACTCTTGGTGTTTTCATCGTGCGTTAAATGCCTGATTTCAATTTTACGGCAACAAAAAATACCAATATTTATTCTGAAAGGTAATTGTATGTTCCAAGCAGGCAATATTAACAACTTCCATCACGACTCTAGGAATAATTCGCAGTTCTGAACCATGTTTTAGAAAAACATTTCCAGCAGTCTGTACGGGATATATTAATATTCCATCATTGATAATAATTGCACTTCTTGGAGCAGGAACTTGAAATTCTGAAATTCTTCTGTTGCAAACTATAAGACTGCTGTGAAAGGTGTACTTTCAGGAACAGAGTACTTTTTATGCCAGCCGCGGGTCAGACCTCAGAGTGATTTAAAGGAACCCATTCACGTGGTGGTGCCGGGATGAACCCAGAACCCACGCCAACTCCGCGGAGCAGCCCCACTGCCTCCACGGTGCTGGGGACCACCCCGCCCCAGTCACCCTTATCCAGTTTTTAAAGTGTATGATGAAAATTGGTTCCTTTGGAGTTCCTTTTTTTTCTTCATTGTATCGTTCCGTAGATTAATGGGTAAAAATTGAGACTGTGCGGGTTGAGGAAAGAGACTGGGAAGCAGCCCTTGAGATCTCCACAGAACGTTAGGGCTCCATGGAACCCAGCCTGCAAACCACTGGTCTAGATGATCCTAAATAAGGTGCTAACTCTAAAACTTATTTATTTCTTTTTAAGGTCTGGCGAGGAAGGATATTATCCTGAACTTACAGAATTTTGTGAAAAGCACCTTGAAGCCTTGGCCCCTGAAAGTAGAGCTTTGAGGAAAGAGAAACCAGCAGCAACAGCAGCCAGTTTTACAGCTGAAGAATGGGAAAAAATTGATGATGATATAAAGGTATAGAGTAATACCAATTTTCCACAGATATTGTTGAGACATTGTATATGTGTTTACTTATCTGAAATCCTAGGCTTCTTGTTTGTCCGTAAAGGGCTTCTAGTGTCAATTAGGCAGGATTGGTCGCTTTTTACACCCAGGGGAACATTGCAAATTTGTGTGTGTGTGCACGTCCATACATGTGTGCATTTAAATTAGCTGAATAATATTCCATCCTATTAAAAAACCTTTAATCATCTTCAATAAATAGTGCTGAATAAACATGTTTATTTGTAATTTTTTTTTTTTTTTTTTTGAGATGGAGTCTCGCTTTGTCGCCTAGGCTGGAGTGCAGTGGTGTGACCTCGGCTCACTGCAACCTCTGCCTCCCAGGTTCAAATGATTCTCCTGCCTCAGCCTCCCCAGTAGCTGGGATTACAGGCACATGCCACCATGCCTGGCTAATTTTTGTATTTTTAGTAGAGATGGGGTTTCACCATGTTGGCCAGACTTCTCGAACTCCTGATCTCAGGTGATCCGCCCACCTCGGCCTCCCAAAGTGCTGGGATTACAGGCATGAGCCACCATGCCTGGCCTATTTTTTGCACCTCCCTGATTATTTCCTCAGGATAAATTATTAGAATTCAAATTGCTTGGTCAGGTGTGGTTGCTCACACCACCTGTAATCCCAGTACTTTGGGCGGCTGAGTCAGAAGGATCACTTCAGGCCAGGAGACCAGCCTGGGCAACATAGTCAGAGCTGTCTCTACAAAAATACAAAACTTAGCTGGACATGGTGACATGTGCCTGTAGTCCCAGCCATTCAGGAGGCTGAGACAGGAGGATCGCTTTATCCTGAGAGATTGAGGCTGCCGTGAGCTGTGATGGTGTCATTGCACTCTGGCCTGGGTGACAGAGTGAGACCCTGTCTAACAACGAAAAGCAAGAGAGAGAGAAAAAATTTAAATTGTTTGATCAAAGGGTTTGAATGTTTTTAAGGCTTTTCAAACGTATGTTCTCAGAAAAGTTGTACCTTCATACATCAACCCCAACAGTGTATAAGAATGCCCAAGCCAGGTGCAGTGGTGTGTGCCTATAGTCCCAGTTACTCAGGGAGGATTGCTTGAACCCAAGAGTTTGGGGCCAGCCTAGACAATACAGAGAGACCTGGTTTCTTTATTTAAAAAAAAAAATGCCCATTTTTAGGTACTCTTTATTGGATACTGTAATCATTTTTAGTCAATTAAATAGTTGAAAAAATGGTAGTACCATAGTCCCTTCTTATCTTTGGGGCATACTTTCCAAGACCCCCAGTAGATGCCTAAAACTGCAGATAGTACTGAAGCCTAAATATACCATGTTTTTTCCTCTATATGCATGTCTATGATAAAATTTAACTTATAAATTAGGCACAGTAAAAGATGAACAATAACTAAAAAAACAGAACAATTATAACAACATACTGTTGTAAGAGTTATGTGTATATGAGCTCTCTTTCTCTCAAAATATCTTACTGTATTGTACTCACCTATTTTTGGACTGCAGTTGACTGTGGGTAACTGAAACCACAGAAGGCAAAATTACAGATAAGGGGAGGACTATTGTAGTATATTTTTTGATTACTAGTAAAGTTGAGTTATCTTTCATGGATCTGTCACTTAAATTTCTTAAATATTTACAGATTTCTTTTAATCAGCTTTATTGAGGTAAAATTTATATTCCATAAAAATTACCACCTTTATAGTGTACATTTCACTGAGTTTTGACAAATGTATATGATACCGAACATTTCCATCACCACTAAAACTTTTCTCTTGCCCATTTGTGGTCAGTGCAGACCCCACTGCCTGGGCTTTGGCAACCACGGAACTGTCAGCATAGTTTTGCCTTTTCTAGACTTGTGTATAAATGTAATCATACAGTATGTTGTCGTTCCTGTGTGTCTTCTTTCACTTACATAATGCTTCTGAGATTCATCTATGTGGTTGCTTGTGTCTATAGTTCATTCCTCTGAGTTGCTGAGTAGTATTGAATTGTATGAATATCCTACAGTTTGTTTACCCACTTACCTTTGATAAGACCCCCAGTGGATGCCTAAAACCTAGATAATACTGAGCCCTAAATATACTATGTTTCAACTGCCAAAATGTTTTCCAAAGTGGCTGTACCATTGTGCAATCCTGACAGCAATATATAAAATTTCCACCTGCTTTATATCCTGGTCAGCACATAGTATTGTCAGTTTTATTAGTTTTAGCCACTCTACCAGGTATCTCATTGTGGTTTTAATTTGCGTATCTCTAATGACTAATGACATTGAGTGTCTTTTCATGTAACTTCTATTGTGAAGTGTCTTTACATCCTTTGCCCATTAAAAAACAAAATTGCATTGTGTTCTTATTGAGTTATGAAGTACTTGTTCTTTATCAGATACATTGCTCTGTTGCCCAGGCTGGAGTGCAGTGATACCATCATGACTCACTGCAGCCTTGATCTCCCAGACTCAAGCAATTCTCCCACTTCTACCTACAGAGTAGCTGGGACCACAGGTGTGCACCACCATGCTTGGCTTTTTTTTTTTTTTTTTTTTTTTAATTGTTTGTAGAGACAGGGCTTCACTATGTTGTCCAGGCTAGTCTTGAATACCTGGGCTGCTTTGGCCCCTCAAAGTGCTGGGATTACTGGCATGAGCCACCATGCCCAGCCATCTTTTATTTTATTTATTTATTTATTTATTTTGAGACAGAGTTTTGCTCTTGTTGCCCAGGCTGGAGTGCAATGGCGCAATCTCAGATCATCGCAACCTCTGCCTCCCAGGTTCAAGCAATTCTCCTGCCTCAGCTTCCTGAGTAGCTGGAATTACAGGCATGAGCCACCACGCCCAGCTAATTTTGTATTTTTAGTAGAGATGGGGTTTTTCCATGTTGGTCAGACTGGTCTCAAACTCCCAACCTCAGGTGATCTGCCCGTCTTGGCCTCCCAAAGTGCTGGGATTACAGGTGTGAGCCGCCACACCCAGCCTCTTTTCATTTTTTTTTAACAGTATCTTTGGAAGAGTACAAGTTTTAACTTTTGATGAAATCTTTTCTTTATTGTTTGGGCTTTTGTGTTTTATCTAAGAAATCTTTGTTTAATCCAGGACCTCTAATTTTTCTCCTAGAAAGTTTATAGTTTTAATTCTTATATCTAGGTCTATAATCAGTTTTAATTTTCGTATTGGTGTTTGAACAAAAAGTATTCAAGCACCGTTTAATAAAATATTATCTTTAAATTTCTTGGTACCATTGTCAAAACTCAGTTGACCAAAGCTGGGTGTGGTGGTGCATGCCTGTAGTCCCAGTTTCTGTGGAGGCTGAGACAAGGAGATCACTTGAGCCCAGGAGTTTTAGGCTATGGTGCACTATTACCAAGCCTGTGAATAGCTGTTTAACTCTAGGCTGGACAACACAGCAAGACCTCATCTCTAAAAAATCTTTTTAAAAAAAATCAACTGGGTTGAGCACAGTGGCTCACGCCTGTAATCCAGCACTTTGGGAGGCTGAGGTGGGTGGATCACCTGAGGTCAGGAGTTCAAGACCAGCCTGGCCAACGTGGCAAAACCCCATCTCTACTAAATACCAAAAATTAGCTGAGCATGGTGGCATGTGCCTGTAGTCCCAGCTACTCAGGAGGCTGAGGCACAAGAATTGCTTGAACCCAGGAGGCAGAGGTTGCAGTGAGCTGAGATGGTGCCACTGAACTCCAGTCTAGATGACAGAGCAAGACTGTCTCAAAAAAAAAAGAATCAATTGATCTTATGTGCACGTCTATTTCTGACTCCCTCAATTCTGTTTCATTATTTTAATTTTTATATTTATTTATTTATTTTATACTCCTTGATAAGCAAGGCTACCCCACAGGCAGTCTGTCCACAGTAGCATGTTTCATTATATTAAATGTCCATCTTTATTACCTTCTTGTCTTGATTGCAATAGTTTTACAGTAACTCTTGAAATTTTACTGTAATAAAAGGCTGAAAAAAAAAGAGGCTGGAGTTAGTGCAAGTCTTCCACCTTTGTTCTTTTTAAAAGTTGTTTTGGCTATTTTAGGTCTTTTGCTTATTATAAAATAACTTGCTTGTGTTTGAATTGGGATTGTGTTGAATTTATGGATCAATTTTGGAAGAACTGACATCTTAATACTGAGGTTTCGGATCCATGAACATTGTATATTTCTCCATTCATTTAAGTCTTCAATTTTTTTTTTACAGCAATGTCTTATAGTTTTCAGTATATAGTTCTTGCATAGTTTTGCTAAACTTATTCCTAAGCATTACATGTAGCTCATGCTATTATAAATGTTAATATTTTTGTAATTTCAATGTTTTGCTCATCCTGTCACCTCAGTTATGAAAGTTTGTTTTTTTCATTATAGTGAAATACATATTACATGAAATGTATTATCTTTACCAGTTTTAAGTGTACAGTTCAGTAGTGTTAAGCATGTTCACATGGTTGTGCAACCACTCTTCAGAACTTTTTCATCCTGCAAAACAAACGCTATACTCATTAAACAACTCCCCATTTTCCCCACTCCCCTATCCTCTAGCAACCACCATTCTATTGCTGTTCCTGTAAGTTTGACTACTCCAGATACCTAATTTTAATTTCAATTTTTAATTGTACAAGTTTATATTTATCTAATTGCTTTTTCATATTGACTTCATATCCTGCAATTTTGTTAAATTCATGGATTAGTTCTAGGAATGTTTTTGTAGATTCATTGGATTTTCTACCTGCAGGGTCATGCCATCTGTGAAAAATGAGAGATTTGCTTCTTTTCCAGTCTGCCATTTATTTATTTATTTTTTTTACTTGCCTTATCGAACTGGCTAGAACCTCCAGTTTAGTAGAAGCGGTAAGAGCAGATATCCTTGCCTATTTCCCAGTCTTACAGGGAAATCATTTTGACTTGCACTATGAAATATAATGTGAGCTTTAAATTTTGTGTAGATGCCCTTTATCAAGTTGAAGTTTTCTTCTGTTCCTTGTTTGATGAGAATTTTTATCATGAATGGGTTTTAAATTTTGTGAAATGCTTTTTCTGCATTTATTGAGATGAACAGATGATTTTCTTTGTAGTCTGTTAATAAGGTAAATTATGTAGATTGTTTTCAAATATTATACCAACCTTACATTCCAGGATAAACTCTACTTGGTCATGATATATCTTTTACAAATATATTCCTGGATTTGATTTGCTAAAATTCTGTGAAGGGTTTTTGTGTCTATGATCATGAGAGATATTGGTCAATAGTTTTATTTTCCTGTAATGCCATTGCCTGGTTTTGGTAGCAGGGTAATGCTGGCCTCATAGAAGGAGTTGAGAAGTATTGTCTCCTCTTCTGTTTTCTAAAAAAGTTGGTATGTAATTGGTATTATTTCTTTCTTAAATTTTTTCAATTCACTGTTGACACTGTATAGGCCTGGGGTTTTCTTTGTAGGAAAGATTTTAACTGTGAATTCAATTTTTCAAATAGATACAAGGCTGTTCAGGTTATCTTTAGAGCTCTCTTTCTGTACAGCTTCCTCCTCTCTGATATTTTTTCCCCTGAAACCTCATAGTCTTGGTCTCCCTAACGTCCAAACTTTGTCTGCTGAATTCAGCAAGACCACAGGGTTCTGTTTGGGTACTTTAACTGTGCTGCAGCCTGGAAACTGCAGACAGTGAGTTGGAGCAAATGTAGGGCTTACCTCATTTGTTCCCCTTTCTTTCAATAATCACTGTCCTGTGCCTCCCTGGTTCAGGTGATTCTCCTACCTCAGCCTCCCGAGTAGTTGGGATTACAGGCACATGCCACCGCGCCCAGCTAATTTTTGCATTTTTTCTATTAATGTATTTCTCATTGTTTTGTAAGAGTTCTGTACTGTATATTGTAAATTTTCCTCTAGCTTGTTGTTTACCTTTTAAATGTTGTGTGTGGTGTTTTTTATTTTTTAAAAATTTTATGCTATCCTCTTAATTTTATTCTTTAAGATCTTTTCATCAGCTTTTATAGTTAGGAAGGTTTTCTCTCCACCAGATACATATTTACTTATATTTTCTCAGAGTTTCTTCAGTTTCATTTTGCTTAAGAAATTATTTTTTGGCTGGGCATGAGTGGCTCATGCCTGTAATCCCAGCAGTTTGGGAGGCCGAGGAGGGCAGATCACCTAAGGTCAGGAGTTCGAGACCACCCTGGCCAACATGGTGAAACCCTGTCTCTACTAAAAATACAATCAGCCAGGTGTGGTGGTGCATGCCTGTAATCCCAGCTACTCAGGAGGCTGAGGCATGAGAGTCAGTTGAACCCAGGAGGCGGAGGTTGTAGTGAGCAAAGATGGCACCATTGTATTCCAGCCTGGGAGTCAGAGCTAGACTCTGCCTAAAATAAAGAAAAAAAAAAAAAAAAAAAAAAATATATATATATATATATATATATGTGTGTGTGTGTGTGTGTATATATATATATGTGTGTGTATGTGTATATATATGTGTGTGTGTGCATATATATATAAAATATATGTATCTCACAGATTCTGGAGAACCAGTTTTTTTGTTTACTTTATTTATATTTTTCTGGGGTTAAAAACAATTTTAAAACATCTAAAAACAATGTTGAGGTATATGCATTCTGTAACTTATAATGCTGCTTTTTAAACTTTCAGCCTTCTCATTTTATTGGCTTGAGCTCAAAAATATGGTAATTAATCTACCAGTCAAAAATAGCACTTTATGTCCAGACTTTTTGGCCTTGTTTTCAGGATTTAGACAGCTTGATTTCAGTTGAAGAGCCTATGTTTTTCCCCGTTGTGTGTCTTTGCTCTTCTTGACCACTTTTTTTTTTTTTTTTTTTGGAGATGGGGTCTTGCTCTGTCACCCAGGCTGGAGTGCAGTGGCACAATAATAGCTCGCTGCAGCCTTGAACTCTTGGGCTCAAGTGATCCTCCTTATTCTCCCAAGTAGCTGGGATTATAGGCATTTGCCACCACACTCAGCTAATTTTTTTTGTAGAGACATGGGTCTTGCTATGTTGCCCAGGCTGGTCTAGAACTCCTGTTGGTCACTTCGCAAGTTAGTCTCCTTTTCACTTGCCTTTCTTTCATACTTTGTCACTTGTCCCCTTTTCTCCATTCTTTCTTGCTCCCTTCCTCCTCTATAAATCTTCCTCTTATCTTTTACCACTCTAACCTTATTGCTTTTCTTTTTCTTCTCATATTTCTCCTCTTTGCCCTTTTTCACCCTCCCTGCCTTCTATATACAGATAGGACAGATAATATAGTTTTTTTTTGGTTGTTTTTTTTTTTTTTTTTTGCTGTATCCCAGTGCTTTTAAGAGTGTCTAACAAATATTAGAACTCTCAATACATCTTTTCTGAATAATAAGTAATACTATTTCACGGATAATAAATATCTTACTCAATTTTTTTTTCTGGCACCTGTGACAATTTAATAAACATTAAGAACCTACTATATGTCAGACACTGAATCACAAAGATGAAATTAAGACATAGGCCCTGCCCTCAAGGAATTTACAGTGTAAGAAGAGAGACTAACAATAGATGATTTTTAAATATTTATGCTAATGTATTATGGAGGAGAAGCACTTTTAGCCCAACTAGGAAGTTCTGGGAAATCTTGCTGAAAAGAATGATGAATAAGGTCTTGCAAGATAAATAAAAGTAGGAAGGGCAACAACAATGTATATATACTTAACAAGACTGAACTGTAGACTTAAAAACTGTTAAGATGGCCAATCTTATTATGTTATGCATATTTACAACAATTTAAAATAAAAGGTACGAAGTATGTTCCAGATAGTGAGGATGGCAAGATCACATTGTCTAAAAAATTGACTCATAGGAAACTATGATAAATATAGTTGACTCTTGAACAACACAAGGAGTTAGGGGCACTGGCTCCCTTTACAATCAAAAATCTACTTACAACTTTTGACTCCCCCAGAATTTAACTACTGATAGTCTTTTGTTGACTGAAAGCCTTACCAATAACATAAACAGTTGATTAACATATATTTTGTATGTTATATAGATTATATACTGTATTCTTACAATAAAGTAAGCTAGAGAAAAGAAAATATTATTAGGAAAATCCTGAGGAAGAGAAGATACATTTTCTATGCATTAAGTGGAAGTGGATCATCATAAAGGTCTTCATCCCCATCATCATCAAATTAAGTAGGTTGAGGAGGAGGAGGCACAGGAGGGGTTGGTTTTGCTGTCTCAAGGGTAGCAGAGATGGAAGAGGTGGAGGAGATGAAAGGAGAGGCAGGAGAGGCATGAGAGGTGTACTTGGTGTAACTTTATAGAAATCAATCATAATTTCTGTCTTTTGCTTTTTCATTTCTCTAAAAATGTTACGATATGGTACCAATCCTTCTTCTACCGTTTGCTTTAGTTTTAGTCCCCATATCACAGAGGATAGATGTTGTAAAAGAAGTCAAAAACAGTCTTGAGTAATCAGAGCCCTTCTGCCAGATTGTCTTATGTTAGTTTATTTTCTGGCATTGCTTCTTCTGTGTCTTCTCATTGTCTGGCACTGGTTCAGAAGCACTTACCTTCATGAAGCCATCTTCTGTTAATTACTGTGGTGTGGCGTTAGCACTTGAATTTCTCCAACATCCATATCTTGAGACACTTCACCCTCAACTTTTTTTTGGCATATTCATAATCTCTTTTATGATTTCCTTGATTTGCTCTATTGTAAATCCTATGAAATCCTGGACAATATCTGGACAGTTTTTTTCTAGCATGGATTTATTATTTCATGGCTTTTTTTTTTTTTTTTTCTTAGAGATGGGATCTTGCCATGTTGCCAGGGCTGGAATGCAATGGCTATTCACAGGCAGGGTCATAGCACACAGTACAGCCTACAACTCTTGGGCTCAAGTGATCCTCCTGCCTCAGCCTCCAGAGTAACTGGGGCTACAGGTGCATGTGCCACCACTCCTGGCTTAATGGCTTTTTCTATAATAATGATGGCATTTTCAATGGTGTAACCCTTCTAGACGTTCATGATGTTCTATCAGGGTTCTCTTCGGTAGTATTGACAGTCCTTTCCATAGAGTAGGGCATGCAGTGAAGTTCTTTTTTTTTTTTTTTTTTTTGAGACGGAGTCTTGCTCTGTCACCCAGCCTGGAGTGCAGTGGCTCACTGCAAGCTCCGCCACCTGGGTTCACTCCATTCTTCTGCCTCAGCCTCCCGAGTAGCTGGGACTATAAGTCCCCCCACCACGCCCGGCTAATTTTTTTTTTGTGTTTTTAGTAGGGATGGGGTTTCACCATGTTAGCCAGGATGGTCTCAATTTCCTGACCTCGTGATCCACCCGCCTTGGCTTCCCAAAGTGTTGGGATTACAGGCGTGAGCCACCGCGCCCGGCTGGCATGCAGTAAAGTTCTTAAAGATCTTTGTGACCCCCTGATCTAGAGGTTGAATTAGAGACGTTGTTTTGGGGTAAGTAGACCACTTGACCCCTTTGGTCTTGAACTCATGGGGTTCTGGGTGGTCTGGGACATTGTTCAACATCAAAAGACAGTCCCTTAGTGGCAAGGTACATCCTGACTTCAGGAACAAAGCATTGATGGAACCAATACAGAAAAAGGGTTCTTGAATAGGCCTTCTTGCTGTACAGTCAAAAGACTGGCAGCTGATATCTATCTTTTCTCCTCAAGGCTTGAGGGTTAGCAGCTTTACAGATAAAGTCAGTCCTGATCATAAACCCAACTGCGTTTGCACAAAATAGTTGAGTTTCCCTTTCCCTTCCTGCCTTAAATCCTGGTGCTTGCTTCTGTTCCTTACTAATAAATATCCTTTGTGGCACTTTTTTTCCCCTAGAATACAGCACTTTTGTCTGCATTAAAAACCTGCTCAGACAGATATTCTTTCTCTTTAGTGATTTTCTCAATGGCACCTGGAAACTTGTCTGCTGCTTTTTGGTTGGGAGAAGCTGCTTCTCCTGTTCTCTTGACATTTTAAAAGCCAAACCTTTTTCTAAAATTCAAACCATCCTTTGCTGGCATTCAGTTCTTCAGCTTTATAGGTTCATCATCTTCTTTTGCTTTAAGTTGTCATATAGTGACTTTGCTTTTTCTGGAATCATATTAGAATCTATAGGAATGTCTTTCTTTTTCTCTCTTTTTTTTTTTTGAGACTGAGTCTTGCTCTGTCTCCCAGGCTGGGGTGCAGTGGTGCCATCTCGGCTCACTGCAACCTCCGCCTCCTGGGTTCAAGCAATTCTTCTGCCTCAGACTCCCCAGTAGCTAGGATTACAGGCGCCCGCCACCACGCCTGGCTAATTTTGTGTTTTTAGTAGAGACGTTGGCCAGGCTGGTCTGGAACTCCTGACATCAAGTGATCTGCCCGCTTCGGCCTTCCAAAGTGCTGGCATTACAGGAGTGAGCCACCACGCCCAGCCAGGAATGTCTTCTTTACATCAATCTTGCACCCACATGAAGGCTGCATTTTCAATACAAGATAAAAAGGCATTTCACAAGAAGTGCAAAGTCTTTGCACCTGATGGTGTATCCGCAGTGATGCAATGATGGCCTTACAAATTTCCCTCTCCTCTCCTCTCCTCTCCTCTTCTCCCTCTTCCTTTCCCCCTCCCCCTCCCCCTCTCTCTTCCTCTCTCCCTTTCCCTCCCCCTTTCCTCTCCCTCTCCTCTCCCTCTTTTTTCTTTTCTTTCTTTTTTTTTTCAGTGGTCCCTATTCTGGATTCATTTATTTTGAAATGGTGGACAACTGCAACTGTAGCTTATGCCAGATCTTAATCTCTGGCACATATCAAGCAATTCAACTTTTTCTTTTGTAATATCATGTGTTTTCTCTGTTTCTTGGGAGCACTTCCAGCATCACTAGTGATACTTCGTATGGGTCCCATGGTGTTATTTAAGGTTTACAGTGTTGCACTAGACATCATAAAAATATGTGAGAACTGTGAGAGATCACTTTTTATGACAAGATGCAGTTTACTAGAGACAAACTGCTTCTGCAGAGATGACTAGTGTCACAAGGCATTTTAAGCAGATACTTGTAACTTAAAGCTTACAACAACAGCAACAGGAGGTGGCTGTGAAATTATTATGTATTGTAGTGTGTGATACAGTCAGTTTTATGCAGTTATGATTTAATATTGCATCCTTATGTCTTTTTTTTTTACATTTCTCTTTACTGTGAATGGTGCTATTTATGGTCTGTAAGTGTTTGTGTGGGTAAGTTTTGATAAATTTTAACTTTTTATAACTTATGTATACTTTATTGTAGTAAATTATAAACTAGGCTAGTATCTACATATATTTTATGCATTCATGAAATACCTAACTTAGCTTAATTTTTTGATATTTCTAATTCATCTGTGAGTTTTTTCAAACTGTCACAAATCTCCAAATATTTTTCCAATATTTTTACTGAAAAAAATCCACATATAAGTAGACCCATGCAGTTCAAACTTGCATTGTTCAAGGGTCAGCTATAGTTCTTTCTTATGCTTGGTTATAATTATTTCAAACTATATATTTACCTTTTTCTCTATTCTCAGAGTTGGGTATCGGAAATTAAAAAAGAAGAAGATAAAATGCACTTTCATGAAACCGAGACATTTCCAGCAATGAAAGATAATTTGCCTCCAGTTCGTGGTTCAAACAGCTGTCTTCATGTTGGCAAGGTAGGCCTTTTTGATATCTTTGTGGGTGGTAGTGGGAGAGGACTGTTGCTGTTTATTAAGGGGCAATCTCAGTTGAATCGGAGCAGCCTATGTGTGATGTCCTCTAGGAGAGTTGGGGAGTTTGTTCAGCTGGCTGGGAACTATCACCTTCTTCACTAGGCTGTATCTCATTACTTGGAGATCAAAATGAAACAGTTTTTTCCTTTGAAGTCTTGCATCTTGGGCTTATTTACTGCCTTTAGTCTTTTTTTTTTTTTTTTTTTTAATACGCCCTGTCTCTTCTGTCCAATTTTGATGAGAGCAAAAGGTCTGATTCAGTGTGTGAAAATTTCAGGGAACAATTATATATATATATCTAGTAGGGCTACAGAGGATATATCATATTACATAATTTAATTATGGATTTAAAACAGTAAACAGATACTTTCAGTACTTATAAATGTCATTCCTCTATTTAGTGCATGTGTTCTTCCCCTTATTCCCATTTCTCTGTGTGGTCCCTATTTTGTCACATAGACCTCTCCTTTTTAATCCGTGGGCTCCATACAGAACGGGCCTGTTGAAGTTCCAGGCCCATTCTATTTAACTTTAGATTGAAACTGGGTTTCCTGGCATCCATCTGACCTTGTAATTTCTCAGATGACTCCTCAAGTCTTTTCGTTTCTAGGTTAACTCATTCTTGTGATTCTCATCTTTTCTTTGAATCAATTTTATTTTAAAAATATCCATGGCTCTTCATCACTCTGCTCTCTGATAATTTACCTTCCTGGATCTTTTTACTCCTCATTAGGAATTACGTACGTAACTGAGGTGTACAGTAATCTGGTGAGGATGCCACTGTCTGCAATCCATGAAATTGTATTTATTGAATAGTCAGTCGGGCACGGTGGCTCACGCCTGTAATCCCAGCACTTTGGGAGGCTGAGATGGATGGATTACTTGAGGCCAGGAGTTTAAGACCAGCCTGGCCAACATGGTGAAACCCCATCTCTACTAAAAATGCAAAAACATTAGCCAAGCGTGGTGGCATGTGCCTGTAATCCCAGCTTCCTGGGAGGCTGAGGCACGAGAATTGTTTGAACCCAGGAGATGGAGGTTGCAGCGAGCTGAGATCATCTCCTCTGTCTCAAAAAAAAAAAAAAAAAAAGAATAGTCCTTGTGCACTAAGACTGTGCCCTGAAAATATAACAATGAATAAGCATTGCTGAAGGAGCAATGGGGTGGATGGACTAGTGGTACAGTAGTTCTCAAAGTATGGTCTAGGAAGCCCTTAAAGTCCCAGAGATTCTTCCAGGGGATCCAGAAAGTCAGTGCTATTTTGAAAATAATACTAGTGCTTTGTCCTTGTCACTGTGTTGGCATTTGCCCTGAGGATAAAGCTGCTGTTGCTTTAACATGAAGCAAGGCAGGCACCACACTGTACATACAGTAAAAACAAATTCCAATATTACTTAAAAATACCTTTAATAAAATAATAGAATATTTACTTTGTTAGATCTTGAACTTCTAGGACATGTCCTTTTAGTATTTTGTGTGACAAAGTGAGAAGTATGCAGAAAGCACTTCCCTGCATAGTGAAATATGATGGTTATGATATGATGCATAGCCACGTTTTCCTGGAACACTGTTTCTACTTGAACTAATGGTTGACAAACTGTCATTATTCAGAATTGGGATTTCAGCAACAATTTTGTTGAAAGTGAATGAAGGAGGCCTGTCACTTTAAGGAAAACAACTCACAGTATTTGTTGCTAGTAAGCAAATCTGAGCTTTCAAGTGCAAATTAGGTCCAGGCAAGTGGGGCAGTGGCTCAGGCCTGTAATCCCAGCACTTTGGGAGGCCAAGGCGGGTGGATCACTTGAGCCCAGGAGTTCGAGGCCTGGGTAACAGAGTGAGACCCCATCTCTACAAAACTTTTTTTTTTCATTAGTGTGGTGCGGTGGCACATGCCTGTAGTTGTAGTTCTAGCTACTCAGGAGACTGAGGTAAGAGGATTGCTTGAGCCCTGGAGGTCAAGGCTGCAGTGAGCCATGATGACACCACTGTACTCCAGTCTGGGCAACAGAGCAAGACCCTGTCTCTAAAAACAAAGTGCAAATTAGGACTTTAGGTATTAAATATTTAGTATAATATAATAATATCTAATAATTTAGATATTATGTGTTTCTCAAATTTCTGCTTGTGACAGAAAATAGCCCTTAAGGGGGATACTTGTCAAAGGACAACATTATAACAAATTTCAAGATTTAATTGGCTTATATTAACAATTTGTGAATCAGGATGACATCTCCTCTAAAAATTTAGAAAATGTGCTCCAATGGCCATGGCAGAACAGCTGGTTTTTATAAGGTAGCTTGAACAGGGACAAGGAATACAAAAAGTAGACTATTTAACAACAGGTTATTTTCCTTATAAGGGTTAAAGCAGAAATTTGGTTATTATCTATGTCTTTTGATTTCTCTAGTCAGATAAGCAAGTTAATTTTGGGTTGGTGATATGGAACTTTAGCACCAGTGACTACATTTTAGTCTGTTGGGGCCTAGTGCAGGAGCTTAGTCCAAATCACTGACCTCCTATAAATTTTATTTAACATACCTGAAAGTCTTTTTTGATGAGCTCCATGCGGATATTAACAAATTGTGATTTATAAAATTGTATAATGAAATCTGTGAATATTTGGAAAATCTGTATAACTCCAATGACCGATAGTTTTGAGGAGTGTGAGCGTGTCATGATACTGAAAAATTTGAGCCGCCCCATGGATTATGACAGTAAATATGCAGTGTTATAAGAATACATAGAAGGCACATGTCCCAATCTTTCAGTCAGAGAGCATTGCCTTCTTAAAATATCCAAATATAATATTACACATTAGATTTTATCCCATATACTAAGTCCATGTCTTGAGACTTTTATTGCTCCCCGTTCATTTT
This sequence comes from Macaca nemestrina, assembly GCF_043159975.1. Taxonomy (NCBI): domain Eukaryota; kingdom Metazoa; phylum Chordata; class Mammalia; order Primates; family Cercopithecidae; genus Macaca; species Macaca nemestrina. The sequence goes on along the minus strand of NC_092132.1, from coordinate 45,251,781 downwards.
TTTATTTATTGAAATTTTTTTTCTTCTTTATTCAGTTATAATTGATAACACTTGCATATATTTATGGTGTGATAAAACAATGTGATGTTTTGATATATCTACACAGTTTGAAATGTCAAGCCAATTCATGTCCATTTCTTGATCCCTAAAGGGGGATATTTTTTGTCACAGGTGGTATTTGAGAGCCACGTATGAATATTAAATACCCCTGATTTCGCATCAATGCCTTTTGAAACTAAGTGATACAACTCGTATTAGTTTCCTAGGGCTGCTGTAACACCACAGGAAGTGGTTGGCATAAAACAACAGAAATGTTTTCTTCCACAGTTCTAGGGGTTAGAAGTACAAAATCAAGGTATTGGCAGGGCCTCCAAAACCTGTAAGGGAAGATCCTTCTTTGGCTCTTCCAGCTTTTGGAAGCCCTGGCCTTCCTTGCCTTGTAGCGGTACAACTCTAAGCTCTGTTTTCATTTTCACACCGCCAGCTTCCTTCTCTTGGAACTTCGTCTCCTCTTTTTATAGGGACACAGTCATACTGGATTAGGGCCCACCCTAATGACTTCATCTTCACTTGATTATATTGCAAAGACTCTATTTCCAAATAAGGTCTCATTCACAGGTACCAGGGTTAGGACTTCATCATACTGTTTTGGGAGACACAATTCAACCCATAACATCATCTTAGCATTGAGAACATTGTCTTGATGAGCAGGAAATCAAGTGTAAGCATCAAATGAGACTTTTTGAGCCTGTAAGGACTGCATAGTACTCATTTATGTGGTTTATATAGTTCCTAGTATTGCTATTAGCAAACCTGAGCCTAATGAGAATGAAGATATGTAACAGTTTAAAAACAAATCAGCACCTACTTTATTATTATAAATTCTACTATACTTCCCTTTCTTCAGACTATATAGATAAATATTTTAAAGTTAATAATTCCTTAGTACTTACCTAGCAAAAAATTGTACCCTGTCTCGGAGACTGATTATTGGTGAGCATTATGGCTATTGTTTGCCTTTCTCTCATTCTGTTCCGGTGCAGAACCTGCCCTCTGTCTTCGGCAGTGGGAATGTGGCTACTTTGGGCCACTGTTAGTGCTTGGTCAAGATGGGCCCATGACCCGAGCTAGCCAATCAGTTCTTCCTTGGAATTTCTCTAACTGAAGACAGAGAGAAAAGTCACTCTCCTTTTCCTCTGGTGGAGAGAGCTGTGAGGTTATAATTCCAGAATGCTTATGGCGATGTTTCCTGCCACATAAAGAAAGCAAGTACCCATCAGGGAAAGTGAAATCAGTAGGTAGAGAGGAGCAGAGACTGGGAGGGACATGGAGAGCTGGAGAAAGGGCATAGGAATCCCCTCATCCAGCAATACCCTGCCCTTCCATCAGTTTAGTTATATAAGCTGATAATTTCTTCTTTCTTAATGTAATTATTCCAAATCAGATTACTGTCATTGCAAACTTCTGACTAACATAGCAGTTATTCTTGTTTCTCCAATGCCTAGGTTTGAAAAGAATGAATCAGAATTTAGTACTTTTTTATTATAAGAAAATCAGTAATAATCATATTCACACATAAGTTTTAAAATTATACATATATATACTTAAAAACCTATAGATTGTCCCCAGAATAACTACAAATTTAAAATTCTTAATAACTTTAATGCTGAAGTTATAGTAACTTCCAGGGTACCTATTTTTCTTATCCATTCCATTTGTATATCTTTATTTTATTTTTTTGAGAAAGTCTCGCTTTGTCACCCAGGCTGGAGTATAGTGGCTCAATCTCTGCTCACTGCAACCTCCGCCTCCCAGGTTCAAGCAATTCTCATGCCTCAACCTCCAAGTACCTGGGATTGCAGGCATGTGCCACCATGCCCAGCTAATTTTTGTATTTTCAGTAGAGACAGCATTTCTCCATGTTGGCCAGACTGGTCTGGAACTTCTGGCCTCAAGTGATCTGTCCACCTCAACCTCCCAAAGTGCTGGGATTACAGGCGTGAGCCCCTGCATCTGGCCTCCATTTGTATATCTTAACCCAATACTTTACATTGCATTTACAGTAAAACCTGATAATCTTATATTAAATATACCTCATAAAATATGATTTTATTCTTTTAGGAAAAATGTTCTAAAAGACCAACTAAAAAGAAAACTCCAAGGGATTATGCAGAATGGGATAAGTATGTTTTACATGTCTTTATATAAAATGTATCACTAAAAAAGTTATCTACCACAAAATACTGCAGTAATTTCTTAAATAATTATTATAAACCTGAACATGTCAAGAATACCAAATTACTTTAATAGAGTACTGAGAATATCTGGCCTCAGCCCTTTTGATGTTTTTTCAGTACATAAAAAACTACTATATCCTTTTTTTTAATATAAAACCAACCAAAAAAAAACTAATGTAATTTTTATACCCATCCAAACTATAAAAGAACAAAAATGTAAAATTGAGATAAGTTAGTCACATTTTAATTTCAAAGTTCTGACCAGTTTAGATTTGATTAACGTTTAAGCTCTCACTAAATTGTGTGTTTTCTTAAGAAGGAACTCAGATGACTTGAACTATAAAGTTACTGCATATCTTTGAATATGGATCCAAAGGCATACTTGTACAAATATAAGAATATCAATAATACATTTGTTTTCTTGCCTGTATTGTATTTCGTTTGGTTTTTATTGTTCTTTCATTTAAGATTTGACGTGGAAAAGGAATGTTTGAAAATTGATGAAGATTACAAAGAAAAGACGGTAATAGACAAGTCACACTTGTCTAAAATTGAGACAAGAATAGATACAGCAGGTAATTGGAGAAAAAATAATAATTTAGTAGTCTGTAAAGTTTTTGAATTATAATAAAAACTGTCAATCTAGAAGACATTGTCTTTGAGTACTGCACAGATTACCATGAAAAGCTTATGGATTTTCTCCGACAGTTGACCATTCAACAAATTTGCTTCTCTCTTTTACCCACTTAATTTTTAAATGTAGTAAGACTTTAAAATATAAACTTATTTTTCTTACTGTAATTCGTTTGTAATTCCTTTTTTTCCAATCCTCTTTTCCCTCCAAATTCCTCAAATTGTTTTCTATTTGCTTCAAAACAAAAAGATGGGGCAGTTTATTTGTTTTTGTTTGTAGTCAACAGATGAATGGCACCTATAAAGTAAAACAAAATCAATCATTAAAAAAATTCTGAATCCTCAAAACTTGTGAATGATTTAAAAAGAAAACATCACTAAGCTTAAGGAACCTTTTATTTTCTTTTGTTTATTTTATGATCTTTCTGCTCTCTTCTGCTTCTGTTAAAATAAGCATTCTTAGATTTAAACTTTAAAAATTCTGTTAAATTATATGTTTACATATAGCAGATAACATTTATTTCTAGGTCTAACTGAGAAAGAAAAGGATTTTCTTGCCATTCGTGAAAAGGAGAAAGGAAATGAAGCTTTCAACTCAGGAGATTATGAAGAAGCAGTGATGTATTATACCAGGTGAGCAGACGTTTGTTGTGGTTTAAACTTGCCTTTTAAAAAATGATAATGTCTTAATTGTTGAAACATAAATAAGCGAAAGTCTATGTCAGAATCTCTCAATGTATTGTACTTGTGATTTATCATATATTCACTTATGTTTCTCCTATTTTTTCTTTTTTTTTTTTTTGAGACGGAGTCTCGCTCTGTCGCCCAGGCTGGAGTGCAGTGGCGCAATCTCGGCTCACTGCAAGCTCCGCCTCCCGGGTTCACGCCATTCTCCTGCCTCAGCCTCCCGAGTAGCTGGGACTACAGGCGCCCGCCCCTGCGCCCGGCTAATTTTTTCTATTTTTAGTAGAGACGGGGTTTCACCATGGTCTCGATCTCCTGACCTTGTGATCCGCCCACCTCGGCCTCCCAAAGTGCTGGGATTACAGGCGTGAGCCACCACGCCCGGCCGTTTCTCCTATTTTTTCAATACTTTTCTCAAACCTTTAAGCTCCCACTCCACTCCTACTTTTGACAGAGGACGTAACTTCCTATCTTGCAGAGAAAATAGAAGCCATCTGACAGGAATTCAACAGAAGGCCCATATGATATAGAAGTGAATAACTTAGGTTCTACTGTAGACTGCCTGGATTTAATTCCAGTATTTGTGGTGCTCCTTCCTACCACAGGGCCTTTGCACATGCTGGGTCCTACATCAAAAATGCTTTTCCCATGGCTGATCTGAGTACAGTGGTGTTTACAACTAATTGATCACAACCAGATACAGATTTCCTTGTCCCTTCTCCACTCCCACCGTTTCACTTGACTAGCCTTTGAAAGAGAAAAGAAAATTAAGAAGAAAAAAATGCTCTTCCCTCCTCCCATTATCTAGTTAATTCTGATTTATCCTTCAGATCTTAGTCTTCACCTTACTTCTTTGGAGAAGTCTTACTTGACCTTCCAAACTAGGTTAAATCTCCATCCCACCCCACCCACTTCACCTCCCAATTTATAGGCTCTTATAGCAGTCTTACCTCTCCTTTGTAGCACTTGTCAGAAGTATAATTTAAGCTTGTGTGATTTGATAATAACTAGAATGTAAGATTTGTAAGAGCAGAACCCAATTGTCAAGGATTTTTACATCATCGTATCCCCAAGGCCCAACAAAGTACCTGGTTCATAGTAGCTGTTCAATAAGTATGTATATGAACTTCTGAAGTTCTTAACAGCCTATGAAAAGTAGACTAAGTTTTTAAAATGTTGTTACAGATAAACTGTTCTTATAGAATCACCAATGCCACCTTAGCCCTAAACTCTGTACAATCTTTTTTCCACCTTTGGAAATAAGATAGATTTTTTTCAATGTTGTTGATGTCTCTAAAGAAGTTTTCTCAGACTGTTTAAATGAAGACATGAGGTAAAGAGGATATACGATGGATCATTCATTCAGTACAGCCTCCCCTGTTCAGGCAGGTGGATGTCAGTCTTGATAACTGTTCTTTCTTTTCTTGTAGATTTATACCACAGAGTCTCTTGTCTATTACAGGTTGCAAAACTCTTTTCTTCTTTTATGAGGAATCATGTAGTTGAAGAATTAAAGCAGCATAGTATAATGGTTAATGGTTAAGGGAATTCAGACTACCACTTTCTGACCTTGGGCAGATTCTTTTTTTTTTTTTTTTTTTTTTTGAGACAGGGTCTCACTCTGTTATCCAGGCAAGAGTTCAGTGGTATGATCATAGCTCACTGCAGCCTCAAACTCCTGGGCTCAAGGGATCCTCCCACCTCAGCCTCCGGAGAATAGCTGGGACTACAGGTGTGAGCCACCACACGTGGATAATTTTCTCTTGTATTTTTTTGTAGAGACAGGCTCTCACTATGTTGCCCAGGCTAGTCTGGAACCCCTAGCCTCAAGCCATGCTCCCACCTTGGTCTCCCAAAGTGCTGAGATTACAGGGGTGAGCCACCATGCCTGGCTCCAAAAAATGTGTTTGGTATTTGATATTTGATGTTAACTGACATCAATGGTTTTTTTTAAGGTGATCTATAGGTATTTATCTTTTTCTACCTTCATTTTAATTCTAGTAACTAAAGCTCAGATTCCAGATATATGAGTATTTAAATTCTCATAATGCCTCTAAAGCCTGAGTTAACCTTAAGGCTATTAACTGGATGTTTAAGCATCTGTTTAAATATTGATTTAGTATGCTTATAGAATTGTATTTTATTATTTTTGATAATATAGGCTATATTTGTTTGCAAAGGTTGCTGTAACAAAGTACCACAGACTGAGCGGCTTAAACGAGAGAAATTTCTTTTCTCACACTTCTGGAGGCTGGAAGTTTGAGATCAAGATGCTAGTAGGGTTGGTTTTTTTCAAGGCCTCTCTCCTTGGCTTCTAGGTGGCTGTCTTCTCCCGGTGACTTTACAGTCTGTCCATACATGTATGTCCGAATATCTTCTTATTATAAGGAAACCACTTTTATGGGATCAGGGCCCCCTCTCATGACTTCATTTCACCTTAATTGGCTTTTTAAAGACCCTATCTCCAAATACAGTCATGTTCTGAGATACTGTGGGGTTAGTGCTTCAACATATGAATGTTGGTGGATACAATTCAGCCATTCAACAATTATACACAGGTTATAATTGTTTTATGTGTAACTTAAGCTGAATTTCTCTACGTTCTTGTGTTTACCTTAGGCTTGCTTGTTGCCAGTAACGGTTTCTTTTCTAGGAGCATATCGGCGCTTCCCACTGTAGTTGCCTATAACAATCGAGCTCAAGCAGAAATCAAATTACAGAACTGGAATAGTGCTTTTCAGGATTGTGAAAAGGTCTTGGAGTTAGAACCTGGAAACATAAAGGGTAAAAAAATTATAGAATTCTTTTACATTTACAGCAGGACCCATTAATAAAGACCATTCATAGATACTTGCAATGTTTACATTAAAAATATTTCAGATAAACTCAAATTTCTGTATGTGAATCACCAACTTCACAAAGTTGCCTTTAAGTTTAACTTGTAAGTTAAGTCCCTGATTATTTGTAAGGAAGTAGCTAATAATCCCAGAGGATTTAATAAAATACATATATATTTTTAAGAAGTATCTCAGTAAGCAAAAAACCAACAACAAAAATAAAAGAGAAGTATCTCGGCCAGGCACAGTGGCTCACACCTATAATCCCAGAATTTTGGGAGGCCGAGGTGAAATGATTGCTTGAGTCTAGGAGTTTGAGACCAGCCTGGGCAACACAGCAGAACCCTGTGTCTCAAAAAAAAAAAAAAAAAAAAAAAAAACTCAAGCTTGCATTTGAACATTCTCTTTATCAAAAAAAAAAAATAATAATAAGTATAACTTAATGTAGATTTTCTGTTATTTATAAATATAATAAAATTATAAGCCCACACTGGACCTCTAGAACCTTCTCCCAGCTTCTTTGTGGATATTTTCACCTAGGTGGCTGTATATAATTTTGTTTGTTTGTTTGTTTGTTTGTTTGAGACAGAGTCTCATTCTGTCACCGAGCCTGGAGTGCAGTGGCATGATCTTGGCTCACTGCAACCTCTGCCTCCTGGGTTCAAGTGGTTCTCCTGCCTCAGCTTCCCAAGTAGCTGGGACTACAGGCATGCACCACCACGCCTGGCTAATTGTTGTATTTTTAGTAGAGAGATGGGGTTTCACCATGTTGGCCAGGCTGGTCTCGAACTCCTGACCTCAGGTGATCCACCTGCCTCAGCCTCCCAAAGTGCTGGGATTACAAGCGTGAGCTACCGCTCCTGGCCTGTTTTTGTTTTGTTTTGTTTTGTTTTGTTTTGTTTTTGAGATAGGGCCTCACTGTGTCACCCAGCCTGCTGTGCACTGGTGCCATCTTGGCTTACTGCAACCTCCGCTTCCCAGTCTCAAGCAATCCTCCCACCTCAGCCTCCCAAGTAGCTGGGACTACAAGCATGTGCTACCACACCCGGCTAATTTTTTTTGTATTTCTTAAAGATGGGGTTTCACTATGTCGCTCAGGCTGGTCTCAAACTCCTGAGCTCAAGTGATCTGCCCACCTCGACCTCCCAAAGTGCTGGGATTACAGGCATGAGCCACTAAGCCTGGCTTGCTATAAATAATTTAATTTTCACTTTAAATTAATAATTTGAATAACTTAATTATAAATTAAATTTGTCCAAAAATGACTCTTTCTGCCAGAAACCTGCACTCTATTTTGATTCCCTGTCCCTGTGACTGACCACCTTGTCATGGTTCAGACCTGAAGTATGCAAATCAGACTCTATTCTCCTTTTCTGTTATCAAGAAGGAGTCATTCCAAGAGGGAGTGACATACATTATAATTGACACATTATATTTCTTTAAATTTTTATGGATTCAAAATAAATATAAACACTTTTTCACATGGAATGTATCCCTTTTTGCCTATAAACATGGTGGAGGTGGCAGAAGCCATGGGAGTGCTAAGGGGAAGCCTGGTGCATCACCTGCCACTGTCATTGTCATGGATTGCCCTCCATTTACCAATAAAGTCCTGTTGGGCCTGTGTTTTATGCAAGCTGGTCTCTGTCACAGAGTATGACTGGGCTCCCAGCTTTAGGCAGCAGCCCACTGAAGGTTTTGCCAATCCCATACCACTGCTCTGTCAGGCCCTGTGCCAAGCACTTTACGTGTATTAACTCTGTTAATTTTAACAAGTCTCGGCCGAGTGCAGTGGCTCATGTCTGTAATCCCAGCACTTTGGGAGGCTGAGGTGTGCAGATCACCTGAGGTTAGGCATTCGAGACCAGCCTGGCCAACATGGCAAAACTCCATCTCTACTAAAAATTAAAAAAAAAAAAAAAAAAAAAAAAAAAAAAAAAGGAGGGGTGTAGTGGCTCATGCTTGTAATCGCAGCACTTTGGGAGGCTGAGGTGGGTGGATCACTTGAGGCCAGGAGTACAAGACCAGCCTGGCCAATGTGGCGAAACCCCATCTCTACTAAAAACACAAAAAATTAGCTGGGCATGGTGGTAGGCACCTGTAATCCCAGCAACTTGGAAGGCTGAGGCAGGAGAATCACTGGAACCCAGGAGGCAGAGGTTGCAGTGAGCCGAGATCATGCCACTAGCACTCCAGCCTGGGCGACAGAATGAGAATACGTCTCAAAAAAACCTATAATACATTTTTAAAAAAATTAGCTAGACGTGGTGGTGGGCACTTGTAGTCCCAGCTTCTTGGGAGGCTGAGGCAGGAGAATTGCTTGAACCTGGGAGGCAGAGATTGTAGTGAACTAAGATCATGCCACTGCACTTCAGCCTAGGCAACAGAGCAAGACTGTTTCAAAAATAAAGAAAGAAAGAAGGAAAGAAGATGTTAGCATTAGGTAAAGCTGAGTTAAGGGACACAGGAACTCTCTGTACTATCTCTGCAACTTTTCTGTAAATCTCCAATTATTCCAAGATAAAAAGTTTTAGAAAAGGACAATCATTATGTCATGAATATTTCTTCATGGAAATTCCCTTCAGGAATCTGCGTAGCAATAGCATAGCTAAATTATATTTAAAGTGCAGTGCTACAACTTTAATTAAATTTAAAACAAAATGATTTATCATTTAGATTTTCATAGCTCATTCTAAGACTAAAATTCAAATTGGTCAAATTTATAATTATGTTTTAAAATAGCATATTAAAATATGCCAGATAAAATTTCACACCTTTCGGCCAGGTAGGTGGCTCATGCCTGTAATCCCAGCACTTTGGGAGGCTGGCGCAGGTGGATCATGAGGTCAGGAGATTGAGACCATCCTGGCTAACATGGTGAAACCCCGTCTCTACTAAAAATACCAAAAAAAATTAGCTGGATGTGGTGGCATGAGCCTGTAGTCCCAGCTACTTGGGAGGCTGAGGCAGGAGAATCGCTTGAACCCCGGAGGCGGAGGCAGTGAGCCGAGATTGTGCCACTGCACTCCAGCATGGGCAACAGAGCAAGACTCTGTCTCAAAAAAAAAAAAAAAAAAAAAAAATTCCCACTTTTCAGAATTACCAAACTTGATTCTTTTTCAAAGTAATGACGTATTACACCAAGTTCTCCTTATATAATAGTTAATGATGAGTCTAGAGAGGCATTCATTGTCAGTATTAAATAATAATCAAATTATACATTGAAATGTACCAAAAAAATCAAATACGAATTATCAAAGTGCTTAATTTCTGGACCTAACTGACTTAATCATCAGGATTCTCTCAGTTCCCTGTGCTAAGTAACTCCTTCTAATCATTTTAAGGATTGCTATACAGATGTCACTAATGAGCCATATTCTGAGCTAGATGCTGGTCAGTAACACACTATTTTTTTTTGTTGTTTTGTTTTGGAGACAGAGTCTTGCTCTGTCACCCAGGCTGGAGTGCAGTAGCACAATCTTGCCTCACTGCAACCTCCACCTCCCAGGCTCAAACAATTCTCCTGCCTCAGTTTCCCAAGTAGCTGGGATTACAGATGTGTGCCCCCACACCCAGCTAAAATTTTTTTGTATCTTTAGTAGAGATGGGATTTTGCCGTGTTGGCCAGGCTGGTCTTGAACTCCTGGCCTCAAGTGATCCGCCCACCTCAGGCTCCCACATTGTTGGGATTACAGGCGTGAGCCACTGTGCCTAGCCAATATACTAAATTTTGATAAGGGATTCTATGTTTTCAAAAAGTGGCAAAATAATACTCACCATAATTATAAGAAGGAAAGGATTATTATCAGTGAAAATCATTCCGATATTGCAATACAATGTGTTGCCTGTGAAGGGTTGAGGTATGAAATCTCTTAGTCCTTGGAAACACTGGCAGGGCCTGGGGCTGCCAGAGGGCCAGAGGGTTGTTATAGAGGGGACAGTTGCCTGATGCAGCCTCTCTTATGTACCTCAGTGTCATCTCCTATGTGTGTATCAACATGAAAATGGGTGTAGTTGAGCTTTGGGTAATTACATCATAAAGTATTCTGTGCTGCTCATATTCTTCCACTTGCAAAATATGTTGCAACCATAATGCCAAATATTAAAAAACACACCTTTTATTCTGGTAAATTTTCAGCTCTTCTGCGTCGTGCTACTACATATAAACATCAAAACAAGCTCCAGGAAGCTATAGAAGATTTGAGTAAAGTACTGGATGTTGAGCCTGATAATGAGTTGGCCAAGGTAAGTGCAGAAAGTGATTTCTCACCTAATTCTGTAGTTGGCTGTTTCTGTATTTATTTTAAAGTGGTATCAATCTTGCCAAACAAATTATGTTGAAGATTAGGTCACAGCTTTAAAAGGTAGGTATGTTCTAGACACCCCAAAACGTTAACATCTATTTGAAGTGGAAGAAAGCAGAATCTTAACTTTTTTTTCAAAACTATAAACCTTCCTCTGAAAGACAAATATCAATTTTTCTTTTTCATATATGCTGGGTGTGGTAGCTCACACCTATAATCCCAGAACTTCAGGAGGCTGAGGTGAGAGGATTGCTTGATCCCACAGGTTTAAGACTAGACTGGGCAACCTAGTGAGACCTCGTCTCTATATTTTAAATAAACAAACAGCATATGTAGCATGATTTCATTTGTGTAAAACTATACATCTCTGTGGGTATATATGCATAGAAACATCTAGAAAGATGATTATCAAAATGTTAATAGTAGTATCTGAGTAGCAAGATTTTAGGTGTTTTTTTCTTTATTTTTTATACTTGTTACACTGGTTTTTTTGTTTATTTGTTTTGTTTTTGTTTTTTTACAGTGGACATGTATGATTACAATCAGACAAAGGCCACCCCAAAAAAAGCCGTGTCTTAGTTGTATTCTTTTTTCAACATCTTTATGTTTTTACCTGAAAGAATGGTTATATTTATTATTAAAGGAAAATATTTTGTTTAATATGGTGATTATGTTGCAGAAAACCTTGTCAGAGGTTGAAAGAGATCTGAAAAATTCTGAAGCTGTATCTAAGACTCAAACCAAAGGCAAAAGGATGGTTATTCAGGAAATAGAAAACTCTGAAGATGAAGAAGGAAAAGACAGCGGAAGAAAACATGAAGATGGCAGTGGAGATAAGAGTAAAATATCTTTTCTATTTAGGTTATGTAAAAAACTGCCTTTTTATATGATGAGCTGGCTCAGTTTTTCTATTTGTACAGAAATTCGTAATCTACCAAAGTTTTTCTAGCTTTGCCTTGTAAATTCACAAGCCAGCTTCGCTCATCTTTTTCTTAATACAGCTTGACAGAATCTCTCAAACCCATTTTCCTTCTTAACCTGTCACCTTTTTCTAGTGCTCAGTTTAATTCCTGGTCACCACCTTTAAATGTAAATGACTGTGTTCATATGACACAAACCATTTGCAAGTTAACCTTAAATATCTCTCTCTGATAATTGTTTTGTATGTATCTTCTTGACTGCAAACAAATGTGTTGGTTTCAAAACAGGTATGGGTAGCCCCATTTATATGCTCAAAAATATTTTAAATATGCAAAAGAAATAAGTATAATTTAACACTTGAAACAATATTTTAAGAGAATCTAGACTAGATAAAGCGTTATCTTCATAATATAAAACATCAAAAGTTATGTCAACTTTGAGGGGAAAGATTTGCCTCGTCACTTGACAAGGGACATAAAAACTTTTCCCTCCGTCAGCTGGGTGTGGTGGTTTACACCTGTAATCCCAGCATTTTGGGAGGCCGAGGCGGGTGCATCATGACGTCAGGAGTTCAAGACCAGCCTGGCCAACATGGTGAAACCCTGTCTCTACTCAAAATACAAAAATTATCTGGGTGTGGTGGCATGCACCTGTAATCCCAGCTACTCAGGAGGCTGAGGCAGGACAGTGGCTTAAACCAGGGAGGTGGAGGTTGTGGTGAGCCAAGATGGTGCCACTGTACTCCAGCCTGAGCAATAGAGTGAGACTCCATCTCAAGAAAAAAAAACAAAAAAAACTTTTCCCTCTTTCTTGAGAACACCTGAGCAACCGGCAGGGGCAGGGCAGTGGAGGGGGGAGATAGTATCAATTTTGAAAATCATTCACAAGTAAAAATCAACTTGTAAGTAATTTGACAGAATATTCTAATTTTGAGAGAGATACAAAATGTTCAGTTCAGTCCATTTGAAAAATAAAGAACAAGTTTTAATTTTTTTACATGACAAAAAATAATGTAATGTATACACTTCAGATTAAAATACAATCAGTTAAGATAGGATAAAGACAAAGGAACAGAAAGGGAGGGAGGGAGAAAGAGGAAGACAATCAGAGAGGTGAGAAGGAAGAGAGAACATAAAAAGGATTCAAAAGGGAGAAATTAAGGTAACCAGTTTTTCAAGGATTCAGGCTTGCCTTTTAGCCAGATTGTAAATACGATCTGGCAGCAAATCTTCTTAGGGTTTATATTTAGCTTTGCATGATTAACCATATGTCTTACAGTTAAAGGAAATAATTTTAAATCTTATCTGAAGTGAGATGAAGTATAAGCTATATTAATTCCTGTTATTTTAAAATTATTAAAAAATTTTATATATAGTAAAAATGGACCTTTTGAATATACAGTTCTAATACATGTATGGTTTCATGTAACCATCACCATAGTCAGGATACAGAACAATTCTACCATCCAAAAAGGCCTTCTTGCTGTCCTTTCAGTGAAACCCTTCCCTCACCCCAGCTCTTCTCTGTTCCTATAGCTTTACCTTTTCTAGAATGTCATATAAATGGAACTGGAAAGTATGTCACGTTTTTAGTCTAGCTTCCTTCACTTAGCATGTCACTGAGATTCATTCATGTAGCTGCATGTACCACTGGCTCATTCCTTTTTATTGCTGAGTAGCATTCCATTAATAGTTATACCAAAGTTTATACATTCATTTATTCAAGGACATTCGGGTTATTTCCAGTATTCGGTAATTATGAGTAAACACTGCTATAAACACTCATGTGCAGGTTTTTGTGTAAACATATGTTTTCATTTCCCCTGAGTAAATACCTAAGAGTGGGACTGCTGGTCCATACGGCAAGTATATGTTTAACTTTATTGGAAATTGCCTGACTCTTTTCCAGAGTGGCTATACCATTTTGCGTTGCCATTAGTAACATATGAGAGTTCTAGATGCTTCTCATCCTTGCCATCATTTGGTATTGGCATTTTTTCCCCTTTTTACCCATTCTATTAGGTGTACAGTGGTTTCTCATCAGTTTTAATTTGCATTTTCCTGATGAGAATCTTTGTATGTGTTCACTTACCATCTCTATATTGCTTTTAGTGAAGTGTCTCTTGAAATTATTCCACCACTTTTCAAAAATTGGGTTGTTGTTTTCTACTGTTAAGTCCCGAGAATTCTTTTTATAATCTTGATGAAAGGTCTTTCTTATGTATGAGATTTGAAAAATTTTTTTGTCTGTAGCTTTTTTCATTCTTTTAACAGTCTTTTACAGAGCAAAGGTTTTTTCATTTTGTAGAAGTACAATTTATCCAATGTTTTAAATGGACTGTGCTTTTGATGTTATATCTATGAACACTTTGCCTAAATCAAAGTCATGAAGATTTTCTTAGAAGTTTTTCTTTTTCAGAGATAGGGTCTTGCTCTGTTGTTCAGGCTGGAGTGCAGAGGTGTGATCATAGCTCACTGCAGCCTCAACCGCCAGGGCTCAAGTGATCCTGCCTCAGGCTCTCAAGCAGCTAGGACTATAGCTGAGTGCCATCATATCTGGCTAATTTTTAAAAATTATTTAGGCCAGGCGCAGTGGCTCACGCCTGCAATCCCAGCGCTCTAGGAGGCTGAGAGGGGTGGGTCCCCTGAAGTCAGAAGTTCAAGACTAGCCTGGCCAACATGGTGAAACCCCATCTCTACCAAAAATACAAAAGTTAGCCAGGCATGGTAGTGTGTGCCTGTAGTCCTAGCTACTTGGGAGGCAGAGGCAGGAGAATCGTTTGAACCCGGGAGGCGGAGGTTGCAGTGAGCCAAGATTGCACCACTGCACTCCAGCCTGGGTGATAGAGAGACTCTATCTCAAACAAAAACAAAAACAAAACAAAGCAAACAAATGAACAAAAATTATTTGTTGTAAAGACAAGGTCTTGCCATGTTGCCTAGGCTGGCCTCAACCTCCTGGGCTCAAGCGATCCTCCTACCTCAACCTCCCAAAGCACTGGGATTAGAGAAGTAAGCCACTGTACCTGGTCTGTTTTCTGAAACCATTTGTTGAAAGCTATCTTTGCTCCTTTGAATTGCCTATGCACCTTTGTAAAAGATTACATTTGTATAACCAGTTAGTAGAATCACTCCATTCTGTTCCATTGACCTATGTGTCTATCACTTCATCAATACCACACTGTCTTGATTAACACAGATTTGCAGTTAAGTCTAAAATCAGGTTGTGTGATTTTTTTTTTCAGCTTTATTTTTCTTTTTCAGAATTGTTTGGCTGTTCTAGTTCCTTTGCCTTCACACATCGTTTTCATTTTAATTTTTCTGAGACAGGGTTTTGCTCTGCTGCTCAGGCTAGAATGCAGTGATGAGATCACGGCTCACTGTAGCCTTGACCTCCTGGGCTCAGGCAATCCTCCTGCCTCAGTCTCCTGACTGAGACTGCATGTGTGTGCCACCACACCTGGCTAATTTTTAAAATTATTTGTAGAGATGAAGTCTCCCTGTGTTGCCCAGACTGTTCTCAAACTCCTGGGTTCAAGCCATCCTCCCGCCTTAGCCCCCCAAATTGCTGGGATTATAGGTGTAAGCCATCGTGCATGGCCACACATAGTTTTAAAATCAGTTTTTTTCTGTTATATTTTCCTTTTTTTCCCCTAGGATATAGATTCTGAATATTTTACTTTTTATGGTCTGCATTCCTCCCATTTCTCTTAATTCAATTATATTTATTTATCATATGAAATTACTTAACAATGACTTATATTTGGTGACTATTTTACCACAAGTCTTTGTGTGGGCCAGGCACTGTGGCTCATGCCTGTAATCCCAGCACTTTGGGAGGCCAAGGTGGGTGGATGGCTTGAGTGCAGGAGTTCAACATGGCAAAACCCTGTCTCTACAAAAAATACAAAAACTAGCTGGGTGTGTAGCACACTCCTGTAGTCCCAGCCACTCAGGAGGCTGAGGCAGAAGAATTGCTTGAGCCCAGAAGGTAGAGGTTGCAGTGACCTGAAATCACGCCACTGTAAAAAAAAAAAAAAAAAAAGTCTTGTATTTTTAGTCATTGTAAAATACAAGAGATTTTCCTCTATATATCATTATATAAAGATCTACGATAGAATATAATAATAGTATGGCAGATATAAAGGAGTAAAATTGGTCTTTCTCTATTTAAAAAAAGTCATCCAAAAAAATTAGCCAGGCATGGTGGTGCATGCTTGTAGTCCTAGCTACTTGGAGGCTGAGGCAAGAGGATTGCTTGAACCCAGGAGTTTGAGGCTGCAGTTAGCCATGATCATGCTACTGCACTTCCATATGGGTGACAGCAAGACTCCCATTCTCAGGGGGAAAAAGTCATGCTGGGAATTTGATTGAAATGGAACTGAATTTATAGATCACTTTGGAGGAGTAATGACATTGTGACTATATTGCATTTTCTAATCTATGAACATGGTATGTCTCTCCATTTATTTAGGTCCTCTTTGATTGCTTCCATTAGTGTTTTTTGTTTTGCAGCATACAGATACTACACAGGCTTTGACAGATTTATACTTCAGTATTTTAGCTTTCTGAAGTTATCGTAAATCATATTTTTAAAAATTTTATAAAATTGAAAATTCAGTTGTTCATTACTAGAATATAGAAATATAATTGATTATTTTCTAGGTTGATCTAGCACAATCTGGCTAATTCACTTATAAGTTCTAGGATCCTTTTTGTAGATTCTTTGGAATTTTCTTCATAGACAATTATGTTGTTTGCAAATAAGGTGAGTTTTATTTTTTCATTTCTTCTCTCTCTTGCTCTCTCTTGCTTTATTGCACTGAAGTGAACATATGTGTCTTGTTTTCAGTCTTAGAGGGCAAGCATTTAGTCTTACCAGTAAGTTTGATGATAAGTGTTGGGTTTTGATAGATGCCCTGTATCAACTTAATGAAGTGGCCTTCTGTTTCTAGATGGTTGGGAGTTTTTATCTTGAATTGATGTTGATTTTTTAAATGCTTTTTTTTTTTTTTGGCATCAGTTGATTTGGTCATATAGTTTTCTTCTGTTGTCTGTTAATATATTCGATATGAGATATATTGAACTATAGTTTTTATTCCTTTTTTCTTTACTTTTTCATTTTAAAAACCTGGTTTTGGTATCAGGACAATGCCAACCTCATAAGATGAGTTGGAATGTGCTTCCTCTACTTCTATTTGTGCAAGAGATTGCATAGAATTGATATATATATGTTTTAAATGTTTGGTAGAATTTGCCAGCGAAGCCATGCAGGACTGAAGTTTGTTTTGTGAAATATTCTGAATTAAGAATTTTATTTCTAAATGGATGCCGGTGGCTCATGCCTGAAATCCCACCACTTTGGGAGGCTGAGGCAGGAGCTTGAGGCCAGAAGTTTGAGACCAGCCTGGTCAACATAATGAGATCGCATCTCTTAAAAGAAAAAAAAAAGAAAAAAAGGAAGAAGGAAGGAAGGAAGGATGGAAGGAAGAACTTGACTTTTTTCATAGATATGCAACTATTCAGGTTATCTGTTTTTTCTTAGCTGAATCCTGGTAGTTTGGTAGTTTCAAGGAATTAGTCCATTTCATTCCAGTCGTTGAGTTTATCTACATAAGAGCTGTTCATAGTACTCCCTTGGTATTTTAATGTCTGGTAGGTCTGTAGTGATCTCCCCCTTTTTGATATTAGTAATTTGTATTTTATTCCTTTTTCAAACTGGCTAGAGGTTTAGCTATGTATATTGATGTTTTCAAGGTAACAGCTTTTGTTTCATGGATTTTTCTCTGCTTTAAAATTCTTTTTTTCAATTTCATTGATTTTTACTCTTTATTATATTCTTCCTTCTGCTTGTTTTTATGTTCATTTGCCTCTCTTTTTCTTTTTTTCGTTTTGAGATGGAGTCTCGCCATATCACCCAGGCTGGATTCGAGCTCCTGGGCCAAAGATTCTCCCACCTCAGGCTCCAGAGTAACTGGGACTATAGGCATGCCACCACACTCAGCTTGCTCCTCTTTTTATAAGATAGTTTCTCAAGACAGAAGCCTGGAATATTTATTTGAGAATTTCTCCTCCGACTATGAGCATTGGATGCTGTAAGTTTCTTTCTGATACAAAGAATATAATTTTTAAGCTAGGCACAGTGGCATGCACTCATAGTCCCAGGAAGCTCAGGAGGCTGAGGATTGCTTAAGGCCAGAAGTTCAATCCCAGCCTGGGCAACATAGCCAGACCCCATCTTTTTTTTTTTTTTTTAGAAAAATAATATAATATAAATTTTAAGACCAGTAAGTTCCCTTTTATCAGAAAAGTAAATTGAGATTAAGTAGAATAAATAGCCAGAAACTCAGACATAATCTTTTCATCCTAAAATGAAATGAAATCAATCGAACTAGTTTACATTCACCTCTAGTTACATTGAACTAGTTACATTCAGACAAGTTACATTGTTTGATACAGTGTGAAAAGAGGTGCTAGAGCCTTGGACACAAGAGAAGCAACCTGAGTCACTTTTAGGAAAATCATGTTAAAGCCCAGAGGAAAGTTATCAGGTTGGAATCTTTACATGTGGTTCTCCATCTCATCACATTCCAGGAAAGAATTCTCAGTCATTATGGGGTATGTTCCATGACCGTGGAAAAAGGCAGCAATTTGTGTTTTGTAACCTTGGCTGGTAATGCTGTCCCTTTATGAACTCCACTCAGGTTGGCCAGGCCCAGTTCATCCCGACTGGGGTATTACATAACTGATGGATTTAATTTAACAACTGACAATTACTGAGCACCTGCTCTGTGTCAGGTACTGAGATAAGACAATTGATAGGCTTTCTTTGCCTCTCCTTCTAAGGGCCAGTATTAACAAATTGCCTATTGGCCAGGATGATTACACCTGGGGATTTGAGTTCATGGACTTTTTCCTGGAAGCTCCCTATCTGTTTGCCTTCACTAGTAGAGATCATTTAGAAGGAAGAAGTGGCCATCACCATACAGCTGTAGCTGTCAGAGAGTTTGGTATTTATTCCATCTATCTCCTTACAGAGACGCAATCAGAGGAAAGTGAGCATCTACCCTCCCTTGCAGTGTTCTTGGTATTCCTACTTAAAAATGAAAGCTAAGAAAATTAAACAGTCACTCACAAACAGAAGAATAAAACATAGATCAGTATTTCTCTCGTCCTAGAACCGGCAGGATCAGGAGGGTGGAAGTTGGAGATTTCCAGGAGTTCAAACCATCAACAAAATCATAAAGAGAAAGGTGAATAATTTTGATTAGTGAAAATGAAAAACATGTATATGTTAGGTGCCGTAAAAAAACTAAAAGACAAATGACAAACTAGGAAAGATGGCAAAGGGTTGATAACCTTATAATATGAAAAGTTTCTACAAAATAAGAAAAAGATGACGTGCTAGTACAAAACTGGGCAAAGCATACAAACAGACAAATCACTAATGAAGAAATAGAAACGATCAATAAACTTTGTATTACTCATAAAAATGAAAATTAAATAGATTCTTTTTCTTTCCTATCAAATTGGCTGAGATAGAAAAAAAATAGTACCCTTTGTTGTCAAAAGTGAGGTAAAATAAGCATTAAAAATATTTTAATATAATTCATATATAGTAAAATCCATCCTTTTCAAATTCAGTGAATTTTAGTAATATTCACAAAGTTGTACAACTATCACCACGATCTAATTTCAGAACATTTTTATAAAGAAATTTCATACCTATTGGCAGTTACTGCCCATTTTACCCTTCCCAGGGCCCCTGGCAACCACTAGTCTACTTTTATTTGTATGGATTTGCTTATCCTGAGTATTTCATACCAATGGGATCATAGTATATAGCCTTTTGTATCTGTCTTTCACTTAACATAATGTTTTCAAGGTTCATGTGTGTTGCATCTTGCATTAGTACTTCATTCCTTTTTCTGTAGAAATAATATTCCATTGTGTAGATAATACCAGATTTTCTTTATTCACCAGTTGCTGGACCTTTGGGTCGTTTCCACTTTTTGGCTGTTATGAATAATGCTGTCGTGAACGCTCATGTACAGATTTTTGTTTGAACAGATGTTTTAGATTTTCTTGTGCATTATTTGGGAGTGGAATTGCTGGGTGATATACTGTGTTTAACTTTGAGGAAATGCAGACTATTTTCCAAAGTGGCTATCCCATTTTACATTCCCACCTGCAATAAGCGTTCCAATTTCTTTACATATTTGCCAGCACTTGTTATTGTCTGCCTTTTTGTTTAAAAGCCATCCTAATGGGTATGTAGTGGTAGCTCCTTATGGCTTTGATTTGCATTTTCCTAAGAACTAATTATGTTGACTGTCTCTTCAATCCCTATTGGCTATTTGTATATCCTCTTTGGAGAAATGTCTATTCAAGTTCTTTGCTTTTTTTTTTTGAGATGGAGTTTCGCTCTTGTTGCCCAGGCTGTAGTACAATGGCATGATCTCGGCTCACTGCAACCTCCGCCTCCCAGATTCAAGCAATTCTCCTGCTGCAGCCTCCCGAGTAGCTGGGATTACAGGCTCCCACCATCACGCCCGGCTAATTTTTTGCATTTTTAGTAGAGATGGAGTTTCACCATGTTGGCCAGGCTGGTCTCGAACCCCTGATCTCAGGTGATCTACCTGCCTTGACCTCCCAAAGTGCTGGGATTACAGACGTGAGCCACCGCGCCTGGCCTCTTTGCCCATTTTTAATTGGGTTATTTATCTTTTTATTGTTGAGTTGTAAGCATTTTTTATACATTCTAGATACTAGACCCTTATTAAATATGATTTGCAAATACTTTTCCCATTCTGTGGGCTATCTTTTAAGTTTTTTGATAATTTCCTTTGATGTACAAGTTTTTAATTTTTATATGAAGTCCAATTTATCTAATTTTTTTCAGAGCCCCCCTTAAGAAAGATTTTTTTCAGGTATTTTTTCTTTTGTTGCTTGTACTTTTGATATCATATATAAGAATCCATTGTCAAATCCAAGGTTTAAATATTTACTCCTGTGTTTTCCCCTTCCTTCCTTCCTTCCTTCCTTCCTTCCTTCCTTCCTTCCTTCCTTCCTTCCTTCCTTCCTTCCTTCCTTCCTTCCTTCCTTTTTTTAGAAAAGGTCTCTCTCTGTTGCCCAGACTGAAGTGCAGAGTGGCACAATCATAGCTCACTGCAGCCTCTAACTCCTGGGCTCAAGTGATCCTCCTACCTCATCCTGAGTAGCCTGGACTACAGACACATGGCACCATCCCTGCTTAATTTTTTCATTTTTATTTTTTGTAGAGACAGGGGTCTCATTATGTTGCTTAGGGTGGTCTTGAACCCCTGGGCTCAAGACATTCTCCCATCTCAGCCTCCAAAAGTGCTGGGATTACAGATATGTAATGGGGTGATTGACCTGGACTCTCAAAATGAAATCAGTCTACTCCACAGTGGAGGTAAGGAAGAGTATGCATGGAATGCAGGAGATCCATGAGGGCGTCTCTTAGTATTACTATGTCCTCTGATTAAGGTCAATGGGAAACTGCAACAACCCAATCCAGCCAGGACTACAAATGTCCCAGACCCTTCCGGAATGAAGGTTTGGGGCACTCCATCAGAAAAAAACCCAAGACCTGCTGAGGTGCTTACTGAAGGCAAAGGGAATACAGAATGGGTAGTAGAAGAAGGTAGTCAATACCAGCTATGCCCACGTGACCAGCTGCAGAAATGGGGACTGTAATTGTCATGAGTATTCTCTCCTTTTGTTAAAAACATGTTTGTGCAGGTATACATTTGTACTAAGAAAATGTCTTCATTTTATTTCCTTTTTCCTTTATCATGTGACATAAGATTGACTTCATATCAGCATTTAAGTATTATTCACTTTATGTTATAGTATTTGGGTTGGGGATTGGTGCATTTCTGGTTGTACAAAGGACAGTTGTATTATGTTAGGTATAATTATGACCTTATTATTGTCTTTATTTGAAGATTATGTATAATCTTGGGAAATGTATATGGGTTCAGGTTGACAAGGGGTGGTTGTTATGGTTAATACTGTCAACTTGATTGAATTGAAGGATACAAAGTATTGATCCTGGGTGTGTCTGAGGGTGTTGCCAAAAGAGATTAACATTTAAGTCAGTGGGCTGGGGAAGGCAGATCCACCCTTAATCTGGTGGGCACAATCTAATCAGCTGCCAGCGAATATAAAGCAGGCAGAAAAACATGAAAAGGAGAGACTGGCCTCCCAGCCTACATCTTTCTCCCGTGCTGGGTGCTTCCTGCCCTCGAACATCACATCACACTCTGAGTTCTTCTGTTTTGAGACTTGGTCTGGCTCTCCACGCTCCCCAAGCTTGCAGACAGCCTATTGTGGGACCTTGTGATTGTGTAAGTTAATACTGAATAAACTCCTCTTTACATATATATATCCTATTAATTCTGTCCCTCTAGAGAGAACCCTGACTAATATATCATTAAAGTGAGACCCTGTCTAAAAAAAAAGAGAGAGAAAAGAGAGCCCTTTGATTTTATTTTTTCAGGATCTTTTTGGCTATTCTGAATTCCTTTCAATTTTGTATGAATTTAAGAATTGTCTTTTCCATTTCTGCAAAAAGTTTTGATAGGATTGTGTTGCATCTGTAGATTGCTTTGAGTAGTATTGACATTTTAACCTTAATAACAATAAGTCTTCCTATCCATGATTACAGGATATATTTCCATTTATTCAAGTCATTTAAAAAATTTCTTAAAGTAATACTTTTATCTCCTTGGTTAAATTTATTCCTAGATATTTTATTCTTTTGGATGCTATTATAAATATAATTGTTTCCTTGATTTCCTTTTTGCTCTGTTGACTGCTAGTGTATAGAAACACTGATTTTGGCTTGTTGATCTTGTACCCTACAACTTATACCCTACAACTTAGCTGAATTTGTTTATTGCTCTAGGTTTTTTTTTTTTGGTGGGGGTGGTGAAGAGGGGTGGATTCTTTTTTTAAATATAAATAGGATCATATAATTATGAATAGAGATAGTTTTCTTTTCTTTTTTCTTTTTTTTTTTTTTTGAGGCGGAGTCTCGCTCTGTTGCCCAGGCCGGAGTGCAGTGGCCAGATCTCAGCTCACTGCAAGCTCCGCCTCCCGGATTTACACCATTCTCCTGCCTCAGCCTCCTGAGTAGCTGGGACTACAGGCGCCCGCCACCTCGCCCGGCTAATTTTTTGTATTTTTTAGTAGAGACAGGGTTTCACTGTGTTAGCCAGGATGGTCTCGATCTCCTGACCTCATGATCCGCCCGTCTCGGCCTCCCAAAGTGCTGGGATTACAGGCTTGAGCCACCGCGCCCGGCCGATAGTTTTATTTTCTTTCCAATTTGGATGCCTTTTATTTCATTTTAGTGCCTAATTGATCAGTCTACAACTTTTAGTGCAGTGTTGAATAGCCGTGGTGAAAATGGGCATCCTTGTCTTGTTGATGATGTTTAGGGGAAAGCTTTCATTACTTTTATCTTTGAATGTGATGTTGGCTCTGGGTTTTTCATAAATATGCCTTATTATGTTGAGGAATTTCACTTCTATTCCTAGTTTTCTGAGTTTTTATTTTTTTTTTTTAATCATGAAAGCATGTTGGATTTTGTCATGCCTTTTCAGCATCAATTGTGGGATCATGTATGCAATTCTTTACTTTTTCTGTTAATGAGGTGTGTTGGCATTGATTGATTTTCTAATGCTGAACTATCTTTGTATTCCTGGGATAAATCCCACTTGGCCATGGGGTATAATCCATTCAGTATGCTGTTGAATCTGTTTGCTAGTATTTTGCTGAGGATTTTTGGTTTATCAACCGCTCACACTACCCTACTTGAGGCTACACTGTTGGCCATTCATTCCTTTGATAGTTGTTATTGTTGACTCCTTTCTTCCCAAACTATTCTTGGTGTTTCTGAGGCAGTATGCGCTCCTGTTTTTTTTTCTTTCATTTCTAGGCATTTCTGTGCCTACACTGTAGATTTTTCCTCTGTTCATCCTTTTAAGTGTTAGTATATCTCAGGGATCCTTGTGAGCCTTTGAGTGATCCCATCTACATCCAAACTTTTATTTTTATTTTTTGTAGAGATGGAGTCTTGCTATGTTGCCCAGGTTTGCTTCAAACTAGTGGCCTCAAGCAGTCCTCCTGCCTCAGCCTGCCAGAATGCTGGGATTACAGGAGTAAGCCACCTTGCCAGTTCCACACCCAAACTTTTTTTTTTTTTGAGATGGAGTTTTGCCTTGTCGCCCAGGGTGGAGTGCAATGGTGTAATCTTGGCTCACTGCAACCTCCACATCCTGGGTCCAAATGATTCTCCTGCCTCAGCCTCTTGAGTAGCTGGGATTACAGGCATCCAATACCATGCCCAGCTAATTTTTGTATTTTTAGTAGAAACAGGGTTTCACCATGTTGGCCAGGGTGGTCTCGAACTGCTGACCTCATGATCTGCTTGCCTCAGCTTCCTAAAGTGCTGGGATTACAGGCATGAGCCACCGTGCCCGGCCCCAAACTTTTATATATTAGTAACTCCCAAGTCACTGTCTCTGGATAAGGCCACTTCTCTGATCTACATGTGGAGCCACCCCCTGAACAGCTCCACTACATTGTCCCATGGGTATCCCAACACCCAACAGAACTCACAAGTCTTTCATATTTGGGCCTCTCTTTACCTGTCCAGAGACTATCAGAGTTGTTTAGGGCCATTTCAGTCTTAAGGAAAGAATGCTTTGCATTCAGTTCAAATCTGGGTTATGGCTGGGCACAGTGGCTTATGCCTGCAATCCCAGCACTTTGGGAGGCCAAGGAGAGAGGATTGTTTGAGACCAGGACTTTGAGACCATCCTGGACAACACAGCAAGACCTCATCTGTATAAAAAATTTTAAAAATTAGCCAGGCATCGTGGCTGGCTCTCGCCTGTCGTCCCAGCTACTCTGGAAGCTAAGGGGAGGATTGCCTGCCACAGAGGTCGAGGCCGCAGTGAGCTATGATGGCCCCATTGCACTCCACCCTGGGCAGCAGAGCAAGACCCTGTGTCAAAATAAATACATAAAAATAATAAAAATAAAAACAAATCCGAGTTATGCTGGCTTCTAGCTCTGTGTACTAAAGCGCATTCCTTGGCTTCTTCCTTGTTTCTCTGTTGCCTCATTTGTAAAGTGGGAATGATAATACTTGGTATTAGGATGAATGTGACCCATATTAGTTCTAAATGAACTGCCGTGATAGTATTGGTCAGACCTGAGGGGATACTGTACAAAGGGGTGAAAGTAATACCAAGCTGACCATTGTTTCTGCCAACCCTGACTTTTGTGCTTTCACCCAGTTTCTGGTGGAGAACCTGACTGACAGAAACCACATGAAAACTGGAGCCTTACTCTAATAACCCTGCTGGGTTTAATCTGCAGATTTATCTTTATAGCAAAATATTTTTTATTGTTTTAATTAAGATCCCTTTGGCTGGTGATCCAAATTGAATGTTATTCTGCTATATAGGAAACAGTATTTATTAATGTGTTTTTATACTTGATGCTTGTCTTAAGGTGATCACCTACTGATTTTCACTTAAATAATTGTGCTTTTCTGTTCCTTCTGTCTCTATGCTTAAAATCTTGGCTTTACCATTCATGAAAGAGAATGGAAAATATATCCATTAAGAATCAGATAAGAATTAGTTAGAGAAAGCTTGGAAATCTCCATATTTAAGTACGTTTTAACAGTGTTTTGAAATGATTAATTGCTTTGTTTTAAATATTGATAAGACACCATAAATTAAATATTTATACATCCTTTTCATATTTAAAAATAGATTCAACAACTATTAAAGCTATTAATACCCGAACTCCTAATCAAAATCAAATAAATTTTTAGTTTGAATAAGGCAATGGGATGGAAAATTTACTGTTTTTAAGGCTCCCTTTAAGCTTAAAAACTAGGTGCCTAATTTGTGAGTTTTTTTGCTAAATTCACTTTTAAAATGACTTAAAAATCACTTACGCTTTATTTTTCTTTCAAATCTTTTTCTCCTAATATTTTAAAATAAGGAAAGGTGCCTCCGTGTTGGATACTATAATTGTATTCAAGTTTTTGCAACTCCATTCAAAAAAGTACGTATTTTGTAAGCTCTAACTGGACAGGTGGGCTTGATGAAGGGAATGGCTCTGAGGTGCCGGTTTTCAGCCACAGGCCCTTCAGCGCTTAAACAGTTACAGGCAGGGTAGGTTTCTGGCCGGAGCTCGGGAGCCGAGTCCTCAGGAAGCCGCAGAGGCCCCGAGGGCGCGGACTGGGCCGACGGGCGGCAGAGGTCGTCCAACACCAGCTCCGCCCGCAGGGGCGGAGCCCGACCCGGCTTCCCCAGAGCCCGCCCTCCGCGCCGGGCGCCCCCGCGGCCTCCCCGGCAGCTTTCCCAGTGATGCAAACCCTCACTTCCCGCATCCACTTCCCCACAGAGCCCGCGGAGCCGGCGGGAGCCGCGCGCGCCGCCCAGCCGTGTGCCATGGGCAACATCCAGAAGAAGCTGACTGGCAAAGCCGAGGGTGGCAAGCGGCCGGCAAGGGGCGCGCCGCGGCGGGGCCAGACCCCGGAGGCGGGCGCGGACAAGCGGAGCCCGCGGCGGGCCTCTGCGGCGGCGGCGGCGGGCGGCGGCGCCACCGGGCATCCGGGCGGCGGACCGGGCGCGGAGACCCCCGCCGCCCCACTTAGCCCCGCCGGCCTGAAGAGCCAGGGCAACGAGCTGTTCCGAAGCGGGCAGTTCGCCGAGGCGGCCAGCAAGTACTCGGCGGCAATCGCGCTTCTGGAGCCGGCAGGTAGGTGCGCCGCGCCCCGCCGCTTCCCGGGCCCCTTGCTCTGCGGTTCACCCGACCCCCAGGGGCCCCGTGGGAGAGGCGCCGCCGCCTCCTGAATGACAGGCGCCGGCATCGCTGCATTCCTCCCAGGTGACTAAGAGCGCCGTGCCACCTGACCTCAGTGAGCAGCACCTTGGAATGCGGGCATGTTCCCGGCCAGGCACATTTGCCTCCGTCCCCGCCGGGCTTTCCCTTGGTGGCTATTGCGGGTAGCAGCTCCGCCGAGTTCTGCATGATCAGTCTGTAGGACTGCAGTGCCACCCCACCGGAGACCTCGGCTGTCTTGTAATTCTGGTGAACTGTGATCTTGCTAATGGATTTTAACTGTATTTAATTAAATGTGATTTTTAGGAAGTGAAATTGCAGATGATCTAAGTATCTTATATTCAAATAGAGCAGCATGTTACCTAAAAGGAGGAAACTGCAGTGGCTGCATTCAAGATTGTAACAGGTAAACTGCACGTTTTCAGGTTTGTCAAGAGATTGTTATAATTTCATTGTGGTGAATGCAATATCCAAGATCCTAAATTTTCTGCCTAAGGATCTAATTTCTTAAGAGCTTTATGGTATGTTAATTGATTGATGCATAAAAATCAGAAATTATCTCATGTATATGAAGAGAGTCATAGAAGACTGTGCAAACTTTTTTCATTTCCACTGCTACTGCCTAATTCGTGCTCTTTTCATATCACTCCTAGACTACTGGAGAAGCCTGATAACTAATTCCAATCCACTGCGGCATCAGAATAACTCTCCTGAAACATTATTTTGTTCAGATTGTTTCCAACAGGCCTTTAATGGCTCAGTATTGGCTTCGAAATAACTGTAAACTTCTCTGTCACCACACTGCCTCCAAGCAAGTTTCTGCTTCCATTTGGTCTACTGGACCACTTGCTTACTCTCGCCCACCCTGTTCTCTGAGCCCTTGCCCAGGTTGCCCCTAATGGTGGTAATGCCCTTTGCATATCTTAGCTTCTGAAGTTCTTGCTCAGCTACCCCTTCTCTCTACCTTCTTGGGTGCCCCAGACTTCCTGGTCATCTGCAGGCCTATAACACCTACACTGACACTTGGTCACACCTCTAAGTCCTGTTATCCACTGAAGGGGGTTTAAACACATTGAGGTTAGGAACCATGTCTTTTCTTTTTTTAATAGACAACTAATCACTGTACATATTTATGGGGTACCGAGTGATGCTTCAATATATATGATGTGGCCAGGCGCGGTGGCTCATGCCTATAATCCCAGCATTTTGGAAGGCCGAGGTGGGCAGATTGCTTCAGGTCAGTTTGAGACCGTCCTAGCCAACATGATGAAGCCTGGTCTCTACTAAAAATACAAAAATTAGCTGGGTGTGGTGGCACACCCTTGTAGTCCCAGCTATTCGGGAGGCTGAAGCAGGAGAATCGCTTGAACCTGGGAGGCAGACGTTGTTGCAGTGAGCCGAGATCCCACGACTGCACTCCAGCCTGGGCAACAGACAAGAGACTCTACTGTAAACTTTACATATATACACACACACATATTTATATATACACATATGTATATATATGTATATATGTATATACACATACATGTGTATATATGTATATTTATGTATATATGTATATATGTGTGTGTATATATATGAAGAGAGTTATAGAAGATTGTGCAAACTTTTTTCATTTCTCATTTCCACTGCTACCGCCCTAATTCGTGCTCTTTTCATATCACTCCTAGACTACTGGAGAAGCCTGATAACTTCTCCATATATATATGAAGTTATCCATATATATCCATATATATGAAGTATATGTATATGTGTATATATGTATACATGTATATATACACATATATACATATACATATATATGAAACTATGTATCGTTGTTAACTATAGTCATCCTACAGTGCTATAGAATACTAGAACTTGTGCCTCCTATCTAGCTGTAATTTTGTATCCTTTAACAAATCTCTGCCTGTCCCCCACTTCCCCCTACCCTTCCCAGCCTCTGGTAGCCTCTGAGGAACCATGTCTTACACAGCTTTGTACCCCTCGAAGCATATTAGTCACCCATGGTACTCAATAAGTTACCTGCCTGGATGGTAAATATCTACATAATAAAACATTGTTTTCCACCATTAAGTAATAAGAAGCCCAAAAGAAGAAGTCATGTCCTAGTTTGACTAACACAGCTCTGGCTTACCCATGTTGTCTCATATAATACTCTCAGAACCTCTAGTTTGAACAGTAGATTATGTGGACACTGTTTACAAGGTCAGTAATTTAGTATTGTTTTCATTGACTGTATCAGTTTATTGATACGGGTAAAGCTTGCTAGTATCTGTGCCTAAGTTTAAAAAGAAGGCCTGGAGGCACTTGGATTTTTTTGCCAGTTTTACATATCTAAATTTGAAGTGAATAATACTTATATTCTCTTTGACCTGACATCAGACCGCATCCTCAGTTGTGTTGGCTCATACTCGCTAATTATCACATTTTTCAGGATTTTGTGAGCTGGTTGATGTCAAGTTGATATTTTGAAATCTGCCATGGTGGGATACCATTTAATACTATGAAATGAGCAAATGCCACAAATCTGGGCTTCCCACCCCTCCTTTTTTCTTTACCCAGAGAGCCAGTTGTTAAGGGCTTTTACTAGTGCTCTTAACAGAACAGACCATGTGAATTTGTTGGATACCAAGCCCGTGGTGATTTGCAGCCAACATCCTTTCAGCTCAAGTGTCTGTTTCTAATACATAACCCTTCAGACTTGTTTTAGGCCTTTCCACAGTGAGGGAGGTCAGGACATTTTAGTTAAAACTTGAGACCCCTAACATTAGAGCTGCTGCAGAAGAGTGGATTTGTGTTGTCCTTACCTGAGATCCTCTAAAGCGATGAACATTTACTGGCTAAAATTGGCTGCGTTTCAGTGTAGACACAGGAGGAAGTCAAGGATGGGACTCCAGCCATAGTGTCCAGGGAAGCTAGAGTGGGGGCTTGTCCTAGGGGAGGGCAGGAGATGGCTTGCCTGAGAGGGAAGTGGACGTCGGTTTAGGTAGGTTGTGCTAACTAACTTAAGAGCTGTTTTCTAGGCAAGGAACCTGGCCTTGCTGTTGGTGCTGACCTCTGTAGAGACCGATCTACTCAGATGTTTTCTTTGATAGCTGGCCTACCAATTCCAGTGTAAGAGAAATGGAGATGAGGCCCAGCAGGGAGTGATTTTACACTAAAGCAGTGATTCTCAATCTTGTTTAAGGCTAGAGAAGCCACTCTGCTTTTGTGAACATCTTTTTAGCTCAAGTGATTATATTCAAATAGATTGCATACATGTTAAAGGGAGTTTTTGTGTTTTTTTGTTTTGTTTTGTTTTTTTAGTTTTTCAGTTAATTATCTTTTGCTCTTTGGAGAGTTCCATGAGGTTTTTTTTTTTGTTTTTTGTTTTTTGTTTTTTTTTGAGACTGAGTCTTGCTCTGTCCCCCAGGCTGTAGTGCAGTGGCGTGAACCTCGGCTCATTGCAACCTCTGCCTCCCGGGTTCAAGTGATTCTCCTTCCTCAGCCTCCCGAGTAGCTGGGATTACAGGCACTTGCCACCACGCCTGGCTAATTTTTCATATTTTTTGTAGAGAAGGGGTTTCACCATGCTGCAGGCCAGGCTGGTCTTGAACTCCTGACCTCAAGTGATCCACCTGGCTTGGCCTCCCAAAGTGCTGGGATTACAGGGATGAGCCACTGCTCCTGGCCCAAAACTTCTTATTACCAGATAAGTGGTATCAGGAGTCAAACACTGAGAAAGAAAAAACTTCACTTTTCTTATCTATCAGAACGTTTTTGGTTTATCTAAACCACACCAAAAGTCTTTTGGTGACTTTCCATTGAGGACATTTCAACAGGCTAAATACAAATGAATGTTGCCTAGTAATTCTCTGCTTTTTCTTTTTTCTTTTCTTTCTTTCTCTTTTTCTTTCTTCTTTTTTTTTTTTTTTTTTTTTGAGACAGAGTCTCTATCACCCAGGTTGGAGTGCGATGGCATGATCTTGGCTCACTGCAGCCTCTGAACCTCCTGGGTTCAAGTGGTTCTTGTACCTCAGCCTCCCAAGTAGCTGGGATTACAGGTGTGCACCACCTCACCCAGCTAATTTTTGTACTTTTTTTCTTTTTTTAGTAGAAACAGGTCTTGGCCAGGCTGGTCTTGAACTCCTGGCCTCAAGTGGTCTACCAGCCTCAGCCTCCCAAAGTTCTGGGATTACATACAGGCTTGAGCCACCATGCCTGGCCAGTTCTCTGCTTTTTCTTATCTTTGCTACTCTAACAGTCTTGAAATTAGAAGATTCTTTAGGGTCTTAACTGTGTTACCTTGAATAGATAGCCTCTTTTGTGAGCTCTGCTTCAAAAGTTCTCTGTGCTTACTTTTATGTATGGGTGGTTTTTTTCCTTAATGGAATTTCCATTAATAAGTTCATATTCATTTGCAGGATTGCGGTTACAGAAAAAAATCTTGCATTTACTGGGCAGAAAGTGCTAAAAATTAAATACATCATCTCATCAATTTTAGATCCCAAGCTTGGCTTAAGGCCATCTTGAATAGATAAATGGCACCTTGGTCATTGGAAGTCTTCTGTGAAGTGAAGGTAGTCACATGGTTGTGACTCTGCTCATAGAGTTAATATTACCTAAACAATAAACTGAACTAAATTTAAGGCAGTGGTACAGGTGACAGATCCTAATACTCACGGATCTATTGTCTAGTGTTGAAATATGTTTACTTGATTTTAATTTTATATTTTAAATAACATTTACTGTTTAAAAAAAACCAGTTACCTATTATAGAAAACTTAAGAAAAAACTAGCACAGCACAAAGATGATCATTAAAATCAATCACAATCCTAACACCTAGGCAGAGTGAAATTGGTTATTTTTTCAGAGAAGTGAAGCAGATTAAGTTTAACAGCATTTCTAGAATAACTTCAATGATACGCTAGAAGGGCTCCCACAAGTGCAGCTGAGTATCTGTATGATGTGGGGAGTGGTCTGAGTGGCAGATGACTCAGAGTTCCTTCATTTGCAGTGGTTCTGTGTGTACTGCGTTAGGCAGAGTGTAGGCTCTTGAGGGCTCACAGAGAAGTTTGCCAAGTGCCTCTCATGACCCAGGTGTTGATCTAGGACTAGGAATATAGCGGTGCTCAGGACAGGCAATGCCCTTGCGTTCACGAAGCTCACCTTAGAAAGAACTGACCTGTGGGCACATCACTCCTCATGTTTCTGTTTCTTCACCCACATAATGAACATATTAATATTTATCTGACAGGTTTGTTGTGAGATTAGATGGGGAAGTCTACAGTGATTAGCACATAGCAGATACTCTGTCAATGTTTCCTCATTGCTGAATCATTATAGACAGGAATACACAGCAGATTTCTAAGACTGTTGGAAAAAAAACAAGTTAAAGAAAGCAGCCCTTGCTCATGCTTTCCTGGAAAGTTAACTACTTGATATGTTAACTGCTTATAGCATGAGCTGAAAGAATAAATCCACAATCTTCAATGTGGACAGTCTGGTGCAGATGCTAGTTAGTAGGTTATATAGAAAGGAGGCTCTTCATAGGATCTCTGCATGGAGGACTTCTTTGCAGCTTCTGTTGATTTTGTTAAAGCCAAGAGTAGTATAGTTTTCATTCATAAATACAGATGGTCCTTAACTTACAGTGGTTCAATTTACAATTTTTTTTTTTTTTTTTAAGACGGAGTCTCGCTCTGTCGCCCGGGCTAGAGTGCAGTGGCCGGACCTCAGCTCACTGCAAGCTCCGCCTCCCGGGTTCCCGCCATTCTCCTGCCTCAGCCTCCCGAGTAGCTGGGACCACAGGCGCCCGCCAGCTCGCCCGGCTAGTTTTTTGTATTTTTAGTAGAGACGGGGTTTCACCGTATTAGCCAGGATGGTCTCGATCTCCTGACCTCGTGATCCGCCCGTCTCGGCCTCCCAAAGTGCTGGGATTACAGGCTTGAGCCACCGCGCCCGGCCGAATTTACAATTTTTTAACTTTACCATGGTGTGAAAGGGATACACAACCACAAGGTTTCAGTCTTTAAGCATTGGTGATTCTTTAACCAAAGACTCTGTGCTGCCTTTTGACTTAACATATTTTCAGTTTACCATGGGATTATTGGGACATAACCATATTGTAAATCGAGGATTATATGTACAGTTTTTTTATTGTTCTACTTCAGAATATAATGAAGTATATTAAGTGCTGAAGTAGCTTTAAACACTTCAAACAAAACCAAAAAACACAACCATGAGATACATCTTTAGTGATATTGGAAACACTTCATAAGAATAAAACATGCAAGATGAAAATTCATGACTTAGAAGAAATCATTGTATGTTTAGTTCCTTGATTCCCTTCTGGTCTGTTTTTGAAGCCCTTTTGCAGCAAGTGAATCATAATAAACTAATAAGTTTTAGAGTGCCGATTTTCAAAATGTGATGCAACTTTTATGGTTCTGTACTTTATTATTAAATACATAGATGCAAATAAGAATTTTCTTTTTAATCTGTCAACGACAAGAATCTGTTGAAACCCTGCTCTGTGCCTTGTGCCATGCTGCTCTGTTAGGGGACTGGGGATGCCAGGGCATGCTGCCAGGGAGCTCTCGCCTCAGTGGGAGAGAGTAAATGCAGAGTGCTTTGCTATTGGTTTAAAAGAAAGGAACACAAATGTGATTGCTCTCTTACTCTGGATTTGCCTTTCTGGCATGTTGCCTGGTTCCCAAGACGAAGTCTCGGATGTGTACATATTTGAGAGTTTAGTACGCAGTATCTACTCACTGAAGTATATACGAAAGACCATTTTTCAAAACAAATGGTATATAATATTTTTGTCTTCTTTAGGGCTCTGGAACTTCATCCATTCTCAATGAAACCTCTTCTGCGGCGGGCAATGGCCTATGAAACCCTAGAGCAGTATGGGAAAGCTTATGTGGATTATAAAACAGTGTTGCAGATAGACTGCGGTCTCCAGCTTGCAAATGACAGTGTTAACAGGTAATTAATCTGAGGCAGCTACCTAAAATCTAGTTGTTTTGTACTGTTTTTCCCTTCCCCTCCTTCAAGAACATGTCAAAGTATAGCTGTGTTCTCAGTTACTTTTATCGCCTCAATGATTGCCGCCTTTTACTCCATTACATCAAATGGTTCTCTTCCTTAATTTCTGACTCTCTCTTAATACACTCTGAGTTGTTCTATAATGCCTTTGTATTTGTTTTCTGATCTATTTATTACTGCTCAATCTATATATATATTTTTTGATCTTAGTAACACAGGATATAACTCATATGTGCTGCTTAAATATAGGTGGTGATAAGAAGGTATTTACATTGCTATCATAAAATCAGTACTAGTAGCTGGGTACGGTGGCTGATGCCTGTAATCCTAGCACTTTGGGAGGCCAAGGCAGGCAGATCACTTGAGGTCAGGAGTTTGAGACCAGCCTGGCCAACATGGCGAAACCTCATCTCAACTACAAATACAAAAATTAGCTGGGTGTGGTGGCAGGCGCCTGTAATCCCAGCTACTCAGGAGGTAGGAGAATTGCTTGAACCCAGGCTGTGGAGACTGCAGTAAGCTGAGATCACACCACTGCACTCCAGCCTGGACAACAGAGCAAGATTCCATCTCAAAAAAAAAATTAAAATTAAATAAGTAAATCAATCAGTACTAGCTGTAGAATAAGATCCAAAAATGTGGTGAAAACTGCTGTGTTGAATCCTCTCCTCCCACGGGATTTGCAGGTGTTCACTGGCACCGTATCTGACAGTGGAAACATATCTGTTGTTTCTCCTGAGGAAAACAGCAATCTTCATGAGCCCGCCAGATATTTCTGTCATATGCCCTTGTAAATAGACACTTATCTAGGATGAGTAGTAATTTATAATGGTGAAATAGCAAATAATTTGGATTTAATTTATATTATGACCTATTTACTCCCAGCATGAGAATGGGAAGGTAAAAACTTCCAGACTTCATCAATTGCTTTCCGGTGAAATTTGAAAAATTACTAGTTGGATAACATTTCTAGTTATGCATGATATTTTCTGATCCCATTTGCTTAAAGTATAACTTCTGAAATATTTATATGTTACACTGTACCCTGTGCTGGACCATGGCCTGCTCCCCTCAAAAAAGAAAAAAGGGGAAAAACATTTCTAGTTATGTATGATATTTTCTGATCCCATTTGCTTAAAGTATAACTTCTGAAATATTTATATGTTATACTGTACCCTGTCCTGGACCACGGCCTGCTTCCCTCAAAAAAGAAAAAAGGGGAAAAAACGACATGATGTCCGTCTTTAAGCACACTAGAATATAGCTGGGTAGAAACAGTGTACAGCAGTTCATCCCCAGGCTGGGGGAAGGGATCACAGAGCGACCACGCCACCTGTGTCTGAATGGGCGGAACTTGTGGAGAGAGCACTTGAGGGGGCTTTGAAGGATGCCGAGAGAACGTGAAGAGACCTTAAACAAAATTGTCGAAAATGAGAATGGTAATTCAAGGTAAGTTTTAAAATCAGACCTTACCTTCCCATGTGGTCCCAGCCCTGCTGGAAAGATACATAGGCAGAGCTGACAACCACTCTCTTGGTAGTCACAGGGAACCTGTCTGATCCCAGCCTGCCTAGAAGAAAGGGACATACATCCATTATCTGTGATGGGGTGAGATGACACTGAACCTCTGGCACCCACAGTCTCCTTGACCTTGAGCCTCCTTGGCCTTGATCAGGCAGTCTCACCTGGCCCTGCACAGCCACCCCACAGGGCACCATCTGCTGCCTCCTTTTATGTGCCTGCAGGCCCTTTCTCCTTTTCGTCTTTGAATTCCTTCTCATCTATCAGGAGAGGACTTGCCTCCTCTAGAAAACTACTTTCCCTGATCTACTGTCTCCCTACCCCAGAGGTGCGCCTTAGGTTCCCTTTCTCAGTGCCCCCATAACACTGGGCCCTCTTTTATTACCCAGCTTCCATATTGTTTTTAAGTTTGCTGTCTCTCTGTCTAAAATTCTTTTCCTGTGGCTCTAGCAGGTGTTCCCTGAGGTCAGAAATTGTGTTTTTTCATCTTTGTTGCTGCACTGCCCCTATGTCTGCGTCCGGTAGACATCCTCAATAAAAATGAGTGCGTTTTCAAACAGAGAAGATAGGGTTCACTCCTTTGCTTTGGGGCATTGCTTGTTGCTTTTAATTCGCCCCATCCTCGGCTTGGTAGTTTTCAAGGTAGAGGTGGAGAAAGTAAGATCTTCTCACAGTGTTAGAAGTTATCATGAAATGGAAAATGGGGAGACACCGGAAGTATCTGGCAGAGAGGAGGGCCTGAAGAAAAGGTATTTTAAGAAGTCTAATTAATAGTAGGCTGAATGGTTGAAGGGAGAAATGGGTCTGAGAGACCATGATTACTGACATTTCTGACCTTTTTGCATTATGGTTTTTCTAAAAAATTGAGGTAGAATACACATACATAAAATTAACTAAGGTGTACCATGCAGTGGCATTTTGTACACACACCATCTTGGGCAGTCATCACTTCTTTCTAGTTCCAAAACATTTCCACCACCCCAAAAGGAAGCCCTGTACCCAGTAAGCAGCCACACCCCATTTTCCTTTCCCCCTAGCCCCTGGCAACCACAATCTGTGTTCTGTCTCTATGGGTTTATCTGTTCTGATGTTTCATCTAAATGGAATCATATATGGCCTTTTGTGTCGGGCTTCTTTCACTTAGCATGTCTTCAGGGTTCATCCACGGCATAGCATGGATCAGTACTTCATTGCTTTTTATGGCTAACATTCCATTTTATGCATGTATATATCATATCACATCTTGTTTATCCATTCACTGGTTGATGAACATTTGGGTCATTTCCACCTTTTGGCTCTTGTGAACAGTGCTGCTGTGAACATTGATGGACAAATTTTTGTTTGCATACTTACTTTCAGTTCCTTTTCGTATATGCCTAGGAGTAGAATTGCTGGGTAATACTATGTTTAACTTTTTGAAGACTGTATTATATTTGTTATATGTACTTAAGAAGGTTCATTTAAAGTAATTGACTTTTAAGACACTTTTTTTAATTGAATGGTTCTTGTTGATATTTTGTTGATGAGGAGGCTTTGGTTTTGCCATGTATATTTTTATATACAATATCTATTTAAAATTTTTCACTATTTCTTATTTGTGAATCCCATATTTATGCTTGCTTTTCCATCTATTCCAGTTCATTATGGAAAATTAAGCAGCAGCAGCTTTTTTTGTTTTTAAATTTAAACATCTGTATTTATTTTGTTTCTGTCTTCCATTAACCATATTCCTCTCTTCCTCTCCAGGAATCTTATATGTTAAATTTCCCTGCATATACTTATTTATTCCCTGGCAACACATCATCTCTTTTCAGCTGCTTCTTCCTTCCTCTCTGCTGGTAATACAAGTTTTGCTTGAAAATTCTTTTTTCTCAAACTTCTTTTTCTTCTGCAATTCTGGGTGGTTATACATTAATTAAAAAAATTTTTTTATCTTAAAGCATAAGATTCAATTATTATAACCAAAGATCACTATGGAAATTTAAGTTTAAGAAACTACAGGGAAAGTATGTGCATTACATTTGTCTACATATAAATATAAAAGTTTTTCACACAAAAAGTATGTGCGACTAGATTTAACTAACTTGACTTTATTCTACTAATTGCCAGTAAACCAGTTCAGTCTTATGAAGCAGTTCTTTTTAACCAGATGTGTTCAAAAGACATAATTTTTAATTTTGTTTTTAAATCTAATTATGACATTCTGTATGTTTAAAATAATGAATAAGTGATCACCGAGGACATTAATCTAAATTTTATGATGGCCATCAGTAAATGCCATTAATAAAAAAGCCCTTGTAGTAGCATCTAGTATCTTATTTTTTCATCCTCATTCATATGAAAAGAGAATAAATGGGGCTGGGTGCGGTGGCTCATGCCTGTAATCTCAGCACTTTGGTAGGCTGAGATCACCTGAGGTCAGGAGTTTGAGACCAGACTGGCCAACATGGCAAAACCCTGTCTCTACTAAAAATACAAAAATTAACTGGGTCTGGTGGCACATGCCTGTAATCCCAGCTACTCGGGGGGCTGAGGTAGGAGAATTGCCTGAACCTGGGAGGCAGAGGTTGCAGTGAGCCGAGATTGTATCACTGCACTCCAGCCTGGGCGACAGACAAACAAACAAAAGAATAAACTGATAATTATAGAAATGAAAAAAATACAGAGCAAGAAAGAGTATCTTAACCACATGTAAATGTTTTGAGAAAAAGCATTATTCACATGACAGCGAGCCCTTACCAGTGTTGGCAGCCAGTCTTGTACACCTGTTGTCAACCACAGTAGTTGGTAATGTGGTTATCATAATGTACAGTTTGGGCATAGAAATTCTAAAATACTTCTGATCATTCTCAAGAGTAATACATTATCAATTTAGTAATGATTTTAAATATTACAGGAGACATTTCTTCTAGGCCTCTTAAATTTTAGTTTTATTAACATATTTAACTTTCTCAAAAAATAAAATTTTATTATGTATACATTAAATTTTTTAACAAATTAAAAATGTCTTAATTTTTTGTTTTGATTAAAAAATAGTCTAAGTTGCATCATTTATGATAACTTGTAAAAATATTTTTGAAAACATTTTAGTTTATGTGGACAGAAAATGCTCAGGATTGCATGTTTTCTACAAGGAAGTACACATTTGCATAGCACTTGTAAATTTTACTCTTAATCTGACCTTCAGTAATATAAAAAGCAAACTAAATGATCAACAGAGAAAATTCATTTTCTCTTTAGGCTATCAAGAATTTTAGTGGAGCTGGAGGGACCAAATTGGCGGGAGAAGCTGTCACCTATTCCTGCTGTGCCTGCTTCTGTGCCACTGCAAGCTTGGCATCCGGCAACAGAGATGATCTCAAAACAAGCAGGAGACTCCAGCAGTCATCACCAGCAGGACATCACAGGTGGGGGACGCCTACACTCATTTCTTCTCAAGGTTATCTTGAGCTGTGTGTGTACTTTCACAGTAAAGCAGAGAGATAAGAGCATTAATTCTAGAATCAGACCTAGGTTTAAGTGAAGTCCCTGTTCTCCCTCTTTGGCTGGTCTCAAACTCCTGACCTCAAATGATCTACCTGCCTTGGCCTCCCAAAGTGCTGGAATTATGTTCTCCCTCTTTAAAACTACATGGTCTTAAGAAGTTGCTGTATACCTCCTGTGTCCTACTAGTATACATGTAAAAGCGTTTTTTGTTTTGTTGTGTTTTGACACAGGGTCTTGCTCTGTCACTCAGGGTGGAGTCCAGTGGCGCAATCACGGTTCACTGCAGTGTCGACCTCCCAAGCTCAAGCAATACTCCTGCCTCAGCCTACTGAGTAGCTGGAACCACAGGTGCATACCACCGTGCCTGGCTAATTTTTAAATTTTTTGTAGAGACGGAGTCTCCCTATGTTGCCCAGGCTGGTCTCAAACTCCAGGGCTAAAGTGATTCTCCTGGCTCAGCCTCCCAAAGTGCTGGGATTATAGGCATGAGCCACCATGTGTGGTTTGAGGCAGGGGAATGTATTAATAAATGTCTCACAAGGAGGTTCTCAGAAATAAATGGAGATGTCTATATAAAATACTATATTCTGACTGTGTAAACCTGTAGTAACCTCTTAAACATTGTTAACATAACTAATAAGAAAAAGAAGGCCAGGTGCAGTTGGTCATTCCTGTAATCCCAGCACTTTGGGAGGCAGGTGGATCACTTGAGCCCAGGAGTTCAAGACCAGCCGGGGCAACATGGCAAAACCCTATCTTTATAAAAAATATAAGAATTAGCCAACCGTGGTGGTGTATGCGTATAGTCCCAGCTACTTGGGAGGCTGAGGTGGGAGGATCCCCTGAGCCCAGGAAGGTTGAGGCTGCAGTGAGCTGTGATGGTGTCACTGCACTCCAGCCTGGGTGACAGAATGAGATGCTGTCTCAAAAAAAAAAAAAAAGTTAAATAACATGTAGCTCTACAGTAGACCCTATATGTGATGAGGCTAAAGAGTAAGACTGATATGTTTAAAATAATAAAATAAAGCCCCACAACATAAATATAGTCATGTGCTCATAATGGTATTTCAGTCAACAGTGGAGCACATCTATGACAGTGATCCCATAAGATTATAATACTGTAACTTTACTCTGTTTTTACTGTACTATACCCTTACCATACCTTTTCTGTGTTTAGATACACAAATACCATTGTGTTACAATTGCCCACCGTATTCAGTACAGTAACATGCTGTTACAGGTTTGTAGCCTAGGAGCATTAGCTTGCACCATACAGCCTGGATGTGTAGTAGAATATACCATCTAGGTTTGTGTAGCCACATTCTATGATGTTTGCACAACAGCAAAATTGCCTAACGACAAATTTTGCAGAACGTATCCATTGTTGAGTGATGAATGACTGTGTAATGCAGGTACTTCCTTCTGCCTTTATCGTAGTTGTTAAAAAATTTGTATTCCTTAGTGCCTACATTATTACTTTGAGCATAGTAAGTAAGCATTTAATAAATGTGACTTCACCCTTGCTTTCTGCTTTAAAGCCAGCTAAGGCCCCATTTCTCCCACAAAGCTTAGAAACTCCATTTGTGTCCCCAGGCTGTGCTTCATTTTATAGATGCCCTGAGGTTCCTGAGCCATGATGTCCAGATAGCTAGTGTTGGACCCTCATTTTCTTTACTGCCAAGAAAGAGCAGACAGGGGACGTCTGCCAAGTAGATGATCTAGCAGTCCCAGGAAAATCATGGAGATCTGTAGTTTTCTAGAGCCTGTTATTAATAGGGCCTGACACAAAGCATTTGCTCAGTAAATAAGAGCTACTTCTTACTAACAAAATGCATCTATAGCTGTGAGCTAGCACACCATAGCACAGGTATAATCAACTGTGTTTGAATTTTTCTGTCCGTATTTGTTTACTGATTGATAGTGAGAATGGATACCAAAGGTTTAAAGACACTGGAGGATAAAAGCTTGAGAAAAATTTTTCAGCAAAATCTTCCCTAATATTCTATTTCAGGGTTTCTATACCAGGATTGGGAAAGTACTATTTGACCCTATTATGTCAGGAATTTTTTTTTTTTTTTTTTTTTTTTTTGAGACAGGATCTTGCTCTGTTGCCCAGGCTGTGGTGCAGTGGTGCAATTTTGGCTCACTGCAGCCTCAACCTCCTGGGTTCAGGCAGTCTTTCCACCTCAGCCTTCTGAGTCACTGGGACTACAGGTGTGTGCAACCATGTCTGGCTAATTTTGTATTTTTTATAGAGACAGGATCTCATTATGTTGCCCAGGCTGGTCTCAAATTCCTGGGCTCAAGCAATCCTTCTGCCTCAACCTCTGAAAGTGCTGGGGTAACAGGTGTGAGTAGCCTAGACTGTGTGAGATCTTTTGAAACATGAAACATGGGCAGAAATATTCTGTGATTTGAAATAAAAGATGAAAAGTAAACTAGTATTTTATACAATTTGTGCAGAGGGACAAATAAGATTATTGTTTACATTCTGAGTTTACATTATAAATTTAAGGGGCTGGGCATGGTGGCTCTTGGCAGTAATCCCAGTAGTTTGGGAGGCCATAGCCGGAGGATCGCTTGAGGCCAAGAGTTCAAGACCAGCCTGTGAAACAAAGCAAGACCCCCATTTCTACCAAAAAAAAAAAAAATTGGCTGGGTACGGTGGCTCATGCCTGTAATCCCAGCACTTTGGGAGGCTGAGGCAGGCAGATTGCCGGAGCTCAGGAGTTTGAGACCAGCCTAGGCAACATGGCAAAACCCTGTCTCTACTAAAAATACAAACATTAGCTGGACATGGTGGCACGTGCCTGTAGTCCCAGTTACTTGGGAGGCTGAGGTGAGAGGATGGCTTGAGTCCAGGAGGCAGAGGTTGCGGTGAGCTGAGATTGCACCACTGCACCACTGCACTCTAGCCTGGGCGACAGAGCCAGACCCCATCTCAAAAACAAATAATAAAAAAATAATAAATTTATCTATCAGAAGATTTTAAGATTGCAAAATCCAAAAGTTTAATTTATGGATTTTTATTATATATCAGATTATTCCATAGGATAAACTTATTACCTAGGTTTAAAACTTCAAATTTTAATATTTTGTGTATGTTTGAAAACTTGGTTGTAAGTAACAGAAAATCTGTTGACTTAAAGTGTAAGAGACGGTCTTGGCTCATGTCACTGAAAGGGCCCAGACAGGCTGTAAATCAGGCTCAGCTCATCGAGGCTTAGGCTGTAGCAGGAAAACAATAGAACTGTAGCAGTTTTAGGCTTTACATCTGCACATATCAATGTCCAAAGAGAGAGGGAAACCATTGCTTTTGATGGCATTAAGAATGAGGAAGTAGCCCAGGCTTGGTGGCTCACGACTGTAATGCCAGCATTTTGGGAGGCCAAGGCAGGAGGATCACTGAGGTCAGGAGATCGAGACCATCCTGGCTAACACGGTGAAACCCTATCTCTACTAAAAATACAAAAATTAGCCGGGCGTGGTGGTGGGCACCTGTACTCCCAGCTACTCGGGAGGCTGAGGCAGGAGAATGGCGTGAACCCGGGAGGTGGAGCTTGCAGTGAGCCAAGATTGCGCCACTGCACTCCAGCCTGGGCGACAGAGCGAGACTCCATCTCAAAAAAAAAAAAAAAACACCAAAAGAATGAGGAAGTACATTTCCTCAAAGCCCAGGCTTTTTAATCTGTTATTCTATTCATCTGAATTGGACCATGTGCCCATCCCTGAGCCAATCTCTTTGATGAGGAAACGCCCCATGCACTGACTGGCTTAGACCTGGGGTTTTGATCAGTG
The DNA here is from genome assembly GCF_043159975.1 of Macaca nemestrina. Taxonomy (NCBI): domain Eukaryota; kingdom Metazoa; phylum Chordata; class Mammalia; order Primates; family Cercopithecidae; genus Macaca; species Macaca nemestrina. The sequence continues at coordinate 45,209,427 of NC_092132.1, read as the reverse complement.
AGGTCAGCCTTCCCTGAACACGTGGTCTGAATAGGAGAGGGGTGATAGCTGAATGAATACTGAGGTCCCGGAAACAGATTCTGAGCAGGTTGTCAGCGATGTTCACGGCAAGTTAATAGGGATAGTCTATAATTCTGGTAATGAGCAGTTCAGACTCTGATTACAGATGAAAGAAAGCCCAACTTATAATGCCTCAAGTAAGCAAAAAACTGTTTATGGGCACTTACTATGGACAAGTCCCCAGGTGGAGTGGTTGCAGGGATGGCTGGATTCAGGACTCAGAGATTCCAGTTCTCCATCTTGGCCTCTTACTTGCTCTGATGGCCCCATTCTCACACCATCCCTTTTTATCACAAGATGGCAAAATAGCTCCTCTTTTGAGCCTTAAATTCCACAGGAAAGAACAAGAATTATTTTACAAGAATCTTTCAAAACATTTTATCAGCTCTTATAGACCCATCCCTGAACAATTGGATTACTATGGCCATAGGACTGATGTGCTGATTAATAAAATGATTATCCCAAAGGTTAGGGCTGGGGTGAGGTTTGCTTCACTTAAACCAAAGGAGCAGAGAATGAAAGATATACGATTTCCCAAGGAAATTTGGGGTGCCAGATAGATGTTCACTTCAGGCTTTAAGAAGAGTGTTCACTGTTCACAAAATAGTTGCCAAACAGAACACTGTGGATATTTGTATCCCATTTCATTGACTGGTTCTGTCGTATCCAAGCTTAACCAGAGGTCTGAAGTGCTCCTGTACCACTGTAAAAGTGCTGTGTGAGGCAGCATAGATGGAGATGACAGAAAACACTGAGGGTTGCTAGTTCACATGTGCAGCCTTACTGGAGATTCTGCCTCTTGTCATATAGTCACCTGAGCCCTGTTAGCATTGTTTGCTCGATTCTCTCCATCTCTAAGGTGGTTCTGGCCTCTGTCACTGTCTTTAGAATCCTAGTAGAGAAAAGATGGCACATCAAGATGGATAACATGATGAAATTATTACTTGTGTCTTTTTTTTTTTTTGAGATGGGGTTTCGCTCTTGTTGCCCAGGCTAGAGTGCAATGGCATGATCTTGGCTCACCGCAACCTCCGCCTCCCAGGTTCAAGCGCTTCTCCTGCCTCAGCCTCCTGAGTAGCTGGGATTACAGGCATGCGCCACTACGCTGGCTAATTTTATATTTTTAGTTAAGATGGGGCTTCTCCATGTTGGTCAGGGTGGTCTTGAACTCCTGACCTCAGGTGATCTGCCCGCCTCAGCCTCCCAAAGTGCTGAGATTACAGGCGTGAACCACCGCACACGGCATTTGTATCTTATTTTCTAATTAGAAAATAATAGTATCATAATTCTGTAATTACTTTTACTTATAGCCTATTTGTCATTTTAATTTGTCTACAAAGTTTTGTTCCATTTAGATTTTTGCTCTGCATGCTGTGTGGTCAAGTTAATTTGCAATAGAGGATTTACTTACAGCTCTACTTAAGGTTTCATAGAGGTCCGTGTACAAATACTTCCTCTTTTTTGTTTTTTTGTTCTATAGATGAAAAAACATTTAAAGCCCTTAAGGAAGAAGGAAATCAATGTGTAAATGACAAAAACTATAAAGACGCCCTCAGGAAATATAGCGAATGCTTAAAGATTAACAATAAGGAATGTGCCATATATACAAACAGGCAAGTTCTTTGTAACTTTATATATTTCTTATGTTAATAGTTTTGATTAAAAATATTTTAAGTAACTTATTAACACAAATAATTGCCAAAGTTTTTGTGATGGTTCTAGGAATTTCTATAGCAAGCTGTCCTAACCAAGGGTTTCTGAAAGAAATGAGACTGTGGGAGTTCTACAGAGACTGGAAGCCTGAGGTGTGGGCAGGATGGGAGGTCTGACATAGTATGTGCCACCAGGTTCCCAAAAGCGACCGTGGCTGCTTTGGCTTGTGCAACTCTGATTCAGCATTTCCTGGCTTGCCGGCCTCGTTGCAGCTAGCTGGGCCTGGGCATTGTCCAGTGTGGGAGGAGCAGGAATCAATGACCTTTCAAAATAGTGTCTTACGGAGAACGCCCTTTTCCTTCTGAAGTGCTGCGGGAAGGCACCAGCGTCATTGATAGTGTGCAGCAGGAATGGGCAGACTGTTGCTCAGGTACCATCTTTACCTCGTGGTAAAAGATACCTATATAGAATATGGTGATAGAATATTGGACAAAAGATGTCACTAAATCCAAAAGATGTCACTGAATCCAACAGATGTTTTTCTGCCCTTCTCCTGTTCAGCCTCTGTAGGATTGGGCATTATTGGCCACTCCGTTTTCTGTGAAGACTCCTCCTCTCGGCTGCAGAGGCGGCAGGCAGCTCATTGCCTGCTTCTCTTCCTCTCCCTCTCCTTCTGTAGGCTTTTCTTTCTCTAGAATTCTTATAGTTCTGAGGGTCTAGATCCTTTTTCCTTTCTACATACTCTCGAGGCCATTGCATCCTCTCCCCAGGTCCACTTACTGCCTTACAATGATGTCTCCCAAATCTCTGTCTTCTGAGCTCCAGACCGAAGCGCCCCCCATCTCTTCTGCACTCAGGGCTGGATATCATCCCCGACCTCCCTCTTCCAGTCAGCAAGCTCAGATGCTCCTACCTTCTAAATCCCAAATCCATCTTCAGCGTGACCCTGTCTCCTTGCCACCACCCTCCTGTCATTCCCTTGCTCTGGGCCATTTTCCTCTCCTAAATGTCCACAGCACCGTCTTGGTGTCCTTGCACAGCTTTGTTCCATCATCTCATTCTCCAAGCTGTAGCCAGAGGGACTGTCTCAAACATGGCAAACGTGTCAGCCCCTATTAAAAACCCTTCATCGGACTTCCAGTAAGCTCAGTTTATAAAGCTCAGCCTCCTTGCCATGACTTCCAGTGCCCTTCGTGATCTGGCCTGCCTGCTCATCCAGCCTAATCCCTGCATTCCAGCCATATGGAACTCTTCTTAATTCTTCAAGAACACCATATTCTCTCCCACCATAGGTCTGTGTACTCGCTGTGTCCTTGGCCTCCACTCCCCACTGCCTCTGTCTGAACTCTTCCAACCCAGTGCATTTACATTGGATAATTCTTAACTTCATACTCTAGATTTTGACTTAGATGTCACTTATTCCAGGAAGTCTTGCCTGCCTGCTCTGCGCCTTGTCTCAGCCCCACTGAATCTGATGTAGTTCTCAGCCGTGTGCTCCCAGAGTACTTTGCACAGATTTTATTGTGTTCACTTGTTTTAATGGTCTGTCTCTTCCACTTGATTGCATCCTCCTTGAGGGCTGTGACTGTATTTTGTTTGCAGTTGTATCCCCAGTGCCATATAATTGAATCAAATGTTAAGTTTCAATGGAAACCGCAGTGGTATAGAAACAGACATATTGAGCTATTTTCTGATTTTTCTTAGCTATCTAAACTTATAGATATCCAATCTTTACCTTTCATAATACTGAGTTCCGTTGCATTATGCCAGAGCTCTCTGTTACTTGAAGCTGTGCCAGTTTGAAGAGGCAAAGCAGGACTGTGATCAGGCACTTCAGCTAGATGATGGGAACGTGAAAGCCTGCTATAGACGAGCTCTGGCTCATAAAGGACTCAAGGTGAGGAAATCTTCATTTTAATGCATAAACTTCAGTTCTGAACAAATCAAGTGGTTTTCAAAGGATAAATCTCCAGATCTTGGGATGGGATTGAGATTATTCTTGGATTTAATCCTAGAACTGTACTAACCAGTTCTAAAACCTTGATAGAGGCCTCAGATTTCACCCCTAACCATAATGCGAAACTAGATTGCTTCTAAGATTCCTTCCAGCTCCAAAATGATGATTTGTTCTCTAGTTTTCTGAGGAATATTGTTAGTAGGTTCATTTTAAGACACAGGAAGGTTTGGTACTGTATTACCAAAAGCTAGTGGTAATGCTACTGGTTCCTCCAGCAAGGATTGGTGTTGGAGGTTGGGTGGGGAAGGCATTAGAATGGAAGATGGGTGACCCAGCGGAAGTTGAGAGAGACACGTCAGTGACTTGAAAGCTTATAGTGATCTGGGCCTTAAACCAGCTGATGGTCAGTGTAAGTCTGTAGAATGCCATTCTTCTCTAAGAAAACCATACCATTAGTTTAGAAGAAAGGGGACATTGTCACTTTTCTTCAGGCAGATTCTTCTGCATGGAAATCCTAATGAATGAGTGTTCATATTTATAGAAAATAACATCACAAAGAAAAACCAGAACATACTGGAAAATAGTATTTCCTGAAATAATTTTCTTAAAATTCAATTTTATTAAGGTGTAATACGATGAAGGTCATACATTGTAAGTATGCGGGTCATTGACTTTTGGTATGTGCATATCCTCTTGTAGCCAATATCCCAATCAAGATAAAGAACATTTTCTTCCGAAGGTGCTGTGTGCTAAAAATTAAAAATAACATTTTCATCTTTCTAGAAAGTTCTCTGTGCCCCTGTACAATAAATCTCCCTCCCTCCGCCCCTACCCTCAGGCAGCCATTCATCTGATTTCTACCACTATAGATTAGTTTTGATTCTTTTGGACATTACCATAAATCATATAGAATGGACTCTGCTGTTTGGCCTCTTTCAGCATAACCTGGTATTTGTTTATACTCTGTGGGTATCAGGAACTGTTCCTTTTTATCACTGTGTTGTATGAATATATCACAATTTGTGTATATATTCACCAGTTGATAACACTTAGGTTGTTTCCAGTTTGGGGCTGTTAGGAATAAAGCTGCTGTGACATTCTTGTGCACATTTTTAATGGATGGACTTGTTTACAAACTGTACAGCTGGAGGCCAGATGCGACTAGGAGTGGGGATAGAGGGAGATGGTCAGATCCTGAGGGGCTTGGTAAGCCATGCTGAGGAGGCTGGACTTAATTCTGAAGGTGGCGGAGGCTCCAGAGCAGGGTAAATGGTGGTGTAATGAATCAGATTTGGGGACCTCATGGAAGGTTGATCAGAGGGGCCCAGGATGAGGAGGAAGGCAAGTGAGAGATCACCAAGGTGAGAAGCAGGTACCTGAAGGAAAGTAATGTCCAAGGAAAGGGAGAAGTATGTTAGCTGCTGTGGCTGCTATAACAAAGCACCACAGACTGGGTGGCCTGAACCACAGAAATCTATTCTGGAGGTGGGAAGTCTCAGCGTAAGGTGTTAATAGGGGTGGTCTCTTCAGAGGCCTATGTCTCTGGCTTACAGATGCTGTCCTCTCCCTGGGTCTCCATGTGGCCTTCCCTGTGTGTGTGTGTGCGCGCGCCCACATCTTCTCTTTTTATAAAGACACAGTAATCTTGGACTAGGTGGGGCCTACTGATTTTAATTCGATTACCTCTTTAAAGGCCCCGTCTCCAAATGTGGTTACATTTTGAGGTACTGGAGGTTAGAACTTCAACACAGGAATTTCTGTGGGGACATAGTTCAGCCCATAACAGAAGGGAAGGGGCCAATTCATGGGTTGATGGTAAAGTTGACAGGACATAGCAGTCAAATGTCTAGGGGAAGTGATGAAGGGGATGCCTCCCAGGTTCTGGCTGGGTGGCTGAGGGCAGTGGTGTGATAGTGGGGAGCATTCAGGAGCAGGGCAGCTTGGGAGTGGGGAGAGGATTGTTTTGACTGATTTAGTCTGAGATAGTTGTTTTAATTCCGTGCCCATCACTGAAAAGGAAACTATCTAGGTTCTGCAGAGAGAAGAGCAGTCATGTTGCATAGGATAGCAAATGAGGACCACCCAGGTGCACCGCATGGCCAGCTTTTCCAGATCATAGATCCACTCTGGTTGCAGTGCAGTCATGCCTGCACGTCCTGCCAGGACCCCCGTGCTGCCCTGTGACCCCCGCCCCATGCTGACAGAGCCACACAGTGTCCATGTGACCCTAACACATGCCTCCCCGCTGGCCCTCTTTTTTTTGGTTAGCAACACACTCACTTCTTAAAAAATTTCCTAGATGGTGTATGGCACCACAAATTAAAAGAGACTCCTTGAAATGTACTCACCTCTTTGAGCTTAGTAGATTTGGTAAATGAGGATCTGTATGGCTTACGAGTTTACAGATGGCCAAACTCTTGGAGCATGTTTACCTCTTAGTGGCTGCCTGACTTTCTGAACCTGGTGAGCTGACTAAAGGTCAGAAGCTGCACCCTAATGAAAGACTGGACTTTAATTTGTGTGGGTATCATCATTAATACTTCATTGGACTTTTCTATTTCCTTGGAATGAATTCTAGAAATTGTATTATGATGCACAAAAATAATCCCAAATTTGAGTAATCCTATCCCACCAGATTATGAGGCTGGTAGCTTATAGCTTGATTTGTTGTCCAGTAATTTGAGGTATGTGCCAGGTGAATTTAATTTCAGAATTCAAAAAAATGTTTGAGAGAGACAGGGTCTCACTATGTTGGCCAGGGTTGGTGTTAAACTCCTGGCCTCAAGCAATCCTCCCACTTTGGCCTCTCAAAATGCTAGGATTACAGATGTGAGTCACCATGCTTGGCCTAATTTCAGGATCTTCAAAGGCCACAACTGCTTATAGAATGTGTCAGAACTCACGCCCAGGCCTGTTTGCCCAGTGTGACTGCAATGAGGAAGTGGCACAGGGGCTCACCATGGTAGGTGCCCTGCCTTTTTAGCTCCCAGCTCAACACTATGCTTTTCTCAGATCTTCTGTTTGTTTTCTGACTTTAATAGTTATTTTTAATGGTGCTAGCTTTGAAAAATATGAGCTTTCTTTAATGTACAGCTATTCTTTGTAAGAAAAGATCACTGAACATTTTGCTTTTATTTACAATTTATTTCTCTTATTGAGTGCCAATTATGTGCTACGTGTTAGGAGTATAGAGGTGAATAAAGACATGGTGCCTACTTAGGGAATTTACACCCAATAGAGGATGCTGCAAGATCCACCCAAAAGAGGATGCCATAGAGGATGATACATACAATTGTTATGTATCAATACAAATATCAAAAAGAATATCATAAAATAACTTTACTTTTATGGTTTCAGCAAAACTATTAATGGTAAATATTATCACAAACATGTGATCGTAATACATCCCTTTTTAAAGGCCTAATGAGGTTGTTAGCAACTTTTATTGCCTTTCTTGTCAAAGCCACATTTTCTGGTTTTTTGTTGTTATTGTTTGTTGTTTATTTTTGAGACAGAGTCTTGCTCTGTCACTCAGGCTGGAATGCAGTGGCATGATCTTGGCTCACTGCAACCTCTACCTCCCGAGTTCAAGTGATTCTCCTGTCTCAGCCTCCCGAGTAGCTGGGACTACAGACATACACCACCACGCCTGGCTAATTTTTGTATGTTTAGTAGAGACAAGGTTTAGCTGTGTTGGTCAGGCTGGTCTCAAACTCTTGGCCTCAGGTGATCCACCCACCTCAGCCTCCCAATGTGCTGGGACACACTTTCTGTTTGTATGAGCTCTGCTCTTCCCTCTACACTGCATGGCTGGGTTCTCTTCAGGTCTTGACTTCTCTGACACCTGTAACTGTAGAAAAAGGAGGCTCTCTTGTTAGTATCCATCTCAACCTTTAGTTTTCTTCATGGCATCAATGACAGTCTGTAATTATTTATTCATTTGTTAACATGTTTTTAATTGTTTCCCCTCATAGGACGTAAGCTTCCATAAATGCAAGGCCTAAGTCTGTCCTTCCTCGTCTTGTCCGTGGTCCTCTTAGCTCCTGGCACATGGACATGCTCAGAGACCATCTGTGAGTGAATGAGCCTGGCCCCCTCTTAGCTGCCTCCTTGCCCAATTCTGTCTACGCCCTTGCTGCCATTCTACCCTCTCTTCATGCTTGTCTGCAGTGCTAACACTTGTCAATGTGCACTTTTTGTTTTCTTATGTCTCTTCCAACCAGTCAGGCTGCTCTTTAGGCAGAGACTTTCTGGATTCATGAAAATGATCCCATTGACTCCTAGGGTGTTGAGCTTCCATTTCCAAGGCTGTGGCTCACAGGTCTCTATTTCCAGTCCTTTCCCTTGAGCTCCACACTGTGTAATCATCCACTTTCTGGTCATTGCTGTCGTGATCATCCCATTCTTCATTTTTAAAATGGGAACAATAAAAGGTAATATTTATAGGGCTGTTGTGAGAGTAAATACTTGTAAAATGCTTAAAATGGTAAGAATTAGCTTGTATTACTTCCTCAGCTTGCCCTCCTGCTCCACTCCCTTGCCTTTCAGGTATGGCTCCCTGCCTAGAACACTTAGGATATACATACAGTGTCATTTTCCCCCCTAGTAGGTTGCAGTGCTGGTGTAGGACAGTGGTATCTGGAGATTTGTTATACTTTGTAAATAATTTACTTTTATAAATTAGAGCAGATTTAAGGTTATCCCTTTAAATATATCCCTCTTGCTCTGGTGTGTTGCTGTGGGGGAGGGGAAAGGCATGTGGGATTACAGCTAGGCCCCCAGGAATGTCACATAATCACTAGCTCAGCTTATCTGTGCTCAGCCTCTTGTGCATGCTGTTAGTGATGTGTCATGAATACTTAAAGAGGTTACACATCCTTGCAGTTCTTTGCCTCTTCACAGTTTGGTTTATTCAAAACATGGGTCTAGTCTGTAGTTTAGAACATAGCTTGTCACAACAGACTGACTTTGGGGCATCTGTCTCTGCTACTAGATTCAGTGGTCATGTCTTGTTAAATGCCCTTTCTTTCCCCTCAACTTCTTCAATGTATTGTGTGACTCATGGAAGATTAAATGTTGACTCTAGCCAATTTCAAAGAATAAACAACCTGGAAGGATTTTATGGAACAAAAGTATTATAATAACTACCATTTGCATAGTCCTTTATAGGTTTAAGCCACTTTTTATTCATTTATTTATTTCTTGGTACAGCCTTGTGAAACTTTGAATAGAGCTTTTGTTCCCTTTATGTTAAAGATGAGAAGACTGAAGCCCAGAAAGGTTAAGTAGGATCTTGTTTAAGTTTCATTGCTAGTAGGTGCTAATACAAGGATGAGTTCATTCTTTCATTTATTCATTCAGCAAGCAACAAGTGCTTAATGTGTCAGGGACTGGGAAGGTTGTGGTGATACAGAATTTAACTTGCGTTTTCTAACTCCAGATCCTGTGCTTTTTCTTCTATAGTAGATGTTCACTGTATTATGGGTTATAATATTTCAGCTGCATACTCACCCCTTAGGCTCACTTTATAAGAGTGGTATTAAAGTGGACCCTGCACACATACTGCACAACTCACTTCGTCAACCCCACTCCCACTCAGGTTACTCTAGGCTCCTTCTATTTATGAAAGTTATTTTCTCTTGTCTTCCTACTTACAGAATTATCAGAAAAGCTTAATTGATCTCAATAAAGTTCTCCTACTAGACTCAAGTATTATTGAGGCAAAGATGGAACTGGAAGAGGTAACTAGACTCCTTAATCTTAAGGATAAGACAGCATCATTCAACAAAGAAAAGGAGAGAAGGAAAATTGAGATTCAAGAGGTATTTGTATTTGATTATCTTTTAAAGTACTCTTTTGGGGACCTCAGACTGGATTCTAAGGTCATATTCCTATGAGTTCTAAAACATTTTTAATTTTTTATTTTTATTCTGATGATCAGTGACAAAATTTTAACCAGCAACAAAACGTCTACTTTGCAATGATAGCCATTGTATTTCCCAACGTGGGTCCATGGATGGTACTGGGAATCTCTGTGTTACTGCAGTTCTTCCTTTCTTTGGCCTCCATCTGTACTGCTCCCACTCCAAAGTACACTGGGAACCAACGGCCACTGACTTTGCTTCAGGGTACACCTGGAGAATCCTGACGGGACTGATTTTGTTACAGGGGCCCTGAAAACCTCACCTCATAGAGGTTTTCCAGATTGATTCAGACCTTTTTAGCACTCTGAAATATGACTACCTCATCAGAGATCTCAAACTACCTCAGGATCAAACTGCCTTTGTGATTCAGATAACTAAAATGTTTTTCTCTTAATATTAGGGAAGAATGTTAGGCTGTGAATCCCTGTACATTCATGAATGCTAATACCCCATTTATAGTCTCACATTTCCACTAAGAGTAAGAGGCTAATATGTAAGAGAAGCTAGGAAAGTTTTTTTTTTCTCTCTCTTTAAGGAAGGAAGAAAAAACTGTTTTAGGATAATCAAGCAATGTAAGCTAATTTCTCTGTTAAAATTTATTGTGAAAAGGAGATAAAACTGATATGGGCATTTATACAACAATTGTATTTATGGGAAGGTCTAAAAATTAAATTTTGTTGTCATAGTTTCAATGTCAAATAATTTTTTAAAACTTTTATGAATTGGATCTTATACCCTAAAACTTCTCTTCCTAAAAAAATTATTACAAATTTTTCACTTGGAACTGGACTACAATACAGTCTACTTGTAGTTTTCAATTCTCATTCTGACAGACGTACTTAGGGTATGTGTGGTGATTGTGGTTCAGTGTCACAATGCGTTTTTTTTACCTCATGAAGGTGAATGAAGGCAATGAGGAGGAGCCTGGAAGACCCGCAGGGGAGGTCTCCACGGGATGCCTTGCTTCTGAGAAGGGAGACAAAAGCAGTGGGTCACCAGAAGACCCTGAGAAACTTCCGATAGCCAAGCCTAATAATGCCTATGAATTTGGTCAGATTATAAATGCTCTCAGTACCAGGAAGGATAAAGAAGCCTGTGCACATCTTTTAGCCATCACTGCACCAACAGATTTGCCGATGTTGTTAAGTAACAAACTTGAAGGGGATACATTCCTCCTCCTCATTCAGTCTCTGAAAAATAATCTTATTGAAAAAGATCCCTCACTGGTGTATCAGCATCTTTTATATCTGAGTAAAGCAGAAAGGTTTAAGGTAAGTGGCTAAGTATTTTATTAATAGAGATTGGTCTTATTAGGGTTTCTGTAACTTAAAAATGTTACTTATGCTAACATAGTTTTTTTTTCTTTTTCTTTTTTTGCTGCTTTTAGATGATGTTGACACTAATTAGCAAGGGCCAAGAGGAGCTAATTGAACAGCTGTTTAAGGACCTTTCAGACACACCAAACAACCATTTTACTTTAGAAGATATACAAGCCCTAAAAAGGCAGTATGAGCTTTAAATCAAGATAATTAGATTTCTTCCATGCATGTACGTGTTCCAGGCATGTTAATGAGATGGTATTGTAACAGAGTTGCATGGATAAAACCTGGCCTAGAAAAGATCTTTTGGTCTGCACTATAAAACATTTTACTTATTTTCCTACATAGAACATGTATATTCTACAATCTGCTTTTTATTAGTTGTAAATATTTTCTTATGTACCAGAGCCAAATAAGTATATTTGAAACTTGTTAAAAATGCATTTTAATTTATAATATACATATTATTTTAATTACTTGTTAAAATTTTGAGTTAAGCTGCATTTCTTTGGGCTATGAAGGAGTCCTCTTAAGTTTGATAGAAATGAATTTCTTTAACATTCTTTTTTAAAAGTGGAAGTCATTAACAGTGATTATTATATCACATATCCTGCTAAGATACACATAAATCCCATTTTGTACTAGTACTCGTGGATTACAGTCAGTTAAAATGAAATGCAACACTGAAGTCTATAACAAGAAATGAAATATTTAGAGCTATAAGAGGAATTTATTTTTTCTAATATGGAAACATTGCCTAATAGGTAAGAACAAAAATTGCCAAAAATTTCTACCACTGTTTACTAGATTTTAAAAAGCTACTTTCCTTTATATATTGCTTATATAAGCAAAAAATCAACCACTGTATTAAAGCAAACTAAGCCTGCATTTATATCTGAATTATTACCTCCATATTTTACCAAATATTTGAATGTCCCCCTTTCCCCCCTTTCTTTTTCTGCTTTTATGACTATATTTATTCCTTTACTGTAAAAGAACATGAAGAACTCATATATGTTGAAAGCTCCTTTGTTGACTGGGTCAAAGTGAAGGAATTTCAATCTCCATCAGTGTACTGTCATTTATTGCTGCGGTTTATAGTGCGTTCCCCCTTTCTGGAGCATTTTCTTATTCACTTAGAAGTGAAGATAAAAGTTAGTATCATGTTTACTATTTCCATATTCATTATTATTTTATCTAATCTTTTATAGTTACAGAATATTTTAACTCATCTTGGGTAAACAGTATCTTTCAAACTGTGCCATTTTTCTTTGAAACTGCTTTCTTGGTTCATAAGTGAAAAATCTGTAATAGGACTTTAGTCTTCAAACAAAATTTCTCCTTTTTAATGTGACTGAATTTTTATAAAAGTAAATGGTGGATTGTTAGAAACGTATCCTATGTATGGAGTTTACTTACAGAAATGGGACCACTCTTTTCCTATACATAGCAACTTGAAATTAACTTTAGAGACATAAGGGAACTTTCTCTTTTGGTGCCTGACACAGTGACATTAATAACTGTAGGTGATTTTGTTGAGCTTTGTGCTAGGCACTGTGTGTCACTTATCACACATTGTCTAATTTAATCTTCATAACTCTGCTACAGATGAGGAAACAATAGAACAGAAGGTTGTATAAATTAATGAGGATTTACAAATGTTGCAAGTGCTCTCCAAGATCCAAACCTGGGCAGTCTATCTTTTGAGTTCATATACTCTGTGCTGTGTAATGGAAAATATTAAATATGTGAATGGACTAATGGTTCAGGTCCTTATTCCTTAACAGCTACAGATGAGTAAAAGCAGATCAGTGAATGTAAAGTGGCAATTTTGGTATTTATAGTGGTAACACAGAGCAAGAGGAATGCCCAGGCCTGCCTGAGAGAGGGTTAGGAAAGGTTTCTTATGGGGCACAGTTCTTCCACAGCTTGAGTATGTCATATGGATAAGAGAAAAGGATGTGCCAGGCAGAGGAAACAAGATGCAAGGGTATCAAAGTGCATATTGAAGGTGCAGGTTGAATGAAAGTGTGAAGTTACTTGGCATGTTCAGAGAACTGCATGAATCTTAATATTACTGGAACATGTGGCTTGTGTGATAGCTGGATAGAACAGAAAATTGCATGCTGCATATAAAATGGCAGAAAATATCACAATTTTAATTATACTCTGGCATTCTACTCTTAACTAAGACCTGGTTTTCTTCCCCTTCTGGGCATACACAAGATTGTACTTTTCAGCCTCTTTGTAATTGGTTGGGGCCACATGACCACTTCTGCCAGTAGGGTTTAGGTAAAAGTGATGTTGTCACTTCTGAGCCAAAGTATGCAAGATCTGGCCCCAAACCCTCCCTGATCTTTTCCCTTGCTACAGTGACAAGGCCTCCTGTTGCAGTCAGTGCAGTTACAAGATGACTGGCTTGGTCAGCCTGGTTCTTTGAATACTGGTTTGAAATAGGGTTCTGCCAGTCCATATTGGACACACAGAATGAACAAGCTTATGCTTTTTTTGTTAAGCCACTGAGATTTTTATTGTTTGTACTATACCCAAACACTTAACCTCTCAGTCTGTTTCTGTATCTCTTCTTTTTTCAGCCTTTAAATCTTTCCTGAGCTTCGACTTGTAAAGCCAACTTCAAACTGTTCATCTCTACACAGATGTCTCAGATACTGTAACTATACATGCCCTAAATGGAACTCTGTTCCCTGAAACTCAGACTTCACTTATCCCATAGTTCCAAAAAAGGTACCAGCATTCACACACTGGCCTAAGAAACCTGGGCTTCTAAACTTTCCTTGCTCTCAGTCCCCATATCTAATATTTCATCCTGGCAGAGATTTCATTACACAAACATGGAACACTCACCCAAGATTAACTGCATTTGCACAGGATGTCTTACCCACATTGTTTTGGTGTTTTTGAGTTTACTTGTCTGACATAAAATATCTGGTTCAGTTCTGTTTCCCACAGTGCTCAGCAAAATGCCTGGCATAATAGATTCAGTAAGTTATTCACTGAATGAATGATGCTTAGTAATTTTATAATTATATTTGTGGGTACATATATTACCTAAAGTATTTTAGTGGAATGTCAGCACTTGTTATATCTAATTGGTTTGCTGTAAATTGTGTATCTGGAAGGAGAAAAGTCTCAAAAGTAATTCCATACAGAGTGTGGGTTATTTAATCATCAGAGCTTAACTCATACCTTAGGGACTTTATGAACAAAGTTTCTAGACAAAAAGGGTGAAAGACAAAATGTTAGAAAAGGAAAGGAAAGAAACTAAAAGCCCTTGAATTAAAACTGTGTGACAATTATTTACTAGGTGTAAAACATCTGAGCAAATCACAATCACTCTGGGCTTAAGTTTGCTTATTTTTAAATGTTATCATCTGGGATGACAGGTTTGTTGCAAAATAACATGAAAATACTTCCTAAATTGCACACTTTTAAGAGACTAATATCATTACTATTTCTGGCTCGTGGGCAATGTGAAAGTTCCCTGTGTGCAGATCTTGAATGCTGGATTCCACACCTCCTATGTCCAGCCTCTTAATGTCTGGCCTCTGGAATTGTTAACACATGCTTCCATGGTCACCCTCAGCCTCCTGATCTTAACTGAAGTAATGGACCATCCCATAGGACTGCTCCAATCAGCTTCCCCTCCTCTTGACTCATCACCAGATCCTCTGCCTCCAACTGTTCCTCTCTGAAAGTAGTCTTACCCCTCTCTAATGCTGACCCCTGATCTTATCCCTCCCTTTTCTTCTAGGTCTCTCCTCTGAGAATAATACCTTCTCTTTCATATCTCCCTTTTCATTGCTGCCATCCTGTCAGCCTATAAACCTATGTAGCTATTCCTCACCTAAAGAAAAGTCCTTCTCAACCTTCCATCTTTCCATATACCATTGCTTTCAAAACTGGATAACTTTGTTTACAAGACAAAATGAAAAATAAAATGATTCTCCATTTTCCCCACCTCTCATTGAATCCTTTTTTGAAGGAATTTTGGCTTCTGCCTCCCATCACTATTGAATTAAAACTCCTCTCAACATCCTTGATCAAACCCAGCAGCCTTTTTGCCTCAGCCTCCCAAGTAGCTGGGACTACAGGCACCCGCCACCACGCCCGGATAATTTTTTGTATTTTTTAGTAGAGACCAGATTTCACCGTGTTAGCCAGGATGGTCTCGATCTCCTGACCTCGTGATCCGCCCACCTTGGCCTCCCAAAGTGCTGGCATTACAGGCGTGAGCCACCGCGCCCAGCCCCCAGCAGCCTTTTCTTAGTCATAGAATTGTATTACATTGTAGCCTGGAGAGAATTGTTACAGCTCATCTCATCTAAATCGTTTCACTTATATTGAACTCCAAGTAAGAACACACATAAGGATATTGTGTATTGTGAAATGCTGACAAACTGTGACTGGTTTGGCCCTTTTGCTATCTGGGATTTGAGGGAAAAGGTGAAATTTGGAAGGCAAAGAAAGCAAACCTTAAGGACAGCTATGATACTGAGTCTAGACAGGCTATTATATTTCTTAACTGCTCAGAGTGAGCCATAATCTAGGCAAATTCAGAGAGTGCCTCCTTCATGAGCAAGATCTTAAAATGAAAAGGCCTCTACAAGTTGGGACTGCAAAGTGATAGATATATTGAGAATTTGTTATTTGTCAGGAAAGCTTCAAAGACATGGAGCTTTTAAGCTTAACCTTTTCATTTCCACTTAGGCATCTTCGTGAAAACTCCCTTTATCCTACCAAGTGGTGATGCCTATTGGTAGTATACTATTCACTAGAGGCCTCCCAGGAAGTAGTTCAGAAGGCTTGATTCTATGTTATGTGCAGAGATTAAGCATGAGTTATGGCACAGCATGTTGTTAAAGTGATTTCAAACGTATTTTCTTATAGTTTCTTTCCTAACACATGGGTTTTGCTCTCTAGGAAGAGGATGGAGCAAAGTGTGTAGTTGGAATTTGTTTTACTTTCCTATTAGCCTGTAGGTACCACTCAGACCAAAAGGACTCCCTAAAAACTGATGTGCAAGTCACAGAATTCTCCTGCCTGAGCTCTATCAAGGGATGTCTGTAAGGAGAAATCTATCTCTAGAGTACTATGAATTTTGTCATGTTTATAGGTTTTTTGCTTGTTTTTAGAGACAGGGTCTCAGCTGTGTTGCCCAGGTTGGAGCGCAGTGGCATAATCATGGCTCACTGCAGCCTCAACCTCCTGGGCTCAAGCAGTCCTTCTGCCTCATCCTCCTGAATAGCTGAGTCTACGGGCGTACACCACCATGCTCGGCCTTTTTTTTTTTTTTTTTTTTTAAAAGTAGAGACAGGGTCTCATTATGTTACCCAGGTTGGTCTCAAACTCTTGGCCTCAAGCGATCCTCCTGCTTCAGCCTCCTCAAGTGCTGGGATTACAGGCATGAGTCACTGCACCCAGCCGAGTTTATAGATTTTGATGCCTTTTGCCAAAAATCAAAGAAGTGGCTGAAAGTCAATTGATATCAGAAGAATCAATGAAAAGCAAGAGACTAACTTTCAGCAGCTCTCCTTTTCCTCTGGGAAACTGCTTAAGAGCACAGACTTTGGCATCAGATACACCTGGTATCAAATCCCAGCTCTACTTAGGAGCTGTATGACCTTGCAGTCTTCAGGTTCCTCGTCTGCAAAATGGGGTATCTTCCTACCATTTGGGGTTACTGGTTTATGTGGTTAATGTAAAATGCCTTCTGTTATTTGATAAGCACCTTATCTTTCCTTCCATGTGTCTAACTGCTTTCTTAAGTATAATGATCTCCTCTATGTGTTAGAAAAACATAAGAAACCTCTTTTCAAATAGTATGGACACCTTAATAGTTATTTACTGGAGAAGAGGCACATATTAAGATCCCTCCAATAGCAATATTAATATGGAGAGAAGCAGTTAGTCTTGGACCTCTGGTGCCATCTCCTGGAAATTAGTCAGTCATGGTACAACAGCCAAGAGGTTACCCCACAACTTGGGCTACAGAGAATGTTTGCAATAGCATCTTTATTTTCCAATCTGTCATTGTTTTGAGGATGAACCAATACACTAAGTCCAGAGTCTGGTATAGGCTAATGGATGCTTAGTAAAGTTTGCTGAATAAATGAATCCAGAGGACACTGCCCCATTGGTGTTCTTGTCGCCACAGTTCAGATTAGGAAGTTCCTATTACAGAAATGTTTACAGTGACACTCTAAATATTTCTCAAACAGTAGTTCTTGAAATGTTTGCACAGAGTCACTTGAGAATCTTAACAATCTAGGGGGTTGGAAATCTAAAAATCTCTCTTATGATGCTTAGGGAAGTTAGAATTTATGATCCACTGGCATAGAAGCTGAGGATGCAATAATTAACATCTGAATTGCATAAGCACTGCCAGTGAATGACACTATTTATGACGCTCTGAATAAGTATTGTGGGGGATACACTTTTAAAAAGATAGCCCCTGCTTTTAATGAGCTCATACTTCATTTGGAAAAAAAACTGGCAGTAACACCAAGTGCAAGAGACTCTCCTAGGAGAAAACAGCATCAATGAAACGTTCAAGTGTTAAAGGTACTAAAAGGGCCAAATAGGGTTACTCGAAAACATTTCAGGAAGAGGTAAAACCTAGGCCATGTTTTGAAATAGACTCAGGTCAATGAGAAGGAAGAGCTCAGTGTGACTGGATTACTTTACTGTAGAATTTCCAGTACCACATTGCACAAGGAAGGAACTTGGTAAGAAAAATTCTGCCACTGCAGGTATGCTTCACACTACAGGAAACACAAACCAGACAGGAGACTTACAAAGCAACCTGAATTAATATTCTATTTTTAATAGTAACCCAAGTTCAAAAATAGCCTAAAATTTAATCTTACTACCTGCCATTAGATCTCTTTTATATCAGTTTCCCATCTGTAAAATAGGACCAATTTGTTTTTATTTTTAAAAAGGCCAGGGTGTCCCTTTTGTATCAGCTGTTTTTTTGTTCTTTGTTTTGTTTGAGATTCAGTCCTGCTCTATCACCCAGGCTGGAGTGCAGTGGCACAATCTCGGCTCACTGCAACCTCTGCCTCCCAGGTTCAAGTAATTCTCCTGCCTCAGCCTCCCAAGAATCTGGAATTACAGGTGTGCACCACTTCGCCTGGCTAATTTTTGTATTTTTAGTAGAGATGGAGTTTCATCATGTTGGACAGGCTAGTCTTGAACTCCGGACCTCAAGTGATCCATCTGTCTCAGCCTCCCCAACTGCTGTGCTGGAATTACACAGTGCCTGGCAAAACAGGACCAATTATTTTCTGTAATTAAGCAGTGGATTGGGACGACTACTTCAATAAACATAATTTTCATCCTAATTCATACTTGTTCTAAAACAAGGGCAAAGATTTTGTTAGGGTGGCTACGATAAAAAAGGTGGGCAATAGTAAGTACTGGTGAGGATGTGTAGAAATTAAAAACCACATACATTGCTGATGGGAATGTAAAATGGTGCAGCTGCTTTGGAAGTTTGGCAGCTCCTCAAAAACTTAAACAGAGAGTTGCCATTTTGATCCAATAATTCTGCAACCCCTATTACTGAAAGTAGAAAACATATGTTCACACAAAAGCTTGTACACAAATGTTCATAGCAGTTCTACTCATAATAGCCAAAAAGTGGAAACAACCCAAATGTCCATCAACTAATGAATGGATAAACAAAAATGTGGCATATCCATACAACTGAATATTATTCAGCCATAAAAAAGAATGAGGTAGTGATACATGCTGTCCCTTGGATGAACTTTGAAAGTAATAAGTGAAAGAAGCGGGACACAAAAGGCCACATTTTATTATTCCATTTATGTGAGATGTCCGGAATGGACAAACCCATAGAGATAGTAAATTAGTAGTTGCCAGGGACTGAGAGGAAGGGGAAGTGGGAACTGACTACTAATGGGTAAAGGGTTCTTTCTGGGGTGATGAAAATGTTCTGGAGTCAGATATTAGTAACAGTTGTACAACCTTGTAAAAACACTGAATTGTACACTTTAAAACGTGAATTTTATAGTATGCAAACTGTATCTCAATTGTGAAAAATGAACGAAGTGGGGTGGGGAAAAGCAAATCACCCAAAGTAGTGAACAACTTAAGAGGCAAACTCTGCGGTTTTCCAATCAATCCTGATAAGGCCACCTACTTGAGTTTTTCAAGAACTTGCCAGGAGGGATAAAAACTGAGGAAGGCCGAAAGACTACCTCCACCCCATGAGTGGAAACAAGGTAAAGATGTCCTCTTACCCTTTCTATTTAACACTGTACTAGAGGTTGAAGCCAGAAGGGGTTAACGTTATAAAAGGCATCCAGATTGGAAAAGAAGTAACCTTTCTTTACTTGCAGACACAATTATCTATGAAGAAAACCCTACAGAGGCCTGGCAGGGTGGCTCATGCCTGTAATCCTGGCACTTTGGGAGGCCGAGGCAGGCGGATCATCTGAGGTCAGAAATTCAAGATCAGCCTGGCCAACATGGCGAAACTCTGTATTAAAACACACACACACACACACACACACACACACACACACACACACATTAACTAGGCGTGGTGGTACACGCCTGTAATCCTAGCTACTCTGGAGGCTGAGGCAGGAGAACTGCTTGAACCCGGGAGGCGGAAGTTGCAGTGATCTGAGATCAAGCCACTGCATTCCAGCCTGGGCGACAGAGCAAGGCTTCTACTTAAAAAAAAAAAAAAAGTCCATAGAATCTACAAAAAAACTACTAAAACTAATTTGATTTACAAGGTCGTAGGATTCAAGATCAATATACAAAGATTATTTTATTTCTGTATACTAGTAATGAATGTAATCATAAATTGGTATTTTTAAGAGATCTGTACACTGAAAACTATAAAGCACTGTTGAGAGAAATTTAAAAACTGAAAGGACAGATATACTGTATTCATGGATAGGAAGACTTGATATTGTTAAGATGCCAGTTTTCCTCATATTGATAAATAGGTATCAATGGTATTTCAGTCAAAATCCCAGCAGACTTTTTGGTAGAAATCTAGAAATGGATTCTAGTGTAAACACGGTATTCAAATTACTGGGAAAAAGAAAGATTACTTTAAAAATAGTGCCATCACAAATGGCTTTCCATCTGGAAGAAAGTAAAACTGGACCTTTATATTACACTAAATGCTAAGATAAACTGAAGATAGATTTTTAAAAATGAAAAATTCAAAATCTCACTACAAACTACCCAAAGAGACTACAAGTATAATTTAGAAAGAGAGGAGAGCTTAATCATGACCAGAAGGTCTAAAATATTACAATTAAAGACACACAACAGGTTTCATATTGCAGAAAAAAAAATGTAAAGAGTATGTGGAAACCCTGAACTATCTGCATCTTTTCTGTAAATCTAAAAATATTCAAAAATTAAAAGTTTATTTAAGGATAAAATAGAATGCACACACAATGCTAATAAATAGTCAAATGACGTATGTGGAGAAAAATACAAGAGTCAAACTATTAACAGCTACGGTATAAAGATATGTTTCTTTTTTTTTTTAATTTATTTTTCTGAGATAGAGTCTTGCTCTGTTGCCCAGGCTGGAGTGCAGTGGCATGATCTCAGCTCACTGCAACCTCTGCCTCCCGGGTTCAAGCTATTCTCCTGCCTCAGCCTCTCAAGTAGCTGGAATTATAGGTGTGAACCACTGCATCCGGCCCTATTTTCATTTTTATTTATTAACAGAGATGGGGTCTTACTATGTTGCCCAGGCTAGTCTTGAACTCCTGGCCTCAAGTAATCCTCCTGCCTCAGCCTCCCAAAGTGAGCCACTGCACCTGGCCAAAATACCTTTCAAACTGACAAGAAAACAATAAAAATAAATAAAAATAGACAAAGGATGTAAGAGCCAATTTAAAGAAGAGCAAATTCAAATACCATCTTCCACCTCCTAGGCCAAAAAAAAAAAAAGAAAACACAAGATGATATACACATTTACTAGTCAGGAAAATGTAACATTAGATAATAGATATTACTTTACACCAAACAGTTTAAAAATTTGTAAAGCTCTAATACCTATCGTTAGTAGAATGCAGGGAAAAGGGAACTCCTGTATTGTTGGCAAATTGTAAATTGTGACAGCCTTTTTTGGGAGACAATCTGGTAACCTTTTAAAAATTCAATATACATGGACTTTAACCTAGTCATTTGAGTTCCTTGAATCTATCTCCCATACTTAGAAGTACCAGAATATAAGGATGTAAGTATTACAATGTTTTCTGCAGTGTTTTATATTGAAGAAACAAACAACAAATAACAAAGTGAATGCTCATCAATATGAGAATGTCTGAATAACTGCAGCACATTTATACTACAGAATTCTTAGGCAGCCATTAAAAAGAATGAATTGGAGTCATACAGTTGACTTGGACAGATTTCCCAAAGATATTACTGAGAAAAAAATGAAGAAAATTAACGTACATATACATTGTATGTGACTATGAACATGGAGAAAACTGGCATCACACACATTTTGTCATTTGCACTGGTTATGGGGGAAGATAATGAGGGAAAGAGGCAGAGAAGAGAAGGGGAGAACAAAACACAGAAAGGTAAGGAAAAAAGGATGGGGAAATAATTTGTTTGTGCGCATTTTATTTAAGCTTTCAAAATAGAAAGTCTCTAAAACATCAGTTCATGATACCTCTAAAGTAACTGTGATTTCTTTATCTAGTTAAAAGTATTACATTTTCTTTAAACAAGCAAAAAAGCAACAAAAAGCCCCCAAAAGCAAAGTTACAATGTCTTGGCTATATTAACCCTGGAAATTAGGTTCCAATGGCTGTCATACATGATAGAGTATTTGTAAACTTAACGTATTTGGTATAAAACCTTGTTAAAAGTTAACTGTCTTTTCAGCCACTGTATTGTTTCAAACAACTTATTTTACTGTACAATATTACGAAGTGACTGGTTATCAACCCTGAGTCCACAAACATTCTCATTCCCTTTGCTCAGTTGTTGTTCTGTCCCATCAGAATTTCCTATATAAATACCTTTATATATACTATATAAATACTATAAGTATAGAAAAAATAAAAGGAAAGACAAGGTCCCTGCCCTCATGAGACTAGAGTTTAAGATTTGTTCTCCTAATATCTTGAATACAGAATTAAGAATCTGGAGGTATTAATACCTGGAACACACAGTTTATGAATGTCTATATTTTACCTCCATGCAGGACAAAAAGTGGCAGAAGTATGTGCTCCAGTGCTATTTAGGCAAAAGGCTAGAAAGAAAAAAAAAAAGCGAAAGCAAGACTATCTTGTCACCAGCCAGCCCACACATTCTAGAATTAATCAACTCTTACAGAGCAGAGACTGCCTTATCTTACTGCTCATATAGATGAAAATGAGCTGCTTACTAACCCTGAAAACCTGGCTCTCTCTTGTACTAAAAAACAAACAATTCAAATGCAGACAGTCTTAATAGCAATTTCTACCAAACATTCGAGGAAGACATCATTCCAATCTCACATACTCTGATCACTGAAGTCTGCCCCTAGGTTAACATTTGAAGAATCAAATTCACCACATTAACATATCAAAGTAATCACAATTATATAGCAGATGCTCCCCCCACCAAATAAACAGCCAATAAAATTCAACATATTTTCCAAGGTAAAAACTCTTGGCAAACTAGGAGTTAGAAGATAATTTACTAAATTCAATAAACGATATCCTATAAATATATGTGCGACAAATAATAGCTGAAATGATGAAAGGTTTCCCTTTGAGGTTAACAAATCAACAATGCCCCCTATAACCACTGCTATTCAGAAGTATACACTAGAAGTCCTGGCCAGTGCAAAAGGCCAGAAAAATAAATAAATGATGCAATGATCTAAGAGAAAAAAAAACCAAAACAATGGGAATACCACCTCTACCACTTAGCAGCTGTGCAACCCAGGCAAATTACTTAATATCTCTGTGCCTCAGTTACCTCCATCTGTAATGAAGATAATACCTCCTTCAGAGTTGTTCTGAGGAATAAGTATTTTATTTTGAACCAACTCTAATGATAATTAAGACTTTAATATATAATTTGATATACAATTATCTTTTGCACCTTTCTAAATTATATGACCCCTATTCACTGTTCAAGGTCAACCTAATATTAGTTTTTAATTTAACTTTTAAGTTCAGGGATACATTTGCAAGTTTGTTATATAAGTAAACTGGATAAGTTGTATTTTTCTTTTATTATTTTTTATGTTTGCTTTTCTATAAGTTACTATTTTAAAAGTGCTCAGAAAGTATTTGACACTTCAAAGCACTGTAAAAGTGTTTAATACAAATATTCAAAATTACTGTACAGTGATATCCCAAAGAATCTGGGGATAAACCATTGGAATTAAAAGAGTAAGATTCACCGATACAAAATTGTTATACAAAATCAATGGTATTTCTGTATACTATTAGTTACGAACAGAAAATGAGGACGGGCGTGGTGGCTTAACGCCTGTAATCCCAGCACTTTGGGAGGCCGAAGCAGGTGAATCACCAGAGGTCAGGAGTTTGAGACCAGCCTGGCTAACATAATGAAACCCCTTCTCTACTAAAAATACAAGAAATTAGCTGGGTGTGGTGGTGGGACGCCTGTAATCCCAGCTACTCGGGAGGCTGAGGCAGGAGAAACGCCTGAACCCAGGAGGCAGAGGTTGCAGTGAAGTGAGATCACACCACTGCACTCCAGTCTGCGCAACAAGAGTGAAACTCGGGTGTCTCAAAAAGAAAGAAACGACATTTTAAAAATATATCATTATTATAGGATAAAAAATATCAAGTACCTGGGAATGTACTTTAACAAAAGATGTAAAAGACTTCTATAGGGATAATTATAGATTCAATGTATTCCCAATCAAAATTGGTGAAACACAACAAGGTTATTCTGTTCATGGAAATGTAAAGTGCCAAGGACAGTCAAGACACCAAGGAAAAAACAGTGGCAGACTTGAACTATTAGATAGCAAACTCAGATTTCAAGACTGATGTCCACATTGTCCACTAACTCACCTTGGAGATGCTTCTGAGATGTTCATCCACCAGGTATGTTTACATGGTTCCTTCATTTCCTTTAGATCTTGGCACAAATGTCTTCTAACAGAGACTTTTCCCGTTTTGCCCTGTATAAAACAGTACTGCTTCCCCCAAACCCCAGTCACTCTTATTGTGCCCACCTCAAATTTTTCATAGCAACCATCATCTGGTTATTTTACATCTGGTTCCATTATTTTAAGCTACATGTACATGTTTATTATTTTTGTATCCTCCAAATTCTAATATAAGCCTTCTGAAGCCAGGGTGTTTATTTGGTACTATGTTGTTATTTCCAGCATCTACTTTGTTGAATGAATAAATTGGTAGAAGTCACAAAAATTCTGACTAGCATATGATGTACAGTGATTCAATTTGAACTAAATTTTAAAACTGCCAACTTTTTCATATCCATCTATTAAATGATAGCCACCCTAAATAACATAACTCTCCCCAAGTGTAAAATACTATTTTTGGCATTCAAAAATCAACCAGTATGTAAACACTGGCTGTTAGCAATGATATCTCATACTCTAGTGAAGGAAATAAATGAAACAACAAATCCATTAAAAGGAACCATATGAAATGTAGCCTTGAGAAAAGAATTTTTTTTCCTCAGATCCAAGTACAGACTAGAATCTGTAAGAAGCGTGCTGACTCTGAATGGAAAGGCAAAACAATCTGTGGAGCAGGAGTTTCTTTTGCTCATGTCATGTAGCAATTAATAGCTCTGACGGTTTTCAACATATACTTTATCCTTTGGTGAATGGTCTATACGTTTACCTAGACAACAGGCTAGGGAAAGCCTTACATGTTTACAAATTAACACAATTTCCAGCAAAATAAGTTAGGAGTGGTGGATTATGTGCATTTAATATAAAAAGCTAACTAATTCAGTGCTCTGAAGCTGGGCATTTGTACACTGAGGTGAATCTACCAGTTAAATTGGTGGTCTACATGATCAACAGTAGGATATACTATTATAATCTTTGTATTTCTTTTCTCTCATTACCAGATGATTTTTCCAACAGGCTTTAAGGTACAAAGAGTTTTAACAAGATTTCAGTGAGTTAAGGTTTATTTTGAATACCCTGGAGGTATCTCTTGTTCGAGGCTAGCCCAGAGTTGAGCTCCAGGGAAAACGGGCTTGGTCCTAAATTAATCCAACTTTGAAGGATCCAGGAGACAAGGAATTTCTGAAGCTAGTTTTAAGGTGAGACTGAAGTGATACTGGTTGGGAGTATCACCAGAAGGTGTAGGGTGAATGAATGCACCAGCCTCCTATAGGGCACTATTTTTGCTGTGTTCCTCTAAAGATCATTTAGCTTTCCATTTCATCTTCAGCCTTTTAAAGAAATGTCAAGAAGGCAGTCAACATATTCAGAAGATTATTTTGGTCGAGCATGGTGGTTCACGCCAGTAATCCCAGGACTTTGGGAGGCCAAGGTGGGCGGATCACTTGAGCTCAGGAGTTTGTGACCACCCTGGGCAACATGGTGAAACCTGTCTTTACTAAAACACACAAAAAAATTAGCCGGGCATGGTGATGTTCGCCTGTAATCCCAGCTACTTGGGAGGCTGAGGCGCGAGAATTGCTTGAGCCCAGGGGGCAGTGAGCCAAGATCGCACCACTGCGCTCCAGGCTTGGGCTACAAAGTGAGACTCCATCTCAAAAAAAAAAAAAAAGAACAAAAAAAAAATTATTTTCATCAAGTATTAACTATATACCAGAGAAACAGAAAAACCATCTACGCATTTTACAGAGGCTACAAGAATAGAAAGCATCTGATTACAATTAGCTTGAATTTAAATGGCTCCAGTTTCATAATCTAATGTTGCTAGAATAGAATCTCTTAAAACAGTCTTTTAAGATCTTTTTACTTTTTTCCCCTTTTCCCAAGTTAGCTGACCTTTCCATTTTTCAAAGATGAGGATTTATAATACTGATTTCTCTTCACAATTTAATGATACATACATTTACTCAAGTTAAATTCAACCAATTTACTCAAAAAAATTATGTTTATGTATATGGCATCTTTTCTTCTGGTGGAAAAGCAGGAATTAGACAGGAAAAAAGGGTAGTTTCTAACACTGTTGAAAAGTTCAGCAAATGCTTTCCTTTGGGCTGAGACCAAAAGGCAGAATAATCACAAAGGCTTGCAATATTTATGAACACTACCACAGGGCTAATGAATATTCCCATTCTTATAATAAAACACTTGTGCACACACCAGAAGGCAGCAATACATTAGTATTTACATTTATTTAACGTATGCAGTTTACACACTCATTAAACAAAATTGGAATGCAAACAAATATACAAATACCATAAGCATTATCAAATAAAATAACTGGCACTAGTGTTATAAGCATATTAATGGACCTGGTAGGGAAAAGTGATGGAAGAAGACTGCAGCCCATGGCATTTTTCTTTTTACCAAAAGAAAACGCTCAGTAGCACCATAATGGTAATACTTAAAAGAAATACATAAGATAGAACATTTTAACTGCTATCATTGAGGTTAACCTGCTTTTATTTAAGTGAATTATACAGGAAATTAACAGTACAGGCAGTATTTTGGCCAACTTCTGCTTATGTCAGCTGAACATTGTCCATAAACAAAAGCAAAAGAAAATAATGCTAATCATACATGGACTTTTTGTACTTGGTACAAGCTCTGCACCGTGCTTTGATTTCATGGTTGGAGAAGATACACGTGTTAAAAATTGAGGTTATGTAAAGTTATTCACTAAAGCCTGAGTGTGTCTTTGGTAGGCTAATACTTTTTCAGCATTATTATTAATCACATTCATGTTTATCTATTTCCTGTATTTTTCTATATAATCCAAGGTGACCAGAGAAGACATGGAAAACAACACAGCAAAATCCTCAAATAACTAGGCCATTAAAACCCAGTCAAACCCAAAGGCACCAAGAATCAATGGGGTACAAATTTCCCCTTAGAGAAAGGTGGTTTTTTTGTAATACTTATAACCTAATGGGACTTTATTTTGTAGTTTTATATATCTTATTTGTTGCTGTCATATGCTTAATTACTTACCTTTACATTTTTCCTCTAAGATGGCATCAACAATATACAAGATAGAGTACCACGTATTTCTATTTCAAAGTTGTGCAAAAACTGCCACAATCTTGCTCAAAGTGTCTAAGTATCCAAATGGTAGCAAATGAGCTGCTTTAAGCTTTATATAACCACATTGCATATGAAGAAAAAAAATGAAATTTATACCCAGATATAAATAGAAATGTTACAAAGAGTATCATATACTGAGAGTAACCTATGCAGTTCCTTTAAACTTATCTCTTAGTGGTTTCAATAAAATATCACTAACCACTTATCCCTAAAGCCTCAAGTTTTCATTTGAATGCTGTAGAATTGCATTAGTATTTTATATTGATTATAAATTAAGATCAATTTCTATCTAAGTATGTGCTTCAAGCAATGTTTTGTGGCAAACACACAAAACGTGCTTTGCTCTTCAAATTTATTATCCTTAAAATAATGCACTTTTAAAGCCTTCATTTCATAGTTTGGTAACTAAGATCCACATGACACACAATGCCTTGCTGAACACAGAAAATGTATCTGCATTATGATAATGAAACCTGGCTTTTGCTGGTAACCTGAAACTTAAGAAGTCACATGTAGTTCAACCAGCTCCAAACACGGTTGTACAGTGGTAATTATTTTGCAGCATTTATGGGCCTAAATTTCAGTCTGAATTGCAACTTTTAATTCCATTGTCTGATGTGAGTGGTTGTTATTTGTTTCTTTTAGTGTATCACCAAAATATAAATCAACATTAGATTTTATTCCATTTTTACTATGTTCTTCAGCAATATGATTCAACTGTGGAACTTCTGAACAGGAAGCAGTTTGGGTAACCACAGAAATGCTACACTGATGTGGGGAATTTTCCAGACGGTCATTTTCTACCTCAGGAAGAATGTTAACAGTAGCAAAGCGGGTGTGATAATCACTGGAACCATGACTACAAGAAGTTTTCATGCTTTCTAGGTCAGAACAACTAAATTCAGAAAAATGACTAGAGTGGGAATCTGCTACAGAAGGCATACTGTCACTGAGGGATGGAGCCTCAAATTCACTTGAGTTCGTGCTTTGTTGTTCTAACAACTGTGCATCCATGTCCTCTCTTGTCTCATTTATCTTCATGTTACCCTTTTTCCTCAATTTACCACTTTTTGATTTTTTCCCTGCTGTTGCTTCTTTGGACCACTTGGTGGCACTAGATTTACCTTCAGGCAAGCCACTGGATGAACCACCAGCATGACTCCGGGTGGCACTGCCATCATCCACACTACTGCTTCCACTGTTGTGCCTGAATTTGGATGGCTTTGACTCAATATCTACTTGCACCTCCATACTGTTGCCTTCTCTGAAATATAAGAGTAACAAATACAAACATAATTGCTGACTTCTTTTTGTTCAGATGACTGGGGGCAGGGTTTCTGTGTGGAAAATTCAGACTATACATAAGCTATGAGAACATCTTAACACAGGACATGTCTACTTAAAGAATGTACTCGATATAAGAGAACTCTTTCTAATGCTTCAATTTTTTAAAATAGTAGTAAATACATTTATTGCTTATGCTGTTCTAGACACTATGCTACTTTTTTTTTTTTAAAGAACAGCTTTATTCAGATATAATTCCCCTGTTTAAAGTGTACAATTCAGTGATTTTTAGTTGTGATCAGAGCTGTGGAACTATCACCACTACCTAACTTCAGAACATGTTCATGATCCCAAAAAGAGATCTTGAACCCATTAGCAGTTAGTTCCCATTCTTCCCTCTCCCAGCCCTTGGTAACCACAAATCCACTTTATGATCTATATAGATGTGCCTACTCTGGACAGCTCACTGTTTCCTTTTCTCAGAGAATTTAACAGTTGGTAATCACTTTTCACTGGTAATCTGTCTAATGATAGGAATTATTCCTTTTAAATTAATTTTAAAAATACTTTCGATTTTATAACAGTTTTTTCCTTACTTGTCCAATGGGATGTAGGAATTCAGAATGGATCCTGCCATTGCTTTGGTGCTGGCATTATCACTAACTGTTCCCAAGCTGACTGTGCCAGATTCTCCACTTAGACTGTACCGTTCTTTCTGTACATCTGCTTGTACTTCCAACCTTAAAGGGGGGGTATGAAATCACCAAAATTATATTTAATATCAGCACTATTGGAATATGTATCTTTAAATAATTCAGTTAAGAACCCCAGTAACCAGAAGCTATTTTAGGAACCATTTTTTAAAATTTTCCTTTTATTTAATTTAAATTCTACTGCAGCACACTGCATAGTACCAGTCATCCAAATAAAATGGGAAAAATTAGCTGTCTGCCAAGTAAAGTAGTAATAAAATAACACAAAAAAGACACAAAGGATTTTCACTTAAATGTACTCCATTATTCTCAACTCAGGATACAGCACTTTGTAATGTTTCAATGCAAAACACAAAGTTAGAATACAGTATTAATCATTAAACATGACAGACCAATGAATCCAAAAATCCTGGGCATCTATATTAAAAAATGGCTCTATAAATAACACTTGCCTTTTGATATTTTATTTATTTATATATATTTTTAGAGACAGGGTCTCGTTATGTTGCCCAGGCTGGTCTCAAACTCCTGGCCTCAAGCTATCCTCTCATCTTGGCCTCCCAAAGTGCTGGAATTATAGGTGTGAGCCACTGAACCCAGCCAACATTTGCCTTTTTAAAAAGAGGTAATATATACCACTATAACAAAGAGTTTTTATTTAAAATGCAAACTACCGAAAAATAAGATAAATATGTCTAATTTATCTTTTAATTCATGTATTCTCCCCTACATTTAAAAAAGGCAAGGCTATTAAGCCTAAGTGAAAAGTAGTGAATTAAAGAGAAACAGGGGAAGATAATTTTTCCTACTTATCTGTATGGCTATTGATAAAACACTTGGTGAGAACAAAGTAAGCAAGCATTAATACATAAAAGGACCCTAGCCGATGATCCCGGTCCCAGTTCACACATTCCTGGATGTCCTGACTCCACCTGTTCCCCAGGACTCAGCCGAAGTCCCATCTCCTAACATCCGGCTGTTGTTACCCACAGAGGTAAGATCTAGGCTTAAGTATTGCCTTTGCTTCAATGTCTATTGAAGCAGCTGCAGCAATGATTTATAATACAAAATCTGACAAGGACAGTGAAAAAATTGGCAGAATGTTATTGCTTAGATTTAGAAATCTACCACCAAATTTCTTTTTTCTTTTCTTTTTTTTTTTGAGACAGGGTCTCACTGTCACTTAGGTTGGAGTTCAATGGTGTGATCTTGGCTGACTGCAACCTCCACCTCCCAGGCTGAAGTGATCCTCCTACCTCAGCCTCCCGACCAGCTGGGACTACAGGTGCATGCCACCAAGTCCGGCTAATTTTTTATATTTCTTTAGTACAGATGGGGTTTCATCGTGTTGCCCAGGCTGGTCTCGAACTCCTGAGCTCAGGCAATCCACCTGCCTTGGCTTCCCAATGTGCTGGGATTACAGGCGTGAGCCACTGCACCTGGCCCCAAATTTCATTTTTAACAGTACTATTTTGAACCTTGACATAGTAGGGTTATATATAATCATCATGCTTTATGTTCAAAATTCTCACCTAATCAGTAATTTGTAGTTACCAGAAGGCAGAACCAAACCAAACCAAAACACACACCTGTTAAAACAGTTTACCATGGCACTTCCTGACAGACTCCCCGTTATACTGGCTCCAGCTAGTGCCATGGTGCTGGCCGTTTCACTCAGGTTGTCTCGGATGGCTCCTATTCGATCCATGTGGCTTCCACTTGCACTCAAACTGCCAGTCAGCCCACCAACACTTCCCTCCCCTATGCTCGGGTTGTGTCTTGCTTCTGCTACTGATGTTGTGTCTAAATGCAAATATTCCAAAGAAACTAAGTAAGTATGATTATCAATTTTCTCCTTCTTAAATTCCTCCATGATTTCAGAGAGGGCGTTTTATAAGGTATAAAATATACACAGACACGGAAAATTATTTTTTTTCAGGCTAGTCCACTAGAAGCAGTGGGAAAAGAGCCAACAATTTTAAATGGTCACTAATTTCTTTTTTCGAAAACCCAGATTTAGGAATTCTATAAAGAATCTGTTACAAAATATAGCTGACTTTAGAGGAAAATTATGTGACAATTTTCATTAAGGGTGTCATTTAAAGAGCTTATTATTCTCTAAGTCAATAACAATAGGCTAAAAGTTGATTTCTAGATATATCCCACAGTTCTGTCTACAAGCTACTATTAAGATGTGATAACACTATGTGCCAATTTTACAGTACCTCTCACACATTTTGTATTGAAGGAGTCATTTATTTGCACCAATATTTGAGTTCCTATTATATACCCAATCACATGGTGATAAATGCTACGAGGAAAAATACAAGAGAGTAAAGGGGAGGAGACTGATGAGAAGTGCATGTACGTACATGTCTGTGAGCCATTTTATATGACAGGTCTCTTTAATAAGGTAATACTTGTAGAGACAAATGAAGTAAAAAAGTGAGTCATGAAATTTTCTAGGGAAAGAGTATTCCAGGCAGAGAACTGCAAGTTTAAAAGCCTAGAAGTAGGAGCATGCTTGGCACCCTCAAAAATCAAGCAAGAATGGTATAAAATAGGAGGGTGACAAGAGATGAGCACAGACACATAGTTGGGGCAGATCATGTGGGACCTTTTGGGCTATGATAAGGACTTGGGATTTTCTTCCCCAGTACAGTTAGAAGCCACTGGGGAAGTTTTGAGTGTAAGAAAGTCATAATCTGACAGGGTTTAGACATGTGACTACGGCTGCACTACGGAACAGTGAATAGAAGCTGACAAGTTGATACAGCAGTTAAGAGGCTATTACAATAGCCCAGGAAAGAGGATAGTAGCTTGGTCTAAGGGAAGGGTAGTGAAGAGAATAAGAAGTAGTTGGATTATGGCTAAATATTGAAGGAAGCAGCAGAATGTGCTGACAGATCAATCAGATGTAGGGTAAGAAGGAAAAGAGGGAGGCATTGTAAGTGAAGGTTTTTGGTCCAAGCAACAGGAGGAATGGAGAAGCTACTTATTGAGTTAAGGAGGATGGAGGGAAGAAGAGATTTTAGAGCAAGGAATTTGGCTGTAGACAAGTTAAGCTTGAAATTCTTGTCAGACATTCAAGTGCAGATTAAAGAGGAAAGTCAGACATGCAAGCTTGAAGTTCAGGGGAGAGGTCAGTCTATATATTATTTAATAGATGAGATTATCTAGGGCAAAAGTGTAGATACATAAGAGAAGAATTCTGAGAACTGGGCTCCGGGTAACAAACATTTAGAGGTCAGAAGAGGAAAATGAGCCAGCAAAGATTAATGAGACGGAGTGGCCAGGAAATATGGTAAGAAGTGGTTTCCCAGAAGGAAAGTGAAGTATTTCAACAAGGGCAGAGTCTCTACCATGTCAGATATACTGCTATATTAAGATGAGGACCAAGAACTGACCACTGTATTAAGTTACATGGAGGCCACTGGTGACTCTGCTTTAGTGAATAGTAGAAACAAAATTCTGGAGTGGTAGGGACAAAAATCTGATTGAGGTCAGTTCAAGAGAAAATGAGAGGTAAGAAAGTAGGCATTATCTTTACACATCTGCCTAATTATTTCCCTATGACAAATTTTTAAAATAATAATTGCTAGAATACAGAACATGCACTTTTTAAAAAAGGTTTATTGACATACTCCTACGGACAGTCTATGAAGGCTTTTTTATTCTTCTTAATCTTTGCTTGTTACTGTCCTAATTCACATTTCTTTGAATAATATTGAGTTGAAGATATTTTTGACTTATTAGTCATCCATATTTCTTTTATGAACTGTATTCCTCTTCATATCCCTTACTTAGTTATTTGTAATGTTTCAGGCAAAATTTAAGATGAAAAGTTTATGATATCTAAGACATTACATTCCAATTAGAAGTCAGGTACCCAGAATTACCCCCACCTCTTTCATCCATACTCCTCCTTAGCAGTTTATTCACTGATGTACTTCTGAATTAATGCTATTAGGCCTAGTAAAAGGAAGGCAATGGAAATTCTGACTTGCATGCTATCTCTGGCCTTCCCACTACTTACACTGTTAATAAGCACATTTTCCTCCTTTGCTTAAAGGACTTACCTACAGCTGTGTTAGTTCCACCAACATTTATATCATTTTCATCATCAAATTCAATCCTGACTCCTTTTCCATTGCCTGCTGAGACTCCACAACCTCCACTTCGACAAAGAGAAATTGGAACAACGCCATAGACATAAGCTAACATAATAGGAACACCAATACCTAAAGAGAAATTAAATCAATCATTACAAACAACAACAAAATAACTTACAGAAACATGAGTTTTAGAAAGTCCTTTCAACAGAGGCATACAGAGAAAAGTGCCAGGGTTCTGAAGAATTGGCTGGAACATTTGCCAAAAGTAGAGTTACCCAGTTGTTAAGCAAATTCAAGGTTCCCAGCCTTTCAGGTAATGCACATGAGGAGAAAAAGACAGAGATGTAAACTTTTCTCTTTTGAAGTGCCCGGCCTCTGAACTGTACTTGGGGTGGAGCTAGAGTGGAAGGGTATCAGCCACTAACAATTTACCAACTACTTTAAGGCTAGGCTCTTCAATCTCTAATACTTTTAACCAAGGAAAGACTTACTGTAGGCTCAATTTAAATTGTCCTCAAATTAAAAAAAAAAAAGGTAAGTCTTATCTTCAAACACTTTGCTTTTAAAAAATCCTTCCATAAAACTTTAACTCCATAAAATTTTAGGTAATTAGTACTTTCCAGCATTTTCTTACCTACAGTCACTGCAGCTACTACTGGAGACACGATTACAGACAACGTTACACCACCTGCTATGGCCAAATTCCGTTTGTGCTTTGAAACATCCTTGCCTTCATAGCGATTGTGAATCTTGAATTAATAAAAACAGGGGTGGGGGATTAAAGAGAAAATACATTACAATTTAACTTAGTTGAAAAAGACCTATACTTGCTAAAGTGATTTTTCATAAAAGTTCGTAGCTGAGTATCTTAGTTCAAGGTAAACCTACTAGTGTCCTTAAACTATTAGTATATTCTCACAAATAATTTGCTCCTTTTTAATTAGTTGCTTAAGACAGTGATTTAATGGATTTTACTTTGTGCTTAATTTTAAAAGTCTTGAGTAAAAGTAGTCTCTATAATTTTAATCAAGAGTAGTGTAATTATGTATTGAGTAAAGAGGAAGAAATTAAGATTATTATTTTGAACACAGTTACGAGTTACATGGTTCACTAACAGGATAACTCTAGCATTCTAAAGGTTTCTTTCTAAAGAAGATTCTCTAAATGGTAAAAATTGGCTTCTAGGGAAGGTTTCTTTTTAAAAAATTGACCTTAAAAAGCAGTTCTAATAAACAAGTATGAGTAAACAGTATTATTTTTTCTCAGATCCTTTTTATGAAGACAAATATTGACAAATGACTCAAATTCCAGGGCTCTCATTTATAGCTCAAAGTAAACGGCAGAGAAAGAAAAAAGATGATAAATAATGGCTACCAGAGGACAGGATTGAATTCACTCAGCAATCTCTGTACAGGACAGGTGTTAATAAGTAGAATTTGGTATCATTATAGAAGCAGTGATTAAAAAGTGGCTTGTGAAATTACATGAACTTTGAGATCTTTATTTTCATGGTTTGCAAGGGCTAATAAAGTACATTTTCCCCCTCTGTTCCAAGACAAATTCAAAACAGCCTCAAAAGTATGTGGACTCTCTAAAATAAAAAGACTTATAAACAATATTACAGGTGGGACTTATAAAATAATCTACTATTACATGGTATAATAATACCTTTGGCCTTTGGAAGGCTGTAAAGTATGATAAGTGCTGTGGAAAACAGTGGAAAAGTTGCGGTGGGAGGTGGGTGATGCATGTATGGGACAAGAAACTTTTCTATTTCCTAGTCAGAATCCCATTTCCCAGCATTGACTAGAGGTT
The DNA here is from genome assembly GCF_043159975.1 of Macaca nemestrina. Lineage (NCBI taxonomy): Eukaryota > Metazoa > Chordata > Mammalia > Primates > Cercopithecidae > Macaca > Macaca nemestrina. The sequence goes on along the minus strand of NC_092132.1, from coordinate 45,174,335 downwards.
CCTTGTCAATGAGCCTCCTCATTTCCCTACACAGTCCATGCAGGCAGAGATGGCAGACCTTCCCAAGGTACCTTTCATTATCCTTCAGCACTGCAGCTAATTCCTGCTCCTCCCCACTCCCATTCCTGGGAAACTTAGCACTGAAGAAGAGAAAAGGCACAACGGATGGAGCAGACTTCAAAGGTAGGCTGCCAAAAGAAAGGAGTCTTCTAGAAAATTTTTCAGCCTCAAGCACCAATGTTTGACTACAGTGATCATATCATTCCACTATTTCTGTTTCAACTTAAATTTTCTGTTTACTATTTTTTGCCACATTCTGTACTTTTTATTGTTAAGTGAAGGCTCAGCTTTTGGGTACTTTATTGACTTAGTAGGTTTTCCTGGGCTGATTGGGATCCCAAAGCACCACAGAACATTATTTCAATGGAAAACTAATTCATTCATTTACAAACCTTTGGATACATGTTTAAAAAAAGAAGACCTGTAACTGTACCCTATGACCTAAACAATGAGGTAAATAATCTGTCCTCTATAAATTATTTGTAGGTACATGTGGTACAACAGTCTCTCTTCCCCTTCTATTTCTAAGTACCTGAATAAATAGTTTTGCTTTCAGCAAAACCTTGATTTGAATAACTACATGAAAAATTATAATCAGCTACTATATTTTGAATTTTTTAATTTTCTCTCTCTTTTTTGGAAATAGGGTCTCTCTCTGTGTCGCTCAGACTAGAGTGCAGTGGCACAATCACAGCTCACTGCAGCCTCAACCACACAGGCTCAATCAATCCTCCCACCCAACTTACTCAATAACTGGGGCTACAGGCACGCACCACCACTCCCAGCTAATTATTTAATTTTTTGTAGAGACAAGGTGTCACACTGTGTTGCCCAGGCTGGTCTCAAACTCCTGAATTAACGCAATCCTCCCTCCTCAACCTCCCCAAGTGTTAGGATTACAGACGAGGGAGCCACCACACACAGCCCAACATTTTTTAAAGTTCAAGTTTACTCACTTAAAACCTTCAGAAATAAATATGTGGCTTATAAATATGTTTGTCATCAGTCCCAAAACTAATTTTTAAGAAATAGTATATGTTATTTTTCTGATTATAAAATGTAAGGTGAATATAAAAAATTCAGCTGTTTTACAGAAGAGGATCAACCTTATTCCCAGTGTGGTCCCAGAAGTTAGAAACAGAAACAAATGAAACAAAAGGAAACAGATCTGACTCAACATAAGAATTTTGTAACAATTAGTAGCCATTTTACAACAGAATGGGTTGCTTCATGAGTTGGTGGTTTCCCCATGACTGAAGTTCCCAAATAGCTAATGAAACTTAATCAGGGAACTCATATTAAGAATTCATGCCTCTGAGTTCAAATCTCTGCTCTGCTTCTTTCTGTGTAACTGAAGATATATTACATAAACTTTCCTAAACCTCAATATTTTAACACACAGAGACAAAAATATCAAGGTTGCTGCAGGGTTAAAATGAGTAAAAGTACATACAACACCTATCACACGGTATGAAAACCTTTAGAGCCTTTTCTTATTTTAGAGATAGGATCTTGCTCTATCACCCAGGCTGGAGTGAAGTGGCATGATCACAGTTCACTGCAGCCTCCACCTTCCCATCTCAAGCAATCCTCCCACCTCAGCCTTCCAAGTAGCTGGGACTACAGGTGCATACTACCATGCCCAGATAATTTTTAAATTTTTCAGAGAGATTGGGGTCTCACTATGTTGTCCAGGCTGGTCTTAAACTCCCAGCCTCAAGTGATCCTTCTGCCTCAGCCTCCCAAAGTGCTATGATGACAGGAGTGAGCCACCATGCCCTGCTTGTTAGTTCCTTTTTTTTTTTTTTTTTTTTTGAGATGGAGTTTTGCTCTTGTTGCCTAGGCTGGAGTGCAATGGTGCAATCTCAGCTCACTGCAACCTCCACCTCCCGGGTTCAAGTGATACTCCTGCTTCAGCCTCCCGAGTCTGGGATTAGAGGCACCTGCCACTATGCCTGGCTAGTCTTTTTTTGTATTTTTTGTAGAGATGGGGTTTCACCATGTTGGCCAGGCTGGTCTTGAACTCCTGACCTCAGGTGATCCACCAGCCTCAGCTTCCCAAAGTGCTAAGATTACAGGGGTGAGGCACAGCACCCGGCCTGTTAATTCCCTTTTTAAAAGTTGCTATCCCTTTGTTCTGCTTGGGTACAAGGTTGGGATTAGATAATTTCTTTTTATTTTTTAAAAAAAGTTTTAACTTTTTTGATCTTCTTGGATACCAAAGAAAATTTCTTTTTTTTTTCTTTTAGCTATCTCCTACTGAAAGTTTCTTCTCAATACAGAGATTCTATTAATTTAGGCAACAACAGACTTCTTAGGACCTCATAAATTATCCCATTAATCCTTAACAAAAGAACTATTTGCTTAGTTAATGAAATATAATTCATCAATTAGAGACCAGTGGTAGTCACTGGTGTTTGGACTTTCACAAGATTCTAATAATTTGCAAAATAGTGTATTTATTAATAGCAGTAATCCAAAAAACAAGCTTTGAACTGCAGCAGAAATAATTCAAGAACTGGCTAATCATTCTTTCCCTGAGGGCATGTGTTATTTAGCTATTAACTTTCATTAAAAAGATCTGATAGACCTGACCTTACAAGGATATACCTATAGAAAAATCTCAGGTGTGTATCCTTCAATATTTTATACTCAAAGTTTTACAATATAAACACACTAAAATTTTCAGCTTCGCAACATTTTAAAGCAAGTCTGCTTTATACATATTTATATATGCTTGCCAAACACTAAACATTCATGAAAAAAGAGTAACTGTTTTACACTGAGGAAACTAAAGATACCCTTTGTCTAAAAAAAAAAAAAAAAAAAAAACCCAAAAATCATCAATACTACAAGAATACACCTAAAGATTTAGAATAAGATAATGGACTAACAAGAAGTATTCATTTTACCTTGCGGCCCACATACACAGGAATGCCAATAATCATTGCAGGAATAGCAATGCCAGCTATTAAAGCGATTCCGACAGGAGCACCAACCAGTGTTCCCAGCTGCCACAATATTTTCTTCTTTCGGCTCCAGGGTTTCTTCCCCCAAAAAGTACATCCTGATGGACTAATCGAAAAAATTATAATGTAAATAACTGCTGCAAAACACCACAACAACAAATTAGTGCAATATATTAAAGCAATGACTATTTTTAAAAACTTCTCATAGTTAGGAGTTTTTTTCCCCTTTAAATTCTGAGTTCATTAAACTAAGAACCACTATAAATTATATTAACAAGATATTGATGTATCTTATTTTGTTATATTTTATTATTTATTATATTTATTATATTATAATTTTTATATAATTTAGATATTATATAATTTATATTATACTTTATATATTTTATTAAAAAGATACTGATAACTGAGATTCAGATTAAAAATTTATCCCTAGTCCTCCATTACCCTCAAACCCTTAAGTCAGTTTTTTAATAGTAAATTAATGCAAAACATACATATTTTTAGGCATCAATTATCTGATTATATCATAAACTAAATGATAAAATTTATGTATGGGAAAATTCAATGGAAGTATAAGGTAAGAACCACTATAAATTATATTAACAAGATACTGATAACTGAGATTCAGGTTAAAAATTTATCCCTAGTCCTCCATTACCCTCAAACCCTTACGTTAATTTTTTAACAGTAAATTAGTGCAAAACTTGTATTTTTAGGCATTAATTATCTGATTATATCATAAATTCACTCTGTAGCCTAAATGATAAAATTTATGTATGGGAAAATTAAATTAAAGTATTTATAGTCTAGCATAATCACACAGGGTATTACATACTTAACAGCATTCTAGTTTAACAAAAACAAAAAAAGGAAATATCCATTTCCTATTTTGACTAGTTATTAATTCCAAATGACTAGCATAATAACTTGGTTTCTTTTAAATTTATTTAACTAGAATAAAACCAATCCCTTTAAGTATCTTATAAAACTCAAACTTAAGTTATTTTGTCTTACAATATAAAATTATATTTACATATAAATAGTTCCTCCTATAAGCTTACCTTAGATAATGTAAATCTGAGATTTCCTTCATACACAACCAACAAAACTCACAACCACAAACAGCACATGTCATGTGATTGCAGCTCCCATCATTCATCTTTATTATATAAGCAGCACATCGTGGACATGGCTTTATATCATCAGCTATTGGGAACATAGAGAAATCTATTAAGCATATAAAACTGGTCTAAAAATAACTTCTGGCAGTTTACCAATTGTAGCACTGCCAAAAAATCTTAAGATGTAGATAGTTTGTGAACTCATAGCCTCAGCCTGCTGTTTTTAGCATATAAAGCATTTTTTCTTCCCTTCTAAGAGAACATATTTTACATTAAAATATCAAGTTATAAACATTTTTTAAACACAGTAGTGAAACAATGAGAACAAAGAATAACAAAAGAATAAAAAGAGAAAGGAGAATCAAGGACAGCTCTAGCAAATTGTGAATTATGTAAAGTTTGTCTTTGTCCTGGTCCCATAGAAGTCTTCTGAGTGGTAGTTCCTGGTTCTAGAACTTTTCTAACCATCTTCCCTTAATTCAAATGTACACGTTCTGTATACTATTCCTTTAGTGAATGAACACTAACAGGAGGTGACAATTTGATATTAATCTGAGGTGTATTTATTCTAATCACATCAATTATAAGCACTATAAAAATAGCAAAACAGGTATCTTTAGAAAAGCAGCCTTTTCCCAGTATTTTACTTCACACGAAAGAGAGATGGACCTTGCAAAGAATCAGTACCCAAAATACAAGGAAGGAAGGAAGAAATTAAGGAAGAGTCATATGGCTATAAACGTTATACCATGGAAAACAGTTTCAGAATAAAAGCAATCATTGTTAGTTATGCTCATGACTTTTAAATTAGTTGTGTTTATCCTTTTTATTCATTTATTCACCCATTTACTCAACTGTTGTTGGTATATGCTCCTTGTATAATAATATGGTTACAATGCACAATGGTGTCAAGTTAAAATCAAGTATAACATAACTTTAGGAAAATTATAACTATTTTGCATGTTGGCATCTGTTTAAATAGTAACTTGTAATTACTATTAGCCAGCTATATTTTTCAACTACTCACAGTCTAGTAAAGATATTTATAGTGCTAATCACTGAATCTAAGTATTTGCTCCAATGTCTTACATTATAAGCATTAAGCTATATTCCATTCTTTCTACAAGTTTTATGGTCAAACTTTACCTGTGCTTTATCAGTTAATTCAGGTTTCCTTAGTGCTTCTTCTAGGACCAAAGATGCTTTTTTTTTTTTTTTTTAAACTTAAGATCTGGTCAATGCTCACAATTAGTATTTATTTTAATGATTCAAGCAATTTTGAGCAAACTGATACCCTAAGCAGCCAGACCAGGACAATTGATAATTACTAGAATATACAAACTAGAAATATTCATGTCATGACTTAAATGATTAAAAGAACATAAAGTCTGCATTTAACAATTTTAAACATTGGGGTATGACTAAAAAAAGCTGGCTTTTACGCCTGATACAGCACATAGTATACCAAATTAAAGAAATGCTAATCCTATCCGCTTAAGCAGCATGTTAATCGATAAACTTTCTCATACCCAAGTATGCTCAAGTAGTAGGTATCTCAATAAGACGGAAGAGTAAAAAGACTCAAGCTTTGGTACTGATGCATGCAATCTTTGGAACAAACTAAGGTAACATCCCCATTTATTCCTACGGTTCTAAAAACATAAAAAAGCCTTTTAATATGCTAAAATTACACGTTAGAGAATTAATACCACAAGCAATGTATTTTTGATAGGTCTCTATATACTTATACCCACATCTTTCACTCTCTATACTTATTTACCTATGAAAGGCTGTTTAGTTTGCTTTGTCTTTCCTCAAAGCAACAAATTAGGAAAAATTTACTGTGCACATTATAGGATGACATATTTCTCTCCAAATACTCTCATAATGCAAAAATCCTAAATGAAATTGTTTAGGGTCAGTTGATCCCCCATTCCCCAAGAATCAGTTAAGCCACAGTTCCCTCATATGAAAAAGCTTCCCATTTCTATTTACAGTGTTTGGCTAAGCTTTTGTCTTCTTTATCTGTTTGTTTACTGTTAAAATATGGGCCACTGTCATATTAAGAAAAAACAACAGGTTACAAGTCACCATGTCCTCAAATGTTAACAAAGATTATCTCTTAGGGTGGTAGTGGTAAGGGGACACAGGCAGGAGTGGGGAGCCAATTAAATAGTTTATTTTTATAAAACGGGAAAACTACAGTAACAAAAATGAAACATATGTGGTTCATTTAAAATTTAACTCCAAGTGCATAAACCTAGTAGCTATAAGAAAGAGCCTCAAGTGGATGCACTACTGTCACAATTTAAAGACAAATGTAAACATTATACTATAAATATTGTATTATTTTATAAACACAAATATTAATGTACCTTATGTAACTAAGCACACATTTATCTTCTGTAACCAATTAGGGAAAAAAAAACCTAATTATTATACTAATTAATAATAAAAGTAAAACTAGTTTTTCAGCATATCATGATACAGAAAACAAACAATACCAAAATATCTAGAATAAGAGTAATAAAACCATTTAGATGGGAGCTTCCTTTTTAACTTTCTACAAGTCTGTGATAAGCCAAGTTCACTACACTTTTTTTATTTTTTTTTAAATAGGGTCTTGTTCTATCGCTCAGGCTAGTGTGCAGTGGCACGATCTCAGCTTACTGCAACCTCCACCTTCTGGGGTCAAGCAATCCTCCACTTCAACCTCCCAAGTAGCTGCGACTACAGGCGCACACCACCTCACATGGCTAATTTTTGTATTTTTAGTAGAGACGGGATTTCACCATGTTGCCTAGGCTGCTGAAGTTTGAGAACTTCTGAGCTCAAGCAATCTGCCCACTTCGGCCTCCCAAAGTGCTGGGATTATAAGCACGAGCCAAGGCGCCCGGCCCTCACTGCACTTTTAATTCTTCCTCTTGTTTTTGGAAACAGGGTCTCACTCTGTCACCCAGGCTGCAGTGCAGTGGCACAATCACATTTCATTGCAGCCTTGACTTCCTAGGCTCAAACGATCCTCCCACCTCAGCCTTCTGGCTTACTGGGACCAGAGGTGCCCATCACTATGCCTGGCTAATTTTTTAAATTTTTTGTAGAGAAGGAGTCCTGCCACGTTGCCTAGGCTGGTCTTGAACTCCTGGGCTCAAGCGATCCTCCTGCCTTGGCCTCCCAAAGTGTTGGGATTACAGGTGTGAGCCATTGCACCAAGATTTTTAAACAAACATGGAACAAATTCCAAATAAAGTTTTTTTTAAAACAATCACCTTGAGACTATTTATTCCAACAATGTTATTGTTTGGCTCAAAGCATTTGGTAAGGTTTTCTTTCATAATTACCTTCAAATCTCCTTTATATAAAAGAAAAATCACTCATGATCATATAGTCACATCTCACTCTGCATCTATCTGAAACCAATAATCCAACCTGGTATGATACTCTAGCTGTTAGACTTAGCTCTAAAGGAACTTCTAGTCATTCTCAGAAATCAAACTGATATTAAACTGACGTAACCTAAAGGTTATGCCAATGAGGCATTCCAGGGAAGCACTGCTGAAATAAACACAAAAACTCCCATGGTGGCTACGTTGAGGAAGACCAATATTCATTTGGATAACTAAATCATGATCTTTATTTTAAAAAATAATAAAAGCCATTTCTGTCATTTTTTAATTTAATAATAGCCCAGACATACTTAAATCTCTAGAAAGTGACTGTGGTTTCTCTAAGGTCCCCTACCTCATATAGCAAAAGCACTTATTATGAGCCAGGAAATATTTCAACCATATGGATATAAGCATTACTAGCATCTTTATTTTTTATTATTATTATTATTTTTTGAGACGGAGTCTCACTCTGTCATCCAGGCTGGAGGGCAGTGGCACAATCTCGGCTCACTGCAACCTCTGCCTCCTGGGTTCAAATGATTCTCCTGCCTCAGCCTCCCGAGTAGCTGGGGATTACAGGCACCCGCCACCACACCCGGCTAATTTTTGTATATTTTTAGTGGAGACAGGGTTTCACCAAGTTGCCCAGGCTGGTCTTGAACTCCTGATCTCAAGTGATTTGCCTGCCTCAGACTCCCAGAGTGCTGGGATTACAGGCATGAGCCACCATGACTGGCCAGTATCTTTATCTTAAAGATGAGACAAGTAACTTGCTCAGGATTGCACAAGGAATAAGCAGAGAATGTGGGATTTGAATTCAGGCAGTCTGATTCCAGAGTCATTCTCTCTTGCTCTATATGTCTGTGTATTCTGTGACCAATAAATACACACCCCCTACTTGGAGGAGAGGAATATCATTTCCAAGTGAACTACCCAGTGGCTACTGCTGACTCTTTAGGGAACAGTTTAGGTACATTCAGGTCCTCTCTGAATTGCTTCTGGACCCATACCTACAAATTAATACTAATACTACTGAGTTCCAGAAATCTTTAGGAAAGAGAAACAAATCAGCAAGCAAGTATAAAAATACACTTACGTAACAAAAGTATTAAATGTCGAATATTCTGTGTTAAAGCTTCATGAGACTTTTTTTCTAGTAGCATAAAGTACATGATTATCTCAATACACTGCTGGCAGGAATATAAATTATTTTTAGTAGAGATGGGGTTTCACCACATTGACCAGGCCGTTCTCAAACTCCTGGCCTTAAGTGGTTGGCCCGCCTCAGCCTCCCAAAGTGCTGGGATTACAGGCGTGACTACCACACCTGGACAGATACCTTTATAATCAACAGTTTCAGACCCTCTTTGGCTACCAGTTACATAAATTATCATGACACTTCCTTTTTTCCTTTTTTCTTGAACAATAAAATCTTTCTAATTTCAGAACCACTTTCTTCCACAGGAAAGAATGAGTGCTTCTGGGATAGAAATGCACTTAAAAACACTTTTGGCAAGTGAAAGGAAAACAGGAATACTTAACTTTAAAAAGTTAAAATAACTAGTGTTTTGTGTCAAATATTTCATTAGAAAAAAATTAGACATAAATACCTGCTGCTCCAGACTCTTGACTATAACTAATGGATGAAGAACGTATAGTTCTCAAACGTAAGCTCTGGGCTCTCTCTTGTCGAGCAGCATCACAGGTCTGGTTGGGGTGCCAAATCTGTTTACAGTGGTAGCAAAACTCTGTTCCACAGCCCTCTCGCCCACAAGTTAATTTTGGACAGCTGGCACATCCAAATGCTATCACAGCATATCTTGAAAGAACAAGAAAAATGATTTAAAATGTGACATAAAACAAGAGATACTCATTTCAATAAGTATCCAACTAAAGATTATTCCTGAAAAACATTTTCTATTTATACATTAGCAAACAGTTATAAGCACAATCTCACCAATATAAAAATGGGGGAAAATGAAGTTTACGAATGAAGATATATAAATGGCATAAAATATTTTAAAAGTTCAATTTTTAACTTTCAGGGTTTTTTTTTTAGATTCAGGGGGTACATGTGCACATTTGTTACATGGTCTATTGCATGACGCTGAGGTTTGGGCTTCTAATGATTCTGCTGCCCAAATAGTGAACATAGTATCTGACAGGTAGTTTTCCAACTCTTGCCCCTCTCCCTCAACTTTTGACTTTTAAGTAGGACACCAAACTGCATTTAGCCTAATCCCAATTTTATAAAAAAACATATTAAATTAATACAGTATTGTATGCACACAAAAAAAGACTAGAAGGAAAAACACCAAAAATCTTAATAATGGTTTTCTTGGTATTGGGTTTTAATTCTCTTGTTTATATGTTTATACATTTCTGATTTTCTACAATTACTTGTTAAAGTGGAAAAAGTTAAAAGAAAAAAAGAATGCCTGTTTAAAAATGTAATGACTAAAGGTAAGTTTTAACTGTCAGGTAATGGCATACTGTGCCAATTTATAAATTTTGTGATAATCTTGTAGGTATGCAGAAGTCACACATTTTTCTTTGTAAGATACATGGCAAAAGTGGTCTTTGGTGCCAATCTCCTGCCAAAAAAAAAAAAAAAAAAACTGGTTTCTTTTTTTTTGCTTCAGATTAAAGACTGAGAACGGTAGATTCATGACTAGCATGAACACCTTTATCTGACTTAATATTTTTGACACTTTAAAAACTTATGACTTAAATTCTGGGCATTCTTTGGCATTTATCCCAAACAAATGAATATTTGTGCTCACACAAAAACATGTAATGTTCACAGCAGCTTTATTCATAATAACCAAAACTGGAATGAGCCCAGATGACCCTCAAAAGGTAAATGGTTAAATAAGCTATAGTGCATACACACTACCATCAAGAAAAAAAGTACTTACACAAGTAACACCTTAGGTGAATCTTCAGAGAATTACACCGAGTGAAAAAAGTCAATCTCAAAATGTTACATACTGTATGATTCCATTTATATAATATTTTTGAAATTCAAGCAGATTAGTGGTTGCCAAGGATTAGGAATGGGGATTGGGTCAGGGAAAGAGTCGGGGGAAGTACATGTGATTATAAGAGAGCAACACAGGCCAGGCATGGTGGCTCACACCTGTAATCCCAGCACTTTGTGGGGCCAAGGCGGGCAGATCACTTGAGGTCAGGAGTTCAAGACCAGCCTGGCCAACATGGCAAAACCCCATCTCTACGAAAAAATATTTAAAAAACTAGCCAGGCGTGGTGGCACACACCTGTAATCCCAGCTACCTGGGTGGCTGAGGCAGAACTGCTTGAACTTGGGAGGCAGATAGAGGTTGCAGTGAGCCAAGATTGTGCCACTGTACCGGAAAAAAAAAGAAAAAGAAAAAAAAAGGAGTAAAATGAGGGATCTTTGTTGTGATGGAACTGTTCAGTATCTTGACTGTGGTGGTGGATACACAAACTTAAACGTGATAAAATACATGTAACTAAATACACTGCACAGAAATAACTAGAAGTAAATCAGGAAATTTGAGTGAGATTGGTAGATTGTATCTATGCCAATATCCTGGTTCTGATATTGTTCTATAACTTGTGCAAAATGGCACCACTGAGACATACAGTGAGAAGGGTAATAGGATCTCTGAATTATTTCTTACAACTGTATGTGAATCTACCATTACCTCTATAAAACTTTCATTTAAAAAATTTCTAGAAGTTTCTAGTTCCCTTTGAAAGCAGCAACAATCAAGTTTTATCAATGCATGTCTTTTATAAATACTAAATATTTCCTTTTGCCTGGAAATTTAGGGGAGTTTTCAGAGCTGGCAATAAAATTTAAGTAATAACTGTAACTGAGATTGCAATTAAGTTTCAAGATACTCTATAAAATTGTGCAGGATTTTAAGAGTCAAGGAGTTCCCTCCATTTTTGGACTTGTTGGTCCCTTAGTACCATACTCTTTATTTATTTATTTATTTTTTTTGAGACAGTCTCGCTTTGTTGCCCAGGCTAGAGAGCACTGGTGTGATCTTGGCTCACTGCAATCTCCACCTCCCAAGTTCAAGCTATTCTCCTGCCTCAGCCTCCTGAGTAGCTGGGACTACAGGCACCCACCACCACGCCCGGCTAATTTTTTGCATTTTCAGTAGAGACGGGATTTCACCATGTTAGCCAGGATGGTCTCGATTTCCTGACCTCATGATCTGCCCGCCTCGGCCTCCCAAGTACCATGTACTCTTTAAATACATCTTAAATTCCATCTTATTTCTGAAAGACCAATTATCTAATTACCATTCTCTATCACACACATGTTCAAACAGGATTGAATTAAAGGCAATGTATAATCAGCAATGGGTCATTTAACAAAGCTTCATTTCCCTGAGCTTTAAAATTCCCAAGACAGCTTATTCATTGCAGTCCCAGATAAAGAAAAAAGACCTCATTTTTTAAAATCAAAGTTATAATCTAAAGGATCTATACACTAAAGTGTAGTCTTTGTTTTAAAACAATAATGTCAGTGAAAAGGAAATGGCATTCTCTTCCAAACTTTTTCTCTACCTACCTTTTATCGAAGGAAGAAGGAAAGAGGAGGGGCAGAATGGAGAAATCTGTGTATGCAGGAGACAATGCCAAAACTATTTTCTGAAGTTGGTTACAATTTACAAAGGCAGCAAGGAGGTTTTAGCATGGCCAGTTCAAATTCTACTTCCACCACTTATTATTTGTGTAATTTTAAGTAAATTACATAATCTCCCTACAACTAAGTTTTCTCATACATAAAACAGGCATTCACTTTAGTTTGGCTTAGCCTCAGTATTCAGCCAAAATAATCTTCAGCTTTGGCCTTGGCCTTTAGAATGCCAAATAAGCAAATGGCTGCTTTGATGACATTTCTCATAGCCCTGCACTTGTGCTTGACTACTGACCACGTGATCATACAAGTGACAATCATTTCTACATAAATAATATAAATTATGTTATTAGGATTGAATATTAATATCTGAATACTCATCTTAAAATAAATATTGGTTGGCACTTTAGACATAACTTAACAATAGAAATACTTTATATGGTGAAATTTTACTGGATAACTTAAATGTCCAGTATGTTGCAAGAGTAAAATGCTATAATCTTTGTGATGACTGTAAAAGCCAAATTTAGTTACATGCTTAACTTTCAAATAATTAAATAGGAAAACAATTTACAGCTAATATGAACACTAAGAGTGCTTTGCCTATATAAATTTAGGAAGAACATATCGTTTCTGAGCAAATAATATTTATAAAAATATACAAGGCAGATTAATAGAAATTCGGTTACATATAATTCCAACCTTTGTAGAAGGCTGCTCAATATACTAGTATTCACAGCACTACACAAACTTTTAAGAACTGACCTAATTTTTAATGATTTAAGTAAAAAAAAAATTAATGAATTAAGTTTTTAAAAAAAGTGCTTCTTCTTGACAAGAAGAATTAAAAGGAGAACAATCAATATTGCCCCTTAAAAATTTCATGACAAGTTCCAAAATCTGGTACAATTTCCATAAAAACATGAAGGGGTTTGGCGAGAAAACTGTGAAACTAAAGCATATTTTCTTCTCAATTTTTTCCTTTTATTTCTAACTCTGTTCAGATCTTCTCGATAATTAAACTTCAAAACAGCTTCATAAATTGCTTTCAGATGATAATTCCTTACAGTTCTGAGTCTAGAGACTTAAGCTCATTGAAACTGGCTGCTTATAGAGAACAAGATTTTTGAGATTTATCCAAACTTCATACCAAATACAGTGTTCCTCCTATAAAATATATTACTATAAAACTTTCTCTTGAATTATATGAATAGTGTTGATGTTAAAGTGAACATCTATTTAGAATTTTTTAAATAGATAGTATAAAATATATATATATACACACACACGGTATATTTATCAGGAGCAAACTAATAGCTGGTAGTGTAGGGGAAATTACCAATCCTGCATTATCATGTCAAACATTTAATATTTGATTGCCAGTTTTTTTTTTTCTTTCTTTTTTTTTTTTAAGACAAGAGTCTCACTCTGCCACCCAGGCTGGAGCACAGTGGCGCAATCTTGGCTTGCTGCAATCTCCACCTCTCAGGTTCAAGTGATTCTCATGCCTCAGCCTCCCAAGTAACTGGGATTACAAGCGTGAGCCACCAGATCTGGCCAATTTTTGTATTTTTATTTCATTTTTTATTTACTTTGAGATGGAGTCTCGCTGTTGCCCAGGCTGGAGTGCAGTGGCACAATCTCGGCTCACTGCAACATCTGCCTCCCAGGTTCAAGCTCCCAAGTAGCTGGGATTACAGGCACGCATCACCACGCTTGGCTAATTTTTTTTGTATCTTTAGTAGACACGGGGTTTTGACGTTGGCTAGGCTGATCTCGAACTCCTGACCTCAAGTGATCCGTCCGCCTCGGCCTCCCAAGGTGCTGGAATTACAAGTGTGAGCCACCACACCCAGCCTCAATTTTCTGTATTTTTAGTAGGGATGGGGTTTTGCCATGTTGGCCAGCTGGTCTCCAACTCCCTGGCCTCATCTGCCGGCCTTGGCCTCCCAAAGTGCTGAGATTACAGGTGTGAACCACCACTCCTGGCTTCCTTTCTGATTTCATTTTTGAATTTTTCGTAACTCCAATCTCTTAAGATAGCTATCTTAAAGCACTTTATCTCTATACTCTCTCTGATTACTTATAATCGTAATTCCTCCACTTTGATAATGAAGCTGAAGTTAAAAGAAATAAAGTGAATTGGCCAGTCACTGAGGGGCAGGGCTGGATTTGAACAAACATCCATTCAGTGCCCTGCCCTTGATTGCTAGTTTTTAAAAATTAAATAAAAATTTCCATTTATTCTTGTATCCCAGAAGTTCATCATACTATGATGGAGATATCTGACTTTGACCACCTGACATTTGGTCAAAATATATCCCCAAAACTAGGAAATAACAAATAAGAGTTGTGAGATTAAAATAAGATTATACATATGTAGTGTTTGTGTGTCTGTGAAGAGAGATGGGGAGAGAAGAGAGGAAGACAGGAGAGGCAGGGTTACAGGGGTACAGCGAAAAGGAGAGTTTAGTTCACGGCACATTATGTGTACTCAAATGTTAAAGTACCAACATTTTATGCTACGTCTCAGTATTTTTTAAATGGAAAAGCTAAGATGTCCTTCCCCTAGAACTAAACATTCAAGTCTACTGAATTTACACAAATTCCAAAGAAAAACAGGATTACTTTAATAATACTGACCAAATGTTTTCATAAATGTATAATCTGATGACAAAAGTTAGAGCAGTTTGTCTAGTAGTTTTTTCTTACACTAACACTCACTGAGTACTTCCTATGGAGGTGTTTCACATTCATATGTATTCAATCCTAACCATAACAGTATTAGGCAAGTTCTGTAATATATCAAGAAATTAAATGTACCTAGCATTCACACATTTTGAAAACAGCTTGTCAGGCCTCTCGAAGATGACTTTCCTTTTGTGGGAGTTAAATTTATTTTCCATTGAAAAATAACTCTCAAATTATAATGGAAGCAAATGGTAAAACTAAATTAAATACAAAACCCTTGCTTTACAGAAAATTCCATGAGTCTCTCTGCTCTGCTATAATGTGTTATTTGGAAAAAGAACAGGCTCAATAGAAGGTCTCAGAAATAACTGAACCCCTCTGGCTCAAACAACACCCAAACATTAGTTTGGTGGTTAGTTCCATTTCTTTCTATGGTCCATTATTTAATTCAAGCCTTACTTTCCTTCTCTATCCTTCAGCTGAAGGTCTCTAGCTACTGTACTTGAAATGCTTAACCTAGGAGTGGATGGACAGGAAGAAAGTGGGGAAGACAGGAAGGGGCTGAAACAGCAGTTTCTCCAGAAGTATCTTCTGTTCACTGCACTGTTAACAGGTGATCCACACTAAGAACTCAGTGGTCAAGTTAGGAAAATGCCAAGTAAAATTAAAGAAGTTTTTGTTTTCTATTATAGGATTTGCTAAAAGAATTTTTAACATACCAATGTTCAGTACATAGTATGCAGTATTTTAATTTATTTAAATTAAGTCATTTATAATATCTCCTGGGAGAATTTCATAGTACTAATGTTTTACAAATTATACTATTGATAACATCAAGCAAGTAGGGATACCAGCTAGGGTGATATATTCTACCTGGAGCAAATTCCTTGTAAGGAAAAAGAAAGAAGAAAAAAAAATACCTAACACGAAATGTAATCCTAAGAAAGACATGACAGTCTCAATAAATATTTTGATTAAAAAATGACACTGTCTCTCATGTCACTTCTGTCAATTAAAAGAGAATGAAGAAGTATCTGTAAGTCCAAAATAATTTTTTAAAGCATAAAGCTTTTAACATATCTTTAAATAACTTTATCTTTAAAGTAAGAACAGAAAGAAAATATAATCAGAAATAACAAAATTATTTGATCCAGTTAAGGGGAACAGTCAAGTTTTATATCAGAATCAAGAGGCTCATGATTCTACTTTAACGTTTTGATTATTCCAGTGAAAAAGGAATAACTTACTTAAGATACTTGAGAGAAGGTCTAGACAAAGTGAGGCTCATCTCCTGGTTCCCTTTTCTAGGATTTGCATCCTGCAGACAGGATGCGTTCTGTTCTGTTTTCCACTACATGCTGCAGGAGAGGCCTTCGGTTGTTCTCAGGCCTACATGCCTAAGACTAATTGGGGAAGTCTGTCCCCAATTTAGGGATGAAGTGTTAGCAAGCCATTTTGGCTGCATATCCAAAGCCACATTCTTTAGTCAACTAACTAGAGAAAGCTGACATGTCTCCTGGGTCATATGTTAACATGGTCTTGAATGAGGGTGGAGGGAAAGCATGTTATTTTTATTGACTCATAAAAACACCACCAAAGATCTTAGTATCAATTAACAATGTTTGGTACAGGAGTAATATACAGGTTGAGCATCCCTAGTCAAAAAATTCAAAATCTGAAATGCTTAAAGTTTATTACATTGTCAGAAGACACAGGAAATGTGATTTTTAAACTTCAAAGAACTACCCACATAGTATACTGAATTATTTAGTGTTAAAATATACCTGGATTAATTTTATGGTTAGGAAGAATAAATTAAAAATAGCACTCTCAGTTCAAGCTATTAACTCTTAGAATATGCTTATGTATGTGTGTTCTAACACATATAATTTATCACTAGTCATGAATTACAGCTTCCCCTGAAATGTAGTTTATTCATTATGGCTCTTTATACCCCAAATCTGTTTTCTAAGTCCCATGTACTTATTTTCTCTGGATAAAATCTAAGTAGGATCTGTGGTCTCTGCAAAATTTGTAAAAGGCCAGTCTACAAAAGCATTTCCAGCATGTTAAAAGATGGTCAAGGTATAGCTAAAACACATCTTTGTTGGATGAGAATGAGAGTTACACAGACATTAATTAAAATTCTAAAAATACATGTTATTTAGTCCCTAAGCCTATGGCCCTATTTTTTTTAATCTATTAAGAACAATATTCTCCACCAGAGTAAGATATCATTGAAAGCCATTTAAATGTCATAGCAAACCAGCTTGAAGCTTACAAAGCCAATTATAGTTGATTACATTACCCAAAAGTATATGAGTTATGCTAGTGGCATACAGTCAGGCTGGTTCATTGAACAATTTTTTTATTGAGCATGAGGTTAGCCTGTGGTTCCAAAAGCAAAAACGAACTTTTCTGGAGGATCCTTGGGAGGCTCACAGACAATAAATCACTAATTACGTCCCAGTATAATAAATGTTCTTGTATATTCAAAGCTCCCCAGCAAAGTCAGAAGCACTCACATGGGATGACAGGGATAATGTGTGCTGGTAGCAGGGTGGCCTCAGCCAACTGAAAACAGGTGATAGAAACCAAAACAACGACTTTTTGCTATCTGCCTAGACAATGTACAAACTAGGACTCCAAGGCAGAAGGTAATCAGGTATTTTTATTCAAGGCAACTTCTATGCTGCTTCTCCTTGCACACTGGGATCCCTCCCCCAATTTTTCTCCTTAACTATGGCTGTATTTTTCTCTGAACCTGTGAGGACTGGCATGTTCTAGAAGCTGTCTAGTGAGACTCACTCTGGTTAAATCACAGCACTCAAATTTGGCCGTCTGGGCCCCTCCTCAAGTGGGATTTTTAGAAATACCGTCCTTTAAACAAGTGTGATCAGTCCTAGCCCTCAAGAGTGGAAAGAATATTAGGTCAGAAACCCCAAGAGATCTTAAATGGAAATCAGGTCAGGTAGAACTCTTTTCTACTCTGTGGTAAGTACAGTATTTCTCAAGGTGTGTTAAACTGTATGTTTAAGTAAAATTAATGTCAGATACAGAAAATGGCCATGTTTATACATAACAAATGCAAAAGAAAAAATTCATAATTTCACATCTAGCATTTCTGGAAAAGAACATTTCAAGTGTGTTATATAATAAAAGGGGCTAAATACTACATATATGCCTATGGTCCTGGCACCGTGGCTAAACATTTTTATAAAAACCAAATATTCAGAAATTTACCAATATTCCCTATGCCAGATTTAAATAAAAAATGAGGTTTTAATTTAAAAAAAAGGGGGGGTCCTCTGTGTGTTTCAAAGGCTTCAGTAAGCTCCAATAGGTCAGAGATTTTTGTCTTGTGTTCATTAATAAATCTCCAGTACCTGGCACATAGGTGCATTAAATATTTGAATGATTATCTGATTTTTTAAAAAAGCAAAACTTTGGAAATAGAGATGAAGAATAGTAAGTAAGAGCAATGACAAGTTTACTGTGTACTAGGAATTTTGCTAGTAATAGCATTAAAGATCTCACTTAATCCTTATAACATGATAGAATAGGGACTCAAAATCAGGTATTTACAGCTCATAATAAGTAAAGCTAACTTTTAATGAGGGTTTGTATAGTATCCTACGTTTTCAAAGTATACACACAAATTTTATATTACTGGGTGACATTTTCTTCAAAACACAACCATAAAACCTACATCATCAAGTATGTGAAATACGACCATAACAACTTACAGAGCAGTATAAGCCAAGTATAAAAGAGAATACACAAAAGTAATCTGTGACGTTTTTTCCTCTGTCCTTTGTGGGTAAGACTACTGACAACCAATAACACCAAAAATTAATGTATAGCCAAATTAATCAAGGACAATTATTTGTTAAACTTACATAACAATCATGTGGTTGTTTTCATAGTAACGGAGTCTAGTAAAGCAAATGTTTCTATTATTTTATGATATTTTATACTTGAGTTAACATTTGAATTATCATCTCTAAAATATTAATACTGAGCCATTTTACTTTTTAACAACGAAGTCTCAATGAGAAGAAAATGTGCCAAAATATCCCAAAGTATGAGTTTCTGAAAAAAATCTTTATTAAGAAATATATATAAAAGGGTTTAAAAAGAATAGTAAAAGAAATACTCCTGTATGTACCACACAAGTTAAGAACATTATCAGTAGGATGATCATTAACTCACAATCTAAATTGGAACACTTTGAGAAAGAAACGTAGTGCTATCAAAAATTATGCCAGTATACTAAGCATGAACTGGAAATCAGAACCTTTATTATCAGTGGCTTTAGAAGTAACCTGGTTACCCCCTGAAGTTCACATCCCCTCTTCCTACTCTCAAGAGGTAACCAATAAACTAAATATATTTACTCTACTGTTAATGAACATTTTTTTGTTTGTTTTGTTTTGTTATTGTGGAACATCCTTACACAAATCTCCTAGTATACAAGTAAAGATTTTCTCTACAGTACTGATCTAGGAGTCGAAATTCTCAGTTATATAATAAATATGTGTTCAATTTTAATACACAATGTGGCAGTAGGTTAGCTAATCATTCACCTATATTTTCTTTTGATTTTTTCCATTTATTTATATAACTTACACCTCTGTAATCTGTTTTGATTTTAACATATGTGGTGACAATCTAATGTTTTCCCCCTCAAATAACTAATTCTATATGTTGAATAATCAATCCTTTTTCCAGTTGGTTCGGCATGCTTCCCCTAAAATCAAGTTCTTATACAAATTATAATTTGCTTTAGCCCTACCTACTATGTTCAATTAGGTTGCTAATGTTAACTATATATTATGATGACATTACCAATCAACCCAGGACAAGATAATATACAGCAATTAAGTGACCAGAAGGTTTGTGCCCCTGGATTTATTGTCTTAATAACTCCTGGCCAAAGGCTGTGACAACTTAAGTCTCCTTTTCCTTTGTTTTATCATTGTCAGATTTTTTTTTTTTAAGACAGGGCTTTATTCTGTTGCCCAGGCTGGAGTGTAGTGGCGCAATCATGGCTCACTGCAGCCTTGACCTCCTGGGTTCAAGTTATCTTCCCACCCTGGCCTCCCAAAGTGCTGGGATTACAGGCATGAGCCACCACGTGCAGTCGCAGATTTTTTTTAAGCTATTAAAAATTTAGAGGAATGTATTAAGCACCTCTTGTACCCTGGGGTTCTATGAAGAATAGACAGAAAAACCACACTCTTTCCGTAGATGAAACATAACAGACATATTCCTCAGCATTTGAACTCTTGCTATGGGAGTATTTGTTATAACGACTCACAAAAAGTTTTTTTAAAACTAAAATTTGCTATCCTACTTGAAATCTACTCTAATTTCAAGAGTATAACTTGCACTTGTGCACCAGTGGAAACGCACACTTGCACCTGTGAAAACGTTATGCAGGGGTCGGTCCACAGCATCAAGAGCGATTCAATCATATCTAAGCTGTTTTTCCGTCAGAATACTGTCTTCTGCTCAAGTTATTTAAAGCTACTGTTCATTATTTTCTTCCCATCTTTTTCTTGAAAATTTAGCCCTGCATCCCAGAGTTTGCTTCTGCCATTACACCTGGAAACACAGCTAACCTTGGCCCAGTTTAGATAGCATCCATAACATATTTTGTTGTTTATCTATATTACAGTATAAGCTCCCCGCAGTATAGGACAGCATAATTCAAATCTGATAATGAATAATATCTGAACCCTACATACAACTAATTAATTCATAAAATATTAATAAGGTAATTTTAAAATGTTGTATACTACACAGAAATCCTTGGTGGATGATAAAGTGCTAGTGATACCTGGGAAAACTGGGATTTGCACAGGCAGGAAACACTACCTTTCTCATTTAAAATTATGGAATGTAGGTTAGATGCGATCTGAAAATTCACTACTCAAGAAACTTTTAAATCGTGGATTTGATTCAGGTAACGAGTCCTGAAATTGTAATTTGATAAATGAAACTCACATTCCAGTCTTGCCTCTGAGATTATACCCAGATAATCTCGGAAGTTCTGGGTTTCCCCAAACGTTACTTATAATCTCTGGTTTACTAACAGTGTGCTACATATCACATTAATTGTTTGTGGCTTTTACTATTCTTGAATAGTATATGACTACTGTTTCCCTAATTCTGACAACTGTACACAATAAATGCTCTATAAACAGGAGCTGCTCACCAACATAATAATCAAATATATATGCAAAATTATTTTATTTTAAATGTTGAGAATACAGTATGTGTTAATTCAAAAACTTGAGGCAAATCAAATATTACATAACCCCTAGAACTTGAGACTAGCAAATGTTTATGTATATCAACATGAACACATCATACTGTGGCACATGCTAAGGTAGGTACCTTTCAAAAGGGCCATTTATCTCTCATGAGAAACATGTCAACAAAGAGAAAAAAATAAAGAAGAGGGTCATTTGAGTTTATGACCACAAATAACCTCCTCTTCACAAACAATGCTCATCATTTCGTCTGTTATTCCAAAATCAAAATTCTCCAAATGGATGAGAAAACCAATTTCAGGTAGATCCTGAACTCTACCACCTTACCCTTTTCTTCTAAATGTGCTCCGTGAATATGTAATGCAGAGACAATACAGAAATGAGTAAGACAGGACCACTGCCTTTAACAGCTAGCATAGTGCCTGATATATGGTGTGCACTCAACAGGCCTGCTGAATGAATTCTCCAGCACGTAAAAATTTTTGAGTAACAGCAAATTATTTTATCCACAGAGAAAAAAATTAACTCAAGAAAAATCAAACAATATCTTCTTACCCACAATCTGGAGCTGGACACCACCTGCAATCAGGATCTGCAACAAGCCACCGTCTAAGCATAAACTCTTCGTATTTTTCCATCAAGACATCATCACTTAATATCAAGCGAATATCATGGGGATTAAACCGTTCAGTACATTCTGGGCAACTAATATTAACTCTACTTTCAGAGATTTCTATCCTTAAATATTGTCGTAAGCAATCCACACAAGATCTATGATGACAAGTCATTATATCAGGAAATCTGTCTTTAGAATGCCGCAAAAGGCACAAAGGGCACTCTATGAAGTCTCCAATTTGTTTGCTGATGGAAGTTAATCCATTGTCAGAAGAGGTATTTGTAGAGAAAATGGAGTTCTTATCAGTACACATTTCAGAATGTATACTTTCAATACTTGCAATTCCATCCACCCCGCCATTTAGCTCCCTTGATTTACGTTTGCTATCTTTTTTCCTCCGAAACAGGGAGCCTATTGAAATTCTTCTTTTTTTGGGTGCCTTTTTGACTGAAGGCAAGCTCACAGATGAAGCAGAGGACTGAAGATCTCGATCTGAACCCATTTGCCGATGTAAACTCATGTCTAAAATGTTTGTTAGAATTGAGTCAGGGTCAGTGTTTACACACAGCCCTTCATTATATTTAGAGATAAAACCTATTTCTTGTTCTTGCATTCAGAGTAAGTCATGATGTAAGAATATTCTACTTGGTTCTTTCAGAGAATTCTTCAAAAGTTCGATTTACAGAAGACTGTTATCACGGATGTTCTGAAAAATAAAAAATAAAAAAATCAAGATCATTTAATTATGTTCTTAGTTTGTATATTTTCATAAATATCAAATTTCAAACAAGTATGTTCCTTAACCATTAGTAGCTGTTGTTTTTTTAAATAAGGCCAATTTATTAAATAGTCTGTAAGAAACTACAAGACTAATGCTGAAATAACAAAAAGGGCATTCTTTAATCTTAATAAAAGATTCTAGATTTGAGCTGACCTAATTATTCTTAAAATCTTAGAAAAAAACTTCTGGTCATTATCACTCTGACTTCAATGATTTCTCACTGCCTTTAGCAGGTCTTTCTGTTGTTGTTTATAACTGACAATCAAGTATACATGCAAATACAAAGGGCTAAGAATAGCTTACATAATCTTGCAGAACAAAGTGGGGAAAGGCCTCTAACGCCGCTAGATATAATATTATAAAGTTACAGTAATCAGATAATGTGCTATGCCACAAGGATGAATACAAAGACCAGTGGAACAGAAAGTAGTCCAGAAAAAGTCCCATATAGGCCGGGCGTGGTGGCTGACGCCTGTAATCCCAGCACTTTGGGAGGCCAAGACGGGCAGATCATGAGGTCAGGAGATTGAGATCATCCTGGCTAACACAGTGAAACTCCATCTCTATTAAAAATATAAAAAATTAGCCGGGCATGGTGGCGGGTCCCTGTAGCCCCAGCTACTCCAGAGTATTCTTCTGAGGCAGGAGAATGGCGTGAACCCGGGAGGCGCAGCTTGCAGTGAGCCGAGATTGCGCCACTGCACTCTAGCCTGGGCGACAGCGTGAGAGTCCATCTCAAAAATAAATAAATAAAATAAAATAAAATAAAAGTCCTACATACACACACACACACACACACACACACACACACACACGAGACTTGATTTATGACAAACGTGATGTTGCTGAGGACTGAGAATAAATGGCCTTTAAAAAAAGAAAAGTACTATGTCTACCGGTTATCCACCTGAGAAAAGAAAGGAAACTTGATGGATGGATGGCTTGCCCATATATGAAAATCAATTACAAATGGTTTACAGATCTGAATGTAAAGCTTCTAGGAGACAAGAGAGGAGACTATTTCAATGGAAAAATTCTTAAACAGAACATACAAGAATACCAACCATAAAATAAAAGACTGTTAAATTGGACTAGAATAAAATCAACAGACAGTATTAAGGGTATGGGAGGAGACTTTTGCCACATATAACTAATAAAGGCACAGTGCCCAGACTATGTAAAAAATGCTTACAAATCAATAAGAAAACATATACAATCCAATAGAAAAATAGGCAGGGGCATTTCACAAAAGCATATGAAAAGTGCTCAACATCATCAGTCATCAGGAAAAAACACATTAATGCCCCATTCAGAGACTACAACACACCTAATAGGATGGCTAAAATTAAAAGACTGTCATTTCTAAGTGTTAGCAAGGATGTGGAGGAATAGGAACTCTCTTAGACTACTGGTGGGAGTGTAAAATGGCACAACTACTTTGGAAAACTGTTTAACAATATCTATAAAATTGGCATACAGCGATAACCTATTACCCAACAATTTTATTCCTAGAAAGGAACGAATAAGAAAAATGACATACTTAACAATGCTCACAATAGCATTGGTAATAATATTCAAAATATTGTAAACAACCATATTTTTATCAGCAGTAGAATGAATACATAAATTGTGGTATATTCACACTCTAAAGCAATGAAACAATGAAAAGGAACAAAATACTGCTACACACAAGACAGGACTCTCATACAAAAGAGTATGTGGTATAATTCTATTTATATAAAGTTCCAAACAGAGAGAATTAATGTACAATGTTAGGAGTCAGGATTGTGGCTACATTTTATGGTGAGGCACAAAGGGAATTTTTTTTTTTTTTTTTTTTTGAGACAGAGTCTGGCTCTGTTGCCCAGGCTAGAGTGCAATGGCAAAATCCCAGCTCACTGCAACCTCCACCTTCCGGGTTCAAGCAATTCTCCTGCCTCAGCTGGGATTACAGGCATGCGCCACCATGACTTGCTAATTTTTGTATTTTTAGTAGAGACAAGGTTTCACCATGTTGGTCAGGCTGGCCTCGAACTCCTGACCTCAAGTGATCCGCCCTCCTTGGCCTCCCAAAAGTGCTGGGATTACAGACGTCAGACACAATGCCCAGCCAAACTTTCTTAATATGTGCAGTATGCATAGTGTCTACAAAGGTATGTTCACTTTGTGATACATATATGACCCAGAAACTCATGATTAATGTGCCTTTTTCTATGTGTTTTTTCCTCCTATGGCTTACCTCATAATTAACATATGTTTTCTGGAAAAACATTTCACTCAAACAAACTTCACTCATGTTCCTCAGTTTATATTTTCCCTCACAAACACAGGATAGATAAGGAACAGAGAGCTCAATCTATACAAATATAGTTATGCATCACTTAATGATGGCGATACATTCTGAGAAAGGTGTCATTGATTTTGTTGTGTGATCAGAGTGCAATTACACGAACGTAGATGTTATAGCCTATTACACACCTAGGGTATACTGTATAGATTACTGCTCTTAGGCTACAAACCTGTACAGTATGTTACTGTAGTGAATAATGGAGGCATCTGCAACACAATGATATCTGTGTACCTAAACATAGAAAAGGAATGTTTCATTCCTTTGGCTCTCCAATATCCTGCCAGTGCCTCACATTGAGTAAATCCAACCAGAAGCCAACTGCCTCTAAGTCAGTCCTTCTAGTCAACCTCCTGAGGGGGGCACAGAGCAGGGTAGAGAAGGGTGAATGAGAGTAGATCTGGACATGCAAACAAAAAACATCCAGTGTTGTATGTTTAAAGAAGAGAACTTGGGAGTCAAAAGACCTGGCTCAGCTATTTTTTGTCATCATATCCTAGATAAGATACATTCCTCAATCAGCGATCAGGACCACAAAATATGGATACCACTCACCTCAAATAGATGTTCTAAGAATAATGTGAAATTGACATGTGTTAAACATGCCTAACAAACCTGGCACCGTACTAAATGTTAGCTGAAATGGAATGTAACGTAACTTAGTGCTTTACAAAATGTGTACCTTACAGCAAGTGCTTAATATTAAATGAATGAATGATGCTTTTCAGTTGCTATTACTCTGTGATCCTTAAGCCATACAGCCTTACTACATCCAGTTTTTTAACTGTGGAAAGACAAGGACCTTTTACCTTCAGAAGTGCTTCAGGATTCGTAAAACATGTTAAGTATCCTGATACTACAACTTCAAGAATTATACATTTATAATATCCCACCAATAAACATCTTCTAACCACAAACACTTCAGCAGGATCTAACAGCCACCTATGTGCCTAAATGATTTACGCATCATTAGACAGGTATTCTGGAAATGAAGGTAGGGCAAAAAGTTTGCATACATAGAAAACACTTACTTCCCAAGAGGAAAATCTACTACATGGTCAAATAACAGTTTTTGCTTCTGTTATTCAGTGAAAATTAGGTTTCTTCTGTCACTTCTCAAACAGCTTAAAATATGCAGAAAATCCAGTAATTTTGTGCTGATGGTCAAAATACTAAATCTAAGAGCAGTGTACCTATGTCTTCTAATTTTAATTTGTTTTTTAGATGTCTGACATCCAGATGTATGGTACTTCTAAAATAAGCATGCAATAAAAGCAGCATGTGACAATATTTACTAGCAGTGTTGAAGAGAACCAAAAGAAGACAAAGTCTTTTTTTTTTTTTAAGTAAAGACGGAATAGGTACAGAGAATTCCCAGCAGAGTTTCTACTGATCACTAACTTGGTGACTACAGAAGCTTGAAGCTATTCCATACTCAAGTGAAAGTGTCAATAAACACAACAAATAAAAAAGACTATTTTAAATGCTGCATTCTGTATTACAAAATAATAACAGGCTATTAAACTTCAGCACATGCTTATGCTGAGAAGATGAAAGAAGATGAAGAATAAAGAAAACAAATTTAACTTTAATGGCTATGTATTTGTATGTGAGATTGGGAATCCACGAGGAACATTTGCTTTGATGGGAAATATATTTTTAGTATTTTCTCACTACAACTCATTTACATTTCACTTTCTGTGAACTAGGCACATGTTCATATCCTGCTGCAGCACTTTTCCTTATTGATGTGTAAGACATAGTTCTATTTAATAAAGAGCCTTGCTATCATGTGGGTATGTGTGTGTGTGTATGTATAAATTGTATTTGACTACATGGCAGTTTTCCAATGCAGAAATTTCAAATGTTTTTAACGTGCTCAGATTCACATATCTTTATGACTTTTGACTTCTACATCAGCCTTAGAAAAAGCCTTGCCCACTCTAAGATTGTATTTTTAAAATTCCTTCACATGTTTTCTACTGGTAATTTGATAGTTTATGAATAAGTAGAGATCAAAATTTGTTTTCTAAATGGCAAGCCAGTTACCTCAACACTAGTTACTGAATAATGATCTTTCCTCCATGCCCCACCCCCTACATACACACTGATTTAATTTTCTAATTTCTTATTTTTTATTTTTGAGACAGGGTCTCACTCTGTTGCCCAGGCTGGAGTGTAGTGGCACGAGATCACTACAACCTTCACCTCCCAGGTTCAAGTGATTTTTGTGCCTCAGCCTCAAGAGTAGCTGGGACTACAGGCATGCGCCACCATCCCCAGCTAATTTCTGTATTTTTTAAGTAACAATGCAGTGTTGACATACTGGCCAGGCTGGTCTCGAACTCCTGTCCTCAAGTAATCTGCCCAGCTCAGCCTCCCAAAGTGCTGGAATCATAGATGTGAGCCACCGCGCCTGGCCAATACACTGATTCAACAAGTCACTTCCTGGTGTAAGAATCTTCTACTATCTAGGTGGTATGGACTTCTAAAATAATCCCTTGAAATGGAATACCAAAATGTTTTGTTCCAATTTGTACTACAACTCGCCAGAAAGGTTATTTCCCTGAATTCTCACCAGCATCCTTTATAAGAGTTTTTTCTTTCTTTGAGTAGCAAAAAATACACACTTTAATTTCTATTTCTTTGATTGCCAAACAATTTAAACATTTGTTCACATGCACTGTCCTCTTCACTACTTCTATGTTTTATTTGTTCACATTTTATGCCCATTTTTACACTGGAATATTAATGCTCCTCTTTGATTTTAAACAATATTTACTTTCTCTAAACACTTGTCCTTCAATTTTGTGATGTTTTGAAGTACAGTTGTCTAAGTTTTTAATTTAGTAACATCTAACAAGGTCCTTTATAAATTTTTCCATTGCTCTATAGGCTTACAAAGTCTTCTTTTGGAGGATGAAACCTAATTGTTACATATTTACTTTCTGGTATTTTTCATTCTTTCTTGTGCAGCGGTGCCCAAACTTTTTGGCACCAGGACCAATTTCACAGAAGACAATTTTTCCACAGATGGAGGTGGGGAGTGGGAGCGGGGATGGTTTCATCAGGCATTATATTCTCATAAGGAGTGTGTGATCTAGATCCCTCGAGTGCAGTTCACAATACTGCTATGAGAAATGAACGCTGCCACTGATCTGACAGGAAGCGGAGCTCAGACAATAATGCTCACAGCTGCTCGCCTCCTGCTGCGTGGCCCAGTTCCTAACAGGCCACACACCGTGGCCCAAGGGTTGGGGAGCCCTGTTCTTGTGGATCCACTTTTCATCTGGTGTCATGTATCTTCAGCCTCAAGAACTTCCATTAGCATTTTTTGCTACGCAGGTCTCCTAGCAATGAATTCCTTCAACTTTCATCTGGGAAAAAAAAAAAGTTATTTCACCTTCACTTTTTATGGATATTTTTGCTGAATACAGAACTCCAGGTTGATATCTTTATCCTTTCAGGACTTTAAATAGGTTATTACATTGTCTTCTGGCCTCCATTGTTTCTGACAAGTCATCTTTCCTGATATTTTAATTCCCCTGTATAGAATGTGTCTTTTTTTCCTTTGCTTGCATTCAACATTGTTTTCCATCTTGGATGTTCAGCAGTTTGATAAAGATGTGCCTAGATGTGGTTTTCCTTATATCTATCCTGCTTGGCGTTCACTGAACTTGTTGAATTTGAAGTTGATTTAAACCAAATAAAGGAATTCGGGGGAAATTATTTAAGTATTTTTTACTATACTGTCTCTGTCTGTCTCTCTCTCTCCCCCCCCCGCCCCCACTCCTGGAATTCTAATTATTTGTATGTTAGTTTGATTTCTGTCCCTGGAGCAACTGAGGCACTATTCTTTTTTGTAATCTTTTTTTCTTTGTTCGGTAGACTGGCAAATTTTTATTGATTTATCTTCCACTTCATCAACTTTTTCTTCTGCTGTCTCCAATCTGCTGTTAAATCCATCCAGTGAAATTTTCATCTTAGATACTGTACTTTTGGGTTCTATAATATCTCATTGTTCTTTTTTTATAGTTTCCATTTCTCTGATGAGATTACCCAGTCACTATGATATTTCCCCCTTTAAGTCCTTAAAATATTACAGTTGCTATAGTCTGTCTGCTACTTGTGGGGTCTGTTACCTATTTTTGAGGGGGTCTTGACATGGAATGAACCATATTTTCCTCCTTACATGTCTAGTAATTGCTTATTATAAACTGGATATTGTAGATATGTTATAGAGGCTCTGTAGTCTCTTATCTTCTCCTGAAGAGTGAGGACTTTTACTATACTGGGCAGTTAAGTCACTGGCTAGTCAACATGAACTTCTGAAAGCTTGGTTTTATGCTCTTTTAGAGTAGATCTGTGGAAAGCACCCATGTTTACCAATCCCTTCTATCTTGGTGGGAATCAAACACCAAATTCCGTCACCCCTGCAAATGCCATCAGCTAAAATCTCTATTTAGTTTTTTCTGCCTGCCAGCTGTTGTTTTCCACTGAACTCCTTGGAATCTCCCAAGCACAGTTCTAGGGGACATCTAGGCATCTGAAGGGAGTTTACCCATAGATTTTTGGGCTACTTACCATAACTCCCTCCTTTCTGGGATTTATCCTATTTTTGGCCACTTAACTCCTTCCCCTGATACTTCAAGCCAGTAAGACTCCGACTTTCTGCTTGACTTTCAGCTGCCCTACAATACACAGACTATTCTTTAGGGGGAAAGATGTATAAATTTTTTAAGGAAAACATCTGGCAGTTTTCCAAAGGATATCTTCATCTAGGCTTTGAGATACAGTATTCTTGAATTTGTACAGAATGCTGTCACAAGGAATTTTAGCCTACTTATGCATCCATGATCTCCACAATATAACTGCTTACCAGGCTGCTTTTTAAAAATGATCCTTTAAAAGATTTTCTTTCATTATTCAATACCTGGAACTGTAAGGTCTTCTACGAGTGACTAAATCTGTTAAACTTTTTGCCTTATTTGCTCCAAGTAACCTGTGTAAGTATTAATTCATTTACTCTTTCAACAAATATGTTCAGTGCCTATCACGTGCCAGATACTCTTGTAAGTGCTGGATAGTGAACAAAATAGACAAGAGTCTATTTGTTCTGTGGAACTTTCATTCTAGTACATTTAAGCATTGAACAGATACTTCAGATGATATCTTCTCCAAAGAGTAACATGAATAACTTTGTAAGGATCTAAATTTTAATGAAGTAACTCCCTCTTTTCTAAGCATAATTTTAAAGAAAAAAAAATGATTTTTATTTGGGCATATATAGTAGTCCCATAATTGAAACCAGTATTTATTAAAATCCATTTTAAAGCTTTCTTCCTAATAGAGTTTAGATACTTTTGACAGCACTCTATTTTTCATAGTTACAATGGTTTTCTAATACCCGAACATTCCAGTAGACAATTTAAGTTGCACAAAAGAAACCACTATTTATCTAACCAAATGATCTAGTATAGAGAATATTCATTTTGCTCACTGGGCATAACTTTAGGAACCAATATTAGCAGATAAAAGGTGGGGAAATCCTCAACCCTAGACTCACTATTTTGGATCTGCTCAGCCTCTGGTGCTACATAAAGGTTCCTAAGGCAATGAAAAAAGGAAGTATCTGTCTTTGTGTAGCATTTACTATATGTAGTGTTGCAAACACCACCTCATCAAATTTAAATACAGCTATGTACAATTTAATGTAGTAGCTGACTACCAAAAAAAGATAATTATCATAAGCCACCCTTTGATCAGACCACAACTTTAAGTGATCTACTAGAAATGATGTATTTCTACCCAAGCTAATTTTGGCCCAAACTAAATAGTTTTTATAAATCTGAATCATATCATTAAGAGAAGTATGAGACATTAAACTAGATTCTCATATATCGCTTTCTCTTAAGAGATAAATCACTGAAGTTCATTATAATAAAGTTTGCTATTACTCAAAAGTCTCATTTAAATGTTATTTTTAAGTTATGTCATTCATGATCTATGCTTACTTATGAGACTTGCTTAAGAACCTCAAATTTAGAAATGTCATTATTTTCCTCTAATAAATTGATTCCCCAATATAACTACCAAATTCAGATACCAAGCAGCAATGCATTCTCTGGGCATTATTCTTTTTTATTTTTTTTCTTTTTCTTTTTTGAGACACAGTCTCACTCTGTCGCCTGGGCTAGAGTGCAGTGGTGCGATCTCAGCTCACTGCAACCTCCGCCTCCCAATTTCAAGCCATTCTCGCGCCTCAGTCCCCCTAGTAGCTGGGACTACAGGCACGTGCCACCATGCCTGGCTAATTCTTGTATTTTTAGTAGAGACGGGGTTTCACCATGTTAGCCAGGCTGGTCTCCAACTCCTGGCCTCAAGTGATTTTCCCACCTCAGCCTCCCCAAGTGCTGGAATTACAGGCATAAGCCACTGCACCCAGCCTCTGGGCATTATTCTTACTGCCCAGGTAATAGTATTTATTAAACAGCTCTTTCTACAGCCTATTAAACTAAAAATATAACAAGCACAATACATTTTTAGAAAAAAATTAAAATGCTTAAAAATAACAGTTAATGCATGGACTGGCTTCAGAGAAATCCATGAAATCTCAAAGTGTATGTTAAACTGTGAATATATGTATATCCTAGTCACAGGATACATCCACAGCTTTCAACACATTCTCCAAGGAGTCTAAAGTACAATGAAAGGTTAACTGTTAACACTAAGATGTCAGATTTAACTTGCCAGTAAATGTTAACAGTTTCTGTAAATCCTTCCTACTCTTGCTAATTTATATTATTAGTACAACATTCACAGCTGTACCAATTATAAGCTCAGTTAGAAAATACTTCTATTCCATTAGAAGCATTCCAGTTGAAGTTGCAACTCTTTGCACAAGAGTTAAGTTTTCGGGAAGGTTAAAAAACAACTTTCATCCCTAAACAAAGTCTCCGATTCATCACACAAGAATAAACATTACGTGGATAGATGGCCTAGACTAACCCATCACATGTATTGAAAACAAAAATCATATAAATAAAGGTTAATCAATATTGTATATTCAAAGGACAGGTGACCATAAATATGTCCATAAAGATATTATAATGCTATTGTGTCATCTTTACTTAAAATGGCAATTACCACCAAAAAAATTTTCAAGCTGATTATTCCCTATGAGGTAAGTCAATTAATAATCTATTTAAAATGTATTAGTAACAGACACGAAGAGGTTAAGACATTTAATGCCCAATGCGAAAGAAAGTAATGGTACTAGACATACAATCTAAATATCTTTCAATTATTTCAATGTGTCCTTAGAAGCATGAGCACATAATATACAGATCTAAGGAAACCTAGGTTCTATGATCTCTACCAAGTGGTTTTATGCCTGTTGTTCAGAAAGGCCCTCTCTGTATCATCTGTAAAATGGGGAAAATAATATTGTGAAGAGATGCTGTTATATGCTTATCTGCTTCATTTTCCTCCTGAGCACAAAGTAGGGCTACATTTTCCCATTCCACTTATGGCTAGGTGTGGCCATGTTATTAGTCCTGGCCAATGCAATCTGAGTATAATAATGTATGCCCTTTCAAGGACTGACCTCTACATCATCCCTGAAAACAACCCTCAAGCTCTCTTTCTCTTCACACAATGGCTGGCTGAATGGAGTGATTCTAGTGGGTGACTATACGCAGAACTTAGAGGACAGAGAAGTCACAAGATGGAAAGAATCTGGATACCTGAGTACTCCACATGGTTTTTTGTGTGAATGAGAAATAAATTGTTATTGTGTTCCACCATAAGATTTTGGGTTTTCTGTTACAGATACAATTACCTATCTTACCCACCTTAAAGTTGGAAAATATAATGAGGTAACAAAATTTAGATTAACTTGGGGGGAAAGGTTTTTCAAATGCTATACAAATATGGGGTAATGATAGAGTACATTTTATTGAGTGAGTAAAGCATGCACTTTGGAGTCAGTATATCCTGAGTTCAAGTTCAGCCTCTGAAACTTACATTAAGTATGTGACATTGAGTTAGATTACTAAGACTCAGTTTCTTCAATTGTAAAATGGGAATTACAGTACCTATAGTCCATAAAGATTAAATAAAATAACACATCAAGAATTCAGTAAAGGGTATGGTACATATAAATCACTTAAATATTACCTGTAAGTACACTCATCTGAGAAGATAGCACAAATATATCTAAATTTACCATGTATTGGGTTAAAAAAAACTTATCACACATTAGGTTACAAATAAAAACAAACGCTTGCCTCTGAAATGGCTTCCCTAATATAATCAGAATAGCCACTTGGAAGTTTGGAATACATTATTAAAGTACACGAATTTCTCAAAGGTAAATATAAATGTATAGCTAGTACAAACTTACCTCAAGTGGTCTAATATTAAAAATGGAATAAATATTTTTAATTCAACTACTTATAAATAAGGAGATGGGGCTAATACAACTTATAATCAGCGTAGTCAAGTATCAGTTTCCAACAAGTTCTTTAGAAAGTAAACACTTATCAAGACCCAGATATACTCTCTTGGGTTCTAGCCTTAAGACAGTTTCTATAATCTCTCAGAAACAGAAACTCAAAGTTCAGAATAAGCTATTCCCATAAGCCACAAAGCCTCCCAAAAGAGGTATTTTTTAAACAGCTTCACAGTCACGCACCTGCCACATTTACCTGTTTAAGCCTATATCTGATTGGGAGAAGAACAAAATGGTGCTTTGTGGTTTTAATAATACTCACTACAAGTAATATTCATTACTCAAGTCATTACAGAAAGTAAGCTGCTGCAGAAAGGAATAAAGCATTACTCATTCAATTTCCCCGGTAAAAAACATTTTGGTTAGCTTATTCCAGGCCCTCTTTGACAAGAAGAGCAAACAATACAGCATTAGGGAAACCACAGGAAAAGCAGAGTGCAAAATGCCAGGTATGATCAAGTGCCCAGAGACATGTAAGTTTTTAAATAGGTTTTAAAAAGATACCTAGCTGTCAAAAATGTCCTTCAATTGGTTAAAATAGACATTGCTGAAGAGAGACTAATTTGAATGCTGCATATCCAAAGGAAAACAGACACATTTTGCTTACTGTGTCTCTTGGTTCTCAACAGAAGGGAAACACTGACCTAGTATTAGATCTTAACCAAGTTTGTCTACGTTTTTGAATTTTAACTTCCATATTCAAAAACTAAGGTGATTAAGACCAGATAATGTCTAGGGTCCCTTAGTTCCAAAAGACTATGATGATAATATACAAATATATAGGCAGTTTTAATACACAGAATACTCTAGGTTAAGTAGATGATTATAATCTTCTAGGATAAACAAATAATTGTTGTTTCTGTTCTTTACAAAATGTCTCCAAATTCTCCCAAGTATTAGTACACCCTTCTTAGTAAATTCAGTGTCAAAGTGAATTTTACCAAGTCTCATGATTAATCTGATTCTACTATTCAGACAATTAGAAGTATCAAGTGTTTGGACTGGGTGCAGTGGCTCATGCCTATAATCCCAGCAGTTTGGGAGACCAAGGTGGGCAGATCACCTGAGGTAAGTAGTTCGACACCAGCCTGGCCAACATGGTGAAACACTGTCTCTACTAGAAATACAAAATTAGCTGGGTGTGGTGGTACATGCCTGTAATCCCAGCTACTTGGGAGGCTGAGGTAGCAGAATTGCTTGAACCCGGGAGGCGGAGGTGAAGTAAGCCAAGACTGTGCCATTGCACTCCAGCCTGGGTGACAAGAGCAAAACTGTCTCAAAAAGAAAAAAAAAGTATTAAGTGTTTGGACTAATCTTATCCTAACCACTTTCTCTGGATATCCCTCAACTCCATACAAATTATTGATTAATAGTAGCATCCCACCTCTCCAATTCTGGAAGCTCATTTGTCTCTTTCTCCTAAAGGACACCATGAGTAAGGGGGAGGGAAGACCTCTGGTTAGCGAAATCATTGTGTGTGCATGTAATTGTATGATATATGTACATAAGAGATAGAGTGTAATCTGTAAGAGGTGTTTGGGAGAGATCTATTTTCTTCAAACTAAAAGTAATTCTCAGATGGAACACTATCTCCTGGGAACCAAGAGGCACAATAAGCAAAATGTATCTGTTTCCCTTTGGGTATGTAGTATTCAAATTAGCTTCTCTTTACACAAGTCTCCTCAAAATGAGATTAAAAACTCATGTACAAAGGAAATATTATTAACTGTATAAGGAAAGAAAAGGGAGTATTTTCTAAAGACAGAAAAATCTAGGTAATAATTACACAGCAGGCAAACAATTATAAAGGTTTATCTGTTACAGTTTTCTTATTGAGAATTCAAAAGCAACAAAATCAGCTGGGCATGGTGGCTCATGCTTGTAATCCCAGCCCTTTGGGAGGACAAGGCAGGCATATTACTTGAGCTTAGGAGTTCAAGAGCAGCCTGGGCATCACAGTGAAACCCCTTTCTACAAAAACTACACAAATTAGCTGGGTGTGGCGGTGCACACCTGTAGTCCCAGCTACTTGGGAGGTTGAGGTGGCAGGGTTGCTTGAGCCCAGGAATTCCAGGCTGCAGTGAGCTATGATCACACCACTGCATTCCACCCTGGGTGACACAGTGAGACCCTGTCTCTGAAAAAATGAAATAGAAAAGAATTAAAAAATAAAAAAACAAAAGCATCATAATCAGTTTAACTACAATTCCAAAACAGACTATTAAATTAGATGTATCAGATATTTAACTAGTCAACTCCTGGGAGACAGTAATCCAAAGACTAATTTGAAAAAGTAGCCATCAAAAGACAGAGTGGGTCTTTAAGTAAGTCAAGAAGATACAAAGAGTGAAAAGGCTACAAATTCTGGACCTATTTCACACACACGAAAAAACTAGCCATGTAAAAGTCCATGCGCTCATGTACTTAGTTGCTCTTCTCAAGAGGCTGCACCAACTTTATGTGGCTGTGAAACCTATCTTTCTAGTGACACTAGCATTCTAATCTAACCTATTTTGTAAGTGAGAAAACTGAAGTTTAGAGCTACTAGGTTCGATGTATCACCACTAGTCACATGATGCTATTTAAATTAAAATTAAATTTTAGTTCCTCAGTTGTGCTAGTCACATTTCAAATGCTCTACAACCATAGGCTATTGGCTACCATACTGGACTGAACAGGTCTAGAACATTTCCTTGACCACAGAAAGTTCTATCACACAGCACTGGTCTAGAGATGTGACTTACCCACACAGCTAAAGTGGCAGAGCTAAAGGCTCAGTGTTCTTCCTACAATCTTACTGCCTAGACTAGGCCTTCATTAATCACCTGGTATCCAAATTACCACATCACCTTCTTTGTTAAAGTCTGCTTACAAATTTCCACTGGTTTCCCTGAGATGAAGAATAAATTTCAAGCTTCCTGTGGCATTAAAAGCCCTCCACAGTCCAACCTGTTTCTCACTGTTCTACATAAAAACCCACTTTAGCCAACTGACCTATTTGTTAAATATCTTAACAAAACATACATAGTTTCACCTCTATGAATTTTCCTAAGCCTTTGTCTCTGCCTAGAGTATTATTTTCCATCTTCTGTGCTAGTCCTACTCCTCTTTCAAGGCCCAACTCCTATCTTATCTCCACTATCATTCTAGGTCAGTAACTATAAATAAGCATTACTAAAAGTTACTCCATGCTCTTATATACAAGTTTACAATTTTCTAAATATCGTCTAAATATTTTAATATCCTTCTCTACTAAAAGGTGGGGAAAAAGTTTGGCAGAGGAAAGGAGATCAGTGTCTGTGTGGTGTTGATTACTATTTTAAACAGGGTGATCAGAGTCTCATCAAAAGGGTGGCATTTAGCAGAGACCTAAAGGAGGTAAAGGAGGTGTTAGCTATGTGGAAATCTAGGGAAAGAGCATCCAAAACACAGAACAGCCACTGCAAAGGCCCTAAGGGAGGAATGGGTCTGGTATGCTCAAGGAACAGCCAGGAGGCCCTAATATGACTGAAAATAAATGAGCAAGGCAAAGACTATCTGAGATACATGAGAATGCCAGGTTGTGTGGGGTTAAGGCCACTGTAAGGACTTTGGCTTTTAAGTGAGACAGGGAAACTTATGGGGTTTCTAAAGTGACAGAGATAGTTTACAATCTAAGAGTTTAAGAGGATCATTCTGGTGTTGTGAACAGATAGAGGTATCAAGGATGGAGCATGGAGAACAGTTTAAAGACTATGGAAGTAATCTATGAGAAAGATGACGACGGCACATCAGTGAAGGTGTTGAGGACATGTTTTGATACATGTTTTGAAGATGGAACTGTAAGGACTTCCTGATGGATTACAAGAGGATTTGGCCTGATTAACCAGAAGGCTGAAACTGCTATCAACTGAAATGGGGAAGGCTATGAAACACAAGTTTCAAGAGGGAGTCAAGACCAGAAGTTCATTTTTAGACATTTATATTTGAGATATCTCTTATACCCAGGTGGAGATGTATATCCAAACACCCGTTTGACAAGCCCAGAGTTTAGGAAAAAAGTAAAGCCTAGAGATGTAAATTTTGGAGTTGCTGTTATTTGGATGGTATGTAAAATCACAAACACAGACGAAATCACCAAAAAGTAAATACTAAAGAGTAGGGAATGAGGCCTGTAGCATTTCAACATTAAGATGTAGGGGAGAAGAGGCAAATTCAGTAAAGGAGACAGAAAAGGTGGAAGGGGGATCATGGAGGAATTACACCTTAAAGAAGACAAAACCTGTTGGTCTATCCTACCAGTGTTTTACTCATTCCCCTCCCCCACGTCAACTACATCTTAAAAAGCATACAAAGAGCAAAGAAGGAGCAAGTTAGGAGAGAGAAGAAAGAAATGATACAAACAAAAATAACAAAACGCATCTTACAAGATATAATCGATTCCTGTTGAGACTGGAGGGTATTAAAACACTTCCTCTGATATTTCTCAGAATTAGAATTCTAACGAAAGGGCTGTTTAGTCTCTGACCATCACAGAACATGATATAAAACAACAATAACTAGAGATTTTTGGTTTACTGAAGACTTTGACTGTATATTAGTTTCCTGTGGCTGCTGTAACAAACTACCACAAACTGGCTGGCTTAAGACAATGGATATTTCTCCTACAGTTCTGGAGGCCAGAAGTCCAAAACCCAGCAGGGCCGTGCTCCTACTGGGGCTCGAGGGGAGAATATGTTCTTTGACTCTTCCAGCTTCTGGTTACTATACGCATTCCTTGGTTTGCGGTTACATCACTCCAATCTCTGCCTCCATGAGCACACTGCTTCCTCCTTTTCTGTGTGTCTTCTCTGTAATTTGTCTACTTTTCCCTTACAAAGACACTTGTCACTTGATTTTGAGGCTACCTGGATAATCCAGGATGATCTTATCTCAAGATTCTTAATTACATCTGCAAAACCCTTTTCCAAATAACATTTGTAGATTCTGGGGATTAGGATGTGAACATATCTTTTGGGGGACTACCATGCAACGCACTACAATATGGTTCTGGAAATTTTTGCTAAGGATATCAGTAAGGTATGCTGTATTTATGCAAAAATCTAAAGGATATTTAACTTATGTGCATAATTTAAAAAATGGGTCAGGTGCAGTGGCTCACACCTGTAATCCCAGCACTTTGGAAGGCTGACGGGGGCAGATCACTTGAGTCCAGGAGTTCGAAATCAGCCTTGCCAACATGGCAAAATCTTGTCTCTTGTAAAAAAAAATACAAAACGATTAGCTGGGTGTGGTGGCAGGTGCCTGTAATCCCAGCTACTGGCAGGCTGAGGAATGAGAATGGCTTCAACCTGGGAGGCGGAGGGTGCAGTAAGCCAAGGTTGTGTCACTGCACTCCAGCCTGGGTGACAGAGCGAAACTCTGTCTCCAAAAGAAAAGTTTTTATTTATTTATTTATTTATTTTTATTTTTAAGACAGACTTTTGCTCATCACCCTGCCTGGAGTCCAATGTCACGATCTCGGCTCACTATAACCTCCACCTCTCAGGTTCAAGCGATTCTCCTGCCTCAGCCTCCCAAATAGCTGGAATTGCAGGTGCCCACCACCACACCCAGGTAAATTTTTTTGTGTGTTTTTAGTAGAGACAGAGTTTCACCATGTTGGCCAGGCTGGTCTCCAACTCCTAACCTCAGATGATCCACCCACCTTGGCCTCCCAAAGTGCTGGGATTACAAGCATGAGTCACCATGCCTGGCAAAAGTTGGTTTTATATTAAAGGGTATGGCTATAAGGAGAAATCTACTTGATATGGCTATGTATACAACCAGAAGTCTCAACTGCTTACCAGGTAACCACTGCCACCCTTGGTTTGGATAAAAGAATTACAGTCATTGTGCTATATACATCATATACCCTGAGATAATAGGCTTTTCTAAATGGTTATTTTCCCCACTTACGCACTCACACTACTTACTAGTTCCCATCCCCACTTTCCAAAGGACCTTATTTCATGATTTTGATTTAAGGATGCCTATATAAAAAGTCCCGTTTATTCCACACAAAAACTGAAAAACAGATTTGTTCAGGCAATATTATATAGATGAGAGGTTTAAAATCTGGTGCTCAAACCAACCTAGTCGTCTCTCCTGATTCTATTTAAGAGCATCTTGTATTGATTTACTGTTACTGACTCCAGTGTGGGAGGTAACAGTACATTCTATATGCACTAGTCTCATGGGAACTTCTATCCTGTTTTTTACAATGAGCCTTGCTCTGACTAGTTACTAATAATTAGAGGATCTCTTTTATAACAGTATTGTCTGAGTAGCCTAGAGTGTTTCAAAGGCATAATTAATTTATACAATCCAATGAAATAGATGATGAACATCCTTCCTTATTTTATCTTATTTTAGAGATGGTGTCTCGCTCTGTCACCCAGGCTGGAGTACAATGGCACAATCTCAGCTCACTGCAACCTCTGCATCCCAAGTTCAAGTGATTCTCCTGCCTCAGCCTCCCTAGTAGCTGGGATGACAGGTGCCTGCCACCAAGCCCGGCTAATTTTTGTACTTTTTAGTAGAGGCAGAGTTTCACCACTTTGGTCAGGCTAGTCTTGCCCGCCCTCAAATGATCTGCCTGCCTCAGCTTCCCAAACTGCTGGGATTACAGGATTATATATGGGGAAAGACAGTAACACACAAAGTCATTTTTGGGGGAGATGTAAAACTGAGAGAAGACAGGTAGCCTGACTTTCAATCCAACTCAATAACTCCAATTTGAAGGTGTATGCAATTCTGTATTTGGCCTCAAAAGACACATCAATCAGTTAGAAAAAGACTACAAAAAGACAAAGAAGTTCTGCAGAAAGAAACATGTCATACAAAATGCCCCTACAGCTACGCTATCCAATATGAATAAAAGTATGTAAAGTCACTTATGATAATCTTTTGGATCTATTGGCTTAAATGCATTATGAAAACTAATTTTGCCTGTTTCCTTTTACTTCTTTAATGTGGCACTAGAAAATTTTAAATTATATTTGTGGCTCACATTGTATTTCTATTGGACAACACTGCTGAAGAGATAGTTATAAAATAAATACCTTAGATTGTAGATACTTTAATTCTATTAGCAAATACTTATTCTACATCTTTTACTGTCAGGCTTATGCTAAGTGCTGAGATTTGAAGAGTGAACAAAGAAAATGGTCCCTGTCATCACAGAGCTTGCATTATCTCCTATACTTCTGGACATTTCACATAGTCCCATTTGTGATTATGCATTAGAATAACTTAATTTAGGATACCTTACCATTTTCAGGGGCAAATGCCATACTTAACTTAGAAATCACAAAATATAAGTCAATAGATTCATGCTAATGAGTTTATTTTTCTGATATAATATTTATATTAATATGCTATATAATATTTATCTGGAAGCCTAATATCATCACATTCCCAAAAGTTTCTCCTGGTTTCTTGCTCCTTCCCTTTAACAACTCTGGCTCCCTCCTTATGGCTCACTTCTACCAGTCTCTTCAATTGGCAACCTGCCTGCTATTCAAATCATAAGGACTATTTTTACCCTCAGGGGTCTCCCCAACAGGACAGAAGTTAAAAATGCTAAGTATACATAATTTTATGGGGCCAACTCCAGTTTTTTGGACCAAAGACTCAGTTTATAAGTTTCTTTTGGGCATAAACAAGCTAACATGATTTCTGAGCAGGGTTTTGCTTCAGAATTCACTGCACAAACTTATTTGAGACTTAAAACAACGGATCACTTCTGTCATATTGAGAGTTTCATATAACAACACCTTCTCAAATAGGACTTCTAAAACAAATTAACACTAATTCTTTAGTAAATGATTTATAAAATAAAATACTAGATAATATCAATAGGATAAGACTATATAATGGTTTTAAGGCTAATGGCATAACTTTCAAAAAAATGTTACCAATAAAAATAATTCTTCAGGAGTTAATGACAGTGATAAAGAGAGCAACACAAGCAAAACCTACTTTATCAAAAAGTGTTACTTTTTTCCACTTTGATACATAAAATATCACTGACATATGATAGCTTTTGAGAAACAAATGAAATACACAAGTTTTAAACACCCAAAGTGATTTCATGCCTATTTGGTTGAGGCCTACCACCATCTGAAATACAGGTATGTTTAGCAAGGAAATATTATCCCTTAGTCTTAAGATGTGCAGGTATGGTTAAGTAAATGAATTGTTTCAACGTTAGGCATCTTCTGTCTGCTAACAAAGAACTGGCATGACTTAGAAAATTCATAATTACTCCTAGTTGGAGAAAAACATTTCGGAAGAAAAATTTAGCTATTCTCCGTAAGCAGTAAGATGAACATTTTGATAAACAGCTTTTAAGCTGAAGTACTACTCCATATATATGGGTCCTTTCAGACAATGTAAATTAAACTACCATTTTGCTATGATATGCTAGTTTGCCAAATACAATGCATTATGCAATCAAATATAAATTTAGAAATTCAACTTTACTTCGGGCTTTTGCCCAAGGTGGCCTAATTTTTATCTTGGCGAAGAATGTTAAAAGAGCATAAGCTCATTAGTTCAGTACAAAACCAGCCTGCATTTGACAGTCAGTTTTCACTTGTTAATGACATTAGAGAAACGAATAACAATTCCCTAAGATTTCCTATATAACCTGAGTACAGATGATATAAGTGAGCAATTCAGATGTAAATATTAATATAACAAAATTTATCTCCAGCTTACTCTGTGCCCAGCACTTGACTAGGAACTTTTACATGTTATCACAAATATTTTGCCTTCTTTTCCCTACTTGGAAATTTCAGAAAACTACGTATCTCAACCATCTGTGCCCTGTAGATTAAAAACGACAACAACAACAACAAACTATGTGTGTTGGAGAAGGGGGAGAAGTAATTTGAAACCAAAAAATTTCTATATAAATCTAAATAAGTGTTCAAGATATAAACTGCTGTAACAACAACAACAACAAAAAAAACCGTAGGGGGCAGGGAGTGTCAGAACCTTCCATAATATACAAGTGATTATTTCAAATAGTTAAAACAAAAAGTTTGCTTT
Source organism: Macaca nemestrina (assembly GCF_043159975.1). Taxonomy (NCBI): domain Eukaryota; kingdom Metazoa; phylum Chordata; class Mammalia; order Primates; family Cercopithecidae; genus Macaca; species Macaca nemestrina. Next base: position 45,131,854 of record NC_092132.1, on the reverse strand, counting down.
TAATTACCCATATTTAATACTAAACAACCCCATAATAAATAGTATCCTTCAATCCAACCCCATTAAAATAGAAGTGACCCAAGTGTCTTACATCCTCAACTGCAAACATACTGCTTTACGACTTCACTTATATTCAAATTTGGGAAGTGCATTTACTTTCCACCAAGATGCTAAGTATTTTATTTATTCATCCATGTTCTTGAATGAAGTAGCTTTAAAAATACGAATCTTAGCGCCTCTCATATGTTAAGTAGAAAATAATAGTTTTAGTCAAGCAAAATACTTCAAAAACTCAAGAAATCACCAATTTTTAAAAAAAATCCCAACACTGGTTGACAGTATAGCCAGTTCTTTACATTAAGTCTACTGATCAACTGAGGGATCCCCTAAATGAGAAAACAAAATTTCCAGTGGCCACTATTTGGATACTAAGAATTGGGTTGTGCTTCAACTCCTAAAATAATGTTGCAGTTTTAAAAATTAATCTTACTGGAATCTCCTGGAAGCTGAGATAGTGAAAAAAATACACTAACATTAGTTGCCAACTGCAATTTTTTCCTCAAAAAGACACCTTGCGATGCCATTAAAATATTTTTCCAGGGACACGTAAAATTTGAACTTCAGTTAAATTCCATACAGTAATTTTTAAAAAGAGAACATTAACCAGGGCCTTAAACTAACAAATTTTAAAAGTGTTTTTTAGCACAATTTGGTTTATCAAGTCCCAAGCCTTAATTCTAAATCTTTACCATGGAACTGTAGCAAGGAAAGAACATTTGAAAATACGATCATCGCCATTTTCTAAATAGAGAAGTATTTACATTTTAACTCAATTCAGATAGTTCAGTCAGTGTTAAATAAGCATAAACAGGTAAACACGTAATGGCTTGCATTATAAACAGAAGTGGTAAAATGTGTATTAAGACGGGTAATGGCAAAACTGAAAATAAAATTTAGGTAAACCGTCAGACTTCAAACAACCAAAAGTATCAATGAATCTATGTTAAAATAAGAAAAGATAAAAAAACAATAAAAAGCCATGTTCTTAAAAAAAAAAAAAAAGCGGAATGTAAAGATCACAATTTAAGGCAACCGATCAAAGGAAAGGACTGCTTTAAGCCTCCACTGTTTGCTAACACTTAAAATTAGCATTTCCAGCCAACACCTAGGTTTGAAAATTGCAGCGGCACTTAAACGCTGTCTTTTCTAACGTCACCCCAACAGAACATTCTGCAACACTGTGGACAGTAAACATTAAGCAGAGTAAAGCATCGTTCATGTATTTATCTCTCCAAGGGCCAATGGGAAAAAATTAAACCTTTCTCTCTCCCATATATAGCCTTAACCACTCTCTTCCCTCTTTTTATTTACTGCCCTTGTCGCGGGGTTAATGAACCCTAAACTTCTTTTTCTTCTTCCCATTAATGGAAATGGGAAAAAAAGAGCAACTGCAGAGTGGAACCCAGATAGAAAAAACTGAAAATTCAAAGTAGTAGCATTACTTGCTGGGCGAGGGCTGGGAACACCCTAAAGGCTTAGCAAGAGGAGACAATCCCGGAAGACCCCCGTTAACACATACTTCACCCCAAGGCTACACCGTTTTGGTGTGTTGCGTAATTTTTGCTTTTAAAGGAGGTGGTAGCAGTCCCGGACGAACCTTCCCCGGAACACAGCTCCCCTCCCTAGGGCCCCAGGCAGCACGGCTTGCGGGGCGATGTCCCGGCTCCGAATTTGCAGCGAGGCCCGGAAATCGATCCCGTTAGAGCCGATTTCACCCGTCAGGAATGCGTTCCGCCCCCGCCGCCTCCCCGCGGCAGTCGCCCTTGGGTCTCCCCTGCTTCAGGGGCTGGAGACAGCTCGAGGGGAGCGCCGCCTCGGCCCGTCACAATATCGCCGGGCCGGCCGCCGGCCGCCGGCCGCACAGGCACTCGGGCCAGGAGGACAGGGCTTGGGGCGGATCCCACGCTCCGCCTCGGCCCCCGCGGCCCAGAAGGCGCCCGCGCCAGGGCCGGGTAGGGGATCCAGAGCTGCCCGAGGCCTGACCCCCTAAGCCAGCCACGGCCCCGGGCCCACGCTGGACACTGGAGGGGGGCGCCTTTCCCACTGGACTTCCGAATCCATTTCTGTCTCGGGGAGGGGCGCGAGGGCTGCGGCCCGGCCAGAGCTCCCTGGGTCGTAGGCGAGAGCCGCCCCTGCTCTCCCGCTCCGGGGCGCAAGCTCCTCCGGGTGCCCGCCCGTACCTTTAACTCCTCAGAGCGGCTGCAGCGCAGAGCGGCGGGCTAGTAGGCCCATCTCCCAGCAGCGGCGACAGTGGCCTGAGGAAGCGCGGGGGAGGGTCCCGCTGAGGCGCCTCTCAACCGGGGCGGAGACGACTGAGGGGAGGGGTCCCGACGGCCGCTTTCCCGAACTCCTCCTCCGCAGTTGCGGCTCGACGGCTGTTCCCGGGAACCTGCGCCGCAACTACCACCTCCCCCTCCCGCAGCCCCCGCTTTCCCCGCCTCCTCCTCCCACTTCTTCCTCCCGCCCGCGGCAGCCCCGCCCCGCCCCGCCCCGCCCCGGCGCGCCGCCCGCGTGCTGTGCGTCATGGCGTCACGCCCACCGCGCCCGCAGCAGGCGGGTCTGGACGCGGTTGTTCACTTGCGCAGGTTTGTTCCGCGCCCGCGCAGGAGCCGCCCCGTTGCACCCGGGTGGCCCCGACTGCGGCCCCGACGCCTGTCACTGTCGGAGGCGACTTCGCCTCGAGCGCGCCGGGCGTTGGTACCGGTGTCTCCCTGCCCGGTTCTCCGTGGCCCCGAGAGCGTCTCCTGCAAGGACAGGTCGGGGTGACTGGAGCTGCGCCCGGTTGAAGGGAGTTGCCAGACTTGGCGACCCTGGCTCTTGGCAGTTTGCCGGGCAATGTTCATTCCTTTGTGTTCTCAGGGTTCACCTGCTAGATCGGCCGGCCCAGGGAGAGAAGTGCCGGAATGTTGCAGCTCTTGGCGAGGAAATGTCCTTTCCCAGAGGGCGGCAGCACCCCGTGCGTCTGCAGCCGCCCTATCTTAGTCTTAGTGGACCTGTCTTTGCAGAGGCTGTTAGGAGCAGTATTTAGCCACGATAGCAAGCCTTCGTGAGGAGAGTATCTTCCACTCATCTGTTTTATTTCTTTTTTTTGCTATTTTGCAGTCACGTAATCAGAATTCCTGTTTCATCTCTAATACATTCCTAATTACTTTAATCCAGCTTTATTTGTTCCTTCCTCTCATATCTTTTCAGCCAGTTATATCCCCTTTGAATGTTTCAATCTACACTGGTCTTGGTATTCTTAATTGAATAAACAAATTCATTCTGGGCCTGGTGCATTTCCTCCTGGTTTATTTCTCTTCAAGATTTAGATCACTCTTCCGTGGAATACTGAGAAACGAATGTTACAGAGCCTGGACAGAATGTCCATTTGCCATCTGTTACTTAACTAAATATATCACTCTCTCAGTCCTTGTTTAGTGTGTCTGTGTAATTTAAATTAGGAACAAACCAAGGAGCCATGGTCTTTCCGAATGTACTTGGTATCTTTGGTAACCCAGTAAATGTTTACCAATTAGAAAATTGAACAAGCTAGGCAGTTTAGGTTTAAGTGTCTTTGACCTCGAATCTTAAAGGAATTAATTATGGGTATGTTTATTTTCATTTATGGAAAGTTTTAAAGCTGTTATACCTTTAAATGCTACTTGAAGGCTGCCAGCGACTTTGCATATGGGATACTTTAAGCCTACAGATAGCACAAGAATAGTAAGTTAAGTACCCGTACATAATATCTTTCTTGAAAATACATCAACTTGTTGGCCGGGCGCGGTGGCTCACGCCTGTAATCCCAGCACTTTGGGAGGCCGAGGTGGGCGGATCACAAGGTCAGGAGATCGAGACCATCCTGGCTAATACGGTGAAACCCCGTCTCTACTAAAAACGCAAAAAAATTATCTGGGCTTGGTAAAGCAGGCGCCTGTAGTCCCAGCTACTAGGGAGGCTGAGGCAGGAGAATGGCGTGAACAGGGGCGGCGGAGCTTGCAGTGAGCCGAGATTGTGCCACTGCACTCCAGCCTGGGTGATAGAGCAAGTCTCTGTCTCAAAAAAAAAAAAAGAAAATATATCAACATGTTAAACAACATTTAAGTACAGATGCTGCTTCTGGCTTTCTTGTCTTCCTAAAAATTAGAAGGACTTTCTATTCTTCACTAGGCCAAATAAATGTATTAAAAAACAAATACTTGTTGAACATCCCTGACTTGAATTCCTAGAGGCACCTTAGACTCAGGCCGTCCAAGATGTAGTTTGTCCTTTCCTCAAAGCGTGCTTCTTTCATTCACCCAGACACAAGCCAGAAACTTAGGATTCTTCACAGGCCCCATTCTTTTTGTCCCTTCCAATTAATAACTAACCACCAAGTCCTGTTTATTATACCCCAGAAATATCCCTGTGCTCTCTCTTCTATATCTCCCTCTGCTTTTAGAGCAGTGTTTTCAACTTTGGCTGCATATTCTTATGTCCACGTTGCACCCACCAATTAAATCAGAATCACTGAGGGTGGTGCTCAGGCATCAGTAGTTTTTAAAACTCCCCAAGTGTGCTGGGCACGGTGGCTCACACCTGTAGTCCTAGCACTTTGAGAAGCAGAAGTGGTTGGATCACTTAAGTCCAGGAGTTCAAGACCAGCCTGAGCAAGATGGCGAAAATACAAAAATTAGCCTGGCATGGTGGCCCACGTCTGTAGTCCCAGCTACTCCAGGGGGCTGAGGCAGGAAGATCATCTCCATAGCATTAGGAGGTCAAGGAAGCAGTGAGACCTGGTCACACCACTGCCCTCCAGCCTGGGCGACAGAGTGAGACCCTGTCTCAAGAAAGAATGAAAGAAGGGAAGGAGGGAGGGAGAGAAAGAAACTGGGCACAGTGGCTCATGCCTGTAATCTCAGCAATTTGGGAGGCTTAGGTGAATGGATCACTTAAGTCCAGGAGTTTGATACCAGCTTGGACAACATGATGAAACCTCATCTCTACAAAAAAAATATAAAAATTGGCGGGTCATGGTGGCACACTCCTGTAATCCCAGCTCCTCGGGAGGCTGAGGCATGAGTTGCTTGAACCTGGGAGGCAGAGATTGCAGCAAGCCGAGATTGTGCTACTGCACTCCAGCCTGGGCAATAGAGCAAGACTCCATCTCAAACAAAACAAAACAACAACAACAAAAATAAAAAATAAATAAATAACCTCTTCCCAGGTAATTCCAATGCATAACCAAGGTTGGAAACCACTGCTGGGGCCTCATTATTTCTCACTGGAATACTGCAAAAGCCTAATTGGCCCCAGGTGCCTTATTTTTTGGCCATATTCTCTTTTATTTCCCTCCTCTCTTCTAATTCATTTAACATCAATTCGATAAACATTTGAATGCTTACTATGTTGGGGATGGGGTGTTTGCCGTTACAGGCACTGAGACTATAGCATTGAAAAAGCCTACATATCTGTTTGCATGGTGCTTACATTGGGGGATGAGGAGTAAAGAAGGAAAAATAATGAAAAAGAAATACACCTACCAGAGTAACAGAAACCAGAGAGGCTGTAACTTAGTTTGGTCTCTCAAACTAACGTCAATTCTTCTGACATTTGAGCTGGATTCTATAAGACAAGAAGAAGGCAAACTAGTTAGGAGGTGGGGAAGACAGAGGAACAGCAGATGCAAAGGTCTTAGCCAGAAACACTTGTCAAATCCAAGGCAGCTAGAGGCTGAACATAGTAAAAGGGAGGGGAGTATGACATGGGCCGGGGGGCAGGTGGGTGGTCAGAAAAGTAGGAGGCAGCCAGATTATTTAATACCTTTTTAGGCATGGTAAGGAGAATTCCAAATGATTGATATGAAGTGTGATGAGACAATAGATGTTTAAGCAGCATGACATCTGATCTGTCTTTGAAAAAGTTCACTCAGGCTGTTCTGTGGATCAGATTAAGGCAGAGCAAGAGTGGAAGCAGGGAGACCAGTTAAGAGACTATTCCAGGAATCTAATAAAGATGTCATAGTTCTTTGAACCAAGGTGGAGACTGTGGAGACAGAAGTGGATGGTTTTGGTTTTGGTTTTAGAGGTATAATCAGTCAAACTTGCATGGAATGGAATAAAAGTGGCAAGTAAAGAGAAAGAGAACTACTATTCTTTTTTTTTTTTTTTTTTTTTTTTTTTTTTTTTTTGAGACAGTGTCTTACTCTGTCACCCAGTGCTCAATCTTGGCTCATTGCAACCTCCACCTCCTGGGCTCAAGCAATCTTCCCACCTCTGCCTCCCGAGTAGCTGGGACTTCAGGCACATGCTACCATGCCTGGCTAATTTTTGTATTTTTTGTAGAGATGAGGTTTTGCCATGTTGCTCAGGTGGGTTTTGAACTCCTGGGCTTAAGTGATCTGCCCACCTCAGCTTTCCAGAGTGCTGGGATTGCAGGCATGAGCCACGTGCCCAGCCAAGAACTACTCTTTAGTGAGTACATACTATATATACTATATATAGTACACTATATGTACTCTTTATTTAAAGAGTACGTATATTTATTGAGTACATATACTATATATACTCTTTATTGAGTACATATACTGTATGACAGGCACTATTTTGATTGCTTTGTAAGTATTAAGCCACTTAGTTTATCATAAAGAGTCCCTAAAGCTCCCATATTAGGATCTGAGGCACAAGAGTTTAAGTAATTTGCTGAAAGTTACATAGCCAAGTGGCAGAGCTGGGATTTGAACCATCCAGCAGGCTGGTTCCAGAGCTCATGCTCTTCTCTTAACCCTACCTCTGGCCCCTTCGCTGGTGTCACAGTCCAAGTGAACATTTCTTTAGCCACAGTAAGCTACTAGCACTACCACAAATCCCCCCATCCTTTCTTCTCTTCCTTCTCTTCTCTCTCTTACACACCCTGCTAACTTTCTTTCTCTTTGTAGGTACTACCTAGCTTTGCAGATGCTGCTATGCCTAAAATGCCCCCTCCCCTCTCCTCTGCCTGGCTCATTTCTATCAACTCTCACTGGTCCTGACAGGCTAAATCAAGCTCACGTTCCCTAGCTCCACAGCAACCATGCTTAGCTCTATAATTTTTCTGTATAAAGCACTTCACTGTCATTATTTGTAGGCCTTTCCCACTAAACTTTGAAGGCAGAGAGCTTAATGCCTGATACCTAGTGAGAGAAGAAGGAAGCAGGCAAAGAAGCTTAGCTATGCACATGACATGCCTTCCCTAGGTGTTGTGAGACACCAATATGGTAAAGTATTGTCCCTCGCCTTGAGCAGCTTGTAAACTTCCCAGGGAAACTGACATAGAGAAAATCACTCTAGGCCAGTGTGGTGGCACACGCCTGTAATCCCAGCACTTTGGGAGGCTGAGGCAGGCAGATCATTTGAGCCTAGGCAACATGACAAAAGCCATCTCTAGGAGTTTTGTCATGTGCCCAAGCATAGCAGCACACGCTTGTAGTCCCAGCTACTCAGGAGGCTAAGGTGAAAGGATCACTTGAGCCTGGGAGGTGTAGGTTGCAGTGAGCCAAAATCACACCACTGCACTCCAGCCTGGATGACAGAGCAAGACTCTGTGTCCAAATATATATAATCACTCTAACATAAGAGCCAATAAAGTACATATGATATAAACACAGGACAAGGTACCATTAATTCTGCTTCAAGATATCAAAGGCAAGAAGTTTGGCCTTATGTTTGTTTCACTGGGGAAAATAAAATGCAACCAGGAACGAATGGGAGCTTGGGGGCTTTATTCTCCACCGTCCTTTCACCTGGCTTAGGGAGGCAGTCTTGGGCCTTGTCTAGGGAGAAAGAGATTCTCATTTGGTACAACTGATCATTGGAATGTGCTACTTCTTGACTCTCCTCCTTACCTGTCCTTATGTGACTAAATATACTGATTTCCAAATTGATTCAGTTTCTTTCCCAGCAGGGTCATAGAAATTTTTCTTCTTCTTCTTGTTCTTTCTTTCTTTCTTTCTTTTTTTTTTTTTTGGAGACAAAGTCTCACTCTGTTGCCTAGGTAGGAGTGCAGTGGTGCAGTGCGATCACACCTTGACCTCCTGAACTCAAGCGATCCTCCCACCTCAGCCTCTTGAGTAGCTGGGACTACAGGTGTGTGCCACCATGCCTGGCTAATCTTGCTTGTTAAAATAGATTTCTGAGTTTTATCTCAGACTAACAGAATCATTAGCTGTGGGGTTGGGGTGCTAGAAACTAGTTTTCCACAAGCTCTCCAGGTAATTCATATCACATGTTTGTGAACCACAGCATAAGTGTTTCAGTCATTATGATAATATCCCAACTTCAGGAAGTTTTCTTCCACTAGACCTCTCACTGGGCCCTTTAGAGAGTGCCAGGGGAAAGGAAGTTGTTTCTTTCCTCTTCATGGGACCCATGCAATTACTTAGAATCTTCTTTATTTCCCCTCCCACCCATTCTCCTGACATATTCCCAAAGCTCTTCTTGATGAATTCTCATGCGACTGTTCCCATTTGCCTACTCCAGTCTTTCTTGGTTCCCTTCCCTGTTTGACTCACAGGCAAGCCCACACTGTGCTGGTGACCTGGACCAGAATCCCCCAGAGGCTCCTGCAAATTGAGCTGGTTAGACTCACTCCACGTTTGACAGGATGAGGTTGGCTCACTGTGTCTAGAGTGGCAGTATGCACTGCGGCAGGATGTCAGCAGGTGATGAGCAATGACTTAGAGTTAGCTTGCCCAGGACGGTCATGGTTTCCACCTATTATGGGGGCCTGATTGTTAATAGTACCCTCTTTCATTCTCAAGAAGTCCTGGGTTAGACAATAAATTACATGGTCACCCTGGTAATAAGCCTCATGTCAAGGCCAACTGTTGTGACATTTTAGCCCCTGGATAGGGCCTAGACCACCCCCTCCCCACCCTCTCCAGCCCCTGACCCAGTGCCATGGCTCCTTCCTCCCCTCAGATTTCCTTAAAGAATCCCCTGTGGTACAATACTTTGGGCCTACATTAAGGGATTTATAGGAGCCATGAAACTTGTTGCTATATTTACTCTCTCTGACAATATCTGGAAAATATTTTTCTTTGGTTTTAGCACCTGGTATAGTTGTGTTTCCCTTGTTTATTATCCCCATTTGTTTTTGCCTTCTGGAAACCTAATTGTGGAACTGACAGTATTTCCCTTGGCTGTGAGAAAGCTTAAAGCCTTATATGTGGTCTCCTTCCGGTCTGTGTATAAGATTTAACAGGATGTATTTTATATACTTAACTCACTCTTGGCTTAAATTCTCTGTTCCCATTTCTTCACTGCCTTCAGACTGAATTTTTCTGGTGCTATATTTTATGTATATTTCTAGCCCTTTTATCAATTTTGAAACAAGGCAAATATAAAAAAAGTGTATGAATACATGCACACACAAAAACGGATACTGATTGTTATATAACTGAAAAGGATTATATTTAAATGTATACACAGAATAACTTCCACACTTATGAAATATAATTGTAAGCATGAGTAGCACTTCAAATAATGCTGGCTTTAGCATTCCTCAGCTACATTATTATCTAGAGAGTGAAATGATTCCAAACAAAAGCAAACAAACAAGAGATTAAATTAATTTTCAAGCTGGAACACTTTTAGGTATGACCCAGAACCTTGATACCAAATAATGTAACAAAGAACACTCACTGCCGGATTTACGTAGCCTAATTTGATAGCATGCATGATTGTTTACCCTCAGAGTGAAATCCTGTGCTGTTGGAAATGAAGAAAGGGAGAGGAAGAATAATGGTTGAGGGAATCATATTTGGGAATGCACAGTCCAGATGATAACAGTGACCCACAAGAAGGAATTATGGCCAGAAGCACATGGCCCAGAGCAATCCCCAGGCAACTGTTCTTCCTGTTGCCCTGGATAATGTTGTGAGAGGCTGTAGAGGCTGGTACCCTGTGGTTTGCAGCTAATGTAAACCTGAATAAAGAAATTCACCATAATCAAATTACTAAGGAATATATTTTACAACTAGCTTATTTTGGAGGATACATTGAGTTTCCAAGACTCAAAGATAGACATTCTATGGATGGTTTACTAAGTTATTTTATGGATAAATTGAGCTTGTAGTTAAATCTGCTTCAGATTTAATGCTAAATTTCAGCTAAAATTTTAGTGAGATTATGTTTTATATGGTAATTCCTGCTCTTTTCCAGCAATAATATAAATTTTTCTTAGGATGGAAGTTTTTTTTTAATACAAAAGCTTTCAGAAAATAAGGTAATAAATCCATGTAGACCCTGTAAGAATAAATGTTAACTTTTCTCATATTTGTATTATTATTTAAAACAAGATAAATTAAACATAGAAATTGAGTTGAGGCCTACTTTGCACCTTCCCCTAGTGCACCATTCCTTTCTTCCCTCAAGTAACTGCTATCCTGAAGTTTTACCTATCTGATTCACTTTTTTTTTTTTTTTTTTTTTTTGAGACAGAGTCTCACTCTGTCATCCAGGACGGAGTTTAGTGGCACAATCTCGGCTCATTGCAACCTCCCCCTCCCAGGTTCAAGTGATTCTCCTGCCTCAGCCTCCTGAGTAGCTGGGATTACAGGCACGCGCCACCATGCCCGACTAATTTTTGTCTTTTTAGTAGAGACGGGGTTTCACCATGTTGGCCAGACTTCTCAAACTCCTGACCTCAGGTGATCCGCCCACCTCGGCCTCCCAAAGTGCTGGGATGCCAGGCGTGAGCCACCATGCCTAGTGTTATCTGGTTCACAATTTTATACTTTTACAACATAAGCACAAATTCACAAATAACATATTCTAGTGTTTTATATTTTAAACAGTTTTTACTAAGCAAAATTTTACATAAATGATTTTATACTGAATGTATCATTTTATAGCCTTTCTTTTTTAAACAACAACAACAACAAAACACTGTTTTCAAGATATACCCATGTTGATATATGGAAATTTAGTTTATTCATTTTGACTGCAATGTAAATACACATTTTCATACATGTATCTTCTTGCTCATGCAGGAGAGTTTCTCTAGGGTATATGCTTAGAAGCAGAATTACTGAAGAAAACCCTTTAAAAGTTGAAAAATACTATAACCAACTTCTCTCCCCATACTGGTTATACTTGTAGGTGCTAATATTCACTGGGTGGAAAAATAACAGGTGCATTTGGATTCTCAGAGCCCTTCCAGTAAAAGGTCTGAAATGACTAAATCAGGGTGATGAATGCCCATACATCAAGGTCCTTTAGGCCTGTTTTCTCATCTTTATAATGAAGGTAATAAAAATACCTTCTTCATAGGGTTTCTATGTGGATTAGATAAAATAATACACATAAAACATTTAGCACAGTGTCTGGCACTTAGTAATAGCTCAATACAGACATACCTTGAAGACATTGTGGGTTCAGTTCTAGACCACCAAAATAAAACAAATATTGCAATAAAACGAGTCACAAATTTATGGTTTCCTAGTATATAAAAGTTATATTTACATTATACTGTGGGCTATTAAGTGTGCGATATCATTGTGTATAAAAAGGTATATATCTTAATTTAAAAATACTTTATTGCTAAAAATACTAATGATCATCTGAGCCTTCAGCAAGTCAAAGACATAATCTTTTTGCTGGTGGAGAGTCTTGCCTCGATATTGATGGTGGCTGAATGATCAGGGTGGTGGTTGCTGAGAGTTAGGGTAGCTGTGGCAGTTTCTTAAAATAAGACAACAATGAAGTTTGCCACATCAATTGACTCTTCTTTCCACAAAAGATTTCTCTGTAGCATGCACTGCTGCTTGACAGCATTTTACCCACAGTAGAAGTTCTTTCAAAATTGGAATCAATCCTCTCAAACTCTGCTGCTGCTTTATCAACTAAGTTTATGAAATCTTCTAAATCCTTTGTTGCCATTCAACAATGTTTCCAGCATCTTCTCCAAGAGTAGATTCCATCTAAAGAAACTACTTTCTTTGCTCTTCCATAAGGGATCAACTACTCACCTGTTCAAGTTTTATCATGAGACGATAGCAATTCAGTCACATCTTAGACTCCACTTCCAATTCTAGTTCTCTTGCTATTTCTACCACATCTGTGGTTACTTCCTCCCCTGAAGTCTTGAACCCCTCAAAGTCGTGCATGAGAGTTGGAGTCAACTTCTTTCAAGCTGCTGTTAATGTTGACATTTTGAACGCTTCCCATGAATGACAAATAGCTTCCAGATTGGTGAATTTTTACAGAAAGTTTTCAATTCGCCCAGATCCATCAGAGGAATCACTATCTATGGCAGCTATAGCCTTACAAAATGTATTTCTTAAATAATAAGACTTGAAAGTTGAAATTACTCTTTCATCCATGGGCTGCAGATGGATGTTGGGTTAACAGGTATGAAAACAATATTAATCTCCTTATACATCAGAATTCTTGGGTGACTAGGTGAATTGTCAGTGAGACATAATATTTTGAACGGCATCTCTTTTCTGAGCAGTAGTTCTTAACAGTGGCTTAAAATATTCAGTAAACCATGCTGTGAACAGATATGCGATCATTCAGGCTTTGTTGCTCCGTTTCTAGAGCACATGTAAAGTAGGTTTAGAAAAATTCTTTTTTTTTCTTTATCAATACTCTGACATAATTCAGCTTAATTCTGAAAAGCCCTAGCATTTGTGGAACAGTAAATGAACACTGGCTTCAACGTAAAGTCACCCCTGCATTAGCCCTTAACGAGAGAGTCACCCTCTCCTTTGAAGCTTTGAAGCCAAGGATTGACTTCTCCTCGCTATCTATGAAGTCCAAATGGCATCTTCTTCCTATATGAGTCTGTTTTGTCTATATTGAAAATCTGTTGTTTAGTATAGTCCCTTTTACTAATGATCTTAGCTAGATCTTCTGGATAACTTGCTGCCGCTTCTACATCAGTACTTGCTGCTTCACCTTGTACTTTTATGGTACAAAAGAAACTCTTCCCTATACCTCATGATCCAACCTCTGCTAGCTTCAAACTTTTCTTCTGAAGCTTCCTTACCTCTCTCAGCTTTCATAAAATTGAAGGGAGTTAGCGCCTTGCCCTGGATTAGGCTTTGGCTTAAGGGAATGTTGTGGCTGGTTTAATCTTCTATTCAGACCACTTAAACTTTCTCCATATTAGCAATAAGGCTGTTTCATTTATGAGTTCACTGGAGTGGCACTTTTAACCTCCCTCAAGAACTTTTCCTTTGCATTTACAACTGAGCTAACTGGCATAAGAGGCCTAGCTTTCAGCCTATCTCAGCTTTTGGCCTGCCTTCCTCGTTAAGCTTAATCATTTCTTGTTTTTGATTTAAAGTGAGAGGCATGCGACTCTTCCTTTCACCTGAACACTTATATGTCATTGTAGGGTTACTAATAGGCCTAATTTCAAGATTGTGTTTCCAAAAATAGGGAGGCCCAAGAAGAGGAAGAGAGATGGGGGAATGGCTGCTCAGTGGGGTAGTCAGAACACACACACACACATTTATTGATTAGGTTCACATTAGGTGGGAGTGGTTCATGGCACTTCAAAACAATTACAATATTAACATCAAAGATCACTGATTAACAGGTCACCATAACAGATATAATAATAACTTAAAAGTTTGAAATATTGTGAGAATTATCAAAATATGACACAGAGGCACAAAATGAGCACAGGCTGCTGAAAAATGTTGCCAATATACTTGCTGGATGCAGGGTTGCCACAAACCTTCCATTTGTAAACAAAAACAAAAAACAAAAAAAATCTGTGAAGTGCAATAAAGTGAAGCACAATAAAATGAGGTAAGCCCACAAATACTAACTGTTACCCAGAGTGTTAAGATGATGGGATATAGGACTCAAAGGCTTTTATTTGAAGATAGTATTTCATAGAAAGTTTTTAAGGAAGAAAAAAAACTTTATTCTTCCCTGTAATATCATTTTTGGAAGTTTTATCTGAATATTTTCCTTTTCCTTCCATATTGTATTTAATTCATATTCTTGGCAGAATCTCAGCACTGAAACAGTAAGAAGAAAACGGTAGAGAAAGGCGACTAAGTAGAAAATAACTCCTGCTGAAGCTGGACAGCCTGTTTTTGCAGGATGACCACCTTTCACCCTTCTTTTCTGCCATCCGTTCTTAGAATTGTCACATTAACTGCACGTATGCTAGCCAAGAAACTCATCAGCAATTACCAAAAACAGTTCTGTTTCTAGTACAGCTCCAGTTTTTAAAATCCCATCTACCTTTGCCAGGGGAATCCCATTAAAATGTGTTAGGGGAAGACATATTTAAATAGTAATTTCCTAGCAAATGTGGTCAGAACCCAAAATGGCTAATTGAAAGTTTGTGTGACATAAAAAGATAGGCAAGAGATGACATATAATAACTTGAACATATCAGCTGATATTTATGGCTGGAAGGGAAAATTTAGGGCCCTGTGTTAACTTGTTGAAATTCATACTTGGGAGTTTTCAACAAACATCACAAGTTGTTTGTAAAATGACTGTGCCTAGCCGACATTCCTATCAACGATCAAAGAAAGTAAGATTTTTAAATGGTTGGATAACTCAGCAAGGGAGAAAAATTTATCTGAGGTCTTGGGGCCAGAGATCTGTATTCAATTTCAAATTGTTTCTAAGGGTTTAGTATCCTGTGATAAAAGCAAAACTTTGTACAATGTATCCCAAGGACATGAGGGAAAAACTGAACAGTTACTACAGAGCTGTGATTTTGAGATGACTTTGGTCAAATAAAATTCCCACACACTGAAGTTGCTACCATAATTTATTTTTTAGAGGAGGAAGCCCAATCTAGATTTATAAAGTTAGTTCCATAGATCACATGAGCTCTTTCAAATGATCTTCTGTGTATTTCAGTGTTGAATAGAAGAGGAATAATTTAGTGGCAAGCATTTTGGGGTATAGAAACAATACTTGAGACTATTTTCAGAAGTACAATCTGCAACACAATCAAGTTCAAGAGTTTGGATGACTAAAGTAGATGATTAATCACAAAGAACTATTTCTTTTGTTTCCACCTTAATATTTACTGATTTATAGAACCAACAGGAAAACAAATGTGGAATTTTTGTTTTCCTTTAAAACAAACAATAGATTCCCTTGAAATACTACATTTTAAAAGCTAAGGAAATCTGGAGGAGAGTGGAAGTTCCTTTCATTCTCTCCTCTGTCCAAACCCTATTCCCACTTTACCAGCATCTAGTAATGAATCACTGTTTTCTTTTAACTAGGCTTCTAACATATCTTTGCATTGATTTTTCACAAACGAAGAATTTCCAACCTGAGAAACCTAAATATGAATCTACATGTTTGCTTCAAGAAAATTCAAAACAAATAAACAGAACCTCATGACAAGACATTTTGACAAGAGATGATAGGAAAATTGATTAAAAGCATTGATCTTTCTTTCTCTTTCTCTTTTTCCTTCCTTCCTTCCTTCCTTCCTTCCTTCCTTCCTTCCTTCCTTCCTTCCTTCCTTCCTTCCTTCTTTCCTTCCTCATTTTTCCTCCCTCCCTCCCTCCCTCCTTTCTTTCTCTCTCTCTCTCTCTCTCTCTGTCTCTGTCTCTCTTTCTCTCTTTTTTTTCTCTTAACAGAGTCTGACTCTGTCACCCAGGCTGGAGTGCAATGGCACGACCTCGGCTTACTGCAACCTCCGCCTCCCAGGTTCAACCCATTCTCCTGCCTCAGCCTCTCGAGTAGCTGGAATTACAGGTGCCTACCACCACACCTGGCTAATTTTTTGTATTTTTAGTAGAGATGGGGTTTCACCATGTTGGTCAGGCTGGTCTTGAACTCCTGACCTTGGGTGATCCACCTGCCCTGGCCTCTCAAAGTGCTGGGATTATAGGCATGAGCCACTGCGCCCAGCTTAAAAGCATCGATTTTTAATAGAAAATCCTAGAAGAAGAAACGTGTTTGATACTGAAGGCAGAGAACTTAAGAGCCTGAAGGGTTTTTGCAGAGGGTTTTGTTTCTGAGTCTTCCAAAAAGTAGTTACAATGTAACTGTGCAAATTTATAAATTATAAAATTACAAAGTAATTCTGGATCTGCCTATATGGTGTTTTGCTAATTTGCCCCTCTGTTTAACCTGGCCAGTTTCATGGTCTCTGATGCTGTTGAGACCATACCTTGTCACCTCTAGGTCCTCCCTTTTCAGTAAGTGACCTCTGAACAAGACATTTCAACTTTATGTATACCCAGGAATTTGGATCTAGTTCTCTGCCCTCTGTAGCACCACACCTCTAGTCTACCCCTGAGTCCTCAAGCCCAGCCTATATTTACCATATCTTGGCCCCATCCTACAGTACGGAAGATTGAACACAACTTAACGGACCGATTTTCTAGTCATTGTTATCAACCCCAATATTGCAGAAAATATTTGTGGATGTTTATGGATGGTATATGTATTTGTGTGTGAATATGTATTACACACACATACACACACACATTTATATCCATAAAATCTAAGCTCATTTCAATAGATAAAACACATGTCAAGCAAGACTTTAACTCATTTTCTTCCTTCTCTCCTCTTTTTAAAATTTACTTAATTAACAAACTGAGCTACTAGAGAAAAGACATCAGACACAGTCCATGTCTGAACACTCACAGAATTCAGGGTATATATTTGAGTTGGACACTTATCCTATTACAAATCTATGTGCTACAAAGCTTTATGCTATCTGCTATTTTGGTGTTTTATGCTCTTTGCCTAAAGCCTTCAGAAGTGCCTATAATCTCACGACCTTGTCAGTCTATTGCTGTTTTCAGTCTGTCTCCACCCTTGACCTCATTTCCAGCCTGGCTTTCATCACCCTCACATGCATACAAAACTCTCTTACCCTGTTTCCATTCCACTCTGCTGGTCATGCCAATTCCCATCTGCCTGCTCTTTCTGTTCTTTCTTCTGAACTTCAGAAAAGTGCTGATTCAATTCTCTTTAAATGCATACCACCTAACCTCAGTTTAGTAACCTCATTATTCATCTCTTGTTGATTCCAGAGCACAGTTCCTAACACAGCGATTCCCAGCATTTTCCATTCTTCTAAGTCCCTCATGCTCACATTCTTTCATTCCTTTTATTTAGCAAATTCTAATTGAGAATCAAAAATATGCTATATACTGTGCTGGGCAGAGGGCATTACAGTAGGGGCAGAACAGAGCCGGTCCCTGCCCTAACAGATCTTGCAGTTTAGCGAGGGAAACTGAGGTAGCCCCTCCCCTTTTCCTGCTTTACTGATAACATTCAATAAAGGGGAAAGCTCTTGACCCCCTTACCACCTTTGTCCCATGCCATCTCTCCCTGTCTTCCCTTCAAGTTTCTCTTATTTCCTTCCCATGAGCTCTCGAATTCATTCCCTTCTTCCTGCTTCCAAGACCTTACTCCTTATAGGCCTAAATATTTTTTTATTCTGAAGTAAGTGATACTTATCTTAAACCCTTTAAACAGTCTGTATCAAACACAAAACTGTATTTCGACTGTCTTTGATGAAAGAAGTGCTGAGCATATTTGCTAATATTTTCAAACTCAGAATTGGCATGGTTTCTTTGAGTGTTATCTTATATTTCTTTTCCTTTTGAAATTTGGTTCTGTCCCAAAATAATCAGCAGAGGAGCCAATGGGTTGACATCCTTGGATCTGGTCTAAACATTCTGATTAACAGTTCCTCAGCAGATGTGTCAGCATTACTTCTCTTGAAATGATTTTATGTGGATTGTCTTCCAGGTACTTTTTATTTTGCTATGAAAAAAGTCCCACACATCTCTGATTTGGTTTTTCAGTTTTTAATCTTAGCCGTGCTAACAAATGTAAAGAAAAATTATTCTCATTTTCTGGCTTACTAATTTTGGATTGGTAAGGAAGAGTGTTTGAATATCTAGGAATTCTCATAAAATTTAGCAATTACTTCTTCTTCTTCTTTTTTTTTTTTTTTTTTTTTTAGACAGATTCTCACTCTGTCACCCAGGCTGGAGTGCACAGGCATAATCTTGGCTCACTGCAACCTCTGCCTCCTGGGTTCAAGTGATTCTCATGCCTCAGCCTCCTGAGTAGCTGGGATTACAGGCGTGTGCCACCATGCCCAGCTAATTTTTGTATTTTTAGTAGAGATAGGGTTTCACCATGTTGGCCAGGCTGATCTCAAACTCTTGATTCAAGTGATGTGCCCACCTCGGCCTCCCAAAGTGCTGGGATTACAGGCGTGAGCCACTGTGGCCGGCCACAATTACTTCTTATATGCTACTTACTGCATCAGTTCTTGAAAAACTCTCTCCTATAGGTGATGTCATCTATGATTTTATTGTGGTCATAACCTGGGAAATCCTGAGTGTATGGTCCCTCAGTTCCAGTGTCTTATTTTTCAGAAAGAGGGTGTTAGAAATTTCCCTTTAGGAAAACATCTGGTTCCTCTTTTGAAAATAACACAAAAAGGGCATCACACAAAACAAGTTTGGAAAGGTGATGAGAGCATCATGGATGGTTCTGCTTCACCATTGTTCTTCGAGGCACCATTTCTTCTCCAGGGACTCAGAATATGTGAGCAAGAAGCACAAATATATAATTTCTTTATTGCTCTTGACACAATCTGACAGCTATTGCAGAGATTTGTGAGAAAACTGAGAAATAAATCCTAGCAAACAGGTAGGCTCTTCAAGTGTTTGAGTTAAGAGTCTCGCATTATGATGAGTCTGAGAACTCAGTTCTTTTATAAGAGTAGCTGTCTTTGCTCTTGCATGCATGCATTATGGGAGGCGAGATGAAAGGGCAGGTGGTATCTACATCCCCCCACTCTCCACCCACTCCTCGCACAATGCACCTCCCTTTCTTTGAGTCAGGGAAGACTCTACCTTCTGCCACACCCTCAGTGTCCCAGTTGCCCGTTCTCCTTAATTATCATAATTGGCACTTTCCCAGAGCCTCAAGGTACTTAGGACCTCGTGGCAGTGTTGGGGCTGAGACTCATTGAGTGAAAAGATCTAGCTTCTGCCAGGGAGAGGTCAGTAGTGGAAATTATCAAATCCAAGAGACAAGGTGAACTTTAGTTCATTGTGTGGTCTGTCTACATGCACAGGATCTAGTCTAAGGGGCCTGGGACAGAAAGCAGGAGAGGACTTCCAGGCATTAATGTTTTTGTTTTTTGTTTGTTTTTGAGACAGAGTCTCACTCTGTTGCCCAGGCTGGAGTGCAGTGGCACAATCTTGGCTCACTGCAACCTCTACCTCCTGGGTTCAAGCGATTCTCCTGCCTCAGCTCCCTGTGTAGCTGGGATTACAGGCACGTGCCACCACACCCAGCTAATTTTTGCATTTTTAGTAGATACAGGGTTTCACCATGTTGGTCAGGCTGGTCTCGAACTCCTGACCTCGTGATCCAACCCCTCTTGGCCTCCCAAAGTGCTGACATTACAGGAGTGAGACACTGTGCCTGGCCTGCTTTAACGTTTTAAGACAGCAAGTGGTTGTGCAAATCTTAGATCAAGAAGAGAGGAAGCAGGTTATAGCCTTGTGCAAAGGGTCTTCTATAAACCAGGTGAAGAGGTCATAAGGGAATCAGGACCCCCAGACGACACAGTTAGAGTACGAAGGGTTTCAGTTTCACTAAGGATATGGGGGTGGATCTAGGAATCTGGGACTTGGGCAGAAGGTTTATCAGTTTGGCTATACGGTGATGACTCTTCTCCAAAGCATAGGCCAGATATGACTAATTCCAGGTGCCTCCAGAGCTGTCCTGGCTACTACCCTTTAATTTAATATAGGAGAGGGAGAGGGGTGGTGCAGCTTACAGACACCAAAGCGTTCATTCATCCAGAACTGCTGGCACAAAGCAAAAGTGGGTGCAAAGGTTGGCAGTGGCTGATTTGAAACCACAGGTCAAAGTTCATCTCACACATGCACATATGCACACCTACACGTACACAAACACACACATTAGGACGTTCTCTTCTTTTGGCTCAAAAAATACCACCTACATAATTACAAAAGGCCTGACTTGCCAGCCATTCGTGAAGAAAAAGAAAGACTTGGGGATTTTAATGGTCATAAGCTCAAAATGAGTGAGTTGTGATACAGTGCTGATAAAAAACAAAACAAAACAAAACAAAAAAAGAACAGTGAATATTAGGTTGCATTAGCAAAGTATGTATAGTATCCAGATAAAGGAAGTCAGTGGCCCCACTGAACTCAGCAATTGCCAGGCCTCATCTGGAGGCTTATATTTAAGCACATTTTAAAGAGAGACACATGCAAACTAGCATGAATCCAAAGACAGACAACTAGGTTAAGAGAAGTCTGGAAACCATGTCACCTGATATGTGGTCAAAAGAACTGGTTGTACTTGGCTAAGAGAGAAAAGACTGGAGCAGAAATGAAGTGTCTTCCAACACTTAAAGGATCGTCTGATGAAAGAAGGAGTAGCCTCATGGTTTGTTAATCCAGAGGGCAAACTGAGTACTAGATTTCAGTCAATGAAAAGCAGACATTTTAAAGAATCAGACCCATACGACAATAAAATTAAATATTTTCTCATGCATCCCATACGTTTGCACAAATGAAAAAAAATTAAATACTTTCCAAAATCATGAACTATCTATTACTGAATATGTTCAAGTAGAGTTTAAATGGTCATGTAAGGGATCCTAATTTGTTTTTTTGTGAGGGAGGCAGTGGGAGGAGGCTTATAGGAGAGGTGGGGGAAGTTGGATTAGAGGGCTGCCAGGATCCTTCTTAGCTCTTAGAGTTCATAATTATTCTCTACCGACAACGTTTCCATCCAAACATCATCCCTTCCATTTCTTCCAGTTTGCCCCCACAATCTCCCCAACCTTCTCTAGCATCTTAACTTTTTCTCCCTCCAAAGGCTCTTTCCAATTTTTGTTAAGGAAGGGAACAACTGTCATTTGATCTTGTTTTTTCCCGTAGTGGACTGTTATTATTTTTATTATTTTCAACTGTTCAGCATCTTTGTGTTTGGAAACAGCATCCTGATTTATTTGGGGACCCATCCCTCCCTCACTCTTGGTTCATAATATTAAAGTCATGCCCTGTAAGGGTTATGATCTTTGCCTGGCTTACCAGTGTTTGGCATAGTGACTATTTTAGGGATGGGCATGTGACACAGTTGTCCGATATGAGTTAGTGATGAGATTTTTACCGGACCTATTAGGAACTGCTGGGGACACTTATGTGTTAATTGCAAAGCTGGAGTTACCAGAAGCCAACACGTGTAAAGAGTCTGCAAGAGAATAAAGCCAACACAGAAAAGTGGGTGTTAGGGAGGGTTGGAGAAAGAGAAAGAATATCCTGATAATATTGTTGAGTCTCTGGACTTTCCAGTTACCCAAGGCAATAAATTACCTATTTTATTTAGCTGTCCATCTCTTGAAGCCAAAGAAGTCTGAACAATATGTTTGTCCTTTCAGTTTCTAACTTCTCTCCTTCTCTCTCCTTCCCATGGCTTCTAAGGCCTATGAAAACTTGGCCCTGCCCACCTCTCCAACTTCATCTCTCTCCATAACCCTCTTGAGACTCCTGCTGTGTATATAGCATTAATGCAAAAAGTGCAGACTGGCTCCAAGGCTCTGAGCTGGTCTTTCTGAAATCTGACTCCCTTGTAACATGTTTGCAGGGAATCTTCTTTTCACTTCTAAATGCTTTTTGTCTCTGAATCTTCCTTTCACATTGATCTGTCCATTTCTGTCTATGGCTTCTCCACTTTTCTACTCTTTAGGTTAGAATCCTAATCTACTATCTAACATATTTATTAAGCACATCCCATATGGTTCAGGTGCTGGGCAATTCAATAAGAAAGACAACATTCACAGCCTAATCATCTTGGGCTTAAAGGGAAGAACACTTGACACAGCTGTATCTGAATCACAGTTTGGAGAGAATCCAAGTGGCTGTCCTTTTGAACCTTGATTTCACATAATGTAGAAAAGCTATCATCCTCTTGAGATTTTCCCAGTACAACTCCTTTCAAGACATCTTATTTAGAATAGAAAAACAGATATAGGCCAGGTATGGTGGCTCATGCCTGTAATCCCAGTACTTTGGTAGGCCAAGGTGGGAGGATTGCTTGAGCCCAGGAGTTTGGGACCAGCCTGGACAAAGTGGTGAAACTCCATCTCTACAAAATATTTTTAAAAAGTAGCTGGGCATGGTGGCGTGCACCAGTAGTCCCAGCTACTCGGGAGGCTGAGGCAGGAGGACTGCTTGAGCCCAGGATGTCAAAGCTGCAGTGAGTCATGATTGTGCCAGTGCAGTCCAGCCTGGGTCACAGAGAGAGACCCTGTCTCAATAAACAAAACAAAACAAAAACCAGATGTATGGCGCAAAATTTGAAAGGAATAAAAGGGTAGAGTGAAAGTCTCTTTTTAAATTCTATTCTTTAATTTCTACCTCTTCAGTGCCTCTCCTCCAGATGACTATTATCAGTTTCATATGTATTGACCAAAAGCAAGTCTGTGCACATACAAATAAATCTATATGTATCCTCCCCAGCCCTATCTACCTCTCTTACACAGTACTAACCTTTGTACCCTGCTTTTTTACTCAACAATATATCTTGGAGAATTTCTATTAATATATCAGTACCTACAAACCCACACTGTTCTTTTTAATGGCTGCCTGATATTTAACTTTACAGATATACCATATATTACCTAAATAATTTCCTATTCGTATACCTTATGTTGTTTCCAATATTATGCTCCTACAAACACACTTGCAAGAATTATCTGGGTTATATATTATTTTACACATATTGTGAATTATCTGTAGGATAAATTCCTAAAAGTGGAATTGCTGGGTTAAAGGATGTGTCCACTTTCCATATTGATATCTGACTGGGTTTGGCTCTGTGTCCCCATCCAAATCTCATCTCGAATTGTAATCCCCATAACCACCAAGTGTCGAGGAAGGGATGTGGTGGGAAGTGATTGGGTCATGGGAGAAGTTTCCTCCATGTTCTTCTCGTGATAATGAGTTCATTCTCACATGATCTGATGATTTTATAAGTGTCTAGTATTTCCCCTGTTTGCACTTCTTTCTCTCCTGCCACCTTGTGAAGAAGGTGCCTGCTTCTCCTTCCACCATGATTGTAAGTTTCCTGAGGTCTTCTCAGCCATGCAGAACTGTGAGTCAATTAAACCTTTTTCCTTTATAAATTACTCAGTTTCAGGGAAGTTCTTTATAGCAGTGTGAAAACAGACTAATACAATATCTATTGTCCAATTATCCTACAAGTGATCACATAAATCACATTGATAAGACAACTGGTCTTATCAGCAATGTATGCATTGCCTATTTTCCAACATCCTCTTTAACAAAGTGTATTATTAAACATTTTGGTCTTTGCAAATCTGTTAAAATATTATCTCATTATCAATTGTGAGTGAAGTTGATTATCTTTTTTCTTCTTTAAAACCCATTTGTATTTCCTTTTCTAGAACCATTTGTTCATATCCTTTGCCCATTTTCATATTAGGTTGTTGACCATTGTTGATTGGTACTTGCTGTTTATATTTTACAGAAATTAGCCTCTTTTCTATCATACATGTTTCAAGTTTTTCCTATATTGCTGTTTAATCTTTCATTTTGTTTATGGGTTCTCTTTTTGCTTTGTCTTATTTACATTTGCCAAGAACATGACAACTTTAACTGTTCTCTTTTTCACCCTCAATATATTGCTAACTCTTAAAATTTGTTCCTTCTTACTATTTCTGGTATGGGAAAAAAAAAAAAAGAACAAACCTAGGCTCTTCCCTCATAAGTGGAGTGGGTTAACATGGGAGTGGGTTTGTCACAAAAGTATGCTTGGTCCTGCCTTGCTCTTCCTCTTGTCCCATGTGATGCTTTCTGCCATGTAATGATGTAGCAAGATGGCCCTCATCAGATGTGCCCACTCAACCTTGGACTTCCCAGATCCAGAACCATGAGCCAAATACACTTCTACTCTTTAACAATTACTCAGTCTGAGGTATTATATTATAGCAGCACAAAGTGGACTAAGACAGCTGTTGTCTTATAAGTAAATCACAGTGCATCTATACCAAGGAAGGTCACAGAGCTACAAAAACAAAGCTTAAAGCTATTAATGACATAAGAAAATGTTCACACTATTATATTAGAGGCAAGATTTAAAATTGCTTATACAGTGAGATCAGTACTATATAAAAGTATATTAAAATCAGAAAGAAATATGTCAAAGCACATTTACCTGTGTTTAGAGATTATGCATCATATTTTTCTGGTTCCTTTTACTTTTCTGTGTGTTGCCTGGGCAACATAACAAGAGCCCATCTCTAAAAATTTTTTTAAAACAATAGCTGGGCATGATGGTGTCTCCTGTAGTCCTAGCTACTTAGGAGGCTGAAGTGGGAGGATCACTTGAGCCCAGGAGTTCAATGGTGTAGCCAGCTATGATTATACCACTGCACTCCAGCCTGGGCAATAGAGTGAGACCCTGTCTGTAAACAATAACAACAAAAACCCGAAACACATTGTCTATCTTTATTTATGACCCCATAATGACTCCCTGTTCCCTAATGCATGATGTTTAAATTATTCAGGCTAGTACTAGTACCCCAGTCTTCTAAATTTGGTTCCGCTCTACTTAAATTATCCTAGTGTATTTACTACTACTGCCCAATAAACACCCTCCATCCTAGTTGGACTGGTCTGTCGCTGTTTGTGCCCACATCATGCCTTTTCTTGATTTTGCTCATTCTGTTCACTGTGCTTGTAATGCACTTCCTCGTGCTCCCTTTGTGCCCAAATCCTTCTCATCTTCAGGAGGTTCCACCTCCTCCATCTTGACTTTCACCTTGCCCTTCGCCAAACTCTCAGAGCATGTTCTTTTAATCATAGCCACAACATAATGCTATGATTAAAGCCACACAATCTGCCACCATTTCTTGTGTGCTAATTTTGACTCTTCAACTGTTTTGAAAGCTCTGTGAAGGCAGGCAATATTAATCATAATCTTCTTTTCACCCTCTGCTCAGTTTCCACACATTGCTGAGGCGAGGGTAAGGCTTGGTAAACTGCTGACAAGGCTGATATGATGACCAAGTTCTTGGGCAATGTCTTCTTTTCTCCTTTCCTCTGTTCTTACCTGCTAGCCTCTCTTCTGAGTAGTGCTCAGTAGCAGAGGCAAATTAGTTGAAGCCCTAGAACACTGGGGTTCTGAGCCCTGGCTACAGATTATAAGCATCTGGGGAGCTTTAAAAAATATGACTGCTCGCCTTCTCCCTTTTCTGTGCCCCACCTCTGAGCTCCAGAATTTTATTGGTCTAAGATGGGACCAGCATTGGTATGTTTTCTAAAGCTCCCTTGTTGATTCTAATGGTTTCATCAGGTTCCACTCCTTTCAAGACCCAGCCCCATTGGCGTGCGCCCATTCAGCACTTTCCTGTCTTGTTTCCAGGCAGGAAGTCATCCTAGAACTGGCCAGAGACTCCAAAGAGACGGACTTTAGATAAGTCCTTTGACATCAGCTATAGCCTTTGTTGTATTTCAAAGGTGTTTACCTTCAAACTGACAACTGTCTGCACTGGGGCCTGCTCTGAAGGTTGCCTTTCAGTCTAGGCACCAAGATAAGCTAATGGATAGATAGACCAGCAATAGGGTTAAAATAAGCTCAGATCTCCCCAAACAATACCCTGTTGTTATACAGTTAAGCAATCCGATTGAAGTAATTTGTTTTAATTGGAAATGCAATACACAATTTTTATGACAGAGCTAGAACACTGTGTCAAGGAAAAGTAATTATGTATGTACAAATAGGAAAACCTCAACTATTGTCAACCATTATAAAAACTCTACTAATATGTTAGTACGTAGCTCCCCTATTTATTTATGTAAGAACAACAAAACAACAACAGCAGCAATAATAATAATAGTTAACAATTTTTAACACTTAATGTAAACCAGGTACCCATCCTAAATGTTTAATTTGGATTTTTCTAATTTAAAGTGCCAACCCTGTGAAAGATGTACTATTATTATCCTCATTTTATCGATGAGGAAATTGAGGCACTGTATTACAAAAGAATTTGCTTTGCTAGCTGGTAAATGGCAGAGCCAAGATTAGAAAATGTTCAGAGATATGTACTCAACAACTTCCTAGTTTCTATTTCAAAGGAAAATGAGATTAAATTGAGAAAAAAGAAACCCAAGCTGTCCCAAATATGAATACATATTAAATACCTTTTATTATTTTTACTTTAATAATTTTTAATGGAAATTACTCCAAAGTCTTCTATACACATCACTGCTTCCTTAAATAGAAGAAACTGAACACAACTTAACCTTTTCTTAAATATTTCATGTTACTGTCACAGACTTTAATTATCTTGGGAGGCTAGATGGAGCCTGATTCTTTGGAGCTTTTTAGGGTTTGAAGAGTTGGGTCACTCTTACCCAGTGCACTGGACAGTGACGGTGGCTGCCTGTTCCTAGGTGCTTTCTAAAGGTAACTGCTCTGCCCACAGTCCCTGTGGAGGCGCCAGCCCTAGACAGCAGTGCTCTGGTCTTAGTGGGCCAGGCTGCCCCTCAGCCACAGCTGATTGGGCAAAGAGCTATCCTATAGGCTGGACGCTTTCTATATTATGAACGAATGGGACAAGTTTAGCCAAAAATGGGTGGGATGGTCCAGAGTCTCCCTTTGGAGAATTTGAATGACTGGTTAGCAATGGGAGCTAAAGGGATATACCGTACAGAGAGAGTCCATGGGCTAGAACAAGCAAAACTGATAAGAAACCGGATATTACGATGAGCAGAAGCTGTGGGGTAGAGAAGAAATGCAGGGCATGGGTCTCACACTCAGACGCCCTCGGCAGTCAGGCAGGCAGTGCCAAGGAGAGAAGAGGGCGCGGCGAAGGTGATCCCGCACGTAAAGATTCCGGGACTGCCAAGCACATGCCACGCCCAGAGACTTCGGGATTCTTAACAATGCAAAGGCGTCATGCTGGCCAAACACAATGAGTCTGCAGGCTGAAATAGGTCAGGAGCTGCCAGTTTGCAAATTCCAAAGAAAGGACGAGGAAGTCAGTTAGGGGCAAGCCCAGAAACTCAACGACACTGACAAGCACAGAGGCAAGGGAGAGCAGATTCACAAAAATAACTCATCGCTGAGGTGAACTCCCGATGCTGAAGTCCTGGGGTAACCTTGGATTCCTGATGACGTCCTGGCTCCAGTCTTCATGAGGCTTCTGGCTCTCGAAGCTCCTGTTCTTCCAGAGGCTTGGTGATTTGGCCTCTCCTGGGTTCCCACGAGGCCTTTTGGGGCTGAGATCCCTGTTTTCTTCATTCCTTACAACTCCTTCCCCTAATATTAGATGTAACTTGAGCTATTCCTCGGAACCAAAAGAGCCTAACGAAAGCACTCTAAATGGCCCCAGATTGCTTTTTTTTTTTTCTTCGTTGGAATTATTGTACTCCTATTTATAGTTTTTCTGTTTCCTCCTTTGCTGCTAGGCTGTCAACTGTCATTTTTTTATTGCTGTAGTGTGCTTGCTTCTCCTGGCTGTTGTCTCTGTTAATAAAGCTACTCATAGACTTGGACACTAGATCTGGAAGCTTGATGGAATTAAAAAATTAAAAGTAAACAAACAATGAAACAAGGATGAATTTTATAGGACGTAAGTTAAATCTCAATACAGTTGTTATACAAATTTAAAAAGTAATAAAAGATTTTTAGTATCACAAGAGCTTTCGTATATAGTATTTTGAAAATGCAATTTGGCTATTCAGATGCATTTCTTGTTTACTTTTTTACTTTTGGCTCTAGTCCAGTTGGTGCATATCTTACTAAAGTAACCTCTGGTTCTGAGGAATCAAAACATACTGGAGCCAGCACAAGTAAAGGGAAGGAGATTTATTTTAAGGTATTATACAGAACCCAACTGAAGAAAGCATGTGTGATCAGACAGATTCTCTCCCTCTTTCTATTCCTCCTTTTGCTTGGTTTTCCAGTCTCTTTGTCCTTGTTTCACATCTGCTCCATTTTCCTTTTTGCAAACTAGTTATTCTGCATCTCTGTAAGTTTTTTAAGTTTCTTTTCCCTTATAACACTGGCTTGCATATGGCTTTGGGCTACCATGCTGCCAGTTTTGACAACAACTCTTTATGACCTTGCATCTTTAGTGTCAACACCATCCACTTCAGCTTCTGTGTCTCTCAGAATATGATTTACTCAGTTTGGGCCAAGTGACTGCCCCTAGTCAAATTAGCTGGTCAGAGAGCAGAGCACAGCCCCTATTATTTAAGGAATGTCCTTCCAGTCTGCAGGCAGATAGTCTCTCCAAGGAGATTTTGGCAGGGGTGACATGACTGGCATTTTGACCTGAGTGGAATTTCTGAATTTCTGAGCTGTGATAATAATGTGTTATTACATATTTACTTTTCCTCTTCTTTTTTGCTCTTTATTTAGCACTTAAAGTCCTACTAACAATAAACAAATTGTTCATTGGTGATATTACCTATCAGTATCTGGAGTTAGATTATCTAATCTAGTAAATAATTGCTATTTTGGTCTTTATTTATGTAAAACTACAAAAATGTTAAAGACAATTCTTCCCTTCAACTCTTTTCTGTCATTTCTCAAGACTCTACTACTAAATTATCCCTGTAAAACTAGTCTTGTGGTTTGGTTTGTTTTTTTGAGACAGAATATCACTCTGTCGCCCGGGGTTGGAGTGCAGTAACACGATCTCAGCTCACTGCAACCTCCACCTTCCGGGTTCAAGCAATTCTCCTGCCTCGGTCTCCCAAGTAGCTGGGACTACAGGCACCCACTACCACCGCAGCTACTTTTTGTATTTTAAGTAGAGATGAGGCTTCTCCATTTTGGCCAGGCTGGTCTTGAACTCCTGGCCTTAAGTGGTCCCCCTAACCTTGGCCTCCCAAAGTGCTGGGATTACAGGCGTAAGCCACCGCACCCGACTATAAAACTAATTCTTGTTCAAACAAAACATAGTGGAGATTTAATTTTTAACAACATAACTAAACGTTTTTGATGTTTTGTAAAATCAAATCAATTTAAACTCCACATTTCATCTACACAGGGATGCTTTCCTGATCAAAAATTCTTCAGGAATGTAGGGGTGATTTGAGAATTTGTCTAAAATCACTACTTTCTATCATACTTTCTTCCCTTCACAGAAGTATGAAATAATTACAAGCCAACCACAGGTGAAAGAGTTTATTAGTAGTTTTTCAAAAGGTGCCAGGTATTAGAGAAAACATTTCCTCTAAGCCAAAACCAGAAAAGTTCTATTTAAAAAACAACAAAATACAAAGTAAATGTTTCTCCATTTTTATTCTAGCGTTTGAATGGTACTAAACAGTTTACAAAACATTTTCTTTCGCATGGTTAAACTTAATAATCAAAATAATGTTCTGGCCAGGTGCGGTGACTCATGCCTGTAATTCCAGCACTTTGGGAGGCCGAGACAGGAGGATCACTTGAGCTCAGGAGTCCAAGACCAGCCTGGCCAATGTGATGAAACCCTATCTCTTAAAAAGAAACAAAACAAAACAAAACAAAACCTGGTGTGGTGGCACATGCCTGTAGTCCTAGCTACTCAGGAGGCTAAGGCTAAGAATCACTTAAGCCCAAAAGGTTGAGGCTGCAGTGAGCTGTGATCGCACCACTGCCCTCCAGGCTGAGCAACAGAGCAAGAGCCTGTCTCAAAATAATAACAATTAATAATAATAATGTTCTGAGGTTGGTGATATCATTTTGTAGCTAGAAAACAGGCTTAGAGAGGTTATGTGACTTGTTCAGGGTCACAGTGTCATGTGCACCAGGTAAAAACTAAAGTGGTCTTACTCTAAATCTTAATGGGGTTTGAATGGCACTTACTCTCCCTTTTTCCTATCCTTAAAATAAATTTGGGAGGTGGAGGTAGGGCATTAGTTAAGTGCTGTATCTTAGGGTTATCAAAGCCTGCAAATTCTCCGTACAAACTTTCAGTGTAATCTTGATTTGTTTCTCTAACCTCAAGACCCATACATATTATGATATAACAAAATGACTGCCTAATTATTTATGATAAATTGAGGGTCACCACAGCCTAAGGCAATGTTTGAATCTGTCCCTTGCAGTTGAAATCATATATACCATTTTAATTCAGTGTATCCTTTTCTAACCCTTTCTAAATTTGTCAGGCATATAACTCTATAGAGATTAAAATAATGTAAAATGTAAATCGCTAACGAAACCATTCTTGGAAGGAATAACTTTTACTGCTATCTGAAGTAGGCAAATTAGTCCCCTAAGTGAGACTGTGATTGTGTGGTTGTGGTGGTTAGGATGTTAGCCTACTTAAAAGCAGAGGAGATAGATGCATTTGCTATTTATATGTAAATAGATACAACTAACTACCCAAAGTGTTATTCCATCACTAAAGTAGGCAACTAGAGCTTCTACTTAGAAACCCCTTCTTACTAGTTCATGTTACTATATGTTTCCAAAAGGAATACAATGATTTAGGGTTTTAAAAAAATTATTATTTTACTTTAAGTTCTGGGATACACATGTAAGACGTGCAGGTTTGTTACATAGGTATACACGTGCCATAGTGGTTTGTGGCACCCATCAACCTGTCGTCTACATTAGGTATTTTTCCTAATGCTATCCCTCCCCCCACCCCCAACCCCCCGACAGGCCCCAGTGTGTGATGTTCCCTTCCCTGTGTCCATGTGTTCTCATTGTTCAACTGCCACTTATAAGTGAGAACATGCGGTGTTTGTTTTCTCTTTCTGTGTTAGTTTGCTGGGAATGATGGTTTCCAGCTTCATCCATGCCCCTGCAAAGGACATGAACTCATCCTTTTTTTATGGGTGCATAGTATCACATGGTATATATGTGCCACATTTTCTTTATCCAGTATATAATTGATGGGCATTTGGGTTGGTTCCAAGTCTTTTCTATTTTGAGTAGTGCTGCAATAAACGTATGTGTGCATGTGTCTTTAGAGTAGAATGATTTATA
Source organism: Macaca nemestrina (assembly GCF_043159975.1). NCBI lineage: Eukaryota > Metazoa > Chordata > Mammalia > Primates > Cercopithecidae > Macaca > Macaca nemestrina. The sequence continues at coordinate 45,100,817 of NC_092132.1, read as the reverse complement.
ATCCTTTGGGTATATATCCAGTAATAGGATTGCTGGGTCAAATGGTATTTCTGGTTCTAGATCCTTGAGGAATCGCCACACTGTCTTCCACAATGGTTGAACTAATTTACAGTCCCACTAACAGTGTAAAAGTGTTCCTATTTCTCCACATCCTCTTGAACATCTGTTGTTTCCTGACATTTTTAATGATTGCCATTCTAATTGACGTGAGATGGTATCTCATTGTGGTTTTGATTTACATTTCTCTAACGACCAGTGATGATGAGCTTTTTTTCATGTTTTTTGGCCATATAAATGTCTTCTTTTGAGAAGTGTCTGTTCATATCCTTTGCCCACTTTTTGATGGGGTTGTTTGTTTTTTACTTGTAAATTTGTTGAAGTTCCTTGTAGATTCTGGATATTAGCCCTTTGTCAGATGGATAGATTGCAAAAATTTTCTCCCATTCTGTGACTTGCCTGTTCCCTCTGATGATAGTTTATTTTGCTGTGCAGAAGCTCTTTAGTTTAATTAGATCTCATTTGTCAATTTTGGCTTTTGTTGTCAATGCTTTCGGTGTTTTAGTCACGAAGTCTTTGCCCATGCCTATGTCCTGAATGGTATTGTCTAGGTTTCCTTCTAGGGTTTTTATGGTTTTAGGTCTTACATTTAAGTCTTTAATCCATCTTGAGTTAATTTTTGTGTAAGGTGTAAGGAAGGAGTTCAATTTCAGTTTTTTGCATATGGCTAGCCAGTTTTCCCAATACCATTTATTAAACAGGGAATCCTTTCCCCATTGCTTGTTTTTGAATAATTTAGTTTTTTAAAGTCTCTAATTCAGACTTTTTACAACTTCAGAGTTTTCTCGCTACTACATGTAAATGAGTAAGATTTTGCGATGTTTATTATGTGAAAGACCAATATTAGGTTGGAATTTAGGTCTTCTGTGTGCACTGTTCACTAGAGTTACATTTAGTGCTTACAACAGAACAGTCACAGCTGTGATGAGCAGAGGAATAGTTCTTATGGCCTAGAGAGGATGAGCAAGAAATAATCTACATGCAATAACATACTAAGAAACAGAGGGCAGTCATCAACAGATGAGTTATTTTAATTTCTAACTCTCCTTTATGTTGACTATATTTCTAATCCCTTTGCCTAAAGGCATTTAGAATCACTCTGGGAAGAAAAATAATTGAGACGTATGGCCAACAATGTAGGGATAAGGAAAAAGAGTATGACTACAACAAAAAGGGCTGAGAGGGGAGAGCTGCAGTTCAGCAAGGAGAGGAAATGTCAGAGGTAAACATAAGAGGAACAGCAATATTAGATTTCTGTTAAGAGTAAAAGGATTGGTGTGGGTATTGGGAAGGAATGAGATAAGTTGATTCAACAAAATCACAGGATTGGAGAATTTTGAATATAAAGAAAGGAAGACGGTCCCCTTTTCATACTCGACTTTGTTAAAATGTGGATTTAAATCAGATGTGTCAAAGCTGAACAATAGAATTATATGTTACAAGGAGGATTTTATTCCAGAGTATAAACAATTGTGTATATCTATATGAAACTTTAGGCATAACCTTTGGCAACATGGTTCTAGCATTTTACTCATATTATCAATTTTGTGTTTTTCCATTACAACTGAACAAAAATTAACCAGTTTATGTCTAAAAAAGCATCTGAGGAGGCTGAGGATTCCCATCTTTCTGACTGTCACAATTGTTTATAAGACCAATGCTTCTAATTCCCATTATTAATACTTTCATTTTATATTTTATACTTTTAGTAAAATGAAGGTAAAATGCAATAACTATTCAAATAATTGTCAAAACACTGAGACAGAGAAAGATGGAAATATATTTGAAATCAACCTGTTGCCTACCAGGTAGCTCTGTCTACCTACCTCAAATGTCCATTTCTTAGCTTAAACACAAAAGATCCAAGTTCAGCATATGAAGACACTTTAGTGGCATTATCTAACATGTGACTGTCGACTAACATCAAAGAAGTCAGGTAAATGGAAGGCCTAAGGCTGAAATTATTTAATTAATTAATTAATTTTTAAGCCAGTCAAAGTTACTAGTGGGAGGTTGTATACCAACCAATGGGAACAGAGAGAAATCTAGTGGGGAAAGAACACAGTCAGGGTATATTTTGGAGATAAACAAAACAAAACAAAAACAGTGGAACGTGCTGATGGATTGGATGTGTGGGACCAGGGAAAGAAGTCAAGGATGAGTTCCAGCATGGAATGGCCAGAATAACCCAGGAGGAAGGATGTGGGTGATGGTGGAAGATAAGCACGTTTGCTCATAGTTGATCAATGTTAAAGTGGAGTGATGAGTACATGGGGTTCACTTTGCTATTTTGTCACTTTTCTTTATGCTTTAAACTGTCCACAATAAAAATGTCTTAAAATGCCAAAAACAAAAAACAAAAAACAAAAAACAAAGAGTAAGGAATATGGCCATGAAAAGATGTAAGGCTTGGTGTTCTGGTGGCCATTTTGTAATTATGAGAGCAAACCAGGCCAATAGCAGAGAGATTGCCCCAGAGTCCTGACACTATCATGCCACTTATTTCACCATTCCCAGAGCTTCCTACTTCCAGGCTTCTTGTTATGGAAGAGAAACAAAATGGAGAAAAAACAAACCTAAACAAACCTGTGTTGCTTACGTCACTTTTATCTGGTTAAACCAAATTTTTTTTACTTGCAGCCAAATGCATCCTAACTGAGGTATAGATCAAATATGTAATTTGATCCCATGAGGAGAAAAGCACAGAATAACCACTGGATTTGGAGTTTGCTCTGCAGCCTCACGTAGACCTCTCATTCCTGCAGCCACTTCTTACAGTCTCCTCCTATCTGTTTCTCCTGGAGTAATTTCCTCTTCTGTCTAAACAGGAGTGTCACTTCTCATCAGTCTCAGTGAATTCACTCCCTTGTCCTCTGCCAAGCCTCTCCCGCATTGGCCTCATTGCTCGTATGCTGATCATGTTTAGCAATACAACCAAGGACAATTGCCTAACAAAAGCAATTGCAATTTCAAGGTTCCCAGGCTCACCTGGGCCCTTATGATCATTTAGCTTCCCTTTTTTTTTGTTACTGGTTACCTCTCTTCCCCATTCTCCATGGTATCTATGCCAGATCTTAGTTACTCTTCTCCAACCTACTGTTCTCTAGCCTTGTCTCCCTTCTTTTATCAGATAATCTTGTCTCCTTCCAGAGAAAATGGGGACCAAGAGGTGATCCCATTTAACACCCCCAACCCCACCCACTTACAAATTTTGCTTTAGTTTCTTTTCTTTTTGTTTTAGTGGGAAAAGGGATTCATTTGTGCCCTCATGAACTCCTGTTCCAATCTGCTTTTGATTCTTGTAATTTTTTATATTATACATCTTCAATCACTTTTTTTCTCTAATGGTATGTTCAAATCTCTTATTCTCTCCACATACAAAACCTAACTCAAAATGGATTATAGACCTAAAATCTAAACTATGAACTGTTTAGAAGAAAACATAGGACCTTGAATTAGACAAAGATTTCTGAGATAGAACACAAAAGTATGAACCACAAAAACTTGATAAATTGGATTTCATCAAAAATTTAAACATCTACTTTTCAAAAAACGTTGTTAAGAAAATGGAAAGGCAAGCCACAGACTTGGAGAAAATGTTTGAAAAACACCTATCTGATAAAGGATTTCAATTCAGAGTATGTAAAGACTTTCACAACTCAATAATAAGAAAACAGACAACCCAAAAATTAAAATGAGCAACAGATTTGAATTCACCAAGAGGTACAAATGACAAACACATGAAGAGATACTCAACATAATTAACAGAGTGCAAATGCAGTAGGAAATGGAAATTAAAACCACAGTAAGATATCACTGTACATGCATTAAAACAGCCAAACTTTTAAAAACTGATGATATCAAGTTCCAAGGAAGATGCAAAGCAACAGGAAGTCATACACTGTTGGCATGCAAAATGGTATAATCACTTGGGAAAAGTTTGGCAGTTTTCTTAAAAAGTTAATTTATACTCAGTAGCCCTCTCCCAAGGACCAAGAGAAATGAAGATGTACGCCCACACAAAGACCTGTATGCAAAGGTTTATAGCATTTTTATTTATAATTGGCCAAAACTGGAAGCAACTCAAACATCCATCAACTGAGAAACAGACAAATCGTGATAGCACTCACTAATCAAAAGGAATGAACTACACAAGCAACAACATGGATGAATATTAAAAGCATCATACTAAATGAAATAAACCAGATGCAAATGGCTCTGGTTTGATTACCTAGTAAACAAATAGACTCCTGTTTGAATGCCATTTGCATGACATTCTGAAACAGTCAAAACTATGGGGACAGAAATTAGATCAGTGGTTGCCATGCCATAGTCCCACTGGAGGGTGTGGGTGAGGGACATGAGGGAATTTGGGGGGTGAGGGTGATATAAATAATCAATAATTTGTCATGGCTGCTCTATGACCGCATTTGTTTGTCAAAACTCAGAGAGCTGTATGCATAATATCATAAACTTGAAAAACTAGTATCTTTTATCTTGAAAAAAACCCTCAACCATGCATCCTACCCCATTTATTTATTTACTTACTTGAGTGTGAGTTCTCTAAGGGAGGAGCCTTTTTCTGTCTAGTTTGTATTCAGCTAATATTTATTCATTGTTTACTACATGCAAGCATACATCTTGATTGGAAAGTCAAGATGGAACAAGATAGTGTCTTTCCTTTCAATATAAAGTCTGAGGGTTAGTTTTTGCCTGATCCTGTTCCTTTTCTTTTGAAGCAAATTTTGTGGAAGAATCACCTAAACTTAATGCTAATATTTTGTTTTTTGTTTGATCCTTAATTTGCTGCAGTCCAGGTTTCCCATCTGCTTTAATAAAATTCCTCTTATTATGCTATCAAAGACCTCCAAATGGCTGAATTCAATAGAGACTTTTCAGTCCTTATTTCATTTGACCTCCTTATGATATTTGAACTGTTTATTCTACTCTCCTTAAACATCTTCCTTCCCTTGATTCTGGAGGCACCACTCAGTTCTGATGTTTGATTTTCCAGACTTCTACATGGGTTATTCTTTTTTTTTTTTAAGTTACCCAGCAACTTTCAGTGTCACTCGGGGCCCTAATATTTTGCTCTTTTCTCTTCTTACACCATGTTCTTCCTAGGAATGAGGAGGAAGACACTTCTCACCCCTGCACTTTTAAGAAGACTTCTTGAAAGTCCCACAGAACACTTGTTAGGATTTAGTTAATAAAACATGACCAAACTGTGGTATGTGGTCCTTTATTTCAGGTAGTAATGTGTCTGGTTAAAAATGGAAGTTCTGGTGTACAGTATGGAAGATTTGGAAAATTGCAATTTTGCAAACATCATGGTAAAGATTGATCTGGACAAGAATCATCAGAGAATGCTAATCTAGGCAAGAAAGTTTGTTGAAGAGCAGAATATTTCTGTAGTCTTAAAGTATTTTCCCACTAATCACAAATTGGTAACAAGAAGGAAAATAGTAACTATACAGTGGGAAAACCAGACAATATCCTGACCAGATAATCAAGATTAACATAACAAATGAAGAGCAGGTGGACATCATGTGGTCTCCAGATGTGACCGTCAGAAGGACATAGCATTGCTTATGTGGTATTCCCACTGGAAATGCATAACCCAAGTCAAATCTTGAGAAAACATCAGACAAACAAAAATTAAGAAACAACCTATGAAATAACTGACCTGTACTTTTCAAACATGCCAGTGTCATGAAAGATAATGAAAAGCTGATGAACTGCTTCAGATTAAAGGAGACTAAAGAGACACAACAATTAAACACAATATGTGACCCTGGACAAGATCCTGGACTGGAGGAAAACAAAATGCCATAAAGGACATTATTGAGACACTTGACTAAATTGGTAAAGAAATTTCAGGGAGAGAATGGACCAGACCTGATGACTGTTGACTGTTTTCTTCATTCTATCCCCAAAGCCACTGTCTTAGTCTTTTGTACTTCTCTCCTTAATGTATTTCTATAACTTTCCAAGTGATAGTGTGAAGTCCATTGTCTTTCTCTTCCAGTCTGTCCTCCATATGATCACTACTGTGACTTTTTGATCTGATCATGCCCTACTCCTAATTAGAAAACATTTGTGGCTTGCTACTGCTCAGTCCTAGTCCGGCAAACCAGATGAAGCTCCAGAATTCATTTTATTTGTCTGTCTGTCTGTCTGTCTGTCTGTGTGTTTGTTTGTTTGCTTGCTTTGAGACAGGGTCTTGCTCTGTTGCCCAGGCTAGAATGCAGTGGTGTGATGACGACTCACTGCAGCCTAAACTTCCTGGGCTCAAACAATTCTCCCACCTCAGCCTCCCAAGTAGCTGGGCTCATAGGCATGCACCACTGTGCCCAGCTAATTAAAAAAAAATTTCTGTAGAGATAAAGGTCTCACTGTGTTTCCCAGGTTGGTCTTGAACTCCTGGGCTCAAGAGGTCCTCCCACCTCAGCCTCCCAAAGTGCTGGGATTACAGGCATGAGCCACCACACTGGGTCTCAGAGTTCTTTAGTAGCCATTTCCCTTCTGCATTCACATCCCAAATTGCTCTAGTTATTGATCAGTCCTTCCACCCTCAGTAGTTGTGACGTAACACCCAGTGTGACATCACAAGGACAAGGATGAATGAAAGATGAAAGATGGAATGAAATAAGCCAGGAAGATAGGTAGTACTTTTAAAGCTTTGTACCTAGTTTGAGATATAGGCTGTTTTATTAAGTGAAATGACCCCATTAAAATATATAGCTAGCTAGCTAGCTAGATAGATAGAGATAGATATAGATATATAGATACAGAGTCTCGCTCTGTAGCCCAGGCTGGACTGCAGGAGTGCAGGGTGCGATCTTGGCTCACTGCAACCTCTGCCTCCTGGGTTCAAGCAATTCTCCTGCCTCAACCCCCTGAGTAGCTGGGATGACAGGTGTGCGCCACCACGCCCAGCTAATTTTTGCATTTTTAGTAGAGACAGGATTTCACCATGTTGGTCAGGCTGATCTTGAACTACTGACCTTGTGATCCACTCGCCTCAGCCTCCCAAAGTGCCGGGATTACAGGCGTGAGCCACCGTGCCCGGCTAAATTTTTTTAAAATAATTTATTTTTTAGAGAAATAAGTGTCCACTGTGTGTGCCAAATTAAAGGGCAAACGAAGATGGCTTTCTTGGCTGACTTCCATCCTAAGATGTCCTGTGAAACTATTAGATGCAGCCAGCTAAGGATCTCATTATCTGGGTCAGGATTATTCTATCAACAGCCCTTTTTCCCTGTCACAGCTGGTGCTGACAACCATATGTCATAAGACTCCCTCTGCCCCCAAAGTGTAGAACCTTTGCTGAATGGAAAATAAATCACTGTTGTTGAATCAAGTGGCCTATGGGGTTCCCAGGAGAATTTTCCTTTATATTTTAGTTATGTGGTGAAAACTCATGATTTTTATTACCCATGTGGCTTTTCTCCCATTTCCCATCTGCTTACTCCCCATAATTTTGCCAAAATGTGATTCCATCATTCTCTTCAATAAACAAATAGTGTTTCCTTACTTGCTCTCAGAAATAAAGCCTTACAAGAATTGCATTTAGTGATGAATTGATACAATTCATTTACTCTGGGCTTATTAAATAAGATTACCAGCAAATGAATACTTATCTCGAATTCAAAGCAGAAGATTCAGCTATTATATGTTAATATCTATTCCACAAATTCATAAGGTCACGGCTACATTAATACAATGAACAACGAGAGAAGATTGTGAGTATAATTTGGGAATATAATGGTGAATTGCCAGAGTAAAGATTATTCATTCTGCACCATATATTCTGCAAAGTCAAGTGGAATTGGAATCTGTGACCAAATAACCATACTCATTTCTATGTAGGAGCCATGGTCTATTTAGCTCCTCATAGCTTTGCGTCTCACAGGGATGTTGCTATGTCAATTTATACCTAATCTATGTATTTGCTATGTTTCTATTTCTACTTTACTCTGTCAATCACAAAAGCCACTTACCTTATATTTTTGGAGTAAGTGAAGTAATATATTATTTGCAGCAGCAACCCTTCCTAAGCTACACATCTATTAATATGTTATTATACTTAGACTCTAAAGTTATCCAAGATTTACAGTTAGATTCCAGTACATTGATGAATAAAATCTAAGTTACCCTCTTACCTTCTCAGAGAATGTTCCTGGTTCATAAATATCTATGTAAGTTTCCAAAGAATTGTCAAAATATTTATGTGTTAGACACTCCCAAATAAAATAAATTAGTAATTGCTCTTTTAATGGGGCAGATAATATCTGTTCTACTCACTTCACAAGCTTGTAAGAAGCTTATGAAATACAGGAAAATAAAGTGTTATTCTAATATTAGGCATTATTAAAAATAATATATAATAATAGGTATAATAAAAGAAATATAAAACTTGGGAAGACATATAGTATTACTCTCTGAAAACAAGGAGACATATATTCTGTTCACGAACCAGGAGAGTGAATTCTACAGCCCTAATCCTAATATTCATTGTCTAAGTAAAATCAACCAAGTTTAAGCATCCACCTTGAGGTGAGCCTTTAAGGGCCTAGACTTATTACCTGAATTGCCCCACTCCCTCTGCCTTATTTAAAATATCTAGGGTGTGTGTGCATGCATTTCTACTAAGCCTTTATTTTACCCATTCTCAAAAATAAGAGTCAACAACTGCAACAGACTCAGCACTGGAGGGAGGCAAGGTGGTAGGACTCCTGTGTCTAGTAGAGACTGCTAGTTGTTTAAGGCTGACATCCATTCTTTTTGATCAGAGTCTATGTTAAACAGTTCTATGAGGTGGGTATTTTTATTAATATCACCTCTATTTTAAAATTAGAAAATTAAGAGATTAAATAACTCTCAAGGTCACATACTCAAGGTCATATAGCTAATAAGTGCTAGAGCCAGTATTTGAACTCAGTCTGTCTCCAGGCTCTGTGCTCATAACCTTGACACTATTGTCAAGTAACTGAGTGCAAGCGTCTATGGAAAAGACTCCTAACCAGGACATGAAGGGGAATCAGGTAAGTGGAGAGGGTACAAAGGGGAGATGGCAGAACTCCAAAGGCAATTCTGTCTGCCCTACCCCTGGAGAGGCCTAGATGGAATATTTGTAACTGAATATTATGCATTCCATGAGCATTTGAGCTGGCCAGGACTTGGAAAAACTAGACTGATGCTGTGATGGCTAATTTTATGTGTCACCTTGACTGGGCAAAGGGATGCCCAGATACCTGGTAAAAATGTTATTTCTGGGTGTGTCCATGATCGTGTTTTCAGAAGAGATTAGCATTTGAATTGATAGAGTGAATAAAGAAGATCCATCCTCACTGATGTGAGTGGACATCATCCAATCCACTGAGGGCTTGAATAGAACAAAAAACAGAGGGAAGGCAAATTATCCCTTTCTTTTCTTGAGCTGGGATATCCGTCTTCTCCTACCCTCAGACACTGGAGCTTCTGGCTCTTGGGACTCTAGCAGAACCCCACCTGCTCACCCCCAGGCCTCAGGCCTTCAGATTAGGACTGAATACCGCCACTGGCTTTCCTGGTTCTCCAGCTTGCAGATGGCAGATGATGAGACTTCTCAGAGACTTCTCAGCCTCCATAATCATGTGAGCCAATTCCCATAATAAATCTCTCTCTCTGTATCTCTATCTTACTCTCTCTTGATCCTGTTTCTCTGAAGAACCCTAACTAATACAGATACCTTCGTTTTACAAACGAAGAAAGTGCAGTACCAGAGAAGTTATGTGAATTGCCTAGGGTCATAAAGCTCCTTCATTTATTTAATCATTCATTAAGTCAACTAGTGTCCTAGGTGCCAAGGAAGTAAACATACTAGACGACATTGCCTGTCTTCAAGAAAGTTATGTTTTGGTTAGAAAAGCATATAGGAAAACCAAAATTATGAAACAGCAAAAATACTATAAAAGAGATATGAGCAAAATGTATGAGAACCCAGAGACTTTCCTGGGGGTAGTCCTTGAAGGTTTCTCAGAGGAGGCAGCATTTGAGCTGATTCTTAAAAGATAAGTAGGAGTTTGCCAGACGGAGAATGGAAGAAGATCATTCCAGGCAGTACAGCCGGTTGGTGGCTGGGTACAAACTAAAACCCCTGTATCCTGCCTCAGCCAGTAGTCATCGCTTTATAACTGCCAAGGAAAGTAGTCCTGTGTCTTGGGCAAGCATTCTTAATTGTTTTTTGTTTGTTTGTTTTTTGAGACAGGATCTCACTCTGTCACCTAGGCTGGAGTGCAGTGACGTGATCTCTGCTCTTTGCAACCTCTGCCTCCCCTGCTCCTCCTGCCTCAGCCTGGAAAGCAGCTGGGATTGCAGGCACACGCCACCACACCCGTCTAATTTTTGTATTTTTTTTTTTACAGATGGGGTTTCACCGTGCTGCCCAGGCTGGTCTTAAACTCCCGAGCTCAAGCAATCCTCCTCCCACCTCAGCCTCCCAAAGTCCTGGGAATACAGGTGTGAGCCATCATCCCTACTGAGCAAGCATTCTTGACAGAAACATACCAAATCACTGGAGAACACATTTCAGAAAAATATACACAACTGATGGCAACTATTTTAAAATTTTTATTCATAAAATTTTAAATAATTTCTATTCTAAGACTTTTTTTTTTTTTTTTTTTTTTGAGATGGAGTCTCTCCCTGTCACACAGGCTGCAGTGCAATGGTGCGGTCTTGGGTCACTGCAACCTCTGCCTTTTGGGTTCAAATGATTCTCCTGCCTCAGCCTCCCGAGTAGCTGGGACTACAGGAGTGTGCCACCACACTCAGCTAATTTTTGTATTTTTAGTAGAGGCGGGGTTTCACTATTTTGGCCAGGCTGGTCTTGAACTCCTGACCTCATGATCCACCTGCCTCAGCCTCCCAAAGTGCTGGGATTACAGGCATGAGCCACCACACCTGGTCTGACTTTCACATCTTTTACTACTGACTTAATTATAACTTGCAGCTGTATTGAAATTACATGTAGAAGGTATTTTGATGTATCTATTTTTCCTGTTGTAAAACCAAAGAGATAATTTATTGTTCGGCTGCCTCAAATTGCTCTTAGGATATTTTGCTTAAAGAAGTTATGGGAAAAATTTGTTTTACTACTATTCTTTTAAGCCTCATATAGGACTAGTGAGAGTAACCACTATTTTTTAATTCCAGTCTCTGTTTAGCAAAGCATTAACACTTTCTGCTGAGAACCATAATACATTTTGTTCTCTGCTAGGATCCTAATTCTCTTAAGAGAGTAAGAATGGCCAGAGCTTCTAGAATTAAGTCTCCCTGGTCTTGAGTGGTGGCAAAAATTTCTTTTTTCTTTTTCTTTTTTCTTTTTTTTTTTTTTTTTTGAGACGGAGTCTTGCTCTGTCCCCCAGGCTGGAGTGCAAGGGCACTATCTCAGCTCACTGCAAGCTCCGCCTCCCGGGTTCACACCCTTCTCCTGCCTCAGCCTCCCGAGTAGCTGGGACTACAGGTGCCCACCATCACGCCTGGCTAATTTTTTGTATTTTTAGTAGAGACGGGGTTTCACCATGTTAACCAGGATGGTCTTGATCTCCTGACCTCGTGATCTGCCCGCCTTGGCCTCCCAAAGTGCTGGGATTACAGGTGTGAGCCACCGTGCCCAGCCAAGTGGCAAAATTTCTATAAAACTCACGGACTTTGTAATTTTTAAATTAAATGACATTTTTCCTCCAAGTTTTTTCTTCAAGACTAAAATAATAAGTATGTTAATTACTGTGCTCTGGGTATATGTGTTAAGGTTATGCCCAGCACAGGGCTCCCAGGCAAGGGTACGAATTGGGAGTGGAGTCCTGCCTGAACTTTCTCAGTCTCAGAAAAGGAAGCCTTTTCCTGGTGACACTTAGATGCTAACTGGGCTAGCTGCAGTCCTTTAGGTTACCCAAACATGGGTTTGGTCTTCTGTGGGAACTCAGTAAAACTTAGAAAACCAATTCCAGTCCAACTTTGGGCTTTTACAAGAAGGTGTGTTAGGCCATTCTTGGAGTGCTGTAAAGGAATATCTGAAACTGGGTAATTTACAACGAAAAGAAGTTTCATTGGCTTATAGTTCTGTACGCTAAACCATTCGTGAGAAATCAGCCCTCATGATCCAATCACCTCGCACCAGGCCCCATCTCTAATACTGGGGATTACATTTCTACATGAGATGTCGGGGGACAGATATCCAAACTATATCAGCCGGATTCTAGTTACACCATTAGATTAGCTTTGATGCCATGGTAGAGGTGGAATTTGACCCCGGACAGTCTGACTCCAGAGCCCTTGCTCGTAACCACCAAGGTGTGTTGGTTCCCATTGTGCAATTCTGCCTCTCTAGTCTAAACATACAAGTCAAATCACGAAACAGCATTTGTGCCTGGAAGGTCCTGTGCTTGTAGTTCTGCCACTCCATCAACCTCCTGCCCCTGACCAAGTAAAGAACACTTCTTCCTGGGCTATTTCTGGGAATTCTCTAGGGAGCAGATGAGGAGATGGAAGTGCTCACACACCTGCCTGTTGGCAGCACCTGGCCTATTTCTCTCTCCTGTTCTCATTCCCTTCATCAATATCCACTGTTTGGGAAGCTGCTCCAAGGGCCCTCAAGATCACCATGGACAGTGATGTCCTTCCAAACAGTGTTAAAGCAAATAGCAAATACTTGTAGAGCACAGGCACTGCTCTAAGGACTTTCCACATAGAACTCATTTGATCCTTCAAACAGCCCTGTGAGGTAGATACTGCATTATCCTTCTGTTTTATGGATGAGGAAGCTGAGGCACAGAGAGGCTGAGTCATTGCTCAAGGTCAAGTAGCAAGTCATAACGAAAGTAGCGATGTCAGAGTTGTTGGTCTTCAGCACACTGCTGACTGCTAGTGTTCCAAGATATGCTCCTGATGCTTCCAACAGATGAGGTGAAAAAATGGTACTAGGTTTATTTTGTATGTAAGAAAAAGGGCTTTTTCCCATCTTGAGGCTGCACTTGGGCCTCTCGACTCCAGGAAACCATCTGTGCTCAGATTCTCTCAAAATCTTCAGTGCAAAACCTCCTTAGGTTTCTCGAGTAAATGCTTACTAAAGGGTATTCATGGCTGGGTGCAGCGGCTCATGTCTGTAATCCCAGTGCTTTGGGAGGCTGAGGCGGGAGGATCACTTGAGACCAGGAGTTCAAGGCTGCAGTGAGCTATAATTGCACCACTGCACTCCAGCCTGGGCAACAGAGACTCTGTTTCTAGAAAAAGAAGAAGAGAGCCGGGCGCGGTGGCTCACACCTGTAATCCCAGCACTTTGGGAGGCCAAGGCGGGCAGATTATCTGAGGTCTAAAGTTTGAGACGAGCCTGACCAAGATAGAGAAACCCCGTCTCTGCTAAAAATACAAAAATTAGCCGGGCGTAGTGGTGCATGCCTGTAATCCCAGCTACTCAGGAAAGCTGAGGCAGGAGAATCGCCTGAATTCCGGGAGGCGGAGGTTGCAGTGAGCCGAGATCACTCCATTGCACTCCAGCCTGGGCAACAAAAGTGAAACTCCGTCTCAAAAAAAAAAAAAAAATTAGAAGAAGAAAAAAGTGTTCATGTTTCCATAAGTGCAGGCAACAGTTTATCCTTGCTCTAGGAATTGGATGTTTTTGCTGTGCACCAATGGGTTCTTGTATCTCTGACAGTAAAGATCACTGAAGTCATAAACTTGCATTGATCATTGACTAATAATAAAATATAGCTACACTCGAGGAATAGAAACCTCCCCAAACCATTGATTTGATCTCTTTTTGCACGCTTTGGCTCCCGATTTGTGATCCATCTACTTTTTATTTCTCTCATTTCTCAGGTAGTGATGGGAATGGTGAGCTGTTTGTCCCTTAGATACCACATGAGGCAGAGGGAATATGGCAGAAATGGAAATAGGAAGAGTTATGACCCTGCTTTTGGCTAGATTGCGATGTAGGCAGCTGGACTCTTACATTTTTCCATGACCTTTATATCCTCCTCATTGTCTGAGACTCATTTTTTTCTTTCTCAACAACTGCTTTGTGGAAGGTGAAAAAGAGAAACAATCAACTACTTTTTATCAAAATACGAATGACCAATCAGACTTAATGTGGGCCATGGTGGCTCACGCCTGTAATCCCAGCATATTGGGAGGCCAAGGCAGGTAGAATGCCTGAGCCCAGGAGTTTGATACCAGCCTGGGCAACAGAGTGAGACCCTATCTCTAAAAGGGAAGGTAGGGAGGAAGGGAGGGAGGGAAGAAAGAAGGAAGGAAGGAAGGAAGGAAGGAAGGAAGGAAGGAAGGAAGGAAGGAAGGAAGGAAGGAAGGAAAGAAAGTGTGTATTTCTTTTTGTGATATTTCCATTTTAACTTAGTGCTAAAACCATTTGATTATGCTTCAGGATGATGAGCTGATAGGAGAATTCCAGGCCAGTCAGTAGGGGCTAGAGGCTGTGTGAGGAGGGTTAGGGAGGGGAGTTGGGGGGCAGGAAAGGAGAAATCTTTCCACTGCTCCGGATTCTCATTCAGGAGTAGTCCTGAAAGACCACTTCTACCTGGAATAAAATAGAACGGCTTTGTCCTTTTGAATGTGGAGGCGGTAGCCTAGGTAGAAAAGGTAAACTAAAAACTAGGTCATAGACCTCAAAGCCCCCCCAAAATAAGAAAATGTTTTAAATGGTAACTGGGGCATAAGCATCTTTGTGAATTAGTATGGAAAGAGATTCATCCTGTCGCTGTCCTAGTTTGAGCTGTTGTGATTGTCTGTTCTGACGCAGACGGTTCTTGAAGTGGGGGCAAGTCTATCCACAGGCCTTGCCTCTTCCTGATTTCTTTTCTTTTCTTTTTTTTTTGAGATGGCGTTTCACTCTTGTTGCCCAGGCTGGAGTTCAGTGACACAATCTCAGCTCACTGCAACCTCTGCCTCCCGGGTTCAGGTGATTCTCCTGCCTCAGCCTCCCAAGTAACTAGGATTACAAGCACCTGCCACTATACCTGACTAATTTTGTAGTTTTAGTAAAGACAGGGTTTCGCCATGTTGGCCAAGCTGGTCTTGAACTCCTGACCTCAGGTGATCCACCTGCCTCGCTCTCCCAAAGTACCGGGATTACAGGCGTGAGCCACCTCACCTGGCCTCTTCCTGATTTTTCATACTCCCTTTCTATGAGCCCCCTTTGGTCCTGGGTAATAAATTATGTCTCAATGTTGTTGGTGGTCTTTAGCCACTATGCCTGCAATTTTAAATAAAAAGCTAGCACAAGGGTGTTGACTGTGAGGGAGCAATAATCTAAGAATGAACATCACAGAGAGACAGCCGTCCTCAGTCAATTCAACAGACTCAGCTTGCTAGAAAGAACTCCTGGCAACACGTGAATTAGAGATTGGAGTATCTTGGCATTTTTTGGCCAAGATTTTGTTGTGTGACTTTAGGCAAAGTGCAACTGTGATTAGAGACTGTAAAAGGCTGGGGAGTGAATGTACCAGAGCTGAGTCTGTTTACTGAGCTTGGGAACATTCTCTGCACTCTGGGGGAACAGACGAAGCAGCTGTAAGGAGAGAAGGGAGCGGCAGATGGTAGAGTCTTGGAGTTGATTCTGAGGTGCAGGTGGGGGTCAAGCTTCTCCCTTGACCCCCAAGGGAGAGGAGAAAAGGCAGGGTGCACAGGACCAAATACTATAGCTGTGAGAGGAAGCCTCTCCTTGGCTCAAGCAGGGCTGTAAGTTGTGGCCTGGACTTCCCCAGAAGAATGCCATGGCATTCTGAAGTCAGTGTGGGGCATCGGGGTTGAGGGGAATAGAGATAGGATTATATCATCTGTTGGACACATGATTTAGTAATAAAAAGAAAGTCTTATGATTTGTCTTTTAGGGTTATAAGAAAGACAAATGTTAAAATATGAATAGCTTCAAAAGACAGATTCAGAACGACCATATGGAAACATCATGTACTTTTAGGGGGCATCATAGGCTCTAGTACCTGAGTGGAACTACAGGCATGAACCTCGCAGGGCAGAAGGCAAGGGCTTGGCATTGGTGACAGAAAAGTGTTCCAGCAATGCAGCAGAGAAAATCAGGTTGTGCACAGCAGAAAATTAAGAAAGGATTCACTGGGGTTGGTGTATTCATGAGGCAGGGGCATTAGGGTAGGAGGGGTAGGATGGGAGGCTACGCATCAGTTGTCAAGGAAGGTACTGGATTCCTAGGCCCTTAGAACTAAAGTAGATCCCATCTGCAAGTCCTGGGCATCTGGAACCTCATGTTGAGGCAAGGACCAATTCAGATAGGGCAGAAGTTTGCAAAGTTGGAAAAACTGTGCCAGTAATATTTTTGGGAAACCATATCATTCCCAGTTTGTTGATCTGAAGAACATTTATTATATAATCTTTTACTGTGTCTTTGTACTACCAAATAAGAATAATAAACTCAAACCTTCCTTCTAAGACAATATATACAAAAAGGTTAGCAGAAATGTGTTACTTCGAAAAAATTTCCATAAAGGGCCAAGCCAGGTGGCTCATGCCCGTAATTTCAGTGCTTTGGGAGGTTGAGACAGGAGGATTGCTTGAGACCAGAAGTTTGAGACCAGCCTGGGAAACAGAGTGAGACCCTGTCTCTATACAAAAAATTAAAAAGTTAACCCAGTGTTGTGGTGCACACCTGTGGTCCCAGCTACTTGGGAGACTGAGGTGGGAGGATTGCTTGAGCCCAGGAGTTCGAGGTTGCAGTGAGCTATGGTCATGCCGCGGCACTCCAGGCTGAGATTGAGACCTTATCTCCAGAAATAAATAAATAAATAAATAATAATAATTATATATATATATAGAGAGAGAGAGAGAGAGAGAGAAAGAAAGAAAGAGAAAGAAAGAAAGAAAGAAAGAAAGAAAGAAAGAAAGAAAGAAAGAAAGAAAGAAAGAAAGAAAGAAAGAAAAAAAAAAGAAAAGAAAGAAAAGAAGAAGAAAACAATAAAGAAAAATTTTTGACCTGGTGTGGTGGCTCATGCCTGTAACCCTAGCACTTTGGGAGGTGAGGTGGTCAGATCACTTGAGGTCAGGAGTTTGAGACCAGCCTGAACAACATGGCGAAACCTCCCCTCTACCAAAAATAAAAAAATCAGCCAGGCATGCCGGGCACAGTGGGTCATGTCTGTAATCCCAGCACTTTGGGAGGCCAAGGTGGGCGGATTACCTGAGGTTGGGAGTTCAAGACCAGCCTAACCAACATGGAGAAACCCTCTCTCTACTAAAAATACAAAATTAGCTGGGCATGGTGGCACATGCCTGTAATCCCAGCTACTTGTGAGGCTGAGGCAGGAGAATCACTTGAACCTAGGAGGCAGATCATGCCATTGTACTCTAGCCTAGGTAACAAGAGTGAAACTCCATCTAAAAAAAATATATATATATATATATATATATATATATATATATATATATATATATATATATATATATATATATTTGTATTAGCCGGGCGTGGTGGTAGGTGCTTGTAGTCCCAGCTACTTGGGAGGCTGAGGCATGAGAATCACTTGAATCAGGGAGGTGCAGGTTGCAGTGACCTGGGATCGTGCCACTGCACTCCAGCCTGGATGACAGAGTGAGACTCCGTTTCCAAAAAAAAAAAAGAAGGAAAGAAAATTTTTTTATAATTGTAAAAGCTATTGTGTAACTAAACAACAAATCAAAACTTGTATTCTCCCCTTTTTATCAATAAGGAAAGCTCACTAGGGATGCAAGATAGATGCCGGGCTATTACTACAGTTCTCCATGAAGTCACAAGGACTTGGACAAGATGTTGCAAAAGAGAGCTACTGGAGTTGGGTAACTAACTATATATGGGAGTTAAGGGAGGGAGAAAGCAGGAAGAAGAGCCATTTAGGGGAAAAAAATAAGGTTTGTGTTAGGCATGACACAGTCAAGCTGATGCTAACCCATATATGTGGGAGTACCCAGCAGACCTGGGGAGAGATGGAGACTGAGCTAAACATGAGGGTCATTCTGCTTAGAAACTGGTCACTGAAGTTGTGAGGGTCAGTGAGACCATGAGGGGTAGTGGGGCATGCAAGAGGAGAATGGAGGTGAGAAGATCAGAGAATACCACAGTTACAAGGTGGAAGGAGGAAGGAGTGTAGGCAAAGGGTGATGAGGAAGTGGGCCTGAGAAGTGGCAGAAAGATTACACTATTATTATATTACAGAAGTGGAGAGAGAAAAATGCCTCCTATGACCAGTAGGCTGTTGAGAAAAAAGTCCTTGGACTTGGCAAATGGAGTTCACAGGTGATCTTTCAGGATACAGCTTCATTAAACTCTGAGAACAGAAGCCAGATTGCAGGGGATTGAGGTGTGACTGATTGCATAGAAAGTCAGTGATTATTTTCTTTTGTAAAGTTTGATTTAAAATTGTAGTGTCAAAAGGCAAAGATTAAAGGTCTGAGTCATTGATGTGGAATTAGTTTTAGGAAGGCTCTTTGGCAATTTTTGCAAAGTGATAAGTGAAACATAGAAAGGCAGAAGAGGCTCCTCAATACTTTTTTGTAAGCTTTTGTAGGTTTTTTTTTTTCTTCTTCTAGACAGTCTCGCTCTGTTGCCCAGGCTGAAGGGCAGTGGTGCAGTCTTGGCTCACTGCAACCTCCACCTCTCAGGTTGAAGTGATTCTCCTGCCTCAGCCTCCCGAGTAGCTGGGATTACAGGCACTCACCACCACTCCCAGCTAATTTTTGTATTTTTAGTAGAGACGGGGTTTCACCATGTTAGCCAGGCTGGTCTTGAACTCCTAACCTCAGGTGATCTGCCCACCTCAATGCACTTTCTTATACAGTCCCTTATTTCATCCTCACAAGAGACTTCTGAAGGCACCAGCATTTCCGTATTACAGATGAAGACCTTAAACCTCCAAGAAGTTATGACTTGTTCAGGATGTCATAGCTGATCTGTAGCACCACTGGGACTCAAATCCTGTCTCCTTGTCCACCATTCTGAAATGTCATTTCAGCTCACAGTTAATAAGCAGCCTTTTAGGCAATGCACTAGAATTTAGGGTCTGAGGATTCCTGCTTTTGGCCAAAATTGAATGGGATATGTGGTTACTTCTTGGAGATAAATATTCCATATCTGTTTTGGTGAGGAGGTTGAAGGAGAGGGGAGGATGAGCCAAAAGTCAGTTGGATTCATGTGGCTCAGAAATGTGAGAAAAAGGACATTACCATGGACTGTAGCTAGAATAGTCATTCTTGGCAGCAGCTCAGTCTCTCAGTAGGTTAACAAGAATTTACTGAGTATCAGTTGTATGCCTGAGTTCAGAGTGCTTAAAGTACAAAGATCAGGCAAGTCCCATTGAGTAACAGAACAGAGAGGGAGGCAGAGTTATGGTATAAATATACACAATCACTATTATAATTACAAAAGTGCTTGGAGAAAATCAACAGTCATTTAAAGGTTGCTTTGGCATGTAGTTTTTCCTTTAAATGAGTGGATGCTAGTTGAATAAGATTATCAAATGAATGAAAGACAATTAATGGAAATATCCTGGAATTAAGCAGGTTTGGTGGAGAGTTAAAGAAAAGGCCTAGAATATATATGTTGGGAGTGGTGATGGAGAGGGAGGCAGGGTTCAGCAGAAAAAGGAAGGTGTCTCCAGGAATGTGGGCAACATGCACCAACACTCAGAGGTAGTGGAGTATAGAACAGGTGTAGGAAGGCATCAGAAGGCAGCGTGGTAGAAATGAGGCCTGGGGCTGGGGTAAGTGAGACATGGATGACAGTGAGGAGAGATCAATGACCAGCTAGTTTCAACTTTTCTTCTTTTCCACATCTCTGACAGACACACACTTTGTTCAGGACTAAGATTGTAATGACTGTTGTTTGCAGTTGGAATTCTAATTCAGGTACACCTCCAAGCCAATTAACCTAGCTCTCCCTGATGAATTTTTACTCCAATTCCCTGCCCTCTTATCCCATGAAAATCTTGCCACAGGGTGAGAGAGATGAGAATGTGTCCTTGTATGTAGGAAAATTTTAGAGTCAACATCAACATCATTTTTTGAAAATATATACTTTGTGTAGCCAATAAATCACAAAACATTGGGTTTTTGAATGTCAGTCAAGCAGGACCCTGTAGTTTAATTTTAAAACAAAAGAGCAAAGAAATGTCACTTCTGTTATAAGGCACTAATTGTTACCACCTTATCCTTCTGCCATCTGTTTAACAGATACTTGTTGCCTTTAATTTTGTGAAGGAAAGAAATGCTTTTGAAATCTTCTCTAACCTGTCATACATACTTCAATTTTCCCCACCAGATTAGCTTAATGGCACTAGTAACAACAACAACAACAAAAAGGTAAATTTTTAGAAAATGACATAGGAATTCTAATGGCATACACATCAAAGTAGATGATGAAGATATTTATATTTCTTCTTGATGTCAAATCACTGTTTATCCTACAGAAGTCAATGTTATGGCATGTGTAATATCTGGTCTTTTCTGGTTGCATTGTTTTGCTTATGGATAAAATTTTGAAAGGGCATACAACAGACAAACGAATGTTTATTGGACTTGGGTAGGATGGGGCTTTAATCTGTGATGTCTTGTTCTGTTTTATCACTTCTCATATTTTGGCAAACCAGGCTTTGACAGTAGGCTGACTCTTCTTGGTTATAATGTTTAGGTCTGCCAAAATATACAGCTATTTAAAAGTAAACTATCAAGTTCCTTTTGCACCATAATTCTTTGCTTAAAATACCTTGTAGTATTTAATTGGGTTTCCAGATTGCTGTGTTCTAGTAATGGACACCATATGTTCAAAGAATCTGTATGGTATAGTGTAGTGGTTAAGAGAACAAATAGTGAGTGGTTCAAACATACAAGCTGGGAGTTATATAGCCTGAGTTCAGATCACAATTCTGCCATTTACTATTATGTGATCATGGGCACACCAGTTTCTTTATACATGGTGACAAGGATACTTATCTTATAGTGTCTTGTAAGGATCAAATGAGTTAATACATATAAAATACTTAGAGAAAGTATGGTCCTTAATAAGCACTCAGTAAGTGTAAATTATTATTGAAGGGCTTGGTTTTACTTAATGACCTTGGGGCAGATCCACCACGTGATTCTCTGAACTCTTTCTTGGTATAACACGTTTATTGAGATACAATTTACAAGCCACAGGGCCAGGCGCGGTGGCTCATGCCTGTAATCTCAGCACTCTGGGAGGCAGAGGCGGGCGGATCACCTGAGGTTGGGAGTTCGAGACCAGCCTGACCTACATGGAAAAACCCTGTGTCTACTAAAAATACAAAATTAGCCAGGCATGGTGGCTCATGCCTGTAATCTCAGCTACTTGGGAGGCTGAGGTAGGAGAATCGCTTGAACCCAGGAGGTGGAGGTTGCTGTGAGCTGAGATCGCGTCATTGTACTCCAGCCTGGGCAACAAGAGTGAAACTCCGTCTCAAAAAACAACAACAGTCAAAAAAACCAATTTACATGCCACAAAATGCATCTTCTTAAAGTGCACAATTCAGTGGTTTTTAGTGTTTTCACAGAGTTCTGCAACTATCATTACAATCTAATTTTAAAACATTTTCATTGTCCCCAAAGAAACTAGAAATCTGGACTCATTAGTAATGGCTGAATTATTTTACGTTCCCACCAGCAATGAATGAGGATTCCATTCTCTCCACATGCTGATTAACACTTGTTACTATTCGTCTTTCTTATTTTAGCCATCCTACTTGGTGTGAAGTAGTATCTCCTTGAGGTTTTGATTTAAATTTCTCTAATGACTAGTAACATTGAGCATTTTTTCATGTGTTTATTGGCCATTTGAATATCTTCTTTGAAGAAATATCTATTAAATCCTTTGCACATTTTAAAATTGGGTCTAACTTCTTTTAATCCACTGAATTTCCACTATAATTCCTTTTTTCTTTCCTTCCTTCCTTCCTTCCTTCCTTCCTTCCTTCCTTCCTTCCTTCCTTCCTTCCTTCCTTCTTTCCTTCTCTCTCTCTCTCTTTTTCTTTTCTTTCTTTCTTTCTTTCTTTCTTTCTTTCTTTCTTTCTTTCTTTCTTTCTTTCTTTCTTTCTTTCTTTCTTTCTTTCTTTCTTTCTTTCTTTCTTTCTTTCTTTCTTTCTTTCTTTCTTTCTTTCTTTCTTTCTTTCTTTCTTTCTTTCTTTCTTTCTTTTCTTTCTTTTTTTTCTTTCTTTCTGAGATGGAGTCTCACTCTGTTGCCAAGGTTGAAGTACAGTGTTGTGATCTCGGCTCACTGAAACCTCCGCCTCTCAGGTTCAAGCTATTCTTTCGCCTCAGCTTCACAAGTCTGGGACTACAGGTGCACACCACCACGCACAGCTAATTTTTGTATTTTTAGTAGAGACAGGGTTTCACCATGTTGGTCAGGCTGGTCTCAAACTCCTGACCTCAGGTGATCTGCCCGCCTCAGCCTCCCAAAGTGCTGGGATACAGGCGTAAG
Organism: Macaca nemestrina; assembly: GCF_043159975.1. Lineage (NCBI taxonomy): Eukaryota > Metazoa > Chordata > Mammalia > Primates > Cercopithecidae > Macaca > Macaca nemestrina. Next base: position 45,078,268 of record NC_092132.1, on the reverse strand, counting down.
CCACCTCGCCCAGCCTCCACTGTAATTCTTTACAGGTTTCATTATAATTTGTCCATTATAACTCTATCTCTAGTTAAAAATATAATATTCCAAGAAATTGGTGCACATAATTTAACCATTCATCTGTGGATGATTATCTCTATTTTTCCTGCGATTATAAATAATGCTACAACAAATATTATAGTACATATATTCTCATGTGTTTGTGCTTTTCTATAGGATAGATTTCCGGCAGCATAACTATACAGTTGAAAGATATGTATCTAGAAATATTTTTATAGATATGCCAAATTGCCCTCCAAAAAGATTATACCAATGTATACTTCCACTAACAGGGTATGATGATACATCTTTCCTCATACTCTTAGATAGACAAGTTTTTAATGGGGTCATGGGTGAACTAATTTATTTTTCTCATTTCATGTTGTATCTGCAGGAAACTCTATCAATATTGTCTTTACATATCTAGACAGCTTTAAGCATAAGGTCTGCATTCAGAAAAAGAGGGAATAATGTCAGCAGTATTATGAAGAAACTTCCCATATCCACTAAGAAAAGGACAATTCTTTAATAATTTTAATATAGTTTATAAGAACTTTTGCCCTCTGGTTTTACGTTATGGGTATTTTATTTTTCAAATTTTAATGTCTGCATTCTATTGGATGCTATGATTTATGTTGTATATATGATTGCTACTATTGATCAGAGAATATAATGGAAATTCAGCAATGTGAAAATTTCCTGAATTATTAAAAAATAAGTGACCAGTTTGAAAAATGTTAACCTGAATTTTTAAGAAATCAAACTCCTTGCCTCTTAGGAGTTAGTGTACAGAGAGATGTACCTTTCCACGTCCATGTAAGCTGGGTCCCCTGAACATTTTAAACATTTACATTTTGGACATTCACCTTATACATTTGGAGTATTTAGTAAAATTGATAATCAGTATTTCAAATGCCAGCTGTCCTTTGATAGTTCAGGAGAAAATAGTGATACTGTCTTTAAGTCCTTTTTTCTTTGAGACAGTCTCACTTTGTCACCCAGGCTTGGGTGCAATGGTGCCATCTCAGCTCACAGCATCCTCTGCCCCACCGGATTCAAGTCATTCTCATGCCTCAGCCACTGAAGTAGCTGGGATTACAAGCGTGAACCATCATGCCCAGCTAATTTTTGTATTTTTAGTGAGATGGGGTTTTGCAATGTTGGCCAGGCTGGTCTCAAACTCTTGACTTCAAGTGATCCATTCACCTTGGCCTGCTGAAGTGCTAGGATTACAGGTGGTAATCTTCCTCCTCCTCCTCCTCCCCTTCTTCTTCTTCTCTCCTTCTCCTGCTGCTGCTGTTGCTGCTGCTGCCTCTTCTTCTTCTTCTTCTTCTTCTTCTTCTTCTTCTTCTTCTTCTTCTTCTTCTTCTTCTTCTTCTTCTTCTTCTTCCTCTTCCTCTTCCTCTTCCTCTTCCTCTTCTTCTAAATGTTTTTTTAGAGATAGGGTCTCACTGTCTTGCCCAGGCTGGACTTGAAGCAATCCTTCTGCCCCAGCCTCCCAAGTAGCTGGGACTACAGATGTGTGCTGTCATGCCTGTCTCCCAAGTTCTTAATTTGTGGTAGGCAGAATAATGCCTCTCCCAGGAAAGCACATGTCCTAATGCCCAGAATCAGTGAATGTGGTACGTATGTGGCAAAGGAATATTAAGATAGAAGATCAAACAAAGGTTGCTAATCGGCTGACCCTAAGATTGGGAAATTATACCGGATACTCCATGTGGGCTCAGTGTAATCACAAGGGTCCTTAAAGGTGAAAGGGGGAGGCAGAAGACAAGTCAGAAAGAAAGAGATATGACAACAGCAGTGAGGTCAGAGTGATAGGATGTGAGGACTGGACCTACTGTTGTTGGTTTTGAAGCTGGAGAAGGGGACCATGAACCAAGGAATGTGAGCGACCTCTAGGAGCTGGAAAAGGCAAGGAAATACATCCTTTCCTAGAGCTTCCAGAAGAGAATGCAGGCCTGCCAACACCTTGATTTCCACCCAGTAAGACCCATTTTGGACCTCCAGAACTGTAAGATAATACATTTGTATTGTTTAAGATGCTATGTTTATGGTAATTTGTTATAGCAGCAAACAGAAAACTAATAAGATTTGAAATGTTCATACAATGTTACTGAGTAACCCAGTTTCCTCATTCGATACCATTGTAGCTGTTTGAATGTGAATATCTTACTAAGCTGATGAATCTATATTCCGTCCCAGAACTACAGCTGCCAATCCTTCTGATATTTATTTCTTCACCTATCCAAATCCAGTCAATTGAGAGCTTTTCTCCAGTGTCTAATGTGGCTTTAAACATTGGCAAGTCTGTGTAAACTGCACAAGGACACTAGATGTTAAATTCTTTTAAATTTATTTGCCAAGTGCCACTTGGTTCACGATGACTATGTTCTGTAAGGATGTTTCTTGGTCTCTTGTTAACATGGAAGCAAAGAATGTCATGTCATGTGTTGGTGAGAGAGACCTCCCTTTGTCTTTTTTCTGGGCGAAACTCCTTCTACTCCTATCATGTGACACTAATGAGTACTCGGTCTTCTCATGGCTATTGGTCTTGGCACTGCTGTTTGGCACAGGGATAGGCAATAATCCAGCTCTTTCCCGGTACTTCTGAACCTGGGTATGAGAGCGAGTGTTTCAGTCTCTCTCTGGCGGTGAAACAGTGAAACACCAGATGTAGGCAGCTAATTGGTGGCCCAGTTGAGAGAATAAAACTGAAGGGTCAAGAGAGAAAACTCACAGAGTTCGAGTTCTTGGCACCTGTTTTACTTGAGGCACAGCTGCATAGAAGCCCTTCCCAAAGTTTATTTTTATGAGCGAATAAGTTCTTTTTTAAAAAATAAATCAGTTTTAATTGTTCCCATGAATTTAATTCACCCGCAAGGAAAATAATCTTGATTAATACATTTGGTAAAGGAGTGTTAGAGGTCTCTAATATTCAAGCTTGATTGCTCTTACTTGCAACCATGGGTTAGCAGTGTCCCTATCTCCTAAAAGTGCACCAAATAATTGATAAGTCACTGTTACACATTCACTGAAATTGTATAAATTCTTTCTATACATCAATCTCATCCTAATGTCTTATATTCAGTAATTCTCAAAGACTGTTTTACAGAACCATATTTACTTAAAATGACCTATGAAAAAAATTAGATCACAAAGATAAAAGACTGGGAAATGCTGAATGCCATCTCTTGGAGTGCCATATATAGACAAACATATTAAAGGCTCTGAGAAGTCCAGTGTCAAATAAAATTAATCGGATAGTTGATAAAAGTAACAAATAGCTTTAAAAGTTCAACTTTGCTTATAATTAAGTAAGTGCAAATTTAGACAACACTATTTTCACCAATCAGATTGGCAAATATCAAAAAATATGTTACTACACAGTTTGGGGTAGGATATCAGGAAACAGGAATTTGCATGCATTATTGAAGGCAGTGTAAATTGCTATATTGTCTTTGGAGGACAACTGACACTATTTATAAAAGATAAAAATGCACACTGCACACACAGTTTGACACCCCCTCCCCATTCCACTTACAGATATCTTGCATTTGCACAAGGGTATTTATTTCAACTTTTCTTTTTTTCCTGGTAAAGGACTTGAAGTAACCTAAATGACCACCAATATTATACTGGTTGTATAAATTGTGATTAATCTATAACAGTGAAATGACTGGATAGTCATTTAAAAATGACTAGACAGAAATCAGGGTTTCTTAACAGTGCCATTTGGGGCCTAATAAATCTTTGTTGTGGGGGCTGTCCTGTGCATTGTAGGATATTTTGAAGCATCCCTAAACTCTACCCATTTTTAAAAGGGTATTTAGTGGGTAGGGAGTTTGGGATGCTGCTAAATTCTGCCCACTAGTTACCAGTAGCAACCTGCTCTGTCACCCTCCCAGTTGTGACAATTAAAAAATCTGTAGACTAATTATCCCAGGTTGAGAACCACTAATATATTTTTTTGTTATATTTAATGTATCCAACTGAGAGAATCACTGATCTAAATGAACTGAAATTTTCCCAAGATACATTTAGTGAACAAAGGAAAATGCAGAAGTATGTATAGTTTGCTACCTTTTTGTAATGTATTTATCCATATTTAGCTATACATTGATGAACTAAAATGTTTATATGAAGGATCTTCAAAAAGTTCTTGGAAAATGTGTATTATGAAAAAAACTGTGCATAGATTTAAAACAATTTTGTACCAAAATTAACTTGCACTAACTCTTTATAACATGTCTGAACAGAATCTAGTTTGAGGCAGTAGGAAGGATACAATATTAGTTTGAATAGAACCCCTTTTAGAGCAACATGAATTCTGCTAAAATAGAAGCAAGAACAGACATGAAATTTAGGGTGAAGTTTGTGTGGAAGAATGGTGAAACCACTGATGTTTTATGAAAAGTTTATGGGAACAATGTTCCAAAGAAATTTGTAGTTTACAAATGGATAACTCATTTTAAGAAAAGACAAGATGATGTGCTAGATATAACAATGGCAGACCATCCACATCAATTTTTGAGAGAAAAATTAACCATCTTGTCCATGCTCTAATTGAAGAGGACCGATGAGTAACAGCAGAAATGATAGCCAACACCATACACATCTCAACTGGTTCCACTTACACAATTCTGACTGAGAAATTACAGTTGAACAAATTTTCCCCTTCGTGAGTGCTAAAACCATTGAGCCAGATCAACTGCAGACAAGAGCAGAGGTTCCGTGGAAATTTTAAACAAGTGGGATCAATATCCTGAAGCATTTCTTTGAAAAATTGTAGCAAGAGATGGAACATGGTTTCACCACTACAATCCTGAAGAGAAAGCATAATCAAAGCAATGGCTACCAAGAGGTGTAAGTGGTCCAGTCAAAGCAAAAAGGGACTGATTAAGAGCAAAGGTCATGGGAACAGCTTTTTGGGGATGCACAAGGCATTTTGCTGATCAGCTTTCTGGAGGGCCAAAGAATGATAACATCTGCTTATTATGAGAGTGTTTTGAGAAAGTTAGCCAAAGCTTTAGCAGAAAAATGCCTAGGAAAGCTTCACCAGAGAGTCCTTCTTCATCATGACAATGCTCCTGTTAGTTCCCCTGATCAAACAAGGGCAATTTTGTGAGGGTTTCCATGGAAAATCATTAAGCATCCACCTTACAGTCCTGATTTGGCTCCTTCTGACTTCTTTTTGTTTCCTAATCTAAAAAAAAAAAAAAAAACAAACACTATAAAAGGCATATAAAACTTTATATATATAGAAAGTTTTGTGTGTGTATATATATATATGAAACTACATGACATGGTTATTCCCAGGACTCTCAGTTCTCTAAAGATGAACTAAATGGTTGGAATCATCACTTACAAAAGTATCTAGACCTTGATAGAGCTTATTCTGTGAAATAAAGTTTACATTTTTATTTTTATCTTTTAATTTCATTTTTTTTCATAAACTTTTTGAGGTCTCTTCATGTATACATGCAATGGTCCTGGAAGGATATACAAGAAACTAGTAAGAATTGCTGATTCTTTGAAGAACTGGAGGATAGAAGCTGAAGTGAACAGAAATCTTATCCTATGTTCTTCCCTACATTTTTATCAAGTATATGCATTACGTTAGGAAAAAAGCCTAGAAACTGGTTTAACTTTGTTTAACCCAACAGCTCTTACATTATACAATCCCATAATTTTTTTTTCTGAATAACACCCAGAATGTACTTTGGGAAACATTTCCTCGGTTCACTTTCATTGTATCATCATTGAAGATTCAATAGTTTTCTTGCTTTAGTCTAGGAATGTACTAGTTTTAGGAGACTTTGCTCTGGAGATTACAGGTTAGCCCATCTGACAAACTTGACTGAAGCAGAACCACTGTAACTGAGTTCAATTTTGTCAAATAGCCAAAAGTTTACTAGTCTTGCCTCCCTTCCAAAAAACTCTTCTGATACAAATAAAGTTGTTCTTTCCATACAGCCTTCACTTTAGTTGGCCTGCATTTCTTTTTTAACCTGACTTTTGGTTATTTTGTGTTTGTATTCCAATATTTTCTTGTATCCTTGCCAAACAAACTCTGCTGTTTAAGATGGGTGATGGTACTTTCTTATTATAATAACCATTTACTGAGATATACTAGTATTCTGTTAGTACTAGAACTATGTTATCTGTGTCTGGTACTGTTAAAGGCACACTTTGCATACATTAACTCTATTACTTATAATGGCCTTGCAAAGGAGATGAGATTATCCCGGTTTTACTGATGAGAAAGCTGAGTTTCCAAAAGTGACTTGCCCAAGATTACTCAGCTTTGAAGGGAAGGATTTGGATTCAAACCAACATCTGTCACACTCCAAAAAGCCTGTGCTTTTTCTGCTAAGTTCTGATTCCGTACTCTATTCTGCTGTCTTCGTTCTTCTGTTTCCTCAACAATTATTTTTCTGCTACTTTAAAATGCATCCCAAGTAATAATTTTTCAATTCTTCAAGGACTGTGCTAAAAGCAGTCACAGGATAATAAAAATGCTATTACTGTGTCCCATAACAAAGCTGTGTTGTCAAGATTCAAATTTTATCCCTATCATCTGCTATATTTTGAAACAAATTTGCAAAAGAACCCTGCCTGGTCTGAGCCTATTTTTATTGTAATTGCAGCTGAAGAGACACAACTGCCCAAACTGATTAAATTAAAATGCAGTTTAGACTTGAGAAAGTTGCATGGGGAAAGGAAGAAAATATACAATTTATCATATATGGGTTCTAAATATTCCAGCTGTGTAAGATACATTTGGGTGTCTGCAGTTATTTGCAAACTGAATTGTCTTTGTTCTTCAGGATAAGGAGGATTTATTCATCGCCACATTAACTAATCTCAACCAAATATTCGTTGTCCACCCCCAAATTTGTGTAACTTTTCAAAAGGCTGAGATACAAATGCCTTTTGTCTAGCAACTGAAGACTTCAACTGAACCTAATGTTAATAGCTTCCCCATCCAGTTACATATAACAAGATACACAGTCCATTTGGCTCTTGTTCCAGGCTGTGGGCATCATATGAGAAATTTTCAGAAATTAGTTTGACGAAATTTCTTGTTTTTGAGATCTCTGAGGCAACCAGTTAAAAATCAGTAATGGCTAATTAGATTGTTTTCATTGTGTTTCTTTTCACTTTACTGTATCAGGCTTTTCGCTGAGCATCCTAGTCCTCTTTTCAGGCTGCTTAAATTAGTGGTTTCCAAAGGATCTTTGGGGGAAGCTAGTCCCAAGGGGTATTCTGCAATGAGTGAATTTTATAATCAAATAAATTTGGGAAATGCTACATTGTACAGTTCAATGTAGTTGCAATGTGCAAAAGCATAATAAGGGCTCTGAGAGGTGCAGTAGTAAAGATGTATGTTTAATTTGTTTTAATCAAATTTTTCTAAATTTTTTTAAAATCAAAGATCTCCCTCTGTTTTTTTGTTTCTTTTTGTTTTCTTTTAAATTAACAACTGTGAAATCTCAGTTTCTTTTAAATTAACAACTGTGAAATCTAAGTTTCACTTTGGAAAACACTGACCTAGGCCATTGCAAGGTCAAGGGGACACTTTGTTCCCATAGCCCTATCTGTAGTGAGACACTGGCTAGTTTTGACAGGCAAACTCACCGAAACTCCAGATTTCAAGTAAGACTACTGGCACCGTGGTTGATGGATGTGTAGGCACTCGTGAAATGTTCACTGAGTAAATAATTTTTTCATTTAAGTTTTTTAATTAAAAAAATTCTTGATTTTTATTGCACATATTTAAAGTATATGACATGATATTTTGATATACATATGCATAGTGAAATGATTACTACAGTCAAACAGACTAACATATCCATCTCCTTACATACTTATCTTGTTTTTGGTGGTGGTGGTGGTAAAAGCACCTGAAATCTACTCTAAATTTCCAGTATGCAATACAATATTATTAACTCCAGTCTTCATGCTGTACATTAGAGCTGTAGACCTGTTTGTCCCACAGAGCTACAACTTTGACAATTATCTCCCCATTTCCCCCTCTCTCTTTGGAATAGTTTTAAATTTACGGAAAAGCTATAAAGTTAGTACACAGCTCTTATATTACCACCCTCTGCTCTTCCAGTTTCCCCTATATTAGCATCTCATATTAGTAATAATTAAATTACTAATTAGTAATAATTAGTAATGGTAGATTTGTCACAATTAATCAATATTGATACATTTTTATTAACCAAGGTCAATGTTTTATTCGGATCTCCTTAGTGTTTACCTAGTACCTTTTTCCTGTCCCAGGATCCCATCCAAGATCCCACATTACATTTCATCATCATGTCTCCTTAGACTCCTCTTGGCTGTGATTGTTTCTCAGACTTGCTTTGTTTTTGGTGGTCTTGACAGTTTTGAGGAGTACTGATTAGAATGATTTCTTTTAATTGTTTCCTTTTGCCCCTTTTGTTATTTGATTTGTGGCAGTTAGTCACTGACAATAAACCACTGGGATATCCTTCTCAGATTGTGAGTAGACTTGCAAATGTGAAATGTAGAACCTCTGAATCGGGAGAGCCAAAAGCATAAGCCAATACTAAATGGACCAGAGTGTAGACAGTGTTACAAGTGCTTTACTCTTTTTGTTTGTTGGCTTGTTTTGTTTGTTTGTTTGTTTTTGGAGACAGGATCTCACTCTGTCGCCCAGGCTAGAGTGCAGTGGCGTGATCTCGGCTCACTGCAACCTCCACCTCCTGGGTTCAAGCAATTCTCATGCCTCAGCCTCCCAAGTAGCTGGCATTACAGGCACGTACCACCATGCCTAGCTAATTTTTTTTTTTTTTTTTTTTTTTGTATTTTTATTACAGACAGAGTTTCACCATGTTGGCCAGACTGGTCTTGAGCTCCTGGCCTCAAGTGATCTGCTCACCTCAGGCTCCCAAAGTGCTGGGATTACAGGTGTGAGCCACTGTGCCTGGCTTTACTCTTCTTTTTGCTTGTACTGCTTTGCTTTTTGCTTCTGTGATTTTTCTCTTTTATCTCGGGAAATGAGATTTTTCTTCCCCCCGTGAGTCCTGTTTGGATTCAGTCTCCCCTGTGTATCAAAGCCCAATGGGACTTGCCTTTGGCAAACACTTGTGCTCTTGGCGTCTTCATCTCTGCTGTCTTAAAATGGAGAAATGCTTTGCTAGGCTTCTTCTGGTCTTTTAGCAATCCCTATTTCTGAGCTTTGAAATCTTGCTATGAGGTCCTTAGGTACCAAGGTTTTGCGGTTCTTCTCTGGTATTAACATCACAAGGGCTTGTCTTTCTATTAATCAAATAAGACATGTTAATCAAGTGAAGATGCAGGCTTTTAAAAATCTTTAAATAATGTCCTTGTCTTTTTTCTACCAGGGCTGTCCTTGTTGATTTTTATAGTCTTTCAACATTACAATTGTAATGCTAAAAGAATTGCTGTTTCCTTCTTTTTTAAGGGATTCAATGACTTCTTTTAGATAATTCTAGCTCCACAGCGTTGTTTGCCAGGACAGTCAAATCTTGCCAAGGTTTTGAGTTCATCCCTGTCAACTGGTTAGTTCCTAAGCTGAGTAAATATTAAACTTTTTCAACAATAGTTGCTTGATCAATCCTCTTCCCTAGCTGGCGTTATTGCCTCTTGCTGCCATCTTGTCAAAACTGTTAAAGCTTTCTTGAGGAGGAGATGATGTGCTTATGTCAGTTGCAGAAAAAGCAGGAGTATTTATAAATTTCTGTTAAATGTTTCCCTTTCTGGCTTTTGATGGATTCTCTTGTCTGGAACAAACTTCTTTATGACTTTGCTTAGCCTTAGCCTTTTCACTGCCTCCCTTGTTCTCTTCTTTGGCTCTTTTTTTTTTTTTTTTTTTTTTGGAGACTGAATCTCCTCTGTTGCTCAGGCTGTAGTGCAGTGACACAATCTTGGCTCACTGCAACCTCTGCCTCCCAGGTTCAAGCTATTCTCCTGCCTCAGCCTCCTGAATAGCTGGGATTACAGCACTCGCCACCATGCCCAGCTAATGTATTTTTAGTAGAGATGGGGTTTCACCATGTTATCGAGACTGGTCTTGAACTCCTGACCTCAAGTGATCCTCCTGCCTCAGCCTCCCAAAGTGTTGGGATCACAGGCGTGAGCCACTGTGCCCAGCCTTCTTTGGCTCTTTCTTTCCCCCTCCTCGCCTGGTTCCACCTTCTCCTTACTTCCTCTTCCATGCTGGGATAAGGTGTGATTACATCAAATAAAATGAAAGTGTGGAGACCACTGTGCACCTGCAAACTTTCTAGGAAGTATTGGCAGTTTGTTAATTAAAAGAATTTCCAACCTGGGACTACATTTGGGAATAGAGTGAAGAAGGGGAAGGGCAGGGGTTTGGTTGAGTATTTCTTTTTTTTTTTTTTTAAGATGGAGTCTCACTCTGTCACCCAGGCTGGAGTGCAGTGGCGCTATCTCAGCTCACTGCAACCTCCTCCTCCCAGGTTCAAGCAATTCTGCTGCCTCAGACTCCTGAGTAGCTGGGATTACAGGCGCCTGCCACTACGCCCCACTAATTTTTTGTATTTTTAGTAGAGACGGGGTTTCACTGTGTTAGCCAGGATTGTCTCAATCTCCTGACCTCGTGATCTGCCCGTCTCAGCCTCCCAAAGTGCTGGGATTACAGGCATGAGCCACCACACCCGGCCTGGTTGAGTATTTCTAAGTGATGAGGCTTCTGATTTGATTTGCTTATACCAGGAGCTGGCAAACTTATTCCGTGAAGGGCCAGATGGGAACTATTTTAGGCTGGCGGGCCATACGGTCTCTGTTGCAACTACTCAGCATGGCCATTGTAACAGGAAAGCAGCCATAGACACTATGTAAATAAATGAGCACAGTTGTGTTCCAGTAAAACTTTATTTATGGACACTGAAGTTTGAATTTCATACAGTTTTTTGTGTGTCATGAAATAATATTCTTCCTTTGATTTTTTTCAAAAATGTAAATGCCAGTCTTACTTCATGAATCACACAAAACCGGGGGAGGGATGAACGTGGCCTGTAGGTTCTAGTTTGTGGACCCCTGGTCTGTGCCAAGAGTTCAAGATCCTTCTTATACCAACCAATCAACCAACTACCAAACTAACAACAAACAACCCATGCAGCAGGGTTAAAGTGGTTAAAGGACTTCAGGGAGGGTGTCTTATGGAGGATTTTGTCCCTTGGGTAGATAAAGATTCCCTCTCCAGACAGAGGGAACCCTGGCATGAAGGGATAGAGCTGTGCCACATGCCCTGGGTCTGGTAAGGCTAGAGGGGGTCAGATGGGGCCACTGACAGAGGAACACAGCACCTCATGGGCCCCCTCCTATTAAAAACACTACCTTTGGCCAGGCACAGTGGCTCATGCCTGTAATCCCAACACTGTGGGAGGCCGAGGGGTGCAGATCATGAAGTCAGGAGTTCAAGACCAGTCTGGCCAACATGATGAAACCCTCTGTCTACTGAAAATACAAAAAAGAGCTGTGTATGGTGGCACACGCCTATAGTCCCAGCTACTCAGGAGGTTGAGGCAGGAGGATCGCTTGAATCTGGGAGGCGGAGGTTGCAGTGAGTCAAGACCAAGCTATCGCACTCCAGCCTGAGTGATGGAGTGAGATTCTGTCTCTAAAATAAAAATAAATAAATCAAAACACTACCTTTTATAAAGCATTCACTGTGTGCCAGCTACTTTCCTTGAAATTTCTGATTTACTCTTCACTCTCCCATCCAGTAAATATTATTGTCCATCTATAAGGGATACAGAGCTATTGAATACCTTGCCAGAGTCACACAGCTGGTAAGTGGTAGAACTAGGATTTGAACCCTGGCCTAGCATACCCCCTAGTTGCCTTCCTTTCCCTGCTCCATATCGCCATTTCTAGGACAGATCACAGAAAATCAAGGCAGTTACTGTCTCCATAATCTCATTCTGCCAGGACCACCCAAAAGTAAGATTTACCATTCCAAATAGGAAACAGCTTTTGAAATTTGCCCAGTACGTGTAAGGATCAGCAAGCCTTCTAAGCTGCTGACTTCTTTCATGTGTTACTTTAAGGCAGGAGGCAAAAGACATAGAATGGGAAAGAGCAATTGAGCTTGACTCCTGGTTCCTGTTCACCACCTGTGTGACCGTGACCTTGGGTGATGCACTTAACTCCATGAGCCTGTTTCCTCATCTGAAAGATGAAGAATAAGAGTAACTGCCCAGCTGTGTTGTGAGAAGTGAATGAAATGTGGGTGCAAGCCACCTGCATGGTGCTTGTCACAAAGGAGGTACTCAATCAATGCTGACACCCTTCAAGCAGCATTGTTTTCTCATTCACGCTATTAGCATCTGTCGAGTGGCTACTATGTGCCAGGCACTTTGAGATAAACAGATGAGTCAGACACAGTTCCTGCCTCCAAGGAGCCGACAGTCTAGCAGAGTAACAGGCATATATATAACTAAGCTTCACGAAGTGCCACAGGAATATGTGGGGGTCGCAGTGAAAGCACAGAGGAAGGACTGGCTATTTCTAAGTGGACGGATGACAGGCACAGAATAGGCTTCAGTGAGGAGGACACAGTGTTTATAATATCTGGGTACCTCAAGCTGATCCTGTGCAATTTCTGTGGCTGATCACTCACCACCATAAATCTTGTCTCATGGAAAAAAACAAAGAACAAAACAAAAAAAACTTTTCCTAAAAGCACCTAAAAAATTCTATGAAAATTTTGGAAAGCAAAACAGGAAACCCAGTTATAGGCAAGGGCAAACACTCCTTGCTTCTCAAGTCTCTTGTGCTTGTTGCAGGCAATGTTTCCTGCCAGGATGTTGATCAAAGAGAGGAACAGCCTGATCGAGAGTCATTTGTTCCTCATGAGTTTCTTTAAAAAGAATCTGATTTCATTTTTTGCACATTCTCTGTGGCTTTAGGAAACACCTCCTATAAAAATAGAAATACTCAAAAGAGGTTCGGGAAGAAGTGATTCCTTCTGGGTCTAAACTGTCCATATGTGACATTGGCATACTGCCTTGAGTTTGCAGAGTAGATAACACATTACAGTGCAAGTGTGCTGGGGGCAGGCTGCCTGGGTTTGAGTTCTGGTTCCACCATTTACTGGTTATGTGACCTTGTGATTTTTGGGAGAGATGAGATGACACATGTAAAGTGATTACCATGTATCATGATAATCTGGCCCAAGAAATGTTAACGTTTTCTTGTCAGTTCTAGTTTGGAGAGACTGTCTTGGATCCCCCCATCCCAACCCACAGAATTCTGCAGTTGAGTGGAAAGGTCAGGAAGAAGGGGTCAGGCATGGTGCCACCTCAGGCTAAGTTCATAGAAGGAGGCTTTGTAATATAACTCAAAATCAAAAAGAAGAGGGAAACTTTTATAGGGTAGTAGGTATAGGTCACCCAAAGTTAGGTTAACAGGAAAGACATGTGACCTGGTGAGTGCTAATGGCAGACAGCTGATCAGAAAAATGACATCTTCAGCGAAAGCCACTAGAGGAAAGGAAATACCATGGAGATGGCCCAGTTAGAGAAGCAGTAATGTTGACTCCTGGGTGGATTCCCCCTCCCAGGGGAGAGCTACAGACATCCTCTGAGTCAAAGATGAGTAAAGCCCGGGCAGTGTGATGGGTGGAGAAACAAAGCAAATACAACCTTTCACAGATTTATTTATTTACTTATTTATTTATTTTATTTCATTTTTTGTAAGACACGGGGTCTTGCTCTGTCACCTGGGTTGGAGTGCAGTGGCATGATCATAGCTCACTGAAGACTCAGCCTCCCAGTGATCCTCCCACCTCAGCCTCCTAAGTAGCTGCAAATACAAGCACTAGCTACCATGCCTGGCTAATGAGATGGATCTTGAAAAATGTAGAGAACATTGACAGGCAGAAGTGGGGACAGCCTCCTTTTAAAGGAGAAAGGCAGTCCCAGCCAAGCAGAGGGAGTAGTAGAGAGAAGGCTGGAGAGGCAGGGTGGGTGCAGCTCATGGAGACCTTCTATACCAGGCCAAGGAAGTGTCACTTGGTTTGAGGGAAATGGGAAGGCATTGAAGATTCTCAAACATGGGTGGCAGGGTGTGGGTGACATGATTCAGCTGGGACTTTCAGAGATCATTTATCAGCTACACGTGGGACAAATTGTGAGGAAGAAAGAATGAGTAAGGAGAAGTTACAAAAACATTTTTAATAGGGTAGGTGAGAGATCATACTATAGAATATAATTTTATTTTTTGTATTACTGAGGATGAGCTTATCTGCAAGTAATGGAAAACATCCCAAAGAGAAGCCTACACAAAATATGGCATTATTTCTATCTCATGTTAAGGACTGGTGTGGCAGCTTTGCCAGGTCCCCCACCCTACCACCCCACCACCATCCTTAGGACAACCTGCTTTCCCGTGGCCCAGGATGGCCATATCAGCAAGATGGAGGAGGGCAAAGAGCAGACACATGGTATCTTTAAAGGAAGGTTCCCAGAAACTTCCACGTGATACTTCTGCCCCCATCTCATTAGTCAGAAGGTAGCAACAGTTCAGGCGCAGTGGCTCACACCTGTAATCCCAGCAGTTTGGGAGGCCAAGGCAGGCGGATCACTTGAGGTCAGGAGTTTGAGACCAGCTTAGCCAATATGGTGAAACCCTGTCTCTACTAAAAATATAAAAATTAGCTGGGCATGGTGGTACACACCTGTAATTCCAGCTACTCGGGAGGCTGAGACATGAGAATTGCTTGAACCCAGGAGGTGGAGGTTGCAGTGAGCCAAGATTGTGCCACTGCACTTCAGCCTGGGCAGCAGAGCGAGACTCTGTCTCAAAAAAAAAAAAAAAAAAAAAAAGGTTAGCAACAAGGCCACACCTAGCTAGCAAGGGAAGCTGGAAAATGAGATTTGCTGTCTGGATTTCCATATTCCCAGCTGATAAACAAGGGATTCTGTTATGAGGGAGAAAGGAAGAATGGATATAAGGGATTTACTGGCATTTTCTGCCATAATGTTATAAAAATCAAAGAGACAAAGATAAGAGATGATAACTTCATAATCACTGAAAATTATTCTTTAGATCTTAATAAAAATAAAATTTTAAGTGAGAGTTCCTTCCTATAATCTTGCCTTAAAGCTGATTACCCTTGAGACAAAATAATCCCTCACTCCCAGATAACACTGGATTTGACTTAAGTGGCCAAGGCTATCCAAGGCGGTGAGAGGGTCGGTTTGTCCAGGTCTTCATGACCCTGCCTTAGTAACCCTCTCTGAGTTGTTTTAATAGGAAAGTAAATTCCATTATCATCAAACATTGCTAAATTCAGGGAATTGTAAACCAACAATGTGTAAGCCTTGTAAAAAGGTCTGTCCTTAACAGAAGTCCAGCTTTGTAGTAATGACCATACTCCATTTCCTTGGCTCTGAAGTCAAGCAGCCAGCTTCCTTGGTGCACATCTCATCATAGACAGCCTGGTGCATCTCTCTCCTCTACTTTCTTCCCTGCCCACCACTGCCTGCAGAATCTTCTTAAGGCACAATTGACAACATCTGACTGTGCTCCACATGTTCTCACAGCTCTCAAATGCTCACTACCTTAAAACAACTCCTTTGCCTGGCCTCCCAGATGCTCCAAAATCTTACCCACCCTCCCAGTTCAACCAGATGTTCCTCTGAGATATGGTGATTACATTCTGGCATTTTGGGGAAAATGGGAAAAAAGGCAAAAAAGGCATTTTTTACTCTTCCTCCTTCCCTCTGTGCCCTTTGCCTCTTGTTGCTGTCGCTGGTTGATTGGCGGTCCATTCACTTAAGTGACATATGGAGTTTTGTGCTTAAAATAGAGACGGATTTCCAACTGGAATGCTAAGAACCCCAGAGAAGAAACACACCTGTGTTTAAATGTATGAAATTATATGTATAATGATAAGTATATACTCACTACTAGCATGAGGAAATAAATCAATGTCCCAACCAGAAAAAATTAAATATTTTAAGTATAAACAAACCATTATTTCTTTCTTAACTTTATTAAAGATAAAGCTATCTTGATTCTGTCTTATGCCAATTGATTCTCACTTATTTTAATCCAGGAAGGCTTTGGAATTTGATTGTCGTTAACACTGCTCTTCCATTGCTGTTATGATTCATACGCCACTCATTCATTTATTCAACAAATACTTACTCAGTGTCGCTTATGGTTGCTGAAGATATGTAAGAAAATATTCCAGTTTTCATGGCATTTACATTCTAGAGCAGTGGGTCTTATCCACAGACTATTTTGTCCCCTCTGGGGGCTAGGGGGAAATGTGGCAATTTCTGGAGACAGTTTCGATTTTCATGAGTTGGGGAGGGGGATTACTGTCATCTAGATGGTAGAGTCCCGTGATGCTGTCAGTGTAGCCTCACTTTTCCACACTCCATACTGGAGTACTGTATCCCCACCCTCACACCTCAGAACTTGATATGAGCTGCTACTGTCCTTCTTTACTGGGTTCACAGTTAAGATGATTGTCACATGATAGGCACCAGGACACCAAGTGTCTATTCCACCTGTTCTTCCAGACCATCCACTTCCCCAAGGGCCTCTCTGTTCCTTCTCCTGTCACTTGGTGGCTGGGGACACTGGCCTTATTTAGTGTCTGTTCTGCTCTGTAACTCAGCACCAAGTGGCCAGACATCTCCATTATGGTGTAGCCTCTCCGTTGTCCTCTTATGTCTTCTTATGTGCACCCTCTGTCCACACAGGGCCCTGCTACCCAACTTGAATCTCTGTCAGACCCATATCCTGTTGCTGGGCCCTACTCCTGCTCCCCTTTGCCCTGCTTTAGACAGAAATCCAGGAATGACCCTGATTCTGCCCATTAGTCTCACTACCTCTTTCCCATATGACTCGACAGCCTACCCCTGGGAGGAAGCAGACTTCCAAGCAAGGCCCTTCCTCTGGGGACCGCAGCTCAGGTTCTGGTTTCTCAGCTCCTCTTAGCTTCTTGCTCATTCCTGCCCCCCACCCCTGGCCCTTACACTTAAAATGTGTTTTAGGTCTTCAAGCTTAATCTATAAACCTGGTTAGTTTATTTGTAAATATAGTGATTTTTATATAAAAATGAGAACAATTGCTTTTCTTGTTTGATTAATGTTCAATTAACTTATAAACTTAAAAACATTAAATTTCTTCAAACTGACCATCTTTATACATGCAAAAAGATTTCCTAAAATATTTTTAATTATCTTTACAAACTTAATAACTTTGACTTTCTCAAACACTTCAAATGCCTGATGGGGCAACATTTACAAACCAAGCAAGAAAAATCTTTCAATATCTCAATTAAGTCTTGTAATAATACTAGTTTATACATGTACTAAATTAGATTCTTCTGAATATTCAAACACTTTTAAAGAACATATTCAATTATTTTGCAGCTTTCAAGTGAAAATTACAAACTGAGTATTAGTTTATCATTCCAAAATAAAATTGTAAGGCTAATACGTCAGAGTTTCTTAATCATTTTAAGCTTCTTAAATAACAAAAACAAGCTGATTGCAATGATTACAGAACTTACTCCTAAAGCTTAACAAAAAATATTGATACTATGAGTTTGATTGGCTTCAACATTCCTTTTCTACACCTTTTCCGCTGAAACAAAGTTATTTTTACCAGTCAAGGGGAGCAAGAAGGTATTTCATGCAGGCTAGAGTTATTTATATAAGTGAGATACTGATGATCGGTTAGATTGTAAAACTGGGAGTTTTTCCGGGATGGTTTTATCTGAGCAACAGATTAAACACACTGAACTTCCTTTTATAGTTGGCTTGGTTCTGCCTACTGTGTCACCAGGGAAGGAGTGTGCTATGTGTCCCCAGAGCATTTTTCAAATTTCACCCTTATCCTACTTTTATCGTAACCTCTTTCACAATTTAACACATGATTTGGGTAGATAGAATTCTGCAGACTACCTTGGGGTGTAGTCCATCTTTTTGTTAATTGAATTTTTTCTCCCTCTTCAGGTTGTAAAATTCTTTTTCTTTTGCCTTCTTATCTGTTTCATTGTTGCAGAGACTGACTAAGTCTTCATCAAATCTATTTTTCTCTGCTTCTTGGGCACAGAGCTAGACTCCATTTCCCAGCTTCCCTGGCAGTGAGTGTGGCCACGTGACCAAATGGGCCAATGAAATATGAGTGGCCTGACCCCTATCCTTTTTTGCAGGCTTGAGACAGGGCAGCAGGGCAATCTTGGAAGCTCCCTATTGAAGATGGTGGAGCCACAATTTGAAAGGAGTCTGGGTTGGAGGAGAGCTACAGGCTGATCAGGAACACCTATCTTGGATTTGACCTGAGTGAAAAATAAACTGCAATCATGATGTTAAAACACATATATTTTTGGGAATTTTTTTGTTTATCTTGTGAAAATGCTCATTAACCTCTATTGTCATAATAAAAATCCTTAAAGTTGGTACTAAAAACAAATGCAATTTTGAAAATTCATATGATGTTAGTTACTACTGCATATCCTGAGTCAATGCTAGAAAACATCAAGTGAAGCAGAGGGTGCATTATGGCACAGAGTCACTCTTGGATGTTGCATACAAATCTGACCAAATTAACTCAATCTTTTTTAATAGGAACTAATGTCATGAGACTTGTGTACCTTTTTAAATAAATTTTTTAAAAAGCAACCAAGAAAACAAAAATAAGCAGCCCATTGACAATTAAATCACCTACAATATTCATGAGATTAAAATAAACCTGTTGCTCAGTTATAAATATTTGGGCTCCCATGATCAGACAGAAATTTTCCCCCAAGGGTCCTAATAAACAGGAAACTATGTGATACAATAGACTCATATCCTTAATAGACAAAACAATGTCAACTACCCAGACTCTCCTAAAGAAACCACATACACATGTTCAAGGGAGTAATTAAAAAATTTTTAAAACAGATTTCTTTTTTCTTCTAAAAAGTATACTTTTCTTTAAAATGGTAAGGGTATATTAGTGTGACCAAGAGCAATAATAAGGCCTCCATTTTTTTTTTCTAGTCTGGTTATTTCACACTCTGCTTTTGGCATTTGAGGTTGCTAAGGTTATGGGTTTTTAAAAGTATTGTCTTTATGCACAAACGGGCCTGTCATTAAACAGCTCTGGACCCTATGCAGTCAGAGTTTCCCTTTCCTTCTCCCACACCAACTAATTCTGCCATGTGTGGGTTGCAAGCGCACCAGGCAACAATTTAATCTAAATGAAGTGATCACACATTAGATTTTGAAAGTGAAACTTATAAATATATTTCTTTCAAAATGAATTTTGTAAATCTTTTCTCTCCAAATTTAAAACTTAAACCTCTACTAAGTTTCCATGAAAAGAACCCGTGGGAACTTAGTAGAGGTTTAAGTTTTAAACTTGGAGGGAAAAGAGTTATAAAATTCATTTTGAAAGAAATATATTTATGAGTAAGTTTCATTTTCAAAACCTAATGGCACATGCCTGTAATCCCAGCTACTCGGGAGACTGAGGCAGGAGAATTGCTTGAACCTGGGAGGTGGAGGTTGCAGTGAGCCGAGATCACGCCACTGCACTCCAGCCTGGGAGACAGAGTGAGACTCCATCTCAGAAAAAAAAAAAAAAAAAAATGGGAACAATAAATACAGACTTTAGGCAGTACTGAAATATACGGGAGAGAGACAAACAGGACGTAGTGGATATTTAGGTAGACGTATTAGAGTAAATACTAGTAAAGCAAAGTTCTTTCCATGAATTATATCTGTTAGCAAAACTCTGACTAAAAGTCAATTCCACAAATAGGGGTTTATGTTTCTCAAATAACATGAAGGTTAAAAGTACAACAATGGTACTGATTCATCAGCTCAGTGATGTGATGCCAGGGCTAGCAATTTGACAGTTCTCTTGGCCTTTCCTCATCATAACAAGATGACTGCCTCAAGAAGGCAGCTGTGGCTCCAGGCATCACACCACTTTCAAGGAAGGAAGAGGAGAAAAAGGGAGTCACACTGGGAATATTTCCCACTTTTATTAGAAAAGCAAAAACTTTCTACATGTAACTAGGTCATAAGTTTTTCCTAGCTGCAAGGGAGGCTGAAAAAAGCATTTTAGAATTGGAGGTAGGCAAGTGAAAATGAGAAGGTGTATCAGCCCAACAGTGGGTGCCGCTGAGTGCATGGCTGGCAGTACTCACGCCTTATTGATCTCATTATAATGAATTCTTGAAGCCAGATAATGCTACACAACACAGCATGATTTCTCAGTCCACGTTCATGTAAGAATCATGTAGAACTTCATGTTTTAGAGAAAAATAATGTTGAACATTCCAATTAATTATGTCTTCCCTTCAAGTAGTGACTATCCTTCAGGCCATCTCCTTCCTCCCTACCTCAAACACTCAAATATTCACAATTAAATTCTACTTAAACTCTCCAAGAAAACCCACCAAATTACCCATGAACTTGGATGAGGGAAATCCTCCCGGTTGCTGAACATCATATCTATTCCAAAGAAGAATATTCAAAGTCAGCTAGGGAAGAAGTTGTAGAAACTAACACATATAAAAAAGAAAAGTGATCAGGCACACTGTCTCACTCCCGTAATTCCAATGCTGGTGGAGGCCAAGGTGGGAGGATCACTTGAGGCCAGGAGTTCCAGACCAGCCTGGGCAACATAATGGGATCCTGTCCCTATGAACGCTTTTTTGAAAAACCAAAACTTAGCTGTGCATGGTGACATGCCCTGGTAGTCCTAGCTACTTGGGAGGCTGAGGTGAGAGGGTCACTTGAGCCCAAGACTTTGAGGTTAGAGTGAGCTATGATTGTGCCACAGCACTCCAGCCTGGGTGACAGAGAGAGACTCCATCTCTTAAAAAAAAAAAAAAAAAAAAGCAAGAAATAAAATTACACAAAAATTTTGAATGCCCAGTGTAACTTCCTAAAAGAGATTTGTGCTTTCAAACATGAAGTGATCTTTCTTACCCCTTTATACTGTGATAAATCATAGTATATCTAGAATGAGTCCAACTGGATCACTGGTTTACCCATTATAGAGCCTCCATATTTGGGGACATTTTATAAAACAAGGAAAGCACAGCAACTTCCTGCTGAAATAGAGCAGTGGCCTGCCCTCCAGACATGACCCACTGCCAAGCTTCCCCAGGCTCTGCAACAAAGCAGCACATTATATTTAGCCATAGCTTAAATGGGTCTGGTTCACCGCTGATTCCAAGCGGCATGTGCAACAGGGTATGCTCCAAAGTGAACCATGCTTCAGAAAAGTGGGTTTTGGTTATCACAGGCTACATTCAGTTGCAGTTAGAAGAATGTCTAGCAGAATTTCTCCTCTGTGATACATGTTTACATTTAAGCAAAAGCACCAGTTACAGAGTGGCCACTGGCACCATGACACCTCTGCGTTACATCACTACTAAAGACCTGACCGGGGGTCATAGTATCCCAGTTGAGTTTGAAAGCAGGGCCCCCTGTTATGGGGTCTCTCACACTAAAGAGGGAAAAGGAAGCCTGTACAGGTGCAAAACATTTGGGCCACGTGATGAGTTGTGTACAATGAAGCCTCCTAGACCTGTGTGCTCCCCAGCTCAGATATGCCAAAGCTCTACTTCCAGGAGGAAACCTTCGGAGGGAAAGACTCTTATCTCTCAGCCTGGAATCTACTTTAAAAAGCCCACATATGTCACCATAAAAGGGGATGAGGTACTGATATATGCTACAATGTGGATGAATGTTGAAAACACTATGCTAATTGACAGAAGCCAGACACACAAGGTCATGTTATTGTATGATTCCATTTGTATGAAATGTCCTCAGTAAGCAAATTGAAACAGAAAGTGGATTAGTGGCTGCCAGGAGCTGGAGGAAGGTGAGAATGGAGAATAACTGCTAATAGCCATGGGCTCCTTTTTTTTTTCTTAATACTTGGTGTACTTTGAATGTTTACATTTAACAAACGAAAAGTACTAGCACAAATGATTCAATAATATGCTGCTATTTACAAGGTACCTACAGGGATTCCCTTCCCATTTTTTTTCATTGTGGTATTTACCAAAATTATTTTTATTGTGGTAAAATATACATAACATACAATTTACTAACTTAACCATTTAAGTATACACTTCAGTGGTATTAAATACCTTTATAATGTATGTAGCCATCTCCACCTGCCATCTCTGTGTCTCTTTTCTTCTTAGACATTGAGATTCTGTGTCCATTAAACAGTAACTCCCAATTCTTCCCTCCCCACAGCCCCTGGCAACCGCAATTCAACTTTCTGTCTCACTGACTTTGACAACTCTCCTCATATGAGGAGAATCCTACAGTGTATATCTATCTTTTTGTGGCTGGCTTACTTCACTTAGCATACTGGTTTCTTTTTGGGGTGAAGAAAATGTTCTGGAATTAGAAAGTGGTAATAGTTGTACAATAGAGTGAATGTTCTAAAACCCACTGAAGTGTACACTTTAACGTGGTAGATTTTACGCTTTGTGACATATCTCTCAATAAAAATGCTTTCAAAACTCTCGTATATGGGAGGATAATCATTGAAAAATGAATAATAAATATACAAATCCACAAATGAGATAGATTAGCACATATTTAGCGAAGCTGAATAGGGTGGTAGAAAAAGTAGCGGACTGGAAACAGGAACCTAATGACTTACAAAGTCACTTTAGCCTCTCCTGCCTCATTACAGAAACCGGAAGGTAACCTAAGAGTTTCTGTAAAGAAACACTAAGTTTCCACGTTCACAAAGAAGGAAACAACAGACACTGGGATTTCCTTGAGGGTGGAGAGTAGAAGGAGGGAGACGAGCAGAAAAAATAACTATTGGGTATGAGGCTTAGTACCTGGGTGACAAAATAATCTGTACAACAAACCTCCATGACATGAGTTTACCTATGTAAAAAGCCCGCACATGTACCCCATACCTAGAATAAAAGTTAAAAGATAAAAAAGAAACACCAAGTTTCTTTCCACTTTCTGTATCTAACGATTTCAATATTTCCCTCTAGGGCCTCCGCTCCCCTACCCGCAATGCCATGCTAGCTGATCTTGGACCTACGACCCTTGCCTTCATCTGTGCCAAGACCCACACAAACAGTGATGAAGCATCACAGCCGGAGGTGGGAGAGGCTCTACCAGGACAGTGCTAGCATTGGAACTGGTGCTCCTTTAAGCGTCTACTGCAGTGGAAACTTGGTCTGTACCCAGAAAGGCCCAAGACATTGCTTCTTGAGGGCATACAGCTTTTAATGACCATTGGACAAATGCTACATTATTTAGCATTGAGACAAATGGAAATCCGTCAGCCTCTGTAAGGGGGTGAAAGTGGCTGACAGTCTTGCTTATAATCTTCAACTTATTTGGGTAAACTACCTACTAATGTTTTACAGCTTTAACTTTATCTTACTAGAAGTCTAAAGGGTTTTTGGTTATAAGTGGAAACATGTAGAACGTCTAAAAAAAAAAAACAAGGGGAAATAAGAATTTATTTTTCACTCGTAGATTGTGTGTGTGTGTGTGTGTGTGTTTTATTTTGTACTTTCTTCCACTTGAGTACTGCATTAGTGATCTTTACATGGGTCCAACATAAAAAAGTCCCAAACAATAAGAAGGTATTAAATACTTTCATAACATTGTGTAGCCATCTCTACTATCCATCCCCGTATCTCCTTTCTTCTTATAAAATTAAAACTCTGTACCCATTAAACAATAACTCCCCATTCTTCCCTCCCCCAGCCCCTGGCAACCACAATTCAACTTTCTTTCCCACTGACTTTGACTTCTTTAGACCAAAAGTCTGGAGAACTGGGCTTTAGATTTGCATTCGACATGGGCTCTTTAATTTGTCTGTTATGTAATTCATTTGCTCATTGTTAGAAAAATTTACCATTCAGAGGCCTTTGTGAATATGTAAGAATATACTTGAAACAGAGCAAGCAACAAAGGAAAGTATGCTTAATACCCATCTGGCTATTATTCTCATTATTCACATTATTTTTTAAAGACTCTTCAAACCTCCAAAAAAATCCTCAAGGGCTTCCTGTTGCCTACACAACAAAGCCCAGACTCGTTGGCATGCTATTCAGGACCGTCAAGAATGAGGCTCCAGCGCAGGTGTGGGGGCTCACACCTGTAATTCCAACACTTTGGGAGGCTGAGGTTGGAGGATTGCTTGAGGCCAGGAGTTCAAGACCAGCCTGGGCAACATAGTGAAACTCTGGCTCTACAAAAATTTTTTAAAAATTAGCTAGGCGTGGAGGCATGCACCTGTAGTCCCAGCTGCTCGGGAGGCTGAGGTGGGAGGATCACTGAAGCCCCACAGGTTGAGGCTGCAGTGAGCCATGATCATGCCACTGTGCTACAGACTGGGCTACAGAACGAAATTTTGTCTCAAAAAAATAAGACTCCACTAGCCCCTATTGTGTCTCTGTGTAAGTTAGAAAAGACGCCCCCTCCTCTGGGTGGTTGGAGCATGGCTGATGAGTTGATGGAGGGTTGAGTTTCATTCCCCCACAGCCCGTGTGGCAGGATTCCTTAGAGCCAGGTACAAACTGTAGTTGAGATGGTCCCAAACCTGTTTTCTGGTCTTGCCTTCTGCTGTGTCCTTCTACCACTCTTCTGTATACATGCTAGGGTTTTCCTACTTCTAGGACTTTCCTTACACTTGGAGCATCCTCCTCCATTCTCCATCAAATTCCTTTTCATTCTTCAAGGCTCACTTAAACCTTCTCTCCAAAGCCTAATCATCCCTGCAGCCACACGTCCCCTAGCATGATGTTCATCCCACTTTTAAATGGTCATATTCTGGTTTGTACTATAGGATGTTTGCACGTCTTTCTTTCTTTCTCACCAGATTATGAAGTCAGTGGTTTGAAGATTTACATTTAATTCACATCTCTAATCCTTACAAGGCCTAATAGAGATTTGGCCCATAGTAGGTGCTTCATGTGTGTTAACTGAATAGAAATGAAAGGATAAGTGAATATCTCATGGTAAAGCATGGAGAACCACCTGAAACGTCAAAGAAAATCTGAGACTTCTCTCCCCACTTTTAGGCAGATGCTCTCAGCATCTTTTGGTGAGATTATAGATACATGATTCCAACAAGATGCAGCTGTAGCATGCCAGGTGTGACTATTAAAAGGACTGCCTTTTCTCCAACAATGATTGAAAAAGAGGACTTCCACATGTGGGCATTGGCAGTGTTGACAGAATAAGGGTGTAACAGTCATGCATTTGATCCCTGGTCCAAGGAGAAAGAAATGTCATGTTCTTTTAATTTTCAAAATCAAGTGAAATCTGACTCCTCTCCCATCTACTAGGGTTGGCAGCTGTGCTGAACTGAATGAAGCCACTTTGGGTATCCACAATGATTGATTCTTACTGGTAGCTATTGTGGGGGAAAAGGATAAATTCTCCTTTGCCCCCTTGATCTTTGGCTGGGTCTAAGAATTACATTGACCCAAGACAGATTAACAGGAGAAAAGTTACACATTTCATTAATTTTTACATGTACATGAAGGCTCTCACAAGACAATGAAGACCCGAAGAAATGGACAAAGCAGAAAGCTTTTATGTCTTTTAGATAAAAATAAAAATAAAAACAAAATTGATAAATTTGTGAAGAAATGACAAGATAAAGGGCAATGAATCATGGGGAATTGTTAGGAGATATGTTTTGGGGGGGGTGTAAAACATTGGAAGATAGCTATTTTAGTAAGTTTATGTCTATAGATCCATTGAAATGTCATTTCCCAGTCTCTGGTGCTAAGAGTTATTTTTTTTGTCCTGGTACAGGGAAAGCATCTTTCACAAAGGAGTTTTTATGGCTTGCTACCTATAGGAAAGGGCAAGTCTGTAGCCTTTTCTGCAACTACTGTTTCTCAAGTGCTTTCAGCTCGAAGTAATCAATATGCCAAATGATATGGTTAGGCGTTGTGTTCCCACCCAAATCTCATCTTGAATTGTAATCCCCAGGTGTTGGGGGAGAGACCTGGTGGGAGAATCTTATTTTTTTTCTCAGTTTATCAGATGTCAAGTACATCACTGCCTGAGCCAGGCACATCTTTGTAGGACTACTGTTATTTAAACACATAAATTCATGGCTGAGTGCAGTGACTCACGCCTATAACCCCAGCACTTTGGGAGGCAGAGGCAAGAGGATCGTTTGAGGCTAGGAGTTCAAAACCAGCCCAGGAAACGTAGCAAGACCTTATCTCTACAAAATAAGTTAATTAATTAAAACACATAAGTGACAGTTTAATTAAAGAAAAAATTAACTATTACTTAGTAATAACACTGCAGTCTCAAGAAAAACATTACTCAGGCTGATCATTGCTTTCACTGAGCCGTCTGACTTAGCTCCACATGACTTCTGATCATTCCAAGAAATCAAATTTACTTTCAAAAACGACAATTTGCAATAATTTGCCATTACTGAGGATATTCAAAGTAATGCGATGCATTTTATAATTCAATATTCAATTTAAGTATGAATGGCTAACATAAAATTACAATAACTTTAATTCAATGAGTTTGGTTACATCAGGAAAGCATGTATATTATTATGGCAAGAATAACACAATTATTTTTATTTTTCATCAGTTTCTTGTTTCCCAAACAAGTATGTAAACACAGACATATTTTGGTATATAAGTTTGATTCTTACGAATGTAACTTTTATGCTTTTACTAATTTTGAAATATATGTGTTCAATTCAATTAAATAATTATTAAATTTAAAAAATTTAAAAAGAAGAAATGTGAAAAAATTACTTGAAAATATTTCAAGCAAATGTAGCATTGTTAGAATAAATATGTAATTTTGCAAGATGACCAGCTTGAAAGGGACAATAAAGACTTGTTTTAATGTGTGAATTCTAATTCACTTATAAGTGTATCAGTTTATAAGCACAGCATCTAAATTCCATAAAAAATTCAATTGAAAGAATGAATTAATGACTTCCTACAAAAATAGATTCAACACCACCTCTGATTTTCACAATATAGTTTTCACAATGCTTTCATGTAGATTGTGTCATTTATTTGGCAACCTCTGGGGTAGGCTTTATTTTTCTCTAGTAGATGTGAGAGTCAGATTCAAAGAGACCCAAAGCCACTTTGACTTAAAGTGCCAGAGTTTGGGAGGTGCTAACCTTATTTCTTCACTAACCTAAAATTATTTTTTCAATATTGCCAAATTGATCTACAGATTCAATGCAATCCCTATCTAAATTCTAGCTGCCTTTTTGCAGATATGAACAAGCTGATCCTAAAATTCACACGACAATTCAA
Source organism: Macaca nemestrina (assembly GCF_043159975.1). Classification (NCBI taxonomy): domain Eukaryota; kingdom Metazoa; phylum Chordata; class Mammalia; order Primates; family Cercopithecidae; genus Macaca; species Macaca nemestrina. Next base: position 45,050,919 of record NC_092132.1, on the reverse strand, counting down.
GGGACCCAGAATGGCCAATATGATCTAGGAAAAGAATAGGGTTGGAGGATTCACACTTTCCAATTTCATAACTTACTACAGAACTATAGTACTCATGACAGTGTGGTATTGGCCCAAGAGCAGATGCACAGATCATTAGAATAGACCCGAGAGTCTAGAAATAAACTCTGACGTTCACAGTCAGTTGATTTTTGACAAGGGTGCCATGACAATTCAATGGGAGAAAAATGGTCTTTTCTACCAATAGCCCTGGGACAACTGGATAACCACATGCAAAACAGTGAGGTTGGACTCCTACCTTATACCATATACAAAACTTAACTTAAAAAAAAAAAGAATCAAACTCCTAAATGTATAATCTAAAACTATAAAAGTCTTTGAAGAAAATGTAGGCATAAATCCCCTTAACCTTGAATTGCCAATGGGTTCTTAGATCTGTCACTTAGAGCACGAGGAACGAAAGACAAAATAGAAGAAACTGTTTAGGAGCATTTCTTCAACAGTATTAATTTACCTATTCATTATTTCCATCTTAAAAACCAGTTCAGGTGAGTTAAAGTAATGCTTTAGTTAGCATCTATAGGGCACAGGGACCTACGAGGTCAATGTCACCCAGTGAGCCATGTTGCTTCTCTGGCCATGCCAAACCCAAGTACCCTACAGAGACCAGGCCCTCACAGGCCTGTTTCTGATGGTGGCGTTGTAGTGTCCTGTCTGATAGGTCTTCTAGGTATCACCCCTCTGGGCTCCAGCCATAACCCTCCCACCCCACTGGGCGAAGCTTCTGAAGGACTTGGCCAACGTTTGGGGGATTGAAAAAACGATCAGTATCAGCCAGGAATACATTTCTTATGACGAAAACTTTACAGCATTGTGCTATTTCCACACTAGTTCTTTTTTTGTTTTGTTTTGTTTTTTTCCTAGTGTTTTTCCGTCGCCTGTTCTTCCTTCACTCTGTTGTGTGAGCAGGAAGCTGAGTCGGGCAACCTGAAGGAAGGCCTGCTTCCTGTCTCAAGTGCTGGCAGGGAGGAAAGACTTGTTCCCAGTTCCCAAGTGCTGTGGCGCCCCCAAAGGAGAGCCTGTGTGAGAAAGACTGCCTGCTAATTGAGCTCCCAGATGCTCCTCTGGCTCAGGGAAGAAGGCTGCTCAGGGGCTCATCACTCTGCTGTGAAGCAGCTGTACATTTGCTGGTCTTTCCTGTCTGGTGAGGGGAGAAAGAAGGAAGGAAGAAAGGAAGTAAGGACCAACTGTTCTCTTTCCCTCCAAAAGCACCAAAGCCCATGACATGCAGGACTTTCCCCCGAAGTCCAGAGTGACTCAACTTCAGGTGTCAAACGCATTGATCTAATGGAGTTTGTTAATTTCAAATGCTTTAGACAAATGATGAGGGAGAGAGGAATAATTTTCTCAAAATTGATTAGAAATGTAATAGTCTAAACCACAATGCAAGTGTTTACAAAATAGCAGCCACTGAGAGCTTGGGACACCAGTGGTGTTTGCTATCGTGCTGGAGGAGACACACCTGGATTTGATACCTTGCAGTTGGACACCTGAGCAATTTTCTTAACCTTTCTGAGCCTCAATGTCTTTGTCTGTAAAATGGAAATAATGTTGCCTGCCTCCTAAGTTTGCTATTATATTATAAAGATTAACCAAAACTTTATATGAAAGCACCTTACAGGAGGTCTGGCACACATTAGGTACTCAATAAATAACAGCTCATACATAGTGCTACCTATAGACTTAGGGATTCACATACGTTAGTTTATTTAATTCTCATGAGAACTCAGTAAGGAAGGTTAGGTTATGATCCCCATTGTACAGATGAGGAAACTAAGCCACAAAAGGGTTAAAGAAGTATGTTCGAGGTCACACAGCCTTCAGTGGCAGTCAGGATTTGAATCCATGCCCACTGGCCCAATACTTTGTGTTCCTAATCATTTGTACTTGTATTCTTCTAATACATGTTTTCTTTCTAACGTTCATCCCTGCCCCGGTGACTACAAAATGCAAATAATGCAAATTTTCAGGCCCCTTCAAGAAACAAAAAGCAGATGCTTGCTCAGGGAGTATGACTTTTCTCTCCTATGTTCTATAAACCCAATAACATGTCATAGCATATTGCAGCAGCAGGGGCACCAGGACTAGTGGTTATTCTGGTCGGAGTGTATTTGGCAAAGTCAGATGGCCAAGGTCAAGATGATATATACCTCTTGTTTTCCTCTTCCGGGCCTCCATACTCTGCCTTTTTCCCTGCCCCTCCCTGCCTCCATCCCTGTTCCAGGCAGCCGTCTCACAAAGCATATCCCTTAGTTGCAAAAGATATGGTAGCATGTGCCCGGCTCCATTCAGACTCATCAGCAATAGAGACATTATTATGGACAAAGAATACCATGTTATTATTATTATTGAGACAAGGTCTTGCTCTGGCAATCAGGCTGGAGTGCAGTGGTACGATCTTGGCTCACTGCAACCTTGACTTCCCAGGCTCAAGCAATCCTCTTACCTCAGCCTCCTGAGTAGCTGGGACCGAAGGCACACGCTGCCGTGCCTGGCTAATTTTTGTAGTTTTTGTAGAGATGAGGTTCTACCATGTTGCCCAGGCTGGTCTTGAACTCCTGGGCTCAAGTGATCCATCCACCTCGGCCTCCCAAAGTGCTGAGATTACAGCCGTGAGCCACAGCACCCGGCCAAGAATACCATTATTATAGTAATAAATGGACCACCCTTTCCTGACCTTCACCCGTGCTTAGGAAGAAGGGTTTCAGAAAGATCTGCTCCACCACGTCATCTTCTGGTTCCCTGTAATTTTATTTTTCTGTGCGTGCCACTCTATCATAATTTTTGTTTTTGTAACTTGGCATTTGTGTTTGTGATTTATGAAGTGCAAAGGAAGACGGTGGTGCTTATTCTAAGGTTACTTAATAACCATTACAATCCAGTGGAGTTAAACAAGGAATGGGTTTAGGCACTCAAAAGACAGCATGTTTGAGTATCCCTGCCTCTGTTTCCAGAATTATGTCTTATGAAAAAACTTCCTCTGGCATAAAATGTCATTATAGCAAATTATCCTAATAAAGAAATATGCTGGGCAGGTGAGGGTGGTTCTGAAACAAGACATATCAAAATCTGGCGGGGCTGAATTGTTATCAGCAACTACAAACTCCTAAAATTTTATTGTGAAAATAATTCCACAATTTAATAAATTCTGAAATTTAATGGTATAAAATAATAACCCACAGTCCGCATAACAACTGGTAATAGCTAAGCATTTCAAATATTGTATATAAAAAGTGACTGTAATGAAAAATTCTGATTAATGCCAATTTTGAGTCTAATAAAGTTCCTTTGCTAAGTACCTATGTTATTAAATCTTAACCCATGAGCCTTTGGCTTTGAATTTTTTTTCCCTATTTATACTCTTGTAAGGACATTATGAGAGCAGGGACGCTCCATCACTGCTGCTTGAAATCTTTTAGCTCCCCAGTCTTGGTTTGGTTTCTGGGGCTGTGCCCCTGTGATTGTTTGCCCAACCTCCCTGTAGGCTCTTTGCGGTATTGCAGTATGATTTACTCTGCACCATCATGATGGGACCGGATTTCCTAAAGTGCCAAAATCCATCTTCTCTGAAATGCCTTAATGGATATCAGTGGGAATTTCTCCATTTCTTTAAAATGCATTAAAAAGCACTTGCGGCTGGGTTGGGTGACTCACACCTATAATCCCAGCACTTTGGGAGGCCGAGGCAGGCAGATCACCTGAGGTCAGGAGTTTGAGACCAGCCTGGCCAACATGGTGATACCTCGTCTCTACTAAAAATACAAAAATTTGCCGGGTATGGTGGTGCACGCCTGTAGTCCCAGCTACTCGGGAGGGTGAGGCAGGAGAATTGCTTGAACCTGGAGACAGAGGTTGCAATGAGCTGAGATCACGCCACTGCACTCCAACCTGGCAACAGAGTGAGACTCTGTCTCAAAAACAAACAAACAAAAAAAAATCACTCGCAGGGTTCAGCAGAACTCTTCAGGATAGTGTCCCAAATTGATTCCAATGCATTGGTCAGTAAGCATGAGGTGAGCAGTTGCTTTTGTGTAGAGCAACACACAGGGCTCTATAGATAAGGTAAGCATCAGATCCAAAGTTTAAAAATATCCTTCATGTGTTGCTGATTTCATGCCAAAAGTGAATTGTCATAAACCATTTTAGGAATAGAAAATAAAAGAATATATTTTTACTTTTGAATCATGTTTGTAGATTTTTTCAAATAATTTTTCCCAGTAAATAGTTGTTGACTTCATACAAAAAGGGATTCTCCATTCAAATGTAAATTTGAGCTAGACGTGGTCTTCCTTCTTCTTGGAGTTCACAAACTTATTTCTTCATTTCTAGAGCTGGGACTCAAGAGAAACTATTTTTTTTCTGCTATCCTTAAAGCTGAAGCTCAAAGATTATCTTCTGTCTATAAGATCCTGAACCCTAATGGCAAGGTGGAGTGATGTGTTGGGGAGACTGAGGTAGAAGGACCAATGACCAAATAGGGTCAAAATTGTCCAATAGGCATGTCTGAACTGAACTGTAGTTGTCGGGAAGCACTACTGGGAGTCAATGAGATTTACTCACATCTTGGAGGAAACTCACTATTTCTCGGCTTCATGCAGGGGGGGTAAAAAAAAAAAAAATCCCCTGAGCAAGTCCCAGTGAGATTGCCTATGAATAAAATATTCTCACTTTAGTACATGAAGTCAATGCTGTGTCCTTTAGCCGCCCTTTAAAGGATTTCCTGTTTCTTGGCACTACTCCAGGTCATTCAAACTACTGTGTCAGTGTTGCACATGTAGTCTTTGGTGTTGGTTAGATAAAGGTTCAACTCCTTTTCAGACATTGCTGACTGTGTGAGTTGGAGCAAGCTTTTGCACATCAGCAACTTCAGGGTCCTCCTCTGTGCACTGGGAATAATGAGGTTTGTACCTACAAGCCTCACAGGTTGGTTGCGTGGATCCATGAGACACTGTGTGAGGGACACACACCACCTGTCAGTTTTGTAGCCCACCTTATTCCACCTGCAAGTATGTTATGTTTGGAGTCCAGATGGAATAACGCTGATTCACCAAAGGGTTAAACTGGCGTTAATAACACCCATGCCAGTACTCAGTGAATTCCCTGCTCTTGCTAAGTTTACAGCAGAGGCAAAAGCCAGGAAAAATGTGCCTTTCTGAACGACGAGAGGCTACGGATGATTCAAAACTGTATTCCCCTCTGCCCCAGCCTCTCTCTCCCACCCAGGCTGAGCACAGTTGAAAAAGAGATTAGAATTCTGAGACATGTCCGCTGCATCCTTCACCTAACCTGCTTGCGGGGGCTGTGTTGAGTCATCAGAGCCTCCCTCTTCATTTCCACATCCTCCTCCCTGGAGAGTGGAGCTGGTGCCGGTTCAGGCTCCGTGGAGGAAGCTGATGGGACAGAGCTGCAGGAAGGGGAGTCTGGGGTTTGCTCCCCAGACCCTCGGGAGTGCTCGCTGTGCCCCTCATGCTTGGCTAAGGGCATGCTGACCTTATCTCAAGTCATTCTCTCAAGAACCCTATGAGGAAGGTGGGGTTAGTCCCCTGTGACTCAGAAAGCTTTGGTAATTCTTTCACTGTCTATGACAAATAATGGCAGAACTAGGTTCCAGGCCTGAGCCAGCTGCTTCCAGGAGTCAGCACTCAACTGAACAGCTGGAGGAATCCAGGAGCGCTGAGTGGACCCTGTCTCCAGGGTTTCCCTCTGCCGCACTCTTCGCTGTAGTCCTCAGCTCGTGTCTATCAAAGTACTCTGCATGTTGTATTTTTATTATTTGTTGTATTTTGTCTCAAAACCATCTTACTGATCTTTGGATAACCAGAATCTAGGCACATTGCCAGAGTTATTTGGAGGGCTTATACAAAACAAATTTTTCCTTTGAGTTAAAAGAATAAGACTGGAAAACAAAATCATGCAGCCCCATTCCCCTCTCTGCGGATGCACTGAGAAACAGCGTCGTTGAAGGTCCTGCCCAGACGACTGGAAAAGAAATCTTCTGGGCCCAGGGTTCCAGAGTCACAGTCTTGGGTCTTTCTTCTTCCCACCCTGCAAATGGATGCCCAGGGTGGCAACTTTTGACATTGACTCAGTGGAAGAAGAGAAATAGACCAATGTGTTAGCAATGGTCATCCCTTTGATACTAAGCATAGTTTGTAACCAACTAAACATAAATATTTATAAAAATAAAATTTTAAAAAATTAAGTTATTAATTTGGGCTCCCATCAGCTGTTTCCATTAATTAGTGGGGATGTTTGAGCACTTGAAAATTTTGCCAGTGTTTCCTAAGTTGCCTCCACAATTGAAGTGAAGTAGGAAGTTGATCCAATTTTCTGTATAACAGGAATATGGAGGCTAAGAACCTCTTCTAGAAAGTGAAGAGTCTAGGTTTTGGAGCCTGAGCTCTCTAGGCTGATTATGGCATGATAACCACACACACACACACACACACACAAACACACACAAACACACACACACACATTCTTTGTTTCCCTACTGTAAGAGCAATATCTGTTCATTGCAAAATTTTGGAAAATATAGAATTAGGAAGAAAAAGAAATTTTTCCTTTTTTTTACCATCCAGATTTTTACCATCCTGAAACAGATACTGTTATCAATTAAGGAATTTCCTTTCAGTGTTTGCATATATATTAAAATGAAATATGGATTATACTGTAGACATTGCCTTGCAGTCAGATGACACAATATTTCAAGGATGCTGCTCTGGGTAACTAAAGCCCATCTGCAGCAGACATAATACAGATGTGCTACAGTATTAGCTGCGGGGCAGCTTGATCCTTGGGCACTTGGACAAAGAGAAGGGAAAGCTTAAGCATGCCGTCAAGGGCTTTAATTCCAGTCTAAACAAGAGCTTTCCTGGGTGACTTCACCTTTATGGTGTAACTTAAGCTCCCTGACAATGATTTCAAACTACTATCAGAAGGGCAGGAGCTGACCCGACAAAGCATAGAGAACTCCAGGGAATATATAATGACAAACATTTTAGCTAATACTGATCCACTGGAAAATCAGATTCCTTCCTGCCAGACGCTCAAATGAAGGCTGCAAATGTTCTTCTGAGAGACAGATTTAGTCTTTTAGCACTCAGGCCACATAAATTAAATGTTATGTGGTTTGGAACTTGTGTCTATAAAATGCACACTGTTGACAATGGTTTCTCCCCCCAGTCTACAGAAATAAATTTATACAAAGAAGTAGCTGGCCTAGTTTATTAAGTGTAAGATTGGAAGCCAGAAGCTCAAATCAGCCTGAGAATCAGGCTGACATATTATCAAGTCTCACCTGGTCATTTCTCAAGGTCCTTCCCAGGAAAGCTGTAAGGGTTGCTAAAGTGACCAATTGTGGGTGGCTTGGCTTTAGGAAGGTGAAGTTTGGGGCTCCATCTCTTATTGCATGAATTATTCAAGACTGTTTCCAGATGGTATGTGGTTTTGCACTAACACAAGAGCTTGACAGATGAAGTTCATGGCCGGGCAATATGGAGGTGGTTTTGGCCAAGGCATAAGTCATAAGACTGTTATGGTTTAGCTCAGCAGTGCTCAGCTTTCTGGAGCCTTTCTCTGAGAAATGTGTACTTAGTGTTATCTCAGGGAGGGTTTGTATCAACAAAAAGCCTTTTATAGCAATAGCCCAAAAGCAGTTCCTACAAGAAAAGGAGAGGAATTTGTTTCTGTCCTGCCATCTCCTTCAGACACCAGCCAACGGAGACCTCAGATCTTCCTTTCCCAACGAGTGCTCACAGCAATTTCCACAAATGAGCAAAGAAAATCTTCTGCCCTGGGCCAGCATTTCTGTCTGTTACAAATGATGGAAAATGTGCTTGAGGTTTAATGTTGGGGAAATGTGTTTTTGTTCACTCAGCTCCTATTATAACCACATCTGTTATCAGTAGGCCAGGCTATGTATTAACAGGCATGACTTTCATAAGCCTGGAGTTCTCTTTCATGACGTTTTGGCTGAAAGCATTAAACAGAAAAGGCCAAGAAAATCCAACCTTCTGTGCCTTGTGATACTGCCCCTTGGATTCTTCTGGGAGGCCTGACTCTGGGTGTAATCTTGTTTACATTCTCTCCATGTTAGGAACCTAGTCTAAAAGTGAATCAGAATAAAGAGGTACTCTGTCTTTTGTTCCTGGCTTCAGATATGCACCAAGATTGATCATTTCAAAATCTCCCCCCTTTTCCACGATCTCTCTCCACAGATGGGACTAAGTTTTCTTTGATACTTACTGAACTAGTATTCTACAGCCAAATGGCTTCCAAGAATAACATTATCCAATGTCAGAGCTGGAAATGACCTCAGAGATCCTCTAGACCAGTGACTGTCAGACTTTGTTCTTTGGAGGAGGTGACTCTGGGATAACCAGAGGAGGGGAACATGAGAATGAACCAAGAGTGTGCCCCTGGCCAGGTGCGGTGGCTCACGCCTATAATCCCAGCACTTTGGGAGGCTGAGGCGGGTAGATCACTTGAGTCCAGGAGTTTGAGACCAGCCTGGGAAACATGGCAAAACCCTGTCTCTACAGAAAATATAAAAGTTAGTCAGGCATGGCAGCATGTGCCCGTAATCCCAGTTACTTGGGAGACTGAGGCAGGAAAGTTGCTTGAACCCCAGAGGTGGAGGTTGCAGTGAGCTGAGATCGTGCCACTGCACTCCACCCTAAGTAACAGAGTGGAACCCTGTATTAAACAAACAAAACAAAAAGAGTGCACCCTTGACACAACACACACACACACACACACACACACACACACACACACACACACGGGTACCTCCACTTAGCTCCATCCTATCTGTCAAGCCTCCAAGTAATAACTCATTTGAACAAAGGGTTATGCGGCTAAATGAAGTTTGAAACCCCCAATAAATCCTACCCTTAATTTCACTGGTTAAGAAATAAAATCCCAGGGAGGTTAACTGACCTACCTGGGCACTCTGTGACAGAGCCAAGTCTAGAGCCCAAGTGTTCTCACTCATTTTGTTTGTTCATTCATTTATCCACAAATATTTCCTGTTCCAGCAATGCAGTAATTGCTATATCCAAAAAGACTTATTTAACAACTTAAATAAGTCACATCGGCTTAAAGAGATATTTTCCACTAACCTGAGCATCAGGTTACATAATAACTTATCTTTCACTGGTGTATTTAAAGGCCTTTCCTCATTAAATATCACATTTCTTCTGATTGCAACTGAGGAATTTGTGGTAAAGTCATATTACAATTTAAAATATGTGGAATATATTAACATTTGCAAATTCCATTCATTTTTAAAGCTTCTTTGCAGTTTATGTTAGTGGGGTCATAGTTGGCCTTCATCTAACTGTAATGGCACTCAGTATTATGTTTCTTTCAATGAAGGCAACATTTTCAAAAGAAATCATATTTTTCTGGGCTTTGTCTTCCTGGCTTCATACTTTGTACCCATCCTGTTGTGTGGATGTGCTTTGTATAGTCATGATATGCCATGTATAGCTCTGTCAGTATACTGACCACATTATTTTATAACTATCTTTTTCCATGTCTTTTTCTCCTTGCAGAATATGGACTGCTTGAGGGCAGCAATAGTGTCTTACTCATTTCTGTATCTCTGAACAGCTCAGAACAGGTTTTCAATAAATATTGGGGATTGGGGAGAATGGGGTGGGAGATGGAAAAGGAATCATGTACAACATCTCTACAGATCCCCTTCTTTCCTTCCCTCCCTTCTTTTTTTCCTTCCTTCCTTCCTTCCTTCCTTCCTTCCTTCCTTCCTTCCTTCCTTCCTTCCTTCCTTCCTTCCTTCCTCCTCTCTCTTGGCTCACTGCAGCCTCAACCTCCTGGGCTCAAATGATCCTCCTGCCTCAGCCTGGCAAGTAGCTGAGACTACAGGTGTGCGCCAGCATGTTTGGCTAATTTTTGAAGAAACTGAATTTTACCATGTTGCTCAGGCTGGTCTTGAACTCCTGAGCTCGAGTAATCCACCCTCCTCGGCCTCCCAGAGTGCTAGGATTACAAGTGTGAGCCACTGTGCCTGGCCTACAGATTTTTTCTAACAAGGAAAACTTTATGAAAGATTGAAGTTCTCTGTTGAAACCAACCCTTTTAAAGCACAACACAGCATTGCTGTTCTTGAACAAAGAAGTTTTGTAATTTGCTTTCTTAGATTGAGATCAGTCTCCTGAATGAAATCTGTTTTGCTTAGAGGGGAGACAGAAGAAGCCTCAAGAGAGTTCTTTCCCATCTTCTCTCCACCCTTCAGCTATTCTGACTATAAAAAGAAAACTCAGCAGTCGGTTCTCCTCTTTAAACATTTACCTATCTCTAAGGAAATGATGATATACATATAAAAATTGTTATGATGGACATATTCAAACATGCACAGTAGAGACAACAGAATAATAAATCCTCTGTATTCATCAAGCAACTTCAACCATTATGAACATTCTGCCACTCTTGCATCGTCTCCCCTTCCATGCTTTAAAACTATACTAATGTGGTAGAATATCAAGCGGATATTAAAAACTATAAATATGTGAATTATGACCAAATATGGCAATGTTTATTGGAAGTAACATTTAATTACAACCACTGAAAAACCAAGTATACATTGATTAAATCTATATAAAATGATGCATTTAACATGGGAAGAAAATTTAGAATATTACAAATCGTTCAGGGTTTAATATTTTGTTTTGTTTTTTGAGACAGGGTCTCTTACCCTATTGCCCGGGCTGGATCACTGCTCTCACAGCAGTCTTGAACTTCTGGGCTGAAGCAATCCTTTTACCTCAGCCTCCTGGGTAGCTAGGACTACAGGTGTGCACTAGCATGCCTAGCTAATTTTTTTTTTCCAGTAGAGATGAGGCCTCATTATGTTGCCCAAGCTGGTCCTGAATTCCTGGCTCAAGTGATCCTCCTGCCTCGGCCTCCCAAAGTGCTGGGATTACAGGCAAGAGCCACTGAGCCCAGCCCAGAGTTTAATGTTTATTTGTTCATGTCTGGTATCTTTGCTCAGTTTTGTTTTAAAATCCCACTTATAAAAACATTCCAATGTTTCACTCTCATTATAATATGAAAAGTTTTCCAATTGTCCATGGCTCCAAGATTCCTACTTGCACCTAATATCCATTCTTTCTTTCTTACTGATAGAATTCCCAGTTTTCAACTGGGCAAAAGGCCACCTGTAATAAAGACTACTTTTCCCTGCTTTTTTGCTGATATATGTGGCCATGTGATTAAGTTCTGGCCAATGAGATATAAATAATGGTGTTATGTATAAATGTAAGAAAATGTTCTTGAAGGGCATGAGCATGCTCTGTGACCCCTTCTTCCTTCCTATTGGCTATAATGTAGATATGATGGCTGGAGCTCAAGCAGCCATCTTGGACCATGAGGTAAAATATGCCAAGAATGAAAGGGCAGTCAGAAGGCTGGGTTCCTGATGACTGTGAAGACGCTCCATCAGCTCTGGGCTACCTCCCTCCGGACTTATTTTACATGAGAGAGAAAGAATCTTCTATCTTATTTCTTAGGCCTTTAGCCTTTAAACTTTTTTTCATGTAAAGAAAAACATTAATTAGGCCACTGATTAATGGTTCATTTCCCCATTCAGTTCTGCTTGTAGAATCTTTGTAGGATTGTAGCAATCCCTAGTTTTCCACGCTTGATTTGAAAAAGAAGCAATTCTTTAAACAGTATTATTAAAAAATACTTACCAAAACTGAGGCAATCCCTTAAGACATAACTAAATTCAGGTTAAACATTCACAATGTTCTAAGCCAATTGCCTTTGCAAACAGATACACAGAAAAGCCATCTAGTAGATCATGTGTGCCTGGGTCATTCGACATCCTGAAAACCTTTCCTATCAGTAGTGTTTCTGATAATGAAGTTGCACTTCTGAGATTCAGCCACACTCATAAACAATCTCATGTGTTGGTACAAATGAGGCACTTTGTGAAACAGTTAGGGAACAGGAAGAGGGGTTGCTAACTCCAGGAAGTATGCAGGACAGCAATTTAATGGCACATTCTGGGCTGTTTGAAAGTGGCAGACTTGCCTCCCACACAGCCTTACATTGACCTCTACATTTCCTCTCTCTGGGGCTTTGTAAGCTGCTGTAGAAGTCAAAGAGCATTGCCCACCCATATACTAAGTTGGTGTCAGTAGTGAATAGGTATTGCTGACCTCCTGAGCGTCCTTTTCCCATTCTCTGGCAACAGCCTAAGCGAATCAGTGGATTTCATTTCTTTGGCCACAAAGCTTGGGTTAGTGGTGGAAAGGTGACCTAAACTGGTCTAACTGGAGTGAATCCTTTCATTTTTTTGAAACAGGGTCTCACTCTGTTGCCCAGGCTAGAGTGCAGGGCACCATCTTAGCTCACTGCAGCCTTGATCTCTTAACTCAAGCAATCCTCCCATCTTAGCCTCCCAAGTAGCTGGGACCATGGGTGTGCACCTCCACACCTGGCTAATTTATTTTTTAAAATATTTTGTAGATACTGGGGCATGGGGGGGGGGGGTCTCACTATGTTACTCAGGCTGGTCTTGAACTCCTGTCCTCGGGTGATTCTCTTGCCTTGGCCTCCTAAAGTGCTGGAATTACAGGTGTGAGCCCTTGCACCCCTGGCCTGGAATGAATCTTAAAAGTTTTGTGGGAGCCTTTGGACAAATAACTTTTCATTTTTTTACCAGCTCAGAATCTTAGAACAGGAGACTGGAAAACTGCAACTGTCTTGCCATCACAAGGACAGAACTTTATCAAGAATGGAGCCAACTCACACAGACTGACCTAGAAGGTAGAGAAAGAGGATTTCCTGTTCTTGGTGACATAATCTAGGCCCCAGTGTCAGGTGTGCTGCAGCCAGTCCAGCCTCTGGATATCTCAGGTGTCTACATCAGTAAGTTCTAATTCCTTTTTGTTATTATTGTATGACTTGTCACTCGGTTTGTCAGATAAAACACAGGACACCCAGTCAAATTTGAAATTCAAAGAAACAATAGCTAATTTTTATTATATGTATGTTCCAAATATTACATGGGACATACAGTAAAATTTTATTCATTACTCATCTGAAATTGAAATTTAACAGGGTGTCCTGTATTTTTATTTGCTAAATCCAGCAACCCTTCTTGTAATCAAAATGTATTAGTGATGGATGGCAACACAGTGTTCACAAGAGCATCTGTTGTTTGGGTGAATGGGAGAGAGAGTCCTTGACTGGACCCAGATGCTGCAGAACCACAAAGCCTGAGGAGGTTGCTTCCAGCATTGTTTCCAAAACAGGGTGTCACACATTTATGTTGACAGTGCTAAGGACTGGGTTGGTGAGGGGCAGGCATGCAGGTGCCTGAGCTGAGCCAAGAATAAGCGGGAGGCCCAGACCTAGACATACAGAGGAAGACAAAGATCAAGACACATAAAAGCACACTTAATTTACTTTGTATTCAATAGTATAGTCAAGGAAGGGGGAGACAGAGAGAGAGAGAGAAAAAAAAATAACAATAGAAATAATGCAGGTGATGATGACACCAGCCATGAGCAGAGTGGTCCTGGAAAGAATTTAGAGGATGCCATATGTGACTGGTCCCTCATCTAGCCTCTCACAGTATAAGCTTCTCTCTGGGCTGAATGTGACTCAAGGGTCACGGGGATGATAGTCAAAATGTTGAACAACTGGCACTGCCAGACTCATTTCCACCCATCAAATATCAGCTCAGGCTTTCTGTCTGAGCGATTTCCCGTGAACCATTGACTTGAGCCCCTAACTTCTGCAGAAGAGGTCACACCTCTTTAGAAAGCGAAAAATGAAGTAACAGAAACCAGGCATCTACAGAGTCCAGAGGTCGCAGAGTGCAGAGCCACGTGAGGGCTGGCAGGTCAGTAATCAAAGGACAAGGCAAAGCACATTTGTGGGGTGGGAGAAGCTGGAGCTCTTTGGCAGGATGTGCCAATCTCCCACACTTGCCTTCCTTGTCACAACCCTGCGTCACCCTCTGAGGGAGTTCCTGGGGGTCTGGGGGAGGCCCCTTGCTTGATTCCTATTTTGGAGTCTCTCCTGAGTGTCCCCAGCCACAGCCCTGATTCCTGAGTATCTCTGGCTCTTGTCTGACATCAGGTGGTTTCACCTGCCCTCTGAGCCTAACCCTCCTAGGACCCACATCAGCACTGTTCACACCAGTGTGTGACACCCTGCTTCGGAAACAACCAGCTTTGATAAACCCTTGTATTACAGTCATGGATTTCCCAGACCAGAAACCTTTCCAAACCCTCAATGCGTGAGAAAATCTATCTCACTCTTCAAAAATAAACTGAGAACTTGGGAAAAAAAATCAACCATACTATTTGTACCCAAAATACAGCCGTTGTATGGATCTCTGTTGCCAACTCGCCATTAAATCATAGATGGTTGTAAGTAATGAACTGTAATGATGATGCATGGAATGGGGCAGGCCAGGCTATGAGGCTCCCAGGGCAGAGGGGGTCACATCTGTGAATATACATGTGAGGGCTGAGGGACAGGGAGGGGACTACTCACCAAGCTGTGTTTGTGTCACTGCCATATTAGATATGCATGGACTGAAAAAGATCAGGGAACATGCTTTGAATTGCAAATAATAAGGCAAAAACATATTTTTTTCTATTTTTGCTCTGTAACTCAAATATCCCCAGACCTTGCTAGCCTGTGGGTACCAAAGAGGTCACAGTAACATGAGACTTTGAACATTGGCAGTCTCTGGGAGAGATTGGCTGGGAGGTGGAGAGGGTTTGGCTACATAGAGCCAGTCTTCCAAAGATATACTGATGCTGGTACATTGAATACTGGTATCAGACCACACTAAAGTACTGGTACTTAGCAAAGGCTTGTATAAGAGGGATCCTATAGGGTTACTTGATGAGATGCTAATGTTACTACTTCAGCAGCTGTGGCTCCTTCCCCACTAGCTTTACCAGGTCCAAGGCATTATTCCTAGAGCACCTACTTCACCTGGCTAACTCTCCTTCTCCTCGAGACTGCAGAGTCTTTGGGCAGCCTTTCCCAGAGTATGACCCAACTGTAGTGCAGGTGTGCATGTGAATAGGATGGTGTGTGTGTTTGTGTGTGTGTGTGTGTGTGTTGCATAGGGTTTCCTGCATAAGAAAGGAAAAACAGTAGATGTCTCATTCACAAATATCCACTACCACTGCCTGGCTTCGTCCAGCCCTGTACATCCACAGTCACCTGTTTGAAATTCATAATTAGAAATTCTCTGGGGCTAACAAGCTGCACTTTATCTAGAGTGTAAATACACTTCCTGGGTGAAGGGTTAAGTCTACAAACCTTTCTGTATATTTCTATCTCATTTGCTCTCATCACACCTTAGCTGAGCACAGAGGAGGGAGACATGAAGTAGCAGAACTAGTGAAAGAAGAAGAGGAAGAGGAGGAGGAAAAGAGGGACAGAGGATGTAGGATCAGGGAGGAGCTATGCACCACTCTGAGTGAGACCAGCTTCTCTTTCAAGACCTCCTCTTTCCCTTCCACCTCTAGCTTCTTTGCATTTAAGATGAATTCCAGAAAAATTCCCACTCACAGGGCCTCTCTCTGATGGCATATATATGAAAAGAAGGTTCTCTGGTTTGAGGTTTGGTGCAAACTTTTGCCACCAGCTCTGGTTTTCGTTTCCAGCCTCCGGTGGTTTCTTCCCCCTGGCCAGTCTCTCAGGCTCTCTTTTTCTCTGGGCAGCCTCTACTGCCAAGGCAATGGGGTTTCTCCTACAGCTTCCCAGCCACAGCCTGGAAGCATTTAGGATCTAGACCACATTCCTCCCCAGTCCTACTGCTCTTCTCTCCTTGGGTCCCTCATTTACTGAATCCTGGGTCAGAGCACACAACTCAAGACAACGGTTAAAACAGACTCCCTGTGCTCTTCAACCCAGTGCCTCCAGTCCTCTATGGCACTGATGTCAACTGTCCCCTCTTCCTCCTTTTTGAGCTCCTCCCCCAGAAAAGAATCCACTTGAAAAATGCAATAATGAATATGGTACACTTTCTGTATAGGTCGAAGAGGCAAGGAGGAGAGAATCTAGGTCATATAACTCCAGAAAAATGACTTGAAATGCATCTTCCAAGACCATTTTCAGTGCTGCTTCTCCCCTTCCTGATACCCTTCCCCTACCAACATGCCAAGAAATTCAGTTTTGTCCCAGCTGTCTTTATTAAATGGTTCTTCAACCCTACTGTCAATGCTCCAGAAGACAAAGTCCCGTCTGTTACATTTCAGATGCACTGGAGAAGAGTGGTTGGTTAAAAGCAAAGCTTCTGGGCCCAGATTGCCTGGATCAAATCTTAGCTCAAATACTGAATGAATTTAGACAACTGATGGAACTTCTGTGTTTCCTCATCTGTAACATGAAGATAATAGTTTCTACTCTACTACCCAGGAGGCTGAGGCAAGAGGTTCACATGAGCCCGGGAGTCAAAGGCTGCAGTGAGCTATGATTGCACCGCTACACTCCTCCAGCCTGGGTGACACAGTGAGACGCAGTCTCAAGTTTAAAAAATAATTATTACCTTAGAGTATTGTTATGAAGTCAAATGAAATGATATTGAAAACTTAAAGCAGGGCCTGGCACACTGTAAGTGTCATACTACAAGTAATACAGTGCTTACTTCAAGGATTTGTTCTCAGGAGACAGCTTATCAACCACCTTTGTCCACCGAACGCCTCCTTTGAGATCTAACCCCCACCCACAGCACACACTTTTTAAAGATGGTCCATGCTCTCAACCAGAAGATTTGTGGTGAATGAAATTTGTTTCATTGCAATATCGTTAAGCCAACCCTCATTCATTCATTCATTCATTCATTCATTTAGGCCCAGAGAAATTCCTCCTCACAGCTTTTTTTTTTTTTTAGCTTGTTAACTCTTAATCAGCAAATGTACTCCTGCCCCAAAGCTCTTCACCATGCATTAAATCACACCAGTTCATTTCACAGTTTTCCGTACAACTTCCCCATGTCTTTAGTACACCCCCCAAATCAATTCGTGCATCTTTGCCCCAGTTCCTGGCTCACACTGGATTCACTCCTGACAAACGATTATTACATCAGCACACCACAAAAGCACATTTACAATTTTAAAAGAATCTACAGGAAAATAGGGGCGATACAAGCCATAATAAACTGTGAAGCCAAATTTTGCTAAAGATATCTATCAACCTATGCCTCAAAGCCCAACTACAGTTGTAGATTTCAGCAGGCTTTTATGTTCCCATGGTAACCAACATATGTGCAAAGCTTATAAACATATCTTAAGAAAGAATGTGAGTGGAAAACATGCTGCACTGAAGTGGGAAGAGCCAGGTCTAGCCCTAGCTCTGTGGCTGATCATCTGGGTGGGCTAGGGTAGCTATCTATAACTGACCCACTGTCTCAGACTCTACCAGTGTTTTTCAAAATGTGTGCTCAGGTCACCTACATCAAAATCGATAGTTATGCTTTTGTAAAATACATATTTTTGGGCTCCATCAGAACTACTGAATCAGAATTTCTGGGTGGGGGGAACCAAGAATTAAATTTTTAACAAGATTCCCAGGTGATTCTTAAATGCGCTAAAATCTGAGAATCACAGGGCTCTCTAATCTTTCTTCCGGTAGGTTAGAGTTCCCTGCTTATTCATGCAGGTCAGAAGTTGATTGCTTGGACCCAAAAAATCATTACAAAAATCCCTAAACCACAACCAGGCAGAATGTGTTTGTCAGAATACTCTATCATTCAACAAATATTTACCCAGTACTTTCTACATGTCAGGCACTATCCTCAGGATACATCAGTCAAAAGCGTGACAAATGCCTGCCCTCGTGGAGCTCCCATTCTAGTGTATGGAAACAGATAATAAATAAGATAAAGATGAATGAACTATGTAGCATGTAAATAGAGTAAGGAAGGGGGGTCAGGATGGAAGGCTGTTAAAATGTCTCCTAAATTATATGCATCCACAAAAATCAACTTAGATGTTTATTACAAAGACTTGACAGGCAGGCCCAATTGCAACTTGAAATAGAACTTGGGAATGTGGTAGATGCTCCTGGTGCACTGCCCAATCCCCTTTAGGGCTGATACAACTCCTTTGATACAACTTCACTTCCAACCTCTCTCCTCACCCTGCTCCTTTCACATCCTGTCAATGACTCAATGACTGAGACTGATGGGCCCCTGCCTCAAGGTGGGACCAACCTGGTGGTGAAGTTTGCACTCCCTGAGCTCTCTCCTTGCTAGTTTTCCCTATCCTGCTGTCCTCGCTCCCATTGTCCTGGGAGCACTCTTTGATAAATCACTTGCATGAGAATCCCTGTCTCCAGTTCTGCTATTAACAGAATCCAGCCTAAGACAGCATCCCCCAGCAATAGAAAAGGATACTTATGGTAGGGTTCTACAGACTAGGAGGCCTGAGGATTGTTAGGATTCACTTTCCCCCAAATCTTTATTGTTCCGTTTTCATCCTCAATTTATATGTAAATATGCAGGGTCTCTGGGTGCTTGACATGACCCTGTGGAGGAACGCAGTGAGGCACTCTGAGATGCACTGCCTGCTATCTGGCCCTCTGTTCTTCTGATTCCTTCACTCCTTCAGCCATAGACACTTTCCAAATGCCTACGACGTGGCAGGAACTGTGCTGGGCTTGGGAATACAGCACAAACATAATAAGGTCCTCAATATCATACTTGATGTTCTGTCAAACTCTGTTAATACTTGAAAATGGCCCCAGCTTGTGAGTAATTAGCTGGCTCAAAGATCACGTTCATGTAGCTTTCTCACAGCAATTTTTTAAAACCAATTTTGACACATCTTTGCTCAAATAAATGAACATTCCTATCTTGAAGGCCTTCTTGAAGCAAACAGAGAAGGGCAGATGGGGGCAGAAGGGACGGGGGCCAGAGCATGTTCTAATGTAACATGAGAAAACATGTGCACGCCAGCATTGTCTACTACGAAAAGAAAAGTCCTGCTTTTCCTTCATACACTGTTTTTCACACTCTCCACATCAGAGATTTATTTCTTTTTTCAGTGACACTGATGGATGTCCAAGGAGACATTCTTCACACTCTTGACAACACAGACATTCTTGAAATATTTGCAAGGTTAAGAAAATGCTTAGGAGGTTTTCTTTCAAATAATTTTTGTAATATAACCTTTCTTTGTTCCTGGCATCTTGCGGTGGCGGGGGAGGGGCAGGCAACACACACACAAAATTAAATGGGGTTTATCTGTAGAAGTTTACCAGGGACCTCAGTGGTGAAGGCTAACCTGCCTGCTAGCCCCAGATAGCTGAGAATAAGGCCTGGGCCAGACAAGAGGGTGGGGGTGAGGGTCTTGAACTGGCAGAGCTCCTCCCAAGGGGCTGAGCCCCTCTCAATTTGATGCGGTCAGAAGCTCCAGGAATACTTAATGGACATGATTTCCTACAGGCAAAAGGAAATAAACAGGTTTGTATATGTAAAGGGCTGAGGTCATTGCCCCCTGGTGTTTCTCACCTGGCTGGAGAGAGGAGGGGCTGTAGAAGTTAGCTGGACAATGATGGTGACTCAGTGCTGAAAGTTTCCTGCAAGCAGGAAGAGCTGCTGTGTTACTCACAGGCCACTTTCCCTGTGTCTATCCACAAGCACACCCAAGAAAGAGCCTGTGCCTTTGGGGTTCGTCTCCTCCCCCTCATCTCTCTCCTCACAACCAAGAGGAAGGCCTAGAACAGCTCTAATCAGGGAATGAGTGCAGGAGAATCACCAGGGCATGGTGGGCCAATGCAGGTTTGGATTCAGTAGCTCCTGGGTAGTGGGACCTCACGGTCTGCATCTCTACTAAACTCCAGGTAATCCCAATGCCCACGCTGTCTCCGAACCACACTTGGAGAGCAGTGGCCTAGCTGGTTCCAAACCGTCCACCTCATGCTGTGGGCGGGGGGAGGAGGAGTTGGCTCAAGTGGTTAGATTGATAAAGGTGGTGTTTTTCTGATGACAGCAAATCTCCAATTTTAGCCCTGCAGACTATTCCAGAGATGGAGTGCTGCTGCTATTTGCTGTCTCTTACTGCCCTTCTTTCTCCATCACACAGTTCAGCATGACTAATGCTCCGGCCAGCTGCCTGCCTCCTGTACCTGAGCATAGGATAGACCCCCTGGAAGAGAACATTCACAAGACACAACAGCCTAAAATGGAATTTCGCATCCACCAGGCGATTCTCTGCTCAGTCACCCCGCCTCCCACTGCTTTAGGAGCAGCCGCAAGCGGCCGCTCAGCAAGGCAGCCTCTCCTCTGCTGCAGGAAGGTGTGCACTCTAGCTGGAGCCCACCCCCCTCTGCAGCGGAGCGTGCTTCTCATTAAACAGCCACTCCAGATGAAAGGGCCTTTTGCTTCTAAATTGCGTAAATTGCTATTTCTTTATTGCTCTCCTAACGGGGGCTGCCCTAAAATTGGCGTGAAGGGCTTTCAGTTTGCATTTTTCCTGTTTTCTAAGCCTTGCTCATTTTTCACAGCTCTTGAACTCTCTCTCTCAATTCCAGCCTGCTTGAGTGGGTGAGAGAGCAGAGGGTGGGGTGGGGGTGGAGGGGGCTCATTAACCCAGGCTAAGAGCAGCCTTGGCAAGAAGCCAGGGGAGGGAGGCCTTGCTAGGTGGAGCTGGCACCTGGCTTGTTGTGTGGATAATGACTTAGGGACCACAAGAGAGCCTGGATAAGGTGCAGTTTGGGCAGCAGCAAATATCTGGCTTGAGTCATGGCTAGATGTTTACTGTATTATTGAGAAGGAAAGCTGGAGCTGTGATGATTCCTAAATAGAATAAGGCAGGCTGACACAGACATGAAAGCTGTCAAGTCAGAATAAGGTATGCCTGTCGGCTTTGTCTCTAGGATGTTGTGTTCTTTGATTGGTCACAGAGGATGGAGCAGTTCTGAATAGCAGATCACTGTTCAGAAGCAGCCTAGCATTAAGTGAATCAGAGAGTGCCCTCCGAGGTGGAGAGGGGAAGGGCAAATTGCTTCCCGGAGAGGTGATGACATTGTCTCCTTCTTGGAGGCCATCGCAGCTCACCAAGAGGTCCCTGAAACTGCGTACCTTGGCACTGGCTTCTCCAATGCCAAGGCAGGGCCGGGCTGGACTGACAGGTCCTTCAAGAAACTGGGGTAAACACAGCTTTCTTGCCTGGACCATCTTGGATCTCTTGGGGACATTCTCAGAGGGCATGGGTTTGGGCTGGCTTCTGTGCTGGGAAAAGAGCCCTTGAAGTAGACAGGAGAGTTAATATGTTTAAAGAGCTTAGATCATTGTCCAGCGCATCATAAGCCCTAAATAAATAATAGCCTTTTTTTTTTTTTTTTTTTTTTTTTTGAAACAACGTCTCGCTCTGTCACCCGGGCTGGAGTACAGTGGCGTAATCTTGGCTCACTGCAACCTCCACCTCCCTGGTTCAAGCAATTCCCCTGCCTCAGCATCCTGAGTAGCATTGATTATAGGTGCACCCACCAAGCCTGGCTAATTTTTTTTGGTACTTTTAGTAGAAACGGTGTTTCACCATGTTGGCCAGACTGGTCTCGAATTCCTGACCTCAGGCAATCCACCCGCCTTGTCCTCCCAAAGTGCTGTTATCACAGGCATGAGTCACCGCTCCCCCCCCCCCCCCCCCGCCTAATAGGTATTTTTATTTGGCAATCTGATTCATTCCAGAGGTGCCCCCAAACCCGCCTGGAACTGAATAACACTAGCTGGTCAGAAGTAATCATCCTGCCCGAGTTTCCTTAAGTCAGCCTCCAACCAGCCTGTCATGACCAACGTAATGTATGTTGCAGCAAGTTCTTTACTGATCGAAAAGAGTAAACGTTTTCCATTGAATTATGTCTTTAACAACATAATTGAATTAGCATGGGTTTAAAGTTGCTTTCTGAGTAGCAGGGAAAATTAGTTAGTTATAGCTGACTCTCAGGGAATGACGCAATAATCCCCTGTATTTGCCAGCTGTGCTGTAGCAGAGCTGAACACTGAAGCCACACTGCCTGGGTTTTACTCCTGGCTCAGCTGTTACTAGCTGTGTGACCTTGGGCAAGCAACTTTACCTTCTTTACCTCAGTTTCTCATCTGTAGATGGGAATGGTAAGAGAACCTACCTCAGAGAGTTGTGGTGAGGACCGAGTGGGTTCATGTATGGAGAACATTTAGCACAGTGCCTGGCATATAACTAGTGCTACTATACTGTCACCCCTTTGGAGCTACTGGTGTCGTTTATTCTACGTCTACCACTAGAAAGAAGGCCAGGAACCACCACACTGGATTGTCTACGGGTCATTCCATCAGGAAATCGGTTGATAAGTTGGTTGAGTAGTACTTCTCCTCATGTACTAGACTGTATATGAAGGCAGTGAATTTCATCTATTTTATCAATGACCGAATCCCCAGCATCTATAATAGGGCCTGGCCCGTTGAACAATGTAGGTCCTTGATAAACATCTGTGAAATGTTGAATCAATGAATTAACATAAATTGAAAGGATTTTGGCCAGGCATGGTGGCTCACACCTGTAATCCCAGCCCTTTGGGAGGCCGAGGTGGGCAGATCACGCTGGTCAGGAGTTCGAGACCAGCCTGGCCAACATGGTGAAACCCAGTCTCCACTAAAAAGTACAAAAATTAGCCAGGCGTGGTGGCATGTGCCTGTAGTCCCAGCTACTTGGGAAGCTGAGACAAGAGAGTCGCTTGGACCCAGAAGGCAGAGGTTGCAGTGAGCCAAGATTGCACCATGGCACTCCGGTGTGGGTGACAGAGCAGGACTCCATCTCAAAAAATAAAATAAAATAAAACAAAATAAAATAAAATAAAATAAACTGAAAGGACTTCATGAGTATCTGCTAGGTTGACAATATTTTTCCAGGGTAGGAATTGTTATCTGGCTCACTCCGCCTCTGTCTGTCTAATCCATCCTACAGTCTATCTTCAAGTGTCTGAATTTTGTCTAGGGATTAAGCATCAGGGAAGTTTGGCTTGCAGAGAAACTGCTCTGTGTTCTGATTCTCTTCCGGCCCACAGTGAGCCTGACACCCCACTGTGCATCTGTACACAGAGAAATTTGGGGGAGGCTCTAAACTATTCTAGCGGCTGCTCTATAGGAGTCTGAGGAAGTGGAATGTAAGTGAAGCTTTGGAGAAGTGAAAATGTGGTTAGGAGGGAAAAAAAAAAAGAGCAAAATAAGAGCATATCTGTAGGGGACACTTGTCATGTTTCCTGGCCGCACAGCACCTATTGAAAAGCCTTCTGGTATTTGGAGAAAGTCCTGCCTTATGAGCTCATCTGAAAACATGTTCCTAGGCTCCCTTGCAGCTAATGCCCTGGCATGGGATCTGGGCTCCACCCACCAGACATGATGCTTGTGTGAGACTTGAGACTTCTCTTTGAAAGTGGACAATGTAGGAATGCCAGTGCCATCCAGAATCCATTTTCTGGTGAAGATAGTGGAGGGGATGTTTTGTAGTGGCAGTGGCTGAAAAGTCAAATCCCTGGTTCAGAAGTGCTACTACTGGTGTTGAGGGCAGCAGCAGTTGTGGTAAAGTAAGATCCTGGTTTAAGTAGCGACACTGTGAACTGAGCATCCAGTGCCTGGTTGTAGTGGTGAGAGAGCAGTTCTGTGAATGTTCTCTCTCAAAACACAGCCTCAAGCCTGTTTCTCCAGTCTTCCTGATAATTCTGTGAGCTACCTAATACCCTTTGTATAAACTCCTTTTCTACCTAATCAAAGAAATTTAAGTGAAAAGGTGCAGATTGCTGAACCACAAAACACATGTTTAAAGCATATCCCAGGAAAGAAAATGAAAAAATTTTTTTGTGTGGTTAAATACACATAACATAAAATTTGCCATTTTAACCATTTTTGTGTACAATTTAGTAGCATTAAGTGCATTCACAATATAGTGACGCCATCACCACTATCCATTTCCAGAACTATGAAAATAAAAAATTTTAACATAGATTATGTCTTTGAATATTCCACATTTCTAGGTCAGTTTTAATTCAAGTTAACATTTAATTGTTTAATTTCTACAACGTAAGTTCCACGCACTGTTGTTTATTGCTGTATTACCAACATCTTGTAGGTGTGGGAAAAATATTTGATATTGAGTGATCAAATGGGATATTCTTGAGTCTGGTGCTTGTGTGGTGCCTGGGCATCTGGATGGGGGTGTAGACAAGTGTATACACACAGTGTGTGAGGGTAGATGCTCTGTTAGTGGGAAGAAGTGATCTTACTGAAGGCGTGAAGCAGTGATTCCCAGCCAGGGCACATCTGTGCCCTGGGTTATAGGGGGCTGGAGAGGAGAGGCTAATGTAAATTACACCTTTACCTGGAATGAAGCTAACAAGGTCAATTAAAAGGCTCCCATGGCTGGGATTATAACAAGTTAGTGAGGCTACATCAGTTAGTTTCACTTCTCAGAAGCTTAGACTGGCTTTCAGTGATGTCATAAGGATTTCTTAAGATTTTTTGGGGGAAAAATTAATAATAAAATAATATTTGGTGGTGCAAGAGTTGAGGGACCATTTGGTCATTTATTCAATATTATTTATTGAGCATCTGCTTTGCACCAAGTTCTTTTCTGGGAACTGAGGTCTCTGCAGCAAACAAGACAGACATGTGCCTGATATTGAGACCTTACATACTAATGGAAGAGACAGAAAATAAACAAACATCACATATGTCTGGTGGGGAAAGTGCTGGAAAGGAAATAAGGCTGGGTAACGGTGGAGAGAGTGACTAGAGGTATATGTGATTTTTTGGTAGCGTCGTCATGGAGGATCTCTGAGAAAGTGATATTTGAGCGAGGACCTGAGGGAAGGGAGGGAAGGTGCTGCAGAGACATCTAGAGTGTTCCAGACACACAGAATGGGAGGTACAGAGCTCTGCGGAAGGATCATGCTTGGCAAATCCCTGAAACAGCAAGGAAGTCCGTGTGGCCAGAGTGGAGCATGGGGAGAGTTGTAGGCGAGAAGGTCGAAGAGGCAGCAGGGAAGACATTTTGCTCTAGAAGATCCTGAACGAATACTGCTAGGCATGGCAGACATACCTCTTTGGTCTCAAATGAAGTGTTTCTCTGAAGTGTTCACCGCCCTGCAGGAGGAGGATGAAGGGACCACTGGCTCTTTCCTCCTAGGCTTTCTGATAGCTCTGTCTTGAGTCCTAGTTATGGTGAATTGCAATTTTCGTTCTCTGACTTTCTGAGCACAAGCTGGCTTTTCTGCAGTGAGAAGGGAGCCGTTGGTCTGCTTTTAGCAAGCCCCGGGCAGAGTGTCACCTCAGTGCCTGGCACGGGGCTGACCATGTTGCCGGCGAGTGGGGTGTGATCCTTATCATTAAGGAAAAGGTGCAGGTGTGAGAGGAAAAGCAGAGATTGAACGTGGAAGGACAAAAGGAGAAGAGAGAACTAGAACGAAGGGGCCTATGAAAATGTGAGTCCCCACCTCCCCAAAAGTGTTGGCTTGGGTCTCTTGAAGATGCCTGCTTTGACTTCTGCTGCATAGTTTCTCTTTAATTTTCCTAATATTAAGAGAAAAGAGTGCTGGGGCTGAGCAGAGAGTCTGATAAACACAGCGGGGGCCCTGCGTTCCTTCCTGGGGCGCTCGCGACGTGGAATGTGTCAGATTTGGAGCTGGCATGAGGGCGCCAGCCACAGCCCTGCCAAACCCCTGCACAGTTGAACATCTGATTAAATACATGGGGAATGATGCTGTTTTCTTTCAGCCCATTCTTCCCTGACACCAACTATCCTTTGATATAAAATGGAATCTATCAGAATCAGCAGTTCCTTGTTGGGAAGGGCTACATTGTATTTCTCTCCATCTGATATGTAATCTCAGCGTCCCTGAGTTCCTAGCCTTCTGCAAACTCATTTTGTTTAACACTAGATAGTGATAGCCTGAATCCTTGCTCTGTGTGACTGCAGGATACTAGGGCCGTCTGGATAGTACTGAAGATATTTGCCAAGTGCCTGTGTGTCCTGGGTGTTGCCTGTGACTTACGCCCTACCTCCCATCCCACAACACCTTCCCCTTCTCCACTGTAGCTGGCCCTCCAGTCTCTCATACTATTGCCTCTTTCTGCTCTGCTTCTACCTGGTTGTGGACACAGTCTTCCCCTTTATTCTCTACCTCACCTCCCAAACCAGGCTGGTACGTGTGTGGAGGCAGGGCTGAGTCAGAATTTTTTTTTCTGAAGTAGGGTCTTACTCCAATGTCCAGGTAGAGTGCAGAAGGCTCACTGCAGCCTTCACCCCCACAGACTCAAGCCATCCTCCCACCTGAGCCTCCTGAGTAGCTGGGACTACAGGCACATGCCACCACACCCGGCTAATTGTTTTTCATATTTTTAGTAGAGACAGGCTTTTGCCAGGTTGCCCAGGCTGGTCTTGAGCTCCTGGCATCAAGCAATCTGCCCACCTTGGCCTCCCAAAGTGCTGGGATTACAGGCATGAGCCATGAGAGTCAGAGTATTTAACAACTGCTGTAGCCCAGAGAATGGCCAATCCATCCCAAAGGATCCTTGTGGTGTCAGGCATAACCCTTAGGGTTATGGATCACGGGGTGGCTAAGGAGGCTTGGGGTGGGCTGGGGTACTCAAGGTAACAGTGTCCTAGGGGATAACTGGGAGAGAAAGCCTCAGGACAGAGGCCATCTACCAACCAGTATGAAATATTTTAATATTTTAACACCTAGTACAGCTATACAGTTGGTGCTCACTCAGTAGTTTTGTGTAACCAATTTGCTGAGGGGTGGAGCACATTGCTTGGGCAAGTGAAAATTAGATCTTAAACATTACTGTAGGTCTATCATCATCTCCCATTAGAAGGAGCCCCTCCCTGACAGTCAGTCTCTCTTTTTGGCCACCAGTTGGCCTCCATGATTGTGGGGTCTCTTCCCTCAGAACCAAGCTCCTTCTCAAATCTGCTTTCGTGCTCAAACCTAGAATCCCTCCCCAGCTCAGCTCAAACCAGAATTTCTGTATTTTACATTTGTCAGGGACAAACCGACAATGCCTTCACAAAAACAACCAAAAATACTGCCCAAGAAAATCACTGTCGATTTTGCTTTGCTTATGAAGAACAACCTCAGTCCACCTTCCCCTCATTTCTGCACAGCCAAGTGCCATGAAATATTTTCTTACACAGTAGAGCAGTTTTATCTCTAGGATGAATTCTGTCCCCACCCGGTAGAGCAAAGGCGACAACTTGCAGCCATATTTTAAAATAGCATTTTGGGGTTTCTGTATAAGACATGAAAATCACCTAGCTTTCCATATCTAAGACAGATTATGGAGGCTGAATAAATGCTATTAAGAGGCTCAATGAATGATATTTTCTCCATCACTCCGTAGTTACACCTCCTACTAGGTTCTCAATAATTTTATTGAAGAATTTGATTGATTGATTGATTGATTGACCCATTTATTCATTCATCTGTTCAACAAATAGGTATTTAGAGCCTGCTATGTGTTGCCTCTTAGTAGGTTCTCAATAACTTTATTGAAGAAATTGATTGACTGATTGTTTCATTCATTCATTCATTCATTCATTCATTCATTCACCTGTTCGATAAATATATATTTAGAGCCTACTGTGTATCAGGCACTGTGCTCATTGGAAAAATGGGAAAACAAAAAGGACAAAGATCCCTGCTCTCACAGAGCTTACATTTTAGTGGGGGAGACAGCAATCACAAATAAATATTTAAAACATAGAGTATTGAAATAGTAATAAGTGCTAAGGAGCTAAAAAGCAGGAAAGATGCATAGGCAGTGTGGAGGGAGGGGAGTGCGTGGTTTTAGATAGAGAACTAGGGAGGGCACTGAGGAAAAGGTGACATCTGAGAGAAGGCCTGAAGAAGGAGAAAGTGAACTGTGCTGATGTCTGGGGGAGGATGAGGAGCAGAAAACCCATTGCCACATGGCGAGCAAAACCAATGACCCTGAGAAAGCCCAGTTTGTAACATGGTCAAATTGAAATAAAGACAGGTGCTTTCGGTGGTCTTTGGTTTTCTCCTCCATTGTATAAGGATCAGTGTTTTCCTGTTTGTTGTTGTTTTGTTGTTTTTTTTTCTTTTTGAGGTGGAGTTTTGCTCTTGCTGCCCAGACTGGAGTGCAGTGGTGCGATCTCAGCTCACTGCAACCTCTGCCTCCCAGGTTCAAGTGATTCTTCTGCCTCAGCCTCCCGAGTAGCTGGGATTACAGGCGTCTGCCATCACACCCAGCCAATGTTTTTGTATTGTTAGTAGAGCTGGGGCTTTACCATGTTGGCCAGTCTGGTCTCTTACTCCTGACCTCAGGTGATCCAACTGCCTCAGCCTCCCAAAGTGCTGAGATTATAGGCGTGAGCCACCGCGCCGGGCCTAGATTTGTGTGTGTGTGTGTGTGTGTGTGTGTGTGTGTGTGTGTGTGTGTGTGTATATTTTAATGAAGAAATTACTTTGTCTCCCTGGTCAGTGCTTTTGGCAATCATCACATTTTTCCCTGAATCTCATTCATTACAGGAGAATGAATATCCCTGGCACAGTTGTGTCAGACTACTAAACTTATGGTACTTATGATTTGTTTAGGGCAGAAAATAAAAACAAATGTGACATTTACTTTCCTGGTGTTCTGCATTTTCCCCAGTAAATCAATCATGATGGTTAATTAATTGTGGGCTACACTCATATACCTGAACCAAGTACAGCTGTTCCAAATAAGTTCACATTGAAATGACCCAATAATAATTGTTTGCTATCATGTTTCCAGAAGCACATTTGCCCTGGGCAGTTTTGTTCACTCACAAACTCTGTTGCCTATAGCAACAAATGTTTAGATTTAGGATAGGAACCTATAAGGAGTGATCAATTTTCAGAGGATTTCAGGATTGAAAAACAGTTCTGGCTAGGCATGGTGGCTCACGCCTGCAATCCTAGCACTTTGGGTGGCCGAGGTGGGCGGATCACCTGAGGTAGGGAGTTTGAGACCAGCCTGACCAACATGTAGAAACCTTGTTTCTACTAAAATACAAAAAAATTAGCCGGGCATGGTGGTGCATGCCTGTAATCCCAGCTACTTGGGAAGCTGAGACAAGAGAATTGCTTGAACCTGGGAGGCAGAGGTTGCGGTGAGCTGGGATCATGCCATTGCACTTTAGCCTGGGCAGCAACAGCGAAACCTCATCTCAAAAAAAAAAAAAAGAAAAAGAAAAACAGTTCTGTCTTCTACCAACTCACATACCCATCACATCTTGTGCCTCTTTTTTTGTTTGTTTGTTTGTTTTTTTAGATGGAGTCTTGCTCTATTGTCCAGGCTGGAGTGCAGTGGCGTGATCTTTGCTCACTGCAGCCTCTACCTCCCAGGTTCAAGCAATTCTCCTGCCTCAGTCTCCCAAGTAGCTGGGACTACAGGTGCATGCCACCATGTCTGGCTAATTTTTGTATTTTTAGTAGAGATGGGGTTTCACCATGTTGGTCAGGCTGATCTTGAACTCCTGATCTCAAATGATCCACCTGCCTCGGCCTCCTAAAGTGCTGGGATTACAGGCATGAGCCACCACGCCCAGCCCTGAGGTAGCATTCTTAATAATGAGGTTCACATGGCAAAGTGGCCCAGTGGTTTTTAGCTCTTTCATGCTTTTCAGCTCCTTAGCATTTAGCCCTGTTTCACGGGCCGCTGTTACACATGAAGAATGCTGCTGTGTGGAGTACCCCTCCTTGTATTACATGTCCTTCAGGAGGGGTATCTTTGGAAGGAGTGGCTAGCCTATTCCCAATAACCCAGGTGCGTGGGCACCTGGCCAGGCCAGCCAGCCCTCCTCCCTTCTTATTCAGCCATGCCCTTCAATAGTTTGATTAAATTACCCATCAGAGGAAAGTATTGTCTGCATGGTGATTCCTGGAAAAAAACAAGTCAGTAAAATTCACATAGTTAGATAAAACGGGTTCTAATGATGGCTTCCTTGTTTATTTGGGTGAGTCATTTCACCTCTCTGAGTCATAGTCTCCTCATTTGTAAAATGTGAAGAACAATCATACCTATCTCACAGGGCTATGGTATCAAATAAATAAAACATCTCACATGATGCCTAGCGTGGCAAGAAATCCTGGCCACTATTATTCGAGTTATTTTGAAGATCAAATTAGATCATAGCTGTGGAAGTACTTTGTCCTTTGTAAAGAATCACAACCACTATCACCACCACCACCACTTACCACCACCACCATTACCACCACCACCATCACCAATTACCACCACCACCATCACCACCACCATCATTACCACCACCACCAATTACCACCATCACCACTACCACCACCACCATCACCATCACCATCATTACCATCACCACTATCATCAATTACCACCACCACCATCACCACCACCATCATTACCACCACCACCATCAATTACCACCATCACCACTACTACCACCACCACCATCACCATCACCATCATTACCACCACCATCACCACTATCACCACCACCACTATCACCACCACCACCATCACCATCATTACCACCACCACCATCAATTACCACCATCACCACTACTACCACCACCACCATCACCATCACCATCATTACCACCACCATCACCACTATCACCACCACCACCATCACCATCATTACCACCACCATCAATTACCACTACCACCATCACTACCACCACCACCAACACTATCACTACCACCACTACCACCATCAATTACCACCACCACCACCATCATTACCACTACCACCACCACTACCACCATCATTACCACCACTACCACCATCACCATTGCCACCACCACTGCCACCATCACTAATATTATGATCATCATCATCACTATCACCACCTTTACTATCATAAAGGATCTCTGTCTTCTACACACTTATAAACCTCTCTTCACCTTAACACAGTGCTGAGTATACCAACGACATTTAATTTATATTATTGCATGATGCAGCCTGCTGTGGTGAAGGACATGAGACTAAAATCAGAAGCCTTATGTTCTAGGCTCCACTAAATCTTTATGTGACCTTAGAGAAGTCACTTAAACCCTCTGAGCCTTATTTGACTGTAAAATGAAGAAGTTGGAGCCCAAAATTCTCATAATGCTCAAACTTTTGTAATCCGGTGTAAAGTGAGGGCAAGACTGGCACTGTGAGTATCAATTTCTGTGAAATGAGAGGTCTGGGAAGTTTCAGCTTCAGCCTCAGCTTCCTTGTTCTCCCTACCTTCAGCCTTACCCTAGCCAACTTTTTCAGAAAGCCCAGAAGAACTTTCTTAAATGAAAACTCAATGACATTACTTGGCTGCCTAGCATCTGTCAGTGACTTCCCACTGCCTTAAGAATAGAATCTAAACTCTATGGCATGACATGCTAAGGGCAGCTTGTAACCATGAAACATTGGAAAGAACATATATATCTCCTGTTGAAGACAGAAGTAAAAGTCAAACTGTGATATTTCAACAGAATTTTATTTGCAAGTTAAAATAGTGTTGTAAAGACTAAGTAATAACATGGAAAGTACTTATAATGAAATAAGTGAAAGAATGCAAGCAAAAATATTTTATATGTAGTATCATTATAGCTATGCTAAATAAGACAAACCAGTTTATTTTTAAAAAATACAATTTTTAAAAACCCCAAACATAAATAGCAGTTGATTTGAACAGTTTTTTTCCTCCTTTGTAACTCTGTTTTGTAATTTTATTGCTTAATGAGTGCCTATTATTTAAAAAATTTTAAATATTCAATGTTTTTTAAAAAATCCGAAAGTAAATCATGTTCGTGTTCATTCCAAAAGCAAACCAGAAACTTAAAAAAAAAAAGCTAAGCAAAACCCCCAAAACTACATGTACTCCCTGTTTCTTAGAAATAACCACTGCTAAATCCTCCTATATATTCTCCTTCTTGTATATTCCTATATCTATGCAAATCTAAAACGTTATACAAATTCTGGCACGCAGAGTGGCCCAGTCCAGATGTGCAGCGCCATTGGAGGGTTCCCGTTTCCTGAGGCTCACCTTGCCTGGGTGTTACGTCTCACATAAGGGTTACTCGCATTTTCTACCCTGCAGGTGCAGCTCTCATTCCTACTTCCTGGATTCATGGATGGAAGGTGCTTCTGGGTCCAGGAGAGAAGAAATGTTATTTTTTTCACTTTTTTTTTGTTTGTTTTTGAGATGGAGTCTCGCTCTATTGTCCAGGCTGGAGTGCAGTGGTGTGATCTCGGCTCACTGCAACCTCTACCTCCCAGGTTCAAGCAATTCTCCTGCCTCAGCCTCCTGAGTAGCTGGGACTACAGGTGCGTGCCACCGTGTCTGGCTAATTTTTGTATTTTTAGTAGAGATGGGGTTTCATCATGTTGACCAGGCTGCTCTCTAACTCCTGGCATTAAGTGGTCCCCCGCCCGGCCGCTCAAAGTGCTGGGATTACAGGTGTGAGCTGCTGCACGGGGCCAAGGAGAGAAGAAATATTTTCTAAATGAGAAGTTCAGTTGCTTGCTTCTCATTTAACTCTTAATGCACAGAAAGAAAACTTTGGAACTCCCAATGCAATTTAATCACAGAGGCATTGGTCACGGATATTTAATCATTCCTAATGGCAAAATTGTAAAACTCTCTGACCACTTTCATGAACACTCTTTCTTAGAGTTTCTGAAAAGGTGGCGCCCCTCTGTCCCCATGACTGGAGGAAATAAAAAGTGAAAGGAGGATCAGGCTCTTCTGTGGACCCGGCTCGCATGATCCATAGCTGGTAACTGGTGATACAATTGGCAAGTTTTCTCATTTGTGCCCACAAAGATAGTTTCACCAAGACTGGAAACTGGTAGGGAGACTTTTATAGAAACTTAGCCCACTCACAAAGCCTGATCCTACCGGGAACCAAGCTTTGGGGCTTGCCCAACCAAACTGTGAAACAAGTGTACTCATTCAACATCCACTTGAATGGTGACTCTATATAGTAGGTGCGCCAGGTGTCAGGGGACAATGGCTACCAAGATAGCAAGTTCCCCTCTGGTGGTGGACATGCCCCCCTTCTCTCAAAACAAGAGTAAATCCATGAAGAGTCAGTTCTGGGATGAGCAGCAGGAAGGTTTTCCAGGAAGAGGCTATGACACATGCAAAGATGGAGAAGAGCTGGGTATGTCCAAGGGACTGAAACAAGACCAGGGCATCTTCAGAGCAGTGAAAGGAAGTGGCAGAGGATGAGGTGGAATTCGCAGGGGATTTAAGGCCATGGTGAACAGTGGGGATGTCATTCTCAGGGCAGTAGAGAGCTGCAGAAGGGGTTTAAGCAGAGCAGAGACATGAGGTTGGACTTGGGCAACCCTGGCCTCTCTTTCACTCCCCTCCAGGTACCCATCTCACCACTGCCCCCCTATGTTCTTAGCTGCTCTCAAATCCTAGATTTTTTTTTTTTGAGACGGACTCTGTCACCCAGGCTGCAGTGCAATGGTGGGATCTCGGCTTACTGCAACTCTTCCTCGTGGATTCAAGTGATTCTCCTTCCTCAGCCTCCCAAGTAGCTGAGACTATAGGCACATGCCACCATGCTGGCTAATTTTTATTTTTATTTTTGTATTTTTTGGTAGAGACGGGGTTTCACCATGTTGGCGAGGCTGTTCGTGAACTCCTGACCTCAAGTGATTTGCCTGCCTCAGCCTCCCAAAGCGCTGGGATTACAGACATGAGCCACCGTGCCCAGCCCTCAGATCCTAGATTTCTAAAATGACTTTCAATCTTAAGAAGCAAACGCCAGAAGACATCTTCAGGATTTTGCACTGTAATGGCAGTCAAAGCCTCAACGACAAGGGTTGATTATCTGACTACAGAATTACAGGTGTTGGCCAGGAGGCGGGAGAGAATTGGTGGAACGTTCTTTAATTATGGGCTGTTCTCCCAATTTATCACATACCTCACAAGGGATTCAGATTAGTCTCAAAGGAAGCTGAGAAAGCACCTTTTGCCTGTTTTCCTGATGATGGGACAACAGAACCATCGCCATATAGAAGGCAGGATTAGAATCCTAGGGTCTTAACAACAGAAAGGATCCTTGAATTCCTTTGAGCCACAGCCCACCTGTCACCCAGGCTCTTCTGAAGGGCAGGCTAAAATGGTTTTCTTCACTTCTATCAGGTTCGCATAAATGGCATCTCACAATGTTTTTCATCTGAGAAGGGCTAACAAGAGGAGAAGGAGCCAGTGGGGTCTAGGTTATCTACAAATTACACACCTAATCTTGATGTCATAAGAGGTGGTGTTTCATTTCCATGAGAAATCAAAGTAAACCTTGAATAACTGAGCTGACATCCATTGCATTATTTCCCTGCTTAGTCTTATCATGCAGGGCTTTAGGGTATTTTTCTAATACATCGTTGTCTCCTCTGAATCTTTGAAATCTTATCAGGCAGCTGCTGCAATACATCTTTTTAATTTTGGAAATTTTAATGCAATAAAGCAATTATCTGTTGCCTGAAGACAGTGTCAAATATTATCAGGTGGATCTCAGATGCCCCAAGAAATTTCTTCTCTCTTCTACCCTTCTTCATCCCCACCAAATCACATTCCCCCACCCCCACCAACACATACATCTTTATTCTCCCTTCAAAACCGCAGCCTTGGCTTGGCACCATGGACTCCTTGTCACCTATGTCAACCATTCACTCCGGCTAACCCATTTCCTGCCCCAGCCTGCACAAGGCTAGCACAGTGACTGTTCCATTTGCTCTGCAAAAAGTCAAATGTCACCCTCTCATGTTTACTTGCTTTGAATTCTCTTGGCCATGGTGTGTGGGGAAACTTACCTGCTCCATGACACTCCTCCTCACCCCTGATTGTGGGCACACAGGCCCTTCTAGTTGCAATTGCTCATTTCTACCCGCACATCCTTTCAGTGGTAGGACTTCTTATCATCTTACTAACAAAAATAGCAACAACACTTACCAGGGACTTACTGTGAGTCAGATGCTCTTCTAAGCACATTTGGATCTCTTAGCTCATTTAACCCTCACAATAACCATCTGAGGTCGATGCAATCATAGACCCTATTTACAAACAAGGAAACAAAGACACTGAGAGGCTAAAGTCACCTATCCAAGGTCACCAAGGTACTAAGTGGCAAATTCAGGGCTCTTAACCCCTGGGGGTCTTCTCTGCTTCTTATTTTCTTCTTTTCCATTTATCTCCTAGACTAAATTCAACCAGCTCTCACTACTGTGTGCCAAGCACCTTGCCAGGCACTTGGGATTCAAGGATGAATAAGTTGAAGCCTTGCCTGCAGTCTAATTGAGATAAGCAGGCACGTAGGAGACTAGAGTGTGCTGGGTGGGGAAGGGGAGGTCTGGCCAGGGTGCTGTAGAAAGACTTTGAGGGCATGTTGGAGCCTGTGATACCTTATCTGAAACATTTTCATGGGTATGTGTGATAGTGCTCTGTAAACCGTATAAGCTTCTCTTCCACTGCAAGATGTTATTTTGTTTGCCTCCTTCTGTCTCTTCCTTCAGCTTTTGAAACCTCAAGAATCTTTCCCTTTTACTCCAGAAGAGTTTTTGAACTTAGCAGTGCATTAAAATCATCCATGTGGCAGCGGCAGGCTGATTTTCCTCCTGGCTATGCAGTTGACCAGTTTCTCAGTCCCTTACACTCGGAGGTGGTGTGTGCCTGTGGCTGGCCTACAGAGTGAGGATGGAAGTAATGCTGCTCACCCCCAGGCCTGGCCCATGACACCTCTCTTGAATCCTTCTTCCCTTCCTCCCCTCTCCTAGATGAAGTCGAGCATCCAGTGGAGGACTCGGGGGGGATTCCAATGTGCATCCCAGTTTGAGAATCATCGACCCCATACATTTGTTTTAACCACTGCTTACTACCTTTGCCACATACAGTGGGTTCAGCTGGCTTGATGTTTCTTGAGTGGCTTACAAATGCAGACTGATATTTTCATCCTTTAACTTTTCTTAGAGGAAACACTCTCTCTGCAGTGTGGGCTATTGGCTGTACCTGTGAGCAGATAAGAAAGATGGATGTCTAAGGGTCCTAACACACACTGGAGGCACTGGACAGAAAGTATTTTCCTTTCCCTTAGGACCGAAGTCACGTCATACTCTATGAGGGCAGAGACATTGAGAGTGACTCGAATACTTTCTTTGGACCTGTGAAGTTTGCTTTCAATAATAATAGTTATTATTTTGGTTGAATTCAATAAATGTAAATCAATACATACATATATGAATATAATAATATTGGATCATCTAATATGTGCCAATTACTATGCTGAACACAGTAGCTCGTGTAATCTTTACAGCAGCTGTAGGAGGCAGGTGTTATTGTGATTATACTGTTACACGAATGGAAGGAAGGCACAGAGATGTCAAGTTATTGCTCAGGATCGCACGACGAGGAGCAGGAGAGCCAGATCTGAAAGGCCATCTCTGACCCCAGGCCTACAGGACTACACCCTGTGTATATAACCTTCGGGTAGCTGCCTGGGCCCCCAGACCCTTCACTCTGCCACCTTCTTGCCACGCCCTCTCTCTCTCTGTGGCCTTTTTCAATCCAGATCACAGCGCGCTGGAATTCCACCCTCCTTGCCTGCTGCTCACCAAGCTTTCTGTAATTAAAATTTAGTCCGTTTGAACAAAGCCCAGAACCTGACGATTCTGCCTAGTTTTTACCGTCACCATGGCAACCAAATTCTTGGCTGAAACTGGATCCCTGGAGGTAAGAAAATGCAAGAAAAAAGTGAAGTGCGGAGAAGACTCTCAGAGCTGGGGAGTGGTTTCCCCTGGCGAGCGGCATCCACCATTGCCTAGATCCTCGGCTGCCGCACCCTCCCCGACTCAAGGCCATTTTAGCTATTAAGTACCATCAAGGGCCTAACCGAGACGCTTAAGACCCCCTCCCCTAAAAAATAGTAAGGACCTCCAAAGCAGAAAAAGAACTGCAAAACTGAAATTAAAGGTTGAATTAAATGCCTACAAAAATTACATGCTGATTTTGTGAATAAATTGGGAATTCATAAAACTTCATTATGCTTAAAAAACAATAAAGCTTGCTTTTCTTTCTTTGAAAAGATTTTCTGGCTTGCATACAGATGGTTGAGAAAGCACAGCCAATCATAGACTGAATGTATTCCTGGTAGGCGAATTATTTTAAAAGTAGAATTATAAAAGCATCATTTTTTTTTATAGTCAAAATGCTAGCAAATAAAACTTGCTCACGTTGGCCAAATACTTAACACATAAGATGTGTGGGGTGTTTTTTTGTTTGTTTGTTGGTTGGTTGGTTGGGTTTTTTTTAGAGACAGGGTCTCACTCTGTTTCCCAGGCTGGAGTGCAGTGGCACAGTCATAGCTCACTGCAGCCTCTAACTCCTGGGCTCAGGTGATCCTCTTGCCTCAGCCTCTTACCTCAGCCTCCTGAGTAGCTGAAACTACAGGCTCATACCACCATGCCTAGCTAGTGGTTTTTTTAAAAAGAAGTTTTTTTAAAGAGATGGGGTCTTGCTTTGTTGCCCAGGCTGGTCTCAAATTCCTGGCCTCAAGCAATCCTCCAGCCTCAACCCAAAGTGCCGGGATTACAAAGTATGAACCACTGCGCCCAGCCCCAGATGCTTTTTAATATGTTTGCTGATGTGGAGTGGAGCCTTCAAACGAATTCTTGAAATCACTTGGAATCATACAAATCCACTTCACAAACACTGCGAGTTCAGTGTAGGCAAGAAACATAGCTGGGGTGTGAGAGCGGAAGGGTGGCCCTGGGTGAGGTGGGAGGTTCAAGAGGGGAAGTAGCCTCCTTAAATGAAATGGAAGTGTTTACCCAGCCAGCCTATCTCAGGGAGACTGACAGTTTGAATGTATCCAACAGATTCCAGCTGCCCTGGCTGGAAACAAGCCAAGAAAAGCCTGCTTCCCTTCGCTGTAGGGGACTGGGAAGCCTTTATTTTTACGGGGTTGGGGGGAATGAGAGGGGCTGCCATCATCCTATGTTATTTTCTTCTCTTCAGCGAGGTGGGGAATGCGCCTTTTTTTATCATTCAGCCCAAAGAACTCACTTGATTCACAGGCATTGCAAATCCACATCTAATTTCTTATCCAAGTCCTGGGCCAGAGGGAGAACCAAGCAGTTGTCTCCCCAACATCAGGGCTGGCTCAGGGAGAGAGCTCTGTGGCTCTGTGATAAAACTCACAGGCAGAAGTTAATCAGCGAGCCTCGTCTGTCCTTTGTCTCGGCTACCTGAACCTCCTGGTAATGCAGGCAATGTGCACTGAGCTCCTGGGGTCCCAGGGCCCAGCCTCGATGTGACACTGGGAGCGCCAGGACCTGGTTTTCTCACCTGAGAGGAGGATAACCGTTCCTGACTCTTTCCTGGTTTTTCTAGAGGAAAGAAAAGTAATAACGATTCCTGTCACTTTTTCCCATCAGCTAAACTGTAGGCTAGAATAGGATATCAGGTATGAAATTGCCTCAAGAGGTTAAAACTTTGCTACTCAAAGTGTGGCCCTCAGGCCAGCAGCCTCATTTGAGAGCTTGTTCAAAAGACATACTAGACTCTCAGGCCTGCTGCAGACCTACTGAATCAGAGCCTGCATGCAAACAAGATCCCAGGGGATTTGTACCCAAATTAAGCACTGAGAAGCACTGATTTTTAAAACCCTGCAAAGCATCTTGTAAGGTGTCAGTAGGCAATGATTTATTGAATGTCTGTCTTCTTCTCTGTTAGCTCTATGAGGTCAGGCCCCAAACTGGCTTGTTACCCACTGTACCCCACTTTTTGTTTCAGTGTCTGGCATAGAGTAGGCACTCAATATTTGTTGAATTAATTAATAAGGCTTATATCCTGTGTGACTGACCCCAGAGGGTGGTAAGAATAGACAGGATTCTAAACTTATGCCCTGGTAAGAGGTGCCAAGCCACCTGCATTTGACATCTGGTCCAATGCCCTGTGTAGTGGTGCAGTGGTTCTCAAATTTGACAGTGCACCTGAAGGCCTTGTTAAAAAGCAGATGGCTGGGCCCCACCCTTAGAGTTTTGGATTCAATAGGTCTGGGATTGGCGTGAGCAGGAGCATTTCTAATAAGTTCCGGAGGATGCTGCTGCTGCTGCTTTCCAGGGCCCACACCTGGAGAACAGAGCCTGCCTGGTGCATTGATGATACCTGAATAGGTGTTTTCATATTTTAAATGCAGAGCATGAGGATTCACAATGACAAATATATCAAATTGGCAGAAAAAAGAATTTTGCAGACCAAGGAATATGGCTGTTATTTCAGGTCCTGGCATGCTTTTCAGGTGGCTGGGGCAGCCTGAGATGGGGCAAGGACAGTGGTACCAAGGGGCCAGAGGATGGGATGTGCTGGTGGCCCAAGGTGTGGCTCCAGGGTCACACCTGGCTATGTATCAGGGCCAAGTGTAAGTCCTATAGGCTACAGTTTTCCTTCCCTTGCCCAGGTTCCTGAATCGCCAGGGGTGGGACTCAGGTGGCTACACTAAGAAATCAGCCAGGCACTCTCAGGTTATTTACTGCCAAACAGCAACAGCGATCACCACCCATCTCCTATGTGCCAGGGCTTGAGCTAAGTACTTTACAGATATTATCTCATCAAATTGTCACAGTAGCCCATGAGGTAAGTATATTAGTTCTCTATTTGCTGCTGTAACAATTACAATGCAGTAGCTTAAAATAACACAAATGTATTACTACAGTTCTGAATGCTAGAAGCCTGGCACAGGTCTCTCTGGGCTAAAATTAGGGTGTCAACAGGGCTGAAGACTCTCTAGGGAAGAATCCATTTTTGTGCCCTTTCCAGCTTCTGGAGGCTGGCCCTGTTCCCTGGTTCACAGTGTCCTCCTCAATCTTCTAAGCCAGCAGCATCGCATCTCTGCCTGCCTCCCGCTTCCACTCTTAAGGACTCTTTGGTTACGTTGGGCTCACCTGGATTATTCAGATTAATCTTTCTATTTTCAGATCAGATTAACATCCTTAATTCCATCTGCAATTTTAATTTCACTTTGCCTTGGTACCTAACATATTTACAAGTTCCAGGGATTAGAAAGTGAACATCTTTAGGGGGCCATTATTCTGCTTACCACAATGATAGCTCCTGTGCGTCACCATTCTGGAGATAAGAACATTTAGGTTTAGAGAAATTAGGCATTTTCCTAAAGTCACACAACTAGAAGTGGCTGTCTTAGCCTGGGTCTTTGCCCAAAGCAGAACCTAACACAAAAATGTGAAGTCGAGTCCTCTACTGGGGAGTGTGATCCAGTGAGCGGGAGAAATGGGGAGCAAAGCAGGAAAAGAGAGAGAGTTACAAAGATGCCGCATCCAACTGCTCATTGTCTGGGGACAGACGATGGGGTGAGAAAGGGGAAACCTTTAGGCCTGTGTTACCTCCAGGTTCCAGGTTGCACCTGCTGAGCACCAAGCAGGTTCCAGCTCCCTCCTTGACTGTGTCTCCGAAGCCCAGGGGAGGTGCTGTTAGATTGCATCTAGATGCCTCAGGGTTGGCCCCCACTCAGTACTGGTCACCAGGCCCCTGGAAGAGGCCGAAATAAGAAGCAGTTGGTGGCATAAGGGTGGCATGTTAAAGCCAGATAGCTCTCTCTGACCCTGGCCATCCGATTCCAGCTGGCATGTCTTAGCCCCATCACCACAACCAACACGCACTCCCCAGGGATAATGGAAGTGCCACTCAGCTGGGAACCCTGACCTTTGTGAGAGGGGCAGCTCTGCTCCTGAAGTCACTCTTGGCACTCAGGAGAATAACCCTTTTCAGGAACATTCCAGTGCCCGAAAGCTCCTCATTCAGACATGTGCACTGGAGTCTTTCCCAAACCCACTCCCCACCCCCACCCATGGATTGCCCAGCCCCCTGGGTAGTGGCTGCAGCGGGGAGGGGAGCCTCCCCTGTTTGAGTGCTCCTCTTGGTCAAACCACACCTATAGCTTCATAAATAGGCCCAACCATTTCTTTTACGTTTTTAATTTTGTGGGTACACAGTAGCTATATATATTTATGGGGTACATGAGATATTTTGATAGAGTCATGAAATGTGTAATAATCATATTATGGAAATTAGGGTATCCATCCCCTCAAGCTTTTATCTTTTGTGTTACAAACAATCCAATTATACTCTGAGGTTTTTTTTCTTTTTTTTTGAGACGGAGTCTTGCTCTGTCACCCAGGCTGTAGTGTAGTGGCATGATCTCGGCTCACTGCAACCTCTGCCTCCCAGGTTCATGCCATTCTCCTACCTCAGCCTCCTGAGTAGCTGGGACTACAGGCGGCTGTCACCACGTCCGGCTGATTTTTTTTTTTTTGTATTTCCAGTAGAGACGGGGTTTCACTGTGTTAGCCAGGATGGTCTCGATCTCCTGACCTCGTGATGCGCCCGCCTTGGCCTCCCAAAGTGCTGGGATTACAGGCGTGAGCCACAGCGCCCAGTCCTCTTTTAGTTATTTTTAAATGTATAATCAACTTATTGCTGACTATAGTCACCCTGTTGTGCTATCAAATACTAAGTCTTATTAACTTTTTTCTATCTTATTTTGTGCCCGTTAACCATCCCCACTTCTCCCCCTACAACCCCCACTATCCTTCCCAGGCTCTGGTGACCATCCTTCTACTCTCTATTGCCATGAGTTCAATTATTTTGACGTTTAGGTCCCACGGATGCGTGAAAACATGTGATGTTTGTCTTTCTGAGCTTGGCTTATTTCACTTAACATAATCTTCAGTTCCATTCATGTTGTTGCAAATGACAGGATCTCATTCTTTTTTTATGGCTGAATAGTACTCCATTGTGTGTGTGTACCACATTTTCTTTATCCATTCATCTGCTGATGGGCACTCAGATTGCTTCCAAGTCTTGGCTATGGTAAATAGTGCTGCAACAAACCTGAGAGTGCAGATACCGCTACAATATACTGATTTCCTTTCT
Organism: Macaca nemestrina; assembly: GCF_043159975.1. NCBI lineage: Eukaryota > Metazoa > Chordata > Mammalia > Primates > Cercopithecidae > Macaca > Macaca nemestrina. The sequence continues at coordinate 45,008,919 of NC_092132.1, read as the reverse complement.
TTTGGGGATATACCCAGCAATAGGATGGCTGGATGGCAGCTCTATTTTTAGTTTGGCCCAGCCATTTTGAAGGGCAATGTGGCGACAATGAGCAAAAGCCATTGAAAACATTAAACCTCTCGCTTTTCTGGGCATTTGTCTTGTAGAAATAATGAAAGGATATACACGAAAACAAGGTTGTTCTTCTCAGTGTTGTTCATAACAGGGTGTGTCAGGAACAACTTAAATCAAACTCCATCAGCTGGGAAACACTCTGTTGTAGGATACATACGGTCAGGGAGACACGTTTACAGTTCATTGTTTTGTGCAAACGTTCCTCTTTTTGCCTCTTATTGATGGTATGAATTTCCAACATGTTTACAATGAATGGATTTCCATTGTCACTGAGTCCTGTTGATTTTGCCTCCAGATTCCTGACTGTGACCCGCCAGGCCTGAGCCTCTGGCCCCTGCCTCCCTCTTCAGCCCACGTGGTGCCTCTCTCCGCCCCAGCTCAGAGACTGAGACGTTCTGTCCCCACTCAAGACCCGCACACAGGGCGCTGCCTCTGCTTGAAAAGTCCTCCCTGCCTGCCCCGCTGCCTGTGAACATCCTCCCATCCTGTAGGTTGCATCTGGGCAGTCACCTCCTCAGGGAGCTCCCTCCTGGCCCTGAGTCGAAAGTCACGCCCTCTTACTCTGTGTAGTGCCCCATTCTGTTCGCCACCACCTGACATTATAGAGCACAGTAGGGGAAGCGGGGTTCATGAGGCTTTAGCTCAGAGGGACGTTCCAGTTGGTTCTGTCCAGTTCTACCTGTAACCCTATAACCCCATCTCCAGAGGTGCTCAAGTCCCCTGCCCTCCGTTCAGAGGGACTTATAAGTGCCTGGGACACATGACGAGGTGGGGAGCTGTGAACATGCCGTGTCTGTGGGGTCAGGGGAGGGGCCCACACTCAAGGACAGCCTATCCACTCCCTTCCCCGGTTCTCTCCACAGGAGGCACCCCTTCCTCCTCCCCTGCCTCCCCTGTTCTTGTTGCCACATTGTCTTCCCACTCTCTCCTGTCTTCAGGCCTGGCTGCCCTTCTCTGGTCTCTGAGAGAGGAAAATAGTCTCTACAGGCTGCATGCATTCCAGAATCTTCCTGCGACACTGAGGGGAGTCTGCTTCCTATTGGTGTATATTGACTTGGTGTACCAGTGAAAAGGAAGATAGAAACAAAAATATACAGAAAACAATCTGGTTAATTTTTTTCTTTTTTTTTTTTTTGAGAGGGAGTCTTGCTTTGTCAGTTGGGTTGGAGTGCAGTGGTGCAATCTTGGCTTACTGTAACCTCAGCTTCCTGGGTCCAAGCAATTCTCCTGCCTCAGCCTCCCTAGCTGGGATTACAGGCGTGCACCACCATGCCTGGCTAATTTTTATATTTTTAGTAGAGATGAGGTTTCACTATGTTGGCCAGGCTGATCTCAAACTCCTGACCTCAAGTGATCTGCCCGCCTGGGCCTCCCAAATTACTGGGATTACAGGTGTGAGCCACCACATCGGCCACCTGCTTAATATTAATACTTGCCTTATAATCCTGCCTCATATCTATGTATTTGTTTATTTCCCATTTGACACCCTGTGCCAGGTTGAACAGTGTCCCTCCCTCCCCCTCAAACTCATGTTCACCTGGAAGCTCAGAATGGGACCTCTTCTGGAAATGAAGTCTTCGCAGATGTAGTAGTTAAGATGAGGTCATATTGAATTAGGGTGAGCCCTAAATCCAATACGACTGGTGTACTCAGAAGAAAAGCAAGATCTGGCCAGGCGGCGGTGGCTCACGCCTATAATCCCAGCACTTTGGGAGGCTGAGGCAGGTAGATCACTTGAGGTCAGGAGTTCAAGATCAGCCTGGCCAACATGGTGAAACCCCGTCTCTACTAAAAAACTAAAAAATTAGCCAGGCGAGGTAGCGGGCGCCTGTAATCCCAGCTACGCAGGAGGCTGAGGCAGGAGAATTGCTTGACCTAGGAGGCAGAGGTTGCAATGAGCCAAGATCACTCCGCTGTACTCCAGCTGAGTGACAGGGAGAGACTCTGTCTCAAAAAAAAAAAAAAAAAAAAAAAAAAAAAAAAAAAAAAAAAAAAAAAAGAAGAAGAAGAGGAGGAGGAAGAAAAAGAGAAAGACTGGACATAGAAACTTAGACACACGGGCAGAAGCCATGTGAAGACAGAGGCAGAGACTGGGATGAGGCATCGATCAGCCAAGGAAGGCCGAGGTTGACAGCAGCCGCCAGCAGCAGCAAGGCCAGGAAGGACCCCCAACCAGAGCCTTCATGGGAGCATGGCCCTGCTGACACCTAACTGCAGACTTCTGGCCTCCAACACAGTGAGAAAAAGAATTTGTGGTGTTTGAAGCCACCCAGTTTGTGGTAATTAGTTATGGCAGCCACATCATGAACACACGCCCAGTAAGACCTTAAAGACCTGGAGGGTGGGACCCAGGTCTGTTGTGTTCACTGTTAAATCCCCAGTGCCTGGCGCATAAATGGTCCTCAACAAGCCTTTGTTGAAGGGAGGTGTCTAATCCTGAGCAGGGTGACTGAAGCAACAGAGAAGAGCACAGACTAAAGTTGATCTGCTTAGTCCCATGGAGAAAAGCAGCAGCAGAAGAGGAAGAAACGGAACTTGGCTCTTCCTTCCCGATTTCACTCGCAGATGCTGAAATGACTATTTTTGGTGAATGCAAATCATAGCTGTGGCCAGTGTCTTCAGTCCAAGGCCACAACTGCACGCGCTGAGCCAAGGTTACAGTCACAAGAGTTTATTTTTAAAGTAACCATGCCTGACCTTCAGGCTCAGAGGCTGCAGACTCAGACTTTCCTGGTCAGGGCCACCCCAGGGTGGCCAGCCATCCTCAGCAGAGAAAAGCCACATGTTCCAAAATGGAAAAGGCGCTCAGCCTTCTTCCTCCACCGCAGCTAAGGAATACCTTCCCCTCCCATCTGTCGCCTACATGCTGACCGCTTTCTGGCGCATTTAACACCCACAAATCACAAGCTGTTGCTCTTGGCTTGGAGCTCCAGTTTCTTGAATTAAATTATAAGTATGAGCATGCTATGTAGCCTGCAGGGTGTGGCTGCTGGGAGAATGCTCTCCCACGAAGGCCGAGAGCTCCCTGACCCCTTGATCATCCCCAGAAGGGACAGGAAAGCGTTCTTCAGAACTGCTGGAATTTTTTTTTTTTTTTTTTGGTCTTAGTTGAGCCACAAGTAAGCAGCAGTAGACTGTCCATAGGTACAACATAGGTTGTCAAAGACCAGGATTCTCTCATGTCTCAGAAGTTCTCCAGGTCCCAGCTGAAGAACACCTTCAGCTGGGCGCAGTGGCTTATGCCTGTAATCCCAGCACTTTGGGAGGCTGAGGCGGGAGGATTCCTTGGGCCCAGGAGTTCGAGACGAGCCTAGGCAACATGACAAAATCCCATCTTTACAAAAAATACAAAAATTGACTGGGTGTTGTGGCGTATGCCTATAGTTCCACCTACTTGGGAGGCTGAGATGGGATCTCCTGAGCCTTGAGAGGTCAAGGCTGCAGTAAGCCATGATTGTGCCACTGCACTCCAGCCTGGGCAACAGAGCAAGACCCCATGCCAAAAAATGAACCAACCAACCAAATAAAGAATACCTTCCTCAAAGTTTCAATTAGGATTTGAAAAAAATAGAGAAAAAATGGTGTTAACCTGATAGAACTCAAGGTAACTTTTTTTCATTTTCATAAATTGCATTTTCCTTATTTAATCGTTACACCAATAAAGAAGGACTCTGGCATCTTCTAAACAAACAAATGTACACATTACCCATTTATACCTGAGCCGGGCTTCCTTGGGGGCTGTGCACACTCACTCCACACCCACCATGAGAACTACTGCACCTGTGGCCTTATAGAAACAATGAACTGAAAACTCCATGCAGCTGATTCAGAAAACATCAAGGAATAATGCAGGTTTTTACTGAGGAGGGGTATATACTACATCACATGACACAAGGCTTTTTTTTTTTTTTTTTTTTTAAAGAAAAACAGAGTTTTGAGATCTTGCCCAGGCTGGTTTCAAACTCCTGGGCTCAAGCAATCCTCCCACCTCAGCCTTGCAAAGTGTTGAGATTACAATTGTGAGCCACCATGCCAGATATTCTTTAAACTTGTCTTTAAACATGTCTTTTTACCCTAAAGTCTCACCCCCTGGCAATGTCTGCTCCATCACTCCCCCTCATTCTCAGCTTCCCTATCCTCCTCTTCTCTCTTCAGGAACTTGTAGCCACACAGGCTCTCCTTCTAACTCCCTCTTCTTTCCAGCCTCTTCCGTTGTATAAGATTCCTTTAGCTGGTTATCTCCTTTGGCTTCTCTTGCAGAGCGTAACTCTGCCTTCTTTTAGCTTCTCTGATTCTCCTCTCTACCCATCACCCCACACAACCCAACAACTGAGTTTGCTGAATGAGAAGATGCTCTTCCTTCCTATAAAGCATGTGGTTCCCCATCACGAGCAGAAACCTTTGGTGGATAGAAACAACCACACCTTTTGTTGACATATAGGACACCAGAGTGGTCCAGGCTGGTCCCAGTGATGTTAGAGAGCTGGGGGTGGGGAGAGAATGGGAGATGTCCAGGACTTCAGTTCCAATCTCATAAGATCAAGGATTTATGAGAACTGATGTGAGCTCACCCCTGTGGAGATGCATCAGACACAGTCATTGCCCTCAAGGAGCTTATAATATGATTGGGGAAACAGAAATGAGGCAATTCTAGAGCAAGCAGGATGTGCCACGTGTTAAGTCCCCAAAGAGTTCATAAGAGGGCAGGTAGGTGCAGTCTGGAGAAGTCTCAGGAACCTACAAGGACAGGTTGAGAAGGATGGGCCAAATCTAACCAAGTGGAGGTCAGGGGAGCAGGCATCCCATTCAGGAGAATCTGTGTGAACAAAGACTTGGGGGTAAAAGGTGGGAAACAGAAAGGAAGGCCACCTGGTGAGTGATGGATTTCCCCAAGCACATACCTAAACTAGTCCCATTACTTTAAAGTGGGATTTGAACTACATCCCTCCTTCAAATTCTGTCCTTCCTAACTTTAGAAAGGCTATGGCCTAGTGGACAGCCAGGCAGCCAGCCCTGCATTTACTGAGGATTGAGGCTCCAAAGACTGTTATTTAGATTGGTTGATTGAATCTGGGTATGCATTTTCCCACAGAAACAAAGTTGTACGTAGTGATTAGCAAAGGCAGAGTGAGACTGAAGTACGTGTATGTTGAGGGTGGAGGTGAGGGTGAGGGTGGTGGTGTGCTGATTAGTTTAACACAGTTGTGGTAAGTAGTCCTCAAGCAAGTAAGAAGCTTCATGAAAAATTGATATTTTTCAAATGGGCTTTCTTTTTTTCTTTCTTTTTCTTTTCTTTTCTTTCTTTTTTTCTTTTTTTTTTTTTTTTTTTTTTGAAATGGAGTTTTGCTCTTGTCACCCAGGCTGGAGTACAATGGCACAATCTTGGCTCCCTGCAACCTCCACCTCCTGGGTTCAAGGGATTCTCCTGCGTCAGCCTCCTGAGTAGCCGGAACTACAGGCGCCCACCACCACACCCAGCTAATTTTCTGTATTTTTAGTAGAGATGGGTTTTCACCATGTTGGCCACGCTGGTTTTGAATTCCTGACCTCAGGTGATCTGCCCACCTTGGCCTCCCAAAGTGCTTGGATTATAGATGTGAGTCTCTGCTCCCGGCCTCAAATGGGTCATTTTAAAAAGTCATTGCATTTCTACAATATTCCATGAAAAGTTGGTGGGTTGGATCCCGTGGGGGTTACACTGAGTTAGGCTCCTAGACTATCCTAGAAGTGCTAGTGGTGACCCTGAGCTCTGCATTTCCAGGTGTCCAGAACCAGGGACGTGAGGCCTGCTGGGCTTCAGTCACACAGCAGTGGAGGGGAGAACTAAGGCTTCACTGGCTGGGGTCTGGGGTGAGTCTAACATCTTCAGAGCACAGAACTTCCTTACATTTTGGCAACCATCAAGGCCAGGTGGCTAATCCATGGGCTTGGGCACAATAGTTAGAATCCAGGTGGGAGGAAATAAACGAAGGCAGGCAGGTGTCTGGGGCACAAATCAAAAAAGTTCACTCTTGCCCAGTAGGGTCTCAGGCACTGTCTAGTGGGTTTGGAAGCAGCAACTAATCCTCTAAGGAAAGGTCTGGAAGAGCTTGGTATGGTGTTGGGCTCCACAAACCTGGCTGAGATCCAGGAACAGACTCAAAGCTGTGTAGGCAAGTTGATACAGAAACCTAGAACTCTGAGCTGAGCCAGCATGGCAGGGGTCTAAATAGAATAGTATGATTTCGATGGTTCATATGTACCCAAGAACTAACTTCCTTCCTTCCTTCCTTCCTTCCTTCCTTCCTTCCTTCCTTCCTCCCTTCCTCCCTTCCTCCCTTCCTTCCCTCTTTCCTTCTCTCCCTCCCTACTACTTCCTTCCTTCCTTCTTCTGTTTCACTCATTTATTCACACCATGTGCCAAGCCAATTCCTAGGTGATAATGATACCATGATTAATACAGTACCTACACTCATGGAAGTTGTAGTCTGAAGGGGAAATAGACATGTAACAATGGTTAAATTTATAATGGTACAACTAAAATTGTAGACAGCCCTTCAAAGATGGACAGTATTTAACAACAGTAAGGGGGAATCTAATTAGGTCTGGTGGGAAGAGGGCTCTGCAAGGCTTCCCTGATGAATGACATCAGAGCTGAGACCTAAAAGATGAGAATTTAGCCAGACAAAAGGGAAGAAGGGGCCAGGCATGGTGGCTCACGCCTGTAATCCCAGCACTTTGGGAGGCTGAGGTGGGCGGGTCACCTGAGGTCAGGAGTTGGAGACCAGCCTGGTCAACATGGTGAAACCCCGTCTCTACTAAAAATACAAAAATTAGCCAGGCATGGTGGTGGGCACTTGTGTTAGAAATACCAAAATTGCACCAATTATCTATTTCTAACAATTCTGGTATTTCTAACAACCTGCAGTCCCAGCTACTTGGGAGGCTGAGGCAAGAGAACCACTCGAACCCAGGAGGCAGAGGTTGCAGTGAGCCAAGATTGCACCACTGCACTCCAGCTCCAGGGTGACAGAGCGAGACTCCATCTCAAAAAAATAAAAAAATAAAAGCAAAATAAAGGGAAGAAGGGTATGAAGGCAAGAAGGAAGATGGCATGCTCTGGGAACTTGCCTGAGAGAGTGAGCAAAGGGATGGGGTATGAGACAACAGAAGTAGATCACTGGGTACAAGTCTGGGCTGCCCATGGTGGGCTGGGACTACCATTGCCTCCTAGTGGAGCTGAGTGTTTGAGCATTAATAATGTCTTTGGAAGAGAATAATAACTACTTCTTATAAGGCACTTTCTATATGCTACATGCTTTATATGTCTTACGCTATTCAATCCTCACGATCCCGCAGGGGATTAGTATGGTTGTCTTCCCATTTTACAGATGAGAAAAACAAAGGTTAGAGAAATTAAGGAACTTGTCTAGCTCCATATAGCCAATAAGTGAAGGACTTCAGACACGATGCATGGCCTATCTGATTCCAAGGTCCTGGTTCTGAAAACTTTACTGCCTTTCGGCGTCAGTGCCTCTTGCTGAGAGGGGCTGGGGAGGCTGTCTCTGATGCTTTAGCTCCTCTGAGCCCTGAGAAGGGTGGGGAGGAGGACAAGGGATAGGGACCTAGTGGCTCTGGCAGTGGCAGGGAGTAGTTCGGGAGAACTTTGGTGGTGGTGGAGGCGGCGGTGGGGATGCTCAGAGCTCATTTGTATGTGTGAATCATTCGTAAGTTGAGGATTAGTCAGAGGTTAGCTGCATTATTACGGAAATAGTGGGCTGGGTGTGTACTCAACCTGAAGCTGTGAGGGCTGAATTTTTTCTCTCCCAGAGACATAGTGAACCACAGAAGGCAAGTCAGCTTTTGGGGGCGAGTTTTAAGTGGAGAAGCATCTCCTTCTCTAATGCTTGCAGGTGGCTTTGAGGGTTGTGGAAAAAAGACACAGTTTAGAGAACTTATAATGTCTTTGGCCAGATATGCCCAAAGCCAGGATGTCCCCCTAACAGAAGAAACAGAGCACTCCTTTTGCAGGCTGTTCATACCATCACTAAGGACCGCCTAGAGAAGAATTGAAATGTGTTGGGGAAAGGAATTTATCCCAAAGATAACTCAGGGACTTCTGGGAAACTTTTTATGCCTGTGATGCAGAGAACTCCCAAACCTCTTGAGTATAGTATGGTTGGAAAAAGCCTAAGATTGACTTTGGTGAGATGGTCATCAAAATAGCAAAAACAAGAATCACTGTAGAATTTAAGAAAAGCAAAATAATATCTTTTCTTGGGGCTAACACTCCTACCTTAACTATAGCCCTGGTGGTGTGTTCCCTGTAATTTTCAGGGTGTCTGACTCTGTGTATGAGAGGCTTCCCATTTCAGTTTGACTCTGATATTAGTGGTCCAGGCATAATTGCTGCTCAAACACTAACAGGCAGGACAGGGATGGAATGTTTGACGTGGGAGTGACATCCATTTATTCATACAACCAGCATTTCTGTGAATGTATTAGTGCCAGGTATTTCCTCAGGCCTGTTATCTCTAATGGTCTTTGGACTAGTTCAACCCTCATTGTTAAGATTAGGAAGTCATGTTGCCAAAGTTGTTTCTGTGGCTGGCAGCAGTTGGGTCTCTTTCCTTCTTTGGGGGATCATCAGTGCAGCAGGGGCTGGGTATAGAAAATTGTGAAGGAGGCCTCTGAGCATACAGGAGGCTCTGCACCAGCTTCTAGAGTTGGAGTCTCAGCTTGAGGGGGCAGTGTGGCCCCCAGGGAAGAGCTCGCACAAATCCATTTCCTAGGTGTGACCTCAGACAAGGCCCTTCACTTCTCTTCGAACCTAGCTTCCCTTGACTGCACACTAGAAGCAATTAAACCTTCCTCACTGGATTGTGGTGAGGATTACATGAAATAATAAGCAGCAAAGTTGAGGGCAAGTTTTAATGACCCTATATATAATTTTTGCTACATTACAAATTTTCCAAAGCAGTTAAGTATCATAAACACCATCCACTTTTTTTTTTTATTAAAAAAAAGAAAGGAGGGAAGGCGAGGGTGGAGGAAGAATGAAATACTACCTATTGGGTACAATGGGTACTATCGGGATGATGGGCACACTCAAAGCCCAAACTTTACCACTGCACAGTATATTTATGTGGCACAACTGCAATTGTACCCACTAAATCTATTTAAAAATTTTTTTTAAGTTAAGGAAAAAAGAAAGGAGATTAGGGCATCTAAAGCTTTGATTTCTGGCACACAGCAAGCCAGCACGAACCTTAACTATTAATGAGCAGGACACCCCCCGGATGCAGGCATGTCAAAGCAAGTCTGGGGAACTGGAGAATCTAGCCTTCCATGGCTATATTTGCGTGATGGTCTGAGGCTCCTCCCAGGAGAGAATTTGTGCTAAAGGAAGATAATTAAAGTTCCCAAGTTTGATGGAAGGCAGTGGATAAAAGCTGAAGGGCACAGGTATTAATACTTCTGAGCACAGCCCTGTGTTTGTCCCCCTAATTCCTCACTCTACCCCCTCTTCTAGCCCCCATGGACTCCTGCCTGAGCTCTAGGGGAGGAGTAACAAAGCTGAAAAGCCATTTCTTAAAAGCTCTTCTATACTTTGAGGACTTTAGGCAGTCCAGCTTGTGACCTTTTAACACAGTATACATGTGGAGGGACAGAGGGTGTATCTCTTCTCTGATGCCAGGAGGTGTCTATTGGAGTCTGGAGTATGGGAATCAGAAACTCAGATGTCTCAGTATAGTAACCTGCAAGGCAGCTTTTATTGTTGGGAGAAAATACAGCAGCCACATGGTACTCAAGGGAATTTCCAAAGCCCACCTGGGACATCTCTCTAGGGTTGCCAGATCTATTTA